>NC_138671.1:1668916-2868916 GCF_964273445.1 Streptopelia decaocto | reverse complement strand
GTGTCCAGTTGTGGCCCCTCAGTTCCAGCAGGACAGGGAACTGCTGGAGAGAGTCCAGCGCAGGGCAACAAAGATGCTGAAGGGAGTGGAGCATCTCCCGTGTGAGGAAAGGCTGAGGGAGCTGGGGCTCTGGAGCTGGACAAGAGGACACTGAGGGGGGACTCATTCATGTTTACAGATAGATAAAGGGGGAGTGTCAGGAGGATGGAGCCAGGCTCTTCTCACTGACAACCAGTGATAGGACAAGGGGTAATGGGTTCAAACTGGAACACAGGAGGTTCCATGTAAATTTGGGAAGAAACTTGTTCCTGGTGGGGGTGGCAGAGCCTGGCCCAGGCTGCCCAGGGGGTTGTGGAGTCTCCTTCTGTGCAGACATTCCAACCCGCCTGGACACCTTCCTGTGTCACCTCATCTGGGTGTTCCTGCTCCATGGGGGGATTGCACTGGATGAGCTTTCCAGGGCCCTTCAACCCCTGACGTTTGTGATTCTGTGAAATTCAGCACTTGAGGTAGAAAGCACACAAAGATATTGTACCCTGGGGAAATAGCAAAGGGCTTTTTAATCAGGGAGAACATAATTTCTCATCATTGGAATTGAGCCAGGAGACGAATTACCTCTTTAGATTTTCCCAGAAGTGATGTGGGATCTTCAATACCAAGAACCTGGATGCTCAGGTCTTGCACTGTAGAATTTATCACGGGAATTTTTTTTGCCTAATAAAAGTTGAAGAGGGCTTAGACCAAAGAAATTCTGCGGTTGGTGGCTTGCATTATGTTCTTTTTTTCTGGGAAAAATTATATATACACAGGGTTAAATAGATGTAAGAATAGAGAATTCTTGGGTGGCTGCAGCAAGAGTCTGTGTTGTGCCGGTGCTGTGGACTTGGCTCCCATCTGCCTCTGTCTTTCCAGCCTAGTTAAGCTCAACCATTTCTGTACAAACTATTTGATTATCTTTTGTTTGGTTTCTTAGTCTGTCTGCTTACTATAAACATACCTACTGTATATGTTGTGGTGTTGGAGGGCAGCAACGCTGCAAAAACTTTCCCACAGTGAACTCCAAGCAGTGGTGTGACTTCAAAAACCCAATCCAGCTTCCACGCTGACAAACAATCTCCTCGTGCTTTAATGTCCTTCCACTAAGACTGCAGCAGCAGCATTAAAGTGAACTTCCCTGCGAATTATGATGTTAGATAAGAATGTCCTTACTCAAATTTCCTGAAGCTACTCAGCAGTTCTTTCTGCAGGGAACATGCTGGCTGGCTGCGTTTGTGAGATTAAAGTAAGAACTTAGGGCAAGGTTCAGTTTAGTTGTTTACCATTTCAAAATCTTAAGTGTTCTTAACTCTTTCATGTGTGTTTTTTCCATCCTTGTTTTGAAAACAATCGCGTTTTGTCTTTGAAGAAGCTTAGGGGGGAATGTACAACAAGCCTGCTGATCCAAATGTGATTTTTTTGCCTTTTTTCCCCTCTGAATCTTAATATATACAAGGTACCTTCTGACTGTTGCTGAACTGTAATGAGCTGCAGTCGTGCGTTGTTGAAGATCAGTATAACTTGATCAACATCTTCCAACCAACAAAATGTGACTTGGGAGGTGTAGAATGAAAGCATAATATGAATGTTGTTATCGTCGTGGTATTTACCGTGTCCAAGGAGCAGAAGAGCAGAAGCACTGGTAGAAGTGGCTGGGCTGTGGCAGATCCAGAGCCCGTGTGCAGTTTTCAGCCCGAGGGTGAAATACGGTTGATGTCCTGAGGGTGATGGTTGTGGAAGTTCTTGGTGCTCCAAGCTGGGCTTTTTCTGCACTATCCTTGATTCTGGGGAAACCGTTTCAACTTGGTTTACTGCTTCTGTCAACGTCTCGCTCATGGGAGCTTTCAAAAATGTTTAGTTTTGACCACTTTATGTAGAAATGGAACACGTTAAAGTTAAGAATTATGGCTAATTTGCCTCAAATTAAGTTTTGGAATCCGTGTTTCTATGCAGATTTCTGCCATGTGTTTTTCAATTTAGGAGGAGAAGAATATTTTCATAAAGTAGACGATTTCTGTGAAGTGCTGGGAATCTCTTCATGGGGATGTGCTGATCCAAAGCCTTCCCAGCTCTGGTTCCTAAGGACTCGAGGCTGGAAGGTGACTGCCAGTCCTCACAAATTCAAATAATGGTTTGGTGTCTGTCCGGCTGCCCAACAGAGCTGGAGCATCCAAAATCTTCTCTACAAAGAAATTCAAAATGCCGGTTTTCGTTAAGAAGTGGTATTTACAAATTAGAGTTCAATTCTAGTTCAAATAAAGATGTCTTTCATGATGACATTTATTTGGTTCGTACTCTTAAAAAAGCATGTGATTTACGGTTCTTCTCATGGCAGCTCCTCAGTTTCATACATATGTATTTTGGTTTGTCTTTGACCTTTTGCTTATTATTTTTAAATTTGCATGTTTCTCATAAATACAAGCTTTTTTCTTTTTTTGGGCATTCTTTTATTGTGATATTCCCTCTTTAATGTGGTCTAATTTTGAGAACAAGAAGTTTTGCAGAAGACCAGCATGAAAAGAATGAATGTTGAGAAATTAAATGTTTACAGATCAGTTTAAGTGGATATAATCCACAACAAGTAACAAAGTGGGAACATTTAACTTCAAAGCACATATGGCTGCTGTTACAAAATCAAAAAAGGCGAGACTCAGGCCATGCAAATATTAGAGACACATTTTCATTCTTTCTCGTAAACAAGTAGGATATACCTTATAGTTTGGGCTTGGAATGAAGACTGTAAGCAGCTTAATTTCATGGTCAGATAAAGCATTGGAATTAATTTTAAATATTCACAAGAATTTTTAGCGTTAAGCAAAAGTAAAGGGGGGTTGCGTTGATTTTTGCACAAGAGAGGGAGCTTGTGGACAACAATTAAGCCTTTGAAATGAGGATCTTATAGTTTAAATTCCCAGGTGCTTGGGCGGCTCTTGGTGGCGTCTGCTCCCGTTTTGGGAACTGGAGCCGCGAATTGCCTTGAGCTTCGGGACAAAACAATTCCTGGTTTGGAATTTCTGTACTTTATTTCCATCTCGCTATTAATTTATTTCCCCCCTCCCCGTTATGTGCGTGTGGTTAATGCGCCATGATGTTCCTCTCCTCACCAGTTCTCCTCTGCTGTGCTCAGAATGATTATTTCCATTCACTAGGTGCACATGAGATTCCTCCATTCATTAATGTCCACCCATGTGTTTGGCATGCTGGTCGTTGTGGCATATTTAAAAACAAATAGACATCAAGCAAATCCTGAAAGAAAAACAACCCAGGATGCTTTATATGGAATAAAATGTATCTGTTGTAGTAAACTCCGTGACAATAAAAATATATAGGTTATTTGTTAAATTATTGGGTTTTATATGCTTTCAGCTGTGGTATTAAAATACTGTAATAATATATATAATAATACTATTCCTTGAAATCGAGTTTGTGTTAAACCCGCTAATATCAACAGCTACTTCTGGGTGAAATATGACGACTCTTCAAGAACATATAGAAACCCTACATAACCTTTTAGGCCAGGAAATGAATGATCCTGTATCAAATTGAAATTTCAGAGGGATTAATCCTGTTTTTCACTGATAAATCCAACACACACATTTATTTAATAGTGCTGGAGAAAGTGCAAGCATTTGATATATTTGCCATGCCTCATAGATCAATTGAATCTTTTCTGGGGGGGGGAAAAGTCTCAATGTTGTAAGATGTGTATTGCAATCACATTCATGTTCCAAATCACGCTGCTGCATTTTACAGGATTATACCCTTGAAAGCTTTTCCTGGGTGTTTTGTGTTCTCTGTGATGTGATGTCTGAGACAATTAAAAAGATATAACTGTGTGATAGAGGAAGTGGCTTGAGAACAATGTTTTGTATTTGGTTCTTAAAAATAGTGATGGAAAGAGCTGCTTTAATTATACAGTACTGTTAATGAATTATTTCCTTATGTTTTGTCTCTATGACTTACATATGTGGGGGTAGTTTCAGTGCTCTCAGCTCTAGATTTTTTGAAAACACGAGATTAAAATGATTGTAATCTGTGAATTTATTGCAGCTTTGCACTGATTTAAATGAACGTTTATCCAATAAAGTTGGAAATCTTTTGTAAGCTGTATTTAGCTGCCAAATTCTGTTCAAACTTGCATTGGTGGAATTTTTACAACCACAAGTGTTTGGGGGAAAAAAAAAAGATGCAATTTTGGATCCATTTGCATTAGGACACACTAAAATCTTAAAACTTGCTGATTAGGTCATTTCCAACAAAATGTTATGAAGGTTTTCTATGACTTGTGAATGATGACATTGTGTTATTAGACCTTTGCGTTCTGATGAGTGATGTTCTTAGATCGTTGAGATGTTGTAAAGGAGAAAGAATTATGCACAGGAAAATTCATTTGTGTGTTACTTTTGGGTTACTGCCGTGTGTCTAGAGACAATATTGTTTTGGTGATTTGCAGATTAATTGTATTTTAATAGAACGGATTTAAGAATTCGATTATCTATGGTTGTTCTCCTGAGTGATATAGTTACTGCGTTAGGTGTGCGCTCACTGATAGATATTTCCTCACAAAGTGTGCACCCAAACGCTTGAATATTTGGAGCTATTTCTTACTGATTGTAATCTATAATAAGCCATTGCTGACATTATCGCTTTTTCTCTAACTTGTTGTTTTTCAGTTAGAAAATCCAAGATACTTGCGGGAGAAACCAATGCCAATGTCTTTGGTAGGTGTTTATATTGCCTTGATATTTCATAAGGGCAAACCCTGGTTAGGGTTGATGTTACTTGGAATTACTGCTTTGAGCTTAATAAGTTGGTTTGAACTTCTTCCTGTTCAATAGATGACACCGAAAACTGGCCTAGGAAAAAGCAGCACGTTTCGTGATGAACAGGCGCTATTTCGAATGCATGAAAAAGAGGTACGTTCTTTTCAGTCTTTTTAGAAAAAGAAAATGGCACCCAAATTAGTAAGTTAGGGCTTTTCCTTTGGAAACTGGGTATTCACAAAGCAGTTCGTTATAGCAGAAAAATCTCATTAAGAGAATTTTTGCTGAAGTGTCAGGGCTTTTCGTTAAATACTTAATGTATTTCCAAATTACTTAAGGACTAAGAGACCTTCTGAACACACTTACTGTTCCTTTCAAGGAATTTTTAGTGTAGGAGAGTTTGATTTCTAGGAATTTTCCGAACTACCCTTTAACAGAAGCACTGGAACCTTTGATTTAGTGAAGATTTTTGTTTACTTCCTGTATACATTTAAAAATCAGGTAACTATAGACCAATCAGCCTCACCTCCATCCCTGGGAACCTGATGGAACGACTTCTCCTTGGTGCCACCTCAAGGCAGATCAGGGATAAGAGGGTCATTAGGGGCAGTCAGCATGGCTTCACCAAGGGAAGTCGTGCTTGACCAACCTCATTGACTTTTATGAGGACATAACAAGATGGATGGATGATGGCAGAGCGGTGGACGTGGTCTACCTTGACTTGAGTCATTTGACAGAGTCTCCCACAGCATCCTCACAGCTGAACTGAGGGATCTGGATGACTGGGTAGTGAGGTGGACTGGATGAGCTTTTGAGGTCCCTCCCAACCCCTGACGTTTTGTGACCTACAGATCTACACCTTTTTTCCATTAGGGGCTACATTATTTCTATATTGGCATTCTCTAGCTCCAATCCTCTTTTATTCATATGGGTTTCTCTATTATTTCTTTCTAACATTGTTAATTAGTGAGATTACTGTCAAAGTTTGCCTATCTCATTCTCTCATACCATGTTACTCTGTACGTGTTAAAAGTAAAGTTTTGTGGGCATTTTTACCTTTTCCACAGCCTGTTATTTTTGTCATAAGCTACTCAGTTTATTTAAAACATCAGCCATGAGATAACACCGAAATCAACTCTGGTTAGCACATAGATAATTCAGATTCTTCGGAAACCATGTAAGCGCTACTTTTTTTTGGAAAGTCAGTGAATGGATGATGTGGTGGAGCAGACTGCGGGGAAGGAAATTCCACAGATTAGGAAAATGATTAAAAATACCCCCCAAACAAAAAACTCTTGCCTTTCGCTTTCTGTGCTCCCTTCTAATACTGCCTGTTGTTTTGTATTGACAATATTCAAACTGCCATGGCCTCGAAATCAGACAAGGTTTCATCAATGTGAAAACAGACCAAAACATAAAGAAATTGAAAGCACGCTGTTGTAATTTAAATAATAATTTCAAATTAAATAAACAGGAAGGCATGCCAAGTAGCTACGTAAAATACACAGTGAATACTCCGCTGCTTCAGTGGAAAAATCCTTTAAACCACACCGTAAAAATCCAGGGCTCTTTGCTAACGGTCCTTGTCTGTGCGCTGGTTTCAACTGGAAAGGTTGTAGACGGTATTTCACAATCACCATGTGTGTGCTATTAAGTAGAAAACTTAAATGTGTGTTCGTCTTATTTTGATTATGAAGCTCAATTAAGAATAAAGCCTTTTCATTAATAGAATGTAAATGTATTTACAGAAAATTAGTGCTGTACAAAAGAGTTTGGGTAAACCTTTAACTGTTCTCAACTTCTTTGTAGTCGAATGGGAGCACATAAAATAGGATAACTGTGGTTTTTTGCTTTTAACCTTTAGACCTCTGTTCATAAACCATTCCTGCACCTGTTTTGACTCTGTAATACTAAACATATGGCCAGTTTCAGTGATAACCACATCACAGATTTCTGAAAATGTGAAGATCATCAGGCAGTGGTTTTTAGTCATATTTTCCCCAAATACTTCTGACATGGATTAAACCGTTTGGGAAACTGTCGTTACCGAAAAAACACGGGTTCGAACAAGGAAGATGCAACAAAACAGGAATATCTCAGTTTTGGGCAGTGCAGCACAACAGAACAGATGGCCCCACTGCCTTGCTTGATAAATAGGGAAAAGCTGCCTTTGAACTTCACCTTCAGCCATCCCGAGTGGCAGCCGGGGCCCCGCGGAGCAGCGGGGAAAGAAAAGCTCTTATTGGTGAATTTTCAGAAAAACAGAACCAACCCCACCACTAAGATCAGGGTTTGATATTATTCTGGAATTGAGAAACAAATTGAGCTATGTCAATAACCTATGAAGTTTTGTTAACCGTTCTCAGACCAGTAGCTGGAGTCGATGATCCCTGTGGGTCCCTTGCAGCTGAGAACGTTCTATGATGGTAGTTTATTTGGTGTATCCCTACTGTGCTCCTGTCGCTTCTCCAGTTTGATATTTGGAAATCCAGTGGTAAAGTCTGGGGGAGTTTTCCAGAGGATACAGAATGACCTGCAGGAGAATTTCCAGCAGTTTGTGCTGTGGAATGAGGATTGAGGAAGAGGGAACTGCCCGGGGAACAGGAGAGGTGAGCTGGGGAGGGAAGGGTAACTTGGAGTGTAGAGAATAGGAAAAAGACATTTTTCCCCCCGAAAATGCATTTTCATGGACTGAGGACCAGAGGTAAGATGAAAAGAGAGGGTCATTTTGTGTTGGTTTTGTTTTTAATAAATTCAAGAATTGTACATTTAAGGTGCAGCCTTTTAAACAGCTCTTTAGAACCTTTATCTTTGCAATGTATGTCTTTCTCTTGTCTGTGAATGAGCGCTCCCATTTCTTGCCTGACACAAATTGTGTTTATAAAGATCATCACACCATGTGTATAGTTTCACTGCACCAAAAGCGTTGGGCTCTAGTGATGTATTTGCGTGAAGATAAGATCAGCATATTGCAGTGATAATGTTGTAGTTAAGTCTTGGTCTGGCGAAAGGCGTTCTGAGTTGAACATGTTGAAAGCAGCAGATTTACTGTGCTCCTCACTTATTTGGCAAGAGGTTATAACTTGGAATGGAGAGAATTGCATAAGGGCTCTGATTTAGATTTTCCCCAAAAGGGAACATACAGAAGATGCGGAGGAAAGAGAAGGCAGGAAGGAAAGTAAGTTGTACAGCTTGGGAGAGAGAGTGAGTAATGCTCGCTGGTGTGATTACAGAAAAGAGGTGGGGTTTTAAGAGAAAAAAAACCCAAGCAACCAAAAAATCCCTCCCTTGAAGATAAAAATATGTGTCCCTGCACTTAGAAGATGGTGATGAGAGAGCATTGTCCTTTTGGTTTTGATTGCTTCCTCTTAATTGTTCTGTTCTACGGCAGAGTATTTAAATACATGGATTAAATGTTTCACGCATGCCAAATTAAGAGCAATAAATAAAACTAATATGCAGACAGCATCCTAAAAGAAGGACGCTTGTAACCAAACTAAGCCTTTACCAAGGCAAAATTAACATTATTGTGCTTTTAGCTGCATCATGAGTTTGATATTTTTTTCCTTATTGAAAACAGATATTTCATTAATATCTTCCAAGAATGGTAACGAAATACAGGATCCCAGAATGTCAGGGGTTGAAGGGCCCTGGAAAGCTCATCCAGTGCAATCCCCCCATGGAGCAGGAACACCCAGATGAGGTTACACAGGAAGGTGTCCAGGCGGGTTGCAATGTCTGCACAGAAGGAGACTCCACAACCCCCTGGGCAGCCTGGGCCAGGCTCTGCCACCCTCACCGGGAAGGAGTTTCTTCTCAAATTTAAGTGGAACCTCCTGTGTTCCAGTTTGAACCCATTACCCCTTGTCCTACCATTGGTTGTCACCGAGAAGAGCCTGGCTCCATCCTCCTGACACTCCCCCTTTATCTATCTGTAAACATGAATGAGTCACCCCTCAGTCTCCTCTTGTCCAGCTCCAGAGCCCCAGCTCCCTCAGCCTTTCCTCACACAGGAGATGCTCCACTCCCTGCAGCATCTTTGTTGCCCTGCGCTGGACTCTCTCCAGCAGTTCCCTGTCCTGCTGGAACTGAGGGGCCACAACTGGACACAAGATTCCAGGTGTGGTCTCCCCAGGGCAGAGCAGAGGGGCAGGAGAACCTCTCTGACCTACTGACCACCCCCTTCTAACCCACCCCAGGTACCATTGGCTTCCTGGCCACAAGGGCCCAGTGCTGGCTCATGGTCACCCTGCCGCCCATAAGAAGGGCCACGAAAACGCAAAAAAGGCAGATAAGATATAATTATTGCTTTCCTCTCATTTTTAACTTCTTTCTTGTGGTAACTTGGTTCTGCAAATACTGTTTTATTCCCCTTAAAATTATTCCAACCAGTTCGTATTGCAACTTGGAATATTCCCTGGCTCATTTGAATTTTCTCCTTTGTCCCCAAACCTGATGTCTGTTTTGATGCGGCGTCTGATTTATATTGAGAATTGAGTTGTAAACTGATTCTCACCCCCAAGTTATCGTTCTGAATAGTAATCTGTTAGTTCGTGTGTAAAAACACAGCGATCTCGACTTCTGTGAACACGATTCCTGGCTGATTAATGTCCTGCTCCCCAGGACACGTGCGAGTTGTCCATTGTGTTCATGTGAGGAAATCACATCGTGTCTTGCTTTGATAACTCTTCACAACGCAATGTAATAAACCCCAAACCTTATTTTATTGCTAGACTGGTCTGAGACAAACAGCGTATGTCAGGATGAGACATGTTTTCATAAACTAACGTGTGATTTATAATTCTTGATACTAATTGGTCTGGTCATGGAGATATTTATTACATGTGCCTTTTTTTTTTTTTTTTTTGCAATAGTTTGTGAACTATGTCTTTAATTATTGCACATATGTGCTGGAGACATTGAGAAAGATCAAAGGGGTAGGTTAGCAATTCAAACTGGTGTTTTAACCAGTAGAATGTCCAGATGGTTGCCAAGCAGCTGGGAATTAATCTTGAGCTGCATGATTAATCTCTACCTCAAAGTGTCGCACTTTTTTTTAAGTTTTGATTTTTTTTTTTTTTTTTAATATGTATAGATCCTGGTCTTTAAGGGAGAAAAGACATTGACTGAAAACGTAGGGACTATACGCTGTTCTTGCTGCATGTCGCAATTGTGAAATAAAGGCAGGAGCTGTTGAAAATTCGATGCTGAAATGCAACACGTGAAGAATAAGGAATAGCACTGGGGAAGAACTGTGGCGGTGTTGACTTGGTGTATACAGACTCACTTGCATCTCTGGACTCCTACAATTAGATGAAGTTTTCAAGTAGCATCTATTTTATTCAGATTTTACTGACTCCCTTTAAAATCCGTGTGATTTCTGGATGTTCACACGATTCAATTTCAATTTTCAGTGCTGGCAACCGAAGAGGCAGTTTGTTGCATTTTTGAGCTGTCTCTTATGAAATGGCCTCTAAGTTATTACCATTTATAAACTTGCTCAATTTCTAAACATATTTTGAATGTTTTTGGTACTTACTGATGTCAGTCTCTACTACTGGTGGCAGAGATATTTCTCATGTATGGAAGTCAGGCACTTGCCGCTCCAAGTGATGCTGTGTAGAGTGTTGTGCTGTAGTGCTCCTATGCGTGCCATGTTTATTAGCTATATAAACCACCTTCTAGAGTAAAACTATCATTTCAAGTGCTTACAGTTGTATGGATACAAAGCTGGATGCTTTTCTCCCCATTCCCACCACCCCCAACTTGGAAATCTATGAAAAATACATTGTTCTCTTTTGAAAGAGACTAATGACATTTACATATGAATAAGAACAATTGTCCATTCAATTATTTTTCTGTACACAGCAAATGGGTATTAATGTTCAGCGTCATTGTAGAAAATCAGACTCTTGTTGGTGGGGAGAGCTGGTATGATTTGATTTAGGACAAAGCCTTTCATTTTTAGTGGCTATAAAATGGGGCGATGTCATATTAATTTTTCACTTAAGTGAATATTTAGTTTGTCTTCAAAGAGGACCCAGTAGAAATGTTGTAACTGGAAGTAGCAGTTGTGTTTTTAAGTAGTAAAGATACGGAGAACGTTAGGTATCGGGAGAGAAGTGTGAATGTTTGTTAGGCTGAATAATATAGTCCAGATCGTAAACATAGACTTTAGTGGAGGGACCTTTAAATCTGGGCAAAATGCCATGTTTATAAAAGATCTTTTTGCATTACACTTTCTGGCGTGCATGTTTTACTTATTTGATACCGCTGCGCTTTGAGTCTCTGGCTTGTCCAGACTGGAAGCTCTTCGCAACAGAGACTTTGCAAGACCTTTATTTCACCTTAGGAATAGCATTGGATGAAAATGTTGCTGATATTCAATGCGGAATTGGGAGCAGTTAATGTATCTGATATTTCAAAATGTGGTTATAACTTTTTGTTTTGTGTTACACTCAGAGGATGAGCACAAACGTCAGCAAAAAAACCCGATGTTGATGTGAATCCCAGATGGAAGACCTGCTGTTATTGTGTGGGGTGTTCCACTAGGAAAAATACTATTTATAACTTTAATTTATACGTTTTGTTCTTAAATTCTGATAGAGCCATGGAGATGTCAGTCAAGTAATACCAGCTTGGTGGCAAAACGCCCCGCCACCATCCCTCAAGAAGGGATGTTAATTGTGATGTGATATACACTATTCCAAATTACTGTTGTCTGAAGTTGGCATTTATTGTGTATAATAAATCTCGACTGTTTTGCAAGTCCAGTATGTGCTGCCTTGCCATGCCTGTGTACTTTAAAACACCGTATAAATTGTCGATATTTATTATTTTAACCTTGGAAGCGAATATTGTGTAAACACGCTTCAGTAGAAAGTTCTAGTTGTTTGTTGTTGTGTGGGTTTTTTTCTTAAGAACCTTTTTCTTCCGTGAAAATATCAAAGCTTTGTGTTGTGCGCTGATTTCTTTCAGCAGCTGCATAACACCAAGACAAATAAGTTTTGTCATATATTGTAAGATACACAAGTCATTGTTCTCCATTGTTAGTTCTGACTTTGAAGTTCTCATTTATTGTTTACATCCTTCTCCCCCTTCCTCGCTTCCTCCCTCCCTCCCCCATAGATTCATAGGCTTGGAAACACAATCTGGCAAGCAAACAAGTACTGTTTTGTCAAATACCCAAAATGAATCTCTGATGGGTGTTAGAACTTCAAGATGCCACCTCTGGCCTGGGGGTGATCCCTGTCATGATGACAAGTTGACACCCATCAGCCTCAGATTAATATTGTTGGTCCCACTCATCGATTTACTTTTAAATCAAGTGTTTAAATATTTCTACACATTTTCGTAAATGGTGACAAGACGAATGTTTCTCTTTGTCATGAAAAACTGAGACGTTACCTTTTTTTTTGCCAAATATTTATGACACTTGCAGATTAGACTCTATTGCCTTAAGTTTGACAGCTATTATTTAAATTTTCATATCATCCAACCTGTGCTATGAAAATATAGGAGGGTGACACAATGAAACCCCATTTTCAGGTGACTATGTGCTGGGTTTGGTGGTGTTTTGGGTTTTTAAATGAGGAAGAAGGTGTGACTGGGCACATAAAAGCAGTTCTGTGATCCCACCCTCCGTGGCTTTAAATAACAGGGACAGCACAGATGTTTGACATCAGGAATGTTTACATGGCCTCGGGGTTTAATTGCCTCATACCCTTTGTAAGGAGAATAAACAATGACAGAAAGCCAAAGGAATGATGTTCAGGCAACAGCAATCGCTGCATTTCATACATAGTTGCAAACTTCTCAGCTATAGCTAAATATCTATTTTTTTCTTCACTTTCTTTTTTTTTTTTGAGTGGTAACATGCCATAATTTCAATTTTATTCTTTTCTGCTGCCTCTTACCTGTAATAAAAGGTATTAAAACTGATGAGCGTGAGCACAGTTAATTGCTTCCAACAAGTTAAATGGCTTTTCTGAGTTGTTTTTATCTATTTTCCCCAGTTTACAAAGGTCTCTGATACTGTTGTAGGTTGTTTTGTTTCTCAAGGTGTTTTTAATAAATAAAGTAGAACCGAAGTGCAAAGGGCACTTTAGGGAGGAGCACGTGAAGTCCCCAAGCGCCGTTCCGCAGGAGACCGGGCCTAACTCGGCAAACGGGCTTTGGATACGCGCTTGACTCAAGGCCGTATGGTTTCAATTTGAAAGATACTCCTTTATTGAAATCAGTATTTAATAACGCGTCTAAACTTTGAAAATGGAAGGGGAGAAGGGTCACTCCCAGTTGTGATGAGCCCACTTGCTTCAACCCCAGCCCTAATGAGATCACTTTGAAAAGTGGGTTTACACGGCTCATTATTAACCTGCATACGCAGTGAGGTTGGAAGCCTGCCTTATGTGAAGGGTGCGGCAAAAAGCAGATTTATAAATGAAACCGTGCTCCAAGCTTTGCTACAGGACACCGTTCCATTGTCCTTATGCTTCTGGCTGTCCCAGCAGTTTTCCACAGAGGAGATTTTAAGTGTAGAATTTTTAAACCAATATATCTTCATTTTTACAGCACATGCTCAGATTTACACTTCCAGAAATTGTGATGAAGATACATCTGTGTTTTGGACCTGTGGACCATTATAAAACATAAATGTTGCTGGAGATATGTTACTTTTTACCAGTTGCTCATTACAGATACGGCTGAAAACTGCATGCGCACATTTAATACAGGGCTCCTCACATTTATTTATATAGGAGGTTCTGAAGGGACAAAATTACATAAGTTGTGAATGAAGCAGACAGGGCAGGAAAACGGCTGGGCTGCTGGAACTTCAGAACTTCCTTGAGTTTCTAGAAGTTGAGGGCCTTGAGTCATTTGGAAGGTATCGCCTTTTGAACCCCCAGCCCATGAGGAGTTGTCTTGGGGGTTTTCAAGAGTGGGATTTGTTGCTTGAGTGTTTTTTTTGTTTTTCTGTTCAAAGACAAAGTAATCTATTTTGTTATCGCAGTGCTTGCCTTCATTATAGCTGGCTTCTGTATCTTGGACAGCCCCATTTTTCAAATGTCTTGTTGGGTTGCAAGTAGCTCACCCGAAATGAAGCTGCCTGTCCTTTTTGGAGGGTAGCCCCCAAATCCATGACATTTTAAGGCATTCTTGTTCTTTCGGAATTAGTGCAATGAATTAATGAACTAAAATTGAGAACTAGAATGGCGTTGAGCGGAAGGTGAATGACAAGAAGTGGGAGCCAACCGCAGGTACAGGGATTTCTGCTGCCAACCTGAGCGAGAAGAACCATGTGGCTGAGAACAGTCACCACGACTTGTATTAAACATGGGCATATATTTCCAAGACGAATTTTTGAGTTTATGTTCTTTCAACCTACAGAATAATAAAATGTAGACCAGATCTCAGCTGATGCAAACCACCAAGGATTAATTTACATCAGCCAAGAGGCTCGCACTTTATTAATGAGTTTTAAATGTAGTGTGTTTGTGTGGATTTAACAGCTCTGCGAGTGCCGTAGCTATACATCAGTAATTCATAAGCTTTTAATGTAATTCAAGTAGATTGGAGTCTCTTTCATGTTTAGTTTCTAGTATTTGTGTTTTTACAAGACCTTCATATTTATTTATGGAATGTTCACAAACTGTCTATCTGCAAGTGGATTACTGTGCTCTTTTTTTGAAATCAGCACTTATTTATCACCGGGAACTAAGATTTTCTTCTATAATGTCACTTTGTTGGAGGGATATGTGCATATATTTATTTCAATATATACATTTACATATATTTTATGAATAGAACATGCATTTTTATTGTGATGGTGATAAAAGAGGCGCTGACAGCTGAGAATACTATCTGCTTTCTTTGGATTAATTCTCAATCTAACTTTTTCCCCCCTGGGTAATATGCATAAGACTATATGTGTCTTTAGCCTGGGGAGATCTGCAGCCTCTTTCCATGTGGTGTAACGAGCAGGCCTGTGCTTTGGGGATCAGTGGGTGCAGAGTCTGGAAATCAAAAGAATTTGCTGCTCTTGCTTCTCTGTTTTAAGTTCTTAAGGAGCTTTCTGTATTTAATGAAAAATGTAATGAAATATAACAAGGGAAAGTGTAGAGTCTTGTATCTGGGCAGGAACAACCCCAGGTTCCAGTCTAAGTTGTGGAATGACCTATTAGAGAGCAGCGTAGGGGAAAGGGACCTGGGGGTCCTGGGGACAGCAGGGTGACCACGAGCCAGCACTGGGCCCTTGTGGCCAGGAAGCCAATGGGACCTGGGGTGGGTTAGAAGGGGGTGGTCAGTAGGTCAGAGAGGTTCTCCTGCCCCTCTGCTCTGCCCTGGGGAGACCACACCTGGAATCTTGTGTCCAGTTGTGGCCCCTCAGTTCCAGCAGGACAGGGAACTGCTGGAGAGAGTCCAGCGCAGCCACCAAGATGCTGCAGGGGTGGAGCATCTCCCGTGTGAGGAAAGGCTGAGGGAGCTGGGGCTCTGGAGCTGGAGAAGAGGAGACTGAGGGGTGACCTCATTAATGTTTACAGATAGATAAAGGGGGAGTGTCAGGAGGATGGAGCCAGGCTCTTCTCGGTGACAACCTATGGTAGGACAAGGGGTAATGGGTTCAAACTGGAACATAGGAGGTTCCACTTAAATATGAGAAGAAACTTGTTCCTGGTGAGGGTGGCAGAGCCTGGCCCAGGCTGCCCAGGGGGGTTGTGGAGTCTCCTTCTCTGCAGACATTCCAACCCGCCTGGACACCTTCCTGTGTAACCTCATCTGGGTGTTTTTCTGGTGGCGAGAGGGCACGTGAAGGTGTTTGCTGGGGAGATGTTGGTTCTCACACGCCAAGGACTTTGGTCTCTCCTCAAGCCAGCGGGGTCATTGGGGTCTGTCACTCCGAAGAAATTTTTCTGCCCACTTTGCTTTCTGAACAGGAGAAATGACTGAATGTGGGAGTGGAATCCACTTAATCTGAATTCAAGGTGTCACTTTGACTTCTTAGAAAACTCGGAGAAGCACTAAATACCCGTCATATTTGGAGCGTCCTCAATGACACAAGATGCAAGAGATTAAAAATACTTTCTAAAGATGAAAACGTTGACTATAAGAAGCAGCAACGTGTTATTGTCAGGGGGGTTCAAGTGCGCTATTGTGAACAAACACAAGCAGGAAATGTATTTCAGCAATCGAATTCAGCAGCGATGGCCTTAATCCCGATATAAGTAACGTGTAAAAGGAAATGTGCTTATGTTGTGAAAGCTCTGAATAACAGAAAACAAAAATAAAAGTGCATCCGGGCTGAAGGACGTTCTTTGTATAAATGTAACACCTGCCTGGGTGATAAAAGCAAGTTTACCATACTTGGTATATTAACAGAGGTCTTAAAAGTTTCATTCTTAAGTGTTTGTTTAAATAAGGGATGATGGCTTTTTCTGGGTCGTAGCAGTTGGTTTTGTTGCCAACTAAAACATCTTACACGTTGATTTGCTAAATAAATATCTTAGGTTAAGATCTTTTTATCAATTTTATCAAATAAATATGAAAATACTGAGAAACTGAATATACGTTTTTCATAGCCATGATTTGTTGGTGACTTCTGCTTGTCTTCTCAAAGAGAGAAATGTATAGTTTAAAAGTTACGCAATGGTCCTTATCCTTTATTTTAGTTTATATATGTGTTCAATTCTGGTTTTAAAGCTGGACATGAAAATGAAAATAGTAGAAGGCAAATTTCATGAAGAAAAGCTGAAGTTGCAGCAGAAGCACGATGCCGATGTTCAGAAGGTAAGAAGCGCTTGTTTTTTCCAATGATGGTATGTAGAACAAAATAATGGTCTGATTGCAGTAAATGATTTGCAGTTGTGCTTTGACTTCTTCACAAAGTAAGATTGTAGGTAACAGTTTGTATAAGCTGATGGGAATGCAGAGTGTTCTGTAACATAAACTTAGGAAGGGAAAAACGCTTGCAGAAAGCAGATGAAAACACAAGGCGATTTGTTTGTTTGAACAAGACACAACCAGCCGAACAGCTTCTCTGGATTCATATGCTGATGAACTCATAAACTCAGGACTTTTCTCCTAAAGAGAAAGCACTTGTGTTATAGCAAAATATGAACAAAAATTTCAATTTTTATGGACAAAATGCAAAAAATAAAGTAGGAAAATCTGCAAGTCTCCCACATATGTTCCTACTAATACAGCCATAATGCTTGTTCTCGTGTCTCCGTTTCAACACTGTATCTTAAAGCAAAGGCTGGTCAATAAACAGTTTGTTATTGATGTTATTGCGTTGTTAAAGCTCTATGTGGCTTTTAGTTCTTCCCAGCAATAAAGCAACACCAGATACACTTCCCTTGGGTTAAGTTGGATTTGTCTTTTATTGTGTTGCATAACAGCGCTTTTGGAAAGATTACCGAAAGCCTATCAAAGACCATACTGTTACTTTTAATACTGTCTTTGAAACACATGGGGTCAAATTCAACAAGGTACTGAGTGCTTTCCAGGCCCTGGGGTCCCAGGAACATGACGGGAGTTAAATGCTCAGTGTCAGGATCACGATGACTTATCCTGCTTTAAGCCTGGCCTGACTCAGTACCTCAGTTTTGTTTCTTAAGACTGAGTCAGAGGCTTGGAGGAAATGAGTTGACACAACATGATGCCACATCAAAGGCTCTGAAAGGATGTGAATATTTGGTCAGGTGCATATTTGGCTCATCTGTTCCCAAAGTCTGTGAGCACAAGTAGCTGGCGAAGCGGAGAGTCGAAAGGAAACAGCTTTGTGAGAATAAGAAATAGTTGAAATGCTTTCTCATCCCTCGAGTTGTCATCCTTTTTCTAATTCATGTTAGGATTCCGTCTTTTGAAGTTGTTTAATAACGCTGGATGTTTTGGAAGAGGTTAAACAGTGTTGTATTAATCTTTAAAAGCACAAAACATTTAATGCAGATGGACTAATATTGTTTTAAGATGAAAGCTTCTGTTTGATGAGAGATTTGGGGCACGGTTATAAAATATCTATAACTTTAATGATTGTCTTAAACACAAGTTTTAAATTAAAATACTATCTCAAAGGGCACAAATATTGGAGCATTTTTTTCCCCAAAACCAGCATGTACAGAAATGTGAACGCAGTTCCACATCGTGTACTTGCTCTATTGCAACCCATCGTTTCCTGGAATACAAGCAAAGAGTTGCAATTGGCGAAGTGCAAAAGAATGTAATGAAATTCACCAATTACTTAAGTATTTCTTAAACCTGCTGAGAATTGTAGACACCTCTAAATATTATTAGGCAACATAAGTATGAAAAGGGAAACAAATCCTTTCTGTTTGCAGTAGTAGCACCATGAGACTTCCCAGCTCAACAAAAGCAACATTGGATTTGCCCAAGTTTAAAGGAAAACAAAAAGACCCCTCCCCCAAAAAACCCACCGTAAAACTCCTTTTTAACCGACTCTGCTACCTACATTTATCTAAATCCATCCGTTGTTTATGACTTGATGGTCGTAACTGTGAAAATGACTTAGATTTAATCCCTTGGTCCTGCACTTGTTGAAGGCAGCTCCTTCGACAGAGACCACTGCGTATTATTTTGTGCACCGGTTATGGTTTTGTGGGGTTATTTATCTTATTAAGGCACTGTGATTTTTCCCTACAGATCTTGGATAGAAAGAATGATGAAATAGAGGTGATGAAGTCACTCTACAAAAACAAACAGAACGAAGCTGAGGAGACCATTAGAAAACTGGAGAAAAAAGGTGATTTATTGTTTTTAGTTTCACCGTTGTTTCCTGTGTGGTGGTACTGTAACTGCATCCTCGCCCTGGTGATGCCCTCAGGTGGCCCTTCCAGGTGCAGGTGTCCCTTTGCTCTTCATTTGCAGCTCTTGACCTGCTTTTTTCCTTTAGTTTTTTGGAGCCTTGTCCAGTAGTCTTTGCTGTACAGTTTCCAAAGTTAATTTCCTTGCATATCTTGGGCATTCAGCCTTCACGAGAACCTTTTCTCCTAAGGGTCGACATAAAATCAGGTTAAAAATGCCTTTTTTCACAGAATCACAGAAGCAACTGGGTTGGAAAAGACCTCAGAGATCATCGAGTCCAACCCTTGGTCCAACTCTAGTCCATTTTCCTTAGGTTCTACAGAATTTTGATGATTGCATTATATATTTACTGCTTGAGTAAGGAAAGCTCACTATTTTGTAAACAGAGAGAACACCTTGTAATGTTTTAGTGACACAGAATCTAAGCACATACATGAAGCATTTTGAAGACTGCTGTAGTCTGATGGCGTCTGTTGCCAGCGCTGGAAACTCCCAAGGTATCTCTTGAATGGTTGTTTGTTTTTCCCATTTTTGACAGTTCAGACCCTTGTTCGTGAGTCACAAGTCATCAGAGAAGCGAAAGAGAAGCAGATTGTGGAGTTAAAGAAGATGTGTGAGCAGAGCAATGATTCTCTGAACAACGAGTGGGAGAAAAGGGTAATGACTAATGCTTGCTTTGAAAGACTCCCGCGGTCTGGGAAAATACATTTTGTCACTTAAAGAAAAAAGAAATATAAGGAATATGTTGCTTTTAGTGATATTTTCTTATGCTGATTTTATTTTTCTGTGGAGTAGTTTCGCAAGACTCTTTGCTGGTGCTTTTCGGCCCCAACCACCAGCTGCTTCCCCTGATCCAGGCTCCAGTCTAAGTTGGGGAATGACCTATTAGAGAGCAGCGTAGGGGAAAGGGACCTGGGGGTCGTGGGGACAGCAGGGTGACCATGAGCCAGCACTGGGCCCTTGTGGCCAGGAAGCCAATGGGACCTGGGGTGGGTTAGAAGGGGGTGGTCAGTAGGTCAGAGAGGTTCTCCTGCCCCTCTGCTCTGCCCTGGGGAGACCACACCTGGAATCTTGTGTCCAGTTGTAGCCCCTCAGTTCCAGCAGGACAGGGAACTGCTGCAGAGAGTCCAGCGCAGGGCAACGAAGATGCTGAAGGGAGTGGAGCATCTCCCGTGTGAGGAAAGGCTGAGGGAGCTGGGGCTCTGGAGCTGGACAAGAGGAGACCAAGGGGTGACCTCATTAACATTTACAGATATCTAAAAGGTGAGTGTCAGAGGATGGAGCCAGGATCTTCTCAGTGACAACCAGTGATAGGACAAGGGGTAATGGGTTCAAACTGGAACACAGGAGGTTCCACTTAAATTTGAGAAGAAACTCCTTCCCGGTGAGGGTGGCAGAGCCTGGCCCAGGCTGCCCAGGGGGGTTGTGGAGTCTCCTTCTCTGCAGACATTCCAACCCGCCTGGACACCTTCCTGTGTCACCTCATCTGGGTGTTCCTGCTCCATGGGGGGATTGCACTGGATGAGCTTTCCAGGTCCCTTCCAACCCCTGACATTCTGGGATTCTGTGATCCGGGTTCCTCTGCCCCATGACAAGTCTCAGGATGTATCAAGGAAATGTTGATTTCTGGTTGACCTGACATGGAATTTTAATCTTGGTAAACCTGCTGCTACCTGCTGCCAAGGTGATTCCTTTGAACTACTGTTTGTTGCATTGGGTCATGAATTCTTCAATGTATTTTTATTTATTCTGAGGTTGAAGAGAGCAGCAAAGCTGCATGTTTATTGCAAGAGAGCTTCACCTTTGTGCAGATTATTGTCAGTGTTTGTCTTGCTTTACCTTTCTTGGGAAAAGGAGGGTCACAAAAAGGGCAGAACCACCTCCCTTTGTAGGTGAAGCATGCTGTTAATTTTTTTGCAGCCCTGCATCTGTAAGTCATGTTGGTTTTAATTCTTGTCCTGTAAGAGATAAATTGTAAATCTTGTCCTTTTTGCTTAAGACCTTAAGTGTTAGGTGGGTTATTTTGTTATAGAGAAGCATTATCTTCAGCCCAAAGTCATCTCACTTCTTGTGGTTATCGAGCAAGTGCTGTTCCTACAGCTGTAATTGTCGCCAGTGATGCCAATGTACAAACAAGAAGGCAAATTAAAATGCTAATATTTATTTTAACTTAATGACGTTAAGTGAAATTGGAGTGTGCTTGTTACTCTGTTTATATACTATAATAATATAAAACTCATGCTGGTTTTATATGCCATTTATGAGTTGGCGATCTCTCTGCGGTGCAGCTCCACAACGCGGTGGCGGAGATGGAGAAGGAGAAGTTCACCATTCGGAAGAAGCACACGGAGGACATGCAGGAGCTGCTCGAGGACACCAACGCGCGGCTCAGCAAGATGGAGGAGGATTATTTGGAACAGATCAAGTCAACCGTGAGTGTTTGCTGTAAATACGCCACGAAAGCACGTGTCTCTTGCAGCGTTCAAATTTCACGTGTGAAATGAATGTAAATGTTGTTGAGCGGAGGAATATTTCTAACGGTGCAATGTAGTCGTTTTGTCTTGGGAGAGAACAAGAGTCCTGCAGCCAGTCCAACCAAGGGTTCTTCCCCCTGGGTAAAATCCATGGAAATACAGCCCTTCGATGAATAGATGTTTGTATGGAAGGAATATTTTTAGCATTTCTCACTGGTTTTGATTCAAATTAGAGGAACTTTTGTCTCTGTGGTTTTGTAGACTATAAAAAAGGATTTCTATACCACATCTATTTTCATGGATACATGTGGCTTCTTACCCGCCCCCTCTTTGAACGATCAAATACTTCTGTTAGATTAAAAATCTAATAAAAAGGATATTTAAAATAATTATTGTATTATTCTAACTGATTTCATTGCTTTCCTAGAATAACTAGAAACATGTAAGCAAGTGTAATCTGGATTTTGTGCCTGCTATATAACTAATACAAAAAGCAAAAAATCCCCCAACAAATATCCCCAAGAAAGCATCCCGTACCTTTTATCAGAGTGAGGCATGAAGAAAATTAAATTAGTGAAAAGACAATGTCAAACAAAATTTATTCCTTTATTAATGAATGTTGAATTTAAACATTGGCATTCAGATCATGTCATAGGTAACAGTAAATACAGAGAAAAATGGACACAGTCTGTCAGCAGGATTGAATTTAAGAACCATCAAAAGTAGACAGATCTTGCTGAGCAGCTTCTGATTTAATAATTAAACAAGGTAGAGTTCAAGGCAGGGCTTAAGATGAAAGACCAGGCTGTCACTGGAAATTAGTTTTCTTTTTTCCTCGCTCTTTCTTTCTCTCTCTCGATTTCTTTTTTCTGGTCGCTGTTTCAGAGTTTCCTTGTTCAGAGTTTCTGGTTGTCAAGGATGCCATTGCTGTTAGCGAGTGGAACGGGCTGAGCCGCCTCACTGCTATGGCAGAGCGGAGAGGGCGCGTTCTGTGCATCCAGCGAGTGTCAGCTCCCGAGGGGCAGAATTATAACATTTGGCGATATGTTAAGTACGAATTTTATGTTTTGAGGTTCCTGCATTGCTCCAGGCTTCATTAACAATTCTCTGACAGTTGGGGCACTGACTCGAGATGGCAGATGTTTGGTTTTAATTTTACTTTAACAGAGAGTGAAAACACTGTTCCACTTCCCTCATCTTCAGGCCTGTGTTAATATAAAAATACCTCTGACCTGTTCATCCTGGAAGATCAGCTGTGCCTTATTTTCTGACTCCAGCCTCCTGAGTTGTTCTTCTCTCATTTCTGTCCATATTAACATGAATTTAGGGAGGAAAGGGACATGGCACAGTGGTCTCTTGCTACCTGCCTGTTGGAGGCCTGGATTAGGGAAGAGTGTAACCCCAGAGTCCTCGTATGGATTTCCCGTGTTCCTGTGCACACTTTCCTTCTCTGTATCCTGTATCCCTCCACTTGCCAGGAATAAAACAGAGGTGATACACTTACCTTGCAAGACTACTGGCAAATCATTTAGTTAATATTCGGTAATGAATTTGAAACCCAACTAGATAGCAGTGCCCGCATGGTTAACGTAGCATTTGTATTATAACGTTCTTGCATCCTCCAAATCCACAGCAGATGTTACTGTATCTTATTGTTTACATCCTTGAATATGGTTTTGCCAAAGTGTGCACCTAAAAGGCAGTTGTTTAAAATCTATAATTCTTTAGCAATTGAAGTGCATTGCTCCTTGTTTTAGATTAAAATTTTAAAATTTATATATATATATATATATATATATATATATATTTATGTCTATAAACATAGGATGGCCATAAAAGTGCTCAGAAGAATATTTTAGCATGAAAGAGCTCCAGATTTCACTGGGTGCTATACAGTTTAATACATTTTCTAGCCGACTTTTATAGCTGCTCATCAATCTAATGATCAGTAAAATCTTTTAGTATATTTAGTTTTTTTCCTCAAATGCTTTCCTGGATGTAGGTTGTACATATTGCTAGTGATAGCACACTTTTTGATTAATGGAAGGTCTAACAATGCTCAATATGTATAATCATCCATTACAGTTTTCCATAGAAACATCTGTTGCCTCTCCCGTTTTAAAAGATTTGTAGTTTAGAAATCAGTTGCACACGCTGTTTTGCTTAGGGGAGAACACGTGTTGCTTTAGGGGGGGAATAGACATCCATATTTTGAAGATTTATTTATTTTTATGTACAACATAGAATTCACTGTCATGATTGATGACAGCTTTGCTATTGTAGCTCTTGTGTCTCTGGACCACCAAAGAACCTTGTTGCTCCAGGCTACTGAATAACAACAGGGGGATACCCTCATTTCTTCTGGTGTTTTCTCAACAATGACTTATTCTTTCAGAACCAGACGGTCAAGAAACTGGAGGCTCGTGTCCAGCAGTTGACAGTTGAGGCTGAAAATAGTAATTTACAGCGTCAAAAATTATCCCAGGAAAAGACCGATGCAGAGCAACGTTACCAGGCGGTTTCCTCTGAACTTCAGGAAGTGAAAGCAAGGTAATTAAACAGAACTTGCTGTTTTTCACGTTGAACAATATGGAATTACAGGAAGCAAGTAATTTTTATTTCAAGAGCTCAGTGATGGTAACTGGCAGTAGAAAATTGTCGTTCAAATGTATTAATTGATGTAGAACTCATTTTGGAACTGACCATCGTAAGAAGTCCGTTATCGTTCTTTTATTCAGAAGCATTTCCTTCTGTTACCGTGGGCACATGGTACGGGTGGACTTGCAGACTCTGTAGAATTGATACCGAGCACATAAAATACCAAAATATGAAAGTGATTTCCATATTCTGTTTGCTTGCTGCTTGTAGGCTCTGCTCGCTTCAGAAGGACAAGGACCACATTGTAAAGGAATACGAGGAGACCATTCAACAACTACAAAGTAAATACGATGTTGATATCAGTTTTGCAAAGCAGGAACATGCTCTGTCTGCAGCTAAGGTATGCTTCCATGTAGAATAGCCAAAACTCATGTATCCAGACTTGTAAACTCAAACAATGGAAATTTCCAATTTCCAGGCACCTTTGAGAAATAAATGTAATCCTTTTTCCGTTAATCCCTACAGGCATCTGATGCGATTGAAGAATTACAGCACAGTGTGTCTCTGTTAAAACAACAGTTGCAAGATTCAGACCATCAGAGGCAGCAACAGCTGAGGGTGAGCCCTGAATTTCTTACTCAAGAATGACCAGCCCTTCTTACTTTTTCCACTGATTTGAGTGTTTAGATAGTCGTATTAAATATACTTATATATAACGTGCATCTTTGTACTGTATTCATAGAAATATATAAAGCGTCACCTTAAGATTTAACAACTTCAAAATGGTTTTTATTTTTTTACTGTTTAACAGTTCAGTTCAATATTCTATCTTCCTATAGGCATTTAAATTAATCCTTCTGTCTCAGGATAATGAGTTCCACATCTGTGTCATGTATCAATCCTGTTTGAGTCTTGGCATCTACTTTTCCTCCCGTGTCTTTCATTTCCCAGTTGATGTAGTACAGAACGGCATTTTAATAGCTCACGAGAACAAGTTGCTGTTTCTCTTTAGAAAACATGAATCATGACTTCAGAGATTGTTTTGTTATGGGTGGATATTTTTGCTGTCGGTTGAATTTTTGGTGTATGTCAAGAGAATTTTTCAATGATGATATAAGGTGGACTTTTAATTTTAATGGGCAGTTTTATAGAATGGAAAATGTGCTGCTTTGAAATGAAAGAAAAATGTGATTTGTTTCTTTAGAATAAGTATCTCTTCCTTTGCAGGATCAAGAACACAAGCTTCAACAGAACAAACTTCACTTGGAGCGTGCGTATGAAAAACAGGTAATGTTTTCAGGAAAATATACCGTCTTTGCACATTTCCACTTTTGTTGTAGACAGAAGCCAAAGGTTTAAATTCTGAAATTCCCAAAGTAGTACACTTTGGAATCTAAGCATTTCACATGGGTTGGAAAAATAATTGGACCAATTCATAAGGATCTTAAGCCTAGTGATGTTGCCTGTCATTCTTGGAACCTTGTTCTGGAACTGAGGGGCCACAACTGGACACAAGATTCCAGGTGTGGTCTCCCCAGGGCAGAGCAGAGGGGCAGGAGAACCTCTCTGACCTACTGACCACCCCCTTCTAACCCACCCCAGGTCCCATTGGCTTCCTGGCCACAAGGGCCCAGTGCTGGCTCATGGTCACCCTGCTGTCCCCAGGACCCCCAGGTCCCTTTCCCCTACGCTGCTCTCTAATAGGTCATTCCCCAACTTAGACTGGAACCTGGGGTTGTTCCTGCCCAGATTCAAGACTCTACACTTGCCCTTGTTCTATTTCATTAAATTTTCTCTGCCCAGCTCTCCAGCCTGTCCAGGTCTCTGGATGGCAGCACAGCCTCTGGCGTGTCAGCCACTCCTCCCAACTTGGTGTCACCAGCAAACCTGCTGACAGTCACTCTGTTCCCTCGTCCAAATCATTGATGAATATATTGAATAATACCGGCCCCAGTACTGACCCCAAGGCACTGCACTAGATACAGGCCTCAACTGGACTCTGCCCCATTGACCACGACTCTCTTGTCAACATGCATTGTTTTTACATCAGAAGCTTAAATTAAAGAATGTGTGTTTCATCAAAACCACTTCATCTTAAAGCACTTTGTAAATACTGTCTGTTCTTTTAGACTTTAAACATCAATAGGCTTTAAATTAAACTTCAGTTTTAGTGATGTTATGTGTTCAGCTCATGCAGTGCTTAGTAAGAGGATGTGTTCGATGGCTATTTAATTGAAAGGATGTGTTATTCAAACATGTCATTTCCAAATGTGGCAAATTTATAACATAAAATAATGGGTTGTGATCATAGCTACTTGTCACTTGGTAATTGTGTTTGCAACGTCAATCGTAGTGAGTTTTTGGTTTGAGTTAGTGCCTTCTGCTGAATTGCATTCAAACCCTTTCTCATTCCAAGAGATGTTTTGGTCTAATCTTAGCCTACGTTTGTCTTTTTAGACAAATTATGGTTTCTGCTGATGTTGGCCTCAATAAAAGTATAGGACTGGAATAACATTGCAGGTCAAAATAGAAATATATTAGCATAATTTGGCTATCTTCTGGCTGCTGAAATATAGTGGCCAGTGGTTTATTGTAATACATCACTTCCTCTGCAGACAAATAGGGATTAAATGTGGCTGGTAATATTTCCGAATGCCATTAAACGCTGTTAAACTTTGTGATTCTGGACAAAAGGTGGATGTATCTGTATGACCTGTCTGTGCTGGCGCTGGCCTGTGTGGATCCTGAGCGAGGCGGGAGGATCGTTTGGGGGGATCCTCTTGAGTTCAGCGTCTGCGCACGTCGGGAGTCAGTGCAGATATTGAAGTTGTAACCTGGTGTCAGGAAATGAGAAAGTAGCCCCTTTATTTTTAATAGGTAACTTCATAGCAGTTCGCCTGGTCATAAGTTTTGATGTAACTGTGTTTTCAAAATAATCTGAGATAGGAGGAGAAAAAAAATCCATGTGAACAACCTGTGGATATAAATCCATAAAATAGTGTAGATTGACCCATAAAGTACTAAACCAAGCTTGCTTTCAAGTAAAGGAATCATGGAGTCTCTGGTGCAATCTATTCACTTAAGAACCTACCCATTATCTAATAATCTTTATTAGCCTACAGTGGCTATTGCCTACTAGGATATTTAAACATCAAACAAAGAATAGGTAGTAACCCTAAATGTCACTGTTTGATTAAATGTGCTTATCTGCTGAATCAGGAACCGGTTGGGCTAAATGGTTTTACAAGCAAAGGAAACACCTGCTTTTTATAAATAATCGACCGCTTGTTTTCCAAACATTCAACTAAGCGTAAGAACAGTGACAGATTATTCCTGAGAGCCATTCTCGAACCAGCTGTTCAATAGATATAATTTTACGGGGTTGGGCAATACCTTGGGTAGGAGCCCTTTGGTTTGGAGGCTCTTTCAAAGCAGCCAGGTGTTCAGACTTCCATGGAAAAAACACCTACATGGACCTGTTTACATCAAGAATCTCTAAATTTGTCTTTTAATTGGATTGTACTCTTATGCTTCTGACTATACACTTATTAAAAGATGTTCTTCTTCATTATAGTGAATTAAGAGCATGTATTATTGGAAATTATTGTAGGTGGATAAAGGATTTTCCATGCTCCCCATCCGATAAGGAAAATCATGGTTAGTAGGTGACATCGTCACATTGTGACCCCTTTTTGGAGGTGTCTGTGTTTTGGGTTGGGTAGTTGAACACATACATGAGTGCCACAACCCCCCCATTTCCAAATGGGGTTCCTAGTGCCTGGATGCAAAATGGGAAAACAGAAGGTTTTCTATAGTGATTCAAACACTCTGGTTTGATTTCACTGGCTCAGGAATTCATTAGTACCAAACCGCTTTTCCTCAAAGTTTTACTTTTCCTATGAATACCCTCAGCTAGTTAATATTTGAGCATGTATTATCGTAAAGTAACGTTATTTCCTGTCTTTCAGTATTTTATTGCTGCGAGAATTGATAACAAGTAGTTAATTTTGAGTATTCACAAATTGCTAAGTGGAGAATACACCATAGAGAATCCATGTCATTATTTTAGGCAGATTTCTAGACGCTTTCCTGGATTTAGCTAAAGAGAATCTAGTTCCTTTTTATGTAATTACTGATATTTCTTTATTCTAGAGAATAATATTCTTTTTGAGAAGAAAAATGGCTCTGTTGGCTATATTCTCATACTTCAAATCTATTAATCCTTATTCTTACATTTTATGTAATTTTAGAAATATAGATGGTTGCCTATGTCACTGCAAAAGAAATAGCTTTTATAATTTAAAAGAGCATTTGTTTTTAATCAGACTTTCTTGTAGCTAAAATATGGTCTTTTTTTCCTTCAAATGGTAGATTCAAGACATCCGGAATGATCTTGATAAAGAAAGAGGGGACGCTCTAAAGAAAGTTCGCAAACTGGAAGAAACTTTGAAGTAAGTGAATAGGGGATAATTGTTGCACCATCCCCATTTATTTAGTCAGATTTCTTAAATAAACTTGTGCTTTGGCTTATCTAACTGCCTGCCTACTCGGTTAAATGTTATAGTGTATCTTCTATAGGCTGATGGGGCGTTGCAAATATACTTTTATTCAATAAAAGTCACAGAGCTGAAGTCTGTATTGCTTTATTTCCATAATATCTTAGGTATTTGGCATAAAGACTATCTTAAATCACTACAGACGTTAATAAAAACCTCTAGCTTTTAATCTTTACATTCTTTACACTGGCTATTATTTATAATTTTAGGGAGATTGGATTGTTATCAACTAAACTGAGTCTTTTAGTATTCTAACATCTGATTCATTGATAGTGTAGCTGCATTTAATTATCTTCCACAGCTTTCAAATAACATCAGTCTGCACTTATGTTAATAAAATAAGTCTGAGCAGCCAGTGGCCTGTCAAGTCAGAATGTATTCCCCGTGTCTTGGTGCAGAACAGATCGGTGATGCTCCAGTTTGGGCAAGTGGGTGAATGTGCCGGGGCTTTGGGACTTGGTTTATGGTGAGCAGTACTGTGCTGAGGAGCTCCTCGTTTATTTCACATATTCCCTCGCTGTAATTAAGCTTAGGTTGTGGGTTTGGGTTAGAGGAAGGGTTTGATAGGCTGGACTTTGAAGAGCCCAGTTTAGTGGTGCATCCTGCAGGGATGAAGATGGTGGGGACAGAGGCCAGTCCCACAGTGCCAACATTTCTGGACAAAATTATAATTTTTGCATATATATGATTATATACAATATGTATGTAAGTAACACAAAACAAGCAGTAATACTTCTGTGTCAGAAATGGGTGACTTCCTCATGACCTTATTTTTCATCGCTGCAAAAATTAGTCTTTTTCTCTTCATACGAATTCACAAAACATAACATCTTGTGTGAAAACGCTTTATTTTGCCGTATTTCTTTGACTTTGCGGAGTCAAATGAATTACAAGCTGAGGCAGGCACAGCAAACCTTTAGAAAACAACCTTCTCTTCCTTGAGAGGGGTGAGAATCTAGTTCACCATCTTCAATAGACGCGATGCCTTGTGGAATTGCGGCTCGGAACACAGGAGGCGCATCAGCGATTTCGCATAAACTGCTTTGATCTGAATGCGCTGTGATTCGGAAATGGCCACAGGATTATATCTTGAGTAGCTGCTAGTCAGCTGCCAACACACAGAAAGGGAAGCAGCAGGCGTTTTTATTATTATTATTATTATTATTGTTATTATTATTATTATTATTATTATTGCAGCAGCGTGACAGCAAACAGCGCTATTGCAGTTTGCAACGTCTCCGCATAGATGCATAATCAAAGTGATTTGAGACATTGGGTGGAACAGTAAAATCCCCATTTCTAAAAGTGTCTTTCACTTCAAATAAATAGTGTCACCAGACTTTTAATACTGAATAGGGTTTGTGTAGTTTGTGGAAGGTTTTTATTCTTCTTCTGAAATTTATGGTAGAAATATCTGTCAAAACCAAATCTTTAGCGAAAGAATTGCTCTAATACTCGTGACTATTGGTGGTGACTTTTAGATATAAGTTTTGTATTTAGTTTAGCAACACATGTCATAGGCACTGCCAAATAGCAAAAGTGACTATAGGAAGGATTTTTCTAGAATGTCATTTAATCTGCATTTGTATAATAACAAAGTATTCTTAAAAAGCTTCTGTGTAATTACTTGAGGGGAAAGGTTGTTCCTCTAATCCCTTTAGTTGGGTCGCATAAAATATGTCATGAGAGTGGGTTGCAAATAAGGCTAAATCTCTGCGGTTCTTATCTCTCTTATTTTATGTGGAGGAATTGGAAATAAAGAGGTGTAGTTACATTAGAATTTGTCACACTACAGACTGAGCTGAATACAACAGAAAAAAATTAAGAATAAAAAAATCTGTATCCATTTGTGGCTGAAGAAATTACATGGAAGAGAAGGAAAAGGTCTGGTTGACTTTCTACAACACTGTTATCCAGAATAGCTCTCAGCATAATCAGTTCCCTTGCTCTGTGAAATTTGGACACCTATTTATTTAAAGCATTCTTTTTTGTGTTTTTTGAGGTGTTTGTCCATCCTGAGATGGAGTTTTCGGACTAAATTATGCACATAAATGAGAGCTGGGGCTGTTACCATCTGCCACCTGCTGGAGGTGCAGAACATCTGGCTGCCGCTGGCTTTTTGGGGTGGCAGTTGTGATGGTTCTCACGTACCGCAAATAATGATGGGATTTGATTTAATGCTTTTTGGTTTGCGTGTCTCATACACAAAATAATACTTTACTATGCCAGTGAAATATGCCTTTCCTGAGTTCTTAATCTTCTATTCTGTAATGTGATTGAAGGAAACATTTTGTTCCAAGTGGCATGAGGAGGAATGAGGTGTTACCTGCGCAGGTGCAGATGTTGTGACTGCAGGGTGAGGTGTCCAGGAGCGCGCGCTGTCTGCACTTCAGCGCCTCGGAACCTTCTCCCTCTCCATCTTTGCCTTGTTTTTTAATATCTGCCCCCAGAGCCAAATCTCAGCACTTTGCAAGTGGTTGATGATACAGAGCAAATGCTTAGCAGCTGGTTTATTGAAAATCACTTAATAAAATTGTTTATTTACATAAGAAACTAGCAACACCTCCTTTCTCCAGCGCTTTGCTCCCCCTCCTCTGAACTTGTTTCCAACTCTCTGGGAAGAAAGAGGGGCTGAACTCGCCAGGACCCAGCAAAGCTGCTCCCATCTATGAGCACACTGGGATTTTTACAACCATTCTGAAGTGCGCACGTATGGTTGTCACAGCGTTTTGTGACTGGGGTTAGATGGCAGACCAAAACTTTCAAAGCCTTTTCAACCAAAGGCATAGTGGTGCATGCAGATGTTCAGTAAAATACAGAAATAAAAGTTATTTACGTTTCATCCTATAGAGCATACATGCATGTATTTTCTCTGGGAGTCCTTGGCATGAGAATCAGGGAATCAGTTGATTTCTCTTTGTGGATGGTGCCATGGAATTCCCTTGCTGTAGAATTAAAATGGCTCTTCAGTATTCCCACTATGATGGTTGTGTCAGTTCTTTATTCCTCCGCAGGTCTTTGTCGAGGATAGTTAATTGATACCAATATATCTTTTGAATTTCTATTTCTGTGTGTGGTACAGTTATTACTACTACAGGCTTTGTCTCAAAGTATCTGGTAAAAATGCATTTGCGTTTACTAAAACAAGTTGGGAAAATGCTGTTTTGGGAAGGAAATAACTTTTTTTTTTTTGGTATAAGTTACTCTTCTTGAAACCTTAGTCGTTTCTTCATTCAAAGGGCTTCTGCTTGTCATCTCCTCATGTGCTTTGCCAGTCACAGAATCCCAGAATGTCAGGGGTTGGAAGGGCCCTGGAAAGCTCATCCAGTGCAATCCCCCCATGGAGCAGGAACACCCAGATGAGGTTACACAGGAAGGTGTCCAGGCGGGTTGGAATGTCTGCACAGAAGGAGACTCCACAACCCCCTGGGCAGCCTGGGCCAGGCTCTGCCACCCTCACCGGGAAGGAGTTTCTTCTCAAATTTAAGTGGAACCTTTTGTGTTCCAGTTTGCACCCATTGCCCCTTGTCCTATCACTGGTTGTCACCGAGAAGAGCCTGGCTCCATCCTCCTGACACTCCCCCTTTATCTATCTGTAAACATGAATGAGTCCCCCCTCAGTCTCCTCTTGTCCAGCTCCAGAGCCCCAGCTCCCTCAGCCTTTCCTCACACGGGAGATGCTCCACTCCCTTCAGCATCTTTGTTGCCTTGATATGCCTTGAGATGGCACCAAGGAGAAGTCGTTCCTTCAGTTTCCCAGGGATGGAGGTGAGGCTGACCAGTCTATAGTTACTCAGGTCCTCGTTCTGAGTCATTTGTTCCCTACCTGACATGGTCAGAAGGCACATGGAGCTTGTCCTGAGGTTTTAAGCTCTGTACCAATACTCGTAGAGCCTTAGGAGAACAGGTTTTACATCAGACTTACTCAAAAGATAGATGGCAGAAGGATATGCAGTAAATAGGCGTGAATATAATTTCATTTTAGTTTGCAGGTTACAGTTGCGTAGTTTTGCGTTTACTGTTACGTTGGATCCCAACATTTTAAAGAAGTTAAATTTGGACTTCCAACACATACAGAAATTATTTTTAAAACCCTGTGAGTTATGGTGGGTTTTGAGAATTTAATTATATCAAACCCTTTCAGAACTTTCTTTTTAAACAGCTGCTTCTTCAGGATACTGTAGGATGGATTGTAGTGGACGCACTGCCCGTAGTGGTCCGTGTCATAGATATCATTGCATGCAGGAGAATATAACCACGTGATAATCATCAATACAGTGACAGATAAATAAATGGAGTGATAGCGTCAACCACAAGTTGATTTTTTGTTCCTTTCTTGCTCCTCTATGTTGAATCCAGATTGAGAGTAATTGCTTGTTGTTGTTAATATTTTTAGGATAATTGCCTAAGTGTAGCTGTTTCCTGAAGTTCATTCCATTTTTCCTTGAAAATGAAGTATTTGTGTGTGGAGGAATTCTTGTAGGAATGGAAAAGCTATTACTATTTAAAGCCGGAAATAATTAAAGAAATATGAGGAGCCATTGTCTTTAATTCCAAATGTTGCAATAAAGAACATTGTTAAGAGTTTATACTCGCGTTCATTGTGTTCATCATTCTCTTTTAATAAAACATTCGGTGTTGTCTCGTTACAACAGTTGCAACAGGATGAAAAAAGCAAACTGATTTAAACCCAGTGGTCACGTTAAGTGGCTGGAGAGTTTGGATAGAATTTTACTTTTTAAAACAGAGCTGTGTGGGTTTTGTGGTGGTTTTTTTGTCTCTAAAACCCGTGGAAAAGCAGCCAGCTGGTCTCCACTTGGTGCTCGCTCTGAGCATCTGAAACCTTTTAGAGCAAAACCAGTCAAAGTTTCCAGCATATTGTAAACATTCCTGTAGCCCTGGCGAACATGCTGACATAACCCTCGCTCTAGGAGGCACCATGTAAAGTATGAACAGAGGACAGAAAAATGCGGTAGCTTTATTTAATAGTCTCACTTAAAGGAAAGAAATAAAGTGTTCTATTAACTATTTACAGCCTTTCATTTTCTTTCGCCGGTTTCTCTGGAGACCTACTGGCGATAATGAAATATGGATTTAAAATGGAGCTTCAGTTGTACAAAAGAAAGTAACAGTTGATTTTAAATCCTTGTCTATGGGAACATTATGTCCCTCAAGATGGTTATAGAGATATCACATGACATCTTTTTAATAATAGCAACGAATAAGATAAGATAGAACTGTATGAAATGAGGAGTGTTGCCTTGCTCAATGAAGAGCGTTGGTGCATCATGCTCTAACACTTACCACTATAAAAATAGTTACCTTAAATATATAGAATGACAGAATGAATACTGTATTCTTATACCTCATTATATAGAGGAGTGATATGGTTTGGTTTTGGACTCTTTACTTACTCAGAACTGGTGTTTGCTGGTGTAGCCATGATTGTCCGAGGTGGAAGAGAAGCAGGATTGGTGGGAAAGTATTTATTGTATTAAGGGCTTTTTGACCCAGGGTTTTTTTATCAGCACCTCTTTGAAATAATAAACCTGGCATGCTTCAAGCTAAGGCAATTAGTTTGATGTTTCATGTAGAATTCTGTATTGGAAAAGATGGAGACAGTCTTAATACTGTTGTTTCATCTTGGTTGTCTTTGATTTGCCAACCAGTGTTGGCTCTTTGCGCTCCTCACACGTCTCGGGCCGGTCGTTGGTGGTGTGAAGTGATTCCTCTGGCCTGGCTCCCCTCTGCTCCACCGTCTCTCCCATGGTTTGTCCTTCAGATGGTTTATTTTATCCGCCCTCCAGCTTTCTGTGCCGCAGCCCCATTCTCTGATCCCTGTCTTTTCCTTCTTCGCACCTCTGCTCTGGGTATCTCATGAATCTATTGATTATCTGTGCTGCTGACTTGCTGGTCCACCTTTTAATTACAGCCTTGTCTCCTTTTATCTGAGCCATTATCTGCCCGGTCTCTCTCGTTCTCCCCTCCATGTTCTCCGTGTTGAGGTTGAGCTGTCGTCTCCGCCCGTAAAAACCAGGACTATTAATTAATCTCTGTTCTAATCCTCCTCTCTTGATAACCGCGTCTCTTCATGCGTGTGCGGTATCTAAATCTTGTGGGCAGTTTCTGCCGTGTCGAGCAAAATTATAACATTTTCCTTTCCAGCGTTTTAAGTCACATCTCATTCATCATTTTGCAGTTGCTGTTTTTATTCTGTTTGCACAGCACCTAGCACAACAGTTCCCTGTCATTATTATAATGAGAAATAGTTATAATTACTATTAATGTGTTTAACCAGTGTCTAGTTAGTTTGTGAGCCATTAATTTTGAATGTAATGCATTATTCTTGTTTCACAGAAGTGTGATACTACACATGCGGAATATTATTTACTCTAAATTCATTAACAGCTCTAAGTAGTGGTTTAGTTTGTTAATGTTATCTCATGATTTATTTAAAACCTAAGTATATAGTTTAAAATAATACAGGACAATTACTGTAAATATCATTCATTGTTATAGCTTTCTTGAAGGAATGCAGACCAGCTTTTTGATGTTAACATCTCAAATTATGCAAACTGTCAACAATTTATAAGTGGATTTGTTCTTTTTCTCATAAAGACAAGCTCATCTTATACTTAAAAATCAGGGAATGAAAGATAGAATTGTTCTCTACTTTATATTTTTGGCTTTGTGTCTTTGAAATCATGAAACAGGTTAGAATGCTTTCTAACAACTTCGAAATATTAAAGTGCCCAGGGACAGGATAGGGATGATGTTTTGAAGGCAATAAATATTTCAGCTTCACATTTCAGTCTTTCTTCTCCGTTCCTTTGATCTGGCTTTGGTTTAGTTATCATTCCGCTTGAATGACTTCACACTGTCTTTCTTCCTCTCCACACCAAAAAGAAGTGTTCTGCACATATTCCATATGTTGTAGCAGAGGCCTCGTTGCTCCTCGTTTGCTGGGAGTCGCTGCCTTGCGCCGAGATGCTCCGACCGCAGCCGAGGTGGGTGCGTTGAGACCCATATGTGCTGTACACAGCAAGCTCTTCCTGCACCACTGCTTCAAAACAGCAGAGCAGAGGACGTAACATCATTTTGTGTGTATTTCAGAGAGTTGGGATTACTACTGAAGCTTTATTCTGTAACAATAAACAAAGTCAGCCACCCCTTCTTTCTACAAATTCATGGTACTTTAGACCTTAATACATTTTTAATGTAGTTGAAATAGTCTGCATTCTAGAAACTAAATTTAAGGGGTTGTCGCGTGGAGTGGTTTTTTAATGGTTATCGCACCCAGCTAAAAAGTGGTGTCGTGAATCTTGCATTTGCTGTAAATGGATAAACCACTGCGTTTGTGTGGGGTCACCGTGGTGTGGAGAGTCAGGAGCAGGATCATGGGGTCACTAATATTTCCATATACAACATCATATATATCTGTCCTTAATCTGGATGGGTACTCGTGTCTGTGGCTTATACACAGAAGATACTAAGGGAGATTTCCTGAATTTTGTTTTTGCATCAGCAGATCATATCTGTTTTCATGGCAGTTATGTTTTTAGCTACTCAGCACACTGCGTATTATGTTGTCTAGTGAGGTGCATTCTCCTTTGGGAACATGTGTTTATATAGGTATTTTTTATATCTAAATAGACTATATAATTGGTGATAACTGATTTTGTTTCAACACAGGTTAGTAAAAGAGTCACTTTTTAATTTTGTTTGTCAACAAGTGAAAAGGAAAGCTGGTTAGAAACAAACACGTGCCAGGTTCAGCTGCCTCCCAGCAAGCGAGTAGTTTGCCGTTTGGTGGGCAGTGAAGCAGTTTTCCCTCAGAAGCATTAATATTTGGGGAGGAGAGGCAGGAACAGGCCAAGTGCAGCAAATCTAAGTAGGCGGGATCAGTGCGTATGTGTAACGTGGGATGATCAGGGTGATGAGCCCGGCGTCCCCAGCAGATCTCAGCGTCTCCAGCGGGGCCGCCGGCTCAGCCATCGCTCTGCTCTCCTGTGCCGCAGCCGTACAGAGCAACGTTCATTTTTATCTACAGGCATAAACCCAGAGCCATACCAACCTGTGGTGGGCAACAGGTGAAGCCTCTTGTGGAGTCCAGCCTAAGGTTCAGAAGCTTAGTGACAGCAAGCATCCTTACCACAGAAACCCCGTCCTCCGCTTTAGTGCTCCGCTAAGCTCAGTGCCAGCGGTACTTGAAAACCTCGCAAAGAATTTGCATAGTCATGAATTAAAGCCTGGTATAATTTCTGTAGGAAAACAGCGGGATTTTCGCAATCCAGTTATTTTTCCTATCACTGAAAACCTCTCTAAACTGCGCCCAGATTTGCTAAAGGGATGTCGACCTGCAGCTCGGGCAGGGACACGTTTTGTACCCGTGGATGCTCACGTGCGCTCTAAAATGGTTTAATTTCTCAAGGAGGCTGCAACAGAGTCAGGTGCATCTCCCGTTCGTGTTTGCTGTTGGTCAGCCCTTGTTTTTATACCAGGGATGGTGAGAACCCCGTGGGGTGACAATGCTGGTTCATACCCCGTCTGTGGGACATCTTCAGTTTATTGAGCCTCCCACGTAAATCACCTTGTGTTTCATTTACTTGCCTTGCAATGCTGTGATGTCTTTCTGTGTTTAGTTGTTACCCCTCGGAAGACATTTTACGAAGCAAGGAAAATATTTCTGATGAAGCATGAAGAGGAAGTATGTAAGATGTTTATATTTGCCATTTATCAGGACACTTCAGAGCGCTGCTTTCTGAAATTGCAATTCTGGACTTCATAGCCAACTTTCACTGAGATGGTTTGTGCTGTCTAAGATTGCTAATTCTGTTGCCTTTATACACTGAAACAAGAGGAATTTGCTGCTTTTTAAATTGGGGCCAAGGAGTAAGTTCACCCTATTTTTATATTCAAGCCAGCTCAGCTTTAGGGGATTTAAGTGATGTAATTGTATTGTATTCGGCCCCACAACTCGTCCAACTGAAAAAAAATAATCTTCAAAGTGAATATTTTAGTGTTTCATGCAAGGCACATTGCTCAGTGTCTTGGGAAAATAAAAAGGAAAGCCTTTCTTGTGTTTGTGAACCGGGGTCCATTGTTGTACATGTTTTCTAAGCTTCTGTACAAATCTTAACTGCATAAAATGTGGGGAGAGCTGGCTCCTGCATCCTGAAAAAATGAAGTTTTATTCCTGGTTATAATGAGATGTTGCATCTATTCATGGGATTAAGTCCTTTACAGAAAGGAAGGTGCATAAAACCAGATTGCTTAAAGTTTACATCGCAACATTTCCAAATAAAAATAGATTATTTGGGAAGAAGATGCATAAATTTGAAGGCTCACTAACAGCACAGGGACTGACATCTTGTCCTTTTACCTTCAGATTTGTTGCACTTCCATCTGACAGGACTGAAAACGTTGTTCCATTCTCTCTTGGCACTTACTACTGGGGATATGTTTGAATGAGCTTTGGGTTCTGATTGTGTTTCCAGTGTGGATTCCCAGTATTGGCTGTATTTTGCGGGTTGGGTGCCTGGAACTGAATTAAGGATCTTTGGGAGGAGGAGTCGAGGTTTTCCCCTCGGTGTTTCTTCCAAGGTGACACAGGGGGATCCCGTCCTCTCCTGCGGGTGTTCAGGGCTCAAAAGACAGTTCAGCCTCTCAAATATTCTTTCCTGTGAAATGCTGGTAGATTTAGTTGTGGGAGAGGGGAACAGCGTTCAGTATCAAATAGCTATTAACTTAAACATTGCTCTATTCAGCAGCTCCCTACTACATGGGCTTCAGGGGGATAGTTGAACCAAACGCCTTTGTGGCTCAAACTGATGCACGTCTAACTCATCGGGCAGTTCATCTCAGTTTTAGCTGGTTCCGTGCTGTAGGAGCTGGTTCCGTGCTGTAGGAGCTGGTTCCATACTGTGGTAGCTGGTGCCATGCTGGCAAGGTGACAGACCAGATGAATTAGCTGGTCTTTTCCATCTCTTACGTGTCAGATTCTTTGTTTTATATGCAAATAATTTCTGTCAAAATGGGAAATTTCTCATGAGGTGCTTCCTCTGTAAAATGAAATGTCAGCCTCAGGTCTGCTGGAGTGTGTCGGCTCTTACAAACGGCCGGTGGAGCCACCTTTGTCCATCCATCCCACCGTCGTGGTCCCCTGAGCTTTCACACCAAGTTGGGCAACTCCGCTGATTTGTGATTAACAGAGGTCATTAACACCGCTTGATTGTCTTCCGTGCGAAGGATGGATTTAAGAAGGATTTCTTAAATGTTTTGGGATTACCAGGCTTTTGGTCTGTGATGTATCAATAGGGTGGATGTGCCTGTTTTTTATGTATGTGTGTATATATATATATATATATGCATCTATGTACACATAATGCTATACATGCATTACTTTTGATATACTATGATGTCTTAAGAAACCCAAGCCATTTTCTGCATATGTATTGACTTTAATATGTCAAATAGTATAGGCTGTTAATATGAAATATCTTTGCATAAAGATTTAACATCTGTCATTGCTTTAAAGGCTGAATAGATATTACAGCATTATGGGTTTCTAATAGATTAAGAAGGTACCATATGTCACGCATCACCCTGCTTTGCATTTTGATATATGTCAAGCGGTGAATAATCCTGCATCTTGTCTGAGCAAAGATGGCACTGGGATAATTGTTGTGTTTGTTTTTAATGGGAAAGGATGATGATGCTAACAGGAATCATTTCAATATTGAGGGGGCAATATACTTTTAAAGGTGAGACTGAAAAACAGGGGTTATACAGCCAGGAGTAACCGATTCAGGTCAATGCAGACTTTAAAGATAGAGGTATTGTCATAAGCCATGAACGCCGTGTTTAGGTGTGCGAAATTCAACGGGAGCAAGCGAAAATAACTCCCGCCTCCTTCTATTCCCTTCTTCAAAGTATCGCGGAGGGAAGTTGGGCAGGAGCTGGGCCAGGAAATGGAAATGCGAATACTATTTTAGACTGATAGGGTTAAAGGCCTCTCTTTTACACCAGCACACTTGTTCTTTTATTTGATACTTGAACTCTGAACATTTTCTGTGACTTTCTAGGGAGAAGGAGGAGCAGCTGGCGCGGGTGACAGAGGTACAGAGGCTGCAGGCCCAGCAGGCAGATGCTGCCCTGGAGGAGTTTAAGCGGCAGGTGGAGCTGAACTCAGAAAAAGTCTACGCTGAAATGAAACAGCAGGTGAGGAGGTCACAATGCCAGCCTTTCCGACAGTCTGTCTCAGTAGGATAGCGGATTCTGATCTTATAATGCCAGAAACATCCTTCACTCGAGAGTGCGACATCAAAATCTTTCACAATGTAGTGTCTTTGCCGGCAAGTCAGAAAGGGACGGTGGCGGCTGTTTCATCTTTCTAACAAAGCCGGAATTGTCATTGTTATAAAGATATCTGCGGTTATGAGACTGATTAGGGATTTTTCAGGAGTGAGAGTAGAAAGTGTTAGTTTATACACCCCCGTGGAACAACGGTTGTAATCTTCTCCTTAAATGTGTGTCTCTTCCTACTCTTTTCGCCACGACTCTGTCTTCCCTTAATGAGGTTTTGTAATCAGCAGGAGCCTAAGCAGGGGCAGAGCCGTTGTGGCTGCTGGTGGTCATGGGCAGAGGATGGAAAAATCCATTTTTCCGTCCCTGAAAATCAGTAGCAGGAATTTATGTAAAAATATTTTAGTCTTAAATTCCTTATGGCATTTAAATTCCTCATGGAATTGCCTGTGGGGCAAACAACAGCTAAACCGTTGTCCCTGGGATGGCACAAGCACAGTGTGATGAGCAAAATAAGGAACAAGCAACAGGTGATCAAGAAGATGGGGAGAAAAGGGAGGATTTCCTTGTCTTGCTCATGTGATCCTACAATTTTTATCACTAGTTTGGCTCTGTGATGTAGGAAGCAGATGGCAAAAAAACTTTGTCAAGCTCATGATTATTCAGAGTCACCTAATGCCCACTGAAGGGCGCGTGGTACATTTTTACCTGTAAGATCTGCAATTTTTCTAATAGTAACTAGGAAAAAGAGAAACAATCCATAGACTCTACTTTAGATCTAGTGGTAGTTTAGATCTAGTGGTAGTTTAGATCTAGTGCTTCTTGGGTTTGGCAACTAATGATCAAGAGCCCTCTTTGCACTTGTAAGAGATATATGAATGTGGCCTAACGGGTAAAGCGCTAAAGTTGAGACCTTGGTCTAGAAGTAATTGTTGAGTACGCACTGCAGCATAGGACAATATATATATATAGTGTATATATATAGTCATATATATGTAATTCTAATTTTTTTCCCTTGGGAACGTGCCTGATGTACAACTAACAGTTGTGCTTTTGATACGAAAGCCTTTGCTAATTGGGTTATGAAATCGCTTCCTTGATGCCGTGTGCTGGAATCTGTGGGACTCATTATTCATAGGCGATGACTATCTTCAGAGAACTTCACTTGCAGCCAAATAATTCTCTTTTAAGTTATTTTGCTGATTTAATGTAAGCTTACTTTGAATGTGGCGTTTGTGCACTGACTCACACATGATTTCACTTGGATTTCCACAGGCAATATATTTATAAGTGGAATATATTTGAGACTTAAATATGCCTAGAACTAAATATTCGCTTAATTTTGCTGGGGTGTTCACCACTTTCAGGTGAAAAACGAGCCCATACTTTATAATCAAGGAGTGGCACGGTGTCGGTGGTCACTATATCCATAAGTAGATAAATACCTGGTATTCAGTGAATATTAATCTTCAGTAGACACAAATAGTATTATTATCATTCTCAGCAAGTTGTATTTGAGTCTTTGATGGTTTGCAAACAACTGTAGAGACATCAGGACGTTTTAAGCTATGCCTTTAAAAAAAAAATAAAATTAAATATTCCCTTTCTTTTTCCATGTAGATGGAAAAGGTTGAAGCAGATCTAAGCAGATCAAAATCGCTCCGGGAAAAGCAATCCAAAGAATTCTCCTGGCAATTGGAAGAGCTGAAGCAAAGATACGAGCAACAGGTCAGCGGGTTTGTTCTGGGGCGGCTTTTCATGCAGTTGTAGGTCAGTTCCCACATCTTAATCCTCTTCTCGCTTTGCCTCCCTCTTCTTTGTATAAAGGCAAAATGTATAGGTGTGCAGAGTTTGTGTGATGGGGGAAGAGCCTACGTAGAAAATGTTGTTGTTTCCTCTTCGCAATCCTTTGTACCTCTGGCTTTTGCACATTTTTTCCCAGGCTTACAGGTGGCAACACCTATTTTTGTAATGGCCACATGAATGTGTTATCTGTTTTTGTTCTTGTCAAGAAACAGCCTTTTATATGAACACAGGGAGTGTTCATATGAATGCTTGTTTTGGCCCACTGGTAATTATTTTCTTTATTATAATGTGATTTCAGGTTGGGGAATATTCAGGAAACATTTGGGTGGAGACGAGAGACTTGAGTTCAGTAGCGTTGTGAAACGTAAAGGGAACAAAACAGAAATAGCAGCAGGTGAATTATTACATGATATAGACTTGAGAGCTACACAGCTGACCCAGCCCATGGGACACTTGCACAAGGTGGTGTTTCACGCATAAGCTTGAAGTTCTCTCTTATCCGTGTTTTTGCAGGGATATAAGTTTCCATTTCCACAAGGAAATTCTATTCAAGAATTCCAGAGTAGTCCAGGTTGCAGAGATATTGGGGATTTTTGGTTTGAGGGTTTTGTCGACCTCATTTGCCAAAAGACCAGTAAGAATTCTATCTCTCCTGATTTAGTATGATCTCTGGAATAAAGACTAGAAATCAGAAATGCACTCACCACTATGTAATCATAACAATGGATCTTCAAATTATTTATTTATTTGAAAGCCATTGCGCTAATTGCTTGCAATAAAGGTGAGGAAGTTTGACTTGTCAGTTGGTGGATGTAGTGAAGGGAGGACGGTGGGAAGCGCTGGGGTTAGTTGGGCGTCCACCTTAAGGTGAATTTTTTAATGGAATCTTATATTCACATCATTTCAGTGATATGATTCGCTCACTTTTCTTTACAGTTCTCATCACTCGTAATGCATCTTTAAAGTCCAAAGTAAGCATTTATTCAAAGACTTTGTTCCCAGGTTTAGGAACATGCTTTGTAGAGACAAGCACTAGTCTGTAGTTCATCAGATGTCATGACAATCCTGTTCTGACCTACCAATGGTACTTTTTGCTACTTTCAGTATATGTAGCAAGACATACTAAGCCATATTTACAGTCTTCTACTGAATAATCTGCTGGTTTTGTGCACTCAAAGGAAATGATAATGCCTAGTAGTGTCATAGTTTGTTGTTTTCTTATATCATCATGCCTATAATTATATATTCAGAGCTTATGGAGACTGGATCAAAAAACCCCAAAACAACAACAAACCAGAACAAACCTACAAAAAACAACAACAAAACCCACAAACGAGATGAATGTGAAACTTGTTTTGGTGACTCTTTTTACGCTGATATTCTCTAACAGTGTTGATAATGTGGCAAACATCAGTGAAAGCATTTTCTACTAAGAGGAGATGTTTACTGCTTCGCTTTTTGTATTTAGGAAAACTACTTTTAACTGTAGGAAAGAACAGGTAGACTCTGTGAAACGTCAGTGAAACGCAAAGCAAGGTTTTCAGCACTAAACAGTGAAACAATGAGAGTCTCAGAAGAATTTTCGGAGGAATCCTGCTCATGCGCTTTTCAAAATGTATTTCTCTTCGTCCTTCATTTGGAGTGTTCATTGAAAACTTGCAAACATGACAAATCTGTGACCCTTCCAGCAGGTTGTGCTGGGTTATGGTTGGAAACGTTCGTTTTGCATTGTCACTTCTGCAGTACAAAGCTCCTCCGGCCGCACAGCGTGAGCTCTGCTCTTCCGCTCCGAACATTTCCTTTCCGCAATTCCAGCTTCTCTTTCTCTCTGCTGTTCTCTATTTATGCTTCAGAACTTCTAAACCCTTTTTAAAGCAGACTTTTCCTTGCCTTGTTTTACTGTGTATTTCTTTGGTGGTTACTTGGGGAGGAAAAGACTGATTTAAACTCTTAAATGGAGCGGTGAATTAGAATTGGTGGTGTTTGAGCAGGGCTCCAACAGACTTCCAGTGGGGAAATAGTCACCCAACCAAAAACCAATGACTCGAGTTACCTGGGACATGCAGTAATTGCTTTGAGATGTTCTGCCTCAAGTGTCTGAATCAAATTGTCGCATTGAATTTATACAGAAAGGGAAGGAAAATTGACCTTCAGATACATTTTGTGTAGTGGTGAAGTAGCACTGGGCACCACACCAGACAGTTCAGTTGCCCATGAATTTACTCAAGTTGGTAACGAAGAACCAAACGAACTGGTATGTTATCGCTTTCTCCAGCCTGAGAAACATCTTGTAAGTGTAGGAACTGGGGAGCTGAGGTTGGACCTCTCTGCTGTATGTGCTGGTTGCCTGTGCTTTGCAGGGCTCCCCTGGAGTTTTAATTTCAAAGAGATGACGGGGCTGGAAAAGGTCTGTTGGTTGTGGGGCTGGAAGGTTGCTCTGCCAACACATCAGATATACTGATAGATATTGGTATTTATCTGATAATTACATCAATTAATAAATAAACTGATATATATTTTATATTATTTTTCTTGAAAAAGAATTAGGAAAAAAACCATACAAGGCCGTGGCAGTTAATATTAGTATTTTCAAATTCATCGAATCCATTAACAAAGCAAAGCAGCAGCTTTGGACCTCGCAGTATTTGGATCCAGCTCCATCTGATTCAGCGCCGCTTTCTTTTGAAGTATCCACTGAGAACACTCTCAGACAGAAACCGGGGGCTTTTTTTTTCTTCCTTTCTTTAAACATACTTTAGCTCAACTTTGTTCTACTCGCAGCTGTTAGATTTGAAAGTGTATTTTGCAGAGCAGCCCCGCTTGGTCGGCGCGGCAGTTCCTATCTCTGGGAGCAGCTGCTCCCGGCACTTCAAAGCCGGTGGACACCACAGCGAAGGCCTCGGCTTTTCCTGCCTTTGAAATGGCGCCGGCATCCACGGTCGGGCTTTATGGCACCGTCAGCACAGGAAAAAAGGTTGTTTGGTTTTTTGCACCCCCTCCCTTTTTTCTACTTCTTTTTTTTTTCCCTTTTCCTCCTCGCTTTCTAATGACATCCTCGGTTTAGCCCAAAATACCTGGGAAGTGTTTCTGCCGAAATAGTTTTCCGAATGTTTGAAAGAGCGTGTGGCCAAAGTTTGCATAATGGATTTTAGGCAGGTGAATTTGACAGAAAACTTAGGGAATGGGCTTTTTTTTCCCATATCCGTGTCGCTTGGGCAGGGACCTGGGGGTCCTGGGGACAGCAGGGTGACCATGAGCCAGCACTGGGCCCTTGTGGCCAGGAAGCCAATGGGACCTGGGGTGGGTTAGAAGGGGGTGGTCAGTAGGTCAGAGAGGTTCTCCTGCCCCTCTGCTCTGCCCTGGGGAGACCACACCTGGAATCTTGTGTCCAGTTGTGGCCCCTCAGTTCCAGCAGGACAGGGAACTGCTGGAGAGAGTCCAGCGCAGCCACCAAGATGCTGGAGGGAGTGGAGCATCTCCCGTGTGAGGAAAGGCTGAGGGAGCTGGGGCTCTGGAGCTGGACAAGAGGAGACTGAGGGGTGACCTCATTCATGTTTACAGATATATAAAGGGGGAGTGTCAGGAGGATGGAGCCAGGCTCTTCTCGGTGACAACCAATGGGGTAATGGGTTCAAACTGGAGCACAAAAGATTCCACTTAAATTTGAGAAGAAACTTGTTCCTGGTGAGGGTGGCAGAGCCTGGCCCAGGCTGCCCAGGGGGTTGTGGAGTCTCCTTCTGTGCAGACATTCCAACCCGCCTGGACACCTTCCTGTGTAACCTCATCTGGGTGTTCCTGCTCCATGGGGGGATTGCACTGGATGAGCTTTCCAGGGCCCTTCCAACCCCTGACATTCTGGGATTCTGTGGGCACTTTGTGAGAGCCTGTGTCTCGAGCTGTGGTGCGTGGCGGAGCGGGACGTCACGTCGGGACATTTCGCAGCAGAATCAAGTATGTTCTCACCTTCATTTTAGGCAGATTTTTATAAATTGCCTTGTATGGAACACTTTCAGTGAACTTCTGGAGATCTTAATGTTTGAATGACATTAGCTTGTCCTTTAAGGCAGAAAAATACAATGATGGAGCACTATGATCACTGTTGCACCTGTGTTTTGCTATCAATAGTTGAAGTGCTAGAACTGACTGTGGAAAAAAATGAGATGCAAAATTAATAAGAGATCCAAAGTCTGTGAAATTTCACGTTCCTATCAGGGAGAACACACTACAGAGCAGTTGATGAGTTATTGTGATAGTGGGATGATGTTACTTGCTGCGTTATGGACATACCTTCTGACTTTGGGGGCCAACCTGAATGTATAAATATGCCTTTTGGTTTGGTTTGTCTTTTCTCTAATAATGTTAATTCCATTTTAAACTAATAATTTTTCATGCTTCCATAGCAAAGTGGAAAGCTGTTACGTGATAGCTGAAGAATCTGCCTGGATCTCAGGAAATCCTTTCTTGCAACATTTATTGTTGGGTTCTGACTTCCGTAACCCTTGTGAGGGAATAATTAGAGTTGTTTTCTTGTCCTATTTAGCCAAATAGGAAAGAAACAGGACACCTTCGGAAATATTTGACTGCGTATTTACCAAAATCGCTTTGAAATCGGTTACATCCTAGCTTTTCTTCTGGTGTTCCTCAGCCACACCAATGTTCCAGACGTTTCTTAGCTGGACTTTAGACAGTCCAGTTGTATTCAGACATTCACCATCCATTTTTAGTATGCTGGTTTAGTTATAAGGACTCAGTCTTTGTAAAAAGCTTTGTTCCTCTCCTCTCCTCTGTCTATAGCCCAAGATAATTGAAATACAGTCTGTTCTTGCATGGAGGCCAAACGAGCACATTTGCAGAGGCTCTGAATTTTTCATGTCATCAGCAACAAGCTGCATAAATTTCATTTAATAAATTAATCTAGGATGCATAAATGTTTCCTTTGAAGCATCCTAACACAGAGATGAATGCCATCCGCGCAGAATATCTGAGGAATAGTTTCTTCAATCGTCAGCATCAACTTTTTACTTTATGATACAGCTAAAACTCGCAAATGGGAAAAGGGTGTGAATTTAACCTCCAAGAGAAGAGTGGGTGGAAATCATCTCTGTGTTCCATTGCTGTTTACGGAATTGTTAACCCGGCAGATGGGTATTTGCACTGTAAATGCTATACCAGAACCTGCTACATGCAGGCATTGCAGTGACTCAAGGTTATATTAGTTCGGATAATAAATATTTCTATTAGCAGAGCCCGTTGGCTTTACTGGAGCAGGCGGGAGGGGAGCGGGACCTCCTGATGTTCATCTCGGCGCTGAGTGGGGTTTAATCGCAGGGAAGCAGCTTCATTTCCAATATGTTGGCGATTTGAAATCAAATTTACTCATGGCAGGAGGATGGGGAAGATAGGAGGATTGAGGTGAGGCTTGTGCTGCCTGTTCTTTAAAAATATTACAATTCTGGAAGGCCTTTATAAGCAAAAAATTTCTGGATCAGGTATATCATTTTATATCCCTAGTGAGAGCACTCGGGTATATTGTTGTAGCAGGGAGGATAAATCAAACTGCGGTTTGGCTACAGACCAGCTCGTCTCTTCTAGAGAATTTCTTGCACTTCTTAGTTTGCAGCTGAAATACAGTTATTAGCGGTTGATTAGAAGGTGAAATATAACAGGAAACACAGTCATGCCAATTAAATTATTGCAGCCTGCAATGAAATAGAAAGTAAAACGCATTCGCTATGCGTGTACATTACCCTATATATATTTGCTACTTCAGTGGTAATATATGGTTCTGCACTGATGTATTTTTCACTGTCCCACTTGCCCTCGGCTCATTACAACCCTTTTATCTTGGGAGTACTTTGCGTGTGAAATTATAGCAAAATCTCCAAAAAATGCGTACTTTTAAAATCCACATGATTTATCTGCCGCACGGTAGTTCTGGTTTGTTTGCTCCCTCGCCTCGCAGCCAAGATTCCTCTTTTCTGCCCAAAGTTATGCTAAGCCAGAGCCCAGCGTGATTAATACTCGATCCTCCAGCCTGTTAGATCAGATTACTCTTAGAAGCAGTGTATTTGCAGAGATGGGTAATCCCCATATCCTCATGAAACACATTTATTTATAGGCTTAGGAGACAGAAAACGCTGGATTCTACCAGAGTTGTAATTTGGGGGTAGATCGTGTGTTGTGTGCCATGCTGGGCAGAGGTTGGGGCTGGTTTTGAGCACAGCAATGGTAATGAAGACACTCGATTTACAACACCTATAAGGTAGAATTGCTGAAAAATAGACATGCTATATGCATGCTGTACGAGGGAGTTTCATTCAGTTCTTTGCCACGACGTGTATAACTTATTGGTGGCTTCTCCAGCCCTCAGAAGTTCAGTCATACCCAAATAGCTCTAAGAAAATCATCCTGCTGTGCAAAGCTCTATTTTATATAAGTGTTACTTAGAATATTTCTGAAATTGTGGACATAAATTTACATGAATTTTCATACTTTGGCGTCAAATATTTATTGTAGCAGCTACATTTTTCAAAGAGGGAGTGAGCTAACTAATTTCCTTTCCCTCCTTTGGGGACTATAAAAAGAATTTCAAAGGCATACTTGTTCTTGAGAACAAGTTGAAATTGTTCTAAAATTGAAAGCCTAAACTTAGTGTGTGATGTAGAAGCAAAAACTGGATAGTAGAAGGTCTTGTCTATATTAGGGACTTTAAAAAGGTATTTGCTGACGTTGACTATATTACAAGTGTTTGGCTTCTGAAAATATCTCCTGCAATCAGCAGACTGTTTACTGTAGATCGTTGTTCTTCAGATGTACAAACTGAACCAGCGCTAACAGCAGCGCGATTTCACTTTAGGTCTTTATTAGATTATCTCTCGTTTTAGCAGGTTGGTCAGAAGCTGCTCCACGTTTGGGCGCAGTTAAGTCGGCCTTAGGCCGTCGCTCATCGGCAGCTCCGGTGTCATGTCCTGGGCACGATCAGCATCGCCAGTTTATGCATTGCCAGTTTATGGCAGTGAATAGCATGAGATAGTCACAGTTCTTGGGTTAATCTTGTTTAGCTTTTTATTACGAATTTTGTCTTCTCTTTTCTCCGCAAGAGTGACAAAATGTTAAATTTCAGTTAAAAGCAGAGATTTAAAATAAATGTTGTAAGTCTGGTGGTGGCTTAGTAAACAAGCTGGGGGCTGCTGCCTTGAATATGGTTCTATCCTACCGGTGCAGAAAGAATTAAAAAAGGAAGAATTAATGCAAGGGGAGATAATGATTCTAAAATACTTGTGTGTTACTTGGTAATAAGTGTTTCATGACCCCGTAGCTCTATGGGGTCAGACGGTCCTTGTTTTAGTGTCCAGGCCATGGTGGGAGGTAGGAACAGATGCACAGAGAATAAGAGAATCTCATCTTTGGGACAGCAGAATGAGAGAACATCTAAGCCACAACGTATTCGATCTGATTATGGTAATAGGGCACGCACTATTATTTAATTAATCTATCTTTCAGTGTTGCCCTTAATTTCCATTGTGAATATCGTGTTGCTTGTCTGTCTGAAGCGTGTGGCTCCTACACCCGTCTGTCTTTTAGACACTTATGTACTGAATTCAAGCGGACATTTGTAATCTGCTGAAGTGCAAAGCATCGAGGGGCGAATGCAGAAAGATCTCAACATGATACAATTTTTAAAAGAGGTGGTTTTGTTATATCATTCATAAAAGCGCGCTCTACCTCAAAGAAGAGACAGAATCCATACTGATTTATGAAGAATTAATATATTTTTCATGCAGCTTCCTGTGATGAAGTCCTCTTGTTGCTGAAAAACAGCATGGTTTGGTTGGTTGTTTTTGGTGGGTTTTTTTGTTGGTATACATTGATTTATTTGTTTTCCTTTATAATAAGACCCAACAACAATACAAGAACAAGAGAGAGGGAGGAGTGGAAGAGAAACCGCAGTGCCTGGCAGCAGTAGTGAGGAGAACAGGAGGTTCAGTGGGTGTTCAGCAGTGCAGTCAAATGGCCTCTCTGTCACTTCACGTTATTTGTACAGAAAACCCACGTTTTCTTGGTTACGAATGTGAAGTACTTGTTAATATTCATTAGGGAAGATGGTTTTCTAGGTCTTTGAACTTGCGGTCCCCATTCTTTCTCTCTTTTCCTGTCTCTCCACCTCTGCTCCCTGCCAGAAACCTCTGATGAGCAAAACAAAGCCATCACGGGGAATACTTTGCTTTAAGTGATGAGGGGATCTTTCCTCAACAGATTTGCCTTTTACAAACACCTCCCCTCACGCTGCCGCCCTTTCTGTCTCCACGTACAGACCGGGGGCCGCCCCTCCTGCCTGCACAAGGACCGGTCCCTATTAGCTCTTTCCACCTCTGTAATTCAAAACCTTTGCATCTATTGTATAAATGCTGTCAGTGAAGAGATTACGAAACAAAACTGTAATTGCTTTGGTCGGGTAAACTGGTGTCGTACATGGGTTGAAGAAGCAGGGTCCATCTCTTGCCCCCTGTGGGCACATGTTCTCTGTGCTGCTGCTTCCTGTCTTGGTTTAAAAAAGTGGAAACCCAAATAATTGAAGTTCCTTCTAACAAGCTCTCTTACTGCGGACCTTACGTGACACAATCAGCTGAAAACCCAGGAATTAAGAAAATGTTTGAATAAAAAGACCTCTCCTGTTGACACCATCGCTTTTTAATCAGGTCTGATTTATGAAAAACTGCTAAACATTTTTTCCTGTAACTAAGGCAAAGGCTTTACAATTACTTTAGGGAGCAAGAATTCTTTCATTTAGACGCACTAAGGACACCAATAGATGTGAAAAGGAACCAGTTTTGTACATAAACCTTGGGCAAAACCCTGACTTAAAGAACTTTGTGTAAGGATCCCAGGCCCAGTACACATAATATATGCCTCCTGGGGGGTTAACTCCTTCAGGGACTTCAGAGTGCTGTTAATGAGCTCTTTAGTATTATTAAATAATGTAGATACGTTAAACCGTAGAATATTGCATCTGTTCTACTTGCTCCATTTTCAGGAGGCCGCTGCCGGCTGCAGCACGGCCGACATATTTTACTTTTAAACCCGGGACACGCCGACCCGTAGTTCCACAAAACACGTTCTTCTGGACTCCACGTCAAATTTTAAACCCCGAAAGCCGCGCCGAGGGCTAATATCATCCCCGAATTGAATGCTACAGCTTTAAGATAAGGTGCCGGCGCGTTCTCGGCGCACACGCAGCCGGCTCCTCCCGTTCGCTCCTTTTTCTCACGCTGCAAATAACCCACCATATAAAGATAAGAGCATTTATTTTCTCTTTTTTTTTTTTTTTTTTTCCCCTCCTCGCCCCCCTCCCCTCTCTCCGAAATCCACCAAAACTGAAGAAAAATCCAAGTGACTGTTCTTAGCAGCTGTGTGGCCCGGGGTTCAGTGGGGAAGCGGCTTCCTGCCGTCCCTATTCATCACCTGCTTCAAAGGCGGCCTGGCGCGCAGCGTGCAGGCCAGGTAGGGTGCCATTGTGCGCCGGCGGGGGGATTAGTATCAAAGCCGCGGCGACCAGGCCCTCGGTCTGGGGCTGCCATTCAGGCCGGCGGAGAGAGGCTCAAACCGGCCAAGGTCACAGCATCCAGTGTGGTGCGGACTGGGAAAAAGGATCCTGAGAATTGAGACGGGGCTTCTTCTGAAATCATGGCGCAAGCTTGCGGCACAGCAGGTGCCCTTCTGGAGCACATAGATCTGTTTATGTTGGGGTAGCGTAGCTGACAACGGGATAATAGAGCTTTGTTTTTTGTAATTTTCTTTCTCTTTTTATTATTTTTGTTTTATTTTATTATTTTTTTTAAAGACAACTGTATATACCCCAGCGTTGAAGAGCTTTCGCTTTGGAAATCATAAAGAAATCTTTAAAAGACTTAATTGCTGGGGTGGGGGGTTGCCTGTATATACTTAAACGAAGGGGAGAGCAGGCTGGCGATTAACCATTTAGGAACCTCAGCCCGATGAGCAGCAGCAGGATGCGGGGCGGCCGTACACAGAATGCGACAATGCAATTGTTTTCTTTTTTCCCCGTACGCTCCGACATTTGTACCAACAAATTGGTTAAGGATGCGCTGGATTTGCTCGGTTGTCTCCATTGTTGGAATTGTCTGGAGGAATTCTGTCACGCCAAGGGGTGGCTTTTTAAAAGGTGAGGTAATAGTGACGTAAAAATAAAATTGCCAACTTGATGAAATTAAGGGGAAAATTAAGCTGTAGACGAGTTGTCATGACGACAAGGATGTTCTATTGATGAACTGTACTCCTCCCTGTCCAATCAGATAGTGGAGCTGAAGCTGGAGCATGAACAGGAGAAGACGCACCTATTCCAGCAGCACAACGCAGAGAAGGACGGGCTGGTCCGAGACCACGAACGGGAAATCGAGAAACGGGAAAAACAGCTCCGCGCTGCCATGGCAGAGCACGAGACTCAAACCCAAGAATGCCGGAAACGAGACGGCCAGGTAACGATCAATAGCGTTTGAAAGGCGTACGCTTATTAGAAAAATGCTAATAATTAGTGTTTCCCGTTTGCCAGCATTGTTGGTGATGCACGCTGTGTGAGCATTTGCGAAACTGGCACATAAACGTGATTTTGGTTTTCTTTTTTCTTTCTTTCTTCTTTTTTTAACCCGCTTTCCCCCCTCCCTTCCCAGTGCTGAATAGGGCTTTAACTGCAAAAACCACAGGTAGCCAGATTAAAAATCCCATGGTGCGCTATAACTCGGCCTATTTATAATCTTGTCTCATTTTCTTTCATGATGGATTTGTTTAAGAAAAAAAGGTATCTGTTCTTCTCCCCCCCCCAGCCCTCACACTCACCCCTCCTTTTCTCCTTCCTGCCCAAATCCATATGAATTATATCTGCTTCATTCGTATGCTGTTTGTTTGTTTGTTTTAAATCTCTGCAGGTAACTCACAAATGGCTTTATTTCATTTTGCTCATGTCTTTATGTTTCAGCTTTGTATTCTAGATTTGCATTGTGTGTTTGGCTACGTAAGTCGGCTGTTTGCTAAGATGATGTGGGTTTGGGGTTGCTTCCCATCACGTTTATTTTCCTCCACACGCACGCACCCCTCCCATCCTCCATCTCTGTGGTCACTGTTGGAAGCCATTTGGCAGAATAACCCCCAGCTGGGGTAGCATTTGACTCTTCAAACTTCTAGATGAAATGCGCACTGTCAGCATGGAAAACGATCTTTATGAGTTTTCAGCTCAAAAAACATCTTATTGCATTTTTTCAATATATTTTGTAAAGATGGCATGGTATATTTTCCTAAGAGCCTATACTACAAAGGCCTGCGATGGCAATATTTAAAAATTTAAGGTGATTTTTGTAGTTTAGAGCACATTCAGAAAATAATCTTTACTGATCAGCATTAAAATTACTTATCATGCGTGGATTATTTTATACCCAAACTGGACATTTTGGTGAAGCATCTTTAACGACGTATGTTTTCCGCGCACCACCGCCTTCCCCATGAGATGTAAGACACTGACATGGAGGCGTTTTCTCTCTACTTTCTGTAGACTAGTAGGCTCTGTCTTTTACTGGCAACTATAATGTAGCTAAGTGAAACTGAATATTTAATTTTAATTTGTTGTTGTTGTTACCTTTGGACAACTCAGACTCTATCAAAACCCGGCTTTAGTAAATCTATTGGAAAACAAACAGCTTGTAGGGGGAGGATGAGGGACCTATTGCAGAGCCTGGACTTATTTCTCCATTACCACCATTACGGTTTTCCAGGGAAAACGAGAGATACTTTTGTGGGAATGCTTGGGAACAGCATATTCAGGTGGCTTCTGAAAAATTAAACCTTCCCCTTTATTCTCTACTTTGTAAGAGTGAAGGAAGATTTAAATTGTTGAAGGGATTGGGTTTTATCTTTGCATTGTTTTTCCTTGGCCCAAGGTAGACGCGTCTTAACCATCTAACGAGTGGCGGGTGCCTGTTCCAGGTTATCGTCCTCTCACCTGCATTCCGGGGTTGTGTTTGCCTGCAGAGCTGTAGCACTCGAAAATACAGTTTTAGATTCATACAGAATCCTTCTGTCTACCCGCCAGCGTTCACCGCAGTTGTAGTATTGCTCTGTATAACACTGGATACAAAGGTAAAGGGACAATCTCAAGCAAATTCAGAGGATCTGGGAGGTGTTTGTTAATCTGTCTCGCTCTGTTTCGTTCTGTTGTGGGTCATTTCTGGCAAAGATTGGAGCCCAATTCTGGGTGTGATTTCTATGTGCGGTAGGGTATATAATGCTACTACAGGTGTGATGTAAAAAGCTGGAAATTATCGCAGCTATTAGGAAAACCTGAACAGTTTGAATAGCAAAAACTTTGGCCTTTTTACAGGGCTTTTCTTTGTAGTTTGAATATCCCTGTGCAGGCATTTCAACATCGCTGCCATGAGAATGACATGTAAATCAGGGAGGAAAATGCGGGTGCCTTTGACTAGAAGAGCTGTTGTTTATTTAAATTCTGTAAGAGTCTATCAGCTTTCAAGGACGCATATTTTTTCCATTTTGGAAAAGAAATTGTTCTTCGTTCCTTCCTCTGGTCGTTGTATTAGAATTTGCTTTTGTCTTTGTAGTGAGCGCAACAGACACTCCTGGTGTTTCTTATGGAATTGCGGTATTTAGTCGTTGCACATCTTTACTGAAATGCGTGTTTTACACATCTCATGTGGCTAATGGCCGCTGTCACTTATGAAACGTTTGGCAGCCTCTTAACAAAGTGATTTAATGACTTTATATAGACTTTAAAAAAACCTGTTAAATTCGAACCGTGTTTGACAGCAGTAATTTTTAGGATTGGTTCATATTACGGTGACTGCGCGATGAAACAAGAGAAGAGGCCATTTTGCTTCGCTAAACGAAAAGTAGATTTGCTGGGTATTTAAAAAAATTTAAATAATAATTAGTGTTAATCACATACAAGTAGGTTGGTTTGAAGGACCTATCTGTTCAATGCTGTAAAAGCACTGTTATTAAAGGTATTCGCTGTTATTCTTCCTTAAAACCTTTTCCATATGAAAGGGTAGTGAATGTTTAAAATATGTGTTTCTTAATGTAATACCGAAGACAGCGATGACTGAGTGTGCAGAGCAATTTATCATACTGTTACTGAAAAGATGATTTTTAATTGCATATACAAAGTCTCTACTTTCATGTAGGTCTTCAGCTGCTGTGACTGATAGTAGACAAAATGGTGAGATTTTGTTCAAATATGAGTACATTTATTAGTGCTTTAATCAGAACTGAAGTATAAAAATTACCATTTCCATTGCCAGATTTTAAGTCAATATAAAATCATGTTGCTGCTGCTTTGAAATACAAGTTTAGTATGTTTTCAGGAAAGGAACTTGATTTACGTGGATCACCTTCTGTGTTGCTGATGGATTTCTGGGTAACAGTTGCATTCTTCTTTAGCTCTTGGATTTATCCATTTCTGGGAGGCTTGCTTTGATTTTTTTCACCTAGGGTTGTAATGCTTGGGGAGGAGTAAATTGACGTGTAGGTCAATAAAAGTCAAAGCAGTACAAAGGCTTTTATACCATGCTGTGTTCTTGTAGTCTTTTAAATCCTATATGTTTTCTATGAACTGCCATAATATTGTTATTCTTTAAATAGTAACTAATAATACAGGACTTCTGGATTTTTTAAGGGTGTCTTTGCATCGCTACTTCTATTTAATTTAGGCTTTTTTTAATATTATCTGGATTTTCATTAGGAGTGTTTTTAAGCTACACTTTGGCCATTCATTCTCCGCCTCCCTCAATAATTTTAGTTTATACGCTAGTTCACAAAACAAGGACCATCTTGGCTGATTGAGATCGTCCTTTGTTTTAACAAAACTAGCCTTGCTACTGAAGCAAGCCTTCTGATTACAGAGAATAATACATCTCGTTTGCTTCTGTGAAATAAGATAGCGAGGTTAGGAAATTTTAATAACCGATGCCAGATGGGCTGTGGTGCCAGTTGTACCTTTCTATTTCCCTTTTATCCTGCGAGTCCCATTCTCTCCCCAGCATCTGACACGTGCCCTCAACCAGCTCAAAGATTCGCACGTTCCAGCTGCCGTACAAAGTTGGATCATTTTCGTGCTTGTTCTTTGACCGTTGACCTTCGGGCAAGAAAAAGAAGATAAATGTTACCCCTGGAACTTCAAATACAAGGCTCTGCACTGAAGCGAGAGGAGAAAAGAAGTTTCCGTGAGGAAACTGAATTCTCTTCCCAGGTTCTGTTACGAGATAATTGGCAAATCCCCTGTTTTCGTCCGTTCGTAATTGGGTCAGGAGAAGCTCGAGCGCCAAGGCGCGTTTTGCCAGTGTTGGTCACTGATGTCGTTGTATTTAATTTTAACATTTGAAGTTTGTGCTCTTTAGCAATTAGGCTGCTATAAGAGATCACTGGTGTTTGGGGGTGTCTTGGGGCTCTCAACCCTTACTGGTGGGGAAAGGAAAACCTCGAGCAGTTCTGAAATCATACAGACACACGCATTGAGAATGGAGGTCGTTATAAAAAAAAGAGCAGGTTGGAGGCAGCAAGATGACTTAATAAGGTATTTTCCACGGCCGACGCATCCTTTTCCTTTTTCCTATCCTGCTCCTTGCGCTTCCCGTAATCCCCTCGGCTTTACCATCCACCTCCTCAGAAATCAGCGGCTCCTTCCCGATGTGCAGGGCATCCTTTCCCTTCTCTTTTGGCTTCTCCTCTTCCAAAATGTCCTTCTTTGCCCTTGTAAGAGTCATCTTTCTGCAACGATCAGTATTTTCATTCCAGCAAATCCTCGGTGCACGTTTATGGTTCTGTATAGATCATTACTGTATCAACAAAGCGGGGGAAACAGAAGAGATTTATTTTGCCTCCATATACGTGGTCAGCCCGCAGCGGTACCGTGCTGATGGGATGGAAGCTTTATCAACTATTGACAAGAGAAAACACAGAAAAAAAAAATAGTAGAAATATTATATACTTAATATAATTATATAATTATACTTAAATGATAACTAAATTCCCTAGCACATGCACGATTTCTGCATGTAAATATTGCTGTAACAGTAACTTTTCTGCACTATACTAAGACAGAAGGAATTTGGGAGCATTTGTTTCACAATAGGAGACTTTCTTAATCTTTGATCTGAAAGGCCCTGTTGTTACCATACAGATAAAGCACTGATCAGCTCTTCTCCTTCATGGAATTGTTCTGCTATCTGCACACACCCGTTCCAACAGGGATGTGGCTGGTATCAGTTTGCTGGCTCGTGTCTGGAGGGCACAGATAGATGTAGCCTGCGAACATTCAGATGTTGATGGTGCTACTGAAGTCACTTCTGTATACAATTCTGAGTAAATAAATCCTGTGGCTTGTTTTTACTTTGATTTTTCTTTTTCTTAATAGAAGATGCTTTGGCATGAGAAGAAATGCATTGTTTGCTCTGCAGGCTTTCTCTGCGGACAATCTAAATATTTGTTTGTTATATTTTACTTGGGCTGACAGTCAGACTTGTGCAGACAGACAGCCGTTCCCTTTTAGCCTTTCCTAAACAAAAGCTTTTGACTGTATTGCAGCATGTTTAATTTACCACCAATCTGCCCAGGATAATGAACATGACTGTTGATGTAAAATATTCAAAGTACCAAATATTTGTCGCGGCGCTTACGTGGTTTCCCTTGGTTGTTACTCATTGTCGGTGACTCAGGGTTGGGTGGATCCCATTGATGGGGAATTTCTACTGGAATCGCAGATCTGATGATGGGTCCTATAGAGATATTCAGCCTGGACCATGGTGGTTGTTTTGTGTCAGACACCCGGCTCGTGGCCCCACGTCGGAGCTGCTGCTTCTGCTCGAGGTGCCTTTCAAAGGGCTGTTGAACAAGCTATAAACATCTGCCACTTCCTCGCTTAATGGAACCATCAAAGCGTTCCCGTGCTGTAGCGGGTGATCATCTATGATCTCTTCCACATTTTTCCTCGGCTCTCGCTTTTTACAATATGACTGAAATGAGACAGTGAGACTTCGGTGCAGGAGGTGCCACTCAACTGGCTTCTCTGTCCTTTCAGACTTCAGGCTGTTCAGCATTTAAAATGTTTAGTAAAAACATCTTTGGAAGCCATATATAATGGTGCATAAATTATCATTTGCTGATTAAAAATGCTCAGTTAGCTTAGGAGAGAACTGACATTTTGTGCCGTCTCCAGTGTATGTAAAAGAGAAAGCAGTTGCCATAGAAACTGGCTCATCACATTGGATGAACTCTGATTCTGGAATGGAGCTCTTTTCAGCAAAATGGACTTTCTGTTTATATTATATGAAACGGAATATATGTGGTAGTTGTTATTACACTGTAATCAACATTTTGGTTTGGTTTTTGTTTTAATTTGAAATATCGGCAGCTGAAAAGGTGGAGTACGTAATTTAGCTTTTATATCATATGGTATTAGTTTTATTTTATACCAATGCTCCATGTTTAGAAAAGAGTGATTATTCCCTGCATAGATGTTAATAAATACAGAATAATTTATCTGAGAAAACATGAGATGAGCCTTTCTCATCAGCAGGGTGAAGGATCTTTATGCTGGTTTGTAACACCTACACTAGGTGTGGCTTTGCATATAGGGTTTGTGTGTGATGGTTACAATGAATGATTAACACCAATAGACAATAAGCTATACATGGTGTGAAGTTATTTTTAAAATTAAAGTTATATAAAGGAATAAAGTAATAAATGATCAATTACACCAGTATAACACAGCAGAGGTGATAGTAATTGCAGTATTTGCGATGACTGGAGGTATTTTCTCAGCAGAGAGGCAAAAACACTGTGTTGCTCTGCAGAAATGGTCAACTTGCAATATAAGCTCTTGATTCTGAAATAAAAGGAGCATGTGCTTTCTATTTGAAGTTTAGTGTGCGGCAAAGACTCCCAAGTGTAAGAGTCTAATTCTTCTCTTTTGACCGTAGTTTCTGTGTTATGAGATTGATCCAAATACTGCAACTAAACTTGCTTGGTGAATGTCTGGTGTACAGAGAGGGGGGGCCTTACTCACAATGTTCTTTTTTAATGTTATTTAGTTTTTTGAAAGTTGCTTTTTGGTGTTCTAATTTTGCTTGAGAGTGTTGTTGAATAGAAGGAAGTTGACTTTTAGTCCACAGAACAAGTACAGCAGTTTGGAAAACAGCAGTGGTATCTACTTCAAGCATTCCACTGGATGGCTGAAGGGACATCGTCTAGGGGGAGATCAGCATTCGTATTGAAGATTTTTCACAACATCATAGAATAATTTGAGCTGGAAGGACCTCTGGAGGTCATCATGTCCAACCTCCTGCTCAGAGCGGCTCTGACTTCAAAATTACATCATGTTGCTTAAGGCCAAGTCCAGCTGAGTTTTGAAAGTCTGCAATGATGGAGATTTCACAACCTCGCTGAGCAACCTACTCCACTGCTTGACTAATCCATTGTGAAATTTCTTTCCCTTTATATCCCGTTGGAATGTCTGTTGTTATAACTTGGATCTTCAGCTGCTTGTCCTTTCACTGCCACCTTCAAGAGGAGTCTGCCCCTCTATTCTCTGAAATACGTCTTTATGCTCAGCTGAAGACAGCAATTAGATTCCTCCTTAGTCTTCTCCAGGCTGGATAAACCTAGTTTGGTGCACTTCCCGAAGGTCTTAGTGGCCCATTCCCTCCAGCATGCGGAGTGTGAAGTCCCTGTGAATGGCAACCATGCTCTCCAAAATAATGACCACTTTCCCCAAGAGCTGCCATCCCCAGCATTGCACTATGTCCTGTCGTCCCCGTCCTCGATGGAGATGTTAATCTGTATCAGCCCCATTTGACCTTTGAGAAGTGCCACTTGTAACTGGTTGCCTGTTGACTTCTCCTTTTTGAACCCAGTGGTCCAGTGAGTTCTCCACTTGCTCTGCAGAGCACCCATCCAGTCTGTGTTTCTTCAGTTCAACTATACAGATGCTATAAAATCTGCATTAAAACCTCACTGAAGTCAGGATAAAAGACATTGCCAGCTCTCCCCTTTCCAAAGAGTCTGTCGTTTCACTGTAGCACACAATCAGTTTGGTCAAGCATGCTCTGCCCTCAGTATATCCAGGTTGGCTGTTCCCAATCACTCTTTTATTCCTCTCATGCCTGGAAATTGATTTCGTGGAGTTTCACTCCATAATTTTTTCCAGGGATGGAAGTTTAGGATATCCTGTCTGACTACCTACCAAGGTGCTATGTATTGCAAATTAAGTAGTTAAATTTTTTAGAGTGGGCTTTTTCTTTTGTCCCTTTACTAGAGAAAGATTATCCCAAATCAACTTAGTCTGTCTTCCTTAGGTCAGCAGATGTTAATTCCTTTCACTCATTGCCCCCATAAATCAGGTTTTGAACAGTAGGCTAGCTGTTAAATGATTTATCTGATATGAGAGATTTTATGATCCATTCAGTTCCTCAATTCAAAGGTATTATAAATACCAAATGAAAGAATGAAACACTAGACGAGAAATTATGACAGTCTGTAGTTTGGAATGTTAACACCACTTGTTTTGGCAGCATTACTGGTCTTAAAACAATAGGATCCATATGGATGCTAATTTTCTCAATTTTGAGTAATAAATACAACCTCTTTATGGTTTAAGTAATGATATTACTCAATACCACTGCAGAGTCCAGGAGACGGCTTCATGATGAGGTAATAAATAGCAATTTTGGAGAGCTGATCATTTGTATTTTTCTTTTATGTGGTTTATGATGGAGGAAGAAGAACTCCCAAAGCCAGTGCAAAGCCTTGCCCTCTCCCGTAGCTGACATACTTTGGCTGAAGATATGTCAGCTGCGAAATATGAGACCATCCATAAAGCTCCGCGCGCTCCCACATTAAAGTATTATGGAGAAACCTTTAAGTGGAAAACCAGTAACAAATTGCAGCTGAGATGCTTATGGCATCCTGCAGTGTCCTGGGTGCCCGACCACCGCTCTGCTCGTTCCCCTGCGCGTCGCTTTAGTCAGGAAGAACAACAAACTTCTCTGGTTTTTCTCTGTTTCACAGACAGGAGCTATGACGGGGAAAACAAAACCATAAACAAAAAATCCCAACCCCCGTGATGGGTTATCTGCGCATCCGAAGGTGATGTTACATCTTGGCGCAGACACCAGGCTCAGTACTTTCCTGTTCAACATCTTCGCAGCTGTTTGCCCACTGGCCCGACCCCAGTGCCTGGAGCTACTCTTCAAAATCCCCTTTTCTGCCTCAGATGTTTGGAATTTGCTCACCCCTCAGCCGGAGGGGCAGCCAGGAGATCTTCACTCTTCCAGCGCTGGTGCCACCATCGCTGTGAGCTCCCAACTCCCCTTGTTGCAGCTCCAGGAACCTGTTTCAGCTCCACCTATCCAAGCTGCTCCATCTCCTTTTCTCCCGAAGCTCCGACTCAGCGCTCCACGCCCCGTGGGTTGGGTTTTGTCTCCTGCCGGTTCTGAGCAGCGAGTAACAAACACGTGCCGTGGAAGGTCTGCAAACTGGGCTCCATGGGACGTGCAGACCAAAGAAATGGGGCAACTCGGCGCATCACAAGGAGTCGCGTTGGACCTGGGTGGTGGAGCCGGTGGGTCTCTGGCCATGTGCTCTGCCCAGCCCCCGTGACCCCCGTCCAGGATCCAGCTCAGAACAGACCGTTGCCCATCTCCTGACCTGGGGCTCTGCCTCTGCTCCCCGGTGGGACCTGTCGTCCCGGCCGAGCCTTGGAGAGCCCGTGTGGTCTTTTGTGTCGCTCCACATTGCCCATCCCGCTTCATCATCTTTTCTGCTGCCATTTGTGTTTCTGTTTTTTCCTACACCCAGATAAGAGCAGGGATTTTACATTCCGCATTTGGGGAAATTCCACATGGAGAAAGTTTCATGCGTCCTCAGCTACCGGCTTTGGACGTGTGTTACCCTTGTATGTTCAACCCTGTGGAACTGTATATGCTTTTGTTTTCAATTTGTCTTTTTTCCTTCTTGAAAACTCTTTTTTTCCTCCTAAGAAACAAATTAGAAAGAAAATACATTATTTTAAAATACAGTGAATATTTTGAATATGAAGTCAGCCAGCAGAGCTGTTCTTTGGTCCATTCACCTTTGAAGAAATGACTGTCGTCTTTAACAAACACTGTTTCTTCATTTTGAAAAACTGGTGCAGACTGACAGTGATTTAAGGTCTTCAGTGTTGATTTCATGCGAAAAAAATACTTTTCACAGTATGACTTTAAAGTAGACTTTTTTCCCCCAATTACTCTACATGTTGGCAGCAAATTAGCTTTGAGGGAATATTGTGCACATCATAGTTCTCTGTTGATGTACTGGGGAGTCATTTTTGGCTCTTTCAGCTCAGTCAGGCCATTGACTGACGTTGTTCACGTCTTCTGCTTCTGTACATTTGAAAGACTTTCTTTTGACAGGGAAGGTGATGTGGAAAAAAAGAAGCCAAAGCACAAGAAATGATTGGCAAAGTGATGATATCATCAAATGTTCAAAGACGTTGCAAATTGAAGCTTATTAGGCTGACATTTTGTCTTCTATTCAGCACTAATTGGAATCATGCCTGGGTGCATGATGTGGAAGGTACTTAATATCTGAGTGTTTATCATGACAAAATGACAGAAATCGATGTCAAGGATGCCGTAGGGTTCTGTTTAATGGAGAAAACAATATATTGCAAACTGCAATTACACATCTTATAGTAATTTCTATTCGTATGTATAAAAGCCCTCCTGAAATATTGCAAATAAGAAAACTTTGGCCCCTAAAATATTTGCCTAATTGTGAATATTCCATTTTCAGGTTTTAAAGTTGTTCTTCAGAGTTCAGAAAAACAACACTGATGTAGTTTAAAAAAAAGAAAAAAAGACCAAAAAACCTGACACAGTGTTTTGAGTTGAAACAGATCTGAAAATCCCAGGAAGAGTGAACTCCGTCTTTCTTACGGATGATACAGTTCTTCTAAAGTTGCGCCTGACAGCTTGAATTCTTTTGTAGTCTGTGCTTTCTGCTGTATTGGCATCTGTAAAATGAATTTAGAAAAGAGAAACAGCGAGGAAACTGATTTTTGGAAAGGCAGCCAGTGCGGAATGTTTGAAAATAGCGGCGTGTTGTGCTGTGTTTGGTGTCATTAGAGGTTTCTGAGTTTGGGGTGTCTTGGGGTAGCACACAGGGCAGCGTGTCAGTCTGTATCTTCATCTTGGCCCTGATGTAGTTGAATTCAGATCTTCAGTTAAACCTCTAGGATAATATAAAATCCATATTTATTCGACAGTCTGTGGAAACAACTGGCTATTAGTTGAAATTGTTACCTGAATTGCTAATGAAGTACAGATGGATCATTGCAAAGTAATAGGTACTAAAAAGAAACCAAACACAAAACAAACACCAAAACCAAAACCCACAACACCCAAAACCCAAGCAAACAAACCCGAATCATTGTAGTTGAGATGCTTGTAGGAATTACTGGTCGTTCTGGTCACGATGTGATAGACACAGCTGCCTGTGTGTTCTGTGAACTCAATGCTGTAACCAGGAGGATGCTGACGAGCGGGAGTTTAGGGACTGATGGAAATGATTTGTACTGTTGGGATCCTCTCAGGATTCTGAGTCTATGTTGTGTTAGTGAGAATATGTAACTGTCCCAATAATCTCCTGACACAAATGTGCTTATAGGCTACTACAAGTGGGTGCAGTAAGAAGGAGCTTGAGGACTCGTGATAAACGACGACGTTTATCAGTAGGTTGACATGGTTGGAGCAAGACAGCAGAAGGTGCAGCACGTGAGCTGCGTCCCTTAAGCGGCTCTGCTCATGACATAGTCAAAATGCCTTTCTGTGATTTGTCTGTAGCATTAGGAGACATCTGAAGTACATTGGATACTCGCCATGTCTGCAGTTGCTGCTGCTGTCAGAGGTTTCTTGTGGGACTCAACAGAAAAGTGGGGGACTCTCGGTGGGTGATGAACAGATGAGGAACATTTTTGTCTGTTCAGAGTTTGGGAAATCCCATAATGATTTATGTGTTTATATAAATGCTAGTTGTTCAGTCTGTCCAAGCTACATTTAATAACAACTAACTGTAAGCCTTCTGAAACTATTGGTTTGTGCAGGAAAGCAAATTTAAATAGCTTGTTATTGTAACTTTTGATCGGTTAGACACCGTTGTTGAAGGGTGGAGGGGGAGAGAATGGAACAGACCCAAACTGTCAATATACCATTGGTAACATGAGAGAGAAAATGCTATTTTTCCTGCTAAAGTCAGGTTTGGGTGTGTGAGAGAGTGTGTGTTTGTATGTATATATGTATGAGTGTGTATGTATTATTGCCCTCTAATGGATAGAACCTGAATGGCTCAGCTTTGCATGCTTATATGGCTTTCTGTAGCAAAACATTATTTTCAGGGTGTCTGATATTTCCCATTTTAAAAGAATCTCGTAATGTTAATTAATAAGCCTGATACATCTTTTGCGGGTACTGTTCTTTTAGTTTGTAAAATTAATTTGAAATTCAGTAGCAAGTCCCACAGCTTAGAGAAGTGCCTTTGTTCTCTGGAGTTTTATTTCAGCTAAATTATAACTATTTAAAATTCGCCATTTTATTTGCCTGTTTTTACCATAGTGCTGAAATAACTGAACATGATCAGAAAGTACCGTGTTTGTGTACGATGGCGACGTCGACGGCTTTTGGAGACAAGCAGATGAGGGGAGCTCATTCCCCTTTATCATGAGATTCATGATAAAGTTATTCTAGTGAGGCATGATAGTTTTGTTTAAAAAGCAAAGCAGAGCCTAATCTATCTTTGAAGGTAATTTTAGAATATCCTGAGAAGGGAAGACTACAGCTTGTTTGGAAATGGGGTATACAATTGTTTGTAGTGGGAGTAGTCCACTTCTACACGTTCTTTATAGTGGAATCTTAACATAGTCCTATTTTTTCCTAGCAGGACTCTGTTTTCATTCAGTAAATACCTTTGGGAGAATTAAATTTCAGGATTGCATCTCTTTCTGCAGCCATGGACTTTTCCTTTTCACAATTTCCACCGCTTGTGTTTGCAGCTGGATGACTAGAAGGTGTTGAGAACGCACAGCAGAGCCGGTGGTGCTAACAGCTGGATTCACATCCAGCTGTGGCTGCGATGGCCAAGCAGCAGCGAGCATCCCGCTGTTACGAGGCTCCTGGTGCTGCTGGTGGGCAGCGTGGTTCTCACAAAGAGGTTCCCGATGGATGTGGATTGCAACAATCCAACCGTTCATACTCACGAGATCATCTGAATGTTCTGTGGAGACCAGCAACTGATTTCTCAAAGTTCCGCTAAGTCTCTCTGTACATCAAGTTTTAGCTGAGTCCGTCCCATTTCTATTTATGATCCATTTAACAAGCCAGGTTGGAAGAACGGAAACAACAGTACATTAATCAAATATAATCAAGCAGTACTGGCTTTTCTTGTCCTTCTGCAGGGCTGAGGAGATTCCCAGTGCTCCACCCGCTCCGCTCGGCAGCACCTCCACAAAACACGATAGCAGTGACCTGGGAGCAAGAGAAATGAATTGTGCCTGTGTTTTGGGCTGCTACATTTTCCATTTGTGGTGGAAATAGAAAATGTTTGCATATGTTAACAGAGAAATGCAGGATGTTGCAGGAGCATCTTCTCAGCCTAAGTTGGGGACTTTATCTGCATTTATAGATATTGGTGTTTTTCTTCTGAACGTGATGTTTCCTAGCAATACATTCTGTTTTTTTCTGTTTTTTTTTTTTTTTCTGAGAACAGTTATTTTCCACTTACAATGCACTGGCAGCCATTGTTTGTATTGTTTAGGATCAATTGAGGAATTTTTCTAAATGTTACTTTGATTTGATGACTTTGTTCATTGGTGAATTATGAAAGCTCTGATTGTTTAGTGCCCAAGAAGGGTACAATACAATCCTGGGTCCCATGCTCCCTTAATGCACGCACATTGTGATGGCAGTAGTAATAGCACCATTAAAGAACAAAAGGTAGCAACACATAGTAGCTCTGTATCTGGCCAGTCCCCTCAAATTACCATAAATATTTGAGCAATCTGAATAGTTTTGGACTCTGTAGTAAAGCTTTCCTGTTCTTATCTGGCACTGAAGGAATGTGGAATAAAGTATTCATTTAACCAAGTATAAAAATATGTATGCTATGCAGTTATAATCATGTGTCATTAATCAGAAAATACTGCAGAAACTCTGACAAATTAAAAACACAAGGATGTGTCTGCAAGGGCTTTTTCAGTCATTAAAAAGCTGCTTCACCTCTCAGGCAAACTATTTAATGGCAACTTCTTGCTCAGTGTACTGACATCTTCAAAGGCTCTGACATCTGTCGGCCTTTGAACTACCATTAAAAAATATTATCCCATTTCCATTCTTTTATGCCCATTTTTTTAATTATAGCCCTTCTTTCAAGTTAGGAACATGGTTGGTTTAAATGATGCTGTCCTTTCGTTTTCAGCCACCCAGCTGCGGTTTGAATAAATTGATGTAGAATCAAAGGCGGGACTTTAAAGGGAAAAGGTTTGATGGACTTGGACTCCGAACCAGATGAGGTTTTATGATGAAAAGGGTTTAATCCCAGCACAGGCATCGCTTCTATCAGTCGAGCAGTACAAAGCGATTCATATATATAGGTTCATGAGAAATGATCTATTTTTTTTTTAAACAGCACAGATCTCTTCAGGACTTGCAAATGTGGCATTAGCTAATATTCAGAGAGCTGATTTCCTTTCATCCAGCAGAAGCTTATGATTATAGTACAGTTCTCGAATTGGAAATGAGAGCTGCAACACAGATTTAAAGCTATGCTGTCTGATTTGTATTCAATATACATGTCACTGCGGGACAAGCCAGTCTAGGCCGAGCTGGTTCAATAAAGGGAAAAACAGTTTCAGCATCTGAGATTCGGGGAGGGGGGGAAGGTACCAATTAATTCTTACCTGCTTTACCTGAGTATTGTGTCGGCTGCTTAGTAGATTACTATCATTTCTAAAGCTGTGCAAGCAAACCCTTGTGATAGCGTTTCTTTGGCATCTTTTGCGTCAGAGGCTGAGAGAAAATATGCGACATTAATCAGTAATGGCTTCTAATGTAGTCATTTAGATGGAAGGCAATGTTTGTTTTGCTGTGCATGAGTTTCAAGGAGGTTTAGCAGAGACAGCATTGCTATTCCTTTATAGCAATAGCCTTCGTTAATGTAGTAATTAGGCATGCATATGGGGGAAACTGAAATCTGTCTCAACAAATGCGTCGGATGCCATTTGTCAAAAATACCACCTCATGGTATTCAGGAAATAATCTCTCTAATAGCTCCCTGATCTTTGTGCTTCATGTTGGTAGAATTGTGGCACAGAGCCATGATTTCTTACTGTGACGTACGATTGCGCCCTTCAAAACAGCGATGCTGTTGATTCTGGAAGGAAAAGTAAAGCAGTAGGTTGAAAAGTCTGCAGATTGTGTCCTCTTAAAAGTCTGTGCTGCATTGTACAGAAAGGACACTGCTCCCTTTGCCTCCATGCAACAGTTTCTGCTCCAGACACTGTTCCCTGTCAGTATTCCGTTGGGGTGTAGTATGTTGTTCCTCATCTCTTAATGCAATTTTGAGCTTGTTTTGGGTTTTGTTTTTTTGGAGGTGGGTAGTAAATATAAACAAGGATATGCATAAATGGATATATTTACTGGGATATTTTATTTTACTGGTATTTCATAGGGCTTGCGTGTTTAGTATATAGTTAGATTTTACATTTAAACTAAATATTTATTCAGGGTACAGTTCATTCCAAACATAAATAAGTCTGGAGAAATTCCTGCCCCAGGATGCAGGGGCCTGTTTGTCATTCAGCAAACGAAAGTGGCATCAACTGAATTCAAGGACAAACTGAGAAGGATGAAAAGAATAGAGATCAATGTAAAGGTGCCAGAGGAGGATGCTGAGCCAAAAATACTCTCAATTCCAAGAAAGAAATGTTATGCACATAGTTTTCCTTTATTTTGTACAGATCATCCTGTGACTGATCTTGGTTTTCTGAACCGGTAGCTGTGCAGCACGATGGTTTCAAAAGGGCTCTGAACTCTGTGGAGACGATGGGAGCAGGGCAACCAGCGCTTGAGGAGGATGAAGGTGCAGGGAGAGAGACCAGGAAAGGTGTCAGCTGTAGTGTGTACACAGAATATACAACAGGTACCATCAGCTGATGCCTTTGACTCCAACCTAACACCCGGGCTGAAGAAATAATTCCTTCTCTAGCACTTTCTTCCTCAGATGGAGGTGACAACCTTTTCTTTTTGATATAAGGGTTGACACTGAAGATAATCAACTAGACTCTGCGTCTTCCAATTAGGAGTTGATATCAAAAAGGTGAAAGGCAGAAGTTGCACGTGTGTGTAATTCTGCATCTTATTTGTGTGACCGGCAAACATACAGGTAAGAATTTGCCACAACTCAGGGATTAACAGCAATACTGCAACCATTGTTAGCGCCTTGCAGAAATGAGGCTTCTTTTGAAAGTTAGAAGCTGATTATTTCTTTAAAGTCTAAACCTGTATGTGACACAGTTTTTATTTCTGAAGCTGCAGGATTTCAGGATTTCTGTCCACACACATTGCCATGCAGGAGAGCGAGAATGAGGGCTTCATGCTTGGTTAAAGACTGTCATCTTCAATACAGCAGCATGACATCAGTAATGAGAGAGTTTCCTGGTGTATTAGGTTCTTCAGTAGAGCAGAATAGTACACATGGGCTGGTGCATTTTAGTCATTGACCTGGAGAATAACAGCGTTGGGTTGGAAAAATTTGGTTTTCACCTTGGTTGATGAACAGGACAGAGCTTGGACAGCAGCAGGAACTTCGCGTCTTCCTCAAGTCCCTCAATGTTCTGTTGAGACGGTCGTGACAGATGACCCGGATGGGAGTTAGTGTCCAAAGTCTGCATTTCTACAAGTATTAACTTCAGAAATGGAGAGTGGGAGATATCTTAGCACAAACAGCTTATAACTGAGGGGTTTTATCTGTATCTTGTCTTATGTTTATCCGTCAAGTTTTGCAACTGATGCCATTTCTGTCACAGTCACCACAAAACTCTAATGGGATGTGTGGGGTAAAGTTTCTGGAATACTTAAAAGTCGTCCGTGTTTCGAGCCGTAACTTGAACAAATGAATCCAAAAGAGAGGAGTGTGATGCTTTTGAGGGGTGAGGTTGTTTTGTCTTTTTTCTTGAAATCTTTTCATTAGTTGATGGTGCGAAGACATTTCTCATAGACAATACAGCTTGTACATCTTCTGGGGACAAATTAGGAATTATAATATGTTTGATTTTACTGGCTCATAGAGACGAATGTCTGTAGTAATCCTTAAATCTGTAATACATCATGTCTGCATTTGAATCAGGATTACATGTTGTTCAGGAGATGCTTATGCTTTTAAATTTAGTATGTAGAAATAATATGCAGGAAAGTCCTGTCCTTCCTTAAATATCAGTACTTTACTTTTAGAACAAGCTTTGCTCCAGTGTTATTTCAGAACTGAATATGTCTTAATATTCATCTTTGACATCCTGAAACACTCCTCTTCAAAAAGGAAAACAGGGAAGATTAAACATGTGTTTGGTGTAATTTTCATCAGTCATCATTAAGGGATGGATTGGTATGGTTTGTATAATGCAGCACACCTGGTATTTGGTATAGATTTTTATTTCTTTTTTAGCCACTCTATTTTATTTATATTCTGCTCTCACACGTCATTTTAGGGATCACTGCAGGTGTTTATGTCTCTTTTTTACCTTCATCATATTTAAGTTACAATAATGCATCTATGTAGATCGTTGGGTGCCCAGCTGAGTGTCTCCCTTAAATTCCTTTGTAGAAAGACAGGAGGAAATGAGTCCTCCCCCAGGTCGTTTCCAGGTAGCTCTCTTAGTCACCTTATTCCAATAATTTTGATTGTACAAAGAAAAATTCAAATGTAAACATTTCTTTCATCACATAAAAAGAGTGGAGAGAGAAGGCTGGATGTTTTAATTTTTGACTTACTAATCAATTTCAAAGCCAATACAGTAAATCGGGTCATAAGAAACTCTTCTGGATCTGTCTTGCAGGCCAGAGGGCCAAGGCTTTTCCAGGTCTTAGGACTGTTAAATGGAAAATTTATTTACATTTATCTCAATTTCCACTTGGTACATAATCCTTTCGCTCACCCGTGCGCTGTATTGTTTCGTTAACACGTGTGGGCTTGAGCTTCTTCCCTTTGACTAAAAACCATTTTATTAGGAAGGCAGTGACAATAACCGACCAATATGAAGTTCTCCTTTCTAGCCGCTGTTAACTAAATTAGAATCAGATGGACTTATGTAAATGAAGAACTCAAAATAAGCTTCGTTAATTTTGAGCTCTTTGTGGAGCTGTTCAAATGGATGTCTCGTTTTCTTGCTTTGTCCCTCTTCTTTTTGTTTTCCTTCCAGCCTTGTAGTTTGTAGCTTAAGTGCCATTGACATGAACATCAGACAGCTGATCGGCTTCTTTAAAAGTCCAGATCTATTTCCTTTTGGAAAGAGAGATCAAAATTTGTGTTCTGCTTAATACTGTGTCAGAGAGATATTGAGAACTTGCTGCCCTTTTCTCGCATGTAGTCATGGATGTGGAAACAAGAACGACGCCGATACTTTCAGTGTAACTTTTCCTACCTGTGTCACACATCCCTCTGTGGGCCTTCAGAAATACATGGCCAAGTCAGCGAACAGTCTGGGCTTTAGGTTACCTATGGAAATGTTGCCTAAGTGTGTTTTCTTTATAGGAGTGACACGGATACACTCTCTTCATTAATTTTATTGGAAATGGAGCTCAGGAGAAGGGAACTTCCCTTTAATGTTCCTCATGAGTCAACACTTCTGTCATGTTCCAGGAAGATGCTTCAGCTGTAGAACAAGAGCAGACAAGATAGCGCAAGTACATTACTCAGAAATAGAATTCAAAAGGTGCCGAACTGTTTTGGGGATGATGTTAAACGCAGGGGAGAATGAAGAGCTTGCACAGCCCTGTGCTTTCGGGAACATTTGATCAGTGCTCTTAGGAAGCGAGACCAACCTGGTGGTCAATGAACTGTTGTTTATTTTCACTTCATTTCACACCATTTCATTTATCTGCTCCATTAATTACCATATTTATGGGCCTATGTGTTCTTACCCAAAAGGCATTTAAACTTGACAGTATAATAGACTGTGCTGTGAAAGCTAAATAGCTGTTTATTGCTTATCCCTGTTAATTTGTGCTCTGCCACATCATTACCCATGCGATAATGGGTGTGACATTTGCGGAAGTAGTTTTCTTTGCAAATAAACTCTATCTTTTTAAGGATTTGTAATAGTGACAAATTGATGGTTTTACCAGTCAACAAGAAAAATGGGATAATAAATTCTTAACATATTTTAATTGAAATTGCTATGTTATAGACAATATTTTCAATATAGTTGGTTAAAATGGAGATAATTGAGTTAATTCCAAAGCTTTATTTAGAAAATGACATTAAAATCTCGAGATACTAAATATTAATGACTTTAGCTAATTCAAAAGGCTTTTGAAGTATCAGTTTAGATTTTATATCTCTTCAGATTCAGCTGAGACAAAAGGATTGTTGTTTCCAGCACTGCTGGGTACCCTTTCTATGACTATTGTATTGCAAAGGTGCCAGCTGGCTGAGCTGCCCAGTGGAAATTTGTCCGGCATGGAGAAGAGCAGAGGGATACTGGGACCAGTCTGACTCACTGGGATGCTTTGCGGCCAAAAAGATTAGAGAGCCAGTAGGACTGAGCCTGGCCCTTGGTGTGCAATGGTTGCCTAATTCTTTCATCTCCTAAGGGTAAAAATCAGGGGGATAGTTCCCTAAAACCAGAATGAGATCAAGTGTAAACCAGATCGCTGTGACTTGCTGAAACTGCAGTATTAAGACTCATTAGTATAAAGCTGTTTTCTCTTGAACACAAACCAGCATTCCACATCTTTGAAGTTCTTATAGCTATACTTTTTCTGAGCTTAGAGCTGCAAACAAATAATATTTGCTAACTTTTGTAGTGTTCTTTTATGTTAGGTGCATTGCTTATTTTTGCGATGGTAGGAAAACCTCTATTATCTGTTTCTCAGCACTTTCTAAAGCTTTTTTTTATTAATAAGAAAGCTAAAGAAGTTCAGATTCCCACTTTCAACAGATAATCCCTTCTAAGGTATTTTACAGTAAATATGTCCCTGGTTGCTGTGGTACTGGGATGGGATACTTGATCCACCTCTTCTGGGACGTTGCACTGATCGTGGGTAAAAGGGACTCATTGTCACCACTGAGTGTTTCTACTTTGTTCCTTCTTTTCCTTTTAATTCTTCATCATCAAAGTGAGATTTGTTTTTGCTACCCACTTCCTTTCCCTTGACTGGACTGATCTCCTTTCAGAAATAATCCACTGCCCAATAACAAATGTTATCTATACCTCATCCGTCTCTGTCACATCACGCCGGGGTAACAAGACACAAAGAGACAAATGTCCCTTTCAGCAGGACTCAGCCGATGGTTTCGCAGAGCACGTGCTCCAATTTTAATGTTCTTCCAGGTGAGAAAACGCTGAGAAAGTGTCGGCACGCAGAGGCAGGAGCTGCTTGTCGGTGGCTCAAATAGGGCTCTTACTTATGGGCTGGTATTTTAGGTTATTACCCTAGAAAGGATCATTGTGATCCTGTATTGTAACAGTCTGTGGAACTGGTTTTAGGGGAGTTTGTTGGGCTTTTTAAAACGTTACATGCGAGCAGTATTAAACACAGCTGAAGCCAAGTTAGCCCAACGCGGAAAACTTTTGAAAGTCAGTTTGAAGAGTTGTCATGATCCACTTGAGACACGCTGTGGTCTTGACAAGTGGTTCTTTTATTTCATCGGTAAAGAGCGACGAAGGGTTATTGCTGCTTCATCTGCTGGGAGATGTTAGTCACTTACTGTAAAACTGCTGAAGCAACACCTCGATGACTGGCTCTGAGCCTCAGGGAATAAGTTTAGAGTGGATTTGATCATAACCTTACATCGCCTTGTTTTTGTGAGGCCCTCAACGCTATTTGAAGCGAAATGCGGTGATGGGGTGGATGTGGTTTGGTGTGTAATACACCGGGAGTCACAGTGAGGGCCGTGTGTTCCGTCAGCGGGGGTGCGGAGATGTGGTCACGCTCCAGCCTCTCCCTCAGAAACGGCTCCAAGTAAACGCTTCATTGGGCTGAAGCAGGAACTCCTGAAAAATAAAGGAAATGTACCTTTTTTTTTAATTAGACTGTAGTCATTTGGTCCATTTCTCATCTCTGTTGCATGTAACTGTCGCAGAGTTTCAGACATCAGCAACATATTTTAATTTAAGCTTTTTGCCAGCTTTATATGTTCTTATGCAATTTACTTTTTAAAATTAAGAGCACATGTTTTCCTTCCAAATAACATGCAGAACATTTATTGGCATTTTAAATAGGCCAAAGTGAGTGAGCAACCTTCTTTTTTTCTTTCAAGTCTATTTTTTCCCTAAAGGCAAATTGCTGTGGGCTTATGACCCACCCTTTTTATGACACTATTTCAGCACAGATATTCTTAGTTAGAATTCTGAGTTGTTCCTTTGAAACAGAAATAGAAATCACCATCTCAGCTGGCAGTTTCTTCAGCTATGGATTGTCATGTGCATACACGTACATACAACTGTGCCATATGAATTCACATGGAATCGCTACCCTGCCACACAGTTTATGTATTTCTGGTTTTGTTCCATTTGGGATATTCTAAGCTCATGTTTTCTTTCTATTTATTTTCCTGTGTGTAGATTAATAGGCATTTTACAAAATGCGTCCTTCTTTGGGCTGTGCTGCTCTGGCCATCCTGTAGAACCACTACAAACGTCTGTGTTCTTTGGAAAAAAAGAAGATATAAATCTCTTTGATTTCATTTACTTGTACCCACACAACCAAAATAAGGACTATAACATTTTGATCCCCCAAAAAAGGCAGCAAGTAGCAATAAAATTCTGGAGTTATTGTGTACTGTGAAGTTTTAATTTCTTATGTTAAGCCTTATGTTTGGCACAAGAGTCATTTGCTCTGATCAAGCGTTTAAGGTGTGTATTTCTCACAGCAGCTCTTCACAGAATCCCAGAATGTCAGGGGTTGAAGGGCCCTGGAAAGCTCATCCAGTGCAATCCCCCCATGGAGCAGGAACACCCAGCTGAGGTTACACAGGAAGGTGTCCAGGCGGGTTGGAATGTCTGCACAGAAGGAGACTCCACAACCCCCCTGGGCAGCCTGGGCCAGGCTCTGCCACCCTCACCGTGAAGAAGTTTCTTCTCAAATTTAGGTGGAACCTTTTGTGTTCCAGTTTGAACCCGTTGCCCCTTGTCCTATCACTGGTTGTCACTGAGAAGAGCCTGGCTCCATCCTCCTGACACTCCCCCTTTATCTATCTGTAAACATGAATGAGTCCCCCCTCAGTCTCCTCTTGTCCAGCTCCAGCGCCCCAGCTCCCTCAGCCTTTCCTCACACGGGAGATGCTCCATTCAGTTCTACAAACAACCCAAGCCAGCATTGTGCTTTCACATCTCAGGCACGAGACGTGAGATTCTTTCATTGCATCTTTTGGGTTTTGTTTTTTTTTTGCAGAATCGTTAAGAAAAGACAATTGCTCTCAAGTTTTATATTTCATGAATTTTTCACAGCTGAGAATTATGTCTTTTTTTTTTTTTTTCCTAGTAGTGCCAATTTGCCTACGTTTAAGTCTAGCAATAGTGTATTAAACCTGGTGTATGGAGTAGCAGGGTCTCGGTGATGGGAAGTTTGGGACTTATTGCCTTCAGCACTCTGCAGGTTCCCGTGTCACACAAAGTTGTCTCGAGCGGCAAGTTGTTCGCTCCTAAGCTGCTTCTGCCAGGGACCTTGTTTATGGGAAAAAATAATCTGGCTGTGAGAACTAGACTTATTTTCAAGTAATTGACAAGAGCTGTGTCTGTGATCCCCAATATAAGCTTTTTCCAGTCACTTTGGGGAGATTAGATGTCTCTTAACATCATCTTACTAGCAGTGAAGTTGCTCCGAAAGAACTCCTTTAATCATATTAGTTTCGCTGCCATCACCCCGTCTTCAGATTCTTTCTTCTTGCCTAATAGAACCAAATCTGCTTTTACCATCTATTAGGCCCAACATTAATGCTCCTTTGCATATTAATTACTGTTACTTTACCTATAACATTCACCCCACTATCTTTTGGCTCCCCAGTTTGGAATCGGAGGGTTTGGAGCTGTTACATTTTCCAGAAAGACATGCCAGTTAAGTTGAGAATTCACCCAGTCTCTATTTTGGCTTGTAATATGATTTATGAATGAATTTTCCCTGCATTGTAAGAAGTTAGCCTTGGCTCCTTATCCTAAGTATTTTGTCAAAATTTTCGGGAATCTTCTAAGCAATCTAATATCTATATATATGGGGCATGGCAGAAAGTTTAAGGAAGTTTTCTATTTTAAAAAAGGAAGAAAAAGAAAAGAGGAAAGTAGTAGTGGAGGGGGAATGAGCTCTCAGAAAGAGTTTTCCCAGATTATAAGATAATTGCTACTATTCCATGCAGGACTGGCATTGGAACGGCTATTAAAAAACCTAAATGCTACTACGTGTGTCAGTTTAGAACTCAGACCGGATCATCCTATAGAAATTGCAGCTCTATAGTATTTCTTTGGTTAAGTAAAAGCCAGTTGGGCTAACATTTTGTATGATCTGGGGGTGAAATTATTTTCCCAAAGAATTATAAAAGTACATTGCAGATTATGATTATATACTAAAATGAACTTTACATTTTAGTCTGTGTAATTACATACTGAAATGTACTTTACATTTTTAGTCTGTCTACAGATTTAAAAAAATAAACATGTAGAGGAAAAGATCAGGAAAGGAAGGAAAGGATCTAGTGCAGATTACACTATATGAAACATATGTTTGAGATAATGCTAATATAGCTGAAATATGCGGCCTGTGTTATACTTCTGTATACAAAAGATGTGCTCATTCCGTCTCCACGCATACACACACACAATTTTACCTTTGACATAGTAGGGAATAATGCCAGTGAATAATTAAGAAAGCATGGAAGCAAAAGTCAGTGTTGTGATAAATTCCAAGATGGTTAAGGTTATTTAATACGTGTTACAGCTGTGATAGGGGACGGTTTGAGGGGAGACGACGTGTCTTTTATTACACCGTGTAGTTCAAATAGTTTGCAAAAACAGGCAAACTTTCAAGCCTCCATTTTTCTCTCTCAGATCACAGTATTTCTAACAATCTGTCTTGGGGTATTAATGTGCAAGGCGATGTTTCTGAGAGTCATTCGCTTCCCAACTGTGCTCAGAATGAATGTTTCTTTTTCAAAGATTTGTAGTAATGTCGTTCTCCGGGACTGCAAATAGACGGGTTAGCTGAACACAGGCAGTGTGTTAAAAATGTCTGAAGAAGCAACATAGGAGTTGGAGAGGGATCAGTTCGGAGCTCTAGAAGCAATAACGGGCATTCCAGGGCAATGGAGTCTTTAAATACACAGTAATATTCATGAGATTTTCTCACAAAACCTTTAGTAAGCTTCAGCTGAGGGACAGAGAGTTTGAGTTTGCTTCCTTCCCCAGCTAACAGCCTGAGAAAAATCAATTGGTTTTTGTATAGTGTGTTTTATATATATATATATATATATATATATATATATATATATATATATGTATATAATTTGTTGTTGATTTCAGGTGATCTGTGAGCTGGAGCAGCAGCTGCAGCAGCTGCGGGAGGAGCTGGCGCAGGTGAGGGCGCAGCGGAAGCAGCAGCTGCTGGAGCTGCGGCGTCAGTGGGAAGAGGAGAAGCAGCGGGCGGCTCGGGACCACGAGGCCGTGGTGAAGAAGCTGAAGGTGGAGGCAGAGAAAATGACGTTCGACCTGAAGAAGATCCATACGGCGGAAGCAGAGAAGGCCTTGGACAAGGTAAGAGGATCGCGTGGGCCGCGGTGCGGCCAGAGGGGAACAGTCGCCCCGAAAGTCAGATGAGGAAAGGTTCGCTGAGGAAAAGTGTTTAGGGGTTACTAGAATTAAAAACAACCAAATGTGTGGTGTAGATCTGGCTTTGGGTGCCAGGGTCACGGCACGGGAAGGCTGATCACTTCTGCTCTGTTGGAACAGAGCAGAAAGGGCGGTTCTGCCTAACCAAGCTTTTTCTCCTTTAAAAAGAGAGAAAGTTCTTAAGGAGGAAAAAGTTCAGGCTAAAACTGCGAGGAAATTGGGTCTAGTTGCTAACAATGGGTGGTCTACTTTTGCCTGTGAGCAAGGACTCTGTGAAAGGCTTGGAAATAGAAATTAATGTTTCATATCCATCAATGCTTCCCTCCCCACCCTGTTCATTGGGGTCACTGCTGGCTCATCGGCGCTTGCTGAGCATCCCCGTGTCTCCAGTTCAAGTATTTCACCACATTGGGGATGATATCAGCGAAAACGTGTGAGTTTTCTTTCAAAAGCTAAACTAAAAAAACCCTACTTAATATTTATGGTAGACGCCGTGTGTATATGTAAGCAGATAGTTGTTGAAGTATCTATTATACGCTGTAATGTAATAAATCATACATTTTATTGCAAAGTGATGTACAGTGGCACAAATTAACAGTCTGCATATACTGTTTGAACAGCCTTTGTGAGAAGTGACATTTCATTTACCTGCGTCAGGTTCTTGGTCTGTAATTTTAAAGAGCGTTCGGAGGATTATGTTGGAAATCAGCCAGGCTGAAGCCATTAAAATGGCTCTGATCAACAATTCAGAATCTTCTCTGAATGTAAGGAAAGCTCCGCTTGGCATAATTATTTAAAGCCAAGGTCACAGAAAGTATTTAAACCTTTGAAATTCATCATTAAAGGATTAATTTTAACTCAGGAAGACATTGTCATTTTTGCTTAAAAATGGAATTTGAATCTCAATTCTTTTCTTTCTTTGATCTTTTTTTTACATGTGTAGTATAGCAAAAGAAAAGTTAACTTCTTTACATCCTCAAATTAAAGTTACAAATAATCCTTCACAGGGCAATATCTTTAATAGTCTTGAATTGTCATTTCTGTCAGAAATGCTATTTTTTTAATTTGTGGGATTTTTTCTGTTTTTCAGAAAAAAAAATTGCTAATTTTAAGCTATATTAACTGCTATTGAATTTTTTTATTTAACCCACTTCCCTATTTTTACCTCTAATCAGAATTGTTGAATAAAGGATAGGAGGGGGAAAAGTGTATCTCTGTTGGAATGTCGTTCACAGACATGTGAACATACCTTGTGTTACCTTCAAAACTTCATTTCCCATTCTGCTTCGTTTCTGTCTTCCAAATGTAGAGACGTGGAAATTGGCCACAAAGTCCAAAAGTCAAAGCAGCTTAGAGGGTAAACTCCACTGAAAAGTTACAGTTTGAGCTCAGTTCAAATCTTGATCCCATTAAAGTCCACAGAACTTTGAAGGAGATTTTATCCAAGGGGAAAAGGAAAATAACCCAACATCTTAATTGCAGCGCTGGTCTTGAAATATGGTTTTAAAAGTCGTCTTATTTTTCTAGCAAATCTCGTTATGTTGAAAATTAGGACAATATGGGAGAAAAATTTGTCCTCTGAATTTACTCTTTTTTTCCTGCCAATTCTGTAAAGATTGCTTAAAAATCCAAGGGGAAGCCGAATTTCACTGTTTAGGTTTGGAACATCTGAGTGTCCGCGTTTTGGGAAGGTCAGTCCATTCCCAAGGGTCTCATTGCTCTGGGGTCTCTTTTGTGAGTAATTCTGATTTCTGTGTGGATCACGTTGTGTCGCGATGGGCTGTTGTTCATGTCAACATGATGAAATACAGAAGAAATCGCTAAGACTCGAATGAAAAGGAATATCTAAGTAAAAATGGGTAGAAGGAGAGATAGGATTCACATGGTGTTCCCCCCGTATTGGAGGAGAGCGAGGAACAGTTTTCATTGCAAGTCCACTGGACGTTGGAATATTTGGTATTTGTAGCCAGCTTTTCAATATTTAGGGATACACAATTTACTGAGGTCTTGAATTTTCTGTTGCTTAAAAATCTCAACTTCAAAGACAATACGTTGTTTATGGTAACACTTCATTTGATTCATTTTGTTAGTGATTACAGCATATGATGCCAGAGAGTTGCTCAATAAACGTAGCACGGTAATGTTTCTGAGCCTGTGATTCTAAAAGCAAATATCTTTTGACAGTTATTGCGTCTCCCAGTCAGCAGGGAATGGTAAATGGGAAAATATTTAAGAGGGCGCCAAATGGCACCGTGTAACCTGCACTATAGGGAAAATATCAGAACGCAGATCCACTGTATCAGGTAGGGATGATGAATTTCAATGTGCTTAAGGTCAGATAAGCCACGCTGGACATAAATCAGACAAAACCTCATAGCATGGAGAATATGAAATTTTGAATTATGTTCTTAGGACTTCAGTACTTTCATAATATCTGTTATCTAACATCAAAATGACCTGAGCATATCTCCAAATTATTTCTTGTCTATTAGTTAAAGAATCTTAAATATAGTTTGAGAACACTTGTATTCAATCATAGTGATTTTGACTTACTTTTAAAGCATAGATTTAATTTGCCTGTACTTCATTATAGCACAAGATTCGAGCGTTTTCTGATGTGATGGTAGTTTGTTTCTTTTTTAATTTGAAGTCATACCTCATTACGATGAAACGAAACATCAACTGTTTAACAAATAAACATATTGGAGATACATAGGACTGTAATTAGGCTCCGCTAATGACTCATTTTGGCGGGGGGACAGGTGTGTTATAGGTTGCATGAGCAGCAGCCGGCCAGGTGTGACGGGCTGAGCATTGTCAGGTTGGCCAGAAGTTGCAGAAGGCAGGAGACAAGCTGCGTTTCTAAGCGTGTGCAGATGTGAAGCTTGGCTGCCACCACCGCTTGCAACATTCATCTCCGCTATTTCCTTGGCACAGCCAACGCACGTTCAGAAAGCCTGAGCCCAGCAGATCAGTCGACATGCGAACAATGCTCAAAGGAAGCAACCTTGGAGCATGGAAGATACCTCTTAGTGAGCTCTCTTTGAGCAGCACACATGAGTAAACCAGAGGGGTTTTTGCCTTTCTGAATAATTTTCAACATTTAGCTTTTCATTGCGTTCTACATTTAAATAGATATGTTGACTCACCCTGTTCAATCTTTATGCAGGTTCCAGGAACACTTAATTCTTTCTCAGTGCTGCTTTTCTTGTGGAGAAGTAATTTACATTTTTGTGTATTGACTGTACTGAGCGCATATGACAGTTGGTTACAGGATGAAGCTGTAGTCATAAGAAAATAGTTAAACACTTTAATTTCTGGACTTCAGTTCTTCTGATTTCAGTCCAGTTGTGAAACGGTTCATTTTGGAGCGATGGGACCCCAGTCTGGCCAGAGCCCTGCAAATCCTGCTTGGAGGGTGTAGCAGTTGGTTGTACTCTGAGATTTCTGTTATTTTAAATAAAAAGTGACATTCACAATGTTTTCTAGTCTATACCAGTTACAATCACTCCCCCTGTGTCTGGTGGCAAGTCCACATAAAACTAAAATGCCCAGGAAATTCAAAGTTTAGGTTAAAATTTAAAATATATAAATCATTTAAAAGTATTGTGCTCAGCGTGACTGCTTCCCTAAAAGAGAATAACTATTTTATATACAACTTCTATTGTAATATAATGTTTTTGCAACGAGGCCTTTTTCAAAAATCTGCAGTGTCCTCTAATTGGATGCTTAATTTTTGAACAACTTCTGCTTGCGTATAGTTTGAAGATAAGGTCCTGATAATGTGCCCTAGAGAGTGTTCCAGTCCTTCCTTTGTCATCAGGTTTAGTGACGCCGGATGAATTCCCCAGCACGGGCAGCCCCGGGGTGCGGTCCAGGTGTCCTACGGCACACGGACGAGTATCTTTAATTCACAATATCTGTTCTGGCACCGTTGCCAGAGCTCATACAGATGATGTCATACTGCTCAGCACTGGCGAAGAGACAGGAGATGAAGGGAAAGAATATGACATCTTCAGAGATGAAAGAGATGCTCTATTAAAAGTATTGAGTTTCCCCTAAGCAGTTACTTCTGCTCATAAAGAAGCCGCATCGCGTGCTTTCCATGAGCTCACGTTGTTGAATCCTGTCTCTCTGGCTCTTGTTCTTCTCTGCCAACTCCATATTTCATTAACTACTAAAAGCGGTTCCATCTTTGCATCTTTGTCTCTAAGACCTGGGACCTGGACCGTCTTGGGCAGCAATTCTGTAGGTTCCTGCTCAAACTCCTGTGCATGACGGAGTCTTTGATCCGAGTGACACCTTTCACTTCGTTAACGTGAGCGCTAATAGCCACAGTATGGGTAGTTTCATTGGTGGGAGCATCCAGATGAACTATTTTCACACTCATTGCAGCAATATCCTGGTTATTTACATGGGGGCAAACAGGTCAACCGCAAAACATGGACCTTGTATTCTTCCTAAGTATAATGATATCATTAAATTGGTATCTAATTATAATGTAGACGTATGTTTTTCTCCTTGCTGAAGGCATTCAGGATCTCCAGGAGTTATTGTATATGTGGCATTTTTTTAGACTAAAATTTGTGAATGTTTGTTTGAATCTGTTACGTAGATTCTTTTGTTTGGGCCTTAGCTGTTACAATCTCAAGAGCTTATCATTGTTACCAAGAAGATCTGGATATTACCTGAGTCTCTTAATATTTTTATTGTAATCCAAGATCTATTGTCTATTATATTATGTCTCTATTCCAGTAACTTTTTTGTTGGTTTTATGTCGTTGAGTCTGTGTACATTGACTTACATTTGGTTCTTAAACATTTCTGACACTGTGTTAGCGATTCACCAACTAATAGTATTATAAATGAGCATAGAACTTTGGCTTTGTTGGAGAAAATCTGCCAAGAGCCTAGAAGATCAAGAAAAAAGAAAGTTATTTCCAAAAGAAGAAAAGGTTTATATAGGACAGTGAGTATATGTTAGCACAAGAAGTACAGATTATTTAATCTGTCTTTATAGTAATTTTACAGCAACTCTTGCAATAAGATTTTGCTCACAATGAGGGGAGGAAACCGATTTCCTCTCTCCTGTGTTCACTTTTACACTGCTCCTTCGTATTCCTCCAAAGGAAAAGGAAGAAAGATGATAGTGGACCAGGAACATGGTCGCAGAAATTGCATCATCCCTTAGGGGAGCCATTTGGAAGAGTCTTCAATCAACAGAGCCAAACATGAAGAAAAATATGGTAGAATAATCTCAGGGATATTTCGCTCAGATGAGACGAAACAGAATTTATGGCTCTCTCCTTACAGGAGACATTTCAAAGCAGTAGTCTCCATTATTCACAGAGTTACTCTCCTTCCGTCTCCTTTTAAAAAACCCCAACCAACCAACTAACCAACCAAAAAAAACCCCCAAACTGAAAACAGATCTAAGATTTCTACCCATCAACTGTATTTCTAAAGCTGTTTCCAGAGATAATCAAGAGTGGTATGAGTGCCACTATGGGAAAAAATATGCACCCACAACGCTACTTTTTAACGTCTTCATTTGGAGAGGAGATCAAGCACCATGGTGTTTGTAAATTCACAAATAACACCATAGGGTTAAAAATTAAAACGACTGATGCAATACTGTTAAGAAATGAGAACCAGACAAGAAGCAGCATAATTGAGCTAAATCATAAATTATGATAAAATATGGAATTAAAAAGATAGCTTTCAACAGGGCAAGGCCTGATATAATTAAAATTAGAGCTCTATCATGTGGCCTGTCTTTCAGCACACTTTATTCACTTCTTATCATATCAATTTTAGGTGGATGGTTGTTTGAGAAGCTTGGGGTTTTTTACCCAACTGGTATTAATCTAAGGTATCTGTATAAGAAGTGGTCACAGGTGGGGTTTTTTTGTCTTCTCTGTCTCCTATTTCTTCTCAAGTCTGTGTCCAAACACCATTTCTAGTTCTGCTTCACTCGCTACTTCTTCTCAATTCTGTAACTTCCAGGGTTTGTAGCCTTTGGATAATATCAAGACTCACAAAAGAGACGGTGGATGGTGGATGAAGATGGTGGATAAGGCAAACGCCGATTTGTTATTTACTGCCCAAGAATCTGGGTGTTGCTGCTGGAAACTAATAAGAGATTGATTTAAAACTGGTGAAAGAAGGAACTTCTCTAAACAAGAGAGAGATAGTGAGCTGCTTGAATTGATTTCCATGGGTGTTGTGGAGGGAGATATTATCAGCGGGTTCAAAAAAGGATTAAACAGTTTTATGAGCAGCATGTTTGTAACCGGTCACTGCTGGGAACAAGGAGATTTAATGTTTAATTTCCCCGATCCGAGAGCTGCGGGTGCTGGGGATACAAGGGGCAGGTTTCTCTGTGGGAGCATCTGGAGAGGACACTGGGCTTGGTGGCCCATTGGCCTGAGTCTGAGGACATTACTGATGGTTCAGTCTTAACCTCCCTGGTTACAAAGTGCAGGAAGATTTTCCAGTGGCAGAAAGACTGTTCTAATTATTTTTTTCAGTAGTTTCCTCGTCCTTTTTTCACAATCCAAACAAACAGTAACACACCAACTTTATCTTGTAATACACAACTGCTTATTATTTTAACTTTATTAAATACTTTATAAAGCCCAATTGAATAATTTCCTCTTTCCTTCCTTTTTTTTTTTTTTTTTTTGCAATACTGTGTGTCTTGGAGAAGGCTGATTGCATGAGGTACAGTTTTCTCTAATTTACCAGTTTTGCTTATCTTTACAACCCAGGGTACATTATAACATAAGGAAAAACATTGGCTGTTCTCCAGTACGGTAGCTGATTGTAACGTGAGATTGCTTTTTTTAGGAAAAAACAAAAAAACCAAACCTCAGCCACTTCATTCGTATCACAGGATCACAGAATCCCAGAGTGTCAGGGGTTGAAGGGCCCTGGAAAGCTCATCCAGTGCAATCCCCCCATGGAGCAGGAACACCCAGATGAGGTTACACAGGAAGGTGTCCAGCCGGGTTGGAATGTCTGCAGAGAAGGAGACTCCACAACCCCCTGGGCAGCCTGGGCCAGGCTCTGCCACCCTCACCAGGAACAAGTTTCTTCTCAAATTTAAGTGGAACCTTTTGTGTTCCAGTTTGAACCCATTACCCCTTGTCCTATCACTGGTTGTCACCGAGAAGAGCCTGGCTCCATCCTCCTGACACTCCCCCTTTATCTATCTGTAAACATGAATGAGTCCCCCCTCAGTGTCCTCTTGTCCAGCTCCAGAGCCCCAGCTCCCTCAGCCTTTCCTCACACGGGAGATGCTCCAAACCAATATAAAACATCTTTATTGCATATTTAAATTCTGGCACAATTTGAAGACCTTGTTTATACTTATTTGGTCTTTCTTCATATCTTTGTAATAGAGAAGAGCTGCAGGTGGCTTTATTTTCTGCCCCCTTCCCCCTCTTTTCGGAGGGGAAGCAGTGTTTGGGAAACAGGGAAGGGGTAAAATGGTGTTATTAGTCCTTCAGAGTCTTTAATGTGAAGAAGCAGTGTTCCAAAATGACTTGCTTACAGCTGCAGAACGTGTCACGGAGCAAAACCCACCTTCATTAAATGAGTGAGAAAGAATTCTAATTGTTTTGAAGTTCTTATGATCAGTCTGCATATGCTTCATTGTAATGTGATACTAAAGTGCCTCAATTATGATTTGTATATTTTGGTGCCAGAAGGTTTTTTTTCTTATGCTAAATTATTAAGTTCTGTCAGCTGCTGGGCTGTCATATAGAGATACAGTAAATCACATTATATTTTGTCATGGATTACACTGAGCAATAAATTTGGGAACAGAGATCAAAGTAGTTTCACAATCACATCTGAGTGTAGGAGGGGTGTTTAACTTGTAGAAAATCTGATTTAGGTGAAACTGTTGCAGTTCTTGTGCGAATTTGAAATGAATTTGGGTGTTTGCTTGAAAATGAATAAGGTACAAATCCCCAAAAGAGTTCTCCTGTATTTAGTTCAGAGGAGTTAATTCTGACCTACAGCTGCAGGATGGAGAAGGGATGAATAGTGAAACACTGGGAATGTTGAGAGTCTCGCAATGTCTTATTTATGTTTTTAATTGCTTTCGTGATTGAGCACTATATTCCATTCTCCTTTTAATTGGGACTTCGCTGGACTTGTGCGCAGTTACTCATCGGTACAGTAATGCTCGCTGGCTCCGGGAAGCTTTGTTGTATTTAAACCCACACAAAGTAATCCAGCATAATCTTGCTAAGAAACACTGATTGCTTCAGATCATACATTTGTTAGGGGATTTTGTCGTATTTTGAATGTTTATCTTTCCAACTGTAGGAGCTTAACTTTTGTTGGTCTCTCATCTAATGATGTGACTTAGTAATAGCGAGTTAACTTAGTAATACTGAGGCTGTCCTTTTGTTTCCTGCTTTCCTTCTCTTCCATGAAAACAAGATTTGCTCTCAGAATGATACACACACATGATTTTTTTTCTAGTCATTTTCTTCTTAACACTTGTTATTGCCACAAAATTCAACTTGAAACGGCAATGGTGAATCTAAAAAATAGAAATTATGTTCTTATCCCTTTATAGTCCTTTAGGAGCCTTATAGTCTCTGCTTGGCAAAAATCAAGGTGCATAAACTTTGCTGATGTGTAACGATGAAGTGCATGGGTCTGAAAAAAATCTCTGATTTGTGGAATAATCATGTGTTGTAAAGCTCATATTAATTAAGTAGCCTGTAAGTGAGTCAAATGATGGGTCAGTGTCACCCTGGTACTGTTGCCGTCTGTGTTGCTTTGACTTGCATCTTCACAGACGTTTAGCAGCCTGTCCCTGGGTTTTCCCAGGTGGCAGCTGTTTGGCTACCAAAAACATCTGGGCCTGAGTGATAGAAGCTTTTCTGTAAACTTCTTTGTATTAGAGTGGGAGAGACTGAGTGTACAACAGTGGGTGAGGTGCCCGGGATTTCTGACCAGCAAAGGCAGCTTGTAAAGCTCAAACAATTCCCGTTGAGTGCGTGGTTTATTTGTTAAGGCTCTGAAAAGGAAAATGCCACCGCTTTCGAGATAATGTCTTAAACCCACTTTTAATAACCCTCTTAATTTCGTTGGGTAGAAAACCAGGAGATATTAAAAATCATAATGCAGGGATGCGTTTGTGCGGTTCCAGATTTAGGTGTGTAACTGTGGGAAAGCTGCGTTCAGTGCCCTGATGGGGAGAGCGGTGCAGCCTCAGCATCTTCACCAGGTTTACTCAGTTCATCTTATTTGAGTGTAGAGTGAAAGAAAGGAATGGTGCCGTAATGTGAAACCACCTGTCCGCCAGCTGTTTTGGCAAAATCTCACAGTACATCCTCAGATTAAAGTAAATTCTTTGTCTGTCCTTTAAATGCCTGATGCATCAGTGCTATCTTGTATAAAGCCTATTTAAGTTATTGAACAATTTCATTTGGTGAGCCTAGACTACTAATCTAGTTTTAAAACCTTGTATTTGTATACAAGGCCTGTATGTTAGGCCATGTCGTGCAGTTGGTTTTAAATAAGGCGCCTGGCTTGCTGCAATATTGAATAGAAATCAAAATTAGTGAAGCTGGGAAATACCTAAATGCTCCTTAAATCCATTTAGATGAAGCCAGCGACTGTGTAGCAGTGTAAGGTTGGTGCAGCTTTGGCATCAGACCAATCCAGCTGGAGTCACATGGAAGAATTCTTGGAAGAGTCAAATGTCTGTGTTTAATTCCTCTACATAATTTCAGAATGATTAGAAATAGTCTGTTGGTTTAAAGGAAAGGCCTGGAAATCAGAGTTTTCCTATTGCACAGGGGGTTTTTCAGCAGGCCCCCATTGAGCGCACCATTGCAACGTGCTGCAGAAAGGCCATTCTCTTTACAGGTGAAACACCAAATTCATTTCTATTCAGTCTTTTTTTTTTTCCCCATGAAAAGTACCTATAGCATGTGAACGAGAGGGTTTTTTCCCAAAGATGTATGTTTAAAGAAAAAAAAAAGAGAGAGAAAAGATTTATAGACCTACAAAAGTAGAATGTAAAAGAGAATATTAATGGGATTTGTGGGTATGACAGATTGGGATTTCTATCATTCATTTTCAAACCCCTTGAAGTCATTTGGTACTTGACTAATTATTCTGTTAACATCGATTTGGATAGGAAGCTATTTTTAATGGTCTTTTGTGTGTCTCAAATTACGTGTTTGAGCTGTTACGTGATTTTCACTGTTCCATGGAGACTCGGTTTGTGTGTAACTGGTTGGTGGGGAGAGCAGTAGCGAGAACAGGGTGTTGGTGCAGGAATTCACCCCTGTCAGTGCCAGGGGCACACGAGCAAAATACGCGTTTCAGCCTTTGAGGTCTATGGGAAATTTTTATGTACAATCAGATGAACTTAAAAGGTGATCTGCAAATCTCTGAAGTTTAAACAGATACTGTACAGAATGTTTTAACACACTTAATAACAAAAATTGCTGCACTTGGCCATCCTGAAGGTCATTTTCTTTTGACATCTGTCAAATTACACCATCTCAAATTTTGGTACAAAGCATAATGCTGTCAAACTTGAATAGAAATATTCCAGAATGTGGAGTGGTGTGTTGTTTTTTAAGGTAAATGGGCCCCATTTACATTAGTTCTTTGATGTTAAATTCTTTGCTGCACATCAGAGAACAGTTGCTTCTTCCCTGGAGCAAGTTTTCTTTCTTCTCCTTCCCCCACCCTTTGATTTCTCTTTTTTTCTCAGTTTACTTACACTTTTATCTAACTAATTACGGAGGATCAGCTTATATATGGCCATCATTTAGCTACTTGAAGACATTTTGAAAAAATGATTATTTCATAGCTTGTACCCTTAACAGATTTCTTAAATCTGCTTTACTATTAGTGAGTGTTGGTGTGTATATATAACCCTCTGGTTCATGGTAGTTGTGTTTGTGGGGTTTTGTTCTTTCTGTGTGTTTTGGGGAGATTCAAATCAAACTGAAACACTGCTGAATCAGTCACAAAAATGTAATTCATATATACTTGAACAAGATTTCACTGTGCATCCTTAACTCATATCGATCTATCTGCACTTGGGTTGCAGGGGTTAGTTTTCCTATTAATTGTGTAGCATAATTAAAATCTAAATTACCATCTGAAAATCACCATTCTGAAGCTGGAAGATGAGTACGGATTTGTAATGTTCCAAAAAACTCTTTAACAGCTGCATTTTTTGCTAAATATTCAAGACCTTCTAAACATCTTCATGGGTGTTGGTGGAAGATGAGGTTGACCATGTGCCCATGAGCAGCTCCTGGGGCTGTTTAGGGCATGTGTTCATCGGGTAGAACTAAAAGCCCCTTTTATACATCTTACACCTTAAAAATAGCATATAAAAACTTTGTAATGAGGATAGCACATGGTATGCTTGAGTGGTGTGGTCCCATCCTAGATCCTTTGCTCTTTTATTCTCGGTAATGCTGTTCTGTTTCATGAAAGGGAAGAATGAGAAGGAGCCTGTGTTTGAATAGCATCCACTAATTCACATACCACATCTGTAGTGCTAATACCATTTTGAATTTCTATGTGAGATGTTTTGTTGGAGTCGGTGCAGTTTTGCTCAGCAACCACAATTCGATGCTTTAAGGCTTGTTAGAGAATTATAGTTGGTTTTTAAAACCAATTAACTGTAACAAGGACATAATCTTTTTAATGCAAAAGTCCTCACTCTGTAATATAAAGTAACTGCATGTGAAATTGTCATAATCAGATAATTTTAGCTAAAATATGTATTAACTCTGTGAAACTAAACAGAAGTTAATTTTTGAATCAGTGGGATTCCTCTATGGCTTATCCAATTTAAACCTTTTTATTATAAAAATGGATATTACAATTGATACTTCTGACAAGTTTTTGCCAAGCGTGAATTTCAACAGCTACCCCTCACACACGGGAAACTAGTTTAAGACCATTAACTACATTTGCAGTGCTGCCCATTGCTATAAAAAGAGTTAGACTTTAATGAACACTGGCTGACCCTCCAAATGTTCACCTTCCAGTTGGATCCTGATTCATTATGTTTCTGAAATAGCATGTAACCTGAAAGTGAGGGAATGCCCTGGAAATAATAGAGAAGCAGCTTATGCTTCATACAATGTGTGAGCCGAGCAGCTTCTTGTAGAAGGAGCCCGGGAAGATGCTGCTGTTGTGCACCGTGTCACTTCGAACCTTCTCATTTGTCGGGATAAATGTAATGTAAATCCTCCATGATGTTCACTGTAGGCAGCATATTTACTTTGCAGTAAAACAATACAAGAAAAAAGGTAGAAAGTGCTTTTTTGTGTGTGTGTCGCGGTGTTACGTGTGTCCCGGGGGAGCAGTTGATGCCTCCCCGGGCTGCAAAGCAACAGCCTGGAGTCAAGAGGTGTCACTTGGCCTCAAGTTGTGCCGGGGGAGGTTTAGATTGGATATTAGGAGAAAACTCTTCCCGGAAAGGGCTGTCGGGCATTGAACAGGCTGCCCAGGGCAGTGGTGGAGTCACCATCCCTGGAGCGGTTTAAAAGGTGTTTAGACAAGGTTCTCAGCGACATGGTTTAGTGCTGGAATTAGGTTGGGTTATGGTTGGACTTGATGATCCTGAGGGTCTCTCCCAACCAAAGTGATTCTATGATTCTATTTTAGTCACAGGCTTTAAAAAAGGGCAAGTCCTGTATTTCCGCAGTGAAAGATGATGCAAAAGCGCATTCCTGTGCATCACCGCGCATCCGATCCGACCCGCGCGCTGTAGCCGCGGGGGCTGCAGAGCTTCGCTGGGGACGATGCAGGAGCCGGCCGCTGTTCCAGATCTGCACAGAAAGGCTGAACTCGGCAAGGGGCCGTGGGTTTGAGTGCCCTGGTGTCTGCAGGGCCGGGGTGACACAGCCGGAGCCTGGCCAAGGGTGTTCTTGCTCTTGCCAGTCTAAGTTTTGGTAGCCAAGTACTTCTGAAAATCAGCCCCCTCAGATAAGGGTGGTTAGGACTGCAAGTAGATGCGAGAATTTGTGGTTTGTTGATGACTGGGAGACAACTAATAAATATTTTGTTAATTGGTATTTGTTAAAGCTGTTATAAAAGAAGATACTCTAATTGCCTTTAAAGAAACTGGTAGGAAATACTTTCCTTGCCTTCAGTTATGAATAAAACGGTGACATTCAGCATTTCTTCCTTTGGGCCGCCTCTGCCGTGTCTATCAGAGGTCATCCTGGCTCTGCTCAGAGTGAACAAACAAGTTCTAGTTTGTTTATGGAAGTTCTGGGTGGTTTTTTGTTATTATTTGTCGGGATTTCTTGTATGAGTTCAGGAGGTTATAAAGCTGCTTCTATGAAAGACAAAGACTTTTACCCCAGGCAAGTCGAGCGAGAGCAGCTGTAATGTGATCTGAGAGCCTTGCTGGCTGGTATCTCTCCCTTTCTGGGAGGAACAGTAATTTAATCTATTACTGTAATTTATTTCTTACTTTCTTCCCTAAAGATAAACTGGCAGTTTCAGTCACTTTACGATATGCAGTGGTGGTAAAATGTAATCTGAAGCTGAATGACAATACAGCGGAAGGAGTGTTACCATGGGTCAGCCTGAGCACGAAGAGAAGCGGAGCAGGCGTGGAGCTGTCTGGCATCGCTGCTCCTGTGTTACTGTTCTCCTGTTATTTATGCAGTCCCACAATAGACCCGTATAGAGTTTGTGGCCCACTTTAAGTGATAAATGTCGAAAAAGTGGAATTCAGTTTGTCTGGTGCTCCAGAATTCTTGTATATGCTGTTTTAAACCAATATGTAGTACTATTATTTCTCTTTATACCAAAAAAAAAGTAGTGTGATCTCAAAAATTATGCACATATTTGATAAATTGTTTTGATCAACTTTTTTAGAAGATTTCTTAGTACCAACAGGCAGACCTGTTATGTTTCATAATCTTGGAACTTGGAGGGACTCAAGATCTTAAATTGCAGTATCATGTAAACCGTAAGATTATTTTTAACTGGCTGTAATATACTTACATTAATCCACATCACACATAACTGCCGGGATCATACGAGATGTTTCGCGTCCTGTCGTGCTTGGCGGTGATTCTCACCGTCTGCAACTTTAAGCTCCTAAATTTATAGTCCGGTAAAATCAATAAAACTATTTGCCTGACCGGCATCCCTGGTGTTTGCAGAACTGGAGGTTCAGTCTTGCAGCAGGATCCAAACAGGGTTCAGAGGTTCGGGGGCGCCCGTGGCTTCCAGAGCCCCCAGAAGAGACGCTGGAGGAGCCCGTGTTTGGGTGCGGGATGCTGCGCCATGAAACTGGAGATGACAGATCAAAGATTTGAGCGCGAGGTCAGATAGATTTGGAAAGCTTAATCAGCTTAAATTTACTTCAGAACTCAGCTTCGTAATACGCTGTCCCCCTAAGAAAATATTTTTCTTAGACACCTGTCCTCAAATTTTAGAGCCAAGAATGCGAGAGCTCTTGGCAGTTCATTTGAGGACGGCATTTTCGGGCCGGTCTGTCCATATAATACCATGGCACTTTGCAAGAAAAATACAAATCAGAATTGTGTCCCCAAATGAAATTGAAATTGGTATTGAATTATTTTTATTGTTGACTTATTTCTGCAGTTAAATTATTTGAGGAAAAAAAAACCTTAGGAGCCGTTTTTCCTCGGAATTACAGAAATATTTGCTTATTGGATTCCACATTGACAAACCAGCCTTGTTTTCAGTTGGTTTTATTCTTTGTCTTCGAATTGTGAGAATAATGGTAAGAGAAGGAAAGAGCTTGTATGTCCATGAGCTCCCAGCTGCTTCAGCTGCATGTTGGGGTTGATTTCCAGTTTAATCGCCACCTTTAAATAGGAAAGGACACACAGCGGGACAAAAGGCAGTTGCAGGCACGAAGCCGCGTCCTCCACGTTGTGTTGTACCCGTGGAGCCCCTGCCTGCGACTTTGTCCTTTTCCCTTCGTTCAGAAACCGAATCACCAGATAAACCCGTGTGTGTGCTGCCTCCCTCCCTGCCACACACACACACACACTTGCTTTTTTAAATCCGCAGAAGTCTTTATGTTTTTCTAATAATTGGCAGCAGAGGTACAATTTCTCCCCTCTTTTGAGCGATGAATAGTTGGCCCGAGATCAAAGCCAAGCCCTCGCGGTTTTTTGGCTGCCACAAAAGGGCGTTGGAGCTGGCGCGGGTCCCGGCCGCTCAGCGATAGGCATGTGGACGAGGTGCCAAGCAGAGGGGTCGGTGGCAAAGTGTCTGGACACGTCCCGCGGCTGAGCTAATCTGGTTGCCTTTTGTGTGCGTTTCAGGCAAACAGCCGGCTGAAGCAAACGGAAAAGGAGTTCAGCCAGAAGCTGGTGAAATCCTCGCAGGTAGGTGGCGAGGAGGCGGGAACCTCAACGCGGGTCCGTTTGATTTGGAAACTTGATGAAAAGTGTAATTACTTCTGCTCTCGGTCTTGATGAGCGAGAGGAGCCAGAACCATTTCCCAAATCAAACATCCAGTGTCTTTCTTGCAGATTTTAACCTTTTGAAAAACACAGAGCATCAAACTGACTAGAATCCCAGAATCCCAGAGTGTCAGGGGTTGGAAGGGCCCTGGAAAGCTCATCCAGGTCAATCCCCCCATGGAGCAGGAACACCCAGATGAGGTGACACAGGAAGGTGTCCAAGCGGGTTGCAATGTCTGCACAGAAGGAGACTCCACAACCCCCCTGGGCAGCCTGGGCCAGGCTCTGACACCCTCACCAGGAAGAAGCTTCTTCTCTTATTTAAGTGAAACCTCCTGTGTTCCAGTTTGAACCCATTACCCCTTGTCCTACCATTGGTTGTCACCGAGAAGAGCCTGGCTCCATCCTCCTGACACTCCCCCTTTATCTATCTGTAAACATGAATGAGTCCCCCCTCAGTCTCCTCTTGTCCAGCTCCAGAGCCCCAGCTCCCTCAGCCTTTCCTCACACGGGAGATGCTCCACTCCCTTCAGCATCTTTGTTGCCCTGCGCTGGACTCTCTGCAGCAGTTCCCTGTCCTGCTGGAACTGAGGGGCCACAACTGGACACAAGATTCCAGGTGTGGTAGAAGAAATGGGTGAGGGTTTTTTGAGTTCAAAATTTCATATTTTTCTACTTTTTCCTCTCTGAGGTCCTGAGAGGACCAAGTCCCGTCACTAGGTGGCAAGGGAAGGCACATCATGCCTGACAGTGTTCAAGAAGTGATGGGACAACACCCTCAGACACATGGTGTGAATGTTGGGGTTGTCCAGTGCAGGGACAGGAGCTGGACTCGATGGTCCTTGTGGGTCCCTTCCAACCCCGCACATTCTGTGATGACATCTCATAAAATCAAGGCAGTTGCACAACCAGGACTTGCATTTTGTGTCACAAGGTGGTGTTTGCTGTCACAACCGATGGCAGGACGGCCGTCCCAACTCTGCCATCTTGGTGGTTATTGTTGCTCTGAGCTAATATCAACTTTTCTGCCCAAAATAACACTTTGACGAATGTCAGTGTCCTGAAAGCAAACTGAGTTTGACTTGAGTTTTGCTCTGCAGAGGAGTCTTTTGAATATGGAAGATGAAAATGGATGTTGAATTTACATATATACTTAAAAATGATCAGACAGGATAATTTTTAAACATTTGATATTGATTGACAGGTAGTACCAAAGTGTGAAAAATGATGGAGATGCAATGAGAAGTTAAGCTTTTAATAGGAAAATTGCCACAAGGATCTCTGTGGAGGTGTCGTTCTTCTCATTCCTCCCAACCACAGCTGAATGCCTTTTACTTGCAAACTGTGTTTTCAGCATTAGTAATAATAGGCTAATAATACTCTTTTAAAATAATTTACAACACTACAAAGAATGGTTTAAAAGCCTCTAAACTAGAAGTGATCAATGACAAGAAATTGCAAACTTTATTAAAATTAAGTCAGCCTCTCCATGTCATATCTACTGCCAAAACAAAAATGGTTCTGGGTCCATTTGTTGAAGACAGGTGGAAGAATTTAAGCATTTCTGACTTTTTAAACCAGGGTGAGGACAATTGCTTTCATCGTTACAGCGGGAACACCTAGGTAGTGTAGTGCAATAACTGTTTGACCTCGATGTCATAACCAATTTTGTCAGACTGAAGTTTAGAGGCCTGTAGAATAGTCTCAAAATGGAAAAATGTTGAGACTTTTAAAATTATTTTTATATTAAGCCAGGCATTGCTGTAGCTGATACACTGTTCCCCTTATTGAGGAGCAATGGGCCCAACAACCAGAACTGGAATTGCTCTGCGCTTTCTGTGGCAGACACAACACATACATCATGTGTCAGGGCTCTTTAGCCCAATAAAGGAGTTTCACCCTGATGTCTGAATTTCTGTACTTTTGTGGGTTTGAATCAAATCCCTACAGTTACTTGAACATAGCGGTTTTTTGTAGCTCAGTATTAATAATAGGTCAACTGCAACTTTTCTTGTGGTCATGTTGCTGACAACATCTGTCTAATCTTACTCTCTGTGGCCTCTTGGAACATTCACTTTTAACACCCACACACAGGAGATATTTCAAGCAATTTCCTCTGAAGTTTATACAAAGCAAACAGATTTCTTTTCTCTGAAAGGTGCAGCACAAAGCAGATCTTTCTCCATCAATTCATGCTGAGATTTCCTTGCATGCATTTCAGAACTCTTCTGCTAGTCCAGGGTCTTAACCCAGTGAAAGCTTTAAATCTCACTTCTGTGTTCTATTAAAGGGTTTGTTGCTTTGTGTTCTTTTTAAAAGTGACAAAATGGAACATACACAAAGTGGTACAGCTTTGCGTGGCTTCACGTAGTTCTCCTAATCATTTCTATGATCCATCGCCTTCTCCTGCTTTCTCATTGTACATCTAACACACCGAGCAAAGCCAATTTGTGCAAATTCTGTGCCATCTAAATGATGATCTAAATTGCAAACCCAGTGATACCACTTAATTCCACCTAAAGAAGTGCACCTATCCAGATAGTCTCTAAACTTTGGCCCACTGATCTCATTAAGAGTGAATAGCCTTCCTTTTGATTGGCATTTTATCTTTTTTAATACGTATTTGTTTTTAGAAAAGAAGTCTAGAAATATCCATGTGTGTTTTACTCATAATCTTTGTTACTCTCTCGGGTTTTCAGGTAGTAAAACATATAAATACATTTACAGAAGACTTTTAATCAGTCCTTTTCCTCTTCCCCTGTGATTCTTGTACCTTCATTTGTAGAGTATTTCTTACTATGTTAGTCCTGTCCTATCAGTAGCTCTAAAAAACTACTTGTATTTTGTAGTTTTTCCTAATCAACTGTGGCCTTAGTATAGTCAAATGTTTCTTTACCGATGAAGAGGCCTTGCAAACACACAATCTGAGCACCCCGGCAGTCTCTTTCTGAACTGTCTGTGTGCTGAAGTGCTTTTAGAATTAGAGTATATTATGCTGCTACAGCAGCTTAACCTTAAGCTTGAATATATACATTAAAGTCAGTGACTCTCCAGAATGTTTAAGCTCTTTGCTGGGTGACGACTTACTTGTCAGCATAAAATTCTGTAAATATGCCTGAAGGATGAGGTTTAGTTATGACTTTCCACAGTGATAAAAAAGGTGAAACAAGTAAATTTCAACAAGTTATGAGTGAATCAGGTAAAAGATCCAGTTTAAGAGTCCCGGAGTTTGAATCAGGTCCCCACTGTATTGCTGAGCGGAACATGCTCCTTTCAGCAGCTCAGGAATTTCACTATCAAGTTTAAATCTCAGTCCATATGTAAATTGAGGTGTTTTTCTGTGCAGCATGAAGCTATAAAGCATCCTTCTAAACAAGGAGCAGCACCAGCCCTATGGAAATTTGCACGAGCGGTTTGAGTGCAGCGGGGCCTGGAAACACGCGCTGTGCTGGAGGTCACAGATGTGCTTTGTTCTCATGAGTAAATATTTTGGAATGTCATAGTGGGAAACCCTCCCAAATATTTTGCGTTCAGCAATTTTTGTCACTCGCAGCCTTGCTATATCCCTTTCTCTCTGCGTGGAATTCCATGCTTGCTGGTGTGCGATATGTTAATTTAAAGTATTTAGCTTGCACAGCAGAGTTTGCCAACGCCATGCTTGTACCGAGCATAAAAACATGCAAAATACATGCCTTTTACCCAAGAGAGATTTAGCATGCTGTTTGCTTTTTTAGATGATCGCTGAGCTTAAGACAGCCGTTTCCTTGCTGACGGAGGAGAACAGCCGGCAGCAGCTCGCTGCCGAACAGCGGCTCCAGGAACTCGGGCAAAAGTTTGAAGATAAGAAGCAGCAGCTGATTACAGATAATAACAGAGCAATCAAGGTAATCTGGGGATTTCAGTCACTGATGCTACTGGCTGTTGGAGCGTAATTAAGCGTTCCGCAGTGGGCAGATGGAGGCAGGTACCGTTCCTGTTCGCACAGCGCTCGCCGGTTCGTGCGCTGGACTGGACTTTGATGTTGCTGGTGACTCAGGCTCTCTTCCCTCTAGCTCATCGGGCGCCTGCACAAAGCGGTTGGTTTTGGCGAATCTAATGCCTCCACTTCACTCAAATACTTGAAACTTGCCTGTTCCCTTTCTTTTAGGGCTGACTCAGTATTTTAACATCTTTTCGGCACTTTACAGTACTTGGAAAAATGGTGAGAAATAGGAGAAGCGAGTTGCCCCACCAGTGTGGCGCGGGCTTGAGCTTGGTTTTCATCTTCCATGTTTAAGGCTGCTGTGAAGGAAAGTGTGTTCTTAGTTTCCACTGAAAACAAAGTCTCTGCAAAATATGAATGGAATAATCTATTTATTTGTAATTTTTTTGCATCAGATTTATACATATTTTGCATCAGAGCTGCATTCTCCGAAGGGAATTCTGCACAGGGGTTCTGAGCAGTGTCCCAGAGACTTTTAGCGCTGGTGCTGGGAATATATTTGGTGATATTGGGTCAACTTGGGGAAGAAATTGCAGGAGCTGTTCTGCTTGGAGCTCTTCAACTTTGTTTAGTATCATTAATATTGTACTTTTTAAAAATCTTTCTTTGAGACTACTGGTTTAATGGAAATGTACTGAAAGCCAGATACCCAAACAGAACATTCTCAGGCAGGTATACTTGGGAAGCTGTGTGTACTTCTGGAAGCAGAAAGAGGTGTTTTTAATATTCGATCACTTAGTATTTTGAAGAACCACACATACTTCTAGACAAGCGTATGCAGAAATACTTTGGTTTTTATTAGCCTGAGGCAAAAAACAATTGGTTTTGGTGCAAGTGGAATCCTAGATGCCCTGGAGATGGGGAACAACATCTATCCCGCGATAAGCTGAGGACCGCAAGGGATGATTAAAGAAACATTCTAAAGACAAAGCAATTCTTAATATAGCATAAGCCTTTGAGAACCCTTAATATCGTATAAGCTATTGAAAAGACTATATTTAGTGAATGCCCATTTTTTAACAATAACATTGATTTAAACTAGCATTGAGGAACAGATTGCAATTTCCTTTATATCATATTGGGTTGACTTCCTGTAAGACCTTCCAATTATTATTTCCTTTCAAAGGCAGAAATACATTTCTACAGAAACCAACTGGCTCTCAGAGAAGTTTTAGATTTAGTCGGTAAAGTGATATCCAGATGTGGATGCCATAATACATGATGTTGATGTTAATTCACATTCCTGACTCTCTTTGCTAGTTAAAGATTTCTGGGTTGTTATTATTTCACAGTTGTATCTATCTCCTTGATCTTGATATTTTTTTTTAAATAGTATCTTAGGCATTAGTGAAAAAGATTGAGTGACATTTTTAAGAGCATTTTGCTTCTTTTGACAACCTAAAAACCCTATTTGGCTTCAGATGGCCTCAGTTCGGGCCAGTTTGAGACACACTTAAACGCATTCTGCGTTATGCCGTGGTCTGTCTGGCCTAAGGACAAGTCAAAGTTTGTGCCGTCAGAGTCATAAAATCGGGACAAAATTTTGGCTCATCATGTTCCTTTCTGGTGGCCTACAAGGTAACCAATCTGGATGCCATCACGTCGCGACGCCTGATAGCAAAGACCTAATTAACAGCAGCGGTCTGACGAGGCGTTGAGCATCTGAGCGGCTCCTTTTCGCCGCCGTTGAGTTGGAGCCCGTTGGGACGATGGCAGCGCTGGCATGGGGCGCAATCCCAAAAGCACCACTCGCAAAGAGATCTTTGCTTTGAGCTGCCTAGGACTCGTGTTTTTTGGACCGGATTCCAAGGATGCCGCGATGGATCTGGCGTGGGGCAAATCCAGCAACGCTCACCTGCCCTCCGCGGCGCTCGGTGACGGGCTTACGCTTCAAAGATCAGGAACCGTTGGGTTAGACCGCAGGATTAGTTGAGAGCACAATTATATTAATGCCCTGCAGATGCTTGGAAAAGCTGCTTAAATTGCCATGTCTGTTAACCCATTTGCGCTGCTTCAGTCTGGGATTTCAGGCACCCTCCAGTCAGGTCTTGGGTGCTGAGAACAGCCATGCAGGAGCTACGTTGGTCATGGAAGTGTAGTATAAACCTATTAAGGCTAAATTTGGACTCACTTTCTTGCGTCCCGATAGCAATCTTGCCACAACAACCCAGAGCTCAAATGGTCAGAGCGTTCACCCGACTTTGCTGCTGCTTTTGGCAGCGGTTCCTGGCTGGACCTGGCACGAGCGTCAGGCTGATTGCGTTGTAGAGATACCTTGAGGTTATTTATGAAATCCCAGCCTTAGGTTGCTTTATTTTTTTCTTTTTTATGAAATCCTTTTGGATTCTGGGATTGCAAGTGCAAAACAGTTCCTGGGATTGGAACTGCAAAACATCTTCAGAGCATTTTTAATGTAGAAGTCGGTGGCCAAGTGGGGACTCCACATCAAAAAGTAAGTTCTGGAAAGAAAGGGATGATGGAGAGCATGCGGTGACAAAGCCACAACAGAAAAGGGAGAAAATGATGCTTTTTTGCCAGAGAAACCACATTTGTTGTTTGGCTCAGATCGCAGATTCTAAGATTCTCTTATATCCCCTGAATTAACACCAAAATTTCATTAGTAAAACATGGTTTGAAGATGACATATTTCAACACTGTGTGTGTCAGCCAGCTTATGATCAGATTCATTCTGTTAATAAATAAGACTTAAAAGATTTCTAGGAAAGAATGTCATATAATAATGTTCCCCTTCATGTGAAAAATTTTGAAACAGTTGTTTTTTCTTCGTTTATGTTTAAAATGTTGAGAGAGGAAAAAAGAATCAAAAGTGTATTTTATAGCTATAGCAGAACAAATGAGCAAACTTCTGGTTTTAGATTGTGTGGAGCTCTGTGAGCACTGAGTATTTTCAGCATCATCCCGTGCTTGTTGGATGCTGTCGCATCTTGGAGCAAAATGATCGTTTCCTCTCTGCAAAGGTTGGACTGAGGGTTTTATCAACACAGTGAAATTCCTCAATGCAACTATAACAAAGTATTTACCCTGCTCTAGTTACGCTCGAGTCAGTCCCGGTGCGGGGAACTCTGTTCCTTTTATTCTGGAATCTGTTTCCATGGGGGGTGGGTTTGCATTTCTGTCACTGTTTTTCTGCTCCAGGGCCACAAGTCCTTCTGCTTTTATTTGCATAATCCCCCCTCCCTTTCATGTTTGGTTCCCGCTAAAAGTAAAACAAATTCATTTTAAACCTCGGCATGTTTTAAAGCTTTCAGGACATTTCTTTAAGGGCACCTGATACATTTGTTTCCAGAAATATACTGATTGTGTTTACAGATGTCTCTAAAATGCGGTGTATCAGAAAAACTGTGCTCTTAAAAATGTTGTGAACACGCTAATTTTGCATTGAGTTATATTTCAATATCAACTGTATTTATTTGCAAATTCCGCTTGCAATTGTAAATAATATTATTGCATTAAAAGAGGAAGCACGTCAGGGCTATGGGAGCATTGACCAAGTGACTGTATTCCTGCAGAAGTATTTAATCTGTTGTCCTCAGAATACTGTTGTCTCTGCAATAGCCAATGCTGGTTTCAGTAGAAATAATTCTAATTTGTTGGTTTAAAAGTCCCAAGCAAAGCTAACTCTCATGTTTAGGTGTCCTTATTTGTGCTTATTAAGGGAGGAGAGGCATCAGAGAGCGTCGAACCTGAATTACCCTGATCTGGAGTACGGAGGAGAAGCAGTTTGGGTTTTATCTTACAAATGAGACACTGGAGGGTGAAGCCTTGGCTTAGTTAAGGTTTGTGGCAAAGACTGGAATTAACTCCGGACTCCCGAGCTCCGGATCCGCGGGGCCGTCGAGGCTGGTTGTTCAGGAGGCTGTGACCGTGTGGAACTGGTACCACCGAGGACATTCATTAGGAAAAAAGAACCTGAAATCTTAGCATAGACAAAACCCCCAAAACCTACAACTTAGGGTAAGGTGAAGACGTTATTTCAAGGATGTTTTGTTAAGCGAGTTTTGTCTTGTGGTTTTGTCATTGGTGCGGTTGGGGTGGCTGCTACAATCGCGACAACTGTTGAAAAACCGTGTAATGAACTTTTTCCAACAGGGCCCACGTTATTTATAAGCATTTTTTAAAAATATTTTCTGGTATTTTTTATATTTGACCTTGGCTGAAGGGGTGGGGCTGTTTTAGCCAAGAGTGCCTGTGAAAAGGAGGTGTCAGAACACGCGTTAGTTTGTGATGGTTCGATGGCCACGGACGTGCCAGATTCTGTCAGTCCTTGGGGACCTTCCGACTTGTGTGTGTCTGTGTGTCACAAAGTTCTCCAGAGGGATCTCAAATCCGTCTAATTGCATTTGTGGCGAAGCATCACCATGATGAACTGTTTGGCGTGGTGAAATAAAGAGTTCTAAGGGACCCTCTTCCTCTGTTTGATCTGCAGAGGAAACCGCATCTTCCCAAAGGGCAGGTAAATGAAATCTGCAGGACTTCTGTGGTTTTTCTTTCTCTTTTACGCAGGGTCCACACTCTGAGGCACCTGATTTTCAATGTCTTTGTTTATATGAATCCTGGTTTCACCCAAATTCAGTCTGTTAGACAAATGAGGGTTTAGCCCCGAGCTATCGACTGTTTCTCATCCTCTGTCTCTTGATTCCATTACATGGTTCTCTTTGAAAGGCTGTATCGATACATTCATTATAAATGGTAATCAAAATCAGCTTGTGTTTGGGTTAAGGTTAAACAGTTGTTAATCACAACTGAAATACTGATTTCCAGTAGTCCTCTCTCCTTTCCATAATCACATCTCTCTTTCCGTTGCCGCAGAAGTGATTTGTTGTTTGAAGCATAGCACCTTCTCTTCAGAATCACAGCCTTTCAGATGTTGGGCCAGTCAGGCAATCCAAGTGCCTGAGCATCTGTAAGTACTTTATAATATCTTTGACATGCTTTAGTGAGACAAAGAATTGAATCATCTTCTTTTCCTGCAGCAAGCTTTGCACTCTGGCGTTTTGCTTGACTTTTCGTGTCTCAACACGTTGCAGAACTTACCATGGCCAACAGCAAAATCAGACTTACAAGTTTTACAGAAGAGTCGAACTAGCGCTTGCCGAGTCCTCTGAACTGCAGGCTGGTTTTATCTGGCAGGTTTAAAAGTTTGTACTTTTGCTTTCTTCTACATTATCATTGTTATCCTCGGTGTTTTGCTTTCCCTCCAGAAAGCACTTTGCTGCATGAAGTCTTTTTTGGTTGTTTTTAGCCGCCTTACAGCTGCCAGTCTCCAAATCATGGAATTAAAGATTCCATAAATGCGTATCAGAATGTAAAGGCTTATAAAGCTAAGCAATCAGGTTTGTTTGTTTTTCTTTTAATGAGGTGGACTACACCGATTTTGCACTGGAAAAATGGTGACAAGGAATTCAAAACAAGCCATAAAATTCATTGCTTTGAACAGGAGCAATAGCACTGAGTGGGGTCCTGGGTGATTCGAAAGGTGGAGAGAAAACACTCTCATTAGTAAATGTGAACTAATCCTGACATCAGGCTGCGCAGCTAATAAAGAAGCACAGACAGTGTTTATAATTATGATGTAAGAAAATGAAAATTAGCTTTTTCAAGGCCGCTGTGATGGTTACAGTTTGCTGTTCGAAGATGTTTTACTCTCTGAAGAGCAGAGGGGCTTTAATGTGGAGGAGAAAGTGACGCTCAGAAAGGCAGAGCCGGGGCGATACCCACAAGTCTGGGACTTTACTGGAGAGAAGAAGAAAGCAAAGGAAGAAAAAAATAAAGATAAAAACAAGTGTCTCATGTCCTCCAAACACAGGGCATCTGTACAACAGTCTGTGCGCAGCGCTGTGTAGGCTTTCCAAGGGCTGCTCTTTGTTCCAGTTCCAGTGAGTTCCTGGAACGGCGCCGCCTTCCAGCTCCTGGAACAGCCCTGGCTGCGGCCGTGGAGGTGGAAACACAAGATGTGCGAACTGCGTATTCAACCAACAAAAGATCGCTGGGGAAAACGACACCTTCAAAGCGAACCTTCCGGAGTCCACAAACATTTATTACTCCGCAGTAAAGATTTTTAAAGCCTGGCGCAGTAACACAGGTTGCAGGGTTTGGCAAGTGGAGATTCAGGGTGGTGGACCTCATCTACTTATCAATGTATATTTCCTTTAGATATCTTTCTTATGGTGTGGCTGATCGCAGGAGCGAGCTGGCATAGCATGAGATGGCATTGGCTGATTCCAGCATGCCTACAAAATTTCCACTCTTTGTGTATATTCTAATATAGGATGCTCTTGTTTTTTTACTAATGATGGTGCTGGGTGCTCCAGGGGTATCAGCAGGAGAGAGTCACTGAGAATTTCAACTTTCTGCATGTAAACGCTCTTGCCAAAATGAATGTTGACTTTAGAAATCTTCAGATTCCATTTAGAATGTTCTGCTGGCTCTCCAGCTTTACATGTAACCGAAACTCAAGCAGATCAAATGTCAGAGTATTTTTGAAGAAACGACTGGTGAATGCTTTTGAACGGCGGATCACAGTGAAATAGAAATATCTTTGTTAAACTTACCATTTTCATAATGGTTGGGCTTTTCTGAAGCGTAACAAGAGAAACCTGGTGAATCTGATACCTGTACAGGGCAACTATTTTCCAATATTTAAAGGCAGTAGAATCAAGTGGTCAGTAGCACTCTGAGAGTTTTCAGAAGTCATCGCCTTTATTTTCTATAACTAGAGTGGTTTTTTTTCCATACAAAATGAAAATACTTATTGCTTCCTTAGCATTAAAGGATTAGTTACAAAGCGCTACTAAAGGAAAGCAGCCAAAGCTGCCGTATTTCTGCCACTTTCTTGCATCAGTGAAGCTGAGAATAAAGGAGCTTTCCAAGTTACAGTACTGTACTTGAAAAGGGAAGAAAAATAAGAAGTCTGCGGTGGCTTTTATCTGTGTATTGAGTAGATCAGATGGCAAACTCAGCCGGCAGCCTGGCAGGGAGCAGCTCCTGCTCTTCTCGGGAAGCCCTGAGCGCTGGGAAGCAACACCAAGTACATCAAAAGATACAAATACGCGTCGAGCGCAAAGTTCGGCTCGTTCAAAACATCTGCCTAATTAGCACAAGTTGTATGTTTGCGAGTTCTAGCTCGGACTTTCTCACAGTCCCGTGCTCGGCAGAAGCGGCTTCTTCATCTCGTAGGTTTGTGTAAGAGGTTAAACCTCCAAACGCCGTCACCAAACCCGACCCTTCGGATCCGCGGTACAAACCGATCCTGTTTCCTTCTAGCGTCAATCGCCCTATTGTGCCCAGCTAGAAAATAGGAGATGTAGCTGTTAGCCAATTTTTTCTTCTAGAAGAACGAGATCGTTTTAATTGAATGTTATTATCAGCCGGTTCTTGTGGTTTGACGCGCATTCAAAATGAAGCAGTTCATCTGCTTAAAGAATGCGTAGGCACTAATAGAATAACCTCAGTAAGTTTTTGGATGCCTCCATCCGAAGGGAAATTGGTTTGACTTGCCCTTCAGTGGAAATTCTGTGTGCTATTGGCAGCCAAAACAGCACTAGAGTCCAGAAACAGAAAAATATCTATTCCTGTATATCGTACTTCGATCCTTTTCTCATTTAAGTTTGTATGGTAAACATTTTCAGTCAGGCCCGGTACACCTTGCCTTGCAGCTCGAGGAAACCATCTCTGTGTGCTCATATAGTACATGTGTATGTAAGAAGGTGAAGAACGACGTTAGTTTTATTGAAAGTATACATTATACGTTGAACCTTTTGCACGTGGATTCTGCACTTACTGTGCATATTCCACCTTGCGTTGGCGTTTGGGATGTCTTCCCCGGGAATGCTTCATGCACCATCTACACTCCTGATTTTCTCCATTGGTGAACAGGATTTGATATAGTAAATATTTTACTTGTTGACCCTTGAAAACATGCATGAAGAAGACTGGGAACCTCAAGGCTGAAGCTTTTTCTTAAGCTCTTCTGTGCAGACATCAATAGTTTTGTATCTTGGGCCACTTGAGAAAGCCTGAGGTTCTCCAGCGAGGAGACTGTTTGATGGAGCAAAAAGGGTTCACCTGTTTTCTTCTTCAGGGGTCTGCCTGTTAAATTTATTCTCAGGAAACTGAAGTAAGTGTTGCCTGCAGGATAAAATTTAGGACTCTAAATTAGCTTCTTGGCAGCGTCCCCTTTGAAACCGCCAGATAACAGAGGACTGGAGGAGCAGTAAAGCAGAGATTAGTCAAGCACAACAAAAGCCTCGCTCCTCTGACACAACCACTTCTTAACTTCTTCTGTTACTAAAACTGTCTCTGCTTATTTTTAGTTCAAACTTTCACAGCACTGAAGTCAATAACTTCAATTAAGTCAATATGTTAATAGTTATGAAAGCAAATCCGTCAGCACTGATTCGTATTCATGTACGACTCTAATCCCCGATACAAGACAGTTATCTGCAGCGGTGGTGAATAAACCTGTTGGAACTGCCTTCACCAGCTTGGCCAGCCACCTAGGAGACCCAAAATTTGTATTTCTAATGTGGAATATGTCTCCTACATTTGGCACTCCAAGAGAAACATATCCTCAGTGAAAACCCCAGATTGCCAATTATGAAGAATTCATTAAGAGCCGCTCGAGTTCAAAGCGAAAAGCCCAGTTCCTCACAGGTCAGGGCAGCTCTTTCCATGGTTCCTGCTTTGCCTCCAGCAGCAGCTCATCTCCAGAACCTGTTTATTTTTCTGCCAGGACTCTTGGCAGGTGAACAGAGTCACATCAGATCACCTCACGAGTATTTTTGTGCTGGAAACTTATGCCCTGAATATGCCATTTTCCTGGCCCAGCGTGGCATGAGATCATGGGTTTCAGACCTGTCTGTGTTGGCCTTAGAAGACAAAACACGCAATGCAGCGTTCGCTTCCTTTTTTCAGATCTGCCGTAAAGTCACAGCTCAGTTTTGCGCTGGGGTTTGCTCTCTGAACAGTTTGGAACAACACAAAGGAATAACGCAGCGTGGGGAGGGAGGAGAGCATCCCTCGATCGTGTCCTGAACCATAATCAGGTCGTTTGTGAAACTAACACCGACGAATCCAAGTCCTTCTAGAACCAGTTCAGGAGAAAACAAAACAGCCCGTTTTCCTGGGATATAATAAGTTAGGACATGTCAGCACCGAGGCTTCAGGTGGGTACACGGTGGTTTAGGAAAGCACAGCACGCGCCCTCTTGCCAAACAGGCAGCGGTGCTAGTCCAGAGCCCATCCCGGTCCTGAGAGTCACTGTCTCAGGGGTGCGACATTTTAATGTCAATAAAAGGTTGTGCTAGCATTAGAACTGTAAAAAATACATTAAAGCCTCAAGTGCTGCAACGTCTTCCTTTGTATTTGCTCCATGGCTGCTCAGGGACTGCTGTGGGTACCCAGATGTCTACCTTGGCCCTTTCATTCCTCTTGCCAGGTGACTCGCTTCTCACCCAGCGTCCGCCCTTCCACCACCAGCATCTAAACTGGGGAGACGCGGGAAGATGCTTCTTCACGGGGGGATGATGCTTCTTCATGGGGGATGATGCTTCTTCACGGGGGATGATGCTGCAGGCGAGCGCCGGGTCCTCGCACACGCGCCAGCCCTCCCTGCTGCTGCTCTCGTCCAAGTTTGTTGTGTAAGAGAGGGTGAAAGTACAAACACGAGAAAACTAAACATGAAAAATGAGTTTGTTTGCTTACCGAGAAGCTTCGGAGTGGCAGAATGAAGCTGGATAAATAAAAATTCAGGCTACCAAATGTTAGATAGTGGCAGGAATACCTGCACGGTTGGACCAAGTCAGAGCTCTGCAGGAGGAATGAAGAGGAAATCTTAGACGTATTGGTTCTATCTGGCTTCGGAAAAAAAGCTTTGCTTTTCTCAATATTCCAAATAATCTAAATTTCTTATGTTTTTCTTACCAATATTATTATCATTTGTATCCTTACAGTTTTGCACTTGTAATTCAGCAAGGTAAAACAGCAATTACTAAAGACTATATAACAATTGGAATCGTATCAGTGGATGTTAATTGTCTTCACACCTGGAAACACTTTGGCCACGGCTTCGCTCTGTGCGCCAGCGAGCGACTCACACTTGGTGTGTTCTTTTCTTCCTCCGAACAGAATAACACATCACTTCTACTTACACTTGTGCAAATCCGAAAAGCAAGGAGGACACACCATGACGTGATTGATGGGCAAAAAACACAAGGAGGTCTTTGTCATCTCTCTTAACATTTCTACTTGCCTGAAGTGTTTACATGCTGCTTTTTCCTTTCTACTGTTCTCTCCCAGGTCTCCCATCCATCCTGAGCTGTATGAAATGTGCATTTGCAGGTCAGGTTTGGCATAACTGTGGACTCGTTTGCTAGTGCCCGTCTCTAAGAGCCCAGACTTTGTGGTGTGTGAGAAGGCTGATGTCCCTGCTCCCTCCTCAACTTGCTCTTTGCAAAACCTGCCTCTGCAGAGGACGAGCTTATTGCTGCTTCCTTCTCAGATCCTGAAACTAAATCAACATTTATGCAACTTTAACAATACCGGAATTCTTAGCTCCTTCGCATTGCACCATATATGGTTTTTTCCTGCGGTTTATGTCTTATTTGTGATAAGGAAAAGTTTCTGCGTGTGCGAAAAGTCGCTGGAAAGCTCGAGACGTTAGTGTGTGGCTGCGCAAACGAGAAACCGCTGGCGCTTCAGAACTTGATCTGTTTTCTGTGATTTTAAATGCTTTTGCATTTAAAAAATGTCATACACATAAGAATATTTGGAACTACTTACATGTAAAATAAAAATAAGAGAAAATGAGAAGAGCCTGCCTGCTTTTGAGAAGTTCCAAGCAGGTTTGGCAGTGGTTTGCTCAGCGTTGATCAAGCGTTCCTCAGCCAGCCGACCTCTTGTAGCATTTTCTACCTGCTCAGAAACATTCTCACCAAGCATTTCTGAAACCAGAAGGCGCTGGTTGGGGTTTTTTAGCTTGTTCAGAGCATTTTGGATGATGCCTGAAGTGTGTTGTGGATACTGAGATTCGACACTTGTCATTCAAAGGTCTGAAAGTCCTGTAGAAGATGAGCCGCGCGGTCCTTCAGCCATTGTACAGCTCAAATCTGGGTCAGAACAGACAACACAAAGATAGAAGAAATCAAAACTCCATTGAAATCAGATCTGCTTTGTCGCAACTGTGGTAAGAGCTCTTGATGTTCCATAGAAACCACATCTGAGCCACAGCGGTCGCTTTGGCAAGTGGTTTTTCCCCCTCTCATCCTCTTCCTCGTTAGCCTGCATATAAATTACACCTAATTAGTTGCCCGTATTGGTGAAATTATCAGCGTCAAAAGATCAATAAGTTAAACTAGATAAAGAAGTATGTGGGAATTAGAGTGAAATGTTTTGAATACGAAGGTAGCAGAAACATTGTAGAGCCTGATGTTCTTCGCTACATGTGTGTATCTATCCAAAATACTCTGGCCTGGTGTTCTAGGCCTCTAAAATGAAAGGAAAAAGCTTCTGAAGAGCTGAACTAGATCTTACCCATTTCTAATTTTGAAAAAAAATATGAACTTAAAGGATTTTAGAAATGTTTAGAAACATCAGCATTATGACAGCCAGCGTCTCTGCCATAACGTCATACGATTAACTAGACCAGAAACGTTCTGGGGTGTTCTGATCAGCTATGTTAATGCGTCTTTTAAAGAGTATAAAGCAAATGCTCTATAAAATAGATACTTGAGAAACAGGGTAGTGAGATTAGAGTTTCGTAATCTGTTTGCCCAGCTGCAGAGGACGTTCTTTTGCAGTTTTTCTTTTTAAGTAAATGAGCTTCATCTCAACAAAATCCAGCTTCTAAAATGCTCAGTTTTCACACATACTTTAAAACAGCAGCGATTGCATTATTGTCTCTTGTTGCAAATGTAATTGGGCTGGAGGTCATGAAAGACTTTGAATAAAAGAATTTCCACGTCTCCAAGTTTCCCTGTCAAGAATCATCACGTTTTTGGCTTTCAGACATAATTTTAGGAGATATTACTTTGCTGCCTCTCACATCTTACGTGCATGGAGAGTGCCGGCGCTGTTGAGTCAAGCTCGCTCTTGTTCAGTTCAAAAAGCAGTGGTTTGCCTTGCGAGTTCATATTGTTGATTAAAGTTACTTTGAAAGGCATAAAGGCATTATTAGGTTTGTGTGTATGTGTGCAAGGGAATGTGCGTTATTTTATGTAATGGCAGAATTCCAGCAATATTGGACGGTCTTGTAGCCCATTGCACAAAATAAATAGTTTTTCTTTCATTCTTACTGGGAATCAGATTAGCCTATCGATTAGGAATATCTGAACCTTTCATTATTTACTTTTTAAAGAGCATAGCAAATAAGTTGCTTTGTAAAGCCTGCTAGAAATGTTTATATTTGCGGCTCTTCATGCTTCAGGAGACATTTGTAGAGCTGCAGGGCTCTACTGGAACCTCTGCTCCGTCTCCAGGTGTAAAGTTTCCCAACACCCACTTAAAGTGGCAGTTTGGTGATAAACTTAGTTGGGGACGAAGCCCTGGGCGGTGGGAATGTTGCCTTGTTCAGCAATGATGGATAAATACGCTTTATCGCGAGTCTAAATCATTCTGTCCGAACCCCTTGTGTTTGTTTTTGCAGAGCTGTTGGTAAGAACAGAGCGAGCAGCAAAAGCACATGTTTTACTCGTTAATTCGTATTCACAAGAGCGGGTTTTGACTAGCGCAGCACATCCATTGACGTGATGGTTTAGACATTCTTACGACGTAGCATCAAAAATTCAAGACGTTGTCTGGAAACGTTGAAGCCGCATCAGGTCTTCACAGGAAACTTCTCCGGGAATGGCAGACTCCTCGCGTTCCCTTTGATTGCAAAGTGTTTAATAAAAAGCAAATTAGGAAATGAAAATAGTCTCGCAGATCAATCAGGCGCAGCAGCTGCACCTGTTCAGCGTTGTCTGTCAGACATTAACCTGATTGGGAGTGGTTTAGTTTGTATAATAGTCTCAAAATCAGACTGAAAGGTTGATTTAAAAAATACCTGCTGTATTTTGTGTGTGCTCCGAGGCTGATAACAAACTCTGCAGTTCAAGTTTTAATAACTAGGCGGGGGGGTTAGGAAACTTCAAAAGGTTTGTGATAAATGTTTTTGACAATGCGTCGGCTCAACATTAGGCAGAATCTTGGTAAATCCTCTCCTAAGTGGTTTAAAATGGAGTTTTGAACTTTTCCTTCATAACTGTGTGCTTAAGATGTCATGGTGTCTTTGGGTTTAAAAGATTCGTTTTATCTGGTGTATGTGAACCGTTAGTGTTTCTGTCTACACCTCCCAGAGTGAAAGGGGGGGAAACATCGGCACTTTTCTCCTTTCGGCACCTTGGCCATGAAACTCGTGGAGGCTGGAAAAAGGCAGAGCTGGTTTTACAGCAAACTAACGAACCACTCCAGGTAAATTTGATAGTAAATCTTCCGAGCTGACAAGCTTTTCAAATGACTCCATCGCGACAACCCTTAAATTTCCTGATAACAGGCAAAGCAATGCTTGCACACGGCAACTGCTTGTTGGCTTTTGTGCTTCATTGAGAAAAGCAGATGAAAGCAGGTTTATTATTGCTCTTTGAACCTCGCCCCCTTCCCCCTCCTATCACCTGGGCCACTAAAAACAAAGTGAAAACAATTCCTTCCTTGGCTCCCCCTGAACACAATGCCTATCTTTACAATTTATACTGCTGTTTTCTTTGAATTTTTATCTTTGCAGGACTTGCTGTGCCTTGTGGCATCTTTTGCATTTCAAAAGAGTTGAGTTTATAGAGCCACGCGGTGAAGCTCTGACTCCGCAAGGTGCTTAGGCCCTCGCCTAATTTTAAGCCTATGAATCGTTCTAGTGGTGCTCTCGGGGTGTTTGAGGGATATATGGCTAAAGGCTTTGCAGAAAGATGGTCCTAAAGCTTTGGTCAGCTCAACTAGATATTTACAGAAAATGCTGAAAACACACCAATATTTTAGAGGAACAAAGCTGTCAAAAATACGTGTATTGACAACCCTAAGAGTGCTCAGGGAATCTCCAAAAGACACCGATGCGGATGAAATGTGATGAGAAGATATTAGGGGACTGCTCAGGAGCTAACGCTGATGGTCCACTCAAGAGCCAAAGTATATATTGTGCTGCCAATCAGTCTCTTGCCTGTGAATTGTGAAAAATGACAATAGCGTAGCGCTAGAGCCCACCACACTGGAAAAGTGTTTGCAAATATGTTTGGTGTATGTTAAGCGACCTACTTTAAAGATTTTTCACTACTACTAGAGAGACTGGATTTTGTTCCTGAAGTCAAATGATTCCCTTCCTTCCTGAACCCCTTTTTCTTCCCACAGTCTCTCAAGGGAAGAAATAGTTGTTCGTCACAACGGCATCTCCTGCTGGCAAATCTCAGAAGCGATACAGACGGGCACCAAAAGGAGCTGCTTGACTTGCATGAGTGGGCAGAGCAACATTTCCGCTCCCATTTGGAAATACCAGACTTCCAAAAGTAAATGGGAGCTCGCATTATTCCAACCGAGAGTTGATGAACTCTTTGCCTTTGGGAATTACCCCTTTTATCTGATTCCTGACCAAAGAAACCTTTATTTTTTCACAGTAGCACAAAACGGGCAACCAGCTCTTTTGGGGACGCATTTTAAAAAGAAGAACCATTGGTATTTTCATTCCGTGTTGTAATTCATGTTCACTCTTTGTGAAATAGCGTGTAGTGGTTGAAATTATATATTAGGCATGAAGATTCCCGGGTTTGCTGTTCTGTCGTTGCATGGTAGGACACCACGCACACTGGTCTATGCAGGACGTCTCTTCTGCCCCATCTACACATAGTTGTTGGCAACTTCACCCAGGTAATGAAGTTGAACTGATAGTAAAAGTCTAAGAGGTGAGTGGAAGGAAAGTGTTAGAGAGATGTAAAATACTGCTTAAGGTCTTTTAATTTCTGTTCCTGAGCAGCAATGAAGCATAAATTTTCTGTACAGTCATAATAGTAATTGTAATGCTACAATAATATGCGTTATTAGACACCGTAACTATTTTCAGTATGAAATAATAGAGAGTTTCTTTTCTGTTGCAGTAATGTTGGCCCCTGCATATAGGTCGCGGAAAACTTTGTTTGCAAAAACAAAGCTATTGTTTTAACCAAAACCACAGAAATTTTGCCTTTCATATTGAATCAGTAGCATAATGAGTAGTGGAGCAATAGTTCAACATCAAAGGAGACTCCTTGGATATATAGTGTGTTGCAACAACAGCGAAAAAAGTTCCCACCAGAAAGGAATTCTGCCATATGTGAACAGCAAACATGTGTATTAGGTTAAAACCAGAAGATTTCCTTTGCTTTACAGCAAAAACATGAGAGAACTGAAGCGCAGGGGTTTTCGAACAGTCGTGGGCTGGAATGCGGCGCGGGGAGCACGCGGTGTCTGGGCTTTGGACAAGAGCTTTGTGCAAACCCAAAACCACTGAGGGTGCACCAACTATTTGGCTCAAACGTCAGTGTTTCGCTTTTTCAAAGCACACTTGTCCTGCTCTGACTCATGGTGTTACATCAGTGGTCTTCAAAGGTGTATTTTCCCAGTTTATTTAGGGTACTTATAAACCTGGGCAAATTTACTTATCTCTTTAAAATATCTTAGCAAAAATAATGATGACCTTACAAATTCAGATATTATCTTTGATGGGATGCTTGGCCTGATTTCTTTGAATAAGAGTTGCATTTGACTCCGTAAACCATGTAGAGTAAAGGAGAAGCTTTTGCCCAGACAGCCCATGCTTACAGCTTCATGGCGAGATTCACTCAAGATTTTAAAGCATCTCCATACATATTTCTGGAACAAAATTTGCTTTACTTTTTGTCAAGATTCACATGGTTTTTCTTTAGAGTTCCAGAGCTCGGTTTTCTTCTCATGAACGAGCAGAGAAAACACATCAATGGATGTCATTTGAATTTAGAAAGCACTTAAAGAGGGGCCTGTATTCAGAATTATTGTTGGCACATGTTTTGAGGATGTAAAGTGGAAGCCTTTTTCTGTGGGCATAGTAAGGAGATAATTAAAACTACAGTAGGTAATTATGGTAGCTTTTATTACTGCATCTTTCATTAAGTAATTAAATTAATTCGGTAATGTTTGAAAAATTCTTTGAAGATGAAAAGTGCAAAGTATTACCACCTTTAGTTGGAGTATTAGCCCGCACTGGTCATATATATTGGGGTCTTGATACGGGTGCGCAGAGTTGCTGGTACAGCCAACAAGAATTACGAGTGTATGTCAAAAAAAGACTGTGCCGTTACCTGGCATAGTCTGATAACTGCTGACACTCTTTGTTTCAAAGTGAAAATATGTTGGGGTTTTAATATTTTCCAGAAGATTTTTCCTTTGCTTGTAAGCGTCACTTATCTATTCAGCCCTCTGTACCAAGGAGACAAATCATGGTGATCCCAGACCTGCCCTGATGCGATGGGAGCGGGAATCCAGCCCCGTCTGCTCTCAGGAACACGCCAAAAGTGGGAAATTATTTCAGGTTGAAGAAGCAAAACATCACACTTTTGTAAATACAGCATCTTCATAGTAATAATCAATACCAAGTAATTAAAAACAATAGTTATTTGTTTACGTAATTCTCCCAGAACTCTTCTTTTTTTCCCAGGGTTTCCAACTCTTCTTTTAAAAAATATCCTGTAGCTAAAGGATAATCAAATCAGTTTAATATATTAAAGATGAAATCCTTCATATATTCCCATTCCATCCTTGTTCATGTGGTTCTTAGAACTCTTTCTCTCACCGGCTTTTACTTGATGTAGATTAAGCCCTGTAACTAATGCCAAAAATGTATTCCTGTGTCCGACAGGGATTCTGTAGCGCTGCCTCCAGACGCTCCAAATTCCACGAGCGGAGTTGGGTTTGAAATCAACTTCATTCAGCATTTCACTGGTGATAATCAAACCCCAATAGAATGACATGAAAAACGTGCCTACCCAGGAATGCAGTTCAGATGTTCCCGTCTCCTTTCGCATCAGCCGGTACCCAAATATTTCGTGTCCCAGCGACAGGATGGACCCGTCCAGCTCCACTTGAGGTCCCAAAGTCTGACCATATTGTTTAATATTTCAGTGCCGTGATCTCAAAGCCATTACTTTTCCTTTCCATCCTTCCCTCAGTGCGACCAAAACATTTACAATATGATTTTATTTCAGGATCCTTTCCATTTTTATAAATAAATCAAATGAATGTTCCTTTTATACTGCTGTAATTCACCCACATTGTTGCAGCAGAGCCTATTATCTCATTTACATTTTTAAGTGCTTTTCAAAGTGTAGGATATCTGGGCTGGAAAGCAAAACATTTCGTTGCTTTGTTCTCAAGCCAACACAAAGCACTTCCAAGGTCAGGTATGGTGTAGACTTTCAACAGCAAACATGTTTACATGGCATTTGAAAGCCGGTTTAACTGAAAAAAAACCCCATGTCTTTATAACAGTGATGTAAGTCAACTTAGCAAAGCTGAGGGACGGCCATTCATTCTGTACATGGAAAAATTTAACTAAGTTATGCTTTGTTTTCCGTTAAGGGAAAAAAAAAAAAAAGAAAACCTCTGACACTTAAAAATTAGCCTATTTAAAAAAAAAATTAATATATTTTTCTTCATCTCAACAGTTGTTACTCTGTTACTCTTCAGGGAAAATCTAAGACTCCTAAGCTGTAGAATAAAAGCTGCATTTCTGAACAAAACAAACCCCATGGCTTAAGTTACCAAAGAGCTGTTCTGTGGTGTGCCTGGGCCAGGTCCTCTGCTGCTTTTAAGAGTGTTTATATGACAAAAACCTTCTCGGTCAGGTACAGAAGAGGTTGGAGAGCATTCAGGCTCTGGCCGCTGCCTATGAAACTTTTTGCCAATAGAGACAATTTTCAGTGTCATCTTCAATGACGTTATGGCGCATTATTCATGACATCCATCGCGATCCCTCCTAGCAAATTCCAATCATGGGCAACAAACTTGCTTACCTCTAATGACTATTTTCAGAGCTAATCATATGCAGGAGTCTACAGCAACCGGGAGATTTTGATGTTACTTTTTAAGATTCTTTGCATGGCTTTGATCAAATACTGATCCTTTGGTTTTACTTTTCTGTCTTTGTGCTGTTGGGAAAGCTGAAATACTCACATGAAGATTAATTACTCCCAAAACCAGGTTCTACAAAGTGACTGGTGTGCAACGCAGCGATAGAGCAAAACCGGTCAGGTTAGAGGGATTTGGGATGGATCAGAGGAATTCGCCTTTTTTTCTGCCATCCCAATGCAAAACCCATTAACAGCCAGTTGTGAGGCGATTGGAGGAGTGTGTAGACTCATACGGAATATTTTGTTCTGGATGATCGATGAGCAAATTATTACAACTTAACAATTAGCTACACTTATATGCTATAGTAAAAACACCTTGTTTCTAAATTGTACTTGTTTAAGGCGTTGTCTGCTCTCATAATGAAACAAAATACATGCGCTCCATGCTGGCAAACACTGTGTAGAGTAGGTGGACCTAACAAAGACCCGGTGTCATCTGCATTTCCCAAATTAAATCACTTTTAGATGCATCGCAAACCCTCAGATTTAAAGGAACCTTTCATTTTATGCTCTGCAAAAGACATATGTCTGTTGTAAATAAGAAGAGGAAAAGTGTACTGGTTATGTCTGGACACTTTGAGTTACGGCAGGACTATGTTGAATTAATTGGGTCTTTGATCATCTTTCTGATATGTGGAATGGCCCCGCTCCTTCTTATTAATACATTTCTACATTGCATGGCCTGATCACTTTAAATCAAAGTCTGCTTGTTTATGTTTTACCTTACAAAATGAGATGTACAAGAAGAAAATAAAAAGCCTGCAATTCACACATATATTTCATTAGATTAATGCAAATTCCTGGTGCTGCAAGACTTGTTGAGTATTGAGGACCGGTTATATATTCAAAGCCTGCATTTCAACATTTCTCAGAAGCGGTGATAGCATGAAAGTCCCTGGGCAGATTTGAAGTTCATGCTTGGGTCTGGTTAAATTTTTTGGCATCAGAACATGTAATAGTCTTACAGCAAGAAGACTTTAAAGTTAATACCTGGCATCACTTCAAAACAATGTGCAAGATCTATCATAAGTAGTCCTCTTATCTTATCTCAATAGCAATTTTATCCTGTAAATGATTTGAAAGTACAGTATTTCAGGGCTGTGGAAAAGAGCAAGGGGTTTTTTGTTAAATTGTACGGCGGGTGCTTTCAGTGGTCCTGGTTTATGGACGGGTGTTCGTTGGAGGACGCAAACACGAACTGTGCTCCCTGCGCCACGCAAAGCTCACTGAGAGCCCAGGGACTCCTTGGGCTCCTTCTCAGGTCTGGGTGCAGCTCCAGCTGTTTCAGAAGCCCCCCCGGAGGCACCTCCGTGTTGTTTCTAACGTTATCTCCAGCGCAGGGCTCTTCCCAGGGCCAGCCCCACTCTGCGCCCTGTGTCCCAGCTGATGGGAGCGCTGCCCGCACCCCTGTCCTGCAAAACGTAACTCCGAGTGTTCCTTCCCAGCTGATGGGGGCACTGCCCCACTGTCCTGCCATACAAAAGATAGCTCCAAATATTCCTTCCCAGCTGATGGGAGCGCTGCCCGCACCCCTGTCCTGCAAAACATAACTCCGAGTGTTCCTTCCCAGCTGATGGGAGCGCCGCCCCACTCTCCTGCCCTACAAAAGATGACTCCAAATATCCCTTCCCAGCTGATGGGAGCGCTGCCCGCTCTCCTGCCATACAAAATATAGCTCCAAATATTCCTTCCCAGCCGATGGGAGCGCTGCCCCACTCTCCTGTCCTGCAAAAGATAACTCCAAATATTCCTTCCCAGCCAATGGGAGCGCTGCCCCGCTCTCCTGCCATACAAAAGATGACTCCAAATATTCCTTCCCAGCCGATGGGAGCGCTGCCCGCTCTCCTGCCCTACAAAAGATAACTCCAAATATTCCGTTCCTGCTGCCACCGCCGCCTCTGTGTCCATGTCAATCTTCCCGCCACACTGTGCACTTTGCTTCAAGTCAGCACTTGCCGCTAACAATGCCTTTATTCAGGCTGACAACATAACTAAGCTGCTGGTAAATGTGTAAGTGAATGTTAAGTGTGTATTCAAACATTCAACAATGACTGGGAAACGGAAAAAAAATCTTCGGAACTTTGTGTTGTTTGTTTGGTGTGTATCTGTTAGAAATAACGTGGACTGTCGGCTCCGTGGGGCGTGACTGTGCTTTTGTTAAGCGTGTAACACAAAGATCAAGGCTCTGAGGGACTGCTGTAATAAAAATAAATATATAAGAAGAACAATGATGACAAAAGAAATTTGCCAATACGTTTTATGAGCTTAGTTTAAGAGTGATTATTTCTGAACTAAATAAAGACTGGATAGCTGTAGTAAAGTGACATAATCATAATATTCCTTTTATTTATTGCTATTTATACTTCATTTGTAGATCACATGCTAAGACTTTGCTATGGGGCATGAGGGGAAGCCCTCATTTCAATAATATGGAATACATTTTCACTGCAAACTCCAGATATGGGTTTCCAGAGATGGGATTATTCTTCTGGCTTAAAGGAGAAGTTATTGGTACATGTACAAGCGTCCTGGAAGCACCGACTGCACAAATAACACCGCAGCAAAAATCTGAGACAATGGCAAATGCGACTGTTGCAATTACAACATTTCCATTTCACATTCAACCTTTGAGGGTATTTATTACATTTTATTATGAATACTTGTCGCCCATCATAAAATAGAACTACTAAGATGTAACAACTCCCGTTCAATGAGGGGTCCTACCTGTGCAGAATAGCTTTGCTCGCTAAGGGTGGGCAAGCTGATCCCGCACTGTTTTCTTAATCAGCTCACCGAACGACATCGCCCGTAAGTTTTTCTGCCCCGCCGCGTTTCTCACGTGTGTTTTGCACCCGCTGGTTGTGTTTCAGGCCCTACAAGATGAAGTGGAAATGTGTCGCGCTCGGGCACAGGCTGCAGAGAAGAAGCTGCAGTGGCAGGAGCTGGAGGCCCACGAGCAGGTACTGGTGCTGCCCCCCAAGTCCTCTCCCTTGGGCAAGGAGGCTCAATGTTTAAAAAGAATCTCTTGCTTCAAAGCTAAAGCACGTATTTTTCTGCAAAATTTTCAGCTAGCTTTCTTTTTTTTCTTTTTTTTTTTTTTGGTAATAAAAGAGAATTAAACCATCTGAACCCTACAGGCAAATACTTATCTCACGCTCTCTATTGCAAGTTGGCATTTTGACTGTTCTGGCTGTTAAATGATGCATTTATTTTGAACTCCCTATTCTCTTTTAAGAGAGGTTTCTGAGACTACTCTAACCTGTTGTTTAATGGCTTGTATGAAGAGAATTGTAATTGGACAATAACTGAGCTAAAAATAATCTTGATTCCTGATCTTATGCGTTCATTGTTGTAGCATGTTGTCTGTAAACAGTTCCATATGATTAATAGTGCTAAAAGTACTCTGGATGCTTTCAGTGAAATCAGAGATTTAGTGTCCTTCAAGCAAAATAGTGTATGTAGGTTATAGACTAATATTGAAACAGAAAGTCAATGATCCGCATTCAAACCAGATTAAGTTGAAGTATTCAGGAAAATATCCAGGTGCTGGATATGGGAATCAAATACAAAATTTACAGATTTACAGTTTTTGTGGCATTTGAGAACTTTATTAGGTGCTGAGTAAACAGTATCAATATCATGTATCATACATAATGGGTTTCTAAATCCCTCCAGAACAAAAATGCAGAAATGACAGCTCTGACATGTTTGCAGTTGTTATGTCTTGGCCAGACTACCTGTAAACATGTTCATCAAGTGTTAACAGCAGCTAAAGGCTCAGTAGCTGATTAGGGAATTGAAATATTTAAGGCAGCATCTTAGAACTTGTTGCTTTATCAAACCTTGTCTGAATCAGAATTGCATAAAACATCAGAATCCGTGCTGGCGCTATTACAAAGGCCACTTTTCGGAGCTCTTACATTTCTGTAAATAAGGAGCAGAGAGGGTTAAACAGCTTCTGTTTTTCATTAAAAGGAAAAATCTTGTGTTTTGATTCTATAACAATAACAAACAAATGAATGAGACATGAAAAAAACATTTTGTTGTGCTTTTAATTAAAAATAAAAAGCTGTTTCGCATTATGGCTTGTTGGGTGGTATCTTGGCGCTCCACGTTTGTCTTTTTTTCAGTGCAATGTCCTTATAACTCTTCAGTCTCCAAGAGTGACTGACAGACCCACGGAGCTTAACCCTTTGTTACAATAACCCTCTGGATATTGTACAGAGTTAACCTCGCTTTGTTATAATTATCCCACCAATAACGGGGGGCGATGTGCTCAAAGGGCTCTGGTGGCAAGTCCTGAGCTGTCTAGAGGTGAGCATGGTGCTGCCATTGAAGACGAGCTGTTGTTGTTATGGGGCTTTTTCACTCCAATACTTCATGTTCTCCTGCGAAGTCGTGTTTTCTCCTGTTTATTTTTCAATCCTCTTTACAGTGTCAGTAGATGCGATCACGTTATATTTGTGTTGTTTCATCAGTGGTACAGTATGGCAACGTTACGCGTTCCAATGCAGATGAATGTACATCTGTCAAAAGTGGGAACTTCTCCCTCTTTGACTCGCCTGAATAATTTGATCATTTCTGTAAAGGTTGTCCTGTCTTTGCTAAGCACAGTTTTCTAGGACAATGGTCCATGTGTTGAGTAATATTATTGTACTTGTTGATTGGAGTCTCAGAACTTCATCTGGAAATGCTGGATGTTTCCTTCAAAAATTAGATGTCCAACTTCTTGAGGCATGTAATTGTCTTCATGGAAAGTGGCAAACTAGCAGTAAATAAAGCGTAAGTCACACTTAATAGATATAGTTTTTTATATATAGGTTTCTTGATATGTAGTCCCAGGACAGTTAAAGCAATCTGGGAAGGTTCCTAGGAAATTTTGGTGCATCCAGACCTTCTCCTTGCAAAGCAATGCGGTACTTTTGTATATGTCAGTAATATGTAACTGTGGGAACCGGCTTCTTGTCAACGAATCCCATTTAGTTTTCATTCCGGTGCCATGTACTCTTGCGGCGTATCGCCTGGTTGTCTCTGATACGTGCCTGGATGTGATGTAAGACAAGATTTCTGATGGAAAGATCTCTCATTCTGCTAAAAGTCCTCGAGCCATGGCTTTGTGAGATTGTCGGTCATAGTTACAAACTCCAAATTGTTCATATGGCAGACTTTACATCCTGTAAATGTGTAATTAAAAAGACGCACATCACTGGGAGCTTAAGCATGTGCCTTAGTGAATCCATTAGTTTAGATGTGCCACAAATGTTGCTGAATTGGAGCACGTATAAAAATTAATGCTGGTGATCTTCCTGCTTCATTACCGAGATTTCTTTAAAATCCCTTATTTCAAATTCCTTTTTGTAAGGGTAATCACCCCATCTCAGTGTACTGAAAAGCTCCAAGAATCTCTCTTTTGAGAATTACAGACAAGAATTGTTTCAGAAAAAAAAACCCTATTCTTTTCATTCCTCATTCTAATGTTTGTAACTATAGGGGTGGATTGAAGATGATGTAAAATTTCTAGCTGGGGAATCGGCAAACAACTGAAGTAGCATCACTATAGATACTCATACCATAGGAATACTGCTCCGAGCAGTCAAGTGACAAATAGAGTCTTAAAGGAGAGAGATTCTCTGAAGACAGAAAATCAATTATGTTCAATTCATGAATATTACTGAGGAAATGAAGGAGAATACCAATGTAGATTTCTAGCCCTTTAATTTCTTTTTTCTCAAATAGATTATAAAAAAGGGAGAAAGGAGTTATCTGAATAAGGATGTTGTAGAAGTATTTGGAATAAAATGGAACAGCTCAGTTTGTTAAGTGGGTTTCACTCATGTTGAAATGAAAGCAGGAGTGATAATTGTCAAAGAGCTATGATTCAAAAGCATTCAGCAAGTTTTCATTTTTAATGTTTATTATTCTGACTTGCTCAAGTTTTTTTTATGGCTGCCGGATATTTACCACATTCAGCCGAACTTACTGTTTCCATGCCAACTAAATATATTTGTTCTCAGACGAGCGCCGTGATGCATCGTTCTGCAATTTCAGTTGCTGTGTAGCACAGAGAACTTCCGAGATTTCCCCCACCTTCTCCTTGATGGGAACAGTGCTGGGGCCGCAGATTCGTGGAGCTGTGAGTAAAGGAAGAGTAAGGCAGACATGAGCAATGCCAGTGTCCAAGGTGCGGGTCTCAAGTAGTTCTTAATACAATGATAGCTGGAAGACTTGAGTACTATTAATATCCCTTTTGTTTAGGGCTTTAGGTCCATATTTCTTTTCAGATTCATTTTTAAAGGTATCGCAGAGATATAAATGCAGTTGGATAAATTCGCAGAGAACTTTTACCCTCACTTCTGTGTCCTGCCATACGTGATCTGATAAAATCACGTGGAAGCAGAGGAGTTTCCTCCATCTGGAGGTGGGTGAAGCGCTGCAGGAAACTGGGCACAACCCAAACCTGTCCCTGGGTACAGGACTTTAGCTCAGGCGCCCCAGATAATTGTGAAATCCAGGCAGTGCTTCTGGGGCCCCTGCCGCGAATTCCCAGACGCTCTCAAAGGGTTGTCATTCTCAGAACGTGTTAGAGTCATCTAAAATCAAGCTAAAAAGCTCTGGGTTAGGTATTTAAGAATGAAAAGCTCTGCTTTGTGGCAGCTGCAGGTGAGGAGGGTTTGGGCTGGTTGGTTTTGCAGAGCGCTTTGAGAAACAACCGCTCAGCACTGGGGGCACTGATGCAATTCTGCCATTTGCTCTGGTTGCTTCAACCCAACGTCACTGAAACGCTTCCAGAATTTTCCCCCAGGGACCCATTTCTGCTCCCACAGAAATGAGAAGAGCTTAGTCCAGATCTGAAGGATCTTCACCACAGAAGTGACTCCGGGAGAGCGGCCCTGGCACCGTCACCGCCTGCGGGCCGGGGATTAACCCCTGGGGCACCTTCTGGTGCCATGGGGAAGAAACGAGAACCTGAAAGAAGTTTCTGCTGTGACTTTCGAGAACAGGGACACCGAATATAGTCACATTAAAATAGTTTCTGCAGCTCTGCGGGGCTGAGGAGGGTCCTGCCCTCCTTGCCTGTTGGCTTCTGTCCATCCATCGCTCTGCCAATACTGGATCAGGACCGTACTGCCTCCTTCAGCTGGTTTCCACCCGTAAAGCGTTTCAAATACGTATGTATTTTGTGAAAAATGGAAGAGACAAACAGCATGAGGGGCATCGCTCCCCACAGGCTGGCACCTGGAGATCTGCACCCTCCAAGATTTCTCGTCCAACTGCTTATGGTGAACAAATATCAAGTTTAAAACATTTCTATTGAAAAGAAGATGTTGGAGAGCTACATACAAGCCGTGACGAATCTGATGTCAGCAAGAGAGCTGGTTGGGCTGTTTGGCGTTCACAGAGCAGGACGTCGTTCCTCGGTGTGGTGTTCTTTTCAGACTTCACCATAGAGGCTGTTGGGGGAGAATCAGACTGATTCTGGTTATTTCTCTATAAGGGGCCTTTCATAGATATAGGTGCCCCTACAGGTGTATGGCAATGTTGATGAAGGCACCATAAAATAATTACTGACATTATTTGGAGCCCAATTCTACCACTTTTATGGCAGTTAGTATCAACTGTACATGCCATTCCATTGATACATTCATTAATCGCTTTGATAAAGAAGCACCCCCCTATTTTTAATTAAGACTGAGATTGTTAGAATAAATCATAACTTGGCATTTGACATATTTAATATTTTGTATAGCATTTTCTTTAATGGCCTACTATGAAGGAATGCGGAATTAAGCAGAATATAGTAAGTTTTATTGTATAGCATGAAGTTTCAGATTAGCAGAAGGAGATAGAAGCTGGGATTCAAGCACAGAAAAACAGATTTGCAGGTGGGATTTGAAAGGAGCTGGAAATCAATGGAGTTGAAAGTTCCCAGGAGCTCCATATGGCAGGAACTGCGGGAGAGAAGGATCTCAGCACCCGTGCAGCTGTCAAAGGGAGAGGAGGTAGATGATGATGATGTACGTGTGGAAGGCAGCGATCAAATGTTGGCTTTGGTAATCAGACACAACTGGAAAATACACAAGTCTATACCTACTTCATAGAACAGAATGAATTGCTGGAACGAAGCGGCCAGCTGGAGAAAGACGGTAAAACAGAAACTACAGATCGAACAGTTGAAAGGGAAAAGATAATTTTGACCAGAAAAGAATAGAAGCATATGCTGGCATGCAGGAATTAGGGAGTATTTTTAAATGTAATTTTTCTAGCTCTTCGTCTTAAACAGCAGTGAATGCGAAAGAGATCTTTCTTTTAAGAGAGCAGTACATCATTTTAGAGTATCTGTGGTTTGCTTGCAAATTATCGGTTAAGGGAATTTTGTTCTTTCAGAAGTGTTTAAAGTAGGACTACAAGGGGCAATGATGCTGGTATTTCATGTGAGCAATTAAAAGAAAGAAAAAGAAATGTCAATGCATGGAGAAGCCAGTCGGATGATGGACAAGAAGAGCGGAGCCACCCCATCTCCAGTGCAGGCCCTCAGTGATGTGCGCTCAATTAGTGGTGTCCCGTTGATTTTTTTCTGGCTGATGAGGTGGCTGGATGGAGCTAAAAAGCCCTGAAAAGGCCAGTTTTCTGCTGCTCTTTAACATCATTTAGATTCTGAACTATTGTTTTGTTTGCAATTTAATCAGCACAAACCTAGACGTCCACCCGGGAGCGCAGCAGCCGCGTCCAACCCAGCAGCTTGTTCTCCAGGCGAGATGCCGATTCGATATTTGTTCTTAAAAGAGCAGAAATAGTGATAATAAAAGTAGCTTCTGATTATTATCTAAGAAGGTTTGCGTGTTCACGCAGCCCGTGTGAGAATATTGAGCCTCATCCTGCGCCCACTGAGCGTCAGTTCTGGCTGTCGTTAGCGAGCGCTCAGCACCCGCGCGTGTCAGACACCAAAACCTTGACTTGCTGAACCAGCCCAGGGTTATAGAGAAGGTAACACATACCGGCATGTAAAACCAAAACACATAACTGCATTCCAGCGGTGGTGTCGAAGATGCTTGTAGCTTTATTTCAGAATTAATTATCTTGATAGCGTATTAGGAATCGACAGAGTCAGAACGAACACCATGTGTTGTCAGCTTGTTGGGGCTGGGCTGGGTTAGGTTTGTTCTTGCAGGCCGGGGGTGAGGACCATTCTGATGGATGGAAGGACATCACCAACAAGAGCCAAAGGAAATACAAAGATGGCATCTGCGATGAGTCATTTGGAAGGAGGGGAAGAGAAGTCGGGGATCCTCCAAATCGCAGCTGGAACAATAGCGGAGCCCTGGAGAGGGGGAGGCTGAGAGAACAGCGCGGCTTTTCTAGCCACAACATTCCTGGTTGTTCCGTGGTGTTGACAGTGAAAGCTTTTATTCCTCTCCAACTCATGTAATCCCAAGAATGCTGTTCTCACCATATGCAGCCCACTGGTGTTGTTTTTTTAAAACGGTTTTGCCTGCCTTCCGTTTCTTTGCAGCTCTGAATTATATAGACTGAATTGTATAGACCTGTATTTTCCAGGTGGGACATCTTGGTTAAGAAAGATATTGAAATACAAGCCACTGAAGTAATAGAGCCTCTTGGACACAGGTTGGGATAAAACCACGACTTAGAGCAGCAAGGCCAGCATGCAGCAAGCAGCTCGGCCTAACTGCAGGTCCCCGCGGGTCAGTAAAACAACACGGCAAAAATGGTTTGGACGCTCGGATGGTTTACTGGCTAAAGACAGAAAAACAAAGAGGACAGCTATGGCACCAATTTGTGTTTTATTGGGACTGTCAGAACAGAGGAGGTTCTGCAGCGGCGTTTTCTCAGCGGAGAGCAGCATGGTGTACACTTGACAAAATAACCCGCTCAGCTGATGTTGCTCGGTTACTGTTTTCAGCTGAGCCAAATTCATGCAATTTATAGCATTCATTACTTTTCTTAAGAACTCGAGAACATTTGTATCAAATTGCGTTTTATTTCTCTAAATCTGGAAGAACTGTATTTCAATGTGCGTTGCACAGTAAGAACAGAAATTCCCACTGCCTGAAATAAGAGAGGATGTGGATTAAAAAGCAGCGGATATTTGTGTTTAATTATACTGTGCAAAGACAAATGTTCAGGCTTTGTTCTTAATATAAAAAAAATGATACATCATTTGACTCCTCATTAGGAAAAATCATTGGGGAAGATTTCAAGCTCAAATTAAATGTTGTCTTATGAGGTCAGTGAGGGACCTGAAGTTTAAGGAGGCTTCAGGCTTTGGTGGATGTGGTTCCTTGGTTGCAGATGTTGTCCCGCTGATGGGTGAAGGGCACATCCAGACCCGTGGTGTTTTGTGGGACTCGAGCGGTGCTCCCTGAGAGTTCCAGAGCGCTGAGCAGCGGAGGAGTCGCTGCAATTATGGAGAACACAAACGAGCTGCGATTAATCATGACTTGGATATTCTTTGGGTTGTTGTTTGGGTTTTTTTGTTGATTTGGTCTTTTTTTTAATTGGGATGGCATGGTAGTAATTTGTCCTTTGCTTGCCCTTTTCAAAGTGCTTTCAGAAAATTGCTTCGGTAATCTTCACACCACCTGAATGAAGTTGACCCATGCAATATTATTATTATTATCTTTATTTGGGAGGATGAGACTTTAGTCTAAATGATTTGCCTAAGGCTGTAGGAGTTATTTGTACCCTTTTGGTACCGTAACCTGTCTTTGGATTTGCTACAGCAGATGTTTCGCATCTTCTTTCAGAGATGAGCACTGCAGGCCAATGCAGGACCCAGCCCCACAAACGTCCTTCAGCAGCTTCTGGGAATCATGAGTAGCTGCTAAAATGAATTGTGCCACCTGAACACTCCTTGAAATAGGAAAATTGAAACTCATCTTATGTTACTGAAAAGCGTTTGGGCAGGCCTGACTGCTTATTTCTCTTCTGGGCATCAAAACCAAGTGTTCTCTCTTTTGAGAATGGTCAGTGCCCAACTATGGCAAGATCTCATGGTAGTCTGTGCAATTATAGCTTCCCTGCTTTTTGCATGACTTCGACTGTATGAATATTTGTCTCTTTTTTCTAATTTATTGTGTGACTAAGCACACATGAGCTATGTGTGGCAACTTCAGCTTTCATTTGCTTCTCCTGACACCAAAGATGATTGATGGTAAAACTTTAAACCTCATATGTTACCCACCAACCTGAATAAACAAAGAGCAGTGTGGCAGCTTAATATTAAAAGCTATAAAACCTTCCTGGGGGTTCGTGGATTAAATCAACTCACCAAAATGAATTTTCAAAAAAAACCCTCACTTTCTCAAGATTGAAGAAAAATGAACACAACAGTAAATGAAATCGAGCTATCCTCATCCAGCAGACCAAAGCCCTCCTGAGGGCTGAAGAATTGCAATTTAAAACATCTCTCAAGAGGGCAAGAGGAGACACAGTATTTGTGGATCCTAGGGAGGCAGCTTGAGGCTATAAAAGAACAAAAAAGCCTTTAAGGCACCAAAAAGAGAAGAAAAATCCCTGCAGACACAGCTTTCATTGGGCAAAAATAAGTGTTAAAAAATGAAAGCCTTCCCCCTTTAAAATGTGTATACATTAGCCCGCTATATGTTATTTTTCAGTTGTAAGGAGTGATTCAGATTTTTGCCATGCACTGTTTTAATCTCTTGGGTCAATAAACCTTGATAGTAACCTCAGCCAAAAATATCAGCACGTTGTTTATCATAATGTGACAGGAAACAGCTGGGATCCTATTTTCATCCTATTGTGATGCAGTTATTAGTGAGCGCGGTTGAAAGTATCTTACTTTGCCTTAGCAAACAAACCAACTGCAGTTGTATCCCGAAGAACAGTTTTCACTGAACAAAAAGAATGTGTGTCTTCTCTCCGAAACAGAGTCAGAAATCAGCCCCGAGCAATATTGCAGCTACCAGGGCTTGCTTCTCATTTTCTTTCCCCGTTCTCAGCTGACACAGTAATATATATCTGTGCTTTAAATCACAGTATATATTTCTTCCTGATTTTCCAAGAAACACCTTAGTCAAAAGTGAACAATCCCTTTGCTCCTCTGCGGAATTAACAGCAAATGTTAACAGCATTGCAAAAGTGAATATTTACAGGACAGTTGCAGATTAAACCATTAAAACCAGTGACCTCGTTGAAAGAAGATGGTTGCATAATTAGAAAGTTATTATTATTATAACTTTTGTTGCACCTTCCTACAATAAAACTGTAAATTGTTTGCAAGTGCAGAGCTTGGGTGCGAATCAGGACAGAGTTTCTGTGCTGGTTGGGTCACCCCAACGTGTTGGCAAAGTGATCGTCCAGATCCTCTTACTCATGAAATAGATCTTTATTGTTCAAAATGTAGGCAATAAGAGTGTTTTGCTGTTCCAGCTGCCTGTTTCTGCTCCTGTCTCACCGAGAACAAACGCAACATGTTGAATTGACTGAAATATATGTTCCTGCTCTATCAAGGTCTCCACCCAAGTCAGCTGTTGGCTCAGAAAATATTTATCCTGGCAAAGCACCTATGCATAACTTTGTAAGCCTTTGGAGAAGTAGTAGCATAAATTTATTGGAGTAACTTTCAAAAACATAAATTTTGATCACTGGCTTATATACAAGCAGAGTTCAAACAAGGTTTCCTGTCTCACCCTTTTTTTTTCCTTTAGATTTGCATAGTGGCATCGCTTGCTGTTCACAAGGAAAGCCTCTAATTGCCTATTTGCATAGAGATCTGGAGATTTATTCTGCATGTTGGAATGACTCATAGGCAGAATTTTCCTAAAGTTTCCTCAGATTGTTTTATTCCTTTTGTATTGATTGTTGTATTATGCATAACGCGTGTTTTGGCGTGATGTGCTTTTTCCGAGAGGTGGTACCTGGCACATGTGGCATTGAACTCTGTGGCTCCCGATGGTGTGAGCTCCTCGCAACCCGGGGGCTGCAGGTTACGACTCGTGGCTTCTGCAGATGCGAGACTGAGGTTTTGATTTGTGGTCACAACGGTAGATTTAAGCAGTTTGGGAACTAACACAAAATTAGCACAAAATGGCATTGGCGTGAGGATCGTTGGAAAAAAGAGATGCAGTTTGAAAGTTTAAAGATATTTTATAAGTTAATCTGATATTGACTCCCTTTTAGCCTTTATTTACATATTCAGCTGCTAATCCAGAAAAACACCTCAGTGCTTGCTTAATTTGAGTTCAGCGGTCAGTGCTATTGGAAGTCAAGTACAGATGTGAGGCCCCAATCCAGCCCTGCGCGACTCGGCGGATGGAGCTGAACCAGCCTCCCCACGTCTTCCTGGGTCAAGATTCTGCAAATTTGGCCAAAATAAAGACACGTAGCACAATTCCAACTGATGCATCTTCATTTAACATCGCTTTGTAACCATACTGTTTACTCAGCACCAGTTGAATAAGTCATTTAGAAGGACTCATTTTGGTGTGAACATCTGATCTCACGACGTCTAAGACACTTGAAGCTGTTTGTTCAAAGTCCCATAGCGTCAATGAAGTTGAGGAAGACACAAAGTGCAATGAAAAATAGTTGCACAATAAGTAAGAAAAGGCCTTAAAAGCACCTAGAATTTGAGGAATTTTGTAAAAAAACCTTGGGAAACTGTAATTCACCTTGTTTAGGGAGTGTGGGGAAAACATCGCTCTGCTGACCTGGTTCAGATCCCACCAAAGACACAAAGAAAACTATTGACTATCAATTTGAAAAATGTGTGTCTATATAAATACTCTGTTAAAATAGATTTAGGGGTGATTATTGCTTCTTCAGACCATGTCCCAACAGATGCTTTATTGTTTCATTTTCGCTATTTTTCTCCTCCTTTCTATATATTCTTTGTTCTCCTGTTTTCTTTTTCCTTTCTTCCTCTTTTTAGGCTCCTTTACTCTTTACAGGTCTTTGCTGATCTTTCTTCTCTCTCCTTCTTCTTCCCTTGAAATCACAATTCTGCATTTATTTAGACTCCAGTTTGGGTAAAAGAAGCAAAAAGGAGTAGCCACCTATATATACATTTCTTTTTGTTCTGTTACAGATGACCCATATACGACAAGAATATGAAACCACACTCAAAGGTCTGATGCCAGCATCTTTGAGACAGGAACTTGAAAACACCATTGTATCTTTAAAATCTCAGGTAAATTTGTGTTATTCATCTTCGACTTTTAAAACATCTCTTCTAGACAAGAAGTTATCACCATCTAAATTCTGGGCAAACACACTGAATAAATCTCAAAACCAAATGATGGCAAGACTCACGTGCTTCTGACTCAGTCACCCCTCAGTGTCCTCACCCTGAGAGCTGCTCTATTGTATCTTTTCATCCCAGATTTTGCTTCAACACTACAGTTGTAATAATTCTGCTTACATGTCAAAAGATTCCTAATGGAAGTGATGGCTCTTTCTCGTATAAATATTTGTGGGTAATAAAGAATTAAGGAGAAATCTATTTCCAGCTGATGGTAAAAGCTATTTTTAAAGTGCGGTGACTATTAGCGCTGTGTTGCTCTGCAGCTAATATAAGGGTACTACACCTTTTAATGAGTTAAAAACACAAAATAGAATTTGACGTCCACCTGCGGGGCTCCTGTAAGCAGCAGCAGCATTGCAAAAGAGTAAAGTAACTACATGCACTAAAACCTGGGTGCTGTCCCAGAAATACGAAGCTGCCGGCTGCGTTTCCAGCGGGACGCGGGCATCTCGGGGCCCTTGCTGAGGAACAGGTGTCCTGGGCTTTGAAAGTCCTGGAGGTTTCTCTTTGAAAACATGGCACAAGAAGGGCAGTGGAATCGCGGAGTCTGCCGGGATTGTTTGTTGCTGGAGGGGGATGAAGAGGATAAGCTGGGTAAACGCACCGAGCAGCGATAAAAATAAACAAAACGACAAGAAAGAAATGCTTGAGGCTTGGGCAAAGTTCTCTAGAAACGTTGCTAAATGTAAAGTACGCTGCCCAATTGTCTGCTCTTGATGAGTCGTCCAAAAGCAGACACAGTGTATTAATAAATATTAATTTTCATACACTTGCAGGAACAGGTGAGTACCTTCATCGCAAGAGCAAAAGTGTAGGATCAGAGCACAGGTATCATATGGGAACTGATGGTGGAACTGGAGCTTCCAAACCTGTGCATAACCCATATGGTAGCACAAGCTGAGCCTGAACTCCGGTTTGACTCTGTTCCTAAAGGGGTGGATAGTGCACGGCTGGAGCAGGGCCAGGGAAGCCCTGCTAATGATCTTCTAGCGACTCTTAATTCTGGTATGCAGCTAAAGCGTTACTGCCTTTTATTTAGGCAGGATAAATGAGAAAGACACCCTCTATGAAATGAGTGCATATTAGAATTTTGTACATCATTTTCACGTGGGATGTATTTTACAGGTAAATATTCTGCAGAAAAGAGTCTCTGTCCTGCAGGAAGAGCTGAACACCTACCATGCCAGGAGGTACGGGATTATCTTTGATCAATTTGTACCATTTCACACCTGTGAATCCCAGTTATTGAAGTTTTACGGCTTAATTAAAACACTCAAATATGGTTGCAGTTTTAAAGGATCCTTATTTTCAGTAAACAAGCGTCTAAGAATTTTCCCAGTGCTTAGTCAGTACTATTAGAGCAAGATTAGAGAACTCGCAGGTGCATTACAAGTCTGGGCTTTGCCTCGGCGTTCATGATGAGGCAGTGGCTCGGCGCACAGCTGCAGCGCTGCGGTGATGCCACCTCCTTTTAAGATAGAAAACAATGATGCAATGAATAATCTTACAGATCACATCTTCAAAGTACCGGATCTTCGTGAGCCTGAGCTTTTTTTTCAGCCATTTACACCCTCCAATATAAATTATGGCAAGTGCTGCAGCAATAAAAAGCCTTGCTGTGCCTTTAGAGTAAGGGATTCACATGCAGAGGTGAGTAAAAGGAAACTTCCGAGGAAAGCCACTCCATCTTTTGTATATGTATAGACTTTGATGATACTTGCATATCTCACACGAGCATTTCTGCAAATAAGAGTGCGGGCTTGTAAAAATTGCGTCAAAATTTGTAAGATATATAAACGTCTGTAAAAATGTTAACAGTGTGAAAGTTGCCTGAATGTATTAATCCTAAACTATTTGTTAATGAGAATTAGATGAAGCTAATTGGAAACTGAAAATGTTGTAGATTCTTTTCCAGCATAGGTAACTTTGTTAGATAAATACAAAGCTCTAGATTCTCTCCGACAGCAGCAGTAGCGTTACCAAGGCATGCATTTTGTCTCAAACTTATTCTGAAGGGAAATAGCTGCTTAAAAGGTGAATAATCGGGTACCATTAGGGCAGGCCAGGCCACAAATGGGCTGGCAGGGGGGACGGGCTGGGACAAGAGCCAGCTCTGACATCAGCCTGTTGTGGTTTGAGAGTGAAATAACAAGATATAACTAATGAGAATCCCTTCATTTTCAGGTAGCTGCTGGAGCTGTTGGATTTCTTCGGTTGCCAACTGGACTGCTTTGAATAGGTTTGAAGATTTGGCTCTTGTAAATTCAAATGCAAAGATCAGTGGCTGTTTTGGTAGCACATACAATGTAATGAAGTTCACGACAACACATCCATTGCTCGTGCCAGCATGTTTTTAGTGGTATCTTCCTTCCATTATTTTTTTTATTATCTTATTTCAGTCTTATGCTTTCGATATCCTGTGTGTTTGACTCCATGCTGAGCTTGCTTACTCAGCAAGCTGAGTTTCCTCTACTAATATTTTTGTTATTACTTCCCAGTACCATTCTTTTCACTTTTATACATGAAGAAAATCCCATTTTCTATTATTATTGTCTAAGATATTTTAACATATTTTGACATTGTTCTGTGTCCATGTGTTTACATAATATTAAAATATTATTATTTTGTACTATTTTGTTTTGCCATTATTGTCCTGCTTGGGCATCTCACTCACCTAAGTAGCCACAGTGCGTATGAGGGTTTTGTATGGCTTTGTTAACTGGGAAAATATTTTCACGCTGTGTTTCAAGGAAAAGTCTTAGGGTGAGAATGAAAGCACCATGATGAGAAATGCGGCCACTGTTGCCAGTTCTATCTATTGTTGGGGTTGCATACACTGGTCATGGGAAAGTCCTTTGTCATTTACTGATAACACAGTTATGGGGTGTTATTGAAAAAGAGTCGTAACCCATACAGCCTTGATTCTGCATGAGAGTCTCGTGGATGATCCTGGTAAATCGCAGCAGGTTCCTGAGGGTCTGCAGGGCTGAGGTTTGTGCAGCAGTGGAAGCTGAAGGACCTGGATGGGGGTTCTGGTTGCTGCTCTGCCTCCCGGGCATGGGAAGCCTTCCTTATCTCTTGGCCATCTCCGAGGTAGAGTGCACATTAGTTCATGTGTAATCTGTAAATTTAGATATGCCGGATACAAGAATAGCTTTTTTTTCTTCCCAAGGCACCATCCTGCCGGCAGCATTCGTATCAAGGCTCCGTTAATGGTCTGAGTGCTTGAGAGGGAGCCAGGAATTCCTGCCTTGTGAGTCCGTGGTGGCGCTGGCAGCAGCGGCAGGACGCTCCGTGTCGCTGCTGGCGGGGACAGTCACTCCTCCTCGCCCCGGTGGCACCGGCGTTCACGTGCCACGGTCCAGGCAGCGTGCAGAGGGTCCTGATGGCTTCTGGAGTGCCCGCCGAGTCCCATCAAGACCCATCTCGCCAGCTGGGCTCTTATCTCCGCCTGGCACCGAGATCAATGAGGAGAGGCTTTGGCAGGCTGGGCTTTATCCACCCCCACCTCCTGGCAGCGCTGGCAGGGAGCTCCGTGCCAAATACAGCTCCAGCTTTGCTGATTGTCAGTCTGGTCTGGGCATGGGCAGGTTTTCCACCTTCCTTGAATCAACAAGTGATTCTTCTAATTACAGATAAGGGGTTGTGGTGGCTCTGATAAGCCAGGAGGTGCTGCGGCAGGTGCTGCAAAACCTGGCCTGGGGCAACGGCGGGTTTTAGTAGGAGGAGTTTGTTAGGATGCATTTAGTTAATTGTGGGCAGTAAAATGAAATGTGTTTATGGGAGGGGTGCGGGGCAGCGGTGGTCGGGATCTTCAGGAGCACCGAGCGCTCCCGGCGCTGCGTGCGCTGTGTCCAGGTGTTGGGCCAGTCAAACCTCTTCTCGTGCAAGGAGGAAACGAGGCATTTTGGATTCTGCGTGCATTTTAACATGGTACCTGGCTGCTGTGGTGCTTTTGAAATGGATGCGGAGGGTACATCCCTCAACAACCACACGGGCCCTCTTCGAGCAGGTTCAGTTCAGGCCTGAATCTCCTCCTTTTTGGTGGAATTGGCTTGTTCATGTCACTGATGGTCAAAAAGCAGCTTGAGAAAAGTAAATCTTGGTCAATCTGAGTTTTAAAACTCTGGGAAACTCTCTTCAGCATCAAATCCAGTGTGAGGACCATTTTGAAGGTACTTATAAACCATATAAGAAATTAAATTCAAGGTTAGTTGTAGTTCTCCTGTGGTTGTTAACATGTGTTTGATCATTTTTCTAACAAGGAGGGGTTAGTGTCCAAACTGCAGAGTTTCCATACATATGTTTACATCGTTTCATATGTTTTCACACATATTACTTCTCTCTACCTGTCTTTTCACCTGCTGGGGAAGGAATTGCCAACTGCCGGCCATTGGCTTCATTGCCCATAAAACAAGCTCTGATGGAACCACCCTCAGCACGATTAGAGCTGCGTTTGTACTGTTGATTTGTTTATTTTATGTTACCCATTTTGCCGTGTGAGAAAAGATTGTTTCATTCTATATAAAGCCCCACAAGAAGGAGGCATCACAACATTTTCACCAGTACCGAGGGAGGTGACCCAGAGCAATTGTCCCGGCGGCAGCAGACACCCCGTCGCTTGCCCAAATCTGCACCAACTGCGGTTTCAAACCGAGAAACGATTTTTGCAGCACAGAATAAGGTTTTATTGTGACTAGAAGAGAAAAAATCGCGATCAGTAGAATATCTTACAGTGTTTTATCGAGGTTTCTGAAGCACACGCGCAGCTTTGATTCGAAGGACGAGCAGTCTTGAGAGATGCGTATACAGATCTGATTTATTGTTTTACATTATCTGCAAGTCCTTCCCAAATCACAAAAGGTACTGGAGGAACCACACTACTAAATTATACTTGGTCTTGTTCTGTGGGTACAAAGGAAAAGACGTCAGATATTGTATGAAAAAGTTTCAGAACACAAGGTCATTTTAAATCAGACTTTTTTTTCCAGGGAACTCTCTCTTCTAAGCTTTGATATTTTGTTCAGAAAGGTCATTTCTTTTAAGCCTTTGTCATTAAAGAAGGCTTGTTCTTTAAAGTGCGCTATCAAAGAGTGCAGAAATTGCAAGTTACTGAAACTAAAACGCACGATCAATTTTAAGTCTGCCAACTAAAGCCCACTTAAAATCAGATGTGCTCCGGTACTGGTGCTGCTTTGATAAAGCCGCTGGAAGATTCGCAGTTGGTCAATTCAAACCAAAAAAAACCTAAGATAATAGAATAAAACTTTTCCTTCCTAAATTAGATAATTTTTTTTTTCTGAAACAGCATTGAAAGAACTGAGTAAGGATCTGATCCTGCAAACATGTGAGAGATAAGAGCGTGTCTGCACATGCGCTCATTTGGGAGCAGTTTGTTGCTCTTTTATGCTGTGATTATGCAGCAATGACACTGGCAATAAAGTCAGTAAGTCAAGCCCTGGACGAAATATCATTTATTTAGCATTTGCTAAATAGCATTTTAGCATCAGCTGGATGGTTAAGTTGTAACACAATACTTCCGACTTCATAACATCCCTTCACCAGAATTATGCTTTAGGAATGTTGTTCTTCCCCCATTTGAAGCCAAGTTTAATAACAGTCACATTCAGCCATCATTTGACAAGAAGGTCGTCTGATCCCAGCAAAACTAATGCTGACGTTCACTTTGTCCGGTTTTGCCCAAAGAAAGGCTTCAAGGAATTTATTATCATTCTGGACCTAGAATCCATAAGGAATCTGTTGGTCAAGGTGATCCTGAGCTGCATCGAGGACTCTCTAACACCACCCCGGTCTCTTCACTAACGCAATAGTGCTGAGAACTCGTGAAGGCTGCAGGACACGTTCAAGAGTAAGCATTTTTAGAAGGTGATCCCTCAGAAATGGCTCTTTCTTTTTAAATTCAGAGCCTACCTAAATCTCAGTATGTTTTTATACAGCCAGGCTCTCGTTCTGCATCTAAGGGTGGTGGAAAAACAGACTTCAGAAGGCTAATGACTCCATATGGATTTCATGAGCAGTCAGAGCCTGGATGTTTGTAAGGCTGCGTTTAATTGTGCTTGGGAATGATGTTACGTCTTCTGAGACTTATCGACACTTGCTTGTCATCTTCGTGTTTGTTCATCGCTGTTAGATGAGGTCATTGGCTGACTAATTTCAGTATAGATTTGAATCTAGAATCAAAACTCCATTTTCTCCCCTGATTTCCGTAACAGAGACCCAATTTTGTCACGGTTATTTGCTGTCCCCATGTTTAAAACTTCCCTGCCTTCACAGCCGTGAAGCTGGGCCTAATCCAAACCCTTTAAACTCAGAGAAACTTGCAGGAGACTGCAGCTGGCTCTGGACCAAGCCCTGGAGGTTCATACTGGAGGACCCCTATGCCACGGACACCTTTGCTGCTCTGATCCACAAACCTGGGAGCTGCAGATCCAGGTTTGGAGACCCGGAGTCGCTCTCTGGGCTCCTTCTCTCTTGGCACACGAGTGGTTTTGTGAGCTGTGGACACGTCCTGCTGGAGGCAGACACAGAAACGCACGTACCCGTTTTGCCGCCCTGGGCACAGCTGGGAGGGCGCTCATTTGTCACTGCATCCGAACAAGTGCAAAGCATAAGACCTGCCATGAAACAGTGAACAACGGGCCCTCTGGGTTGTCACCTGCACTTCTGGCTGGTTGGTCCAGCTCCTGGGGCTTGTGTCACACACCCGAGCCAAGCTCCCTTTTCTGTTCCTGGAGCTTTTAGTGTAGAGAAAGGGGATTTGAGCACAAAGATGAGCCACATGGCGCTTCACATGTTGCATTCCCCCAGCTCACTCCTAAGCATGAGCAGCAAAACCGCCAACTTCAGTCCCCTGAAAGCTTCTCTTAGAGCTCGGGGGGTTTGGACCAGGGCCCAGGTTCCTCAATGTAAAGGCAGAAGAAGTGAAACAAGAGGACAGTAAGTGCATGGATCCTCCTTTCTGCAGCAGCACATGCCCAGAGCATCTCCTGCCAACCCTGTCCCCAGCTGGTGGCCCTGGTGATGTTTTGGTGCCTCTTTTCAGACCTTTGCCATGATTCCTCCTGCCAGCTCTGTGGGTGCCATAAACCCCTGGGCTGCTGTGCTGCAGTTTGAAATATAAATATGGGGTGTAGTAAAAAAGTAACCAGGCACCTGCAAACTGGCTTCGTTTACAGCAACGAGGGGCAGCTGCCACCCCACACTCAGCAACAACAGGGCTGGAGCACTTGCTGATCATGGGCAAAAAGCAGCAGGACAAACCAGCCAGTTCCCACCTGATCCTAATTCAACACAGCACAGGTGCAAACACTTCACCTGAATCCTGCACTTACGTCCAGGCCCATCCCCTGGATGTGCTGACAAAAAGGGGCTTTCTGGGGGCTTCAGGCCTCAACAGCAATATTGTGCAGATCTCTGCCTTCTTGCCCCAAAAATTCTTCAGCATCAGGAGCGCTGGTTTGCTGCTAAGTGACCATAGAAAGGTTCATGTGAGCATCTTGTCTGCAAAGGATGCCCTAAGGTCTTGTCCCACAGTAAGTTGGTGAGGCGCCATGCTTGTGGTGGTGCAAAGTGGGTTTGTGCATTAGTCATTTGTGGTATATTGGTGGAATTAAGTTATTTAACCTTTCTGCTGGATCCAGTAAGGGTTGTGTGACTTATTTTCTTCCATGTATTTCTGCTGGGTGTTAATCCTTTCTCTCCAGGCAACGCTGAACCATATTTTAGGATAGGTACAAGAGCTTTGTTCTCGGGAGCGAGCCCACGCCATTGTGGCAGCAGCACTAGGTTGGTTTGCGATGCTGAGCCTCGGGCAGGATCCGGCCCGCTTGCGTCTTGGCGAGATGCCACCTCGACAGATGGGCCTGAGCATCCCGAGGTGCGTGCGAGCGCCGGGGGCTGGACCGGCCCAGTGTGACCCACCGGGGGCGCGGTGACCCCCCGTTCACCGCTCAGCCTCGCTTTGTCTTTGCAGAGGAACAGGAGTGTGGTGCTCGGGTCGAGCCTCTGCTAAATGCACGTGGGTTTTTTAGAACTATGGAAACTGTGGCTGCTCTTATATTAAACTACAGTTTGGGAAGTGCTTGGTGGAGGAGGGACTGGTGGCCCAACTGCTGTTGTTACAGGAGATGCTGCGTTTTGGCCAGATAGTCACTGCAAGGTACATGGTCACTGCAAGAAGAGGGTGAGAAATGCTAAGCTTAAACTGAAATAGTATTTTGAAATGAATGTGACTGTGTTTCATGGGCACAAAAGATGAGGCTTGGGAGAACAACAGAGAAAACATAGCGAAGGAAACTCCTGCCTGTGGCGCGATGGCTCCTGCAGGGGCTGGGTGCAGGCTGTGGTTAATCCCGGCTCAGATCACCCCTGTGAGTCCCTGGAGGCTCCTGCCCTGAGGTCGCAGCCTTTGCGCTCGCCCGCAGATGGTTTTGTTGGGGATCCCTTCCAGGGTGGGTTATTTAATGGGCAGGTGGGTTCCAGCCTTTCCCCTCCCCAGTGTGCATTTGAAGCTATGTTTTCAAAACAGGGATGGGTTTTGATGCTTGCCTTGATTTGAATGCCCTGAGGGCTCTGTGATTGAGACTCTTCACAACCTGATGTTCTCCAAGAAACCCAGACACCCATGGTAATTAACGATGCGCAATTGTGGATGGTTTTATTTGTATCCTGAGCTGTTTGTCATATTGGAAGACTAGAGAGGAACTTGGGCTCGGGGTGGGTCTGGATCCTCCTCCAGGGTTGGGACTTTTGGGGGCTGAGCTTCAGGAGGGGATGGAGGAGGAGAGGGTATCTCACCCCAGCCAAATTCACGTTTTACATCCACAGCCATGGTTGGTTTTAACCTTCTCACGCCCATGGATTGGTGAAGATACATCCTGGCAGGGTCTCTCCTTAAGCACCCGGTGTCTGTTTTCCCTCCCCAGGCAGAGAAGTTTCAGGGTTTAAGGTGAGAGAACGCGGTGATGAGGCAGCGCGTTACAGGGAGGACCGAACAGCTGATGTATTTACAGCTGCGCTGCTTCCTCGACGTTCTTGAGATGCAGATGAAAGTAAAACTGGCAGCAGCTCCACGCGATGCAAATCGTGCGCGGCGGCCCGGCGGAGGTATTGCCGTGTTCAACCGCGGTTACGGGAGATGCCGCTGCCAAACCATGTTTTCCTCCGTACGTGGCTTGACAGAACATTGTGTTTAACCTCAGACTAGATGGGATAAAACACGGTTCTCTGTCAGGAGTACAAACTCATGTTTCTCTCTGCACCTAAACTATTTTCCAATCCTAACTGTGGCTATTTCCGTCATGTAGACAGGTGGAATGTTCTCAAGGGGACACAGGAGCCTAAAACCTTGATCCGTTTAATCTGAATTAGGTTCCTAACTCAAGCGACAGCTTTGAATTGGTGCACCTAAACCATTTAAATGCTTTCTTTAAAGTGCCTTCCAGTCCCTAAAGGAAAGCCCTTGCAGTGGTTTGCTGAGCAGCTTGGCCCACATCTTCTCTTCTTTGGCCCCAGCCAAACTCGGTTTGCTCCCAAGTGTTATATACACGTTCAAAATGTTTTGTAGAGCCCTGTGCGGGGGTTAATGTGTAACAGGGCTCAGCATCTCTGAAGGATGTCCAAGGCGAGCGCATCCCCAGCATGCAGATTTCCCATATGGAGGAGAACGGGGACCCAGCTCCAGCCCATGCAGTCCATGTATGGAAAAGCTGCAGTGCTGATGGTCTGTAGTGCAGCTCCCCAATATAACGGTGTAATAATTAACAACAGCCTCTGTGGTTATATGGCACCTTCCATCTGAGCGTCTCGCAGCACTTTACAAGCCTGTTTCCCTCTGACATGCGATGCTGGGTCCAAGAGCCCCATCTTGATAGATGATCTCCTGGGGGCGAATTTGTGGCATGGCAGATTTGTTGCTTGTGCTTTGACACGTCTGTTTGAGAAATCGGAGCCGCGTTTCTGCGAGGTGCCAAGAGGCAGGAGCTGCTGCAGATCTCGCGCTGCACGGGCCGAGGCTCCAGCCGCGCTTTGTCGGCATCTCTTTATTGTCAGCTCTAAATCTGGCCGCAGGAAAGAGCCTGCGATGGGTAACGAGATCTGTCCGCTCTCAGCCCGATCAATAATCGGACACTTGTGTATGGCAGCCAAGCGCGATGCCTTCTTCTGGCTGCAGCCTTCTCGAGGTGGTTTGATTTCAGGGCTCCTCCAGGACAGCTCAGAGCAAGCCCTGAGCATCCTAACGAGCCCCCTAATGAGCTTTGTTCGGGGGCTGCGAGCACAGCTGCCGTGGGGACAGCTGGGAGACGCACCGAGCTCCTGGGCCCTCCATATGGATGCTCTTGACCTCTGGGGCCTCCAAAACTCCATGTGGCTGCTGAGGACACTGGGAAGGGTCAAACCCCTCTCCACACCCCCAACAAAAGGAGCTTTTTGGTAGACGTGGCCAAGGACCAAGCGGTGAAGGGGTCTTAGAGGGAGATGGGGTGGGAAAACGTTGCTTTTTCAAGGGACGTGGATTTGCAGAGCAGAAAAACTTGCTTGTAAATGCAGGTTGCAAAAAGGCGGCTCCGCTCCCGCAGGCCTCGCTGGTGCCCGGTGAACGGGGCCGGACGGTCGAGCGGCGCTGGGATCCGGCCACCATCCCCGGGAAGGGCTCTTGCAGCTCTCCCGGGCGACACGGGGTGACTTTGAACCCCCTCCCCGTCCCCGGCAGCTTTGTTATCGGGGCTATTGTGGGGCCGGCGGAGCCAATCCCCGCCAGCCCCGATTCAAAGTCCAGGTGCCAACCAACTTGAACTCTCCAGCATCCCCGCCGTGAAGCAATTATTCCCTCAGACACACTCATTGTTCTCATTACACCATAAATTGTGAATGAATTAAACATGCACTTACCACTATGCACCGCAGCTGTCAAGGAAAATAACACACAAATATCGCGCGGGGCCGGATCCTGCGCCCGCTCCGCTCCCAGGAAGGTTTGCTGCTGGCGGGGAAGGAGGCAGCAGCCAAGCTCACTGCTATTTTCTTTATGGAGAGGCCAAATCTCTGTTCTCACAGCAGCGCAGGGCAGGACTATCTCCTGGGATTTGATGTTTTAATTGTAATTTATTTCTTCTTCCCTTTGGCTGCGTTTATGTCACTGCACAGTGGGAAGACTGGCTCCTGAGATCTCTGAGATCCCAGTTTGACCACAGTGTGCCTGGGGCACTAAATCCTGCCATGGGTGTAAGCGGACAAGTCGGGCTTCACTTTGGGACAGAGCCCCAGCCCCATCACCACAACCGTCCCCGTCCATACTGGGAGACTTAATTGTATGTGACCAATAGCTGGCAAGGGAAACTTAAAAGAAAGGTAATTCAGGGTGCCCAACTATATACACATGCACTTTCCCAACAAGAATCACAGCCATTTATTTATTTTCTAATCTCCCCTTCATGTCTGTGGAGCTTATAGATGTGGGAACAAATCCCCTGGTGTCGGCAGATAAATTCCCCGATTTTCCCTGCTCCAAAAGGGGACCTGGAACTCGTGGCCACCTTGGGGTACAATGTGGGGATTCACCAGACGGGATTACAGAGGCGGCTTTTCTTCCGAGTGCGGGAGCTGGAAGTTTGTCTGCATTTCTCTCTTTGCGCCGCATCTCCAAGGAGGTTTTCACTTTCTAAGAAGGATGTTACCCACTGAGCTATTCATAGCAGTTAAATGAGAAAAGGGGTTAATAAAATACATGCTAGAAGAAAGAAAATAAGATTAGAGGGACTGATGTTTTGGCTGTGAGGCCTTCTGTGGGCTGCGGAGCGAGGGGGGGGAAGGAACAAGATTATTATTTTCTTTAGCTCAAAGAACTTCATGGCCAGAATGGCACCGCTAATCCAATTTTCTTTCTAACAAGTATTTTATCAACACCTCTTTCTTTTCTCCCCTCCTCTATTCTCCTTCCCCTGGTCTCTGCGCTGACATATGATCAGTTGAATTAAAATTAGGGTGTTGCCTACATGGTCTCGCTGCTCTGCAGCAGTTCCGTGGGGTTTGCAGGAGCCAGGTTCCCCACGTCTGCCCCTTGCACACATGCCCCTTGCACACATGCCCGTGCACACATGCCCGTGCACACACCGTCCTTGCACTCCTGGGCACCTGGTTTTCTCTCGCCAACCACAGCAAAGCCTCTTTTGCAGCCGTTTGGCAGAGGATCAGATAGCAGCTCCACTGAAAGCAAACAGCTGCCTTTCCGAGGGAGTAAATATTTCGCAATGTGTTACTTCAGTGTTATTTATTATGAGCGTATTTTTTTCCCTTTTATCCCAGGATTTGACGACTCTTCAGAGTCACCAAGCCTGGCCGTGGCTTTGCAAAGGGCGGCTGCACTTCTGCTCCCCCCCTGCCATTTCGGGGGGACCCAGGGAGGTGTCACCCAGCCCTGGCTCCCCTCTGGGACCCAGGGAGGTGTCACCCAGCCCTGGCTCCCCTCTGGGACCAGAGGGTGTTTTGCAGGAGCTGGGATCAGCCCCTGCTCGTTCAAAGCCGAGGGACACCCGGGATGGGAGATTTGGTTTAATGGTGGTGGTGGGTCATGTGTTGGAGTCAGGAGAAGTTGCAATAGGACCTGTCTGCCCCAGCAGGCACACGGCACAGCATCCTGGGGGCTTTTGGGGTGATATACTAGAGAAATGGGTAAAACACAGGGAGGGGAGTTGCTCTCTCTTATCTGCCTTCTCTCTTAAAGCTGACAGAGGGAGGAGAAGGGAAGATGAGTAGTGGAAGGTGCTGGAGGAGGAGTGGGTGGGGGAACCAGATGAGACCCTGGAAAAGACCATTTATCTCGGGTGGGGGAGAAAATGAATTAAAGCCTTAAAAGAACTCGATTGATCTTCATTAGTCTGTGACTCCTGTTTGGCTGTGGGAAACGGCTGCTCCACGGAGCCCCCTTTGTGGGGGTGGGATGGGGTGGCGAGAGCTCCTGCGGCTCCAGGCGCTGCTCCTTGGAACACACGGGCTTTTGGTGGCCCCATTTTTCCTTCTTTTGGGGATTAAGGACACTGGTTCCTTCCCTGCCAGGTTTGCCTGGGGGTGGGGGGCACCCGAGCGGGGGTTTGTCCCCCTGCCAGTGCAGCAGCAGCTCTGGGGGTGCAGCCTTTGCCCAGGTCCATCCCAGCCCTCAGGGAAGACAAAATCCCCCCTGGAATCCATCATCAGAGGGACAGAGAGCAGAGCGGGGCAGCCCTGTGTGCTTGGCCACCTCTGCTGCTTCACACAGGGATCGGGACATTTTGGAGCAAAGCTGCTTCTCTATGGTATTCAACTCCATTCTTTGATATAATCAGCTGAAAAAATATATATATATTAAGTAATAATCATGGTGCAAGAGGACACATGGCTGCAGCCAACCCCGTCCTGTGGGTTGGGGCTCAGGTCTCCATGGGATGAGCCCGCGGTCCCCGCGCCGCAGCCGCTGGGGTTGCAGCGCCGGAGCTGCGCTGTGTCTCCGGGCAGGGTGTCTAGCAGCAGCGTTATTACAAAAGCAATGAGAACTTGAAAGTGGGGTGTTTTTTCTTTCTTCTTCATTACCTTCTTACATTACCTCCCTCTTGCCCGAGTATCCAGGTGCTGATAATTGGCCAAACATCAGAGCAGCGGGAGCGAGGGCTCAGCCCCAGCATCACCGCCACAATTGGGGGTTTTTGTGTAGGGAGGAATTAGCTTGGACGAGACACCTCCCGGTTAGTGGCGGGAGGGGAGCAGTGACCCGCCGTGCTCGGTGTGTGAAGAAGCCATCTCGGGGTGTTCCCGGTTGTTTCTACCCCTTCTTGGCGCTTGTCTTCGCTAGAAAATGAGACCGTGTTGGAACACGACTTTGCTCCAGCGTGTGAGTTACCAGGATGATTAAGACAGGTCAGCAGTTAAGCGTAGACAGGCACGGTCATGCTCAACGTAACGCCGGGTGATGGGAGCGAATCCTGCCAGTCCAACGAGAGTCACTCAGCACCAGGTGGTGTAATTGGGACCAACTGAAATTTTTTGGTTTTAGTCAAATTTTGATGGGAAAGTAAATTTTCTACAGAGTTCCTGATCCATGCTTTTCTTTCCTCCCATTGCAAAGCTGAGACTCTAGGGCCAGTTTCAGCCCAAAGTGTGTAAATCCTGACATGCAGCAGCGATCTGTGGTGGGTGAGACACACAACACTGAGATACAGAGACTACAGCTCCCATCTTGTATTGCTATTAAAAACATATAGTTGCAATACAGGGTTTATCAGGGTTGGTTGGTTTGTTTTAAAGTCAGCTCAGTTTTCTTTGGAAAACCCTTCCTGCCAGTCCTTTCTCAACTGGTTTGATGCACGAAAACCAGCAGGACCCCAGCAAACAGGCTGCAGCGACCGAGCATCCTCCATCCGCATCTCCCTGCGCATCCCTTGGGTGTTTCCTCATCCCAGACGTGGCATTTGGTGTCCCCAGTGGTGTCACCTCTTCCACCAGCCGTCCCGGACCCACTGGTGCCACAAGCCCCACGGCTGCCCCCTCGCAGGACACGGTCCAGGGAGGTTGTCATTAGCGTTTCTCAATCAACGCTTTCTCGTTAGTGACCGGGGCCAGTGAGAGCTTTGATTGAAGGTGGAGCCAAGCCAGAGAAAGATCCTCTCCTGAAAAATGATAATGAAAGCAATAATGGCCAGGTCCTTGAGCAACGTGTGCATATGACAGTCGTTGTCTGGAGGCTACTTTAATTACGAAACAGCGTTCTCAGCCTCCGGCCTCACGGTCCCGGTGTCTTTACTCTCTCTTGAGCAATATTTTATTGCTATTGTCCTCACCCTCTTTCATATTAAGTTCAGAGGATCCAAAAGTTATATGGAATATGTGTTTGTTTTCTATTCTATTTGCACAAATTTCTTGTATTTTTTTTTTTTTATCAGTATCTGAAAGCCTAAAGCTGGGATTATCTAAAGGATTATAGGAGAATTAGGCACCCAAAGCCAATTGATTTTTCACTGTGAATTAGCCAAGTGCATTTGGAGAGCTGGAGACTTGTGTGCTCGTGGTTTCTGGTCCATCCTGTACCTTCTTGGTAAAGAGACCTCAGCACCTCCTGGATGGCCTTAAAAAGGTGCCAGAGCAGGAGGAGTCAGTAAGAAATTGCAGGTGCGAGGAGGTAGACGTGGCCCTGAGACATTAAACTGCCTTTGAAAAATCTCCTTCTGACTCCCTTAGGCTCTTTGGAAAATGCCACTCTAAGTTACCATCAATTTTGATAATTAAGCGCTGATTTAATTTTAGAGCAACAATAAGTGTCAACGTTTTTCCAAGCCAAGCACCTTAAATTAGACACGCGGATCCCAGGGCTGGCGCCGGATCAAAGCGGCGCGGGCGCGATTCGGGCGGCGCTGAGCGCGCAGCCCTCGCTCCGCGGGTTGTAGAAAGCCCCGGCCACTCGGGTTTGGTCCCCTGCCAACCTCGCCGTGCTCACTGTGTGTTTCAACACCTCGCTTTAGGCTCCTCGGCTTAAAAAGAGAACGTAAATACATCGTCGGAGAGCGTTACACCCGTTTTCCCCTGACAGCGAAAGCCAGGTTGGCTGCCTTTGCGTGGGGAAAGCGCTGGGTGACACGCTGGTGTCCTCATGGAGTGTGACAAGGGATGTCAGCAGCATCTTCGCAGCGTTTGGCAAGGCCGAGGCACCCTGGTTGATCTCTGAGCCCCGTTCCCTGGGTCTGCCTTCCTCCCGGGGGGCTCGTGGGTTTGTGGTGGGTTTGGGGACTTGGGGGTGGCTGAGGGACATCCGGGGGATGATGAGGTGCAGGTGGCAGCGGTGACGCTGCTCCTGGGCAGGGACAGAGCCCCCTGGCCGGGGCATCCATCCTGCGTGGGTCATTGTCACCTGCTGTACATCTGGTGACAATGCTGAGCGCAGGGACCACTTGCTTTGGGGTGGGGGTCACGGCTGGGGGGCAGTGGCACCCCCGTCCTGTCTCCTGGTGACGTTCCACGGCGGACATCAAAGCCCTGATTAAGCCAATAATTTAATCATATCTCCGTGCCTCATTACTCATCCTGAGCCTTTGATGAGGCTTCACCTCTCCCAGCCCCACCCGAATTAGTACTTTTGCCTTATTTTTAGCGGCGACTTGGAAATTGCTGGGGCTCCCTTCCCTCTTTCCTTCCCTCTTTCCTTCCCTCTTTCCTTCCCTCTTTCCTTCCCTTTCCCTTTTTTTTCTTTAATTTTTTAATATGTTTTCTCTCTCTAAAGCCGAAGTCACCGAGCTCCCTCCGAGCCCCCAGCCAGCCATTAAGGGAACATTCACACCTATTTTCCTTGCCTTGTCTCCCCTTTATTCTTATGAAGCTCTCATTGATTATTGCCCTTAAATTCCTCAGTCCGGTCATAGATAAAAGGATAACCACTTCAAAGCAAAGTGTTAAGAGTTTAACCTCGAGCTAAAAGAGTGGACAACAAGGTAATTGAGGGTAATAACTGATCACAGACCTACTTTCAAAGGCACATGCAAGCCTCACTTTCAGATGGCTTTAATTTTATTAACATTTGTAGCAGCTCTAGATGCTTTTGAATCATTACAAACTTCAAAGCTTGAGGTAACACTCCAAATGGAGAACCTGACACCAGGTTTTTTGTTCAGACCCACATCATATTGATAGTCTCTGTTGCAAGCATGTAACATCTCTTCTCAAACTATAAAACCCTAGATGAAAAAAATATTGCCAATAGAGAAGATCAAAGCCTGAACCTCCCTTTGAATGATCCCAAAGAAGTCAAAACAGAAAACAACATGGGGGAAAAAAACACAAGTATCTATATTATTCCAGCTATCTTTATCCATATTTAAACTTGTCTGCTAAGGCAGATGGATAATTCTCCCTGAGTTTTATCAAACGATTTGGCTAATTAGCTGTTTCTCTTTGGGCATTTGGAGGTGGCCCTTTTGTTCTCCATATATGAGGCATTTAAACCCCCAAATGAAGGAACAGCCCTGGCTGGGCGGGGAGAGGGGCCACGCGAGGTAAACATAAAAAATACCTTTATAAACCGACAACACGTGGACTAAAATCAAAACGATGTAAACACCCAGAGTCCTCCCATCTCCAACCCGTGATGGTTATAGGTGGTGTCAAGCAGTTTGGGAGGTAAATGGTGATGCCCCATAGTCCCCCCAGAGCAAAGCGCTTCCTGGGCCTCAATCGGCCGGGGGAATTGATCCAGGGTATAAATAGCCTTTTCTTTCTTGCTCTACTTTTTGTGCGGGGAGGGTTATTTTTAACCGGGTGAGCTCCCTGAGCTCATGCACGAAGCATTCCCAATGCAGGGGCGGCCCAAGGAAAGCGGCTGTCCCTGCTGCCAAAAACTGCGCCCCTCTGCTGTCCCTCTGCCGCTCCGGGAGACGTGGAGGGGTCAGGAGACCCCCCAGCGCTGCTTCAGCCTCTGAAAGCCAGCGAGAGAAGAAAAATCACTTTGATTTTCTTTTTATACCAGTGTGACCCTTTCCTCTTGATTTGCATCCGTGTTGTAACAGAGGGAAGCGTTAGGCAGGTTATTCTATGTTAGCGCACCCCAGGACAAAGGGCTGGGTTTGAGTCTGGGATATTTAACACCACCTTGGCCGTCCCACGTCCTCCCCAAGCAGCCCAGCCTGGCTCAAAACACTCCGGTTTGCAAATGCAAAGCCAAACCCTGTGAAGCACGGTGGCTTTATTAAACCTGCCCAAGACAAGGGCTCGGTGCTGATTAACCCCGGGTATCTCCCCACAGGTTTTTGTCGTTTTACTCGCAGCCACGCACCAGAGATCAACATCTCCAGCGCTGTCTGGTGTCAGGTGTATCGCATCAGAGTCTCGTTATCTGCGTTTGCTTCAATAGCAGACCTGAACGTGGATAAGCTTGTGGAAAATGAATACTTTAAAATGTATTGAATAACTTGTTTTTCAGCCTGCGCTGATATTATGTTCTTTATGAACTGAAATCGATTTAATATAAGCTGTTCTCTCTGTTCTCGTGTTAGGTATGTGCCTGTGTAATGAAAGGACAATGGTATATTGGTTAAATCTTTAGAATTTATGTTATTGTCTGAAGTTATGGGTAGAATAATAAGCAGTTATTTCAGCATTTCTGTTGTGCTTTTAATGAGTCTATTATCAGTTGCACAGACGGGGTGGATAAATGGGACCCGGCGCTAAAACATATGTTACAAATGCCCAAGGCAAGCCCTGACTTGCAGATCTGGATCTGCACAAAACCTGCTCAGAAATCGCCGCCTCTGTTGCTGGTTTTGTTTCTGCCTCTGCCCATGGGAGCTGCTGCACATCCCAGGGTTGGACACGCCACCAGCACGTCCTCAATGCCATCCTAGGGATGGACATCCCACCAGCACATCTTCCACACCATCCCAGGGTTGCACATCCCACCAGCACGTCCTCCACACCATCCCAGGGATGGACATCCCACGAGCACGTCCTCAATGCCATCCCAGGGATGGGCATCACAGGGGGTGTTGGTCTCTTCTCACAAGTAGCAAGTGATGGAATGAGAGGAAGCGGCCTTATGTTGCACCAGGGGAGGTTCAGATTGGATATTAGGAAAACATTCTTCCTGGCAAGGGTTATTGGACATTGGAACAGGCAGCCCAGGGAAGCGGCGGAGTCACCATTAGCATCAAAAAGGCTCAGATACGGGATGGGCTTGGTCAACTCTTTGCGTACAGGGAACTCCAGTGACTTTGGGGGCCAGGTCTGCATCTGAGTGGGTGATGTGGGGGTGATGCTTTCTCCATGCAAAGTCTCCTCTCTCCAGTCTGTATTTCACACCTGGCACCCTCAAAAAAAGACCAAACCCATGTTTCTTTTGTGGCCTCAGTACTGGTCCAGCTTATGAGAGGCAGAGCGGGGGCACCATCCAGCTCCCAACAGCACCGCGGGGCTGGAGGCTCAGACCCGTCACTGTCCTTGATACCGGGAATTGAACCGACAAGCAGAAACAAACCAAAACAGGTATAATTTTAGGGCACTCAACTTTGACAGCGCACCTAAAACGAGCTGTGCATAAAGGGTTTGGGATTTTATTTTCCCTGGAAGTGAAGAGTTTTAGTTGAGTTTGTGACGTGAAAGTTTTCCACTGCTCAGGAAAGCCTGTTCACTCGAAACCGTTGTCTCTCCTCCTGCTTTTTCCATTATCGTCATCCGTGTGAACCAGGATATTCAGGGTCCTGCTCTATGTGTGGGATGCCCGGTGGCCGAGGGGTCCGAACGCGCCGTGCCAGCCCAGCTGCGCGCCAAGGGTTAAACTTCGTGCTGCAGCTGCAAAGCCCAATTTCTTTATTTCCTGTTAATGACATTATTGCCTACATAAAACCATTGAAACATGTTTCTTTCATTTGTTTAATTTCAAATTCTGAGCACACTAGCTGGAAACTATGCTTAATAGTTAAACTCAAAACATTTGGATTTCCTTTCCTCGCTGAGATTTGCAGCGAGTACGCTTCATACTCAGTTGAGTTTTTAAGTAGCCATTTTTGCGCAGCTGTAGAAGCCAGCCGGAAAACAAAAAAGGATTATATTGCAGAATCAAATCGCATCAGTTCAGCCTAGTAGCACATCATACATTTCACTTCCTCCGCAGTTGTGCCAAGATGCCATCAGCCCCGACTCCTTACCAAGCTGCCCATGTTCTCCTCCAGAGCATCCAGCCTCTGTGGAACAAGAGCCAGCACAACCCACGTGCTCTGTGCACGCAGAAAAAGGGCTTCCCTGAGCATGCATGGAAAATATGTTCCCATTTCCATGAAAAAATAGGGTGGGATCTACTTCAGGCCTTGCCAGCGCTGATGCTTCCATCACCTTCCCCGCGTTTCTCCCGCATCCTCCTGCTGAACCTCCCGTGCCAGGTTCTTGCTGCTAAGAGCTCTCTGGGCAAGGGCAAAGGGGGCGAACAGAGTGGGCAGGATGGGGGCACGTGTAGGTGGATCTGGACCATCTCAAATTTAAGGGAAGTCTTTAAATCTGAACCCATTTGGCAGATGGAGATCCAAGCGAGATCCGGAGACGCATTGATGATTTTAGCAAACTGCCACTGCAGTTGCCCATCAGAGGTTTTGTAGACCTGGTCACCCACTGGTTACTTAAGAAACGATGTCTTGTTTGTGCATAGTGAGGAGGGGGTTGTGGAGAAAGTAAGTCATGGGAAGTTGGTCATAAATATCCTCATTTGCTTCTTTTGCCCCCACCCTCTTTCCAATCACTATTCCATGCAGGTGAAGGAAGCAGTTCAGAAATGTTAATAGATAGCAAAGTGCTTTTGTGTGTTTTATCAGCTCTCATAGAACGGTTAATGCCGATACGGTGCCCCTTTTAAGTCTAAAAAATCTGGCCAAGCATGTGCAGATAGCAGGGAGTGCGCTGAACAAAACATCAAGGAAGAAAAGTCTGTAGGGGGGAATGGAAATGTTAAAAGGATTATAGGAGGAGAAAATGTATCGGACTTATCTGGCAATACTCACTAACAAAAGTATGTCAGTTTATGAAATGAACTTCAAATCCCATAAAACTAATTGTGTGTTTTCTTGTCTTATTTTTGAGTATCTCTGGCAGTGCTTTTTTTCCCCACTGCAAAAGCGTGTCTGCATGTGGATAATACTCTCTGCTTGCAGTGTATAGAGAGATTATACCGCCGATCGGTTTTATACCTCTTAAATTAATGATGTTAAACTAGTTTATAAAAAAAATAAAAAAAAAGGAGGAAGAATAACTTCAAAGGTTCTCATGTGGGTTGCAAACCTCTCATGTCTTCTGTATACAGGGCCTTCCTCTTATTTTGATCAAGACTGTTCCCAGCACTTCTGTTGAAATACTTGCAAGCCTTTGATCTCGTTATCAACATGACCACCAGTGAGAGCATTGCCGCTCGCGGAGTGTGTGACAGAGCCGGTGACGTCAGTCCCCATCGCCGACTGACACCCCTTTGGGTTTAGATCCCACTGTTCTGGGTCCTCCTCGGGCTGCGCTGATCTTAGAGGGGTATGTATATGATGTCTATACCCCCAGAGCTCAGCCAGCATGGCTGTGCGTTGCACCACGGTGTAAACAGTGCAAAGAAAGAAGCCAAAGGGCTGGAGCAAAGAGGGGAGAGGTCTGAGGGTCTTGGGGGGGATTTGTCCCCAGGCGGTGGCCGGTGACAGTTGTGCGTGGGGAGCAGGGAGCTCAGGCTCGTTTCATCCTTCTTTTCCACCAGTGTCTTTGTGATCTCACCACAGTTTTAGCAGAGGAAGTGATTTTGAGTTGCATTAGTCGAACCGGTGTCCAGCAGGAGCATCGTGCTCTGCTCTGAGCATCTCTGGGCTCCGTCGCTGCTTTGCCGTTGTCCACGAGGAACACTCTTCCCTGGCCCTCAGTGTCTCACAGTGGAGAACACCCACTCCAACCTCTGCTGTAGGACCTGTAGCTTACGAAAAGCGCAGTCTATAATTCAGGCGTTACTATTATTTGCCAAGGCTGCTTGATTTGATTGTGCCCGCGGTGCCGCTGTCGCCTCCTCAAAGCCACACGTAGGGATGAACAGAACAGCCCTGGTGTGGCCCTAAGAGCCGTGACATCCCTGACGTCTGACCCAGTTATTCTGCAGGGAGACAACAACCTGGAGACATCTCCTGTGGAGCAAAACGTCTGCCTTGTGGGCAGAGAAGGCAGCGATGGAGCCGCCTCGGTTGGGCGCAGTCGGGACAAGACGGGGTGTTTGTTCCAAGCTGGCACCCAGGGCGATGCCCTTGGACCGGCACTTGAAGCCTTAATGGCTCCCACTGCTTTTTTCATCCTTACTTTTTATTTTTACTACCTGCTCTAAAAACCTCACACACACACGCCCCCCCACAAAAAAAAATTCTCTTTATTATGTAGCTTCACTGTGAATGACTCTTTTCATCTAAAATTATTCCTTTTTGGTGCCACAATCTGACTTGAAGCCTCTTTGCGCTGCCTGGGAAGGCGATAGAGCAGCAGCCAAGGGGAGGACAGGCCTGGCCCCTGCGGCAGCTCCAGGAGGGCGCTCGCACGGCTGGGGACGCCGCTTTATACGGCTTTTTGCAGTCATTTCCTCACACTTTCCCTGGATTTTTATCTGAAGTGCAGAAGGGCTAACAAATAAAACATAAATAGTTAATTTTCCCCTGTTCAGCCTGGGAATTCAGATTCAAGTTTAGACTGGAAAATCAGAAGGAAATTCAAAGATACTCTCCGTTCTTGATGACTGCAGCTGCTACCTGAACACAGAGATTCCCTGTAGATCTGCGAACAAGGACTTCCAGAAACTGATAAAGATGAAGAAAACTCTGGAAGACCTTCTTGTTCCTGACACCGCCTGCCTAGTTCATCCGATTACTTTCAAACCTCAGGCGCTACGTGACTCTCCCCCGTCGGCAGGAGGAGAAAATAGACTCCCCGACTGGACACGCAGAAATGAACGGGGCCACCGCGGCTTTGGGGAGGACAAACTGCTCCACGGGCACAAAGCCACGTCCCCAGGGGCTTGCCCTCCTCTAATTTTGTTCCCAAAGCGTCGCTTTTTGGTGGCTGTCACAAGGAGGACAGCGGGCTGGACAGGGCTTTGGGTGGGCAGCTCTTCCGCACGCGTGATCCCAAATAACGTGGAAAATGAAGCACCTGGCTGAGTTGTGGGCTCCCAGGGCAGCATCGTTGCACAACGGGGCTTGGAGAAAGCTAGCTGGTTAAATGACGTTTTTATTAAATATAACGAACGGCATTTAAAGAGATTTTCCTCCAAAGTGGAAACGTCCTAGGTTTTCAGCTCCATTGTAATGGCTTAATTCTCTGTACTATAGTAGTAAATGGGAATCGAAGAGCTTTTTATGCCAACATTGTTTCAAAGCAAGCTCAAGATGTCAGTAGCAGGAGGTGATCAGTGGACTTCTGGTGGTCCTGGGCTGGAGGTGTCACCATGGCAAGGGGCCGGGGACACAGGCTGGTCATTGTCCCAGGAAAGGAGCATTTCGTATGGCTCCAGAGCAGGTGGCGTAGTGGCACGTTGATACTTGGTGTTGTCAGCAGCAAAAATATTAGTAATTCTAATAATTTGTAACTGCGTGTTGTGCCTAGAAATGGTTTTTACTGCTCGGCTTGTGGCTTTGGCAGAAAGTTTGCTTTCTGTCCCCAATGGTAGCCATTCCCAGGCCTGAAAAATATGCAATTGGGCAGCAAGAAAATATTCACCCACGTGTTGTTTCATATGATTGGCCCAGGCTGTGCAGCCCAGGCACCTGGTAACATGCCTGGTTATCTCCACGCGAGGCTCCCAGGTGGATTCAGCCACCCCAGCGCTGATGAAATTGCAGCTTCAAAGGTGTCACGTCCAGGGCCACCGCGACACGGGGCCTCCCCGATGTTTTGCTTCCCATCTGCCATCTTGGTGGAGACGGTGGTTTGAGCCGGGCTTAGAGGAGACGAAGAAGCGGGGAACGCTTGAGTGAAGCCCAGCACCGCGTCTGGCAATGTTGCAAACCAGTTTTTGCAGCGGCGCGTGTGGAGAAGGCAGCTTGAGTGGGAAGGAGAGGAATGGCCTTGCAGCCATGGTTCTGGTTTGTGTCCTCACATTTAGAACCAGCTTAAATCCCCAGGACTAGAGCTGGGGTTTCCCCGGTGTCTCATGGGGTCTCATGTGCCTCGTTCCCTGGGGGTTCCGTGGTGGGGTCCCCCCTCGCTGTGGGACAAGGGGGAGCTGGGTGAGGCTGGTGGGGATGAACCTCGGTGTGGGGAGCAGGGTCTGTCTTGGCTGCGGTTGTTCTTGCTGGCCGGACTGTGCTGGGGGGCCAGGGCAGTGTGTGTGGGGTGGCCATGGGGAGAAGGGCCGAGGATGCATTTCCCAGGAGATGCCATAAATGATGCTCAGGCACATCAAAACTGCAAGGTGCCTTGTTTCCTTCTTGCCAAAGGCTTTGCCGCATGTGCTGCCATCACCTGCCTGGCGTACCCGCATGCAGCAGGCTCAGCAATTGAGGGGAAATGGGCTCATTTTCCAAAGCTTTTTCTTAAGAAATGGGGGATTGTGGGGTGCTGAGCTCATCTGCAAGCCTGCATGCAGGGAGACACGGGTCTCCTTAGGTGGTGGTGGCCACGGTGGTCTCTGCCCAGGGACTTGAGGCTTGCACATGGGGTCTTCTGCTTACGTATAGAAGTGTTTGCAAGAGTGGGGCTTGATCCCAAAGCCTTTGCTCAGGGATATAGTAGAGAGAATCCATTCGGGGCCTCTATAAGGCCTTGCAATACAGGAATTAATAATGATTAAAGCTGAGCTCGACTTCAAAAGCTCGCCCCGCTGCGGCGTTACCCCCCATCCTGCTCTGCCACCCCGTTTGGAGCCCATGGAGCTGGGGCGAGTTTGCTGCGCCCCGGGAAGGGGGAAAAGGAGCTGCGGGGCCAGATGGGTGATGGCAAGGCAGAGGGGACAGCCTGGCCATGGCTGGGACCAAGGGGGGTCCCACCAACTCCTGCCCACGGGGGAACCACAGAACCCCGCGTCCAGCCCTGGAGCAGGACAGGGAGGGGGGCAGGAGGCGCCTTGGATCTGGAGGACAGGTTTGGGGGCCAACCCCTAATTAAAACCTGTTGCATGAAGTTTAAAAAAAAACCCTCCATTCCGTGTCTGTTTAATATTTAACAGATGGGGGGGGGGGAAGATGTGAACACAACTGCAGATGGGAGTTTTGCTGGTGTGCCAGTTATATTGCAATCAGATATTGTTTAATTAGAATGCGGAGCAAAAACATGCCTTCGGATTATTTATTTAAAAAAAAAAAAAAAATGGGGACCCGCCCCATTTTCTCCCTGTGATTAAAACTTTTGGCGAAGTTTTAACGCCTGGGAGTAACCTCCGGCGCTGCAGTGCTCCGGCTGGCCGCGGGAAGCGGCTGCGCGGTGCCCGCGGAAGGGCGCGGAAAGGGGCGCCTGCGCCTTTAAGGCGGCGGCGGCGCGGGGGGCGGTGGAGCGGCGGCTGCCGATCGCTTCCCTTTGATAAGGTCCTGGCAACTCCGTAGCTGCTCCGGGATGGCGAGAGAAAGCGGGCAAAAATTAAAATAAACCCTCCGAAAATTAGAATGAGTCTCTTTTCCTCCCGAATCCTGAGCCCTCCACGTGCAGGACCTCGACCCTGCGCACGCCGCGCACCGGGGATGCCCGGGGGTGGGAGCACCGGGCGGAGCAAGGGGAGCTCCCCCTTCTCCTTCTTTATCTTATTTTAATTTTTTGGCCTGTTTTTTCGTCTTTTTTGTGTGCGCGGGAGGCGCGGGGCCGCGCTACCGCCCTTGCAGGACCGCTCCGCCGGCCCCCGCTTTGATGCGCGCAGCGCTGGCGGGGAGAGCCCGGGGGGGCGGGGAGGGGCGGGGGGAGCGAGGGGGAGGAGGCGGGGGAGGGACTAGCGCTTTTGTATTTAAAATAAATAAAATAAATAACCAGGGGAGGGAGAGGAGGGAGGCGCGGATCGCAGTGGGCTCGTTCCCTCGCAGCCCCCCCTCCCTCGCCCCCCCCTCTTCCCGATGCTCTCCGATGCGGTTGCACCGCCGGGGAGGAGAGGAGGAGGAGGAGGAGGAGGAGGAAGGACAGCGAGGGGCGCGGGGGGAGCGGGGCCAGCCTGCGCGCTGCCGGCGGCGGGGAGCGGCGGGGCCGCGGGTGCGCAGCGAGCTCCGGCTCCGCGGTGAGTGGCAACTTCGGGGGCAGCGGCCCTGCTCCCGCCGCCTCATTTCTTTATTTTATTTTATATCTTTTTAAAATAATACGGATTTTTCTTCCTTTTTTTTTTTTTTTTTAATTATTTTTGGGTGTGCGCGCCTCGCCGTGCCCGCGCTGCGCGGGCGCGGTGCCTCCGCGGGCGCGGCCGGGATCGGCTGTTGCACAGGGCTCGGAGGATCCAAGTCGCTTCGGACTTTTCTCCCCCCCCCTTCCCTCCCTACCCTTCCTACCCCCTCAGCTGCAGCTCCGACCTCTTCCAGCCCGTCGCCATTTCTGGAGCAGGTTTTTATTATTATTATTATTATTTTATTATTATTATTGATACTATGATTATTTTGCACGCCGATCCAGCGCCGGGAAGCCCGGCCCGCGGGGGTCGGCGCCGCACGGGGGCTGCCCCTCCCCACCCCCCCGTGCTCCTTTCTATGGATTTTCCTCTTTCCGGAGCGGTTTGATGGCTCCGGGGGGGGGGCGGCGGGGGGCCCGGGGTGCCCCGTTGCGCCCAGGTACGGCCGTCGCGCCTTAACCCCCCCCTTGGATGATATAGATTTTTTTGGGGGGCGGGGGGGTGTTTGCTCCAGCACCTGGTTTCCGCAGAGAAGCGCCCCAAAAAGCCCTTCTCCCGCGTTTCGGGGGTGGGGGGGACCCGTGAGCGTCCCCCCCCCGGCAGCGCGGTGCTGCTGGGGCGCGCAACGTGCGCGCTGGAGGAAGGTGAGGGGAGAGCGGAGGGTCCGGGGGAGGCGGGGAAGTGCCAAAATGGAAACCAGATGCCGGGGCAGGGACGCCCTGTGCTGCCGGGAGGTGTCGGGGGGGGGGGGGGCCGCGCTGCCCACCCCTCCGTCCCCCCCTCCCCGTCCCAGCCCCGCTAAAAGTGCGCGGGGAGTTGAGCGGCGCGGAGCTGATGGTCGCGATCGGGCTGGCGATAGAGCCGCGCTCCCTCTGCCCTGCCTCTCTCTCTTTTTTTTTTGAACGTGAAGAGTTGAAAAGCCTGTTTACTTTTTGTCTTTGATGTTGGGAGGATCTGGTTTTGATTAGATCAATACTCCTTTTTTCTTCCCCCCCCTCCCCCTTTTTTTTTTTCCCTTTGCAGAGAGGAGGCTCAGAGGATCCCCTGCTGACTCCAGGCAGAGGCGCAGGCAGCAACTGGAGGAACTGGGAGCCCCTCTCCCCATCAGGCTCCGGAGCCATGAGCAGCGCCGTGGTCCTCACCCACCTCCCAGACCCCAGCAGCAGCTTCAGGGAAGACGCCCCGAGACCCCCCGTCCCGGGAGAGGAAGGAGAAGCACCATGTCCGACACTCAGCAGCTCGTTTCTCCCCAAAAGCCAAAGCTTCAAGGCCATGCCGGTGCCTCCTGCCCCGCGGAGGAATGAGAACGGGCTCGGGGAGCCGGAAGGCAGCGCATCTCCAGACTCCCCCCTGGCCAGATGGACCAAATCTTTGCATTCCTTGTTGGGAGATCAAGATGGTGCCTATCTTTTTCGGACCTTCTTGGAAAGGGAAAAATGTGTGGATACCTTAGACTTCTGGTTTGCCTGCAATGGTTTCAGGCAGATGGACCTTAAGGATACCAAAACTTTAAGAGTAGCCAAAGCTATATACAAAAGGTACATCGAGAACAACAGCATCGTCTCCAAACAGCTCAAGCCTGCTACCAAGACCTACATAAGGGATAGCATCAAGAAGCAGCAGATAGATTCTATCATGTTTGATCAGGCACAGACTGAGATTCAGACTGTGATGGAGGAAAATGCTTACCAGATGTTTTTAACTTCTGATATATACCTCGAATATGTAAGGAGTGGAGGAGAGAATCCTGCTTACATGAACAGCAATGGACTGGGGAGCTTAAAAGTTGTCTGTGGCTATCTCCCGACCTTGAATGAAGAAGAGGAATGGAGCTGTGCAGACTTTAAAAACAAAATCTTGCCTTCTGTAGTTGGACTATCCAGCAAGACGTTGAGGGTTACAGCGAATGTCAGAGCTACGGAAACGATGGAGAATGGATACAGGTAAGGGACCCCCTGGATATTGTGCTTTGTTTTAACTTTGAGGACTTTTGAGAGTGCTTTTCGGGAGGCCACTGGGGGGGTGTGCTGGGCTGGGAGCACGGCTGCTTCCCCGCACCTCCAAACACTGGAATTTGGGGGGTGTTGTCTGCGTTTGGGGATTTTTTTCCCCCTCTGTACAGAGGAAAACAAGATACTGTGCTCTTGAGCCCTATTGGCTCTTTCAGTTCTCTTATAGATCAAAAACTTCATAGCAACTATGTCCTCTGGACATACGTTAATTATTGGTTCAACTTTCAAACCTATTAAGAGCAGTAGTAGAGTGGATCACAGAGGCGCATGAATAATGTAACCTACTAGTTCCCCAACTCCACCATCAACCCGTGTTTAACTATGTTGGTTATGTGGGAAGCAATTGTGCGGTCATGGAGGAGGAAATGTATGCACTTACTGCATCAAACTCTGCAACTTGCACAAAATCTGCTTTGATTTTGACCGTGCATGTGTGATCTACAGCCTCTCCCATCGCGGCGGGTGTAGGTATCATGTCAAAGCCATTCAGGGTGGCTTTGAGCCAGTGCATACAGGGCGATATTTAAAATGGGGTACTTAAGGTAATAGAGACATTCCAGGTGTAGAGTAATCATAGATCTTTGGTGTTCTCTGTAGATCTTTGGTGCTCTCCGGTTGGCCGTGTGCTCAAAGTTAAACTCGTTAGAACGTGGTTGTGTCTAATGGCAGCTGGTGAGGATGTGGGGAGCGTTGTGTGGTGGCGGGGTCTTCTCCTGCCCTTGTCTTGGGGTGCGTCTGCGTCGAACCCTTCTCTTTTGTTGGAAATGTTGGTGTGAGGGTGAAGAAAGTAAGAGCTGTCTCGAAGTGAGGCGGGGGATGGGAAAGAGAGACTCTGATGAGCAAATGATGAGTTGTATAATCCTCTGAAAATGTATTCTTTCCTCTCCCCACCCTTGCCATAAATGTGGATTGTTGAATTAGGGCTGAGAGGAGAGGGCTCTGCTGGCAGATGTGCGCTCTCCTCCGCTGGCCCGGGAGGTCGGGGTTTGGGATGGTGAGTGTTTGACATCTCGTTTACAGGAATTTTGAGAGTGTGTCTGTGATTCATGGACATCAAAGGGCGTCGGGCTTCTCCTGGGGAGGCTTTGCTGGAGCGCGTCCTCCTCTCCGGCCCTGCCGAGAGCTCCCAGCGGGGAGGGTCCTCGGGCCCCCAGGGTGCTGTGGAGCCAGAGGCCTCTTTGGTCGCCTCCTGGAGGGGTGATGGAGGGGCTGGGTGCGGGCGCTGGGATGCGCTTGGCCCCAGCGTGGCCTCTGGGCCTCTCCTGCCGGGGGGCTGTGGGGGGCACTGGCTGGCAGCTGGTCTGTGGAGCACTCGGTTGTTGGGATCCTCATCTTGTGCCTCAGTGTTACGGTCTGAGCATCTGCTGTTCTCCAGAACCTGGTTTGAACTGCTGCCCTTCGCTTGCTTTCCAGGAGGGGGATGTTTGATGCTTTTATCTCTCAGCCTTTGTTGGTGTTCAGTGCTGGAAGGGCTTGGCTGTAATGTTCTACCAGAGCTGCAGGCCCTGCTAAAAACCCACATGTGCCTTGTCCAGGAGAGCTCTCGCAGAACGGTGGCTGCTTGCCTGATTAGTGCTGGGCTTTTTTCCTTTTCTTTCTTTTTTCCTTTTCTTTTTTGTCCAGGGATTAATGCAGCTTGCTCCTCACATGTCAGATCTACCCTCCTAGGACATTAGGTGGTGCATTTTGCTTTGATCACCTTCTGTTGAATTTCCAGGAGCTTTTGCTCTCCATGGGGCCAAGAGATCTCAATGCAAAGAGAGGGAGGTCAAGCTGAGCTGCTTCTCAGTTCCCCCCTGAGCTATCCATTTGTGAAGCCACTTGTGCGTGCATGTGCTGGAAGCTGATGAGCATATGGATGGGTTATCTCTCATCACTCAGCATTTAGGATTGTGTTTAGGATTGGAACTGAAGCTTGCACAAAGTCTTTCCTGGTGAGTGGCCAAACCACACCTCCCTCCTCCTGTGTGTGATGGAATTAAAGAATTTCTGCTCAGTGTGTGATGGTTTTGAAGCGCTGTGCAGGCTCCGGCCGTTTGCTTCGGTGGGTTTCAATGTGATTATACCAGTGAGAGGCGGGAGCACTGGGCTGAGCACACCTGATACTGGGAGCAGAGCGATCTTGGGCCAGCGTGGTGTTTGGATGGGAGACCACCTGGAAATCCCAGGGCACGGAGTCGTGGCCAAAACCACAGCAAACGGGAGACCACAGAAACCGTGCGAGCTGACAGACTTTGGCTCCAGCATCAGTGATGGACAGGAGCAGGAGAAGTCCAGTGGAAACACGGTGTTTGCGCCTGGCTGCAGGACAGACGCACGCGAGCTGCTGCTTGTATATTTGGAGCCCTAACACGGGGAATATTTTAACTGTAGAACCTCCCTCTTGGCCTTCAAAGCGGCTCCCCTCCCCTCGAGGTTGTGCTGTGGTTAAAACCGGCCTCCCCACGCCGCGCTGGACCTGGCCCCACGCTCCAGGAATTCCAGCTATTATTTATACGCGCTGCTAAATTTATCACGCGTGAGTTTGCGCTACGCAGAGGGCGCTTCTCCCTTTGCTGTGCCGCCACCGGGCATGGGTTTTGTTGGGTCCAAGGTGGACTCACCTGTCTCTTGTGCCATCGATGGGGCTGGCCGGTGGCCTCTGCCCTTTGAACACCAGTGGCCAAGTTATTGGAACCAAGTTTGGCTCCAATTATCAAAGTAAATGATGCCATTGTAAAGCTGTGCTCAAAGCAGTGTTCTACAATTAGAGCATGGAAGCTGTGATTAACATACTTTTGTTAAAATATACCTTTATTTTGTTTTCTTCCCAGGTTTGTGCATGCGTTATTTTTTCCCCTTTTTATCCTTAAACCCATGATTGCCCAGTGATGTTTGTCCCAAGAAAATACTTAATGAGATTCAGTTTTGCCTCAAAATGCTCCTTGTAGATTTTCTTCTCTTTCTGTATAAATCTGTGGTTTGAAGTGCCAGAGTGCTTTTATTTCTAAGAAACAGAGTTTGACAATAAAAAGAACCCAAACGAACCCACACTCTGAAATTTCACCCTCATAACGGGATACAACCAAGACCCCCTGAAATTTTCTTGGCATTATAATAACTCTGATATGCCCATTGCCCAACATAGCACGTAGAGAGTTACATGCTGTGTGTCATCGCATCAAGATAAGAATAGGCTGAGAAACATCAGACATTCTCCTTGAAGCTCCAGAGCAACTGCTGCCTGACAGCTGAAAACACTTTGCATATTGAGTTTGGAGCTGGGGTGTGTGTTCGTGTGCGCAGCATCCGCGGCTGGAGACCACTGCTTTCCGCTGGAATTTAAAACCCTCCCAGGCAACTTGATGCATCTGGGTGCAATTACTGTAGTAAGGTGGTCAAATAAAACAAACAAAAAAAAAATTAAAGCAAAACAGCCCCCGTTGGTTTTCTTAAAGGATGTGGGACAATGTGTTGGTGGTGGAGTGTGGGGAGTTACTTTAGAAATATGTAAACTTTGGGGATTTTTTTTGTTGTCTGTGAGGTGTTGCTAAGTGGATCAGTGCTGCATTTGATTACTGATGGGAAAAGGAGTTAGTTCTGGCCACTTTCTCTAATTGTGTCTTTCCAAACGCTGTGTTTGGACACACCTCCTCTCGCTGTGCTGTATTCATACAGACCTGCTGCCTCCCCCCAGCCTCTCCAGCAATCACATCTGCTGGAGGAACACACCAAAACAGCCCGTCTGGGTCCAACCAGGGGTGACACAGACACCTCCCAGCAAGGTGCTGGTCCTGTGCCGGGGAGCATCTTGCATCCCTGAATGCCATGGAGCATCCCTGAGCCCCAGGGAGCATCCTGCATCCATGGACCCCATGGAGCATCCCTCACCCTCAGGGAGCATCCTGCATCCCTGAGCCTCATAGTCCTCGGATGTCCTCTCAAGACCTGAGGTGGTGTCAGATCAAATAGTTCTAAGAGCTGTGTCCCTTACACAGCTGACCTAAAAGCCCACCAAGGACCTAGGAAGGGTTGCTTGGACTGCACATCCCCGTGAATCCGAGTAGAAGGCTGCATGGTTTTTAGAGGAGCTCTTTTTGTAGTAGTGGGATAGCTTAGCTGTCACCCACATGTGGAATTAATTTATCTTTGAAGATTTAACTTCTTTCCTGTGGCATTCCTTACTATCTCTTTTTTTTTCTTCTTCCCATATATATATGTTTTAACATCTTGATCTCCCCATCAGAAATGCCTTGGCCTCCTTTGGAAAGGAATGCAGCCCCGGCTGGGCTGAATACCTGCCTGCAACCAGCCCCGCGCCTCTCATACCAGAGAGGCCCATCTTCCCCACCATGCTTCCCCCTCCTTTTTGTTTTTTTTCTTTTTCCTTTTTATTATTATTATTATTATTTTTAACTTAAGCCTTTGCGGAGGCTCCTGTTTTCGGTGCAGGAATGCGCGGGGGCGCGGGTGCCTGGTTGGGAGGGGTGGGGAGTGGGGCGGTGGGAGGATGTTGCTGCTCACTTAAACCCAGCTGGTCCCCTCCGACCCCCCGTGGGGGCAGGGAGGTGAAAAGCCCATTAAAAAAAACCTGCCGAGCCTGCTGGCACATTCCTTAGGCCCCCAGTCCTGGGTAAGTGGCCCTAATTATTAAAATCAGCAGTCCTTATCAGATGACAAGGCCTTTTGCTTTGATATACAAAGGCAGAAGCTTAACAACCCCATCCTTCCCTGGAAGAGGAACAAAATGGGCACCTTGACATGAGGCTTTCAAATGTCCCTGCATAATCCCCTTATCGCCTGCCCAAGATATGTATATTGATCCTGGCTGGGAAGTTGGAGTAATGGGAGGTGGTGGGGAGGGGGACGCCTGGGTCCCTTCCCCCGCAGGTCCCCCTGTCCTGTATGGTGACCCTGCCATGGTGAGCCTGCCACACTCCATCACAGCCCGTGTCACTGCCCATGAATTTCTCACGCGACCCCTCTTGGGTACTCAACTTGAACATCCAGGCTGGGCTTTGGGTTTGCTTCTCCAAGCAAAGCCAGTGGTGTTGGTATCACTAACCCACGTGCCTGTTCATACAACCTGCTGCTCCTGTCCTCGCATCCCCCATCCTCCTCTTCCCTACCCAGCTCTGCACAAAAACACAAGTTGAACAAGGAGCGGGTTCTCCTACAAACTGGGCCTTTTTTTTGCGTGTTTTTGTACTGTCAGGAAGGTGACACCCATCCTTGGGAGGCCAAGGCCAAGACAGCAGATTTCATCCCTGTCTGTGCCTCCCCTGACGTGGGGTGGTCCTGCTCCAGCAGTCCCAGGCAGTTCTCTTGTTTCAGGCAGCGCAGATACCGTAACTTGCGTTCCCAAAGGGGCCCTAACTCCTGTCCTCAGAGCAGACTTCAGCATTTATTAGCTGGTGCCTCAGTGGCTTTCAGCAGGACTTGGGCTATGAACGTCTTCATCTTTTGCCTGCTGGCCTCAGCAGTGCAGCATCAAGCTGTAAGGACCAAGTTTTTGAAGGTATCCAATGATGTAGAGGTGCTTCCTGCAGTTTTTTAAGGTGCGCTTCCAATGCTAAAAGCAACATCTTTAAAGTTGGACTTTGGTTGTGTTTAGACAGAGTGTGTCCTGGTTGCTGCCGATGGATGGCTGGTGGCTTCTAAAGAGGTTGAGCAGCCAACGTGCATGGTTCCCATAAGGAGAGCGCTACCACAAAACTTGAGTGCTTTTCTCTAGCCCAAGACTGGTAACTGGATTCCTGTTTTGCTTGTCTGTAGGTCCTTCAAGAGGAATGACCCCGTTAACCCATACCATGTGAATTCTGGCTACGTTTTTGCCCCAGCGACCAGCGCGAACGATAGTGAAATATCTAGTGATGCCCTGACGGACGACTCCATGTCAATGACGGACAGCAGCGTGTAAGTACTTGGTGTCGGCTGGGTCCTTTTGGGATGTGCTGCCTGTGAATCAGCTGTGCCAATGCACGTGGGGCTTACGGGAGTGATGGGTCCAGGGTCATCACCCAGTGTCTGCTCGCCGGTGATTCGGGGCCACTGAAACGGAGGTTTGTGGCCAAACCGAGAGGTGTAGCAGGGCATGGTCACCTCGGTCTTTGTGTTGCTGGTGGTATTGGATGGAATAAAACGATGAATCCTATTGCCGTTCTGCAGCTGAGCAAACGTGTTTTCCCCTATGCTAATGGTGCCGCCTGACTAACCCAAGGAGCGAATCTCCCTGAGCCTTTGTCTTAAGGCCAGGCTTCCTTAACTGGTTATCAGTCATCAAAGAGGAGGAGATTACTTCCTGTAGGAAGTACTTTCTGTAATTAAAGTTTGTCATTAATGTCAGAATGCACATTAATAGGGCCAGTGACCTGAGGGGGCAAATAGCTGCTCATCTGGTGTTGCTGGGACAGTCTTCAAAGAGCCCTTTGAATGGAGCTGCGTGGAGCAGGTCTGGGTGTTTCAGGAGCACAGGGATGAGATGATGCTGTGGCTGAGCCCAGGAATTGCAGGGTCTGCCTTTTCCTCCTGGCTCTGCTGAGAAGTGTGCAACTGGGAGAACTCCTTTGGCCATTCTTCCTGGGTTTGCCTTCCCCAGCAGGAGAGAAATGGTGCTTTTGTGCCTGTAGAGGAGACAGCAAGACTCACGTAGTGCTCTTAAGGACCGTTTTCTTCAGTTGGGCAGAAGGCAGATGTTGCTGTTTGTGTTTCATGATCTTCATTTAAGTCCAAGTGCTCTAGGAAGGCCCACCTGCAAACAGTGTGCTGCATTCCTGCTCTTCTTCTCAAAAGCGAAACTTCTCCAGTGTCTTTGTCAGACGTGTGCAGTGATTACTGTGCACTCCTCGGAGAGGTTTGCATGCTGGGTTTTTAAAGTCAATATGCGTGATGATGCACAATGGAAAACAGGATTTACCAAAAATCCTTGATGAGTAAACAAAAGCTCTTTTTTTTTTTTTTAGATGCACATGTGTGTTTTGAACTGATATTATGGAAAAAAATAGTTTGTTGTCCCACCAGATTCCCTTATTGAACAATATTGGCATTAAATAAAAGAGCTGAATCATAGGGTGACTTCTTTATTTCTTCTTACTGGCTCTGGTTGTATGTGATCATGTGTCAACAGAGCATTCATTGGGTTAGTCATTTCTGGACCAGTGTAGGGTCACTTGGGATTCACAGGGCTAGGATTATACCCTCTCTTCACAGCAATGCCAATTGTAGGCCTTATACAGATGAGAGCACTGAGTGAGAAATAAAGTGCATGGTGGATGAAAGGCTTAACTGAATCGCTTTCAGCCCATTGTTAGTCCAGGGGAGCTTAGCGGGGATGAGAGGGCAGCAGCCTGCTTTGAAATTTGCTTGAACAAGTGAATAGGAGCTCCCCATAAAGCCGCGCGTGAAAGGAGCCTGCCTGTTTTTTCCTGCCGTAACAATGGCCCGAGCAGGCTGTGAGAGTTTGGGGAAGCTTGGCTGATTAAACTGCCCGCAGCTCCAGGTTGGGGGGCGGCGGGGAGGGCTGGGGGGGGGAGGACGGAGGAATATTTCCAACTGCAGAGCCGGTCCCCTGGGCATCCCCGCGGCCACGCTCCATCCGCGGGGCCGGGAGCGGGCGGGCACGCCGGGCGGTTTTGGAAACGGGAGGGAGAACTTGGCACTTTGGAAGGCTGGGCTTAAAGTTAAGGCTGATGTAAAACTTCCTCTGCAGAGGCGAAGGGCCGCTGCCAAGATTGCAGTGGAGCGTTGGGGGCTCACTGCTCCTGGCACCTGGAGCTGCGGGTTGCGGTGGTGCTGGGGGGTGCTGGGGGGCACAACCCCGCTGTGCTCCCACAGCCCCGGCCCGCGAGGTTTTATTTTACCCCCCTTCGACAGAGCACCCGGGTTTGTTCTGTTTCGTCAGGGCGAATGCAAATTAGTTCTTTTGGCTTATGTTGGTATCAACTGAAGAGGAAAAACTTGTTCTGGAAAAGTCTGTCAGACATAGCAGCAAAGTGAGGGTTTTTATTAAAAATCTATGTCTGAACTGTACTGGAATTAGGAGACATCTCCCCAAAATGCACAATCTGCCCTTTTTTTGATATTACAGATGCCAGCGATCAGTCTGTCCATATATATATTTTGTAATAGCCACAAAGCATCATGCAAATTTATATTTCAATTTCTTGATTGGGTGGGGGGGAGAGGAAAGGGGATTTTTTTTTTTTATTTGCTTATATCTTATTTATGGATTTACTTTGGACACTGGGGAATGCTGCTGAGCAAACTTCAAATATTACCTTATCTTACAAACCAGGCTTTTGATGTTGGCAAGATCAGAGGCTTGTTTCAGAGCCGTTGCCAAATGAAGATGGGAGTGAATGCATATGCGCATGAGTCTGATATTTCAAAGCAGCAGTAAAACTACATTCAGGTTAGGTCAGGCACATCTGAGTCAAAAGGCTAAGATAATTGGCTCAGCTTAAATGGCAACTGACTGGGTAGAAGACTTCAAACTAGTGTTTCCCCCAGAAACAGATTGGCTTAGCCCCAGCCTGGTTAGCTGAAATGTTTATAATTAAACTCTACTATTTAGTACCTAAACTCTGTAGCTCTTCAGCCCGCAGCTTTTAGTAGCCAAGAAAGTGAGTGCAAATGTCGGCTGCTGGAGCAAGGGGAGAGGTGCCACCTGGAGAGCTGGGACTAACCGTGTCCTGCCCTGAAACCTCTGCCCAGGCTCAGCCTTTTCACTTCAAAGACGTTTTCTCCTGGTTGGAAGGGTCTCTTTCAGTATCAGGGTTCCCCTTGCCCCCCACATCTCTTGCTGTGCTGAGCCTGGCTTCAGCTCCGTCCATCGGTCCCTCCAGCAGTTGGGGATCATCCGCTGGTCACCCCTTCAGCCCTGGCATTGTCCCTTTTCCCCCTGTTCTGTATGGGTTTAGTCAGCTCTCATCAAAGTGCCTGTAAAGTCCCTCCCTGTTCCCCAGGCTGACTTCCCCAAGACAGCCTTCCCATCCTAGCGAAATATATGTTTTTTATATATTTTTTTTTTAAATTCTGCATGTTGTTGCAAGTTGTAAAGCTGCTCTGACAAGGCAGGGCTGTAGGCGCAGGGGGTTTGGTGCGGAGCTCTCTGGTGCAACCAGAGGAGTTCTAGGGGAAGGAGCAGCCTTTGTACCGACCTCAATGAGGGTCAATCTCGAATAATGTGAGGAGCCACCCTGCCTGTGAATGGCACGAGTCCCTGCTCTTGCTTCATCACCTGTCCCGGGACGGTCCCTTTGGGCAGGATGGTCCCCCGGGAGCTGGGAGCATGGGGACCCCCATGAGATGTCCTCCCAGCTTGCTGGCCACAGCAGAAAGGTTGGGGACAGCATTTTGTGCTCGGAGAGCTGGAGAGAGGTGGGGAGCTGGGAGGGCTGTGGGGCTCCCTGTTGTCCCTTGGTTGTGTCCTCAGGTGCCTCATGTTGAACCCACAGACTTTCATCTGCTTCCCTGCTCTTCCCCATCTGGCCTCTCGTGCTGCCATCGGCAGAGGACACCTCCTCTTTAATTGAATTTGTTAACAGGATTAGTCCCCTCTGTGTGTATGTGTGGAACGTGCTCATGCTGGCATTTTACCTACCTTTAAAATGCCTGCTTTTCTTGTTACTCCCTGTATTGAAGGTCTTCTCTAAGAGACCCTTATGTCAGTAAGCATCCATGAACAAATGTTTCTCCAAAGGTGCAGATGATTTGGTTTTCACCTTAGATTTGCTTTTCCCTTGTCCTTCCCCAAAGCTGAGACATGCCGTGTGCGCCAAGCCCTGTTGCCACGTGGGTTTGTGCAGCAGAAATGCATAGTGGCCACCAGTGGCTGCGGTCGGTGGCCATGGCCGGCTGCAATGGCCATCGTGTGCCAGGACACTTGCCCGGAATGGGCTCCAGAGCTGCATCTTGTGCAACGGGGACATTAGGACTTGTGTATTCATGGATCAAGTCTGGAAGAGGCTGATATTCATCTTGTGCCATCAAGGACTTTCTCTATGGTCCCAGCGTGCTCTCTTTTATTCTCGAGATTTTTCCAAGTTTTTTAAGATGAAATTGTTCTGGTCTTTCATTCCGGGCTTTGCAGCTTAATCTTGCTTGTGAATACAGTTTGGTGGCAACTGAATGCTTTGGCCAAGATCTTCACAAAGGCCTGCGATAGCATGCTTCAAACATTAGAGCATGGCATCTGGTCACCCTCCTCAAGAGAGGGACCTGTTCTCTCAGGGAAGGTGTTCCATTGCACCTTGTCTCCGGCTGCGTGTCCAGAACATGTCGGTGTGTCTCCACCGCCGCCGTGGCCATGGGAGGTGGCACGTGAGGTCACGGTGCCATGTTGGCAGCGCGAGGCCACCGCTGTCTGCTCAGCCTCCCTGGGCAGGAGCTATTTTCTCCACTCGGGAGATGAGTCAGGTGTGGGGGCAGGTGGATGAAAGGGATGGGACCGGAGATCAAGGTTCTTCAGTCAGTCTGAGGGAAGAGGTGGAATTAGACATTCAGGATCTCCAGGCATGCTCTTCCGGCTGTCCCCGCTGTCTCTAGAAGGCTCTTTAATCTTAACTGAGGTAAACTTTTTGTGTGGCTGGATGAAAACACCCCATGTTGCCCCGAGCGGGTTGTGTGGGGGGCTGTTCCCACTGCTGCTCCGCACTTGGTCTCTTCTTATGGCTTCCTGGCCATGGTCCAATGTGGCCAAGGGGAGCGATGTCATGCCCGAAGGGTACGGTCCAGCATTGCTCCTGCCCCGCGGTGACGTGCCTGTGCCGGCCGGCCTCAGGGCAGGAGGAACATCTCGGATCTTTAGTAGACCTGGAGATGAGGAGCAGCTTTTTGGTGGCCATCCATCTTCAGCCTCTTCCTTCTGTCCGCAGTGCCAACACCCCACGGGCTGTTTCACAGCTTGAGGAAGGTTATGGTCTCAGAGAGCGTAGTTTGGTGGTAAAAAAGTAAAGAAAACAAAGGGCAGAAGCAGAAACCCAGCATTGGAAGGGCCCTTCTGTAAGAATTCTCAAAAGTGAAGCTGATGGGATCTTTGGGTGTCTTCCCGTGCAGAGTTGCCTTCAGCTTGCTTTTCAGCTTTTGCTTAATTACTGCACAACCATGTAGATGGTGACACAGGCCCTTCCCAAGCTGCCAGATGTTTGAGGCTTCTCCTGGCTTCAGGTGACGTCCGGAGGGCTCAGCACCTCTGGGAACGTGTGCCCGTGGCATTTCTTGGGTGGTTTCAGAGGTGATGGAGAAGTGTCTTGGTTAGAGCACGGGGAGATCCCCGGCTGATGGTGACTTCTCTTTGTGTCCAGAGATGGGATCCCCCCGTACAGAATTGGGAGCAAGAAGCAGCTCCAGCGGGAGATGCATCGGAGCGTCAAGGCCAACGGTCAAGTTTCTCTACCTCATTTTCCGGTAAGTTCAGGTGGGATCTGCAGGGTTTGGGTCGGCCATGGGAAATGCTAAGACTGGGAATGGGCACAAGTGGAAGGGAGGAGAGCGTTTCCATCCCTACGTGATGCCAGAGCAGAGGTGCTGCCTGGTGTTGGGCAGGAGACAAAACCTGCTTTTCTACGGTCACATTTTGACACCTCCCTGAAAGCCAGGTGCTAATTGGGGCTTTTCAGCAGCAATGAATTTGTCCTCCTGGTCTCAGTCCAAGCAGAGGTGACCCAGTTGGGTCTGGCCACCACCCTGACACCTTTGTTGGTGCTGAGCAGACCAGGGCTTGGCCTCGTGTGTCACCAGCCTTGGGAAGCACATGGTCTGTGAGCTGGTGGGAGGTGGGATCTCTGGAAAGAGACGTTTGCAGTGGATACGTGTCTTGTTTAGAGGGGATCCGATTGCAGTGGATACGTGTCTTGTTTGGAGGGGATCCGATTGCAGCAGATACGTGTCTTATTTAGAGGGGATCCGATCCGCGGCCTCGCCGTGCTCTCAAAAATTAACTCGCTGACTTGCTAATTCGGTTGACTTGCAGACTCCCGATTCCTGCAGCGAATAAACTGTTTACACAGACAAGTATAAACTTATCTTGTCTTGAGATTAATATGCTAAAATTCCTCTTTCTGCTGTCTTAAGCAGCAAGAAATCATAGATGATATTTCTGGTGGAGGAGGGGGGGTGGTTTATGTGTTTTTTCTTCTTTTTTTTTTTTTCCCCCCTTCCTCCATAAAGAAAGTTCTATAGCCTGAGCTTGTAAATTAGATTATTTTGTCCCAGGGCGTGCAAATCGACTTTCTCTGTAAGGCAGTGCTTTGATCAGGGACTGAATAGAGCCAGCTTGTGTAAGAGTGACAATTTCCAGCAGAGTGGCCTTTTTCTACCCTCACATCATTTCTGGAGCTAAGTGGTTGCCGGAGAGAGGCCCCACCTCATCTGGTGGGTAGTATGTGAAAGAGTTGGCAGTTCAGCTTTCTGCTTTCAGGGGGAAAAAGAGAGAGGGAGAGTGGGGGCGAGGAGTGGGGCGCATGGGGGTGACAGGAGGGAGGGCAGAGTCGGGTGGGTGGTTTCTTTTTCCTCTTTTTTTTTTTTGTTTTTTTCCCTTTTCCTGCCATGTTTGCTTCTTTTGGCAGAAATTCGTGTTTTGCCTTTTTATATTCTGCACTTGATTTGGAGATGTTCCCTTTTTCCCTTGATAGATCTGCTTGAGGCAGCCAAGCTCAGCAGTGTAGCACCGCTAGCCTGCAGCAGCTTTCTTCATTTTCTGTACAAAGAGATGGAGGGGGGGGGAAGAGATCTAGGACACTGTTGAGACAACACTACCTCAAAGGTGCCCAGTGTGTAGCCGGGAAATAAATTACCAGCACTTCTCTGATCTGCAACCGTTTGACTTCTTTTTTTTTTTTTTTTCTTCTTTCCCTTTTTCTCCCCCATCTTATTTTTTTTAATTTCCAACTCCTTTCTGTTTATACTCACTTTATTCCTTGAGTTAAAGTCTCTCCCTCCCACCTCAGAGGTTTTTTTTTTTTTCGGGTAGTGCTTTTTTTTTGATGTTTGACAACAGTCTTTGAAGATTTTCTACTTCAGAGTAGCTACTGATGGGCTGGTTGTACTACAGAGAGAACAAGCGGGGTTCCTCAGAGTGCGACCAACTGCTCCTGCCGAAGGCAAACGCTGGTGGGGAGGATGTCACTCCATGAGGCCACAGCACTAGCTCATAAAAATCCAGAGCAGACCATGCCTAGTTGCGGTCGTCTTTTCATCCAAACATGGAGACACAACAAGCGTAGCGGGGCCGGCGATGCCGCTCCGGCTAAGCACCCCGTGCCGCCCGCTAAACATGCCTTGTACCTTGTGTCCCCGCTCCTTGTAGAGGACCCACCGTCTTCCCAAGGAGATGACCCCGGTGGAGCCGGCCGCCTTCGCCGCAGAGCTTATCTCCCGGCTGGAGAAGCTGAAGCAGGAGCAGGAAACCATGGACAGTCTGGAGGAGAGGCTGCAGCAGATCAAGGAGGTAGGAGGATTAACCCTTGCGGGGCTGGGCAGAGCTCGCTGCCCATGCTGCATGTGCTGCCTCTGCTGTCCTTGCTGCCCGTGCTGCATGTGCTGTCCGTGCTGCATGTGCTGTCCGTGCTGCATGTGCTGTGCTTGCTGCATGTGCTGCCCGTGCTGCATGTGCTGCCCGTGCTGCATGTGCTGCCCAGCTTGGCGAGGGGTGGGAGGGGGCCATATCTTTTGTTCACACTGCAGTTTGTGTACCCATGGTGGGGACATCCTGCTGCATGCCTCCCCGTCCCCTTGCATTGATTCCTTCTTCTCGCTTGGCCGGCAGGATGAGGAGAAGGAAGGCTTGGAGCTCCCTGCCAGCCTGCAGAGCAGTCGGGAGATGGCGAACCCCCAGCACCCACTCTCGCTCCTGCCCTCCGGCAGCTACGAGGAGGATCCCCAGGCCATCCTGGACGAGCATCTCTCCCGCGTGCTGAAGACCCCCGGCTGCCAGTCGCCCGGCATGGGCCGGCACAGCCCCCGCGCCCGCTCCCCCGACCGCCTGCCCATGGGCAAGCTGCAGCCCGGCGCCGCCTCGCCGATGGCCTGCGCCTTGGTGGGCAAGGGCTTCATCACCAAGCAGACCACCAAGCACGTCCACCACCACTACATCCACCACCACACCGTGCCCAAGACCAAGGAGCAGATCGAAGCGGAGGCGGCGCAGCGGGTGCAGTGCTGCTGCCCGGCGGGCGGCGACTACTACTGCTACCCCAAGTGCAAGGGCCACCCGAAAAGCACGGACCCCCCTCTTCCTCTCCTGGAGCCCTTCGGGTAAGTCACGACCATCTCTCTCCATTGCACCACCCCAAACCATCACCCTGTCACCCCCTGGATGTGGGGTGGTCAGGACAGTGCAGGGGGTTAATGGTGGGCTTGTGTCCCCCTCTCACCATCAGCAGGACGGGGACGCTGCCGAAAAGGCCGGGCAGAGGAGCGGAGAGCGTCGCCGTGCCGGCCGGGGACGGGGGGCTGCCCGGCCCCGGTGGGGTGCAGCTCCCGGGGGGCGAGGCGGACCGGGCACAGAACGTCTGGCAGTGGATGCTGGAGAGCGAGAGACAAAATAAGCACAAGCCCCATAGGTAAATATGCAGCTGTCTACAGCAATATCGCTCCCGGTAAATATTTATATATTACATGGGCTGTCTATTTTTACAATCGCTAAAAACAAATGAGACTCTTTGCTCCTCCGGTTTAATATAAAAGCTGTTCCGCAGAACCAGAAAAACCACAAAAATGTCATGTTTTTGGCAATAAACCTCCTTTCATGTTATGACAGACTTTTGAGAGGGAGCGAGCAGAATAGGAGCTGCTATTAAAGTCATATTTTCCAGCTTTTCTAACCCGACTTCTTCCCCTCCCCAAGCACACAAAGCACAAAGAAGGCCTACAGCTCCGACTTCGCCAAGGGGGCCCCCGGCCGCCACCACCCCTGGGGGAGCGGCAGCCACCCCCGCGGGGTGCAGCCCGCGCACCCCTTCGTGCAGGACCCCGCCATGCCGCCGCTCACCCCCCCCAACACGCTGGCGCAGCTGGAGGAAGCGTGTCGCCGCCTCGCCGAGGTCTCCAAACCCCAGAAGCAACGGTAACGGCGGCGGGAGGGGTGGTCCCGGGCCCGTGGGGGGCTTGGGGGGCAGCCGGGGATCGGGGAGGTTTGGTGGGTGCCGTTCATGCTTGGGCTGATGGGGGTGAGGTGGGCGATGAAGGTGGTGGACCTGTCCTCCTGGTGTAGGTAGAGGGTTGGCCATGGGGCCGTGGGGATGTGTGACGCGCAGCTTGGCCAAGCCCCAGGGATGAACCTCCGTGTTCCAACCCCACCCTACCCCGGCACAAATAGTGTGAATCCTCTAGACTATTACTTCCACTCTTTTGATGGCTGTAATTTGCCCGTTTTTCCTCTGGGATGGACTCCAGCTACATACCAAGTGGAGAATTGGACTGGTTATCATTCATTTGGGTATGGAAGGATAAATTAGCCCACAGCATTTTTAATTCTTCCTTTGATTGTTTACAACATGTGAGGGTTGATACAAAGAGCAAACTTAACGACCCACAGGAGACTTCAATTAAGAAGATTGTATTTCAACAATTTTTTTTAAAGGTTTTTTCCTCTTTTTATTTTCCCCCCTTGCCCTCCCGCTCTCCACTTCAGATGTTCAACCTCAAATCAGCAGAGGGATCGAAACCACTCCGCTGCTGTTCAGGGGGGAAACGCCCCTTTCTGCAATGCAATTCTAACAACAGAAGAGTGAGTATTGCACGTGTGGAAAAGGATTGGGAAATATATATATAAATATATATAATAATTATATTTTCATTAAATGTATGGTGCTTTGTAAAGAGGGGAAAATTCTTCTATCTGAAATTTCATCTTTCAAACGTTCTTCTTAAAGAAAGAACAAAACATTTTCAAATCTTGTCTCTGGCTCTTTTTAACTTGCATTCCTGTAAAGTGGACAAAGATTGGATTAGTCTAATTACAGGATGGTTCTTTTAACAAGAAATCTGCTACAGAGAGGTCTAAAATGGCCTAAATAATTAAAGTTTTCTTTCTTACCCTCTTCATCTTAAGCAATGAGTAATGTTTGAAGTCCAGACTGAGCCACCTGACTGGAGCCTTTCATTTTTAATTGGTTGACCTTAAGTCCACCAGCTGTCTTTGCTAGCAGCTTTTTTTCTGAAGCCACTCTACAAAGACTTAGAACAAATTAGGAAGACTAAATTACTGCGGACTAACACTTTGTGACCTTTTGACATGCCAAGTGTACATTGCCTCAGAAGCAGTTGTAGATTTGGCTGCATGGCATTCACTAGAGCCTTGCCATTTTGTTGGGTAATATTATTTTAATTATTCTTTAAGAAGGGTTTCTTAGTGCAGACTTCAAGATCCAGTTAGTGTTACCCTCACTGGGGAAAATCAGATTACCTGTGTGCTTCAGGTGAAGAATCTGGCCGTGGTTTTGCTTTGTGAGCTGTTGGTGGTTGCAGGTGGTTTTGTGCACCAGGGAGGAAGCTTGGCAGGTGCTTTGCATGAAGGCAGATGAAACGAGCCTTTTGAAATCAGAGCTGTGCAATCCTTGGGCTTGCTCGGTCGAGGTCAGCCCATGGTGAGTCCTACACACATTCAGCTGGCCCGTGGTCCTGCGCCAATGCCTCAGCAAGGGTCTGAGCTCCATCCCTCGGTTCTCCCACCCATAAAACGGGATGAGGTCTCTGGCACTAAGCGCTGTGCGAACGCTGTGTGACGAATTCCCCACGAGCACAGGAATATCTGACTTTTTGGGTCACACCCAGGATATTTCTGACCAGCGTTACGTGTGGCAGAAACACTGCTAGACCAAGCGAGGTGAAACGGCTTGTTCTCAAATGGAAAAATAGAGGGTTTTTGTGTGTGTTTTCTGTTTTTCAGTCACAAAGAGCCAAAGAAACTGCCACTTGTTCACACCTCTCAGTCTACTGAGTTGGTTGTCACCTATTTTTTTTGCGGAGAAGAAATTCCCTACAGGAGGATGTTAAAGGCCCAGAGCCTGACACTTGGGCACTTTAAAGAACAGCTGAGCAAAAAGGGAAATTACAGGTAAGAATCTGTGATTTGTTTGTTTTTTAGTATATTCTAATAAGTCAAAAGAATCAGCAGATACTTTGCAGGTCTTCCTGCAATGACATGTTTATATCGCTTTTTGGAGGCTGTAGATCTTATTCTCTTCCCATTGAAACCAAGAGCAACTTGGAGATGGAGAAGGGCACCGCGGGGTTCAGCTTGGCTGCGGGGCCACCTCCTGTCCCCATCCCTCCCCAGCCGCCTCCCCTCATTGCATAGAGATGTAAACTGTGCGGCTTTGTGCTCCAGCCCTTGGCCAAAAACCGTCAACACCAGGGAAAGCTGGGATGGCCTTTTGGCAAAGGCATGGAGCGGTGGGGTTCAGTTTCCAGGCTGGGCTCAACATTCATGTTAGTGCTGACCTCTTGCTTTACCTACTCATTTAATTTTTTTTTTTTTTTTTTTCTCTTATTTTGCAATGGTGTGGTCAGTGAATGGTTGGGATGGTGCATCTGAGTGGACGTGTAGCTGAGACGCAACGAGCCCTCTTTTTGTTAGGGAAGAACCTCTGCCCTGCAGGGAAGGCTCCACCAGCGATACCCAGTTCTTCCTCAGAACCACCAACAAAAACCCTGCCCGTCTGGTTTCCAGGGCCCAGCTCCCAGTTTAACCAGTTTGCCGCTTCCCCTGCTCTGCTAGTTCCCATGGTAGTAGCTTCACGTTGGCTATTTTGGCTGCACTTTCCCAGCGGATCTGAGCACTAGTGAGATCACCTGTTGGCCACTTCTCCCATGGGACGAACAGAAGAGGGAAGTTCCAGCTTTAAGTGTTGAATTTGCATTGAATTTGGTCCTTCAAAGAGCCGGGAGTCCTGCCCTGTGCTGGCAGCCTCCGATTTGACATCCAAATGGGTCATTTGGGTTTGGTACAATGACTTTCCAGCTGGTGCTCCATCACCGACCTGTCTCTAAGCTGATCAGAGGTAGGTCACCCAAGGGTGGGTGATGCTGAGCTGGGGTCTGAAATACCACCAATCCTTCCCAAAACCGTCTTTGCAGCCCACCCAGCTGCCATCAGATGGCAGCAACCTGCAAGTCCACCCAAGCTGGGCCACCTCCAGGAGGGGTTCCTGGGTTTCTCACACCCTTGTGCCATTTTCCAGCCCCTTAAGCCTCTCCTGGCCCCTTGTGTTCCTCTTCTGGCTGATGCAGCCTCCTGTCCCAGTTGCAGACCAGTTTCCTTGGCCTCACCACTGGTGAGCTGCTGCTCCACTGTCTCTATAGTCCCCGTCAAAAAGAAAAGAAAGAAAAATATCTTATCTTTCCATTTGTTTTCTGTGACATTTTTCGTGTGATGCCCAAGCGCAGGAATAGGCTCCTAGAAACTTCTGTGGCCCGAAAGTCCCTCCAGGTGCAATTATTTGTGCCTTGTCAGACTGTAATTACTTTAGAAAATGTTTTTAAGTGACTGACAAGGATGAAACAATGTTTTGCTTAGATCTCACCCCTTTACACCTGGGTAAAGACAATACAGAAATTTATAAAAGGAACTTGGGTATGTGCCCAGTATTTTATCTTGCACAGACACAAGGTGAAACTAATTACACAAATGTGTGTACCTCCAGGGAATCATTTTGATCTAAGCTTTGACTTTTGGCTGGACTTTGAGGGAAACTGCGGGTGACCTTCAGGGAACAGGGCCGCAGTGCCCGGAGTAGCGTGTGTGTTACGGGGAGGCACTAACTAGGCCGCTTTGGTCACATCTGGCATTGATTTCTTTTTAAGGCACATTTAATAAGCATGTCTTTGAAGCCGTTGCCTTTCATTTAATGCACAAAGACATGCAGAAATGCTCCGCTCTCCAAATTCTTTATTGATTGGATCAGTTTGCGAGGCGGGTACCTCGGGCTCCCGCGATGCCAGAGCCGCGCGGCCGTGGGGCGGCCGCCGGGAAATCGCCGCTTTGCTTTCCTTCCCCCCCACCAAAAAAAAAAGAAGGCATTAAGCAGTGATTTAATACCGATGGCGTTAACAAAAAACAAACATACACGCACAAAAAAACTGGGTGGTGTCGGGTAATCTGAAGATGGCAGCGGTTCAAAACAGAGCTGTAACGCCAGGCCTGCTCGCCTCGATTGGTGCCAGATGTCCCAAAAAATATAAAATAAAATAAAAAAAAAAAAGGAGCGAAGCTTGCCACATAAAATATGTTTCAATGGAAAGCCCGTTTCTGAGCAAATAAGAGCAGAGCGACTTGTTTGAAGATGTTTGGGGAAGGACTTTTGTTTTTGCTTTGCCTCCTTTTTTCCCCCCTTTTCTGTCTGTGTGAAATAAGGTTGTAATTATGCAAAAGGTCAGAGAGTGTTTTCTCAAATAAGAATTTTTGTAAACAGAGCCAGCACTTGGGCTTGTGGAGGAAGTTATTGGGAAGAGCGGCTGTTATCTGGAGAGGAGAAAGGAAAAGGGAAGAGAAAGTTCTTTGTAATTCATTCATACTTTGCTGGGGTTTTTGGTTGAGTTTCAAGGCTGGGGAATTGTGGCCTTGACCTGCAGCATCACTTTGGTGGGAGTTGGGCCACTGACTTAGCGAGTGCAGCGCTTAAAGAAGATGTTTTTCCTTGCTGAGCCATTAAAGATACAACATGTGTCAATTCAGCTTGGAATAACTTTACAAAAATAAATCCTAACCATACCTTGACTAAATGGAGTTGGTTTCATCTCTCTGAGTAAAAAGCCAGCTTTTATCCCCTTAGCAAAATAATTTTAACGTACCCTAAAAATAAATAGATCTGCAAGCTGTTGTTACTGAGTATGTTAAAAATGCGTAACAGAACATTCACGAAAAAAATACCAAATTCTAGGAGCCGGCTGTGGCTCTTTCAGTTTTAACAGTAAAAGTGAGCTTAATCTGATCTCCTTTACTACCCTAAAAAAACGAATAACTGCAAAACCCTTTCCCCTAACAAGGAGCTGCCAACCCCAGTTGTCTGGAAACTACAGGGGAGGGGTTTTTTAGGGTTTTTTTGTATCTTTTTCTCTGGGAATCCATCCGATGAAGGTTTTTCCGTCCCTGGCGATGGGATGGCAAAGCGCTTTTCCGAGGAGGTGTGCGGCGGCAGACGGACAGGCTCCCTAAATGCTACCCCTCTGAATGGAAGCCCTTCATTTGTGCATATGCAATTAAGCAGCCTTAGAAGGAAGAAAGCTCCAAACGGGATAAAAGGAACCTTTAATCAAGAAGCTGAACGGTCTAATTCAGGATAATAGAGGGGTCCTCGCTGTTTGACACGGGAGGGGTGGGGGTGCTTTTTTGTCCCCGGGAGCGTTGGCTTCGTGATCTGACGACCCGGAGCGGCACATCGCTCCCAACCAGCCGGAGTTTCTGTCACTTAAAATGGAGATGGGAATTAGGGATTTGCTTGTGAGGCTCCCAGGTTGTTGTTTGTTTGTTTTCTTTTCCCAGTTTCAGCTTTTGCGTTGCAGGAAGCCGGGATGGTTTTCTTTTAATCCATCCTATGCCTGAAAAGCCTCTCCTTTTAATAACAGTTGCTAATTTTAAGCTTCAGCTTTGAAACGAGAAAACACATGAAAGAAGGTGGGGAGAGAGGGGAACCTTAAGAATGCTTTGCTTTCAAATGCTGTTTGTTTAGTTTTTAAATAAGATATTTGAGCAGAAATCACCACGCTTTCCAATTTTCTTCACGGCTGAGGATCTCCACTGCCAGTGTGTGTAATTTACTCACTGTTGTGAGCGCTGAGGAGGGTGCACGGCCCCGCTCGCTCCGTCCCATCGCCACCCTGGGGATGCTCTCACGTTGCTGGACCTGAGGTTTCCCTGGTCAGGCTGGAGGAGCATCCTGGGCTAGAGAGCCTGGAAATGTTGTGGTTGAAAGAACTGCCAGAGCATCCTTTGCTTTGCCTTTTGATTGTTAACTGTGTTTTAATTCTCCTTACCACAGATACTACTTCAAAAAAGCAAGCGACGAGTTCGACTGCGGCGCGGTGTTTGAAGAGGTTTGGGAAGACGAAACCATCCTGCCCATGTACGACGGAAGGATTCTCGGGAAAGTGGAAAGGATCGATTGACGGCGTCTGTGTTTCTTAAAAGTTAAGCTAGAAAGGTCATTGGACACACAACAGTAGTGATGACAAGAAAATAACAAAACCGAAGGAAAGTTTTGAACCAATGAAGAAAAATAGTGAAGTCTACGAAGACTTTGCTGAGTTAGCCTTAGAGGAAAAAATGGCATTTATTATTCATGAGTTGGGTACTGAGATGATAAAAACCCTGAACTATTTATTAAAAACATGACCACTGTTGGCTATTGGAGATGCAGGCCGTGTTTGAGAGACTTCCATACATAATATATGATTTCCTGGGGATCTGAAATCTATGGACTAAGAGAAACTGTGTATAGCTTACCTTAACATTAATCCTTATTGATATTTATTGAACAGTCTGTTTTCCCTTAAATCCAGTTTTTGGATATGCTGCTTTAACAATGGAGAAGAGATGGGCTGGGAAGGGGGGGGATGGGAGGAAGGATTAGTTTATTTTTTTATATTGTTCCCACTATTGAAAATCGAGGAGTTTGGCTATGAGCGCATTTGTGGGGTTGTTAGTTGGTTTTTAAGGGGGAGGAGGGAAGGAGTGACATTTTGCCCAGTATTCCTCCAGGTGAAGACAAAACTTTTCTAAAGAAATAATAATTAAAGCCGAAATAAAAATACTGTCCTACCATTCATCTAGAGCCCGGTGCATTTTAATCTATGCTGCTCTAATTTGAAATAAAGGTCTTAAGCGTTAAGTGCGTTAGATGCAATAGAACAACAGCGACTTGTTTTGTCCACGGATTTCTGCGGTGTGAGGTGTTTGCTGCTGTCAGGGCAAGGGCCTGGAGAGCGGCAGAAACAGCCGCTAAGCTCCCATTGCTGTAGTTATCGCACCAAAAGGACACACTGCAAAAGCCAGGTTAAAAGAAAATTGAAAGGTAAAGTGTGTATTCCACATAGCTAGCTCATTTGGTTTAGCCATTCTACGTCAGCGCAACTCGTATTTCAAGGACGTGTATCTGCGACGGGGTTTCCGGATGCACGTGGTGACGTGCAGTGGGTTTGCTTGGCTCGTGGGGTTAGTTTTGTTTTGGCCTTAACCTTCCCGAGCCCCCCGTGGGGCCGTGGGGGCTCCTCAGAGCTGGGGGTGTGTGTGGGGAGCTGGCGTTTCTGCAGTTGGGGTTTGTGTTGATTAAGTTAATCTGTGCATTCTGTTTGCCATTGCTACTTTGTATATAAGTCTGTATATATTGTAGAAAAAAAGAAGAGAATGTATGGTGAAAATATTAATACACTATCTCTAGTGTTTTTTAAATTGAATCAGTACAGTACCTGTGCCTGCATGGAGTTACAAGACCATGCGTCGCCCTATATTCAGGGTTCAAGCTTTCCCTTGTTTGTTTAAGGGGTTTATGTATAAATATATTTTATGCCTTTTATTACAAGTCCTGTACTCATGACTTTTGCCATGGCATTTTGTTCTACTTATACTGTAAATTATGCATTATAAAGAGTTTCATTTAAAAAAAAAAATTACTTGGTACAATAATTATTGTAATTAAGAGATGTAGCCTTTATTAAAATTTTATATTTTTCAAATTAATATTTTCTGACTTTTTTTTCCCCACCCTAAGTGGCTAAAAAGATTGGTTGTTTTTTTCTCATGTGTGCTGGTGGATGGAGATGGTGGCTGAGCTGTTCCTGCTGGGGAGCTATTGCAACCCAAGTAGGCAAGGCCTCATCATCATCATCATCATCATCATGCCCTTGGATGATTAAACCATTTACAGCTCCTTCAGGTACCTCGTGGTACCTGCATGGCCAAGCCCGTGGCGCTGGTCGAGGAGCGGGGATTTGCTCCATGCGTGGGATGGTGAGGCCAGGGTGGGGTGTCCAAAGGGCCATGGGGATGTCCAAAGGGTCGTGGTGGGCCCAGTGCTGGAGCTCTGCAAAGTTTCACCACGAGGTGCCAGAAGGTGGTCACAGCCTTCCCCAGGTGCGAATGAGCTGGGACTGCTCACCTGCTAGAACAAAACCCAGCTTTGTAAAGCCCTGGCTAACGTACCTCCAGTTTGGGTGGTACTTGGTGGAAGTGGCTGAGCAGGACGAGCTCTGGGAGCTCAGACCCGGCACCTTCCCTCTCCCTGCTGGTCACGGCACAAGACCTATTTCATAGCTAAACAAGCTTAATTTGTCCCCGAGAGGAGCCGCCCGGTCCAGGGGGTGGGTTTGTCTCCCCGGCTCAAGCGAGCAACCCTGGAAAAGCAATTGAGCAGCTTTTGGCCTGTCCTGGTGGTAACCAATTCCAACCTCTTTTCTTCACCTACACCAATGGCACCAACTGTATTTTCCCCCTCTCTCTCCACCTTTTTTTTTTTTTTTCCCTATGAAGTTTTAAATTATCTGGGTTATTTTGTGTGTATGAGAAGACTTCATTTAAAACATCAGTAAAACTTCTATCAAAGGGCTCAACTTCACACCGAGTACACAGAGCTGGGGACTGAATCCTGCAGTTCAAGGGAGCTGCAGGCAGTTTTACACATTTAAATGGATGGAGCCTTGTTTTAAAAAAACCATCTGAAGTTCATGGGGTTCATCTTAATTGATAAGCTGGACATAACGGATGGGTGTAGGGAGACTTCAACAACATAAGGGAAGAAAGATATTTCATTTTCCCCCTCTCTCTCTTTTTTTAGTCTACCATCAAAGGTTGGGAACTTAGCACTACATCCTAGTATTATTTTTCTTCTGCTATTAAAATGAATCACACTGTGCCTAATTCTTCTTGGGAAGATGAATGTGTTTGAGGCAGCTTGAAGCCATTCAGTGCCTCACAAGCCTTTGCATCTTTCTATCAATGTTCCAAAATACTCACCTCTGTTTTTTGGATGTCTGTAGAAACAAAATATAAAATGGCTTCAAATACATGGCAGGCTGTTTAGTGGAGATGAAAGGGTATTTGAATAGTCTTTTAAAAATGAATGAAAAGTGAATACTCTCTTCTGTTTCAATTATAAGTGGGACGTGGAGCTCGTTAGACACCACCTTAATATGTGACACTCTGAAAATGTTCACCTGCCTTCAGTGGTTCAGAAACATTTTATTTTGTTTTGTAGCTTGTCTCGGGATAAAGATCCTGATTACAGGTCTGGCTTGGCAGCTGCTAAATGGAGAGGCAGCGTGGGAAACTTCTACTGGTGTAGCTTCAGAAGTTTAACATCCAACCTTTTTTGTTGTTTTTAATGGTACAGATGATGGGGAAGAACCAAGAGCCTTGTTTTGTTTTGTTGTTTTTTTTTTTAGCTTAGCTTAAGTTTATAAGGTTTAACAAAAGCCATAAATACTTATGCTAAAAAAACCCAAACAAGCTTCAGAGCCACTTGCAGCATTATGGTACCTGTGCAAATGTCTCAGGGTTTGGGTCCTTCCAGAGAAGGGACATCAATAGCAAGATCCTGCTCTGCAAAAGCAAACCTGAGCAGGGCTTGAGGGCATGAGCGAGCTCCACATACTTAAATCACACTAATCCTGAACACTTTGAGCATTTTTCATCTTCATCTGAATGAGCTGCCACCGTCCCTCTGTGCCATCAGAGGGCACGGGATGCTCCTCACAACACATCATTACAGCATCCCAAGGTTCATCAGCTCCGTCCCTACCCTTCCAGGGCTCTCCTGCAAACTCGCTTCTCAGACGGTAGAACAAAGACCCCAAAACAACGACAAACCAAACCCATGCATTATTTTTAATGCATTATTGGTGAAACCCCATCAAAATTCCCTCCTCCTTCTTCCCAGGTGCCAGGATCAGCAGCCCTGATGGGATCAGCAGCACTGTCGGTTCCCCAAAGCCTTTCCCACATCTCCAGAGGTTATTTTCTCCCTTCCACAGGGGAGCGGGTTCCCCGTGACCCCCGAGTCAGCCGTGCGCCCGCTGGGCTGCGGCGCCTGCCAGTTCACACTCTGCTTGGCTCACATCGGCAATTTGATTCCCTTTCTCTTTCACCTTCCATTAACCTCAAGTTCCTCAAACACCTTCATCCAGCTTCTCCACTCCAGCAGCAACCTCAGATTAATTAAAAAGCGAAAAAAAAAGAAAGGAACACTCAGTCTTTAAACACCGTTCCTATCCCATTGCTTTCAAATGCTGTCTCTTAATCACAGAGCCCAGAAAACACCCACACAGGGGAGGCTGGAGGATTATTTAAGGCAAATCATCTTCCTTCCCTTTCTGAAAAAAGATCAGACTCGTTCTGGATGGTGAAAGCAGTTCAGGTCCTTCCAATTCTTCCCAGCAACACCCCCGGTTCCCCGCAGCCTTGCCCAGCCTCCCCGCACACCCCTTTCTCCCTCGTCTTCATTAGCATGTTACTAATCACAGTAAAGAGTCCCGAGCTGAATTTTTCTAACATTTAAACCACGGCATGCCATATGTTTCAGCCTCTCTTTTAAATTAAATGAGTGTTGCGATGCGTTTAATCTTCAGGGAGCATTGCACCCACATAGCGAGAGAGGAGGCTAATTTTGGCCATCAGATCTAGGTGACAGCATAATTTCAGACCATTTTGGCTGACCTCCCCGGGCAATGCCCTTCATCTCTTTCATGGGGAGATCTATTTTTAGGGAAGAAAGCCCATTAAGTCTTGCTTGCCTTAATTCAGCGCCTCACTTGATACGACTTGACGGGTAGATTTGATTTATTTATTAAAAAAAAGGAAAAAAAAAGGAAACCAGAAAGACCTTCTGTGAATTCTGGCTTTCAACATTTTTGTCCTGGGCCCTGCAGGAGTCTGGAACATCTCTAAACCCCACAGCTCATCCTGCTTTGAAACCACCTCCTTGTCCTTTCCCATGGCCGGTGCTGTCCCCTCATCTGCAGCCACATCCAGCTCCACCACCACAGCAGCTCCCTGTACCTTCCCCTTCTGCTGTGCTGGCTCACAGGGAACTCTCATCCCCCCGAAATCCTTCAAAAGCCAAAGGATAAACGGGATGCAGGGCTGGGATGCTCCCACCTCGGCCCTTTGCTTCCCCCCGACTTGCAGAGCTGCTTCCCGGCGCTCTGGAGCTTCAGCATCCTCCCTGCCAGGAGCCCAGCTCACCCCTCAAGGTCTCATCCAGCCCTAAAACACACCCAGCAAGGAGTCCAGCAAAAACTCTCCATCCCTTCCAAGTATTTGCAGGTGGCTGAAGCAGCCTGGCAGAGCTCGGAGCAAACCGTTTGTGTGCCTTCCAAAGCTCTTGTTTCCCCAAATCCTGACATCTCTGAAGGTTTCTTGCAGCCCTACAAACTCAACATCCTTTCCAAAAGGTTCACAGGAATCTGCTAACCAAAGCGTCTCTCTTCCACAAGTAAAAATGGTAAAGGATTACACAGCGGGTGAGGCGTCTTTGCCTCCAGAGACCAACCAAGAGGTCCCAGCAGGACGGAGGTGAAGGGCAGGGTTTGGGGACTGGACACGGCTCCTGGGACAGATGCTGTAAAACCAGCCGGTACCCAACACAATTTGTGAATAACGAGGGGGCAGCCGATGGAGCACACAGTGGGGAGGATTTAAACCCTGCCCCTTGTTGTTGCCATGCAAAACCCCCCCCCCCAAAAATAGGCAAAGCACCGAGTTTTGCATTGAGATTCAAACGCCCAGATCAAAGCAGAGCTCCAGGAAGGAAGAGCCAATTTAGGTTGGAACCAGAGAAAACTTTCTCAGCTAACTTCTGGGAAGTGAAACAACCAGGTTTCAGAAAGCTTCCATCAAAAGGGCACTGCGGAGGGAGAGGAGTTTGCGTGGGAGCAGAGCAGGAGGTGTCCTGTCCCTCTCCTCCCAGCCAGGGAATTATTACTGGACACCGGATCGCAACACACCCCATCGCAACACCCGCCCCGCTCTTTTGAAGCGGCCACCGAAACGCCCTCGTTCCTCCCCAGCCTTCTGGAGAAGGATGAGCTTGAGCCCTGCCAAGCGCAGCCCAGCGCTGCTGTCCCCGTGCTGCCCGGTGGCATTGGTGTCCCCAAGAGCCACCGCCCGGAGCCTTTGGAGACAACTCGTGTCCAAACTGGGCTCCATGGCCTTTAGTGATGGCCTTGGGCCCGCGATTCAACACTTGATGGAGCAGCCAAAATACCATTTCAACTTTTTCTTCCTCACTGTTTATTCCAAAGCAAACAAACAAGCGGAAAAACAAGAAAACTTGGAGAGCTGAGCTTTGCTGATTTGTGACTCTGCTCTGTCTTTTCTCCTGCAGGATTCGCTGCCCTGACCTGGGTTAAGCCGGGAAGACGAGGACGAGCTCCGACCTTTCCTGCGGGACAGGTTGCCAAAGCAGGGAGAAAGTGTCTACTCACAGGTTCTAGCTGCACGTAGTGCTTTTGTGTTTCAAGTCTTTGTAGATTTGCAATGCCTTTAAAAACCCTTGCAACTGTCCAACGTGGGGTGTTTAATTACCAGGTAAAAGAACTTTTTCTTTTTAGACTCCATTTAATTATTTGATTGCACAGTAACCAAAGAGTGTAAGAGGGCTGTAGCCAGAAGGCACTTCAAAGCAATGCCTTGATGTTTCTTAGTGGGCATTAATGGTTTCTGAAGGCAGGAGATTGTTTAAAAAAAATATTAAAACCCTCCTCATGATCCCGCCAGCAATCTCAAAAAAATGCATAAACACTGGAATCCTCTGCCAGGGAGGAGAAAAAAGAGTTCAAAGGGAGCTGAGAGTTTTCATGTAAAGTTTAGAGTTTAAGGCGTGACTGTTGGCTACGGAGCCCCACTGTTTGAACTCTTGTTTATTAAAAACAGTTTCCCAGCATTTCGCAGGGTTCAGAAAGACAACAGTAAAGTGCAGCCTTTTCACAGCGCAGTGTTTAAAAGCTCCATTGATTTCTACCTATATGTTTTATCTTTTAATTTTAATCAGATGCTGAAGTTTAGCACAATATCCAAGAAAAGGCCGAGCTGGGTCTGCGGAGGAGAGAACCGCTCTGGAATAAGAGTTTGACTTTATTTTTTAAAGCACTTTTTAACAGTAAGTGCAGACTCGGTGCCCCAGAAGCTGGACGACAGCAGCCGCATTAGGAAATGACAGCTTGGCTGGCCCCAGACTCCAACTGCCTTTTCTTGATATTATCGCCAACCCTGCAGCCTTTATCTGAGCCTGAGCTCTCAATCAACGTCCAGCCAAACAATCGGCCGCTGGAAAAGTCTTTTCTCTTTCTTTCCCCCCTCTCAGAGCGGTAGATTATCTTTCAGCCTGTCTTGTCTGGGCACGCATCTCACTTCTGATGAGCCCACCACCACACCAAGAGCGGTCTCATTCTTTTCTGTGCTTCTATGTCTCTCTTGTGGCTTCAGCCAGCCTCGTTTGCTTGAAAAATTCTACTTTTTAAAGTTGAGGGGTTGGTTTCTTTTTAATCCAGCAACAAAATGAATCTGCAGCATGTGGCAGTTGGGTCCTGGTGGCAGCTGGACCCGCTGCAGGGTTTGCAATGACATGCAGTGATTCCTGCAAGGACAAGAGCACAGAGATGCATAGAAGCACTGGGAAAATCCTGTGCTGTCCTGGGGAAAAAGAAATAAAATAAAATAAAATAAAGCTTACAGCCGAGTGTTTCAGCAAGTTCTTAAGTCTAACTGGAGAGATCTGAAGATAACACAGCTCAGAGCCACCCAGCCTTTGCCTTTAACAACAGAGGCTCTCATCCATCCCGTGCAGGTCTAGAAGTATTGCCAGAAGACATCATAAAAGGCACATTAGGAGCAGAATTAAAGTAAACATAAAACAAAACAAACAGAAACATCTGCTGAGCAGGTAGCCTGAGAAGAAACTCCTTATTAAAGCTGTTCTGCAGGCTGAATCCTCGGCTCAAAGTCACCGGGGCGCTGCCAGGTGACACCAGCCAAGGCTCTGATGCAGGAGAAAAAGAGCTAATAATAGTGTTGTGTCAAAGCCCGGCTTAGCCTTGCACAGACACCGCAGAGGGAAGGGAAAATAGCGTGTGCAAAAAGCAAACAGGGGTTTGTTGGAGTCTCTGGGCTTGGCCTTGCCCGTGTCCTTTGCAGACGTGGTTTGGAGCTCACGAGGGACCGTTGATGCATTGAGAACATCGCCGGGCTCGGAGGGATGCAGCCTGGATGGGAGGATGCAGAGAGCACTTCTAGTTTTCCCTTGAGGGAAATGGGTGTGTGCAATGGAGTGAGGCAGCTTGAGGTGAGATCAGACCCTGGGTGTTTAAATCACAGCCAGGATTTTGCACCAGAGCTGCTTTCAAACCTGAGGACAAGGAACGCTGTCCTCCGGAATGAGGAGATGCTCGCTAAGAGGGGCTGCGTGTGAAAACGTCTCATGTGCTTTATAGTTGTGGAGATAAACTCAGATTTTAAGTGCAGCAGGGAGAGAAACAGAAGAAAAATACCCACCAAAATAAAAGTTTAAACAAGAAGAAAGGGCAAAGCACCGAGTGCTGCTGCAAAGATGCTGCGACCGAGCCCAGCGCAGCGACAGCGGCGGAGCTGAGGTTGTTCTCCTGTCATCCCACCCGGGAAAAGCCTCCTCCTTCCAAACTCCAGGGATCGATGGAAAATATGAACTTAATTTTGGGTTCTGTTTTCCCTAAATCGGCGCGGTTCCAGTAAAATCAGATTAAAATGCCTCCAGTTCCTGATGTTTGGGGATATTTAAAGTCAGATCAAAGCACTTTTAACCAGTCCTTTTGGTAGCACGTTTGATGAGAAACACAGGTGCGCTAAGATATGAAGCTAGCAGCCGGGCTGATTTAAATGCTGCCTTGCAATTCTGCTTCTGATCCCTTTAAATATCAGCTGGGATGGGGGGAAGGAATGGATGAATGATGTTTTAATAGAACACTCCTCTTTTTTTTTTTTTTGAATGTAATTTGATCTACTTACTTTCTGCATTAAAACTTTGCGGTTGTTTTTATTTCTTTTTTTTTTCCTTGTCTTTAATAATTACAAGGACAAAGAGACTGCCAGATAAGAGAGAACCACAGAAAGGTGGAGACTACAGTGATTTACAGGCCATAATCTTTCCAGCAGGAGATGCTGGCCCGTGCTCATAAGGACCAAGCACCAGCTCCACATCTCATGCCCGAAGCCCCAGCACAGAGACTTGAAGTTCTAACCCTGACACACAGGCGAATTATTTTATTGGTTTCATTCCAAACACATCCTGTTGCCCCAAAACGAAGGGAGGTTAAGTTTAACCGTTTGACACCACCAATTCGAAGTTGTTACTGTTATACTTCAGGAAAATCAGCGTGTTTCTTACAAAGGGTTCAGCCCTGTTTGTTGACAAATGACGTGACCCCAGCAATTCGTCCCCAGTGGGACAGGATGGGAAGTTCTATAGGATTTTCTCTGCTGGGAGCTTTCAAGTTTTATTGTGTGCAATTAAAATGCAGATGAATAACACAGTAAAATAATAAAATGCTCCTCATAAAAGTGCCCTAGCGAAACAAAACTGTCAAAACATAAGGGCGGGGGGGGAATAGCAAACATTGCTTCCTCTCAAAAAATCATGCAAGTTTAAACAAACTCATTGTTATCAGGAGACAGCCCTGGGCTGCCGGGTCCCCAGCTCAGCTTTGCCCTGGGATATCTCAAGCCCAGCACCATCGCAGCTGCACCCCGGTGTCCCCACCGCTGTCCCCACCGCTGTCCCCACCTCCACAGCCCGGTGACACTGCCTTGTGTTGGACACAAGCAACAGAAACACCCTCCTGCCCCAAATTAAGAGCCCATCTGGACTAATTGCTTTTGCTAGCGCACAGTTACAAGTGGTCCCTAAGATTCAGATTTGTGAAGTTTTTGTCCCTGTTTGCAGCAAAATCCCACGAAAAACGCAATTGAAACCTTGCTGGCACAGCGTGATTAGAGAATTGCTGCATTTCTGTAAGATATATTGTTTTAATCGAGCTACTGTCAAGTCATTTAATACGAGGCATAAAAAAAGCCAGGCCTAGATTGTCAACTCAAGTGCTGGGAATTCAGAAAACTCCAGATCTGTGTTTCCTGTTAAAACTGAACACAGTGCACGGCGGAGAATAAAGTCACGACACCGGTTGTGACGGAGCCCAGGCTGGACGTGGCCGTGGGGCAGCTGGGGACACGGTGCTGCCCGCATCACCGCCTGCTCCCCCACTCCCCTCCTGCAGACCCATCCATCATCCCCCCAAACTCCTCCTGGACTGTTTTAGGTAGCTGATCCAGCAGGGAAATACAGAAAAGCCCTGAACTGAGTGTGCTTGAAAGGGATACGCTGCTGGGAGGTAAAAGTTTACTCCAGTCTGTGTTTGAACACTCCCAGTAGATGCTCTGGCTCATTTTGGGTTGGTATCAGAGATTAGATGATCATCACTACTCGATTTTATCTTGCTTTTGCTTCACCCCTGGGGCTCAGAGCTGCCCTGCTGCAGCTTAGCAGAGCAGGTCCCGGTTCTGCACGTAATTAACATTTCTCAGCAGCCCCAGAGCTACATGGAGGCGGATGCTGTGGTGGGGCTGGACCTGCTCCTGAATTCAGCCCTTCCCACCTCCCCAAAAATGCTGCTCACCCCATGAACCCCTCACACAACATCTCACAGAGAGCAGCTGGTACCCCACTGGGCAGCCAGTTTGGGGATGCTTGTGGGCTCCCTTGGACGACCAAGTTTGGCTCTGAATTATGTCCAAGATGATACAGGAACAGATTTATTTATTTTGTTATTATTATTTTTAACGCATTGAGCAATACTCAAGCATGTGTAAATCAGGACTTTTGCAAAACGCTGCCTTGCGCCAACTTTCTGGGATGGAAACCGAGGATGCTGACATGTTTGGTCCCAATTTCCTAGGCTTAGCAACGCTTTTAACCCCCAACCCTGCCCCAGCTGCAGCCGCTCAGCCTTTCCCACCCCTCCGGCCAAGATGCTGCTGCAAGAAAACACCCAAACGGGCCACACAAACAGGATTTCAGGAGATTTCCAGACAACTCTCTCCTTGCACAGCCCAAGAGGGACAAGGCGACGTCCATCCAGGTTACTGCATTAGGCTAAATTCATCTTTTCACCGCTCTAAAGCATTTGCTTAAGGCAGAGCATTCTCTGGGGTCCAGGATCCCTTCTTTTTTATTTTTTTTTTTTTCATTTTATGAGGTTTTTTCCTAATTATGGAATCTCTTCCAATCTCGACCTCCTTTGATCACAGCTGGCCCCAGAGAGAAGTCGTCTTGTCTGGATCGAGTGAGAAAAGAAAGAGACGATAGGCAGAAGTGACCTGCCCGGGATGACTAAGAAAATACGCGGCAAGGCAAAGGTTAGAACACGAGCTTTGCGCAGCCACAGCCTTAGAGAAACCGCAGGACAAACCCCCCTCCCAGCTGGTGATCAGTCACCACATCCTGACAGGTAAACCACATCTCAAATGGGAACTGAGATCAGCAATCAGTTAGCACTTGCTGGGGCTATTCTGCTTCCCCGGCACAGGTGGGATGAGAATGGACCATTTCTGGTGCAACCTGAGCATCCAAAGGGAATTACTGAGCCAGGACGTGTTACTGGTGCAGGAGAAAACCATCCCAGTTAACCAGCACAGATGAGACCCTGCTCCTATTCAGCAGATGGATCACAAAGGGTTTCCTATAAAACCCGGTTAAATGAGATTTATTCAGAAAAAAGGCTATTTTCAGTGCCACTCTGATTATTTGCCCTCTGTTGTCTTCCATAAAGGATACTGTGAAGTTAATGATCCAGCCGTGGAATTTTAAATAGCTGCTTCATGACTAACAACATGTGCTCTGGATCAGCTCGAGCCTGTATTTACATATTTCCCATGATAAGTCAACATATGGTTCTTGTTTGTAACGTGGAGTTGCTCTCTTCATATTATTACCATTTTTTTTTTTTTACTTCTTTTCACAATTACAGGGGAAAAACCTCTTCTTATAATTATTGTTAGAAAAAGTACAAATAAGAAGCTATTAGGGTAACTAGAAGTCTGCTAATTGCTTTATTTTGAGTCGCACTCCATCCTGAGCTGGTTGGTCGTGCAGGGACTTGGGGCCGCGTCCACAAGCACCATTGGACCCACAAGGCCAAGAAGTTGGGGTTTCACAACCCTTCTTGACAGCTTGGCAATGGCATTCTTTGGGAAATCTGCGCTAATGGTTTAAATTTATTCCCTTTTGAATTTGTAGTTTTAAATACACAGATAATTTGTACAATTTATTTCCCTCCTTGCATCAAAGCATCAGTTAACGGCTGGAAATAAACATCCTAACTGCCCTCATGGCGTGGCTGGAATCGCAGGAATTGGCGTTTTCCAAACTCCTGTGTTGTTTTCCCCATTCTCTGCCCCCCCAGCTCCCCTCCAATGGCTCAAGTCCCGAGGCTTCAGCTATTTCCTTTGGGAGATTATTCCACATGGAAATGGGCTCGAACCATGAAGAATTTTTTCCTTCAGCCCAGTCACAAGGATTATTTCCTTTATTTAATCTTATTACTCCCACTTGAACCAGGCTAAATAATTCCCATCCTCCCTGGGTATTTACACCCCTCTCATACTTGCAGACGGATCCCGTATCCCACCCTTAGTCATCATTTTGCCAAGCTAAACATATGTAACTCTTTTAATCCTTCCTCATAAATCAGTCCAGCCCTTTCATCATTTTTATCGCTCTTCTCTGAATCCCGTCCAATTTGTTGATATTATTCTGCTCTTTAGGTGCTGGGAGGATGGATATTCCAGGTGAAATTTCACTGGTTGCACATTACAAGGTTCATTAACACAACCTTCCTCTCCGATTACCTGCACACAATTAGCAGGACCGAGGTTTGACACTGCACCTCTACTGATAGGAGAAAGGACCCGCTGATACCACTGGGGCTAACGAACAACTGATCCCAGGATCAAGCCCTATAAACCTCAGTTATAACCTTCCCGAGGTGGTTTGGTGCTTGTTTCACCCCACGGAGGTCACACGCGTGACATGGCCCTCGGAGGCTGGTCCTGCAGCCGGGGCTGTGTTGTGGGATGGGTTCTATTCAGCAACATTTGATGGTCCAGAGAGGCCAAGCAAGAATTTGAGTCCCCTCTTTAAAAACCCTCATGGGGCCAGGTCTGCAGGGTGTGCAGGGTCAGCCCCATCCCACCCCATCCCATCCACCACCAAGTCCTGCACATCTCACACGACGATGCTGCCACGGAGCCACCAAGTGCAAACGCTCAACCACGTTACAGCTCGCAGCTGCGAGCAGGGCATGGAGAAATAACCAGTATTCCCATAAAAACGCACCGTAAACTCAATGCTAAGCAAAGTGCACCCACGGCAGTGCTGCGTACAGAGAGCCAAGGGACCCATCTGCCTAAATGTGTGAGCACCTGCAGCATTTTGGGGCTGAACCAGAGGAGTGACAAGCACTGCACAGCTTTGGCGTGAACCGGGGGAGATGTTGAGCTGACACGTGGGTCACTCCGGGTGCATGCTGGTCTATCTGGCATTTAGTGATTAGTCTTTTACTGAGGCTCAGGGATGGGGTGAAATGAGACAGGTGCCTCTGTGTGAAACCGGGGAAAGGGGAAGATCAGTTCACAGCCGCTGGCTCAGGGATAGCTTGTTTTAAAAGAGTCTGTGCTTGGGTTTGGCACCAAAACCCAACTTTCTGATTAAACCTTCGCAAGGGGTTCAGGCAGAGACACATCATCATGAAGCCCCATCAGGAGGTGCGATCCTGCCCACTTTATGGTCCCGTCGCCTTTCACCCCTCTCGTGAGAACCCGCATCCAAGACCCTTCACCCTGCAGAGCCCCAAGCTGTCCGCTATAAAGCCAACCACCTTCAGTACAACGTTAATTCTCTTTGCTTCTCAATGATACCTCCATTCATAACAAATAGTCCATGATAATAAATACCTCAGTGAGATCAAAAAGACCCTTAAACAGCCTTAATAAAAATAAAAAAATCAAGGAAGTGCAATTTGGTTCTGTTCTTCACCACTTTCCTTCTCTTTGCGGAAGGTGGTGGCTACGTAACTTTTACATTTCAAAGATGCACATCTCATTGTGTGCAGAGGCAGGCTGAGCGCTTTGTGCCTCCCTCAGTTTTGTCCAGCCCTTGTCCCGCTAACCAGCCTCCTGCCAAGGGAAAGGGATTCCTCCCTTCGCCCGCTGACAGCGTTTTCTCTTTGAAAGCGAGAGTCGACCGCTTCTTAATTAGTGCTGTCGTGAGCTGGTCACCGCGGGCCGGGAGTCCCGGAGGAGCCGGGTTATTCACTCCTGCAGCATCCCGGGGACACGGATCCAGCGCAGCCTCGGCCGCTACCGCCAGCAGCTCCTGGGGATTCTCCTAATAGCCCCATTTAAACCATGAAACGTGTCTCAGAAGCCTTGCAAATAATCGCAGTGCACTTTATATAAAAGCACGGAGACCGATATGTTATAAAAGAGTTTTCTTTCAGACCACAGGCATCCCGAGGTGCTTTACAGAGTAACGCTCAGGACCTGCCAGCTCGGGTTTTGCCGTTGCGATTCTGCACGCGAAGCCGCTCGCCCAAATACCGCTCAACCACACACACGCAAATCATTGCACTCCAAAGAATGTGCATCAGCTGTTTGCAGAGGAACATGTGAAATTGTGACTATCACTAGTATTTGTGTTTATTGCAAAAGCACCTAAAAGGAGTCCCAGACCAGGTGGTGCATGCGGTGTGTGCTACACAGTCCAGAGCAAAAGACGGGACAGGGACAGCAGTGCCACCTCCAGCCTTGTGCTCCACCACTGTCCTTTTTCACCCATAAAGTACAATAAAAGCAATTCCACCAGCCAGCACATCTTCCACAACCAGACGACTGGATGCACCCAACACTTCATAAAATTCCCTACTTTTTTTTTTTTTTTTCTTAAACAATATTTTATCTTGAAAGTATTAGCAGCAAATAAAGATGGAGACTTTATGACCAGACGACATTACAGTCAGCATCTCTCCCATAGTGCAGATTCCCCTTTGATTGCCGGGCTTACAAACATGCATATTTTCCTTTGTGTGTTGGTTGGAAACCACACACACAAAAAACACAGGATAAATTTCCTCTGAAGAAAGTGGGAAAGCAGTATGGCAACAAGCCTAGGGAGGTATTGAGTTACTTTTTGTAATTCATATTTTCTCTAATGAGAGGCTTGCAAGACAGATATTCCTCTGGTTGCTCTTCAAGTCCGACAGGTACAACAAGTGCACCAGACAGGTATCTGTGATCCATGGTTTGGAACCAGCACTCCTGAACTTTAAAGGTATTTAGATCCAAATCTGGATCTGAGCCTTGCGGTTGACCATTTATCTCGCTCCCCCCCCCCACATTATGTAGATATATATGTATATTTTAAACAATGATCCAGATCAAAACGTGAGATGTTAACAACTTACAACTTCAAGGGAATCGTTGGCATCTCAGTTTTCTGACTTACATTTGCAAAAATGACAGAACTTACACAAATGTGCCTAGCAAATCACTTGCAGCATTTTCCTGAAAATATTGTTCCATTTTGCAGATTAGCCCAGCTCAAAACAATCAGAAAATACACTAAAATGCAGGAATACAGTAGGAACACATGGAGTAGATGCAATAGCTTGTGTGATCCGTGTGCCAGAGACTTCCTAGTGCTTGAGACATCCCCCAATATGAGACTGGAGATGAGACAAGGATCCCAAACAAATATACAAATATAGGATTCCCTGACAGCTCAACACCTTTCCTGGGAAAAATCAGAATTCCAATGAATTCATCAAGAGGTTTTCAGGCCAAGAAAGAGGGTAATAAAGATACAGAGTTCAGGCCAAAGCAGCTCCCCAAACACAGCGCAGTGACTTGCAGATCTCAGATGAGAACAATCCTTTTAATCTTTTAACGGCATTTCAGATTTATGACTCTGCGGAGGGACTGCAGAGACTTTGGGCAGGTTCTGCCTGCGCTAACCACGTCACGGCTTCCTGCTCGTTGGCTGAATCAACTTGCAAATATCCCGCCCTGAACATTTCTATGAATCAAAACAATTAGTTCCCATGAATTTATCTTGGATGCGGCTTTGAAGTTTTCCCTTTTGTGAGCATCGGGGTCATTAAGAGTCATTCGCTGCAGCGACTGCAGGAAAGGAGCCGGGATTCGGAGGGGTAAGGACAGCCAAGGAATCAAGGTGTAATTTGTAAACCTGGTAATCAGCTTCGAAGAAAGTGTCCCCCAGGATTTGGTGGCGTCACTCGTGATGCTTTCACAGCCGGTATGTATTACAAGAGTGGACAACGGCTTCTCTAAAATCTTTTAGGTCTTTTATCTCTACAATTACATTTTCAACCGGCTTTTAAAATACAAGACCTTTCATTACATTTCTCTCTCGATGGTAGGAGCACCCAGGAAGCTACGGGCTGAATTTGGCCCTTGAGCTAGATTTGGTGGCTCTCACAACCTGGAAAGCCTAAACTGTGCTAACAGGGGAAATAAAAACCTTGGAAGAGGAACTTTTCCTTCTTTTGAAGTCAGAATGGATTTGCAAGGGTCTTATGTGATGAGGGGACAGTTTTAAGTAGAGGGGATACGTGTATAATTTTAACCATGTAAATAGTCCTTTGCAGCCTGGGAATCTTCAGACTTTTCAAGACTTTAAGAAGTTGGCACTGCATACTTGTTAAAATCAGTTTAACCACTTGCCAAGAGGTTTAAAGAAAGACGACACCTATTTTGCATGAATAGTAATATTACTCTGATGAATTTAGTTATACTAATGGGAGAGCTTAAAGAATATGCTCCTGCCCATGATGGATTTTTTAAGGCAAATAATAAGGTTCTGGAGGGTGTAACCTAAAATAGACATTTCATAAAAGATTCATCCTTGAACAAAAATGCCATGAAAGCATGAAATAAAAAATAGACGACAATCAGAATTCCTCTTGAAGTGCTTTGTAGTAATTATTTTTTAAAATCCTCACAAAAGACTCTTTTCAATTGCAGAATAGCAAGTGAGGTCTGTATGGTTCAAGGCCAAATAATTTCTGCAATGGAAAAAACAGCTTCAGTTCTTCAGTTCTGATGTAAGGTATTTTAAATGGGCGAAGCTTCAATTACCGCTTTCTTTTCCCCAGCTTCTGCGGGACATGAATTGCCCACAGATAAACCCCCTGCTTTACAAAGTGATGACCAACGTCATTTGCAGCTCTAATGCTGCCGATTCCACAGTGACACTGAGCATCAGCCTTCAGATCCTTATCTAAGGGGGCTTGTGGCACCACAGATGGGACTGGAGACCCCTCTTAGCCAGACCAGAGCTGGTCCAGTCCTGCTGGTGGATGGAACCTGCTCTTGGGTGACTAAGAGTAGACCAGGTTGGGAAGGTTGGACGCTCACCAGCTTTGTGTCCTGCTTGCACCCCACAGACCCCACCACTAGCTCTTTGCTCTTCCAGCCCATTGCTGGAAGGTGAGGGGTGGCCACAAAGGCCCACAAAGGCGATATGTGACACTTCCAGCCCTTGTCCTCATTGCTGCAAGAAGGCCACAAAAGAAGCATCTCCCCAGCTTTGGAGGGGGGTGTTATGGAGAGAAAGATGATACCTGCACAGATGTTTAGGAGCCAAGACCCCATGATCATATCTAGCAGTTGTGAACAGATGAGCATCTAATGACAGCACTACTGTTGCCATCTTTAGATATCACCCTAAATTACTACCATGGTGGAAGCACTTCCCCATCATTGTGGCAACAGGTCTGCTCTAGAAGACATTTTCCTATGACAGAGTTGTACTTTTCAGTGATTCAAATTGTAAATACGGCCTGGAAAGTCTCAGCAACTGGAGAGCCGGCCAGGATTCCTCCCATATCAAAGCAATACCGCTGATCCGTATCACCACGAGGCAGGTCCACGTCACGTCCCTGCCTCAGGTCTTAGTGGTGGCCTAAGTGCAAGCTGGTGGGAGTGATACATGTATGAGATAACCCTCAAACAGCTCCTAAAGCCCAACTGCCAGCTGAGCCTACTGCGCTTCCCTTGGAAACAGGCCCGTTCTTGCCTTTTTTTTAAATGTTTTTGTAGTGATGCCCAAGCAGCACAGGAGGGTGAGAAGGAGCCATGAGCCCGCTGGCGCTTTGGCGAGCGCTCCCAGCACCTCGACACGCAGGGTCCTGCTCGGCGGGGAGCGATGAAGGGCAGAGCGAGCCCGGCTTGGCTGCCGCCGTCTCCCACCCATCCCTCCCCATCACCCAGGGCTGTTCCGCACTGCCTGAGCTCACCGCACTTTCATCTCCTTATTTTCCCTTCTTGTGCAGGAAAAGGCATTTCCCAAGCTGCCAAAACCCAGCTCGCAGTGGGGAAGAGCTGCTCGCACATCCACAGCAGGACCGGTTCTCACACCTGTGTCTCCACTGAGCACTAGACATGCTGGTTGCCACACGTGGATGTTACCCTCCGTTTGGGGGGTCACTCGGTGGTGCAGGATCAGTCCCCAGGGTGAAGCGGAGCAGGCAGAGCAGGACAAAGCGTTGACACTGCTTATTGTATGTACAAATGTTGGCGTTTTTCAGTGTATGCAACTTGAGTGCAAGACTATGCCGTGTCTGCCTCGCCTGGAGGAGCCAGACTTACTCCCCAGCATCCCTGAAATGCGGGTGACAGGAGCATCATTCTTCACTTGAACAACAGCAACTTGTTCACAGCTCAATACCAGGCTGGTAAAACTCTGACTTTTCAAGTGCGTTTGAGTGGGGGCTTAGCTAAACAAAACTCATTTTCTAAGGCAGGCCGAGGGATCCTCACGGGCTCTACATCTCTGCAGCCCCAGCTCAGACCTGCTCCCCACTGTCCTTTCCCCTTGCTCCTTGTTCCTGCTGTTCACCCCTTCGGCAACTCTAATTCTGCACTGAAAATCCTCCTAGTCCTTCTTAAACCGAGGGCTGACCCATGTTTAAGACTGCAGTGTTTGAAGCAGAACCTATTCCCCACCAGAAGATTTTAATTTTAAGCTAACTGCTGCTCTTTGTTTCCAAACGCTTTATTTAAAATTACTTCAATGTGTAGCTTTCAAAAAAATTATTTTCCCTTTTTTGAGGCTTTTCTGGCTTTGGATTTTTCCCTCCTGATTTTCGGGACTTCTCTTTCTTCTTTCCTAAGGAATTATTATCCCCTGAACCAGATCTCCTGCAAACTGCCTCTGGACTTTCCCGCAGATGGGTAAGCTCTCTGTGCCTCAGTTTACATAGGTGTAAAAACCCCAGAGAACATCATTTCCCTGCCTCAAAGAAGTATGGTGAAACTTAATTAAACTAACTAATGCCTACAAAGGGATCCCGTATCCTCAGGTGGAAAATCTATATGGAAAACACACTTCTAAGAGAGCGCTATAAGCGTTTCAAGGCGAAGATATAACAAGAGGAGATCACAGGGGCCTGGCTGTGCTCCTCCTCCTCCAGCACCAGCACGGTCTGTGCATCTGTTTCCCCCGAGGGGTTTGCTCAGAGCCTGCGGACGAGAGCACGGAGGGGAACCGGGCACCCGGGATGCTCCTGCCAGGGGACGCGGACTGTGTGAGAGGTTTGTGCTTGGCTTTGGTGGAGCTTCTGGGGAGCTTCTGGAGGGCACGACCGGCTTGTGCAGCAGACACCGGGTCTCCCCTTCTAAGACCTTGGAAATGAATGAAATGTGGCGCCCCTGTGATGCGACAGCAAGAGGAGAAGCGCTTGTGACCAAGGAAGAGCTGGTGCAAGCAGCAAGGTGCTCAGCCTGGGTTTAAGGCAGCTCCTGTCCCGAGGCAACGCAAGTCCTGGAGAGGAACCGGGGACTGACCCCCGTGAGTCCCAGGGAGGAAGAGCCCCAGGACAGAGTGGCTGTGCTGTCACCGGTGCCTCGGTCCACACTGAGCATCACGTTTTGCTCCCTCTCCAAACCAAGAGCCCACCGGGAACCGGCAAGGATGAACGCAGCAAAGCCGAGCAGCACAAGCTGTTGAAGGAGGAGCAGCAGGACCACTGCCACATCTAAGCACTCAGGAAACCATTGCCATACAGAAAGGATTGCTTTGTAAAAAGCCTGAAGGAGTTCAATTTGTTCTTGTGTCCAGAAACTGTACACAAGTGACAGCAAAACCCTTGGAGCCACTGGCTCCCTCGCTGGCTTTTTAGAAGCATCAACAGGAGTTTTCCCGCATTCCTTGGACACTGGTGTTTTCTTTATTAATTTCTCAGTCCATCTCAAGTGCTTTAAGCAACATCTGGGCAGCAGCACGGAGGAGTTCGGGAAATCCCTGTGTCTCTGTGCCAGGCGAGCGTGTCCCCGGAGATGGGGGATCACAGGTAATTAGGAATATCTGGGGTGCACTAGTTATTGCTGCATTCTGCAGGTTTATTGCCAAGCTTTGCTACAATATTTATGAAGTGGTTTGCATTCCTGTGCTAGACTGACACATTTGGAGAAGTCATAAACAAATCATCTTTTCAAGTGGAATTTAAAGCTGTTTTGCAGCATTGTGTTCTCTAACAGTCCCATCACTTTTAAGGCACAAATGTTCGAAGTTCAAGTCCTACTAGTCCATTACTACCATTAGCAGCAGTGTTACTCAGCTGGAGAACAGGTCTAGATCGCATCTCACCACCGGTACCACATCCATCCAGCCTTTTCACAAGCTCTGGATTTTAATTAGGCTGCATTTCTCCTGACTGGCTCTATTTGGGAAGGCGTTTCAAGACCTTATTTCCCCAAAGGCTACAAGCACATCCTATGTTCCCTCCTACATTTGCAAGGTGAATTTATGCATTTTCCCTACCAATTCCTGGATCATTCCATGGTAAATAAAGCTGGTGCAGGAGCACCTGGGCTGAGCTGTGCTCTCTGAGCACATCCTAACCTCTCCCTATCGATTTTCACACTGCCCGCTCTTTCATGTGCATTTTCTTCTGCCCCCAATTCCACTCTTTCCTTCATTTCCTACTGAGAAGGATAGAGACCCGGTGATGCTTTGTAACTTTCAGCCAGCTCCAAAACCAGACATAAGAAACACAGATACAGGTTCAAGCACCATTGAGCAATCTCAGCGCTTATCTCCAAACACAAGATGAGTCTCACTGGAAAGTTAAAGCTAGCCAGGAGCTCTTAAAAGGCATTTAAAGAGTAAAATACAAACTTCAAGCCGTCACCATGGGGATAAAATTTTCACACAACAGTTTAAACTGTCAGACGTTAACATGTGATACTATTTATTGCCTTGCATTGGCCACCTCCAGCACGTCGCCCATCACGCTAATGGCCGTTCTGTTATTAACCGTGGATTTCATGGTCATTAACTGGAGTTCAGCAAATCACAGATGACTTTATTAGGCATGACTTTGCCTAATTTTGCCATTTTAATTGCACAAGCCGTACTCTATGCCCACCCTGAATGCAAGCTATTTTAAAGTTGAAACAACATTGTCCTTTCTATTTGCCATCACATGGTACAATTTGCCAGCAAAAGAAGCTAAATAAAACAATCCAGAGTAAGAGCTTGCCCATTTCTGTGCTGCTTTAAGGTACAAACCACATCTGATAAGGCAAAAGTGAGACCACAAGAACCACATTCTGGTCAAGGTTTTAATAAAAAGACTAATAGAGAAGGGAGGGGAGATGGGGCTCAGTCAACAGACAGGATCAGACTCACAACCACCGAGTCCAACAGCCGGTCAACAGCAGACAACAAACCTGTCTGCTTCAAACCAACACAACAAAATACAGCCAAAAAGCCTTTTACAAGCAATGGTGCAGCGAGTGGCTGTGCCTGCCCTACAGAGGTAAAACCATCACCTCCCTGTGCGTTGTCATCATTAACCCCCAGTGCTCTGCCTTCATTTTTTGTGTGCGCTAGAGATAGCGCAGCTTGTTTGGGATATCAGAATTACAAAACCAGAAAAAACCCACCCCCAAACCCAAAATTTAAACAAGCAAACAAAACAGGAAAAAATAGACTGAAAGTTCACGAATTTCCTGCTGCACTGTGACCAACTCGGAATACGATTTTTGTGAAACTTCAAATTTTGAAGTGTAAGAAGAAGTGGATAAATATCCACCAAACTGGACTGAAGACCAAGCTGGGCTGTATGACCGGCAGGGACAAATTCATTTCTGCATGAGGAACGTTAAAGCACATCCACATCCCCAGGGCATGCAAACGCGGGGTTGCCACGCTGCAGCTGACACCAGCCCCGTACAACCCTCCGCTCTCCAGAATAAAAGCGTTTCTCCCAACAACTAAAGCACAGCTTTCCCAGGTCACCAGATCCTTCCACGGGCACAGGAAGTTTTTGCGGATATACAACAGGACCGCAGCCTTAGATCCGCTGTTCAATCACAGATGTATCACTTCTGCGTTGTATAGAGCCTCTTCCTGATAGCTTTTATTGCACCGTTTAAAAACGTGGTACATCATGTGATGAATAATTGCGTTAGCTCTGCATACATGAATGGCTTTAACCTGCAGCTTATACTTAGTAATGAATGTCAGAGTATGTGTTAATAAAAATTAGATCAGCATAGCATGGTGTCAGGATACACGTTTTGTAAGCCAGTGCTGTTACGTCTTCATGTCATGTGAACTGTAACATACAGTAGCACGGAACAGGCATTCCTGTTCCCTTTGGATTGTACAGATGTTTTGTGCTCCCGGAGAATATACTAAAGAGAGACGTTCACTCTTAGTATGTATCTATTACAACATTATTAGCCACACTCCTAATTATTCCTTAGGAATTCCAGGCATTTTTCATTTGGTTCTTAGTAAAGGAGAAAAAAAAAAAAGGTGCCTTAACAACTATTTGCGTCGTCGGGTTCATAAATGAGCCCATCACCCTATACCAGAACTGCTATAATTTTATCGGAATGAAAACCATTCTCTTTGATCTCCTCCAGTTCTTAAATCCAGCAGTTGTGTATTCAAACATCAATGGAAATGTGGTTTCAAGCTTCCTCTTTCATTATCTTCCTCAAAGATAAAAAAGAGCAAAAGAAAAAAAAGTTCTGAGCTGTAGAGATGAGGCAATATTTTTACAGTAATTTCTTTATCTGATTTCATCCTGTTTACAGAAGCTGCTGTTTGGAAGATTTTCCCCCCCCCAACTACCATTTTTGAGACGGCTTTTCTTTAAATAAACGTATATTAAAAAATAGAACAGACAACAGAGTCAGCTTCCTGCTTGCTCTGTATTGTAAAGGAGATAAGGTTGCTAAATGCTCTGCTATCTGACTTTTGTTCAGTGCGTGACCTACATGGATCGAGATGGAGATTTAATGATTAAACTCAACTGCTTTATCTTCAGCAAAGGAGGGGAGGAAAGAGCACCCAAACAAACTTCTTATGTTCCGGCATGACAGAATTACGGTTCAACACAATAATTAACTATCTGACACATTCCTGCGAGGCTGCAGTTGTCACTAATGGCTCCGAAATGCCCCTTCTCTGTTGTCATAACCCAGAGCTCTTCTCAGGAGCCAAAACAAGCACGTACACTGAAGAGGATCACGGCTGGCAAAACGCATTTCGTCCCTTCTCAGCTGATTCATCCAGACCGCAGGTGTGTTTCATGGCTCATATACCACCGATGGAAAAATTTAGGAGCAAATTCAATTAAAACAAAATAGGTCCTTGATCTACCAAACCCACAAAACCATTTCAATCTCTTCCATCCAAGGGCCCGGACTCCAATCTCCCTGCTACCTTCTTTATGGCTCTTGGAACACGTCTTGAATTCTCACACCAGATAACGCAGCCTGCTTTGCTGACTGTTACACATCCAGCATCTCCGAACAAACCAGGAGAAGACAAAGCCCTCTAGGTGCTTCCCAGGCTGCTCCTCCTGCATCCTATGAGACCCATTGCAAGTAGAACCTAAAAACCTTGAATTAATCCGCTACAACACAAGTTTCAAAAGGGCTGGCACTTCAGTTTTGGTGGGTAGTAAAAACTACATGTATTTCTGCATGCAATCCTCATGCAATAAAAAACAACCTGACAATGCCTCCCAAACCCGAGCAAACTCAAGATCCACCCTGGGTTCACCATAGGGCCTCCTGAGCTTTGCAAGCATGCAGATCAACCCGTGGACACTGGCAGTGGTTTTTATTTTTGCATGAAAGCCACATGACACGCAGCAAGTTTAATGAAGTTTGTTCTTAGCATTATTTCAAACCTCCGGGGCTGCTGTCACCCACGTGGATCAAACCAACAGGATTTATTTGCATCAACTCCTACTGGAAACAAAAAGCAGCAGCCACCAGCTCCTGCAACATCCAGAAAAGCAACGAGGTCCTCAGACCTCCAGTACCCAAAATACGAGGATTACATCAAGAGCAGAATTCACTCTCCAACTTGGAGCACCAAAGCTCATGACATGAAAGAACAAATTTAGGGTCCTACCTTCCAAAAATCCCTGCAGAGCTGCGAGACCAGCTATTTCAGGCACCAGAGGAGCTTCCCTGCCAGAGTCCCTGGGCAGCCCCAGCAGCACCACCTGCCCAGCTGGGAGCATTTACCTTCATTACTGAACCCACATGGAGCTGAGAGAAGCATTTCTGCCCTCTCATCCACCTCCAGCGCTGGCACAAAAACCTGCCTGCCCCTGGTCAGGAAGGGCTGATCAATATTATTATAAGATGTTCATGGGAAAACCTTTTCCCTGCCACCTCCTCTGTGTGGAGTGGGGTGGGAAGAGCAGACTGGAGTCAATTTTATCACTTCCAAGGGCCTTTTTCTCCCATCTTTAATGGCTTTCCTACGTTCCTCACCTCCCTTTGACCACATAGCAGTACAACATCCCCAAAGTTTGACTAGGAAACCTAACGTCAGCTTAATCCCATAGACCGTTCCTGGGTAAAAGCGCTGGGAGGAAGCAGCCTGCAAACACAATGCTCGCCCCTCGTCAGGGGAGAGGAATTTCATCCTGGAATGCCACGAATGCTGTCGCAGCCAGAAACGGAGCTGCTTCCAGAAGATGCTCTTTAGTGAGAGGGGAGATGCTGCAGCTCTTTGGTTACGTTATGTTGGCCTCTGCATCGCCTGGTATTAGATCATTGTCTTTCTTGTAGCTTTAGATTCCTGCAGACAACCATCCCAGCTTGACATTTTAGTGCTAAGGAATCAGTTAGCTAGTGATGGGAAAGCAGATTTTGGTATTTTTTTTTTTTAAAAAAAAGAGGAGACAAGACTCACTGATTAGCCCTATTGCTCCTGCATCTTTCTATAGAAGTGTGGGAAGAAGCGCGGATTTAGAGGATGGAGAGATGCTATAATGAGCTAAAGCTGTCTGGGACTGAGGGATAGGAAGTTAAGAGGATGCCCAAGTCAAACTTGAGAGTCTCGTTTCAGAGTCACATATGGAGTGGCAAATATGAACCACCCTGGTATTTGGGGACATCTGGTCTTGAAGCTGATTCAGTTTCTAAACTTTGTTATAAAGCTTCTCAAAAGCTGAAGCATGAGGCATTTGGCAGGGCAGAGCCAGAAGATGGTAGATTTTTCCAGCCTAGTGGAAAGAAAATCAGAAATACTTCCACGCTGCCACATGAATGCTGCTTGTTGCACTGATAGATTGGAGACGTTGCACGAAATAAAAGAGAAAACAATTAAGCGGCACGTGACTCTGGGAGGGGGTAGATTTACTTTGCAGGATTTGCATCAACATTTTCTTTGGCTTCGATCCAGGCCGCTCAGCACCCCTTTGAGTCACTTAAACAAACCCAACTTTGAAAGCCAAACTCTGTCAGAACTTCAGAGTCTCACCCAGCTCCGCGTTCGCACCAGGAGAATGATAAATCTCCTGCGAGGTGGTCGCAAGGCCCACAAATCTTCTCTGAAGGTCTCTGCTCATTTTGCACACATGAAAAAAAAAAACCCATAGCAGTCTTCATGTGGTTTTTGAGCTTTGTGATGAAGATTCAACACAGCCCCGCACGATCTGATGCCAAACTTTCCGGAGAGGGTTGTAGTGGAGCCGTAAAGCTCAGCTCCACCTTCCATCCTCTGCTCAGTTTAAAGATGGTCAGATGTGGGATTTTGGTCATCACGCTCTAGAAAAAGGGTGATGGGGGTTCGATGTTGGGTCCCAATGTGCCCCCATTTCCCTGACGCTGAGCAGTCAATGGATGATCTGGGGCTTGACTTCAGACTCGCCAGTGACAGAAGTTTTGATTCACAGAGAGTAAAGAACCCGGTGCATATGAAAAAACAGCTATAGGTTTGTTCCAGCAGATAGTCATGATTTGCCTATTTTATGGCAAGGTTTGCAAGTGTAGAGCAAACATTTTGCTCTGTAAAGTTCGGAGCAAGCTGCTGGCTCACACTAATAACGATATTTGGGGCCTTGTGATTATTTTATTTAGAGCTTTTTCTTGCAATTAACTTCAGCCCTTCAAGTCTTTCTGTTTTGATGAAGTTATTTTCATATGGTGCAAGTTGAAAGAGGGCTGAGACAGCTCCACATATATATTATAATCATATTTGAGCCATTTTTGTTCTTCATCTGTTTAATGTCATCTGCGCTGCCAAAGTAGCTCAGCTCCTTCAGGGCAAAACTGCGTAATGGGAACTGACTTTCCTGATTTACTGTCAGTGTGTGCAGCTATGCGAGCGCGGCACCGCTGGATCGGGCTCAGCTCTTCCAGCCTTATTACTCAATTACCGTTACTTTTACAACGGAATGTTAACCTTATGATAACCATTAACTGTTGTCAGTTGTTGCGCGTATGCAACAGCCTCTGTAGCTGTTCAGACAGAACTAAATTGGAATTTGGTTCTGAATTAAAATCCAGACTTGGATTTACCCAGCACTTTGGAAGAGTTACGAGGCCGCAAGCAAGAAGGTTTGATCTGGTAAGTAATTGAGGTTGAGATTGCAGGCCCTTCCTTGCTGTTGGACTCGGATCCTTTCTTGGGATGTGGAATCCAACGCCGCTCTCATATGGCGGCTGCTCCGACCTGAAGTTCTCCAGTCTGGATCCCTTTCGCACATGTGTGATCAAGCTGTGGATGTGGAACAAGCTCCAGCCTCCTGGAGGAGATGGGCGGAGGGCTGTGTGGAGCGGGGGTTGCACCGTGTGCTCTGCTTTAGACTTTTTCACTTGTCGATTAATACAAGCAAATGTAAAAATCTGCCTCCAGAAGCGTCTGTGAACGAAGTCGCAAGTGAGGGACAACAAGAGGCTGGAGTTATGGGATGCTGGTGACTTGAGACAGATGGGTCTCTTCTTGCTGTCCTGCTTCTCAAAGCCACCCAGAAACTTGCGTCTGGAGTGGGAATGGGGAAGGTGTAATTTTTCCCCAGACACGTACAAAAGAGCCGCGTTCGTCCCCACCAGCACCACGAGCTCCTTTCTCATCACCTCTGCCTTCCCTCCGCCTCCTTGGCTGCTGAGGGAACGCTGACAACACGCTGTCACACTCCAAAAACACCTCACAAAAATCCACTTCTTAGGTCCTTCTCACTTTCCTTCATGTTTCCTAAGTACACACAAACATTTAACGACCTACAACTGTAATTGAAGCAATTACTTTAACACAGAGGCAAACACAGGTCCTAGCACCCTCCCAGAAAGGCTCTTAGTGCATTTGCTTAATGCTTTTAATTACAGTTGTTAATATGATGGATTGATAAGATGTTTGACAGCTTCTGTTTAGGTTGGGATGTTCTGGTACTCCGCAAGAGCTCCAGAAATGCTTGGAAGAAGCAGCCTGCTCAGGAAGCACTGTCAGAGTCAAAACCCTGTCCCAGGGCATTGTAGCAAATTAAAATGATTGTTTTTTCTTCTCTTTTCAAGAGGGAGTTTTTCCTCCTTCACCTCCCAGTGTGAATGTGGATGTACGAGCAAGGACCAGCAATGGGAAAGGAAATGCAGAGAAACCACACAACGATTTACTGGGGCTTTAGCAAAATATTATCATTCTTAATATTTGTCGGCATGTGGCAATTTCCTTTGAACCAGGGATAGTTTAAATTCCTCCTTGCTTTGAAGACTTAATTTTCTCCCATAAAGATTATGGAGACTGTCTTGGATAATTTTAGGACTTAGGCACACTATTTGCTGAGCTCAGGCATGTTTTGCACCATGTAATGTATATTTTATTTGCCACCTGCCAGCCAGCGTCCACGTTTTCCCAAATCTAGAGGTCACAGACGAATCCTTAGCAAAGCCATTTGCCATGTCCCACCATCCACATTGGACGTGCATGGCCTGTGTGCCCGGCACGCATGCAGACACTGCTCAGCACCTCTTGTTAAATAACATTTCCAGGCACGGTGAGTGTCCTGGCCTGGCGCACGGGTGCAAGACAAGGTGTCTGTTTGGTGATGCACAACCTCTCCAAGCCCGGTGAGTCAGGGTTGGTAGGCAAGTGAGGTATGAACCTAAATAAATGTCTCGGTTACTCTGAACACAGCTGGTATGTCAGCGTAAAACTTGCGGCTTTTGGGGTAGGAGCGGAACACACTGAAAAGGACTAATAGATGAAACCTGCGGCAGACAAATTCAAAATAAAGCCTGTAGACACAGCAGGCATTGTAGCGTATTTCTGAATGACGCTTGTGCCCCTGTTTGTGTCTGCAGACGGTTAAGTAGAAAGAGATTGTTGTCTTTATTCACACACATTCCCTCGCCCTGAGTTAACTTCCTTGGGCAGATGAGTGCCCAGAAATAAACTGTCATAACCACGGAGTTAAACTGCCAAGGGGTGGTGAAGTGTCCAGCTCCAGTGTCTTCAATCAAGACCGCTTTCCTTCTTTGAAGATTTGCTTTGGCCAAGCACAAGTTGTGCCTCAGTCAGACACCAGTTATTGGACTTGATACGGATGAAATCTAATGGCCCATGAAATAAAGGTCAGCAGAAAAAAAGATTATTGAATGGTTTCTTCTGGCTTCAAGTATACGAATCTGCAAAAGGTTGGCAACTCGTACCCACCGTCATGGTGTTTTTCATGGTATCCTTTGATAACGGGATTAGAAAGTACCAATATTAGTTCAAAAAAGCTGCTGGGAAGTCTCTGACATTTGGTCATTACCGGCCTTCAGTCGCTATTGATCGGTGTCTGCACTGGAGCCGTAATCCAGCGCAGGGACGGACCCGCCGCAGCTGCTGAGACCTCGGGGATCGATACGCGGGCTGGCGAAGGGATGCTGCTTGTCTTGGGTTTATTTGTTTGTTTTCTGTTTTGCTTTGATTAGTGTTTTGGTTTGTTTTGTTTCATATTTTTTCCCAGATTATTCTGCCAAACGTTTTGGCAGCATCCTCATTCCTTAAAACAGAGGAATCGCCATTTCACCTCTCCTGAAACATTCACTATCAGATGCCATCGTCCTGCATGGAACAGCCTTCCTGAAGTATGAATATTTCATGGGACTGGTTTTGGGGACATTACTTATGGTTGAGTTTTCATGGCCAATAACTAGTTTTTTTTTTTGTGAATATCAGCACTTCTTTGGTAATTTAAAATTTACTTGAAAAGAAAGAGAAGCAAACCGAGGCTGTATGGGTACAAGCAAGGTCTCGCACTCTTACAAATACCACGATAAAAGTATATTGGTTCATAAGAATACTTTGAAATATTTAAGAGAGCATCAGCAGGAAATATATACACATGTATATGTATAAAACTAGCATTTTGTGAAGTGTGTGGGAAGGAGAACATTTGGGAGTCAGCACATTTCTTACCAACTATATTAAGTGCACCCAAGGGTGAATTTTTTATTTATTTGGATTCTTCTTCAGAACTCCCTCCTACGGTGCTCTGGGTTTCTGGACATGCGAAATAACAAGGTTTGCAGAGATAGAAACAAAACCACTGTCAATGCTGCTTGAGCAGCTGCTGCCACCCCCAGCCCCTTCGTCCGGACACAGCGGGGGGAAGGCCGCTCCCAAAAAGCCAAGATCTCTCCTGAAAACCATCAGACCTGCCTGGACCTGACAGCTGGGACAGCTGGGGGCTTTTCCTGCTGCTTCCAGGAGTCGTCCCACCCTACGTCCCCCATGGTCCACCCCAGCCAGACATATTTCTGTCTGAATTTTCAAGGCGACAGTTCATATTTAATGGGAAGCATCTTCATTGCGACAAAATCAGTTTCAAAAATCCCTGGGCTTGAGTGGTGCAGGAAACTTTGACAAAACATTTGAACTAGATTCAGTTCCTTGGATATTTCAGTCTTGCCAGAAACATAAGAATTTTGGTAAAGCTCTTATTTGGAGAAATTTCTCAGCTCCTACTTTTCTCCCCCAATGGAATAATTAATAAACCAGGAATATGGAAGAATCGACTGGCATGGTGAACAGGTGCTCTCCCTTGCTATGCGAGGGCAGCTTCTCTCAGTCTCTCCTATTACAATTACTCCGCTTCCAGAAATCATCAAAAAGTCATTTATTTCAGGAGCTGGATTCTGAGCTGGCCTGAAACCGCAATCAAGGAAATCAGTCACAAAACAAGGGGGAAAAGATCTGTGGGTTTTGTCCTAGCGCAGGACGGCCAAATTGTACTTTTCTCTCTTTCTCGGTGGCGGATCAATGGTGCCAGCGGAGCTACTCCTGGTGGCCAAGGAGGAGAAGTGTCACAACAACAGGCTTCCCTTGCCTTGCCTCGGCAACAAGCCAAGATCAAGTTACAGTTTTCTTCCCTCTGTCTCTCCCTTTCAGGGTATTTTGCATTAATTAGTCAATGGCCTGGCCCGATCTTGGCCGGGATTGCCTCACCTCCTTGCATCATGTTTGGGATGGGACATGCCCCACCAAGGCACCGTGGTCCACCAAGAGCCTGCAGAGGTGACCCCGAGATCTTCCCCACCCTTGCTGCATTTGCTCTTTTCCTTCTCAGCTCTCTTTCTGTCGCTTTTCAAATTAAGGTGCACAGGAAACCAAAGCAGTTTCTGATCTCTCCTCCACCTAAAAAATTAGAACATCAAAACCAGTTTTACCAGCAATAAACGAAGCTACTTTGAAAAGTGAGGCAAAGGGATCTATCTGGAGTCAGTAAGACATTGTTAGGATCTCTTTGATCGGGAGCCTTAAATGAAAATTATCAAATGGCGCTTTAAAACATACACCCTTTTGTTTGATTAGCCTGCTGCAGATAACCTTTATTAAACCTGATCTAAAATTACAGCCATGCACTGGTGGTTCTTTGATGCCTTGGCTGTTTCATTTCCTGTTTATACTATGATACACGTTGCACTAGGAGATAAAGCACTTCTGAAGGATATTAAGACATGAAAGTCCCTTGGCTATTTGCTGGCACTGTTTTGATGTTTTCTTGCTCTCTAGAAATTAGCATATCCTTTTCAAAGACTGCCTCTGATGAGAGTAATCCTTTGCCATGATGTATTTGCTAAAAGTCATAAATGATAGTATATTGTGTAAAGAAATGACACATAAAAGGGACGATGCTAGATTATTGATAATGAGGCAACTTGTGCAACTCTGCTTTTGGCTTTTATAAAACACATTTTTGACACCATAAATACATTGAGCTTATATTAATGAGGATTTAATACTTCTGAGATTTTAGAAACTTGCTTAGAACAACTTTTCAAAAGAAGGTTTTTTTGAGAAGTTTAATGTTTTCGCTAATTTTGATAAGATAGTCTGTTAAGCACGTTTTGCTGCCTTCATAATGAGGAATGATGGAAAGGTTTTTAGCATGGCTTTGCCAGAATTAAACTGTGCTGCAATATTTATTTTATTAATTTGTGTAGTGTCTATTGCCATAGAAATGAAGTGGTTTAATTATAGAAATTTGCAACAAAACGTTACCTTTCAGAAAAAATAACTTCGACACACATAAAAGGAAAACATGAGGATCTGATATCTGAAGGTGTAAATAAGTATTGCTCCATTGAAGCTTTGAAGTGACATTGATTTACATCACCAAAAGATCTGTCTCCTGTTGTCACTAACAAATGACCTGAGCATTTTCACAGACAAGAAAGCCATGCCTGGATGACCTAGAAAATAAGGACCAGGGTGTTGGGATGATAGTGGGGTGAGGAGAAGCAATAAGGGCTTGGAGGTCTCAACTAGTCTCTTTTCAAAGGGTCTTTTCCAGGACTTTTCAAAGTGCTCTGGATGACACGTTCTAAGTCAGACTATAAAATTCCTGTAACTGCATGAAAACCACCGTAATATTTATCGAGTTTCATTTGCACAAGCACTCTTCCACCATTTTTACTACCCAGACGTGTGGTAGCACAAGAAGATCTGGACTCTGATGGAGGTGATGTGGGTCAGGCCATGGTGGCATCTCTGGCCCAGCGCAGTTTGGTGACTTTGGTGGAGTATGATAAAGATTTATGTGTTACTTTACAGAAAGTGCTTTCTGTAGATAGACACAGAGAGCTGCACTTTGTATTTTTCAAAACAGGTGACCTGAGTTACACACCTGAGGCCGTAACACACCTGGGCTTGAGGATTTTGGTCCCTAAATTAGTAAACAGAATTTGCAGCCACCCTGAATACTTGAACTCACCCTTCGGAAAATCCAGTCCCTTATCTATACGCCTTTATGCGGAGCTGAGCCCTCGCCTTAGATATCCCAGGCTGATAATCCTGCCCTCAGGAACCAAAGATCTCATCTGCTATCCACCAAAATCAATGGAACAATTGGGTGTGGGTGGCTGCTCCAAGGAGCCCTGAAGGCAATAAAGGTGACAGCCAGCCCTGCTCCGCTGTCACCAGGACCTTCCCAATAGGCACCAGCACCATTTAGAGTCACAACTGTGCCAATCATTATAGGACACTATTCTTCACTTCTGTGCATCTCACGGGCTTGGGGCAGGAGCTGGGCTTTTATCAGTTTGGTTAGACGGCAGCGGGAGATGAGAGGAAAGGACACAGGAGCAATTGGAAAGGCAGAGACAAATGACACCTCCAGTGGTGAAAGCCACCTCGGCTAAGACATTGCCAAGATGATTGCTACTTAAACGTGCATTAAGCAAATATCTCTCCTTCCTTCCAGCTGGGCCTCCAGTGGAGTTGCCTTCTCCTACAATTTACTGGATTGAAAGTGCACGGAGTGACAAAATCACCTTTTTAATGGCTGCAAAAAAAAAAAAATCACAAACAGTTGACAATTCAAGAGAAAAAGACTTAAAAAAAAAAGATAGTGTTGTTTTTTTTTTTTCTGTATCCTTATCAGAAAGTCTTTCAACTTCTCCCTTGGAAAGTGAAGACACAAAGAGGGTGCTGGGAAAAGGATTTCTTCCTGGGCACCTGCTGTTAGTGCAGCCAGCAGGGCCAGGGAGCAAAGCCGTTTTGGATTAGTCCCTAAGAAATGGTGATTATCAAGCCTTCTTTCTGCAAGACTGTTGCTCGTTGGCCTATGTGCCACCCAGTAACAGGATTTGCGTGACTCCAGACAGCTGCTTGGGGAATATGTCCTGTTTTATTGCTTTACCGTATGTCATACAGAATTCATGGCAAGGAACATGACTCATAAGATCAGCTCAGGCCTATATGAGGTTTTCTGCAAATTCGGGGTGATTTCACTAAAAGTAATATATGCAAGGCTCATGCTAAGCTCATCTTCCAACCAAAATAAAAAGGCAATGAGCAGAAAGCATGCAACACCCTCAAAGCCAAAGGACTTGGTCTCTCTTGGACGTCCTTGACAGACTCTGCAGTTGTCCTCTGAACCACCCATGGGTCTCCATGGGGCCAAGCCAGCGGAACCAGGCGCTGCTCTGGAATCCATCCCTGTCCAGCTCGGCCGGCCCAAAGGCAGCTGTGAGTGAGGCCGGACACTCCCTGCAGTAACGGCTCCTTCCAAGAGCCTCTCGGCCTCGCCAGCACGGGAGAGACGGCCAAGAGCTCTCGCCTGCCAGGATGTCACAAGACTGGTGAGTCACGGGAGGATCACAAAGTGTTGTTCTCATAATGGAGCTTAATAACAGCCGGTGTCAAGGTAAAAGCACCTGCATAACTTTACAGCCTCGCAATAACACTGCTGGGCAACTCGAGCTCGCAGGTCCCCGCACTCAGTTCATCCATGTTCAGTCTTGTTCTCTGCAGTGGCTTTGGGGCTCATGTGTCAGTGACACAAGGACGGGTTGTTTGTAGGACAAGTGATGCCCGAACTCTGATATTCATGATATTCATACTCCAAATGGAGATAAACGATGTGCTAGACCACAGCTGGCAGGTCTGGATAGAGACTGCTCAGCCCTGATGACCAGGTGGGGAGGACACCTTGGTGTCCCCTGACACGCCATGTTTGGTGGGGTGAGGAAGAGGATGCAGCCTGTGGTGCAGTCACTGATGGTTCTCCCCTGGCCTGCCAGCCATTAAGCTGCGTGGTGACCCTAAAACATCAGATCGCACTTTCCACCTGTGGGCTCACAGACCATGGGGCTGCCTGGGTCTCCAGTTCTTCTGTAGCTCCTCTCCCAGGCTGCTGCTTTCACTCCAGACCCCACGCGGGGTCTTCCCCGCCCAGCTGCATTTCTACAGAGCAAATCTCCTCCTTCCTTCCATCAGCAAATCCTTCTGTCCTCCCCATCCTACTGCTTTACATCTTCAGGGGAATCGAATCCCCCTTTCCTGACATACAAGTGACTCACCCAAGCCTGACAGCCAGGCAGACGGTCCATAAACAGCAACAAGACCTCACCAAATAACATCACATCTAAAAGTGCCCGTTCAAGCACCTGGGGGAGGACATCTGCTCACCTGCAGGTTTTCCTGCCCATTTGGTGCAGCTGAAGATGCCTTTGCTCCTCAGCATCCAGACATTGTCCATGAGATTTGGTTCAAAAGTTGACCTTTCCCTCTGGAGTTTCTCCAAAAACACACCCAACATAGACCCTCTCCCTTTGTTTGTCTCCTGAGCATTGTTACCATTCAATAATGATCTCAGAGGTGCTAAGCTGATAATCATCTACCTCAGCTACTCTGCACACTTTGTCAGGCACGTTGATAATGAAAACATAGAGTGTAAAGATATCCCCTTCCCAAGGTAATGGAAAACCTGAGTGGAGATTGACATTAGAAACAAGATAGGCGGACGGAGAAGCCAAGTAAAAAGGAGAAACATCTGGTTCCGTTTTTCTTTATGAAATTATCTCACACTGACCAAGCAGTACCTTCTCTGAAGTATATAAACGTTGAAGACACACACACATGGTTGTTATCAAATGGTATTGTGCAAAATTAAATTGGCTACTTTATGGCGAAATGGAGAAGGAAAGCAGGCATTTCGAACACATGTGTGTCTCTCAGTGAGGTCTGGAAGCGATCACGATGCAAGGATGGCTACTTTAAAATATCTACAAATAGTTAGGGCCATTCTGCTAGATGAATAAGCTGGGGCTGAATTTAATAAAGTTATCAAGGCCATAATAACACAGGGGCCAGTGCCTGAAACTAATAAGCGGTTTGGTGAGCATGAGATAGTTCATATGTGCAAAGCATTCCTCTAGCGCTGCCTTGCAAAGGTAAAACACCATGCCAGATTCCTCTAACCTCACCAAGATGTGCTGAACATCTGCCTTTAGGCCAGGCTTAGCCAGCTAGACTGGAGAGGACATTCAGCACATTTTTGTCTAAGGGGTAGTCACAAGCTTGGCATGGCCTTCACTGGTAGGTCCCCTGCAGCGGCGCATGTTTGTCCTTAGCACGTGTGCTCTCTGCGCCAGCTGGTGGCACGTTTGTGGTTTAAGGAGAGAATCAAAAAGATCTTCACCACTAACAAACTGTTACGTCAATATTTTATCTGATGGTTTTCGGCGGTAGCTTCAGAGCAGGTTCCTCGGGGCTCAGGACACGAGGACACTGCGCGGCAGCTCAACCTGGGTGTGGAGGAATGTTCTCCTTTGCGCTCTCCAAAAATGAAATTTTCCATTTGTGGAAAATTCCACATCTCTGATGTATTTTTTTTTATTTTTTTCCCTAAATCAGAGGACTATTTTAGATATGAGAAATTTTCTCTGGACTGGAAATTCCCGACACCACACATGTCGAGAGGGAAGCGCTCAGTTTTTCCAGCGGATCGGTGGCAGAGCAGGAGAGAGGGCTTGATTTTCCCGAGCTCCACTCCAGAGCTCTGCTCATCAAGACAACAGCCCCTGCACGACTTTCGTTTGGATAAACCCACCTTTCCCACAGAGCTGCAAACCTGGGCAAAGGGTGAAGTAACAACCCTCCTTTTATTCTTTTACATTTTAAAATTTTTGTTTATTTCAGCTTGAGAAGCAGAGACCCAGGGCTGGCTCCAGGGAATGCGATTCCATTCCTTTGAAAATTCTCGTTCTGCTGGTCGGCATTTTGTTCAGCATTTCCCTTCCCAGTCGGTATTGTGGGGCTGAACTTTCTGAAGGTGTTGACTGTGCGGAAAGAAGAAGAAAGAAGGGCAGATTTCATTTAGGTTGGATTTACCCGGAGAGTGATTTTCTTCCAGAGATCCTAATCTGAAACCGCTTCTTCCCATTCCCCTATAGCAGTTTACAATCTCTGACTACGCAGGCTTAGACCATGAATCTGTTCGCACCAAAGGGGCTGGCCAAGTGCTTGGTGAAGAGGTGGGTTGGTGTTTTGGCTCTCAATATCAAGCTGGGGGCCCTGGGGAGAGGGCTAGACCTGGGGGCCCTGGGGTGCGGGGTAGACCTGGCCCCCCTGGGGTGCGGGGTAGACCTGGCCGTCCTGGGGTGCAGGGTAGACCTGGGCCCCCCGGGGTGCGGGGTAGACCTGGCCGTCCTGGGGTGCGGGGTAGACCTGGGCCCCCCCGGGGTGCGGGGTAGACCTGGCCCCCCCCGGTGCAGGGTAGACCTGTCCACCCTGGGGTGCGAGGTAGACCTGGCCGTCCTGGGGGTGCGGGGTAGACCTGGCCGCCCCGGGGTGAGGGGTAGACCTGGGCCCCCCTGGGGTGGAGTAGACCTGGGGGCCCTGGGGAGAGGGGTAGACCTGGGGGCCCTGGGGTGCGGGAAATCAGGGGAAATCAGAGAGTTTCAATAGCCGTGGATGCATGGAGTATAATCAGACACGGGATGTCTCGTGTAGGGTCCTTCTTTCCCTCCCTTGCAGGTTAAGGAAAAAAGTATTGTGACTTGCCTGCCTTCCGGTTTGGTTTCGCAGCTCTCGGAGCCAGAATCCCATCTCCATTTCAGAGAGCAGCAACCACGTGCTAAGCTGGACATCAAAATGCTCCCTGGGAACGGGGCTGCGGGGCCGCCCTCTGCGCTCTGGGATGCACAATGGATTGTGTCCACATTAAGTGAGTAGCACACAAGGTCTAACAAACCCAGAATCTGAAACCACCTCCAGGACGTGGAAGATTTGCAGGAGAGCTGCTTGGGCATCTTTCATAAAAAGTCACATTTACAACAGGGATATTGTGCTCAGTTGTACCACAATGCTGAGACAAAAGTTGAACTTGGGAGAAGATATTAGCCCTTTCCTCAGCAGGACAGCCCTGATAGAGCAGAAAGCATTAAGAAAGCAATTTAAAAACCATAATGCTCAGGAAGCACCTAATTTTACTACCAGCTGGGTGTTAAATTAATTGCATGCAAGCCAAATGTGGCACAAGATGGAAAAGTCAGGCTTTAAAGTGTGTGTGCTTTCCTGAGAGCGATTTTGTTCCTTGGTTGAAAGCAAGGATTGTATCTCATGGAAAGCATCAGGTGATCAGCAGAATGATATCATGATGGTTCAGCCCAGCGCATACTTGCCTGGAAATGCTCAGGGGTCAGGAGCGGGTTATAACTCTCTCCAACACTGAGTTATGAGCGTGTGTTGCCATCGGTCTGGAAGGAGAAGTCGCTTTTGGGAGCGGGAAGGCGGCTGCCTACAGATGGGCAGAGCCATGATTCACTTGTCTCAGCAGACCGAGGAAACACGTATTAGTGAAATCTTGGATACCGCAGAGGCTGATAAGTGTTACTGCTCCCATTTTCTCACTAGGTAAACTGAGGTCAGAGATGCTTTTTGACTTGCCCAAGGTCATGCATTAAATTAGTGGTAGAGCCAAAAACAAGACCTAAAAGACCCCGCTTCCTTTCATTGCCGCAGTGTTTTCAATTGCAGATGTAGAAATGTTGCAGGCTTGTTGTTCAAAAAGAACTGATTACCCCTCTGCAGGACTTGTATCAACCTCAAGAGAGATCAAATAGCCCTGTGGTGAAAAGGCATCCAAGAACAGCTGCCTGCCTGCTAACTGGTTTCTAGGCTGCGATTTCTTCAGTAGCATCGCTCCTGGTTCCCACTGAACACTCTTAATTTAGATTGATGGAGCCATTCTGCCAAGCAAGAAACTTTCACTTACAGATATGCAACTTCTATAGTTGTTCAAAACTGCCAGAAATGTTATTTATGACAAATTCACAGCTCAAAGCTAACAGCTGTTAAAGCCTCTCCCTGTCTGTTCCTTCCATCTTTTTTATCTTTTTTTTTTTTTTAATTATTTGTTTTTCTGGTCAGGATCTTGTCTTGGAAATACCCCAGGTTGTAATAGTTCTACTTGTACTGTATTACTTGGCTTTGTTGATCTACTGATGAAGTGCCAGCCCTGAAGTCCTGCCAGATGAAAGTAGGCACCTTATAGCACCAAAGGGAACTTTCCAGAGGTTATTTATGAGCCGAGTCACCGTGCAAGTGTTCTGAACAAACAGCAGGTCTCTGCCCAAATGAGCGGACAGTGGGAAGGTGCACAGAAGGTCTGACACTTAGCGTCCATCAAAACTCATGGAAAAGGCCACAGCCTCAGCTGGACCTGCTCTGGCCAAGTGGCTGAGCAAATGAGCAACAGCACAATTTCAGGGGAACCCAAGTGCTTTAGTCCCCATGGCTTAGATTTGGGATGATTCGGGTTCTCAAGCAAGTCCATCCATCACATGAAGCAGCAACACAGCCGGGGGTTGGGGTAAATCCAGCCACCATCTACTCAGCACTTCGTCCTGCTCCATACAACATTTGCCTCCCGGCTGACTTGAACTCCAGACTAGGCTTAGTTCAATTCTCAGGCCCAGATTCACTACAAAGATCTGAGTCTTGATGAGTCTTGATGAACATTTTAACCAACTTGGCCCAAATTCCAAGTTCATAACAGAACACAAATCCAGGCCCTTTCATGTGGTCTGAGGTTTTGTAAAGAAAGGTTCACTTGGCTCGCAAGTTGGCTTTGGGTTTGGCTGTGTCTCCCAGGTCAGCCCAGCCTGCGAGGGCTGACGGGGCTGACCCAGGCCCTGCTGTCACCGTCACAGCTGGGCAGAGACCAGCTTTTGTCACTTTTGTCACTACTGATGTCATTAACTCATCGCAGGCTGCATGGAAGTCTGCTACGAGTCCTTCCCGAAATTTAATCCCGTGATCACCTTCTACAAACAAACCACACCTCTACGAAACAGAATTCAAACAGGCAGATCATTTTTCATGCTTTCTTCAGTTTCAAGTGATTTTAACAGTTTAATGTGTGTCTTTGCAAGACTATGATCTACTGAAAAAATCTCACTGTCAGTGCTTTCTCTCCTTATCTTCCCTTGCACAGATTTCAAGGAGTAGGTGCAATATCTTAGCAAAGAAGGAGGAATTCTTTTTTCCTGGGTAAATGTGATGAACAGCAAGTGAAAGCGAGCTCTGGCGAGGGAATTCCTTCGGGTACTTGTGCATGTCACCGTAGTGGCACACCAGCTTGCTGACCAGTAATTAGCTTGGTCGAAGCCTTGGCTCAGCAGATGGAACTACAAAGGAATGCGTTTTTGAGGGACTTCTTTCTTGCAAGAAGCCTTTCCAGGAGCGACTGCTGAAGTCCGTCCTGTGATCTCACACAGTAGACCTAAAAAGTAGATTAAGAAAAGTAATAAGCTAAAGGAAAAAAACAGAGTGCTTTGCTCATTTATTTTATATATTAAGGGGAACGCTGACCTTTGAGATCTCTCTTTTCTCTAGTATTCATGGTGATGAATAGAATGTATTCTGACTTTAAATAAAACAGAGTGCTTTGAAAAGACAGAAAATTAGCAACATATGGGCCAAAGGACCCAAAGAGATGAGAAAAAATGAGGGGGAAGAAAATGACTGAAAGTTTCAGATGTCGCTGTGATTCTGCAGCAGAATATTTTAATGTTCCTGCTACTGGGGGAGGGTGGGCTTCCTTTGGACACCCCCCGCGCATCACGCGTGATGGGAGAAAGCAGCAAGCATCCTTCTTCCACTGCAAACGCTCCTTGTACAACCGGACCGGGGGATGCCACAGAAGAAAAGGACAGCAGGAGTTTCCGAAGAAGGTGATTTTTCTCTTCCCTATCCCCTTGCTGCTGTGAACCAGAGATGCTCTGCAATGTAAGATACAATCCTCCCCGCCAGACTTTGATTTCGGTCCCTGGTGCTCACCCCCAGGCTCAGCCCCGGGGAGAGCTCAGACATGGGACAGGACACCTTGGACATCCCTGGACATTGCACAGTGCAGCATATCCTAATTTGTATTAAATAAAATCAATAACAACAACAAATGTTACCATTTATAGTCCTGCAATAAGTTTTCCTTAACTTGTTTTTTCATGGGAGAATTTCCTTGGTTTTCTCTAAATTAGATCTGAAAAGTTCCATTTCTAAATGAGGAGGGAGTGCACTTGGTAAGGGGTGAGTGGCTAAAAATAGTTTATGCCGCAGACAAACACTAATTATCTGAGCCTTTTTGATGGCTGGGAACCTTCATCAAATCAGGAATTAGCTAAAGCAGGAGTTGAAGTATCAAACCGTTCACAGCTAATGTTGTGTAATCATTTATGTGTCTTATTAATTGATTCAATATTTTTAATTAAACACCAAAATACTTCCCTTTTAATTAAGGTCTGATGCAAACCAAGCAGAGCAAGGAAACTTGGAGTTAAGACTCCCAGCCTCACCCCTCAGTCTCTCACAACAAACGTGTTCATAGGGGCCACGTGCTGATACGAAACCTCTCCAAAGAGGGGTAATTAGGGCAGATGAAGCCGACCTGGCGTCAGTTCTGCAGTGACATTGGGAAGCACCACATTCATACACGATGCAGAGAGCTCCATGACACAACATGTTGGGTTTTTTTCACAAACGAAACCAAATCTGGGTAAAATTAACATTCTATCCTGCTATAATATTATATTTAGTCCAGACCCAAGTCTGCTTATTTTTTCCATTCTGTCTCTGTCATTTTAGCTCATTTGCCTCTCAACCGAAAAATGAAGGGGGGAAAAAGTTCTCTGAGGTTGCACAAGCATTAAAACTGTTCTGTGCTCCCTACAAGACCTGTAAGGCTGTGAATCCTTTGCACATCCTGTAATATATATTACATGATCATACTTAGGTATTTGAACAGACCCACTACCACTTTGGTTTTCCTCCCCCTATTTTGGAGTGTCTAGTTAAAAATGACTTTGCTTCTCCTCTTGGCCATTGATAGGCTTTGCTTTTGCACAGGATGCACAAATATTTCTCAAAAAGCTTTTTCCAGAGCTGCCCATGCTTAAATCAGCAGAGTGTTAAAAGCAATGAAGTATATAGACAGCTCACGACTGAAATACTCTATCCTACAACTCTCGCAGTAATAACGTAAACCCCTTTTGGCATTAGCCATGGCCAAGTTTGAGGAGGGACAGGAGGGAAATTAAGCCCCTTTGGGCTTTGGCTTCTCTGCTGGTTCCTCCTGCTAAGGTGCCGCTTTGTATGAGGTTGTTAATGGCTCGTGGATTATGGAAATCCTTTAGCAAACGGGGCCTCTGAGCAGCCCCACTTCTTGGGTATTTTTCAAATGAAGTCAAAGTCCTAGGATGGGGTTTGAAATGGTGGGTGCCAGGGTCAGTTAAACACAAGCTCCTCCAGCCTTTGGTGGGACAGGCCACGATTTGAACATCGCTGGCTCTTGCAGAACTAAAACTTGTTTCTCAGTGTTTGATCTGGCCATGATTTTCCTCTCCGGCTCATCTATATAACCAGAGCGCTGTTATTTACATTCTGCCTGTTAGGTCTGGCCTTGCGGGTCTGGCTTAGGGCGAGTGAGCGCCCAAGCCCGATGGTGCCCTCATCTGGCTGAGGCTCCTGTGCAATAAACACCCACTGCGAATATTCATCCTCACCTTCATCTCCACCCCGGGCAACACCAGGAACGATGGACACGAACCCCAGCTGGCTGGGGACGTGGTTGTGCATCACATCCAAGGTGGGCTGGTCCCACGGGAGACTTTTTCCACCCGTGCTCCTTTCCCGGCTCCCCCCGGCCTCTCTGCTCCACACTGTGCAGCACATGGAGCGTGGAGCCCTCAGAGCAAAGTCCTCAGGGGATGATTTTTAGGGTCAGATAAACTCTGCCCTTCGTTTCCCCCACAGGCATCAAGAGGAGCCGCAGTGCCGAGAGCGGTGCCGGCGGGCAGGGCGTGCCAGCCAGGGATCTGAATCACACAATCATTGAATAACAGCATCATCTTGGTTGGAAGAGACCCCCAAGATCATCAAGTCCAACCATAACCTAACTCTGGCACTAAACCGTGTCCCTAAGAACCTCGTCTATACATCTTCTAACCACCTCCATGGATGGTGACTCACGAGTTCGTGGTGGTTTTATTGGAAAGATCCAAATGGATCTTTCAAAATTCACTCTTGTGGTTTCTTCCACCGATTTTGCTTGGAGAGATAAGACTGGTTTTTGGCAAGCTGCCAGCCTAACTGTTGACAGAGCCGTACAGTTCAGCTCCGAGCTGCAGGACTCTTCCTCCAGAATAAAGGCTCCTTTTCAGTTTACAGACACGAGTACATGAATAAAGGCATATTTCATGCCTGATGTCCAAGTATATCAATTAGATAACTGGAACTGGTGTGCGTGTGGAGAAATTTCTGACGTAATACAACTTGTACGAAGAAGAAAGGCGCTTTCATTAATCTGGTACTTGGAATGTCACTTGTACACCAACAAGTGATGCAGTAAGAACTTGGAAAAACAAATGAAGCCATCGTTTTCAAATATGCAGGAGCCTCCCAAGTTACAAGAGCAAGTGAGAGCACAGGATTCACAAACAAAAAGAGACTCCCAGATCCCAGAAAGGTCCAGAGAAATAAATGTCTAATGCAGAGCAGGTACGTGTAAATTATGTGGGTGTGCCTGACTGAAAAGTTCACAGTGTTGACTCCTTTTTTTTTTGGGGGGGGGAAGAAGGAATTCACTGCAAAAACTAAGATCCTGAGGATTGGAATTTGTGCCAATCCTCATGCAAATTGTCTTTTGTAGTGTGAGTACAGAAGGGACTTGCTGACTCCTGCCAAGATTACGAGTCTCCTACATTCAGATCCTGCGTCCTGTTGAGATTTCCAGCTTGTCTGTAATACGAAGGCAGAGTCTTCCTCGTGCCCTTGTAGCCACGAGAACATAAAATAATCAAAACACGTTGCGAAAAACTGACGCAAATGCTGGTGGTGGATTCACACTGCAAAATTCAGTGCTGGATGTGGGTTCAAACACCCTGAAGTCTGTAAGTTTAGATTTACTAAAAAGCACTACGTTACAATTAAATGAAAGGTTTTCTTTGAACCGAAGAAAGGAAATTAAATTTAGCTGGAAATTTCATCACCAAAAATTCCTGCACCGTATCTCAGTGTTTTGGCACTTACAGAATGGCAAATACAGCTCTGTACTCTTCGGGCATCTCCACTGTATCGTAAGTGCCTTTTGTGTAGGCTTGAGATGATGGGTTAAGAATATTATTTCATCTTCAACTGAGAAATGTTTTCTTGTCTTTAAAAATGAAAGACAGACTCTTAAGATTACTTTTGTGTCAATTGTTCTAATTTAGCACAGGTATTTATAGGTGCCTATCTCATGGGTATCCAAGTGCCAGGTTTTTTTCTCACGGTAAGCACTTTCGTTTTTAAAGTGATTTCATACCAAGAAAATGACGTTTTCATTTTTAAAAGTATTAAAGGAATTGTTGTAAAAAAGGAGGAAACATCTCTCCAGGGATAATATGAAAACTGTATCCGCTCTACTGCTGCTATGGCCCGTTCCAGCAGTTCCCTGAATGTGGTCTTGCACCATTGATGGTCCATGACATATTTGCTGGAGCTCCACAGAGATCTTGGCTCTCCTCTTCATTTTCAGCCCCTTAACTATATAAAGAGACAGCTCAAAAATACACATTATTCTTTCCTAATGCAGCTTTTCCAGAGGGAGTTCTGCTGGTGCTGGTGGGGCAGGAGGCGGCTTGTACAGCTGCCAAAAAGTAAGGAAGGGGCAAGAAAATCGGACTTTTATATCTAAGGAGATAACTGGGAGAAATAGAAGATCCTCCCCAAGGACAGCTGCTGTCCACACAGAAGGATGCAGTTGTCCCATTGTTGGAGTCTGGTGACAGTGCCAGCCTGGTGAAGGGGACACAAGAGGCACATCCGAGCTGAGCTCAGTTAAGTGTCTCATTGAAATGTGATGTTTTCACCCAAACGGCAGAACTTTTGAGTTCCTTGCCCATCTTGCAGGCTAGGTTCAGAAAACATGTCTCCAGCCACCAAAACCATACCTAATGCTCTCAGTGCTGGATTGTGCTTGCAATAAAACATGCAGTAGCAGCAAGGGATGCAAGTGAGTGTCAGGATGAAAGAGGGTGGTTAGTAAGGGGTTAATTTCCCAAACACCAACATAAAAGATAATAGCACTGTGTTAATGACAGTGCTATGATAGCAACCGATAACAGTGAAACTAGTGATCAAAAACAGGTGCCTGTGCTTCGGGGTGAATAAACTGATTTTACCGACTGTATCTCACGTGCTGATGATGCTTTGGTGACTTTTATGCCATTAAGAGGGGAGTTGAGGAAAGCGGAGATTACATCTTCATTGCAGCATTTCTGCGGGGAACATTCGGATCTCGAGGCCTGGCCGGGTCCAGAGCTCAATGACAGCGGTGGGCACAGGGTTGGTGGCGATGGAGGAGCAGCTCTGGGGCCATCTAGCCTCACCTCTCCCTCCATCTCTGGTTTTGATCAACTCCACCGTAAAGAACGGTGTTTCCAGCCAAGATCGTCATACATAAAGATTCAGCTCAAACCCCACATGTTATTGATAAACATCTCAGAGCACGCAGTCTTGGAAGCAGGCTTTCCACCAGCAATAGGGTGACAGAGCTCTGATGGCCTGGAGTCGCGGTGCTGCCGTCACTTGGGTCACCTCCATGTAGCAGAGGACGTTTTCTGGGTGGCATTGGGGGTTTGCACAGGCGAATGCACAGAAACAACCCAGCAGCAGAGGACCAGCCTGGTGTCCTGCACGCAGACGTTATCCCGGTCGTGCCATCGCGTCTGCTTCTGCAGAGCAGCGCCGTCAAACAGGACTCTGCCCGCTTCAAAAGGAAACGTGAGCAATTATGCGGAGCTAATTGTATCCTGATAAGAGCACCAGCTTCGTGATTCCGTCCTGGTTCACATTTTCATATCTGAGTTCTGCTTTTTTTAAAGTAAACACCCTCAAATTATGCTTTCTTAAAAATACAAGATGCCCATAATTTGATTTCCAGGGAAACATGTTCATTAGAGATAAGGTGATTAAAAAAAAACAAACCCAAACATTTTATACTGTTAACTGTACACAGAAAACAATAAGCTCCCCATGAAAAATGCCCAAATAATGCGCCACACAGGTCTCTGATGCTGGAAGTTCAATAACTGCTTTTTTGATAAAATGTTTTCAACTTCTTAATATTAGTTTTATAGCTAGGCATCTAGTTTTCAAACAATGGGCTGGGAACCAGCATTCCCTGCATGTTTTAGACAAATAACCTACTCCTGATCGAAAGCGATGGAAGAATCGCTCCTGCCTTGTAGGTATTAGATTTTTTAATCTACCAATAAGTTTGGTTTTTCTTTCATTTTTTAGTTTTGCATAAAGTAATTCCAAACTGTAAGCCACGACTGACCTAACTACTTATTAAAAATGCTAATATGCTTTTGTGCTTTGATGTCTGGTGAACAATAAAAGGGAGAGAGTTACTCTGGGACACTGTAATCCTTTATTTGTCACTAAGTTATGACACCCAGCAGAGCTGTGTGACAGTCCAAATCAATCATCCCCCGTGCACTGCAGGCCTTCTCTGCCTCCTGCAGAGTCTATGCAGTTTAATTAGCTTTTTTTCACACTAGCATAATGTACATCTGCAGCTTCAGCAAGAAAAAGAAATGGAGGATAGTTCACTGGGATACGGTGCCTTAAAAAAAAAGTTCATATATAAAAAAAAAAAGTCTGAAAGAAGAAACATCACAATCCTTTGTAGTTTACTTCAGAGGAGTTTGCGGTGGAAATCTACAGGACTGGGTACTCTATATTGTTAAATGTAGATTTTTTTTTTAATCTAATAAAGGCCTTTTCAGCTAAAATCTCAGATGGCATTTAAAGCCTTGTTCTTTTCTAATGGTCTATATCTTTTATACCTTCTTCTCGCGGTTGATCATGCAGCAGCTCATTATCTGCTCCTCTTCCCCTCCCCACCGTGGGCTGGTACAATGGAGCCTTCAAACCGATATTTGCTGGTTAGGAATCGCTGCCCCCACCCCCAGCAGCACCCCGGGATGAGGGAGGTGAGGCCGTGCTCCCTCGCACCAGCACCGAGCCCGCGGCCGGAGCGCGTTGGAAGCGCCGGGTCCGTGGTAAAGAAGCTCTATGTACAATGAGCCGCACACGACCCGTGGGGGGAGCAGACACAGGTCGAGCCCCGTGGCATCCCCTCAGCTGCCCTTCTGGAGAATAAGCAAAGTCACGGGACAGAAAGTCTCCAGGTAAACGGGATTGTGTCATCCCAAGAAAATATTTCTGGCCTTGTTAGGCTGGCGGTTGGATCGGATGAGATACTCAAGCAAATAAAAATGACTCATTTCAGAAAGGGCAGCATCGTTTTCCAGCCATTCCAGCTGATGCGATAGAGCTTGTTAACGTGATGGCTTTTAGTTATCTTTCCTACCCTTTGTGTACCATGATGAAGTTTAAAGGCACGCGCGAGCATTCCTTGCGCTATTCCTCCGAGCATGACCACAAAGGAGTCACCTGCAGAACACAGGAGCTCCTTTATTCAAATGATAGATTACATTACTAGAGGCTTGTCACTCTTAATAACCTTCCAGCAGGGAAATGCGTCTAAGGAGGCGATGGGTTGGGTTCAAACGGGAACGTTCAGCAAGAGCAAGCACTTTCCACTCCCCGGGTTCGAGATGTGCCGTGGTGGAAGCTCCTTGAAAAGGCTGCGGCTGCAGATGGACGAGGTCCAGTGGGTCACAGCGGTGGAGACCATCACAAAGACTGCAAAGTGGTCAAAGACATTTATTTGCCCCTTGATTTTTAAGCAGAACTCTGCTTTCAAATAACCCAGCAATTTGCTTACAATGTGACAGGACCACTTACATTCGCCTTCACCACCTTTGCTCCCAAAATGCAGACCTGATCCCCCAACTCTGGGCACTAATGAAAGTACCAGAGCAGCGGTCAGACCTGCTATCAAAGTCCCTTTTAGAGTTGTACCTTAAATTGTCTTTTAAACAGCATCTTTCTAATCCTTCAGCTCAAAAATACTTTATCCTCTTGTGGGAATTATACATATTTCCTAGTTCAAAGAGGTATAAAATATAAATGTACTTCTGCACAATTCAGCATTAATAAGAGTAAATAGTTAGTGTACAGTGCCTTTTCATCTTTAGATTTCAAGTTGCTTAAGCATTTAGAGACTACATTTGGCATTTCTTGCTGTGCTTCTTCTTGGTCTAATGCTATTATTGAAAATACTTTTATCCTGGGCCTTGGCTGGGGTAATTCCTTTGAAATATCTTATTCCACACTCACGCCAGCTATTCTTCACTGCTTTCCCCTTTTAAAACAGATAATTCATTAAGACCATAATATGCAGTTTTAACACACTTCCAGTTTCATGTTTAACAAAGAGTTCCAATTTGGGGTCTGGTGGACATAAGAAGTGAATTTCTTGTTCAGAAGTGAAACATTTTGAAATGATCAAAATAATTCAGCTGTGCTGTCAGGAACACAGACCACCTTCGTCTCCAAAGGAACACAACCAGAAAGTGATGCACGGACTCCTCCTGCCCTTCATCCATATTCCAAATTACTTCCATGGACACTTCATTGGCCAACACGGTTCTCCTGGCCCATGTCCCCAGGTCACCACACTCCCGGTTCCTCTTCCCGGGAAGAGCCTGAGGGGTTTCTCTTTATTTCCACCCCCTTCCTTCCCTGCCAGAGGACACTCCCCACCCCAAAACAGGCTCCGAGACAGGTATTGCAGGGTGTCAAGGAGCATCACCTGATTAGAGGAAAGACTGAAAAAGTGAGACCAAGCCTCACTCCTTGTTTCATGTGCCCTGTTAGTGGGAAACGTGCAGGGATGAAGAAAAATGAGACCTTTAAGGCTCCTCAATAAGAAAGAGAGAATTCAGACCAGAAAATAGTTTTGCCTTGTAAGTCAGCAGATCATACATTAAAATAAAAGTGTGTTAAATCTAATGATAATAATAAGATAATTTGTGAGCCATTTAATACCGTGCCTGGTGCAGGGAAAGCATCGCTTTGGTGAAGAATGGCCTGAGGAAGAGGAGGAGAGGCTGGTTCTGGGGAGAGGATGAAATGCCTGACTTTCTTTTTGAGAAAGTCAGGGGAGGAGGTGGCGGAAAGCATCATGCTTCCACTGGAAGATGCCACAAGGATACAGTGAAGATGAGTCGTACTATTTACCCTTGTTTGCCACACCATTGTCTCCCTCGGGGAGGTCTAAAAAGGAGAATTTTGCATGGTTAGGGCTCCAGAAGGTGAGATCTGCAAAAGCTTTTGGTGCTGTTACTGCCTCATTATCTCCCTGCCCCTGCGGGATGTTTCTGCTCCTATGGCACAAGGAATCAAAGCCTGAGCCCTGCAGATTCTGGTGGAAAAACCTCCCTTCTCACCCGGCCCAGCGAAGCTGCTGGGTTTCCCCTCCAGCTCCGCGAGGGAGCGGCGGGCGGGGGGTGGGACAGATCAGAGGGGAAACGGAGGTGCGATAACATCTCCAACCACCCCAACAAGATTCGCCAGAATTCACCTGCCAGACCCCTTAGTCAGACAGAAAAGGTCAGTCCCATCCATCTGCGCGGTTGCCTCCAGCAAAGCCAAGACCTGCTGTTCCAGCGAGGGTGCATCAGAGGGATCCCACCCCGCTCCTGATTTTGTAGCTTCCAGTTTGCTGACACTGGAAAGGCATCAGAGAAGACAGGAGGATACTTATGCAAAGACTTCTATCAATGGGGAGGCCCATCTTCAAAGCTTTGATTTTACCAGGTGCTGGCATCCCTTCTGAGAGCTGTTCTTGCTTGGGGGGATTCCATCTCAAAGTCCTCACATCACAGGAAGGGGAGTCCTGCTTTGAAGAGTCTCACCAGCAATGGGCCAAACCTCCTATTTGCATTTCATTTTTGGCTGCACGAAGCTTGCTCGTTGGCACCAAGCAAGCATTTTGCAATCTTTTTAAAGCAACAAGGTACCGTGTTTGCTGACACAGCTCAACACCGGGATGTGTACATGTGAATCCAACTGAGAAAGTCACCAGCACTTAAGGCAGGTGTGGATGAGTGAATTAGAGGTAGAACAAAGCAGCAGTGCATTTGGAGTATGCCTGTCAAGTTGCAACAAGCAAAAGTTAATGTTAAATTAAGCAATCTACTTCCAGTGTTTGTACTTGGCAGCTGGTTTGCTTCCTAAAGTGAAGCCGTGAAGAGAATTTAAGGTTGACTTTATTTTAAGGCTGCCTTGTTGGAGTTGTTTGGCTGATGGTCCGTGTCACGCTGGACTCCAGCAGAATTCCTGCTGGATCCTCAGCACTGCCCGTGGGGCCTCCCTGCTCGGGGAGCAGCGTCTCCCCCTATTTCAGAAGCATGAAAAGCATTGCCAAAAGCCACTCAAACTTGTTTTTAACTTCAGCTTTGGCCAACACAGAGTTTCTTTAATTTCCTAAAGGTTCTTAGAATATAGGACAGTGCTGACATAATCAAAGCCGTCAAGTCTCCTGGCTCAGACACTGTCTTTGACCTTTCAGTGGTTCATTTTCCCTCTGTTACTTTTCAGTGGAATTGCAGAGCTTCACCCTCTAGTGTCTGAGGAGGAGTTTGGAAAGCATTTAAGAAATTAAGGTAGTTAGATGTTACCTTTCCTGTTGCAAGCCCTTGCATGATGCACAGAGGATTATTATGCCATTGCCCTTTGGTGTAAACAAACCTTAGAGATGCTCTTTGCAATTCTTGTAACCAGAACAAAGCCCTTTGCATTGTTAAACCTCTCGCATGAGAGAGACTCAAGGAAAGCCTGTTTACCATGCATAACGCAAGTGAAAGGTTCCTGAATAATCCAAGACAAAAGGTCTATGCTGGGAAAGGACAGAGGTGGGACTGCTGGTTTCCCTTTCATGAGGATCCCCAGATTCCCCAGGTCCCCATTTGGCTGGTACAAAGAACCTGGAGCTGCTGGTCCTCCCTGCTCTGCTCTCTGTCTGCAGAGGACTTCAAGAAGATGCAACACATCTTATGTGAGGTTCAGAAAAGCCTTGTGCAGTGGGTGATCTCTTAGTGCCTGGGGACAGGTGGAAAGAGAAGGAGGTTCCCAGGGAGGCAGAGCTTTACCCTGAACCCTTAACACATAAAGAAACCACTTTGAACTGTCTGTGACTTGGGTTCTGCTGCAGAACACATTTTTTTGGTTGGGCTGAGCTTGAAGCCAAGGACTTGGTTCAGGTCAGGGTACCCACTGAGGAGGTGAGAGCCAGCTCAGCTTCCCAAAGCCAATGCCAGAACACACTGTTGTGCCCACAGGAACTTAGGAGATTGCTAACCGTGTTGGGCACTCCTGTGTCCATCTCACAGCCCCCTGCATGCACACTGCAACAGAGGGTGTAAGCAGTACAGATGTACAAAACAGCTCATTTTGCTCTGCTTCCTATTTTTCAATTATTCACCTTGAACCTCCAAGCGCAGTTCTGCCATACGAGGCCATGCAGGAGACCGCTCCTGTCCCTTGATGGGACTGGGCTGCCAGCAGGATGCACCTGGCAGGTACTTTGTGGAGCGCGATGCTTTCCCCATCACACGTGTGGAAATTAAAGCCCCCACACACAAAAGCCCAGCGCTTGGCTGAGGCTTTACCTGGTGGGTCTGAAAGGGCAGGTCTCCTGCTTCTTTGTTTAAATGCTGGCCCGTTTGTTGACTTGGAGGCACCCACTCCTTCGTGGCGGCGGCAGCAGTGAAATCATATGTCACTCTAATGAGCGTCCCTTCAATAACCATTGCCCTGATTTTTGATACCTGGAGAGAAGATGCACCAGCTAGGGAAGAATTTATCAAAAACACGCCACTGACTAGACATCAGAGGGAACCTCAAAGGGACAGTGAACTAGAACAAAGAACAAAAACATTTACAGAAGTGCTACGCCAAAAAAAAGGGAAAGGAAAAAACTGTACTAACAACAGTAACAAGGTCAGCTATAAAACCAGAATTAAAAGGCACTGCTGGGGAAAAGACGACGACTCAAAAAAGCACCAAGAACTAAGAACACAGCTTGCCAATCAGATCTACACAGATTCCCCTTGATATCTTCCCACTAACAGGCTTTTCTGCAGGACAAGTAAAAAGTTTAAGCGACTGGCCCCGGGAAGGAGGGCTCGGAGCGGGAGAGCAGCGTTCACCGCTTTTAACACAGATCTTCAGGTTCGGCATCAACGGCGTCGCTCAAAGGCGAGCGGAGCCGCGCGGCAGCGGGAGCGGGAGCAGCGCGCCTGCGGGCTGCCCCAGCAAACACCCTCTAGGCCAGTTTTGCAATTGGAATGATTATTTATGGAGGTCGGCACAGAATGGAGCACACGCTACCTTTGCTGCTCCCAACACTCAAAGGCGTGGGAGAGGCATCAGCTTAAATCAGCACAAATGAAGGTCCAGGCCTGAGCTTTGCCAAAATGGTGCTAAAATTAGGATTGGTTGAAAACATAAAAACTACCCATTTCCTGCAGAAATTGAAGTTTTCTGCTCCACAACAAGAGACAAATTTACTTTTTGTTCAAAATTTCAATCAGCTTGTGGGATTATGAAAGTTCTCAGCGTTCCACCAAAAAAAGTCAAGGGTTTTTCTGCGCAGAAAGGTCATTACATGGCAGCTCTGTGCCTCCTGTGCACCTGCATTCATTCCACCTTCTGTGCATCCATCCAAGGGACAGCATTTTCCTCCCTCCCAGCCTTGGTGGTGATATCCACATAACAAATATGCTCTGTTCCACTAGTTGCCATGACCACATATGCCCCATATGAAAAACAAGTGGAAGAAAATCAGCTTGAGATCTTAATCCTGGGTTTTCCGGTTCCCTCGTTGCTGTGATAGTCAAAGGTGATTCGTAGCAAATACTGGTACCAAATTGTGAATATTCTGGACACAGACCAAAGGAGCCCCTCTCTCAGCAGGAGTGATGCTCGGAGCTCTGACCACCAAGACCAAATATTAGGCAGCGTGAATACCCTATAATCATACGCCTCCCACCAATATCCCTCTAAAATCAGGACAACTTCTATGAGCTAATATTGCAGGGCTGGGTACTAATATTTCATTTTTAAAGCAAGTCCTGCTTGCTTTTTTCCCAGTCCCTTCCCTGCGAAGCTGTGCTTGTTAGCGAAAGTGAAGAGAGACTTTTGATTTCCAAAGCCAATGTTCGAATGTGCATTTCCCCGTGAGAGCACCTGGTTCTCGTGTTTAATGAGTAAACACAAGGAAACAGAGGCTTGAAGAATGATTGTTCCCAACATCATTACTTCTGAACCCGACATTAAAGAGAAGTAAAAGACAACAGCACAGCAGTTCTTTGTTTTTCCACCACTCTTCCTAAAAAATATCTTTAATGAGACGCATTTGAAGTCTAACATGGGGCCGTTCTCCTAGATTATAATTGATAAATCTTCCAAAGTGGTATGGGGAAAGGATTGTGTAATAATTACTTGTTTCTTTTGAGGAAATAAATAAAATATGAAAAATGTAATTACTAACCGGCAAAATGCAGCGAGCGGGTTTCCCGCCGCTCTACCGACCAGAGTGTGCACAGAGTCGGGATTGCAGAAACCGCTCTGCGAGCGCGGCGTGACACGCGATGCTGCCGCGGCTGCTCCTCTTTGTTTTCCAAGTGCCAACCTTTCCAGCTGGAGTCACTGCTTCGTTTGAAGTCCTGGCATATACTCCTGTGCCACAATTAATTTTTCTTGCAAAAGGAACAAATTGCTGCTCTCGTCGGGAGGGCGGCGCAGGAGGTGATGCCTTCAGAGCGGTACGGAGGGGATGGGGCCGGCACGCCTGGGTCCCCTGGGTAGGGGGGTGGTGGGGACGTGTCCCCCCAGGATGGCAAGAGCTGTGACGTTCCCTGTGTGTGCTCAGTCATGTATGGTTTTCCCTGCACCCCCCAGCCCTTCCCAGGGACACTTCTATCCAGATTTTCTGACAACACACCACTGTAGGTTTACACAGCACCATGTCCTGCACAGCGCACCGGGGCAAGTTCCCCACCCCAGTCTGTGCTGTGGGTTTCCAGCACTGATCCTGCCCTGGGAGAAACCCCCCTATAGGCACTTGTACCCCCCAAGCCCATAACAGCGGCTGCCAGAAAATGGCTATTGGGTCCTTCATGTTTGCGCATCTCCATGAAGCAGCAGAGACCTGTTGGCAGGTTTACCATCCCCTTCTCCTTTATCTTGGGCATATTTCTCACTCTAGTTATTTTACAGAGATGAGAGAACCGAGGCCGATTTCTGATGAGACGCAGAGCTTTTCGCTGAACTTTCAGCAACTGATTCCACAGAGCGACCTTGTCCCTGGCTGAGCTGCATCCAGTATATACTGGGAATAAACCTCTTCTCCCCTTCAGTAGCTTCACCTCAGTCACCAGTTGTTCAGAAATTCCCAGCCTAATGCACAGGCCAAACATTAGTTCAGCTCTAAACTAAAGTACCAGATTTCTGATTTTCAGACAGAACCGACAAATATATTAGGTTGGTGCAGAAGTAATTGCAGTTTTGGAAATGGTTTAGTGCTAAATTTAGGTTATATTTGGGCTTGATGATCTTAAGTGTCTCTTCCAACCAAAATGATTCTATGATTCTAGGAATACTGCTATGATCTCCCAGACATCTTAGGATTATAAGCCTTTGGTAAACACTCCGGGTTTTTTGCAACATGGTTTATAGCCCTTACCATTGTACAGTTCTCATTAAAGAACTGGGCTATCCTAAAACACCCTGAGAGCAAAGTAAGATAAATATATTTTTTAAAAAATATAGATACACATATTTTTAAAACATTTTAAAAGGTTGTCAAACATCAGCAAGCGTTTTCCATAGACATCCAGTGGCTACAAACATTCCCAGCCACAGATACTCTTTCGAATCAGCTTTGCAACCCAGAACAAGAAGTTCCTGGGCCAAATGTCTTGTTGATGTTGTGAGTTGTCTCCTCTGCTTTACGACCCATTTTGAACTCGAATAAGAGAAATCACTTGAATTTGCTTTTTGGCTAACAGCATTTCCATAGTCTAAAATAAATATCAAATAAGCAGCAAGTAATAGGGCAGTAGCAAAAAACACATGACGCAAGAAAAGTGCATTAAAATAACAACCACGTTTATTTAAGAACGTATACCAATCAACAGAAAATTTCAACAATGCAAAAACCGTAATTACTCTTGCACCAACCGAATATATTCATATATATATATGAATATATATATTCATATATATATATGAATATATATATTCATGCCTTCTAGACCTTTTCATTTTCTTGCCTTTTTAACCATTGCTTTGAACAACAACATACAAATTTAATGGATTTAGAAGACTTCAAGCCAATTCTTCTCTTCCTAATTTTGTAAAATGTTATCACAAATGTTTCATAGTGGTTTTTTTTTTTTTAAATCTTTCCTTAAAGTAACAATTTAAATTTTTCATGCACAATGAAGACCTTTATCTTACTCACAGTTGTCATCTTCTGTTTAGCATCACAACACAATACTAATAAAAAAATACAACTAGATTGCCTTAAGCATTTTTGCTGATTTTAATATATGGTACAGCTTTGTTCGTGTTATTCCTTTCTATGCAGCATCCTTAGATCTTTGTTCTCCAAGAACATAATTTATTGGTTTTTAGAAAGGGCAGGTTACCTACAGAGTTTGCCTTCCCTATGAAAAAAGGGTGACTTTTTGATTCAAATAGCGTGTGGTAAAATGCTAGCAAAGACAACAATTAGCAAATTATAGCAGTTTTCTGAATTATAATCATACAGTTTGGTCCTGGCCATGTAAACTCCAGTCTAATGAACACCCAAGAGTGATTTTCAGCAAAGTGGTATAAAGTATTTCACCATAAAACCAAAGACATGTGGCAGTGCCAGACCAGACACGCTGTCGTCAAACTCTTCCCAAGCAAAGCAAACCTTTCTCGGTTGAAGTTTCTCCTCGTTTGTTAGTCAAAAAGAGCATTTGTCTATGAATAAGGTTGAAAGGCCCTGAAAGCTCTTCCTCTCAACCCAAACTGCAGACGAATTAATCCTGGACTGATCCAGACCTGGGCCCAGGGCATGTAGAACGCCTGAGAACGGTCTCAGCACCAACCAATTCCTGGGACCAAGGCCAGTCCCTGTGGTGCTGGAGAGAAGCGATGGAGCTGGAGGGTCTCCCCGCTGAACAGACCTGCAGCTTTCCAGGCTCTGGGCTCACCAGTGCATCTCCTTCAAGTTCCCAGGCAGCAAATTTTCTCCCCATCTTTCGCTTTTGAGAATTCTAGGAGCATCTTCCATTAAATACAAAGATGTTTAGCCTTTTAACCCTCTAAACGCAATGCCACAGACTCTAGTCATCTATTGTCAGTTAAATTCACCCTCTACACTCTCTACTACAGCCTCTTCCCTGCTATGTGCACTTATCCCTGCATTGAAAATAGGCTTTTAGACTAATACACACTGTTGGTTATTTTTAGGTATCAAAGACGTTTTTCTCAAGATCTTTCTTCATTAATTCACTAATTCACTTTTTGTCTTGATCCCATTTGCCCCATGTTCTTTATTATCTCTTAACCCTGATGCTCAAAAGGTGTCAGCACAGATTAACAGGGAGTCTGATAGATTCTGGAGAGCAGCATTTCATGTTCTCCTGCATCCTTTTAATCAGGTTTAAACTCTCGTGGCCTTCTGTTGAAGTTCAGTTCGAAAATAGCCAGCAATCCTCAAATGAAAGACCAAATAAACCAAATCAGCATCTCTCCTATTTTAACACACAGTCCAAATATGCAGCAACGCAATAAGAGGCAGAAAAGTAAAAACATTTTAATGGGAAAGTCTTGCCCTTTCTATTAGTTCTGCGAATAATTTTACCGGAGTTGGTCAATAAGAAGTGAGGAATCATAATGACAGGGTACAGAAAACTTTCTTGTCTCCTCTCCTGTGTAGTGAAGTATTGAGGACAAGAGATAAGTGCTGCGGAAGATGTGCCACAGACCTCTGCAACGGATGTCTCTGAAAATCCACAGTAATAGAACCCAAACCTCAAATGCTTCTCCGCTCTGGGGTTTTCATTATTCAGTCCTGGCGGTGCCTCTGAATTTGCAGCTTGAGTCCATCTCAAATCGCAACCCAGTCCTAAATAATACATTATTGTAAAAACTGTAACTCTATCCCCTGTAGCCTGCCTGGCCCAGTAAGAGCTGCTTAGTCCCAATTGCTTTTCCCATCCCAGAATGAGCGGAGGCTGAGCTGGCAGTCAAAGCGAGGGATTGTGAGCTGGGGGTCTGGGGTCTAATCCCAGCTCAGCTTCTCATATATTTTGGGAAAACACTTTTCTGACCCGAAAAATAAAGTGGCACTTTTTTTTTTTTTTTAATGCCGAGACTTATTTCATGAAAGTTTGCAAATGGCTTTGAAGTCCCAAACTGAAAAGTACTGTAAAAGGTCAGACTATAATTATAAAATAGCTAATAAACTCTTCTTTGCTATTGCTGGGCCTAGTTTAAGAAAAATAACTTAGACTAAAGCCTCAGGAATCTCGGAAGACTTGTGAGAAACCTGAGGTGGCACAAGTCTTTCCCCTATGGATGTCCTGGAGATGGATTTGAACAGGACCAGCACTGAAACTGCTATTTCCTTTGAGAGCTTTCTCTTAAGTCAGAGAAACCAAAGAGACTGAAAGTGATGCAAAGTTGCTTTGCCTTTCAGAAACAGCAGAGCTTTACAGCCCCAGGAAAAGAAGGACAAATTCAGGGGGTACTTCTGCCATTATTTCATGGTTTGAGCAATGCCCTGGCCTTCAGAAAGCTGCAGCAATGGTGATGGACCCGACGTGTCCTCACAAAGCACCAGTAGCTTTCTGGAGAGGTGGAGACCAAAGACTTAGTTGCTGCTTGAGCTTTGGGAAGACCCTGCTAACGCGGGGCGGGTGAAGCACAGGATTGGTGCAGCCCTGTCATCCTCCGACCCGCTGCTTTCAAGTGCCCGCATTATGTTTTCTGCTGGTACCCAAAAAAGAGAGGAAAAAGTCAGCTTATGCTAAGCAGCACATCCTTGTCACCCCACCTCTGCCAATCACCAGATGAAAGGAGTCATTATTTTAAGACCCCTGCAGATGTCTGTCTGTCTTTTGTAATGAACTCATGAGCAACAGCGATCGCCACGGCACTGCTAATTGGAGCACCCGCCGTGCCGGCTTCTGAGAGGTGGATGTTTGTGTCACACGAGCGTTTCTTCTTCCAGCAGGTTCGGTTTACAGACAGACACGCACATCTGCACATATTTGGATCCAGGTGGCTCCAAGAAAGCCCGGCCAGGCTCCTTTGCGAGGTTTCTCAGCACAATGTCTTCTGGAAACCTGCTCTGTGTCTCCTCCCGGGGCCGTGGTTGACAAGGTGTCCCATTAGCTTTATGGAAACCAGTGCGACTGGCCACCCAAGCACTTCAGCTTCTGACTAGCTTCCACCTGCAGCAACAAGCTCCATCAGGTAATTAATACCAGCCTTTACTACCTGCACTACTAGAACTGCTATGGAGAAGACGGTTTTGTTACTTTTTAAAGAGCTTTCATGTGGTTACTGGGGTTTATGAAAAAAAAAAAAAAACCCTCACCCCCCCTGACAGCCATCTGTACAACTTGCTTTGTATTTTCCTCCTCCCTCTACTCCCTTCCATGACTTTCGGGCTTTCAAGTCATGTAACGTTTCGACATGGCACTGGGAGAACAGGGAAAGAACAGAATCATCACAAAGACATTTGAAAACCCAACAAAACACTTCAGCAGCAGGGCTAGGTTAGTTAGCGCCTTTGTTTAGCTTCATTTCATCTTGAAATTTATTTACCAGAAAAAAACCCTTCAGGATGCTGCATCTGGTTTCCCAGTCAGGGTGTTCCAACATTGTTTTTTTCCCAAGAAACAAGGAAAATCTCCAGAGGGAGGTCAAGACAGCACCTGGCCCAAGTTACATGTCTAATTGGTAGCTAAGCCATGAATTATAAAAACCCCATATTTTTTCAACCCACTCCCACCCCCACTTTGCCTCTTCTTCCTTCAGCCTCAGTCACTGGGCTACCCCATGCTCTGCTTGGAGTGGAGCAAGGCCAGAATCCAAATATTGCATTCCTGCTTAAGCCACTTGGTCGATTATTCCCTATAAACCCCCCTGAGACCTTCAGAGGTGTCTATTTAGCAAATAACCAATAGGTCAGGGGCTTGGGCGACCTTCAAAGATCTAAGCTGGACTCAGAAGTGCTTAAACAGAAGATGAGGTCTGAACCAGCACCCTGGAACCTTAAACTTCGGTGACTTGTTGTCTTAAATCAAACTTCGAGAAATATTCAGTCATTATCTGAAGACTTTAAGTGATAGAAAATCTACCATACATCTGAAAAGGATGTTGTGATGCTCTGTACAAAAGCTTCTTGACCTATTTCTGCTTTGACCTTTGGCAGCTCCAGCTCACTGGATCTTGCTAGCCTTTTGTCTTCAAGTTTAAAGGACCCTCCAGCTAGAATTGATTACTGTGAATTAAGAGACCTTCTACCATCCTCGCTACTTCAAAATGAGAACAAGGTGGTTTCTCAGCAGTGTAATCAAAGGAAACCAGATGTGACCAGTTGCCATCTCACAAAAGGAGCACAGCTGGACCCAAACTCACACACCTGCTGATGTAGCATGGCTTTCACAAGCCTAAGTAAGGGCATGAAAACCACGAACAGAGGAGAGGAGCTGTGTTTAGCTACCACGCTTGGTTTAACTGTGTCTGAATTTCATGCAGGTTTGTCAGGTTGCCGGTGATTTATTCCCCCTCCAGCTTTCGAAGGGAGCAGCATTTCCAGCAGTGCGGCGAGCGGAGCGGCCCCTCTCCGGGCATGGGGAGACATGGCAGGAGACCAGGAGGAGGCAGAAAAAAATCAGTGCCATGACTCTGAAGTGATCAGACAGCCACAAATTACTCCTGAAGAAGAGATGTCTGGACCTGAGCACAGAAGGGGATTTGTCTGGGTATTTTTTTTCTTCCTTTTGTTTTGGACTTTTTACGACCTAGCAAGAAGTTGCCTTCTTTCTGAAATCAGGCTTAGCAGTCAAGGGACATGATGAAAGCTGGAAGTCAAGGCTAACAGTGCCTTTTCCTGGTGTTTTAGGAACAGAAAGAAATATGTAGAGTCTATACAGGGAACAGGAGAGTTACTCCAGCCCTGCACACCCCAAGGAAAAACTGACTTGGACGGTGCTGCCTCCCCCCGCTCCATCAAGGGAAGGTACCGCTCAAGGCAGCGAGGGATGCTGTGGTTGAGACCTGGGTGGGAAGGAATACATCACTCAAAAGAAGTAGCAAGAAAGGCTCTATTTTCAATTCTTCTGAATAAAGCACTGATTTTGAAATAAAAGTTCGTTATTTCCTGAGGGTCATGTTGAGATCAAACATATTAAATGTCTGTCAGCAAAATCTGACCTTACTTTGAGAGAACATTCAGGCACACATTTTTCTGAAGTGTTTAGGCGAATACACAAGACATCAGATTTCCCAAATGCCTGCCTTATCTGAACTAAATCCCATTTATTTCAGGGGAGATGAAGAACCTTTCTGTGAATCCTGCGAGGCGTCTTCTGAATGTGTAGGCACATAAATACCTTTAAAAATGTGTGCCTTTGGCTAGGATCCATCTCAGCACATGCAAGTTAGGTGTATGGTCTTAGCCAGTCACAGTGGTAACTCCTATAACAAGCGGAGGGAGTGGACATCACCATGGGACATCTCCTTAAACCTCCCCTGGACACCAGTCTAAGGACTGAAGCGCTCTGGCTTTGGGGCACTCTCTCTATTAATTGCAGAGGGAGACAAGATGCTAATTTCAACTGCTTAAAAGTCAGGTTCTAAGTTAAATGAGACAGATTCCGCCCTCCACAACTAGATTGTAGAGATGAGCAAGTCATGCTGGAAACATATCACAAGCCTTTTTCTGAATTTGTAAATAGGAAATTGTAATAGCACACAAGGTGCTTCGGTCTGACATATTGCAGGAATGCGCAGAGTTTACCAGCGGGCAGGGCCTCCAGTAACAGAGCTTGAAGTTTAAACCCTTGAACGTTACCCAAAAAGCAAATTTCAGACCAAGTATTTTAAGTATTTTGTTGGTCAATCATCTAAGTCATTCAAGAGTAAAGGGAAACGATACCATATGACAGAGCTAATTTGCCAACATCGATGGAACGATGAAGTTTAACTCTTTCAGAATAAACAGCGAGAAGAAATAAGGTACAAAGACATGTGCAAGTAGTTTGGAATAATAAATAGAGGTGATATTCTCTATAACTGACCATCTGGAGCTACATTTCCTCTGCTGAGTCATTTCGGTAAACTTTCTTGTTCATTGAAAAGGTTCAGCTTCTTTTCTTTAGACATCAGCACTGAAAACATCAGCTGCAGCCTCAGAGCAACCAGTTTAACTGGGAAGTGAAAGCAGAGGGGAATTGTGGCTTGCTCCGGAGCAACGGAGGATCACCTCAAGGAACATGCCAGCGAGTTAGCAACACTCCCCAGAAAAGGCCACTCTAACAACACAACATCATCCATCATGCCCTCCCGAGGACAGCTTTAGAGCCGTTAGGAACCAGGCTGGTAATTACAACACAGAAATACAGCACGCAGGGTATTTAGAGACCAAACGGCATGGGGAGCCAGCAGCCTGCGTGCAGGCGTTTGCATTTCCATCCCCGATACGAGCAGGGGCTGGTTCTGCTCTGGAGGAGTTCAGCCAAAGTCAACGCAGCTACACTTGCTACAAGGGGTAAAAGATATGGGCTCAGAAAGCATTAAACAAAAAGACACTTTGCTGTGCTATATGGAAACAGCTCCCCAACACTTGGCTAGGAGCAAAGCATCACACCGTGCTGGGATGGGGACTGGGGAACTCTGCCTCACCCTGCAACACTAAGCATGCACCAGGCCAGGAGAAACAAGTGGAAATACTCTACTTTTAGCTCTGCTGCTGGCCACGCTTGTTTGCATCCAATGCATCACTTCGAGTGGTGGCTTCAAATCCAGCTCCAGCCCCAGGAGGCTGAACTGGGATCTCCCCCCATTCGCAGGGACCTTCAGAGTCTGGGAAAGCCAGTGTCTATGACAGTGCTTACATCTTGAGCTGGAGGACACCCATTAGCTACAACTTTGTAGGGAGGTTGCCAAAGGGAAAGAATTTCACAGATGAAAGAGCTGTATCTTACGCCATCCTCTCCTTTTATATTTCAAGGATGGGCCAAACGATCTGGTATCATATAAAGCTATCAGCTTCTAATTATTCCCAAAGCCCTTGGCTCTTTCTGCATAAAGGGCCAGAGTTAAATTCTCCCTGGAAAGGTAACAGAGCATGGATCCCGACATGAAAACAGCCAAGAACGCAGGATGTTTGCAATCCCAAGTTCTAAACTTAGCTCCAAACACAGCACATGCAGTTCTGAATCTGTTTTTTCTCTGGCAAAATGCATGTTCTGCAAATTTTATTATTTATTCATCCCATTTGTTTTCCTTGGTCATCCAAGACACAAGATGGGAATTATTTTCAGACAAGACTCCGGGTTGCTGTAATTAGGCTTTTATCTGCAGGAAAAGTGTGTTCTGCAAATGTAAGAGTTGGAAAGATGATGTGGAAGTTTCCCAAGGCACCGCTGGTATTTGACATGGTGGAAGCCAAAGTAAGCAGCAGCGCCCAGCGTGAAGGGACCAAACTGCGGTACCTGCATCAACCTCTGCAGTGATTTCTGCGGTGAGAGGCTCTGCAGAGCCCACCAGCTCCAAGATCAGGTCCTTCGCACCAGAGCACAGCACGGCTGCAGATGATGGATGCTGGACAGTCCACACAGGATACAGTCTACTTCTCTAACATACATTTCTTACAGTAACTGTCGTGTTATCTTTGGTTTTCATCAGGACTTAATGCATCATTAACTGCAGTGTCAGTATTCAGGACTCACCTGTTTTGGCAAGATTGTGGCTTGTGTCATGGGCCTGTCACTGCAAGGAGCTGCTTGACACACTGATGGCTTCCAGGGCGGTTGGGAAGCACAGTGAGCCTTGTCAAACACCAGCTAAGGACATCACTGCTATTCCCAGGTTTTTTTCCATTTTTCCAGTACGTGAATCAAGACTGCTTTGCCTCCTTGGAGCAAAGTACAACCTCCAAGGTCTACCGAGCTTCCCAAAGAGAAGCAGAGCTGCTCAAAAGGCTTGTTGGAGGCAGAGAAAGGACTAGCACTAAGTGTGGGTGGCAGCTTGCCCAGGTCCATCAGGATGAGCCCCAGGCTGGGCAGATGCACAGCTCAGGGGTGCGCTGGAATCACAGCAGCGACCGCACCAGGCAGAACAAAACCCAAAGCAGATGAGGAAAAGTAATCTGGGCTCCGGCTGGCCAAGAAAATGAATGGAGGTCCCAGGACACACCCTTAATACAGATATTTAGGAAAAGCCCACACTGTCTGGGGGCCCAGCGTGGCGCAAATCGGCCAAGAGCGTTTGCTGCAGCTCGTCACAGGGAGCACACGCAGCATCTCGCTCTTCCCAAACCTGGCACTGGCACCCGTGGGCTCGACAGCCGGGCAGCTCTGACTCCATTCCCAACAGGAACGGCTGGCAACTCCTCTTTTCTCAGGCCTTTGGTACGAGTGGAGCAACTGCTGCATCTTATTTTATTGTTCCCATGATATCACTAGTTAATTGTAACCAGCAAAATTCCTCTTGCTGTGCCTGCGAGGGCTGGAGCTGGCCCGGGGGTGGCAAATATGCTCATCTCCCGCGGCTCCACGTTAGCCGCCAACGTGCCTTTGAAACTATTTGCATTGCAACACTTCTGCACTCAGGCAAACTGCTTTTTGCTAGTGACAAGGTGGAGAGGGGAAGGGAGCCTTGGTGTGGTCACAAGGAAAAGCCAGAAAGCTGCATTCAGTGTGCTCAAAACCACCCAAACCCAGGCTGAGAGGGACAAATAAAAGTGTCAACATACAGCTAGGCGTAAGCTTGCAAACAGCATAAAAAAATCTGATGATATCTATTCAACAGTTGCACATTTTGCATGAAAAATGTGATCCTTTGAAGGCTTGGATTACATCTCCATCACCCAGGGGACAAAACAGGAGGTGCTGGTTGAAGTGGGTTGCAAGGAGAGCTCACCCAACCCATCAACTCAAGGGACAACAGCTACAACTGACAGTACAAGGTTATTGTATTAATATCTGTAATTCCTTTGAGAGTCTCAGATCACAAGTACCACTAGAGGAGGGCAAAGCATTATACTAGCAAAAGCCAGCTGATCGTACTCTCTGGAGGTGTCTGGCAGGTGATGTCTGAGCACTGCCCCATGCATGGGCTGCCCCTGCCGCTCAGTATTTTTCTTTCTTTTGCGTTTATCCTCATTGGAAACTGGACGGTGGAAATGCCAAGAGCCTGCATTCAGAGGGATACACTTTCTGGCTGAGCAGAGGCAGCCTAGATCTGCGCCCATCTCTCCTTGTTGCTTATCAGTGAGCTGAACCTACTTCAATATAGGCACAAGAAAGGGAAGAGGCTTAAGCCGGAACATGGGCTCAGTCCAACGCTTAGATCCTGAGAATGGAAAAACTCACAGTCCCTGAAGAGGAGAGAGGCTGGGTTGTGGTTTCTAGAGGGAGAAATTTAATACAAGCTTGTAGAGTAAATAAACTGCAATCTCATCCCTGTGTCTAGCGAGTGAGAATCAACAGTCCCAGGCAGCGAGAAAGAAACCCTGGTTTGAACGGGTGCTGGGCTGGGAGCAAAACCAAAGCAGCTGCCAGGCCAGGATGGGGCCCAGCAGGCGTGGTGGCCTCCCGGGAGCTTTGCTGGTCCATCGCGAGGACTCTGGGCTGGGGCATTGTTATCACAGAAGCAACCGTAATATTTCATTGTCTCATGACGCATGAATTAGTTGATATTTATTCATTGAGGTGCATAAGAAACAGTGGTGCCTCTTCTGATAACTGTACCTATTTTTCAATCTGGGGGAGAAAAAAACTGACTTAAATACTACGAGCTATGAGACAGGCCTTCAAAGAGCTGCATAGCTACTTGTATCTACAAAAATACTGCAGCTACATGCACATCTTATATATTTGTGGTTCCAGTAGCCATGCCTATGTACATATGCACAGTGTTTATGTCACACAATGATCCATTTGGGAACGTGAACATACATCTGCCCACTAGCCAAATACATTCACCCCTCAAGTGAAATGGCAAGAGTTGTTTGCCGTGCACGAAGGTTGTATAGATCCTAAACAGGATGGAGAAACCATCCGTGTCGGTGTGGGTTTCTCTCTAAGGATGATGGGGATGGTGCCTCCTGCATCTTCCCGGTGCCCGAGGGGCAAGGACAGGAAGCTTCCTTAAATTCTCTTTAATCCCCACGGACACTCGTGTCACAGAGCAGGAATCGGCCCACAGAGCATCATTGTTAGCTTAAAAAATACCCCCACAAACCTCCCCGCTATAAAAATCCCAGCTGAAGCCACCCCCGAAGGCCGGTGGTGTAAGTTGGTGGCCAGCTCTGTAAACTGTTGGTCCTGAGTTTTAATTTCCTGAGTGTCTCATTTCTGTCCCTCTCCAAAGGGAGCTGGAAAAGTCTTTCCTCCTTCTCTTTCTCACAGCTGCTCTCTGAGTAAGGCCGTACCTAACAATTATTCAGGGAAACATTATGTTGACATTACTGTTTAGAAAATAAAAAAGGGTTTTTAAAGCTAGAGAGTAACATCGTGACCATATAGCACTAGTGAATGATTAAAAATTTAGATGACTGCCTTTGAAACAATAAAAAGCTTTCGAAGCTTCTTAATGAGCAGCTATCAGAAATAAAGCATTTAAAACTTCAGAAAGTGCCTCTGTGGAAATTTCATTGTCTTTGATGCTGTAAAATAACTGCAGGGTGGATTCATTTCAAGTTCTTTTTAGCATACTGGTCGTTTAGAAATATTGGGAGATATCTTTCTTAGCAATATGTGGGGAAAACAATGTCTTGGTCGCTTTCATTTATCTGCAATTTGACAGGAGTGCAGTTTATTAACTTGAAAAGAGACAGATACATTATCTGAAACACAGAGAGTATAGTGGGTATTGCCTCCTTTTTATACCAGTGGGAGTCCATGACACTTTGAACTTGCTCACCATTAAACGCCTTCCTGAGTTGTTGAAGAGGCCTTTAAAAAGGGAGCCTGTGCATTTATGATGTAAATTCGTTATTTTGACAGTCTTTGAAATCTGTCATATTCACGTCCAATTTAATGCACCGCAAAAATTCTTTTCTTTTAAAATACTTTTCTTTTAAGATTTCAAAGCCATTTTCATGTAGAAAACTATTGTTATACCTAATATATCCTGAAAGTGTTTTAGCAAAGGAACTTATATGATTCTGTTTTAAGTCATGTCAGGTTTTAAAACATGTCATTTCTTCAAATAAGCTTTGACCACGCCATCTTTTTTTTTTCATTAGTTAAAGTGCACTTGATTTCCATGGATACAATTAGTCAGAATATGTGCTATAGTATCATCACCAGATCAAATGGGGTTCTTTCAGGCTGTGTTCGGCAGAGCAATTGCCCACATATCTGAGATCAATCCGGACCAGCACACGGGTAGGCAGATGCGGAGAGATGAGGGCTGGTTGGGCAAGTCGAGGGTTGTACTGAAGCACAGCGTATTTAACGAGAGCCTGGACCGGTGGGAAAATTAAACCGCTCCTTTCCAACTGATGAGCCCTGAGTATTTACTCTAAACGTGGAGTGGGGCGAGGAGGAGCAGGACAGGAGGGGGCCGCGCGGCATCTGATGAAATCCAAGTTCAGTTTAATTCTGCTCGAGTCCAAGCCTCACGCATTTCAGCTCAATCTTCAATCCAAACAAACCTCCTTAGGCTCGCTAATCCTTATTACACAGTGGATTTCAGCTGTACCTGCACTTCTTTATCAGTTGGCAAGATATTTTCAGCCCGGTACAGAGGTCTTCATGCAGCTCCGCTTCAAAGCGGCGCACAGAGGAGGTTCTGGACGGGGTTTCAGAGTGTTTACAGATGCCTTATCGCTCTGGGAGAGGAGGTTGGTGGGCAGGGGGAACACGTTTCTCTAAAGCAGAGCAGAATCATCCTAATCTAGGGAAACGATCAAATAAGAGTTTCAAAGATCTCCTACTATAAAAGGCGGCATTAAGCTCACTCCTTGCCGGCCCAGGCTCTGGGGCTGGTTTGGAATACATGGAAATCTGTCTGTTCCATGAAGGAACTTTCCACTGATGGTTTAAGCACCATTTCACATGTCCCCAGTGACTGGGTTTAAAATGCAGTGTATCATGAGTGAGATAAACCAGGAGAATCGTTACTTCAGTGGCATTTAACCCTATAATTGGGTGGTTTTTTTCGGCACTGATTTTATAAGGTCACCCTGTTATTTCCTTTGCTGGCTGGCTTGTGATGGTGCTCTCATGTTATTACTCTCTTCCTTCACAAGGAATGATATTTCAGGACTGAGAGGGCGAAAGATTTGTAAGAACTGTCCTTTCCCACACTGTGATTGTCTGAAAACTTCAAATAGTCAAAGGCCGAGCGCAAACGTGTTTCAGATGGTGTCTCTGGGGCAGAAATCCCACCCGGTCTAAGGGTAGAAAAGAACTATAAGGATCTGATTATTTTATAGTTAGATCACCTTGTCCCTCTGCAAAGGTAGGATATACTTTCCTGATAGAGCTTGTATCAGATGTTAAGCCAATACTACACTTGATCTCAGCAAAAAGGCCATTAAATCTCACAACTTGAAATAGGCAGCTTGATCCTTGAAGCAGGGAATCCTGCAGCGCTTGCTGCCTGCTAACCCATGGCCTGGCTGTGCTCCTTCACAGAATTCATCCCCACTATCATTTCCCCGAGCCTCAGATTCTGTTGGCACGAGCAAAACCTCGGGCTGCCTGAGAAAATACTTTGAAACGGTGCCTAATTGACTTGGGTCTGGTTCAGAATATAGTACGCCACATAAACCACCATAACATCAGAGGGAGAAAGGATGTCCCCAAGTTTGGCTGAAACTACAGGGCATTTCCTTTGCCGAAAGCATTTTAATCACACTCAAGTATAGGTTTGCTGTGGCAAAAAAAAAAAAATACCAACCCATTCCAGTCATTAATTTTTCCCACAGAAGGAAACTTCTGTCAGACTCAGCCAGTGAAACGTCCCGGGGTTCATTGCACCAACTGCATCCACTTCACCAGCCTTATCGTATCTCCCCTCTTTTTTTCGCTCTGCACTCCCACAGTACAAACACGGTTTTGTGGTCTGCAAGAGCATTATTTCCATCCAAGTCTGATGGTACTAAACTCAGTCTCTGGGATCTACGCTCCCCCCTTCTTCCTGCGTTTTATGCCCTTTCCCCTCTCCTCCCCCTCTCCAATTAGTGCTAGTTAGCTCTGATAGTGCCTCCCTGGTAGAGAAGAAACAGGAGACAGATTTTATGAATATAAAAAGTTATTTCAAGGTGATCACTGAAGCCAAACAAAACCCATTATTGTCTTGGGCACGTCTACCCTGCCCAACAGAGCCTGTCTGCACCCAAAACTCTCGCATCTTCATGCCACAACATGCTCATAAAACAATGAATAATTTCTTTAATGACTATCACTGTCAAGCGCGATTATTGGTTTTAAATGTCTCAATTTTTGGCCATGCAGATGTCAGACACCTAACACTTCCAGTAAGTTTTGAGGAACCTCTGTGAAAACCAGCAATCAACATTGCATTTGGAAATCCGCACCAATAGCTGCTGTTATAAACCAACCAAGAGCCTGATCCTGCCATTATATCAACAGCTCAGTGACAGCTCCACCTGGTTTTAGGCTGATTCTAGAAAACATGATGCTGTGGACTATGCTGTTAGTGTACACTGCCAGAGTTGGAATGACCAAGGAATCAAAGTCACATCTGGGCATGCAGGGAGCAATCATTAACGCCCTTTCGGTCATCTCCATCGCGCAGGGCAGACCAGAACCTCGCTCTTTATCATCTTTCACTTCCCAAGAAACAGTAGTGATTTGCTTACAAATATCAAGGAGAGAGAGGATGAGAAAGGAGGGGAGAAGTACATATTTAAGCCCCTCTTATAAATCAGATATACAGCAGGCGAAAGGATGAAAACTGGATGAGAATGAAAGCACCATTCTCCAAGGAAACCATATTAAAACCCAGCCAACTTATGACATGTTGTAGATCTGTCTCATACGCTATGTGCAGACAGCAGCGCAAACTAATAAATGAGAATTATGTCCCAGCTGACGCCAGTCTCAATTTCTAACCTCTTGAGCTACCACCTCTGGGAATAGTAATGAAATCAGAATTTTATTGGAGTGAGGTTTCACTGACAATTCCGGTTGGACAAATCTAGTTAGTGTATCACACACATATACATGTTTAAAGGATGGAAAGAGCTCTCTCCGTACATCTTTGGCCATCATTCCTCCTCTGTTTCACACAAGAGGGGCTGTCAGCTCACATGTATCACCTGGTGGCAGCTGACACTTTATCCATGACAACAGCAGCTGTCTCATATGTGACCACATCCAAACTGGCTTGGATTTTGATGTTAAATCCATTGCCTTCAACCTTACAGGGGAATTTGCTGCAAGTGCAGAGCTCTTAGGAGTAACACGTTTTGGCAAGAAATCCCACTTAATAGGCATCCTGCACTCTCTGCAGTTTCTAAATGGCTTTCAGGCACAGCCAATGTCCTGCCCCAAAGGAAAATAACAGCTGCTTCTGGGGAAAATCACCAGGAGCAATGTTATCCTGTAGCTCTATGTTCCAGACTTGCAGCCGTATCCCCAGATCCAAAGTCCTGTACTTCACATCAGCGCTTCTGGGACTGGAAGGAACAACAACTGGCACTTATCTGCAGGAGAACTGTTGATCTTAATGCAAGTATTGCCCAATTACGTGAAAGGGCTCAGCGCCTTGGATACATGGATGCAATTCATGAAAGAACCCAAACAAGGCAAGATCAAGGAATCCTGACCTGTTGTGCAATGTCAGACAAAGAACAAAAATAAAGAGTCACTAAGGAACATCATGGCATTGGGAGATACGCCAAGACATCCTGATATAGAAGCTTAACCGTGCTTAAGGGCAACTGTGAAAGAGAGAATGTTGTGGGATAGAACAGCCTCGTACACACTTCTCGCAGCTTCGTGCTCCTTTGCTTTCTTATCTCCCCCCTGCACGCAGACGCACACGCCTGGCCCAGCCGCCTGCAGAGATGCTTTCGGTTCCGCCAGGCTCCTCAACACTCATCTTTTGCTAATATTCACTTGATATTTTTGCAATTTATCATCTGATTTTTTTTCCTGGACTCTGAAACAGACTGCAAATGCAAATCCTGCTGTTAACAAAAAAAAAAAAAAAAAAAAAAAAGAGAGAATCAGAAGGAAAACATAAAACTGAGAGGCAACTAAATATCTGCCAGACGGAAAGGGAAAAAGTAAAACTGCAACAGTGGGTTGCAAAAGCAAAATCCATTGAACTCAACAATCCTAGCAACACATCCCTTTGTTTACGAACCATCTGAAGCAAGTTTTCCCCTGCAAACTCCATGGGGATCCTTGATTTCTCTAGCCAAATTAACTAATTTTCCTAAATCACACTGAAATCTTGTCATTTGATCTGTCACTCAAAGTCTGTCCTCCATGTAAATAAAAACACCCCATAGTTCCGACTCTGAAAAGAATGACGGTATCCTGAGCAAACAGGGCTGGTAGGATGTGCATTCCCCACCAGTGCACCTCTGTGCCGTGTGTTCTGCCCAGGAGCAGCACTAAAAACACACCTTTTGCAGGAAAAAATCTGGAAAATGACCAAGAGGAAAATTTGGTTTACATCTGCCAAAGACAAGGGACAGATTACACTTCTATATAATATGGAACAATTGCCACTTAAAGCATCAAGCAGGCTGATAAAGCAAGAGTGCAACTTCGCGCTGCCTTCACCTCGGAACCCCCTTTGATCCCATCACTGTTCCCTGCCCCAGATACTAAATAACTTCAGCTACAGCTGTTAAAATCAGACACCCTGTTAACACAGGCTGTGTCAGGGATTTACATGCCACAAAATCTGGCCATAAATATAATCAGATGACCTGGTGGTTCTTCATCTCTGAGGGAGACGGTCTATGAGCAATCAGCACTTCTACAAGGACTGCTATGGGAAGGAGTCATTAATAATATCCATTGCTTGCCCCTTTGTTTCACAGCATTTTGTGGCTAACATGTTATCTACCAAATGCTCTGCTTCTGCCTGGACACCATGAACATTTACCTGTAAACCCAAGGGGCAATTCTTGTGCTGTTCCTGTTCCATGGACACAGAGTAGTCCTCACCCCACTCCTTCCTGGAGAGACGCGGGTGTTTTGTGCACCCCACTACGTGCCCTGTTTGAATTCAGAATTTCAACGTCTAGCTAGTACCCAGCTGGTAGACTTCATCCCATGGCTTTGTAAGTAATAACAGGAAAAAAAAAATTGAGAAAGAATAAATGATGTTTTGAGTGGCTGGATGTAGCAGTATGACTTGCTGACATGAAATTTGTGGTCCAATTTGTATTTTACAAGAAATAAAATTCGAAAGGTTCAGAATTTCTTTCCTATCTTCACATGAGACTCCAACAGCTTTGAAGCCATGGCTGGGGCTGTGTTTCCTTTCTCTGAGAAAGCTCTTGTCCACCAGGAACAGATGGAGATCTCAAACCTCATTTGCAGTGAAGCTAATGTGCCAGAGACAACATAAAGCGATAACCTAAATGGAAATGCTGATGCTAGCTTAGGCTTTAAATATTCACAATATCCCTGGTGTCATTTCAGTGTCAAAGATTGTAAGCCCAGATAGACAGACATACAGTACACAAAGCCGTAAAAGGACCTGGCATATTTTTTTCTTTTATTTTCTGTGTTTTTATAATGGCATTTGATCTGTTTTCCCAGCTACTAAGATATGACTAACTGCAGAAGGGGCTTGACAGAAATAGTGTAATAGTTGAAATTCATGTCATGTAGGGAGGTGTGACTGGGCACTTCAGTCCAGAGACATGTTCCTACTGAGTGACTCAGTCGCAGACTTGCAGTGTCTGTAGCTGGACGTGATTCTCCTCCAGACCTTGCTCCCAAGGGTCCTTTCACTGAGTCCCTCCTGCAGGGAGGGCCACACCAGGAGTATTTGCGGGAGAAAAGCAAATGGGAGCAAACATGGGTAAGTCAGTTTAGGAATCCGAGCAGATGCAGACTGGGATATGCTGCCGCTTTCACCCACCTCAGGGGCTCAGTGCAATATCGTGTCCACGGGAGCCCCAACAGCCACGAGCTCAGCGATGCTCTGTGTCTCTCCTCCGGGAGCCTTTGCCCATCTTTGCTCCTCACACTGCCCAGGGTGCTGGGTGACACACGACAATGCCAGCACAAATGTGACTTTGCAGTTTGCAGGGCTGGTCTTGGGACTGCAGAGAGCTCTTGGCTCCAGCTCTGCTGCTGGGCTCTTGCTGCAAGGTTGGGTTAGTAAATAAAATGCAAATACAGGTTTGCCAAGCTTTAAAGAGAGGTACCCAGTGATGGCTCTGCCTCTGACAGGGTGCAGTTTAGCACAGCATCCCTCCCCAAATCTGAGTGGGGAGCCACTTACTACATTTTGTAGCTTCATAATTTCATTATTTTACGGGCTTTTAGCTAAAGCTATCGCTCATCTGCTTGAAAGCCTAGCTTGCATCCACCCCTCTAACACATACCAGGTGCACAGACGCACATTTGGTGGGAACATATTGTAGCCACTGATCTGTCACCAGCCCAGGCATTTCCCCACTCGCTTGCTTTGCACCTGTGCCCTCCCGGCATCGCAACCTGGAACATTCCCATGGCACAAAGCTGATCTTATAAGACCTGCCGTGCCTGGTTTCTGCTTGCAGAGCCTCTTCTGCAGCAACACACGAGCTGATTAACAAAGAGATCATTAAAAGAAATAGGAGTTAAACACTCTGCTGCTTGCGCATCCACATCCGAAGAGCAGACCAGCCAATGAGGAGATCCTGCTGCATGTGGCTCTGCTCCCGTCCCTGGGCAAGGACCTGAGCCCAGCCTGGGCAGCCTGTGACACTGCAAAGTCCCCATCACTGTCCCCAGCTTCCCTTGGGCCTGAGCATGCACGTACTCCTCCCTCCTATGGGCACCGACTATGAGATTTTGCAGCAGGAACACAGGTAAACATCACAAACAGGGATGCTGAGCAGATCTCCCTTTGCAAGGTCTCCCCCTCGCTCCGCCTTCGCCAGGAGCCGTGGAAAGATCTGCTGATACTCAGCCTCTTTGAGTTTTTCCTGGGGAAGCGTTTGTTTCCCAGTTCCAAATTTTCTCCTGCACTTACATGTTTGTCCATAAAAAACAAATCCTCTATTGTAAAACTTGTCGAATGAGACCACCCAAGCAGCTGAAGGGAGAGAATTGGGAAGGGGGAAGAAATGCCTCGAAAACCATTTTCTTTTTGATGGTTTAGAAAGGGAATTGAATGTTATTGTCTCACTTTAAATACATTCTTTATGAGGAGGTCATGTAGCAGGCACATCATTTTCTAATTACAACCGCACAGATAACATGGAAACAAAATATATGGAGATTTTCCAAAACAGAAGACGCACTTTCAAGCAATATACTGTACAGTTCATCTTCCAAGCCTCAAAATAAAGCAGAGAGTTTTACTCAGAAGGATCTAGATATAGTTGTAAGCTGTTAATCGCTTCCTTTACCCACTGTTTTATTGTTAACAGGAAACCTAAATTCAATCAGTCACTGGATAATAACTGGAAAATGTTTGGGTTTTGACGAAGCTTTCTCAGGACGTGCTGGTGCTGCCCACGGAAAGAGTTTCACTAAACCCACAGATGGGAACAGAGGAATTCAGACCCGCTGTAACACCAACAGGATCCAGAGAGTTTTCCCAGCAAAACTTGCTCACTGCAAATTGTGTAGGAATTGCATGATCAAATCCCGTTAAATTGGCAGGAAATGAGGCTTAAGTCAAAACTAATGTTCATTTATCCCTCACCAGATTTGCCTCCCCTGGAAAAAGCATCCTGTTTGCTGCAGTTCTGACAACGATGTTGTCCAAAGCTTCACCTGTAACATCAGAGAAAGTCACATCAGAAGGTCCTGGTGAGCACCAGGATGGAGCCAGACAACTGCCAACCAGCTCAGGATTTCTTCAGCAGGATAAACCTTCTCCCCAGGAGATGGTGACTTGGTGAGTTTGTGTGGTCAGACACTCCTCAACATACATTTTCCCAGCAGACAAAAACCTTAAAGTGTCACTTTGGCTCCATCCAGCTGGAATTGACCATAATGAGCGGTCAGGGTTTTCCAAAGAGAGCAATTTAATTGTGTTTACACTCCCACTAACCCCTTGCTTTGTTTGTCTAAGATGCTCAGGATAAAGGGATGAGTCTCTGGTCTCTTTTTATCTGAAGTAACCCAGTAGCAAGTAATTGAGGGTGGATCACTTGTAGGCTAAACTGTCCTGGTTACAATCCTGCAAAATAATAAATTATTGTGGAGTGAAAGGGAAGATGATGGGCTGGATTCTGAGCTCTGGAGAAAAGCCTGATTTGGGAGAACCCAAAGATACCCCTCAGGTTTTACTCACAGCCCTCCCTGTCAGAAGTAAACCCGTCCTTCTCCTCTGCCACATCTCTTCTTGATGCTCAGGACTGCAAACTTAATATACACAAGAGATTAAGTAGTTTGGAGCTTCTGACCAAGTACAAAATAACCTTTTATGGCCTGAAGTAACCAATCTACCTGTGCAGCCAATACACCTACGGCTCTTGCTGGTTGCATTACAACCTCGAGTAAAGCTCAAGCAACTTCTGCTTCCTTCTGGTGTTTTCTTTAGAAATTTAGACTAGGAATATGATTTCATAGATTTGCTCCAGGATGGTATAAAAGGGGAAAAAAAAGTCATTGAATGAAGCAAAAGGAACCCACATTGATTAAGGAAATAAAAAGAGCAGCAAAGGACAGAAAGGGAAGGCAGGAGCACACCACAGGCAACACAAACTGCTCTTTTTGTTTGACTGTTTTCTGTCCGAGCCTGCCCAGCATGAAAAGTCCCTTTTACAAGGGGACAGAGCTGGAATTCACACCTGTAAGCTGGACCTGCTGCTCCTGCCATCGCTTTGGCCACAAAGCCCCGAGTCAGCTTGGATCAGTGTCAGTGCAGCGGGCGCACAAAGGGAGCCCGGCCCTTCCCTTTACACTGGATTACTCCAGAAGAAAGCTGCGTTTGTTTGAGGTGGGCTGAATAGGCTTTGGGGTTTTGGGGGGAGTGGTTTTTGTGTTTGGGGTTTGGGATTTTCTGTGGTTTGGTTTCACGGTGTGTGGGTTTGGTTTGTTTTTCGGGTTTTTAAGTATCCACTTCATACCCATTTCTGACCCCAAAAGGGAGATAAGTTCTGCAACCCACACTAGAGCTTCCTGGGGCAGCAGAGAGGAGGGTTCAGCCTCCTTGCACAGGGGCACAACCCACCATGATGCTCCAGCAAAGCTCCATCCCCAAGAACCAGCTTTAGCAGATTACAGTGGATCAGCTGCCGACTGACTCGATCCCCAACTCCACTTGCTGATCTCGTGCAAACACCGAATCTGTTTGCCAGAAACAATTCCTAACCTGGGTATGGTACTGTGAATGTTCCAGAAAAGCTGCTGCTTTTCTAACATTTTGCTGTCCCTTTCGGGCTTAATCCTGGTCCCCATCTCAGCTCAGCAGTGCTAGTTCAGACCCTGGCACATAGTGAAAATATATGCAATTAGTAAGCCATGATGAACCTCAGGGTGCATTGTTTCCTCCTAATGCTTCACAGAAACCATCTAGACTCCCCATATCCCATTCAAAGCAGTCACTTCTCCTCTCCGTCCTAATAAACTGCACCAGGAATTAATGACCAATGGATGCTGTAATTTTTGTCCTCAGCTTGGGACAATGTGAAGCCCAGCATCTCCCTCGTTCTGCACATTTCTCTCACCAGGCAATTCTAATGAGGTCAAAATTTTCCTTCCTTTGCTCTAATCTCCTCAAAGAACAAAAAGAAGTATGAAAAGAAAACACAATATTTATTGTAAATCAGTGACTTCTGCATTAAAATGATCAAAGTGTGTTTGCTGCACACTTGAAGCTCAGATGCAAAGGGATTTCCAACTTAAATAAATAAAAGATTGTTTTTCTGTAATGCAAATCGAGAAGGAGCAATCCACACCAAGTATTCAGACGAGCTCTGCAGAAGGACTGTCCCACTCCTATACCCCACATATTTTTCATGGCTGATGCTCTTAATCTTTTCAAAAGAAACATCACTCCGCCAGGGCATGTTAATGTGCGCCAAGGGGAGCAAGTGGACTCTACTTGATGTATGATTACAATATGCAGCTTAATAATATAATTTCTCAGTTCAGATATTGATCCTTGGGAGCGAAGCAGTGTTGGGAATAGAGCGAAGCGGGGGGTGGAGAAATATCTGCTGCATGTTTTCTCATCTAACAACTCCCCAAAGAGACAGAGCCTTACCCATCCCACATACCCAGGCGTGACAAGAGATCAAAACTCGCTGGGGACACGCGCTGTGCCTTTCAGGTAAGTTATACTATTATTAATGATCATAAAAGAACCTATCAAGGTATTTTGCATTTCTTTCATCTGGCAAGCCTGCAAGCGCGTTTATTAATTGAGGAAGCCTCACTTTTCTGCAAGGTAGAGTTTAGTGTTTCCTTTGTACACTCAGGGACTGCGCTGCTCAGCCCTGGCAGAGCCTGGCACCTTGTGGCATCCGCCTCCTGCCATGGGGAATGGGGTGACTGCCCCTCTGCCCCCCAAAATCAAGGGCAAGACCCTGCAATCTGCACCCAAAGCTTGTGTCTGAGAGCAGACATGAAGCCGACCTGCTCAGATGCTGGGCTGGGCTGGTGTGAGCTAAACAGCACTGCTGAAATTTGGAAAATACGCCATATTCCTGAAAAAATAGGTCTCATGCCATCATCCAGCATTGTCTTCCTTCGGCCACTCCCCCTTCTGCCCGTTACCACACTGCGCAGCCCCAGCAGTTCAGTATATTGTGCCCCGTTACCACACTGCACAATGTCAGAAATTCAATACATCGAGGTGCAGGACACCATCATGGTTCATTTATCGAGGACAGACAGCCAAAGCTGGGAAACTTCTCACACGTGGCAGTGGCACTCCAGCAAATGAGATGTTTTCTCCCTTTGCGCGTTTCCAGTAGTTGTTCTGGTTAGCACCCCAACCACCACAGCTTCTACCATCTCGTGTGTCAGGAGCATTCACTCATCTCAGGGAGACATATGGAACCTGAAGTCACCAGAAAAAAATCCCCACTGAAGATTAGGGACATGCTCATGTCAATATGGCCAAAGGGCAGGAAGGGGATTAGCGCATCAAAGTGACTAATTAGGGTAGAGGGTTGTTTCTGAAACAAGACCAGCTCCAACTTGATGGATGTGAAATGGAAGTTGAACCTGAAATATCTGTGGCAGACTCTTGCATCCTATGGAAACCAGTACATATGTTTAACTGTATATAAGTGAGTATTCCTGTTCAGTGTGTGAAGCAAAACATGTGCTTAAGTGTTTGCAGAATTCAGGACTAAATTTAAAACTGATGGGTAATGAAGGGATCCAAATTTGAGGAGAATAAGTTCACTTGCCCTCCACAGCTTCCCACAAACCACTTCCCAAGATCCACGAAGCAAGGGCAAAGTTCAGCCACAACATGGTCTAAGCTCACTTGTACAAACCCAAACCTTGTCAAACTACACCAGGTTTTTACAGTTTTTCCCCAAACCAGGACAAGCTCAGTGTGGTTCCAGGCCCTGGCCAAGGTTCACACTGCAGAGCTTGGACCCAGACCAAAGCTTCTCCAAAATTCAGGACTCTGTTTGTCCTCCATGGCCAAGAGCCTTCAGCTCCACGACGCTCTCACACAGAACCTGCTCAATCCAAGGATGGTCCCCGGTGGCCTCATGGTCTGTGCTCCTCTGTAGGTGACCACCACCAAGATCTGGATGTGAACACTGTATTTTAAAGTCAGCTACAGCATCATCTGCTGTATCCCAGCTGGCAGGAGTGGGGATGGGCTCAGCTCAGCAGGATGCTGTTTGTTTAGCTGGAAGTCTAAACAATGTCTTTTACTATAGTAATTCACCCAGATGCACAAGTAACTTACTATTTTTTCAAATAGAATAAAAATAGGCACTCATATACAAAGTAGACATTGCTCTGTGTATATTGTGTACCCCATAATTAGCAGGTAATATTCACTCTTTAATTTAAAAAGAAGGTTATGCTAAATAGAAGGATTTTTGCTTAATTACAGGCTAATCCTATTTCCTCAGAACATGTGATATTTTCTTATCTCCCAGAATGGAAAAGGCACATTTGAATGGGAAGTACGTTTGTGTGTTTCCTACAACATACAGATTCACAGCAGGATCTCAGTTTTCTGCAGAGCTGTTTGCTGGAAAACATCAAGGCAAGTTCTAAAGGATTACAGCCCCGGGGGCAGAGGGGGCACCTTGGTTCGGCCACTTCTTGTTCCAGTCTCATGGCTCTGCCTCCTATGTGACACATCAGCAAACATGGGGGTGATGGCTCCTGAATTAGATGCTTTGACCATCACTGAACGGTTGATGCAGGGACTCTTGCGCTGTAAAACCTCAGTCCCTACCACCAAGGAGGAGGAAAAAAAAGCTTCTGGGTGAAGGAACACAGTGAGGACCATGCGCAGAGATGAGGTGAACATCCCCCATCCCACTGCTCACCACAGATACCCACAGTTGGCATCCTTGGTGCTGCATCCAGCCATGGACGGGGAAGTTGGGCAGCCTAGTGGGTTTTTGAGAGGCACATTCATGAGATCTTACACCTTGCAGCTAATTGTTGGCTGTATTTGGAGACAGTTGTTGGGGCTCGTTAAATAAGACATCCTACTTAATGTCTGTTATTTCTCTAAAGGGTCAAGGAATTGGAAATTATAACTAACTCAACCTGACAAAGTCTTTTGGTTGCAAGAGTTATCTTGCCAAATTATAGATAAGAGAAACTGTTGTCCAGAGAAGGCAGCAAACCTTGCATTGAAAACAACACCCGGCACCGGCTGCCAGTGCCTTTCTCTAACCACTGGACTCGGTGGCTTTTGTGTTTCTCCTTTCCATTATGCATACCCTTCCCTTTCCCCTTAATGATTTAGTGATGTTTGTTCCCTCGCACTGCACGCAGACCTTGCAGATCAAAATAGCCAGTCATCTAAAAAAAATTCTTTATCCTTTGTTCTTCAAAGAAACCAAATAATCTCAATCCTTTGAGAAAACTCAAAGGGTGAAGGCAAAGCATCAGGACTGATGAGAACAATAGCGGTGTATCCCCCGATGAACGAGCATCTCTAGTGCTGTGTGGTTATTAAAAAAAAATCCTTGTAGTGAAAATTCTTGGGTCAATTACTTGTTGCCACAGGGAGATTTCCTAGGAGTTTTATTGTTATTATCACTATTCGATGATTATATGTAGCAAGACAAAGGTGAATTTTTATGTGACGAGACGCAATGTTTGGTAAATCTTAAGCAACAGAAAGTAGAAGGGGGTGGAGTGATGGGAGATCAAAGTCGCTGTGATTTCTGCACCATTTCGGAGCCGATGCTAGCCATTCCATGCTGCTTGCAGGGGTCTGTGGTATTTTTTTCCTACTTTGGAAGTGTAAATAGTGGGACGACATCAACCAGCCACATAACCACAACGTTTCTGCAGCGAGCAGTGTCTCATCCCTCACTTCTTGAGACAGCGGAGGAAAACCCTTCAGTTCCCAGAGGACAAAAAGCCAAGCCACAGTTTTCCAAAGCCCACACCATATTGCCATTCTGAGAAGGACACAGACCTCTCTGGACTGAAGACACAGTTTCTAAGCATCACTCACCTCTAGCTCAGTTTTGGCCCGTTGCATTTTGGAGTGTTACACACTCTGGTAACAGCAGAGGCAGGAGATGCCACGTCCACAGCCCAGAGCCAGCTCCCAGTCACACCAGTTACCCTCCAGTGGGCAGGAACAAACGCGTATGAAGCTGGATGATGCTCCCACAGATCGATTCCCACTCAACACAAAGTGCCTTATGGATCCAGAGACAAATCATCTATAATTCCCTTTTCACTATGGGTTTGCACACAGGGAGCACTTTCTTTGCAAGAATTTCCTCCAGGATGTGGTGAGGGTGAACACTGCTTTGCCTTTTCTGTCTGACTAAAGACAAAAGGAAGTATTAGAAAGGGAAGAGGCTAAAGCATTTTCCCACACACTGGTGTCTTCTTTTGACAAAGTAAGGAGAATGTTAACTCTACTTGTCTTTTTTAAAATTAAAAATAAAACATTATTTCTTCCTCCCTCTCCTGTGAATTACTGTGCATTTTCCAACCAGCTACAGCAAAAATGCTCTAATTCACACCTGGAATTTGCACGGAAAGCAAAGCTTTGATTGGAAGCACTCCCTGAGGCTCCACCAAAGGATTTGCAGGTACCAGCTTCTCCGGCATAAGGGACAACCAGGCACCATCCTCCATCCGCACGAGCCCTTTGTCAGGGCAGCAGCCGCTCCCCCAGCACCCACAGTGATGGGATGGACGATTTACCCCATTCACATTTAGCCCATCTTATTTTCTGCATGGGAGGAGATTTGGATTTTACTCTGTTCATGCTACCACAACGCAGGACTAAGGCTTTTCCCAGTAACTTGATCCTAATCCCCCACTCCCGCTCAGAACAAAGTTTGCACATCTGAATCACATCCCCAGGGTGCCCACAGTTGCTCACACAAGCAAAGGTACCTGCCATCCCACATCTGGCAGAAGCGTGGCCAGAAGGAGGAATGGTGCCCATTTAACTGGTTGCCTGAAGAGAAATAATCTAGTAAACGCGTGCTCTGAAAAAGGTACATTTGGATGCGAGGGATGATTGGAAATGCCATCTGGGTATCAAATAGGAAGCTGAAATATGTCTATCAAGCCAGAACTCTTTGATCATGCGAAGTCACTCGGCATTTACACATCACAGGGGGATGCTCGACTCCAGAAGGCACACAGTCAGCCAAAAAGGCAGAAGGATCAGCTGAGTATTTGTGTCTTAAAGATGTGCAGCCATTAAATACATACCAAAAAAAATAAACCAGTCAACCTCCCAAGGGCAGTGGCATCTTAGGCTCAGACGATTTATGCATGTTTTGCACAACCATTAACTCTACCATTCACCAAAGAGTTAAGAGGTGTTTTCTTTCCTAATGCCACAGAGTAATCTCGCTTCCGATTCCTCTTGCACAACTACCCTGCAGGGTCTCTCCTGCATTATTTACAGCCTCTCAAGAGCTGCTCTAGAGCTGAATGGCAGGACAGAGCCGCAGAAACACATTTTGTGTCTTGGGGCCTTATTCTCACCATGCTCAGACCGTGCTCCAGCGGCACGGCCACTCACAGCTGGTGGGACAGCAGAACATGGGTGCCAGGCTGGCACCACTGCACACAAACCGGGCTGGGGGCTGCAGAGAAGTTTTCTTACAGCTCCTCTGTGTCAGGAAAGCCAGGGAAGAGCATAAAATACAGAGTGGTTTTGCTTATACGATCAGAAATGAATACTACACAAGGGATTTTTAGACTATGAGGTTAAAAACACCCCCAGACCAACACATTTTAAGGTTAAATAAGCCAGCAGATGACTCAGGTGGAGGAAGAGTCCTTTACCTGTTCTCACATAGGTAGCAGGACACAACACACACCTGTGCATGGCAGGAGCTGGGCTCTCCCTGCGCTCCCAGGACACAAACCGCCCACCCGGTGCCACGAGCCTTTGCAGCAAAACCGCGCAAACCTCCGCACACTGTTCACCTGCATGGCTGTATGGTTTCCCTGAGCCTGGTATCAGCAAAACCCAGCTCACTCCCTCGCGCAGCTCACCTGCACGGCCATACAGCCACTGAGCCTGGCGTCAGACACCACCGCTCCCGTCGTGCTTCAGCTCTGCAGAGGATGCTCAGCGGAGCAGTGACAGCACAAGACTCGCTGCCACCATTGCTGCAAGTGAGCAGTCATGTAGAAGGTCATAATATTGGGATTCTCAGCCCAACACATCCCAGGGAAGGAGCTGGGCTGTGCTGCAGCCACTCTTAAGAGCAGGGTCTCTGGGAAGGGCTGGGGCACATGCTCACAGCCCCATCAAGGCCAAACAAGAGGCACCTGTGCTGCTCTCCCCACCCATCCTCATGTAATGAGCCCACCTGAGCTCCCTTCCCCTCCTGCCTCTCCTCTGCAAAGGGAAGAGCATTCCTATCCACACCATCCTCCTCATCCTCCACCAGGCATAAACCGGCTCCAAAACCCTCATTATTCAAAGCGCATCTCTGGGAAAAGTCCAGTGCAAAACCCCATGCTCACTTGGCTCATCACAAGTTCTGTGTTCAGCTGAGCTTTGCCCAAAGCTTTTTGCTCAAGTTTGCAGACTCCTTGAGCAAACCTGGTCCCAATTTTGAGCTGGTTTGAGCTCGATTTAAGCTGATTTATAGTTTGGCATTAAAAACAACAACAACAACAACTGTTCTTTAAAATGGCAACTGTGACCATAATTTATGTGGGGCCAGATGGAACTGGGTGTTTTCAATTAAGTTTCAGCTGGATTTTGTAATTTCAATTTTTTGTTCAAACAGAGAGTTAGAGCAAAACATGGAAGAAGGAATGGAAAGCAGCAATTAATTCACATAAAACTTAACAGGAGGGTAGGTATGCAATGTCTTGCAACAGTGGTGTCGTTCCATGTACATCCAGCTGCAAATGAAAGACAACAGCAGAAGTGTTGCTTTAGGCTTCTCCCTGTACTGCTTGGCCAGGATTTCTTTCCACATGCCACGTTGTAGCCCCCTCGGATCAAGTGTGCCATACACAACACTATAGCCCAAGCCATATTGACACTGTCTTGCAGCTACTTTCCTTGAGACCCCAGTCTTTTAATAGCTAGGATTAGACCCACAGCAAAAGCTGAACCTTTGACATTTCTTCCTAGCAAGTAACTCACAAATTGATGCTAATATTTGACTGTGCTCAGTGGAGATCGAATCAATACTTAAAAAATTCACTCCTGCCTGAGGTAGCGAGGCTGGGTATTTTGTTTTTACAGGGGAATATCTGGAACCTTTTAATGGATTAAAAATAAGTTGCAGTTGATCATTTGTTTGCGAGACAGAAAAGGCTTCAAAGATACACAAGCGGATTAAGCAGAAGCGTTCGGATGATTCACAGGCTGACACAGGCCACCAGTCAGGAAGCATCTCAAATGACTCGCTCCTTTGTGCCAGCATCAAAGTGCCACCGGATGACTGGCAGCCTCTCTTCTGGCCATGGGCCTGGGGGGCGAGGTGACAGCAGTGTCCCTGCAAGGAGCGAGGGTGCACGGCTTGGGGAGAAAGAAGAGAATTTGCCTGCTTGCTCCCCCCAGTGCATTATGTCTGCAGTTTATAGGAGAAGCTTATCCTAAAATTTATTTTACAGCCCAAACTTTCTCTTCCTGTTGTTTTTCTGCCCTGCTTGTTCTTTGTTCATCTTCTCATCCCCGCTTTATCCTTTTCCTTTTTTTTTTTTGGGTGGGGAAGAGGAAGCCATACGAAATAAAAGCCTGCAGCTTGACCTATGGTCCCCGCTTTGTCCTCACCTTATAGCTGGGGCTCCTACCCAAGAAGTGCCACCCCAGAGGGCACAGTGGGGCGGTGGGCACTGAGGTGGGTGACAGCTGGGCGTCACATTCAGGGGGCTGGATTTATGGCTCGCTGAAGACAATGGGAACAGCACCACTGACAGAACTGGGTTGCGGGTGAAGCCTTGGGCTGACCAAATCTGGAAAATGTAAGTGAAGAGCTGGAGAAGACAATTATCTTAGTTGTATAAGTGCTGCTGGCAGTGCTGAGTCCACGATTGCTCTCTTTTTCTTTCTTTTTACCCTTATTCTCTAGCTTCTGTGGGGGAGAAGGGACCTTTCTGCAACTTCAGTCCTCCAAACTTGGGCACAGATGAGCAATTCTCTCATTCTGTGACAAAGGTGTGGGATAATTGCTAATTGCAGGTCCCCAGGAGCGATGGCAACCTCAGTGACCCAACAGGCTGTGGTTCAGGGACAGGATCCTAAGCTGGCCAGGGGACACCTCCTGGTTCATCTGTCTTGAGTTTGCACTTCCCAAACTGGAGGAGGTCACACTTTTGCTCAAAGGCTGCTGAGAAAAAGTTGGAGCACAGGGTAAGAGGTGGAAACAGCTCACTGGAGAGGATTTGTGTGGCTCTGGGGCCTGATTCTGGAGGCCAAGGATTAAGCCCATTGATCTCTGCAGAAAGGCTGCAGGAGATGAAGCCTGTCCACATTAATTCAAGGCAGATACACAAGCAGCAGCCACATGTGCCATGTGGCAGCAAGAACCTCCAGAGTTCACAGCAAAGGATGGCGATTTAATGGAGTATACTCTGAAATTAGCTAAAAAACTCTACATAAAGGAAAGAGAGATATTGCATATACAGTGTGTGAGATCATTATATTACAGAGACTTTCAACACCATCTCATAAGGAGACACTGAAAAAGACCTTACAAGAGACTAAAAAAATCCTGCACCTCTTAACATCCTGCACTTTTAACCAAAGGCTTAACTTGAACAGAGAGCAATGCTTTTCATATTTAAATCCCATCAGCACGATGGCAGGCCAGGAGGAAATATATCCAGGCTTTGGAGCCCAGCTATGAGGGGGGAACATATAAAAATGGGGTCAGCTGGGAAAAGAAGCTGACAGAAACTCCAGTGTGGCCACCAGTTCACTCTCCGGTTTTGAAAAGCAGTGAGTGACTCTGTTCTACCAAGTCTCCTTCATCCCAATGTGGGTCTGTGAAGGAGCAGGAGCCGCTCCCCCACCTGCCATTCGCAGGGGAGATTTGCCCAAGAGCCCTGTGCTTTACAGCCGTTTGTGGAGATGTAGAATCACAGAATCATAGAAACATTTTGGTTGGAAGAGACCCTCAAGATCATCAAGTCCAACCATTAACCTACCCCTGGCACTAATCCATGTCCCTGAGAACCTCATCTCTGCATCTGTACAACCCCTCAAGGGATGGTGACTCCACCACTGCCCTGGGCAGCCTGTTCCAGTGCTTCACAACCCTTTCCATGCAAAAATGTTTCCTAATATCCAATCTAAACCTTCCCTGGTGCAACCTGAGGCTGTTTCCTCTCATCCTGTCACTTGCTACTTGGGAGAAGTGACCAACACTCTTCATGTGATAGTGATGGGAGGTCATGTAGGTCCATGACTGTTGCCTCCTGTGTCGGCCAAAGTGTCTTCTGCACCGGGCAGAGCAATTGAGGGTGGCCACAGTACCCTTGGCTGCTTCTGCCTCTCAGTGCCCGGTGACAGGCACGACTGGTGTCCGTGCACAAAGAGCCGGCAGGTTCCTCCTTCAGCAATCCCTCTGCCAAGCACTCCAGCCCTTCTCCAGTTGGATTCACGCTCACAATGTTCTCCTCTCTCCTTTACTTGGCAGTCCAGCACACAGGCAGCTCCCAGCTACTGCAGCTGACGCTGCTTTCATTTGCTGCCAGAGAAAACTCGCAACCCACGGCTCTGACCAAGCACGGGGCTCACAGCTTCCCAGCTCTCGGTGGTCTTTCAAAGTAGCTCTTTCTTTTGAGTTTGGTGAAACCACTGCCTTTGGTGAGATCTGCTGCTTCTCGTTGGATCTGGGGTATCTCCTAGAATAAGCAGGGCTTGCTCCGTTCGTGCAGATGGTGCTCGCAGATCAGCAAATCACCCATTAGCACGTGGGCTCTCCTGTGCACCTTCATCCTGTGAATCACAGCAACAATGCCCAGAATGAAGATGGACACATATTTGGTCCTTAAGTGGAGTCAGAACTGGGAATTGGATCTGGAACTCCACCGCCCTGAAGCTCCAGGACTCGTGGCAAGTTTGATTTGGATCTGAGTCCAGGTGTGCGGTGACCAGGGAGCTCCCAAAGCGCATTGGCAGCAAGGGAGGCAGAAAAGGGCTTAAAAAGGAAATCCCAGTTTATGAAATTATTCCGTGTTAGTGTTTCTAAACTAATTTTTAATTGACCATTGTGAATAGACCCACCAGAGACATGTCTGGGGTAGGTACCATCCACCTGCAGGCACGGCAGCTCGAGCTCACCGCTGCCTCCCAGCTCCATCCCTCCAGAAAGAGGCAACACCCGTCTTGATCACCCCTTCGTAGGAGAGCTCTGCAGATGTTTGTCCCCTGAACCACGGACACCAAACTCTCAATATTTGCCCTCCTCCCCCTCTTGAGGCTGAAGGAATGCCTTGAAACTTTTCTAATCGTGTAATCTCAGCTGTCATATGACCTCAGTGAGAGAAAATGGCCAAATTCAGAGGAAACTGTTTGCTTAAACCTATCATTAGCTCTTTCCACCCCCCACAGCCCACCCCCCCATTTTAAATAAACAAACAAACAAATGAAAAACCCCACAGCCCATATGGGGGTGTTGTTGTTTTCCTTTCCCTAGAAAGCCTGAGGAATTGCATGGTCAGGGAACTTCAGCTATTCGAAGATGCCATGAAACCTACACCGCCAGCTGACAATCCATCCCTCTGCTCACGGGAGCATTATCAATAAGGAAAGTCATAAATCGCCCACTGAACAGGAACTCAAAGACCAAAGTCATGTAACTCAAACAGGCTCAAAGCAAAAGAGTCCCTTTAGTGTGAGGGTGGTCTGTGTAAAGTTAGGAGACACCTGCTAGCAAGTCCTGAGACACTAGCATCTGTGTAAACTTGCCCCCTCCCTGCGCCCGCAGCCCTTATAGGGTGTTGAATGAAGCAGTTTCATGAAAAAGGCTCTGTTTGGGGCAGTTCTAAGGCTTACATATACCTAAGTAAAACAGAGCCAGTGCTGTGCAGCCCTGGGATGGATTACCAGGGACCACAGGGAGGCCTATTAATTATGGTGACAAGCTGATCTGTTTGCTGACTGGTGGCTGGAGCTGCACGCAGAGGGGTGGGTGTGCGTGTGATAAGAGCCCGCTCTGTGCCAGGGTTTCAGGAGAGCTCAATAAAGTTGAGAGGATATGAGCAAACTGGAGCAGAAGGGGAAAAAGTGAAGCTGAAGGAGCTTGTCCACCTGGGGCTATGGGCTGAGAGCTGTTGGGGTCAGCACTGGCACCTCGGGACGGGGAGCGGTACCCACGGCCCCGCTGCAGCATCTCCCGGCTGCAGCATCCCCTGCCCGCAGCACCTCCCGGCTGCTGCGCCCCGCTCCTTCGCGGGATGGGCTGGCAGAGCAGATCTGGGCCATCCAGATCATGGTCCTTGGCCCCCTTGGATCTGCAGTAAGCAGAATTTGAGCACTGATTTATTTTTAGTTGGAAAGCAAAAGCTAAACAGTGACACCTCTACATACAAACCCATGACATTTTCTCATGAATTAAACAGTGGAAATATTTGAGCACTGGCAAAGTTAAAATCTGGAAATACCAATATTTCACCAAAGCAGTTTTTCAATATGCAGCGGTGTCATACATATTGCTCTGAAGTTTCTAGCTGTAGGTGAAATCTTCTCATCATCAACTCTCAATATAATATGCACTTATCTTAAAGGACATTTACTTTCCTGTGCTTACTGACTGTATTTGAATTGTCAGATGACACTTTGCTGAAATTATTAAAACCTAGAGGTCACAGAGAACCTGACTTGAAAGCGGGAACACACATTCTTTCGTCTGAGCAAAAGTGCATATTTGGAATTTTAAATGCAAATTTTTTTTTGGAGGAAGAATGGCAGTCAAGTACAGACGAAGCATTTGAAAAAGGGTTCTGCTTTAATTTTTGACGAGTGCTCTGAATAGATACTCTGCTCTGCTGTCAGAAGGAAGAGCTGGAGCAGAGCCCCAACCGCGGTGCAAGGGGAGCCCGGGGCCGGGGCGCGGGACCTTCACACCACCCTCTGTGATCATGTTTCTGGTTGTTGTTTTACAGCAGGTCCTCCTGGCTCCCTGGAGCAGATCACAGGTGACCTGGCAGCCTCGGGGCGGGCTGTGCTGGGTGCTCTGACCCCCCAGCCCTGCGAGCTCTGGCTCTCGTGTCAGCGCCACTGGGGAGCCAGACCCGGATGGGACACCCGCAGGAAAGGCAGGCGGTGTCTGGGTTATACGCTCTGACTGCAGGAATGTTTTCTTACTGAGGGATAAGGCTTATCTCTTCCTCTCATTCATACTTCCTTTTAGGGTGTTCGGCGAATGGGTAGAAAAGGGGAAAGTAAAGATGTTCAGCATCTCTCTCAAAAATAATCCTCGAGCAAAACCACCTCACACGACTTTTGCAGATTAGCTGTAACCTTCCTGTCCCGCGGGACGTGCGGTGGTGCATCCCAGGACATGCTGAGCTGCAAGGCCAGACCGTGCCAAAAATGCTCAGGCAAGGAGCAGGGAGTGAGCAAGTTTGACAGAGGATGAGAAGCCACCCTGCCCGGGTGCCGAGCCACATCGGTGCCTCTGATGCCACGTTAGATTGCAGAGCAGAGCACGGAGGTGAAAACAAAAGATTTTGAGACAGAGTTTTTCCGACACCTCTCGGTTACCTCTGTGCTGCACTGGTTTTCAGTCTGGACTATATTGCACCAAAGCTTCAGCAGCTGCTTTTATTCTGACGGTGCTCCAGTTGTTGGAGAGCTGCGGTGAAGCACAGCCGCAGTAACACGGGGATGGGTTTGGAACTGCCTCTTCACAAGCCTCATCGCAGATCAACCCACTCCTGTGTCACAGATGGGGACTCTGAGAGCTGGAGCCGAGGTGTCACAGGGGATTCCGGGCAGGGTTTGGGCCACGTGCGCTCTCCTCACCTGAGTGCAGCCGAGCCCATGACCACCAAGAGCCACCAGCCCTTCCAAGCTGTGACCTCCCCTCCATGTCCCCTGCCATGTTACACCGCTCGATTGAAGGAGCAGAGAGATGCCCAAGTTCAGATATTCAGTATTTTCACTGTATGAAACTACACATGAGACACTTGAGGCTAAGGATGAAGATTTAGCTTCCTATGATGTCAAAAAAGTACTGCAGCCTCAACCCCAACACATGAAGGCGAGCACCAACAACACAGAGGTCACTTTGAAAGAGAAGGGATGGAGGAAACCTGCACATGATGGCCAAGCAGAGCAGAGTTAGGAAGACATTTCCTCCCATGAAAGGCCCTTCCCTTTCCTTCCCTTCCTCTACTGTGAATAAAGCCGTGGTTTGAGGCGTGCAGACCCAGCCCTACCTTGCTCCAGCTGCCAACAGAGAGCAGTGGCATCGTCACTGCTACGCTCATCGGTGCACCTGCAAATACACTCCAGTTTCCAGCCCACACTGAAATCCACATCGTTCACTTCCTCCCAGGTATTTCACCTACACAACCTGCATTATTTTGCACAGATCTGCTCCCAACCACCCCTTCGTTTCACTGTGGATCCAGACCCATCTTCACTAACATAATGCAACCTGACTTAAGGATGACACGCTTCATCCCGGTGCCTTCCCAGCGAGTTGGAAGGCAGTTTCGCTTCTCGCAAGCAGCAAAGCCGGCTCCACGGCTCTGTTTTCCTGCCTCCTGGAGAGCTCCTCAGTGCTGATCTGAAGTTTGGATGCAGTGTTGTTTTTATATATAAATGACATTATGACAAATGATGAAGGATTAAATTACACTTCAATCAAATCAAGCCAAACCAGTAGGGATCGAGGTCCCAGTGGAAAGTATACGCGGAGTTCCTCAGCTTCCTGATTTGAATGACTTTGTTCTTCTTCCAGAGAAAGGGGGGGAAGAAGGAGAAGAGAGGGGAAAGGGAGAGGAGGGGGGAATTTGGCCTAAAATGAAACATTTTCCTTTTAAGTTGAACATTTGAAAATGGCTGGGAGGAAAGAACTGAAACACTGTAATGGCTGATACTGAAGAACAGCCTGGGACTTTTGCTTTTGGAGAACAGAAGCCGGGGAGAGAGCTGTGGTGTGAAAAAGGCGATGCTGTGTGCCTTGAAGGGGAAGGTGTTTGCAGCAGCCCATCTCCTGCAGACACTGAAAACCCCCTGCAAGGCACTAACCCAATTAGCTTTGCGAAGAGCTGTGCTGTGAAAAGGCAAAGGCACTGACAGTGGTTTTGGTAAAGGCTAAAGACAGCTTCACTCTGCCTTGCACTCCCATCAGAGTCACTTTATTATCTTTGTGTTACCAGATCTTGCAAAGGTTGGCTCCAGAGCCTTCAGCTCTGCGTCTCTGTCCAGCCAGCGAGCCGCTCAGCATCGCGCTGGCTCGCAGCACTGTTTGGAACAGGGGAGCGTCTCTAAATACTGCAGAAACAGTCATTCCACGAATGAGTCTGCCTCTCTCAGGCAGGTAGAGAGACAGACAGACAGATGCAGAGGTAGATACTGTGATCTAGAATTTTCATTAGGTACTTTGCTCCAAAGGTTGCATTAAACACTCCCCACTGCATTCTGGTTTTGGGGTGCAAATCTTGGGCATCGTGTCCAACAGATCCCGTCAGTGAAAGTGCAAACAAGGCAAGCAGAACACATCAGGGCGTCCTTTGGCTAGATAGATGCCTCTGAGAGACAACCCAGAAGGCTGACATCACTGTGACACCCTTCGCCCTCCCAGGACGGCGGCAATATGATGAGCTCAGACAAACCCAAAACCTCCCCGGCAGATGAGGACAACATTTCAGAAAACACTTGTTAAAACTTTGGCACTGTGTCTGCATGTAAATCCCATGGTCTCTGAGCCAGACCAGGCAGAAGACCCTTTTCCACCTCCTCATTTGGTTGTTAGTGTCCTCAAACAACACGTACCACCCGCATATGGGATCTGCAGGTCATCCATGAGTCTGCAGGAGTGATGGACAAGTTGCTCTCTGTTTACAGGGCAGTTGACATTATTCTGGTCATAAAATGTGTGTCAGCTGCCTGTGCACCTCCCAGAAGTTCCTCTTCCATTTCAGAAATGAAAATTTTAGTCTTACTGAAATGAAAGGAAAGGAAAACCACTTCAGCAGGGCTGGAATGTCACTCTTGGTACATGGTAAAGCCACTTCCACTGAAAAAAGAGCGAAGACCACAATAGCACACACATGGACACATGTCCACACATGCCCAGGCACACGCTCCAGCCTGCAGCTCGACGGGAGGAAAACCAGAAAGTCTTCTGAAAGTCTTTTTGCTATGGATTTTCTTCCTGTAGTAATAGGCTTTGCAAAGTATTTTAAAGAATAACTTAAGCAATAATTCCCAGGAAACCATTTGATACCTATGGTTAACGTCCAATCTGTTCACATTACATCTCAACTTTCTGACACAGAAATCAAGGAGAACACTTGCAGAAATCAAGATCCAAATTGGTTCAGCCTCTGAGGATAATAAAGACTTAGAAATATGTATAAATTTAAGTGGTTTTGAATAAGGACAGCATTTCAAAAAGCAGTCGAATTGTTACTTTGAAATAAGCCATTATTTTCTGCTTTTTAAAATTCCAGTCTTTAATAGGGGATGAGATCCAGACCGCCAAGAACCAAGGAGAGTTTTTGATGCAAATGAAAAGCAGCATTTAAGAAGTGCAAGTGTCCCATAATAGAGCCCACACCAAAGTGCCAGCTCCCAGACCTGCCTGGAACACCCAGGGGTCCATCCAGCCCAGTTGATGGGAGCAGGAGGGTTCAGATGCCTCGTCTGCTCAAGTGCTGATCTTGTAATTCACCTTGTTTCTCCTGGTGAGACCTTGGGGCCCACCCCACAGCCCCATATTGAAACAGCTCCAGCCAAAGAGCGGGGAAGGTCCAACCTGGAGTCAGAGCCAGGCACACAACATGGGCAGATGTTGCCATGGCGGGGCAGGGACGGAGGAGAGCTCCTGAAGTCTCCCTGGACTGCTTTTGCTGACCCTATTCCCACCCAATGTCACAGGAAAAACTTTGTGTTTCAGTGGGATTTATGAAAGAAAACCTTTATTTCCCTCAGTGCCACGCTTGGAGAAACAACATCTGGCAAGGAAGCATTGCTGGCATGAGCATGAGTGACCCACACACCCTTCAACAAGTTTAGGACCTTCGGACTCAAGACTCTGCAAACCTTTTGTTGGTTGGTGAGAAGGGAAAGAACCCATTCTGAGCTGTGGTATGGGTGGAGAAGGCAGCAGCACGACAGCAGGTTCCTTCTTCCTTCCCTTCACAGCGAGAAGTGGAGCAGCGTGGTGCCTCCTTCACTCCCAGCCATGCTAGAAGGTCTTCTCTGGCTTCTCCTGAGCTGGGAGCGCAGATCCTGCTCCATCGGGAGCACGGAGGAACCAGAGCGGGGGGGATGAGGAGGGGGATGAAGGCACATCCAGCAGAGGATGAGGCTGCCCCACAGCACATAGGCAGGAGGAAGGTGGGGAGCAGGGAGGAGACCCACAGCACAATGGGAGAGCATCAGCGGAGTAAAAACAGGAGCTGGCCCTTGACAAAAGGCCCAATTAGCCGTCCTCCTGCAAACAAACAGCCCCTCAGCCCAACTTCTTCAAACATTGCCCAGGAAATAAAAGGGCCGCAGAACTGGAGGGATCAACCTAAGTCATGTACACCTATTTAACAAGAAAACTCATTGATAAGCAAACCACCTGATGCTTGCACAGCAGAAAACACCTGATTCTGCCTGTGGGTTGATAAACCAATATCTTTAATCTTTTTTTTTTCTCTCTCTTGATGACTGAAGCACACACTCTGTGCGGCCCTGTGCTCCAGCCACATTGGTAATAGTAACAAAGCTTTGATGTCCCCCTCATTCAACAGAATGTTGTTTAGTTCAAAGCGAAGAACAGAGGCAATTCTTTGCTTTTAAATTATTAGCTCCCTAAGTCTTCTGTAATGATATAGTTTGACTGAAGTGTGCAGTTTATTAACTACATAAAGACGATATTATTAGAGCGGAGAAAGACAGCCGAAAGTTTTGCCTTTCAGCTCAGCAGCAGGGGTTTTTGATACTTTGATCTCAATCAATGCTAAATGTCTTTGTGAGATAGAGGGAGCAGCAGAAATTACCTTTGGCACCATGACTACATCAATTATTTAGTTCTTTTTCTTATAAATTAAAGTGTTCTTCAACTTTTACCCCAATTTTTTCCTCTTCTTCTTTTTTTTTTATTTTTTCCCCCCCTTCAGTTGATTGGGGGAAAAGAAAAGCTGACTGGAAGAAGTCTGGCTGTGAACATTAATAAAAATCTCACTGACCTTTCCCAGTGCTGGTCTGGGGTCTTCTCTGGGGTGAGGAGATGGATTCCTGTGAACAACAACAGCAAAAGGGTAGCTTGGGGTAATGTGCTGTTTAACCAAATGACTGCGTAGGTTGTTATTGCAAATTTGTCTATGACTAGCCTATTTTTTTCCTAATACTGCTAGCATGAATGCAGCTGGAAAAATGGGACACCTGATGGAAACAAAAGGATTGCTCTAAGCAGGATTTAAAGTGTTGGTGCTTAATAAAGTTCTTTCCATTGCTTCTAGCACAATGCACAGAGGGAAAGTTTGGGAGCAAGAAGGAGGCCCCATCTTCGGTAAGAAGGAGAAGAAACGCAGGTCTTACAGCAGAGTTGCAAAGAGCCAGATTTCTGCGCCTGGGCCTGCCTACGTGCTACGTATGGGATGCACTCGCTGTTGTTAAAGCCACTGGTGTCAGGTAATCCCACCCGTATATAAATTGTCACCAAATCCCACCCATACAGAAGTTGTGTCCAGTCTTGAGTGAGTCTCCTACAGCCAGTGGAGGGAATGAGCCATTTCCAAAGCTGATTCATCCCACCCTAAGCGGGGTGACTGACTCCTTCCCCGGGGACAGACAGAACCCAGCACAATGGGACTAGAGGTGAGTGGGGACAATGCAGCGCAGCACTTCTGCTGGATAACAACACACGGTGAGATATTTCAGAGGAATTTCTGCTCTTTTAATACTCCAGGGAAGAGACAAGGCTGGTGGCCTGAGAGCAGAGCCAAGGGAGGAGGGTTGGGAGCCGAAGTTGGTGGCTGGTGTCCAGTACTGAGGTGTTCCCGAGTGTGTCAGAAGCCACTGGAACCAGAACCTGGACTGGGAACACAAGCTGCAGGACCACAGAGCTGCTCACGGGCTGGATTCACACCAAGGCTGAGCCCAACGCAGCTCGGTGATTTACAATATCACCCTTTGGCCAGAGAATTTTTTTGTGAGCGAGAAATAAGAGAGGTCTTTGCAGAAATGTTGAAGCATGAACTATGGGAACTTCGGTATATTTATATGTAGAACATGTTAGAGAACAACATAATTCTGTTTTCATGGTGATCAAAGTTTTGCAAGAAGGACGACTTGAGACAGTGTGCTAAGCTGCTATGGCAACATGAATTTTAAAAAGTAAACTGACTTGCGAGAGCTTATCTTTCGCTCTTTAGTGTGGTGCAGAACAGATCTGGGAACCTCTGCCCTAAAAGGGATCCTGTGAGGTGCTCACCTCTGCTTCTGGGCCAGGCGTATTGCAAAATGCATAAAACATATCCCTGGCGGCAAGGGGAAAACTACCCCGGTGACTGGGCTTCTTCCTGCATCCCTGAGGCTCCTGCACCCCAAAAAGCCAAGTCATGGTGACTCTTTCATAATATAATTGTCATAATTCAGATATTCAGATTTTGGGGTGAACGTACCGTGAACCACTTCAGTTCGACTGACATTCTATTCTGGGACCTGAGGAGGCCGTAATGCGATGCAGCCCTGCACAGAGGTGAATTCCACCCACAGAGCACCGTTTCCCAGAGCATCATGACGTGGGCTCGGTTTACATCTCGCTTTTCAAGCCACCCTCGCAAAATGTAAAGGCGGCGGTGTCAGGGCCGCTCCTGACGGCTCCTTTCACAAGGGGATGCTGTGAAGAGCTGTCATGCTCTGAGTCAGCTGTTCCGCCACGGCTGGCATGTCAGGCAGGAAGAGTTTGCTCGCAGAGCTATCCCAGCCCCGCCGCCTGCCAAAACCACACGGGGGATCTCATGGGAACAAGCCCTCTCCTGAGCCAGCTGGTCCTTCCTGCTCCTCAGGCCTGATCCTGCTGGATGCTGAGCATTCTTTGTTCCATTTTTAAATTAACGAGACTCAAGCAATGCTCAGGCCAAGACTTCAGAGGGAAAAAAGAAAAAAAAAAAAAACAAGAAAAAAACAAGCCCTCGGTGTTTTTGGCACTTGGGCTGTATGTCCCAGCTGGAGAGGAGAGAGTGAAATGTCAGACTTGAAGAGAGATTTGAGAGATGCCGCTAGCGTGGAAAACAGATCTCTGATTTTAATCAGGTTCACTGAGCTAGGTATGTCCCCACATACACTTCTCCATCCACCCTGGCGAGCAGGTCCAGCGCAGTGTGTACCCAACCCCACGGCACGACCACACAGCAGGGTCACCCCGAAGCCAGCAGCCCCACACCGCGGGATCCCCCTCCTGCCCATCGCCCCAGCAAGGCGTTGAGGTTCCCCAGTACGGGACTCGCTCCCATCCTGTCCCAACAGTGTCCCCTTGAGGTTGCTGGCTGAGGCAGCCTGGGAAGAGCCCTCACACAGGCTTGGGGGAACCCCAGAAGCTGCTCTTGCTTTTCAGGCTGGCCCAGGGCTGCAGAGCGAACAAGCAAACAAATCCCAGCAGCCATGGGTCGGCGTGAGCCTGAGCAAAGGGTGGCGGAGGAGCCCACCCTGACGTGGGACCTCCACGGATGGAGCTGAGCACGTTGTAGAAGCACACAGCTAATTAAGCATCTTCCTTCCAAGTTTGTTCAAACAATATTCAAAGTCTGACCACTGCAGCCCCCGCTGCAGCTTGTCGGCTCAGACCTGGAGCGTGGGGAGCTCTTCCAGCAGAGATGAGCCAAAGCAGGGCCACGGCCGCCCCGTGGGTCCGTGCCAGCCCCCGCAGCCGCGGGAGGCAGGACCGTGGAGCTCTGGCGAGGGCACGGGGCTTCCTCACTACTGCTCGAGTCTCCTTTCTTCTGTCAGCCAAGCAGCAGGGATTTTTCTGAGAAACTGCCCACAGGGAGCGATCACTTTTTCCAGTCATTAACCTTACACATCCCTCACATTAGCGGAATACCTTGGATGTCTAAGTTGCTGCAGTGAGCTAATTCTTCCAGGTGACTCCAGGCAGCGTTAAATGGGCTCCTGCACAGCGAGGGGATTTGAACTCGAGAGCTGAAAGCGCTCCCGACTCCAGCACGTCAGGCCTCCGGCTGGGGCCAGACCGTCAGATGTCACCGTGTGAGCGCAGCGTGGTGGCAGGAGGGATCGGGGCCTCCGGAGCAGCAGTGTGCAACCCGCAGTCAGCAGGAGCATGGGGGGTCCAGGGGCAAAGGGAGGAAGGAAGGAAAGAAAGGCACGGGGGCCTGTCCCACCAGGGGAAAAAATTGTCAGAGTCCTCAAGTTGAAAGATACTGAGGGAAAAAATGCAGTGCCCTGAAGGGATAAATTTGGGGATGCCCAGTGCTGACCTCTGGCACATGTATGTATGTGTCTGTTTGGATGTAATTGCACCAGGGCATCCAAGCCCTGAGAGAGCAGCCAGTTTTGGATCCCAAAGTCCTTCCTGTGGTTTAGAGGATGAGCATGAGGCCAAAGAACCACTGAATTCCTTGACAAAGATGGAGAGAGCTTCACAGTCCACCCCCAAGGAGCAGAACAGGTCACCAGAGAGCCTGAGCTTTCCATCACCTGTGTGTGCCCCACACAGCCACCGCCAGGTCTGTACTCAGCAGCCACAACACTGTGTCTGGAGATGATGCACTGATTGCTCCAGGCCACTGGAAACAAACCCAGGCATATTTCTACAAATATTTCCCTCTGTATCTCTTTGCAGTGAAGCGCCACCCCTCACCAAGGCCAGCACACTGAGAGCCACCTCTTTGATAAGAGTTTCTTGGTGTGTTCCTTGTGGCCAGCAAACTGCACACCGCTAAAAAGAGGTTCTCATGGGAGCTGGGTATTATATAGCACCAGTTACGTTACTCTTGCTAAGCACATAATAAATAAGAGTGGTGCCCAAGTTCATCACGGAGAATGCATGCATTCATCAGCTTGTGAAACTGGGATAAGATGCACAAGCCCAGGCGATGAGGAAGCTGAGGAAGGTGAGGAAGGCAGCTTGGGCAGTGGGTGCTGAGCAGCCCCCCGGCTCTGTGCACGTCGGCAGCGCCAAGGAGGAAACCACAGACAACCAGGTTCCACGTTACAGCGTTTACTGAGTGCGTGGAGCACGACCCACGTCCCAGCCCCAGACACACGGCTGATCCGCAGCCGCCGCTGGCCTCTGCAGTAGAAGGCAAAGAGGTGACAAGAGGAACCTCAAACCAGAGAGAGAAATATTAATTGTAGAATAGCACTTATAATATGTACATTATATTGAATATAATATCATTAATTCTTATACACCACAATGTCTTCCTCTCGTGTTTCCTGGATTATACATTACCAGTGTCTCATCAGGAGTGGCTGAGTAACAATATTAACAAAAAAAAAATCACAAAAGACACCGTATTTGTCTCTCAGAAGTAATAGGTGGCCACTGCTGGTGAGTGCCAAAGCAGAACCAGATCCTCCCAACAAAGCAACACCAGAAAGAGCAAATGCTCATTTGTACAAGAGAAGCATCACGGGCAGTGCGGGGCAGCAACCCACTGCTCAACATTTGCTTTGCATCGTTCTGCTCCCCTGGGAAAGAGCCTTTGGAAACAGAAACAGCCCCTTGATTTTCCCAAACTGCCCTGTGATTACAAGTGTTGCCCCAGACCCCGAGGGAAATAGGGACCGCTGAGCATGTGTGAGGAGAGACTTAAAATCTCACAGTAGCGGCCAGCGCGAGGAACCGCGGCAGCCACACAGACAAAGCTCCGTTTACAGTTAGAAATACAAAACACCGTCACAGGCCACATGGCCAAACTACGGAACAACGACCCACATCACACACACCTAGGAAACCCCTCCACGCTTCAACGAACAAACTGACACAAGGTACTGGAAGCGACGTTCTAACACTCTTGATAACAGCACCAAGACTGTGGCAATGCATCAGTCTAAGTTTGCAGAGGCTCAAAACACTAACGTGGATTTTAGACCTTCCCAGGTGTTGCCAGGGTGCAGTTCAAGCCACGGTCTCAGAACCCATCCTGGCACTGAGAGGCCACAAAAGGGAAACTGGAGCTACTGGAGCAGTGCTCTGGAGCCCTTGCCCTCCTGCAGCACTGCTGGCTCTTTGGGATCTTTTCTGGTTTGGATGGAGGAATGATGCTGTGCCATACAGCTTCTCATGAGGGGTTTCCTTTATTTTCCCTCGCAATCAGCTGTCTTTTAATGAGCTTGCTTTAAAATTAAAAAATTGTCATTAATAGTAAGAGGTGGACCCAAGCTGGGGACACAAATGTGCCCCAATCTTGGCATTGAAGTCTGAGTCCTACTTGGAGAAATGCCTGCAAGCTTGGCTCCAGCTGTGCTGTGTACAGTGTGCTGACACCTCATGGCCAAGCAAGTAATTCAGATAAGACACCATTTCCCAGGATATATATACACACATAAATTCTCCATCTGCTATAAGGCAAGAAATGAGGTTCATTTATCAAGAAGTTTGTCATGAATAGATCTGAATATACCAAAGATAGGAAGGAAAACCAGTCCAGAAATACTTGGGATTTTTGAATTACAAACAGATGGGTACACCAGGGTCTGTTATTCGTAGCTGTGGCAGTCCGAGCCTCCTTGATGCTGAAGGACGGCTCTAACGCACTTCTGCGACGGCATGGCCCATGAGCCACACCGTGCAGTGCCAGGCCTGGAGAAAGGGTCCGTGTCTGGGCTGCCTGTTACCCAGCTCTTCCCCGTTCCGCGGGGCTCTCCCAAGGGCAGATCACCTTCACAGAGTCCTCACGACCTGGGTGCTGCTTGTCCTCTCCCTCCTCAGGGCCCGTGGGGTAGATTCGGCTCTCCGAAGGAGCATCCGTTTTTATTTGGAAAAAGCTGGTTGTGAAATAAAAACTCATCACTCACAGGACACTTTCTGACGTGCTTTCCGAGACAGCGAGCACGCACAGCACCGAGTCTGGCTTTGAGTTTTCCACTGTTCAAACCCCAAATCCCAAACCAAAACTCCAGGGCATGAGCCCGCAGAGATGGCAGATGCCCTTTGAAGCCAAACGGCTGCGTGAGGCGACTCTGGCAGAGGCGGAGTGCAGCGCCAGGTTGAAAAGGAGCCCTCAGGTTTGTGCTTTTGAATTTATAACATGGACTCATCCACTTGGTCAGCAGCTCGGGTGGATTAAAAGAGGTTGAGGACATGTCACTCTTAGTGAGGGACACAGCCAGGATTTGGTTTCAACAGTGACACATTCTCCAGGCAAAAAAAACCCCAATCTTACACATCCTGCTCCAGGATAACAAATGATCACAACCCTCCCTCAAGATTTCTCCTCCCTCGTTACTTCTGGGTCTTCTCTGACTTGCGAATCATTAAAGCAAACCCGAACCCATGCTCAAGAACAACCACAAATATACAAGTGGTTTTCCAAATTTAGGGATCAAAAGTAAAACCCAGGGCTTTACACCACAAACAGGAGGTGTGAGCGCAGCAGAGGAACCACCGGCACGGCCTCTTGCCCGTTTCTCATCAGAAAACACATCCGAGACAGAAAACAAGTGCAAGGAGCCGAGGGGAAGAGACGCTTTTAGAGGCTGGGACGTGATTTGGGGCAGGCAGCACAAACACAAGGGGTGGTTTTAGACGCAGTTGTAGGAAAGGCAACCATCAGCCTCGCAGGGAGGATTCTGAGGGATATACAGGGTCCCTGCCCCTGAGTACCTGAACAGCTCCCCATCTCTGCCGGTGCAAAGACCTCGAGCTCATCTCCAAAGCCACCAAAATAACCGAACTGGATAAACTACAACTTCTGCTAACATACATGCAGCCGTGAAGCTGGTTGGCATCACAAATGTATCTTCACACTGATCTGGTGCAAGGGGGCCGCCATTTCCTCCAACCTCGGGAGGCCCAGGGACACGGGGCAGGAGGTGACATGGCTGCAGGGGGACAGGCAGCACAGCTGCCTGGCGTCCCCAGGACAGTCCCCCAGGGCTGGCAAGGACGTGCAGCACCTCCCTCTCCTTGCCCAACACCAGGGAGGAGCAGAGCCGGTGCCGCTGCTGGCAGCCGCCATCACGCACAGCCCCACCACAGACAGACATGCTGGGGGAGATGGCGACAGCTGACTGGAATATAAGGCACAAGGCCTACGTTAACAGGCTCAGCTGATACTATTTCAACTTCGGGCTAATTACAAACTGAAATGGTCCTGGAAGGTGTCTGGATGTGTGAGTGGCACGTACCTGCTCACCGCCTTGGCGTCCGGCTGGAGCCGCCGCTCCCGCTCGCCCAGCGGCTGCACCTTCCCGTGGGGCACGGCCGGGCACTTGGGCGAGAGCGTGGCCAGCACGGGCGAGGTCCAGCAGCCCCTCCTGAGGAACCGGCCGAGGGCCAGCCCGGCCGTGCGGGGCCTCCTGCCGCCCGAGGGGCAGGGGCTGGGGCCGCCCGCCCCGCTGCTGCCCAGGGCCAGGCTGATGGGCGAGGGGCAGGCGGTGCCGCGGGGCAGGGTTGGGAGTCCGGGGGGCGGCGATGGCGGGACACGGGGGCCGGTGTAGACAGCCTGGCGAGGGGCCGGGGAGGCGAGGTGGGACAGCTGCAGGAGGAGAAGGAGAGAGGCTCGTCAGGGCCGATGGCGGCTGGTCTGCACAGGCTTCACCAGGAGAAACTTTACTCTGGAAGAGAAGGACCGGGTGGCACTGGCAGACAGGGCTCAGCCGGGAGGCAGCCGGCAGCCTCCCCAGCCAAGCCCAGGCCGGTGCCCCCCAGTCCTGCAGCTCTGGCCGCCTCCCTGCCCTCCCACAGCTGGGATTTGCCCATGGAAAGCAACAGGGTCATTGCTACTGGCCTCGGTGGTTCTGACAGATTCGGCCCCACAGCACTGGGATGCTGCAGGAGACACCCTTGTCTCATTCCTTACAACCATCAGCTCCAGTTTGCTACCCTGAGAATGTGATCTTGGCTACAAACTGCACAGCCATGTCACACCCAAAGCACCGATGTGCCGGCTGCTGGGGTGGCCAAGAAGTAGAACACTGAGCTCCAGACCCTGATGATACAAGAGGCCACGTCTTGTGCTAAAGCCCCTGGAGTCCCTGGCTGGTGCTGTGAAGTCTTCGGCTCAGCTAATTCAGCCCTAAGGACAAGCCCAAGTAGAGATTCATCAGCAGAGGACACGCTGTGTGCCAAGGTCGCCCTCCCGTTTCCCAAGGACTCACTCCCAGAAGAAATTAAATGTAGCTCAAGTGTCCAGAGAGAAGTGCTGAGAGCAGAGACACATACAGAAAGTGCATGCATGGCAGAGAGATGACACACTGAAGGATGAACACACTGAGACAAGACAGAGAAGGCTTAATTCAGCTTTTTTCATTTTCTACATTTATTTTTATTAGACAGATGAATGCATGGGAGCAATGGCGAAGAAACAAAACAACATATTGCTCTGATTTCCAACGGAAACAAACAACTTCTTGGCTGGCACAACGTGAAGTTCAGTTTGTACCGCGGTCACACTTTGTACCAGGCGACCTTCCTCTTTGGGGGCTGAACAGCAAGGGACCGAGGAGCAGAGCACTGGGTCACGCCAGCTCCTTCAGCCTATTTGCACACAAAATCTGGCTCTGCTTGTGCTGAACTGGTGTTTCACAAGCACAGTGACTCCAGAGTATTAACCCACGTCAGAGGGACAGCGATGCAAAGCTGAGATGATGAAAAAATCAGGGAAAGGAATGGATAGAGAGAACATAAAAAGCAAAGCTGCAGACAAAATAGAAGTGGAATCAGAGGGATTGACTGGAACACACAGATTTGTTATTTATTATTTATACCCTGACTTGATGTTCCACATGCTACTACACACTGGCAATCCCAGCGTGCTCAGTGCTCCATGTTATACAGACTCTGAAGAGGCTGTAGAGCTCATCACACCCAAGTAGCTTTGGGCCAACCCTGCCAAGTTCTTGAGTATCTTTCAGTGCTCTCGTGCCCAGGTCGGCTGATGGTGCTCAGTACCCGATGTAAAAAAGCCTTGTGGTTTTAAGCAGAATTTTAAAAAACCACAGTCTGAGCCTGCTCACCCTTATGGCATTGCAAAGTTTGGCATTGCTTCCACCGGGAATAAGAGCAGAGACTTAGCAAGCAGACCTCGACATCAGAGCAATAGACTCACACAACTTGGTTTCAGTTCCTCTAAGTTTTATCACCGTTAGGTTAAGGGCGGTCAGGAACATCTCCCTGGCTCTGCAGAGGTACCAGATCCAACCACGTAGCCCAGATTCTGCCTCTGATAACACACACGGAGGGCAAGAATTGCTGTTCAGGAAACAGCTACTGCCTGATTATCTCCTTTGCGAGGGGCTGGTCCACGTGCACCCCGATACCTGAGGGCTCCCACTCCCACCCAGCAGTCTCCATCTCCCATTTCCTGTGAAATCATCACACCAGCAGTAAAAACAGATGAACACTACGAAATGGAGTGAAGCTTCTTAGACCTCAGTGCTTCCCAACCAGTCCTTTTGCTTCCCCTAAATTTTAACAAGGAAGCTTTTCTGCCCCCACAATTCCCTTTACTGGGCTTTGCAGGAATCTTTCCACTTCTGGTAATCACTGGCCTGGTCCAGACACGCTGGGGTTTCCCAGCAAAGCCTGGAATCTCCCTGAGCTCTTGAGCACTGACGTAGTATTTTAGGTTGCCTCGTTCTAAAGAGCAAGAGAGACCGAGCAAATGAAGAAAAAACAACCCACTACTTAAAGTTGAAATCAGCTCTTAACAGCTCTGCACTGGCTCTTCCTTGTCTCTCGGCTACAAGCCAGTGACAACTGGAACTACCTCCCGCTTTTTTAATAACAGAAAACAGAGCAGAAAAAAGACAAGACAAGAGGTAGGAAGGATTTGATAAAGGAAACACAGGCGTCTCTGCAGGCTCTTGCGAGGGACGGCTCTGCACCCGCACACCCCAGAGCTCCCCCCGATCACCTCCAACGTGCCGGGGGAACCAGGACCGCCACTAAAATTCAAAGGGTCAACTAAACCTTCAGAAACACTCATCCTACTGGTCTCACAAGACGTCTACCCTGCTCTTCTGCCTGCAGCTCCGTTGCACTGGCTTAGAGGTCCAGGATACTTGAAGTGAGGGGCACGCTCCTCTCCGGGGGTACCCTTGGGAGGGTGCACATCCCCGGGAGGACGGACACCAGCACAGACACTCTGACATGGGTCACCTCACCCTGCTCCCTGCGGGGTCACCCATCTCTGCTCCCAGTATGGACAATTTGAGCCCAAAGGAGTGGGACGGCAGAGCTTTACCCTGCCCTGTGCAGCCCCAGCTCGCGGAGGAGCAGGGGGAGGGGAGAGGCAGCCGGGCTGTCCCAGCCTCCTGGGGGGCTCAGGGCAGCCAGAAGGCATCTCCCCTCCCAAATGTGCGGGGAGGGAGCCGGGGCGCTGCGCCCCGAGTCCGGCACGGCCAGCAGCCTGGCTCCGGCAGCTCCCACGCCTGGCAAGTGACATCTGCTGCCGCAGCAGCCATGGCAACGTGCGGGAAGCAGGCGGCTGGCAGAGCCGGCCTGGGAAACCTAAAGCAGCACTGACACCTTCAGGAAGGGGAGACGAAGCTCAAGCCCAGCCTCGGCTTGTCTTTTCCCTGCGGGGCTCAGAGCCTACTTGGGAGGTTCCTTCTGGAGCTGGCTCCTGCGATCCAGCTTGCTCATAACCTGCGTGATGTCCACAGTCGTGGCGGCTTCTTTGGCTTTGGCCTCTTCCTCCTGCTGCCTCAGGATGACAGGGCTGGGGCTGGAGCGGAGGTGACGGCGTCCGAACGGGAAACTGGAGCTGGGCAGAGAGCGAGAGAAAGGACCAGGGCGTTACTGAAAAGTAGAAGAGTGCCAAAAACTCACCACTGGTAAGAAAACCTGCCAGGAGAGCAAGCTCAGATAGAGAGACGGACCTGGAGAGATGCCGCTACCTGCTTCAGCGAAGCCCTTACCAGCAGCAGTAGAGAGAAGTGTTAAACCGCCTCTGGATGAGGGATTAGCTCTCTGGCTTACCCAGGACACGGAGTGTTGTGTCCAGAACAGACACTGGCAAACATGACGGCAGATAGCAGGGACAACCAGCATCTGCCAGCGACCTTGTGATGTGCGGCTCAGGGAAAAGCTACCCAAACCCCCCGTACGTCAGCAGGAGGGTTCTTTCCACAGGCTTGAAATGGGCTTTAGATGAAACAAGGGTGTGAAAGTCCATGATTCCTCTTTCTTCCTTGCTAGGTTGACGAGTGGAAGAGGAACAGAGAAAGCAGCACACACCCAGCCTGGCCCTGACACCGCCCGCTCAGCTTAAAAAGCAACTGCAGCTCAAATGGCCTAAATTTGCTACGCAACCTTCACCTCGGTCTAGAAAAAGCCATTTCAAGCCTGCCCCTCCTAAGGCCGTCTACCTTGTGCCAGCGTCACTGGCAGGTAAGATGCTGTTTGCTCCCATGCCTGTCACCTCCATGTCACAGGGCGCAAGTGGCTTTAGCTGAGCAGAACCCACAGAGCACCCTGCGGGGGTTCCGTGTCTCTGGCAGCCAGCATTTCACGGGCAGGAGTTTCCCCTCTCTCCTTCCAGGGAAGGAGCCGTGATTAATTCAGCAAACACAGCCTTTCTAAACAGACCAGGCAGCTGAGCCATCAAGTTGATTCTGACTTCACACAAGCCCCTTCCAAAGGGCTGACAAATAAACAGCGATATCAGCATCAAAGCAAGGCATCTTCTCAGGGAAAAATTGTACTTAATTATGTGAACATCTAAATCATAGTAATTTTGCTGCAACTCAAGGCTTTTTCTACCCTTGCTACAAGGAAAACAAACCCCACAATTACATCTAGTTTCACTTGCCTTTTTTTGACAGTCTCTTGTGGCACAACAGCCTTGGCCAGCATTTCCTTGTATATTGGAGACTTCAAATAGCGGCCATAGGAGTCCTACTAGGAGGAAAAAAGAGAAACTGGTAGTTATGGGCTGCAAACACCCTTATTAAAATCACCACCAAATGCAGCTGCTCAGGAGCCAGGGAGGCTGGGAACTGGATCATTTCCCCCAGCAGCCCAAGGGACTTTACATCTTTTGGGCAAACCAATAGCCTTTCATCTCGCCGTAAAATTTCCAGGCTTTTGTATCTCACAGCAAAGCTTCCCAGGTAAGATCCAGACCTAAAGGTCTGAACTGGGCTTAGCTCAGGCCAGTGGTGTCTCACAGTTATTGCAGGGTGAAGTGCCCATGTTTCAGGAGCCAAACTTTTCGGCAACTGGTGAAAAAACCCAGTATAGTTCTAGTCCTTTGAGTGTCAATGTGCATTAGCTGCTGCTCTGGCCCATAATGCTCCTTCCTGCTAAGTGTATTTTGTATCACTCATAAGGAGTTACGGGTTATTTGTGGTCACCATGATCACATGAAAGCCAGGACATACTGTACGCTGACATCAGCCCACAGTCTGCTGCATCAGTCAGACCTAAAAAAGGGGTGTCCGCCAATATAACCGCAGGAGAATGTGTGAAAAAACCCAGTAAAACTTGTACCAAGAGCATAACCAGACGTGGCCTGTTTCAAAACTCAGGCAGTTATATCACAACTGATACTCCCTTTCCCATGCCCTGCTGAAATCCAGCTGGATACAAACATCCCACCATAGGGATACCTGATGTGGCATAGAGTGGTACTAACGGAACAAATATAATAATAAATAATAAATAATAAATAATAAATAATAAATAATAAATAATAAATAATAAATAATAAATAATTAAAGATTTGTTCAAGCTTTGAATAAGCTGGTGACCAAGCCTGTATCAGAAGGCAGGACTTGCAGCAGATGCCCGACCTCCACCAACTTGGGGACATGCGGCCTTAGATGGAAGAATCAGCAGCAAATTTGAACCACTGCTTGTTTAAGTCAACAAATATGAGGGATTTTCAAACAAAAGCCACTTGAAAGTGACAGCTGACAACACACAAAGGCCTGGAAAGGCCCAGAGAACTGGAATCCCCCTAAGGCCTTGGAAAAAAAATGACAAACCTTTTTCATCAGCATGTAGATGTGGGTCTGAGCAGCATCTAAAACATAGCGGTGAGGGTGCTTGAGGCCTCTGACCGTGATGCCCATTGTTGTGCCATCGATGTTGATCCAGCGCCTCGCTCCTGGAGCCAGGAAGAGTCTGCAAGGAGGAGGAATCAACAGCACCATTAAAAACCAGAGAATTCCTGGAGGTTTCTCTGTCCATGCACAAAAGTCCCTACAGCTCCCCACGATGATCTGCTGTCCTGATCTTGGGCAGTCAACCTCCTCTCCAACAGTGGCACATGCGGTCACCTCTCCTTGCACTATTAGCACACAATATGAACCAAATTTTAGCCCACTGGAGGCTAAAGGGTCTCTCCACTCTCCTTGTGGCAGCCCCATGACCTTTGCTATTTCACATCTCTGTTTAAGTTACATGCTAAGACCTAAATGTAATAGAATCATAGAACAGAAAGGAAAAGTAACCATATAATAAAACAACACTTAGGCTTTCATCTTCAAAAGCTCCTTTCCTATGTGGGGACATAGGACAGCCACATTTGATGACAGCTTACAAATAAAAGTCTCAGGAATAAATCATTTGGAGAATGAAAGCCTGTGGAAGAATGCGATGGGACTCATGTACAAAGAGTTTAAGAACATAGAATTACCACACTCACTTGTAAATCTCTTCTGCTTTTTCTTTGATATTGGATTGGTCTCCGTACTTGAGATCCTCACACGCTTCCCAGAAACTCAGATTCTCTCCTGTGTAACAAGGACTTGATCAGCAGAGAACAAGAGGAAAACACAATCCTGTTTATTAACTCCAGAACCAAATTTGTTTGACTCAATACTCATCAGCCCCAATTCAGTCTGTCTAATTCTAACAGCCTTGAAAATCTCTTGTGGCTGCAGGAGGAAAGCAGCCTTTCCTGCTCACTGACACCTGTCAGAGCGTGAATGCAGCAGTTCCAGCTTCCCCGGCAGCGATGCCCAGCACAGGGAGTGCCCTGGGCTGTGCTTTGTGTCCTGTGCCACTAGATGGTATTGCACAGCCATCGCCTCCAGAGCCGCTTCTGCTCCCTTTGTCCCCGTCCCAGGGATCCCTTTGCAGCGATTGCTCCCTGCTCTGTCTCTGCCGTGTCCCTGGGCACGGACAAACAGACGCAGACTCACCGCTGAACTCCTTCTTCAGGAAGAGCTGGAAGTTCTGCCGGCCTTTCGGGTCCCGGATCAGCTCGCTGAAGTTAAAGGCCCATCGCTCCACACGCATTCTGGTGGGGACTTCCACTCTGCACAGGTTGGAAACAAACAGCATTGTGGGGTTCACACGACCCAGCTAATTGGCAGATGAGTTAAAACCAAAATGCCCTTTGCTGGAACGCCAAGAGACTTCTCAGCACTCTCTGTTTTCCAGAATGCTGTAATGAGCTCCTGAAGTCAGTCCACTAAGGAAGCCGTAATTAAACAACTTAGTACCCAGTGGGATGAGGATTTATCTCGGATTTATGCTGCTCTCACAATGACAGGCCAGTTTTACGAGAGGTTTGACTCGGTCCCATGCTGGAGGAGGCACTGGTTGCTGCCCAAAGCTTAGCCCCTCGTGAAGGCGCCCTTTGGGCTGTCTGATGGGATATTATCCCTCTAACAGGATTGCTGGTCTCAAATGAGAACCAGTAATACATTACATGCTTCAGGCCCAGAGATGCCACTGTATAATTAGCAAATACTGAGTGGAACACCAAGGGAGACCTCAGAGAAGGGATGGAGCACCAGTACGGGCCTCCAACCCAAACTCTCTCCTAAGAAAGCAGCCTGATGTGCATGCAAAGAACAAGGGCCATTTCTTGAACGCTGAACTGCTGCGCCATCGGCAGCACCTGACTTAGCAAGGTTAACACTAAACCAAGTGCTATACCTGAGCATAACTGGTCACATTCCATTCCTGAGCTAGTAAAAGTGAACTTCACTCATCCAGGGGGAAGATCAGACCCACTCAGCAGGGGCTGAGCGCGTACTCGCATCATCGGTTTAGGAATTTCTGTAACTTTAAGGAAGGCTCCATGTGAAGAAGATAATGCTGGAAGTTCAGCAGGAAGTATTCCCAGGAGACAGTTTCTTTAGCACGACCAAAGAGAGCTCTTCCCTGCTCATGATCAGAGACCAGACATCATGACTAAATCAACAGTTCCCTTTTCTGATTTCTATCAGCCCAAAGGTCAGTGTCAATCACGAGCTGGCAGGAGAATACAAATACATACAGTTTTGCATTGAGATCCCAGAACTCAGGGTCATCTGTTATCCAGGGGTTGCTGGGGAGACATCCAGACAGGATGGGATCATTGGAGAGGAACTGCTCAGAGTACTTCACAAGCCTGCGAGTAAATCCAACAAAACCAAAGTATTAACTCACAAGCAGAACTGCAGCCAGCCCTGTTACAACCAAATAAATGGTTGCGCTGGTTTGTGCCACACGTTACAGAGGGGAAAGTCCCAGAGAAGAGCAAAGCAAGCGCTGTATTTGCTCAGGGTGGTTCTCCACGCACAGGGAGCTCCGGGAGAACGGAGGGAACAACAAGGGCACATCCCGGCTTCTCCTTCCCCCGCTCAACCACCTGTGTTATTCACTCCAATCCATATCTCCTAATCAAGCTACAAATCTAAACCTGTCAACTCAGGTAACATTTCTCTGTCCTTTTAATGATTAGTGCTTTGCAGCTCCTCCTAAATCAATGCAATGCTCTGATACATGCACGCCATCTAGTTGCTGCTCATATCCTCATCAATAATAATTTGATTTAGACCCAATCCTGCAGCTGAGATGGAGATCCAAATTTCCTGATGACTTTTTGATCTTGGTGATACACATTATCCATTGGAAGACTAGACTAACGTATGAAGAGCTCCATTGACAAACACACCCCACAAAATTCCTGGGAGGTGTCCCCAGCTCCATCTCATCATTTGGAAAACTGAGGCACGAGAGTTTTAAGTGACCTGGGAGTTGGGGACAGATGAAATGAGCAGAACTGCTGGTGCCTTGCAAGCTGTGGTTTCCAGAAGACATCATTGCTTCCCCGGCTCTTCCTCACATCCCATCCATCCGGGACTGTTCTCCCAGGGAACAGGCCTGAGCACCTGGTTTATCTCGGATTGGATAGGGATCTCTGGGTGGCAATGACTATGTAAAGCAGCCGGGTGGTGTGGACTGTGCCTCTCGGCATGTGGCTAGCACGTACAATTCCAGGAACGCCGGTGGCTAACATGCTACTGGCTAATGCTCGGACCGGGAACTTTGCACTGAATCAGCTTCATCAAAAATCCCATGAGGAAACACTTACTGAGAAGACAAATTGCTAATTAAGTGCTTGGACATTCCTGGAGACGCTTGTGTTCCTTCATAATATAGAATAACCTGAGACTTCCCCAGCTGTGCTGCCTTCTGGTGAGCATCACCGCACAAGCAAGAGCTGGGGCTGAATCCATCTTGATTTCAGAGGGAACCTCGGCCCAGGGGCTGGCGCCGCTCTGCAAACATCCGCAGAAAAGCCCCGTCGGCTCCGAGGGAGACTCTTCATCACGACTGGGACGCTGATCCCTCCTCTGCCTCACAGCTCCCGGCCCAGCCAGCAAAACAACCCTGCGTGTGTCCACCGCATCGATCCTCCTGGCTGAGTCACCAGCTGCCGGAGCAGACTGCTCCATCATCTCATTAGGAGATGAGCGCTGAAGACTAATTAACGTGTGGACAGAAGGAAAGCAGGACTTACCCTCCAAGAGAGACAGAAGATTTCACTCGGGACTTCATGATGGCCTGCTGATAGTACATGATCTGAGAGGGATCAGACAACCCATGGTTAGGAGCACGGAGACGTGAAGACAAGGCCATGCCCACGCGAACCTCAAACACGCCCTCTGCCAGGTAGCGAGGCCAACTGCTTCTTCCCCAATTATTGGATGTCCAAGGAAACAGAGAATCCCTAAACTGCCTTAGTAAAATGGTTTTCTTTCACTGAGTTTATTGCAAATGCCAGAAGGGTTAAGGGTTGGACTCAATGATCTCTGAGGTCTTTTCCAACCCAGTCGATTCTGTGATTCTGTGATTCTGTGAAGAGCATTTTACAATGTGCAAGTAATTAAAAAGCACTCCCCATGCTATATAAAAATAGGATAATAGCTACCACCCTAGGCACCTACAAATGCTCTGGATGATTTAGCACATAATTATCATTGATCCTTGGCTGTCTCTACCCTGGCGCCACTGGATGTATCTCCTATGGTTTCCCCACCACTAATTTGGATCTATTGGACTTTCGCCTGGTGTCTGTCCTTGCTTGAGCCTTCCCGGCACTGGCAGAGCTGCTGGCTGCCAGCAAAGCGACGTGCGGAGGCAGGAGACGTCCCGAAAGCACATCCACCAAACGCTCCGTGGGGCAGAGACTCTGCCAGCCAAACCCGGGCACTTTCAAAACTGCTCATCCCCTGCAAACGGGATTTGAGCCCCGGTGCAACGCCAATGTACACAACACAATCACAGAATCATTTCAACACATACAGGATGAACCCCTAGAAGCAAGGGAAGGACCACTTACCTCTCTCCTATAAACATCCATAGTTTTTTTCTGTAAAAATAAAGAAACAAAACCCATTAAATTGGGGTGGGTGCTTTCACTCGCCTTTTTTGAGACATGAAAACATCGTTGCAGGGCTGCCGTTGTGCAGCGCTCTCCAATTAATTCTCATTACAATTAAAATCAAACACAGCAGCTCAGCTAATCAGGGTGTCATCAAAGCTAAGAGCATCCACACACCGTAAATCGTTCCATTAGCTGTATTTACTGTTTAGCATTGCTTCTTCCATCACAGGCTGCCTGTATGCCTTCAATTAAGGGGTTATTCTAATGGTGCTAAAATAGATTCGTTTACGAGACACAGATTAGATCATTCAATATTAGCTAAAGCAGACAGGAACCAACACATCGCAAAATATAAACACCACAATTAAAAGCCTCAGAAGCAGTATCTGCTATGCAAAGGGTGCTTATGTTGTGATTTGAATAACTCAGACTATGTTACATGTCATCCACAAATGAGCAAGCAATTGAAGGCAAGCAATTAACTGCAGGGTGTTTATTCACACAGCTTCCTTTGAAGCACAGTTACTTTGTGTGAAATAAACTTGAGGAGGGAGAAGGAAAGACAGGCTACGGCAGGGATGCTCCCAGCCAGCCTTTAAAAGCTTATGCAGTGCTTCAGTTCCTCATCTCCTGTTTTAGCCAACAAGATCTGCATCCCAGAATTACTCTGTCAAACCAACCCCTGGGTCTGCAGGGTGCCCTGGGGAAGGGCAGTTTGTGAGATGCTCAGGGGGGAAAAACCATTCTCTCTATGGCAGAAAAATACACATATTTTACTGAAACTCGGCTGGTTTTGAGAGGGCACACTCACCGTTTCAGCAGCGGGAGCCAGATATGCAGCAGATGAGCCAACCTGTACCGCACTGCCACGAAGCCAGCCCATCTGATCCTAACGCAAACCTAGCGTAGTGCTAACAGAAACCCTCGCCGTGGCATCGCAAGGAAGCTTTTTCTGCTGGAAATACCACGACCAGCTCTGAATGACTCCAGCGTGCATCATCTCAGCAGGGACAAACAGGGACGCAAACAGCAGCCGCACAGCAGCGATGCTCTGCTGGCCACACACAAGGAACTGCGTGCGAGGGGCAAGGGCTGACACACCAACAGGGAGAAAAAGCTCTTGGACCAGAGGATCATCGGTCATGAGGCTGTACAGCCTCTCTCACTGATTCAAAAGCTCCTGGGTCATCTGTCTTATAAATGATGGAGAACACAGAGCAAGGAACAGCTTCTACCCTTCTCTGCTCTGAGCTGCACCCCTGATGCCACCCGAGCTTCCATGCTGACGCTATTTCTTCCCCCCGTTTCTACAGCATCATCATTTCAGATACACTGTAGAAATGGAAGGAAACAAAAACACCACCTGGTTACATTTACTGCCCTACAAGTGCCCTCTTTAGAGAGCTTTGTTTCTGTTTCAGGCCAGTTATTTCCTGCACAACAGCAGTTCACTGTCTCCTTGGGGAACCGAGATACAAACCAGGCCCCATCAGATTTACAAGTGCCAGCTCAACTGTTCCGTTTGATGGAACTTCAGCGTGGGTAGCACATTTACTTTAGGAAAAGCAACACGTTAAAATCATTAGACGGTTTTAAAAGGCCGCCCATTTTTTCCTCTGTGCGGTGGGGGGGATGTCGGCATCATGGCTTGAAGGCAGCTCAGGTGGTGATGAAGTTGGGTTATCTTCTCTAGGGGCCTTAGAGGCAGGCAGCACACCACACACACACGAGACAAACAGCTGTGGGGAAGAGAAAAAGAACACAGTCAATTAAATGTTACATAGAGTAGGAAAGGCATGAATTAAAATGCCATCACAACAGAAAAATTATACGTGGGTGAGTAAAAATCAAAGCTAATGCCATGTCTGCAAACAAGATTTTTTCTCTTTTTTTTAAAGGATCCCCTCCTGCCACAGCCTGAGCTCTGAAATGCACAGTGACGGGGAAGGATCTCAGCTGTTTCACCCCAGAGCTGCACAGCGTTTCATCTCCCTTTCTCCCACAGCGCTCCCATCACATTTCCAGCCTGGCTGCTGGTCCAAGGGACCCCAAACACTCCCTGTATCCTGTTGAGCGCTGCCAGGTGTCCCCACCACCTTCCCCGTCCCCGTCAGCAGCAATCCCAAAGTGCCGGGTACCACCCACCCACCCTCATTTGGAAGGAAATCGTATTTGGAACAAAAGAGTCATTTCTTATAATGAGATTAATCTTGCAATGCCCTTAACGAGTGACTTATCGCAATTACTGCGGATAAGCTCCCCGGCCCTGCAGTCTTCAAATCAAAATGGCAATTAGTGAAAGACTTGGGTCTGTCTCAGTTGAGTGCTGTTCAACTCCCGGAGATGCACCGGGACACCCTGGGAACCAAGAGCACCCGCAAGAGCTGGGACATCTGCTAATTTCCAGCTACCCGTTGGCATGGCCCTCCTCTGCTCCACATTGTGGAGCACAGGCCACTGTGAGCTCATTTTGGACCAGGGCACTGCAAATCGCACCCGCACTCTGCCCTAACGCCATGGTGCTCTGTCTGCACATGCAGCTCGGCCAGGATGACCACGGGGATCCTGTGAGGATGAGCATAAGATCATCTCAACATGCATCTCCACTGCACTGCTGCTTCCAGCACAACAGCTGGAAACCACACCTGGAACTGCCCACATGCCCAGTTTCGCTCAAATTGCCAGTTTTCCCCTATATCTTATCTGCTGATGATCCTGTTATATCACAAACTGTGATGGACGCAGAAGTTCTGCATTTATCAGGCAGCCAGGCTGACAAAGACTTATGACATTAAAGACCAGCAACGACTATGATGATCTGTGGCTGATTCGCTGCATACGACAAGCTGGGGCACTTCACTCAGTAGTCCCTGAACCCAGTGCAGTGATTTTTGGCCAAGCTAATGCACCTTTGAGAAAGACTCTCTGGTTACAGGAGGAGGCAAAAGCCGAGCGTGTCCCTGCAGGGAGGCAGCGGGCTCCGTCAGTTGCCTGGTAACTCTCTAAGCAGCTGGATCATGAGCCTGAGATCTGGATAACAAAAGGCTAAAGCATCCCTTAATTAGCTGTTCGATGGATGGTTACATCTGCCTTATTCCTCCTGCCCAACTACAACTCCTAACTCATTATAACCGCAAGGGATGCTCATGGGTCAGTAATGAAAGTCGCTTTCAAAGGAGTGCGATGTTTGGCTGAGCACCTGTTTATCCCAGAGGACTCTATCAATTAGGGAGGGAGCAGCCTACCAAAGGGGCTGAGGCAAGTGAAAGAGATGTTCACACCAACAGCAGCTTCAAAGAAGTCATCCTGATGTCAGAAATTAATTATCACCAGGAATATTTTCTGTCTTAGCTGCCAAGATAAAAGAAAACTAATTGGCCAACAAAGTGAAGCTGGATTGAGTGGGAACAGAGACAGAAATCGAATAAATGGGCGCTGGATTCATGCGCTCATTTTCTGCCCTTATCGTTTCTCCCATGTCGGAGCCAGGGGCTGGGCACGCAGAAAACATCAATAAAGCTGCGCTGCCTGCAGCGGGGCTGAGATGTGGCCAAAGCAGCTCCGTCCAGCTCAGCATTTACTGGCAGAGCTTGGGTCATGCTGTCTGCTCATCACAGGTGCTTGTGAGAGCACCCTGTACAAATAATAATAATAATAATAATAATAATAATAATAATAATAAAGCTACTAGTCCAAAGGTGGCTCTATGTGAGCTTTTGGCTGTCTCGTGTATTGTCACTCGATCTACCAAAAGCAAAAAGAGGAGCAAGAAGAACCTGATCTCTTCAGCTCGGCCTCCAGAGAGGAGGCACAACTTAGAGAGCAGCTTCAACGAGAAAGGCGGTGAAGTCACCTCAAAGCTGGTGTCCTTTGGCTCACGCCCTCCCGGGGGTCCCTGCCGACAGGGGGAATCGAACACCAGAGACCCCTGAGCCGAACCGAGACCCCTCAGCTCGCTTCCTCTGTGCTACCAGGCAGCTGGCACACGGCTATGGGCTTTCAGACTGTTTGCAAACCTAAAATCCCCTTCCATGTCAGCTGTAAAACTGTGGGCGAGAAGTTGGCTTACTGCTCTTTTCCATCCCTCTCCCTTTCCACCACTCCTTTCCTCTTAAAAAAAAAAAAAAAAAAATAGTGCTTTCGGCAGCTACTACTTACAGCAAGAAAATTTAAATACACCCCAACCCTACATTTTGCTCATTTTCAGTCTCTATAGCAACAGAACACAGTTGGCCAAAGCAATTATCCTGCCTCTGGCTGTTGAGATGTTTAAAAGCCGCTACAAAAATGAGAAGTTGTGGGAACATAGTGAGTGGGATCGCAGTAACATTTGCATTTAATTGCTGAGAGACACTTTGACTTGGCTCCCAAACGAACACCATTCAGTGCACGAATGCAGGATCGCTTAAAAGGACTGAAGGAGCAAGAGGAGAGCAGCTCCAGCTCATAGAATCATTTCGGTTGCAAGAGACCCTCGGGATCATCCTCACCCCCAACTGCGTTTGTCTGACTGGGGACTCTGAACCAGTCCCACCCAGTTCCAGCCCCCCAGGTCTCAGCTCATTCACTTTGTTTCTTTATGGTCTAGCTCTACAATATGCGTTCTTAAGGCAACATTTTGTGTCTTCAACCCACCACACCAACGTCTCCATCTTCTTGCCACTCATTAACCTTTCAGAGGTATTCTGGCAGTTTATTTTAAACACGGATCTTTCCTCCGATCCTTTACACCCCCCCACAACGCCACGTTCAGCACTAACAAAAAGGCAGCAACAAGCATCTGGAGGTAGAGGATTCCTTAATTCAGCTTCACCAGCAGAGAAAACATGTCCTGTAGCTAAATGCTCACACTAACTGCTGTGGCAAGAAGCTGACAAAGTATTTTCAAGCCAAAAGATGCTGCCAAAGCCTATTTTGAGAGTCCCACCCCCTGGACAATGAGACAGCTTCAACTTCTGGCCTGTTTGGCTGTCAGAGCTGAGCAATCCCAGGGACATTGTCCAGGCCCTCCTGAACAAATCCAGTGGGTGTGGGAAAAACAAACCAAAACACAGCCTGTCTCACCTGGTTTACCTTATTTTCATTGGGATCCGTTACGCGGTCTAACCCGTACTCTAGGGCGTCCAGCATGCCGGGCTGTTGCGAACAAGAAACATCAAGAGCTTTGTAACTCGTTTGTGTTAAAGTTGTGGTTCACACAAACGCACACAGAGACCCTCAAGCCCCGAGCAGGGCCCTGGGAGAGCTCTGCCCCCCAAATCTGAGCACAGGTGCTGCTGCTGGACCCCAATCCCTTGCACCTTTGTGAGCCATGAAGGAGAAATGCGTGGACCTGGGGCTGACCTGCTCTCTGAGGAGCAGCAAGAGGGTGCACAGCCCACAGTGGCTGCAGAGAAGCCACCACCGAGGCACTAAAGCCACATGCCAACATCTGCTACTTACAGGAGTTCGGTTCACCAGCCAGTAGGCTCTCTCCTGGCAGTCCAGCGCATACCTGTCCGCCTTCTTCCGCTCCTTCCCTGCCCTGCAAAGCCAAGAACGGGATTTAACCCTGCCAGGGGAGTTAATGAACTTTGCTCTCCCAAAAGCAGCGGAAGGAGAAAGGGGCACACGCCCCAGCCTCCCCTGCCCCGCGGGTCCCAGCCCGACCGCGTGATGCTCCATCGCAGCCTCCCGACCACATCTCACCCCGGCTAATTCTGCACTGCAGGTCATGCTGTTCACGTGGCCGCACGTGACTGTAGCTTTTGAGAAATCATCATCTTCCTGAGCTGCACTGGGAGCAGACACATCCTCTTTTGATTAGACAGACAGCCCTTGGGTAGAGTTTTACGCCAACAACCCGCTACTTGCGGTCAGTCCTGCCGCCTCGTGTTTATCCGTCCCCGATGTCCCCGGGCAGTATCTGAGGACTGCCACGCAGAGATACACCCCAGACACATCTCAGCCCCGTCTCACACTCAAGTGGGATGTTTCTCACAGAAATTATTTGGAAATGGGGCCAAGCAGTGTTCTCAGGCACTAAAACCTAAATCACCTCTACTGTTGAACAGAAGAAGCGCCAGCATGGCTTGGGCTTGGACCAACTAATTCTTTCCCAGACAAGTCCTGGGCACAATTTGGGACTTAGCATGGGCAAAAGAGCATTCCCAAAAGGCTGTTTGCATGTGGCCACCCCGCTGTGGTTAACAGGGTGGATGCGGGCTGCTCTGCACCAGTCTGCCCCAGCACCACCATCAAACAGCCTCAGACGTGTTTAATCTACTAGTTCAGACACAGTCTTGGTATCTAACTTTAAAACTGTGCTTGGCATCTCTTAGCCCAAGTCTGACCTCAATTTACAAGAACAACAGTCTCGTGTTTAATGAGACAGTTATCTGATGAGCTGTATTCTGATGACTTGGCTACCAGCCCAGCAAAAACAGAAACGCTGCTGAATGGCAGAGGCAGCGCCTACAGTGCTGGGAGGTAGAAAAGGTGAAAGGAATGGAATGTACAGAAGTAGGAAGCACCTCCGAAGGAGTAATCCCATCTCATGTTCACTAATTTTCCTGGGAATCTGAAGGATTCAGCTCTTAAAATTAAACCGTTTTGGCTGGGTGCCTAAGTGTGCATGTCACAGTTTTCTCCAGAAGTCCCTGCTGGGAGCATTTACTGCTGCTTGATTCAGGCCATTCGGTTCAGCTGCGAGACATCTACAAGCAGAACCAGACCCAAACAGCTCCTAAGTCCAGTGCCCTGATCCCCAAATGCTCACGGACAACCCCAAGCTAAAAGAAGTCATTTCTAATGTGGGCTGGCATGCTGCAGCATCAGTCCAGTCGTTTGAAAACAGCCGAAATCCTTCATGCAAAGTGTGAAGTGAGCGAAGTTTCCTTGCTAAATGGAGAAACACCCATCTGATAGGAAAGGCAGGTTTGTTTCGCAATCTTGAGGGGTGCTTGCAAGTTATTTTAAAGCTGCAGTTTATGTTTTTAAGCTGTAATTTAACGGTGTACCAAGACGGTGAAGCTCTGCCTCCTCAACCCCCACCCCAGCGATGCAAATAAGGGAACGCAAGTCAACTCACTTGTACTGCTCTTTGGCCTGCATAATAACGAAGTCCCACTTGTAGTTTATTTTTTGATTGAGCATGTTGTAATGTTCCTGGAATAAAAATAAAAAAGCAGTTAGTGTGAAGATTCTGGACAAGGCGCTCCCATGCTAAGGGTTTCTTGACTCTCCAGAGCTCAGCTGGGCCAGGCTGGCAACCAAGCCAAGAAATCTGGATTGTTCTGAACATAATTACTTGAATTGCAACAGTTCAAAAAATGCCACTGCAAGGAGAGCAATCACCCCTGCTAAAATTATCATTAACTTCAGAGTGTTTTCCTGTACTGGCCACTTTTTCCCTTCCAAAATTTTGGCTTTTGGCAGCGCTGGAGTGACACCTCATGCAATAGAAGAGGTGGGTTTTTTTGCCGTGCTCCATTCATTAGTAACAGAGGGTTAAAACTACAGCAAACGAGCTTGCAATGGAACAAGTACAACATTCCTTACCTTTTCATACTCTTCTAAAATCCCTTTCCTCTTAATGTTCTTCTTTGCTAGGTAAATGGCTATGGAAGGAAAAGCAAATAAGCAGTCACTTAGACCAACGAATCCAAGAATAATTAAAAATTTCCCCACGTGACAAGCACTAATCATCTTTGCTACAATATATTCCAGGGCATGAGCTCCAAGCTCACCGAAATAAAATGAACTTGGTGCTTCCAGCTTGTTGCTGACGCCTGAGGAGCCGGGCTGGGAGCAGCCCCGCAGAACGGGCCGCGTGAGATTCTGCCTGTGGTCACCTCTCCTTTGGGAATTCCGAATGGCTTTCACGGGTCAAAACCACCGGACCAACCCTTTAAGATGTTGAGGTTCTTCAGAGTTTGACCTCCAAGTTTTCCAAATACAGGCCAATGTTTTGTTCCAAGTTCTGCTAAAAACATTCCAATCTAAAACGGGCTTTTTTATTTCCCCAGAAGATCTACAGCATAACGCAGACAAAAGTCATCTTGGGATAAACAAATCAGTCTGTGAACTGCGCAGCCCCCAAGTGCAAACCAAGCTGATCAGCCCAACTTTCATGACCAGCCCTATAATAAAAAGCATCATAAAGACAGCAAAGGATTGATAGGGAAAGAGCCATCAATGAGATGCTGTGCATTATATAAAGAACTATATCCAAATCTACAGCAATACAGTCTTGGCCCCAGATCCAGAAATACACTTAACTACTCAGGGAAACCTAACCTTGTGTTTAAAGTCTTCCCTATGCAGCAGAGCATTGCAGATGTGTTCCAGTCTGATGGATCTTAGTGGAATGTAAGAGAAGCTCAAGCACTTTCTCTCAACAAGTCCACCACAAGGTGGTCACACCCAGGGCATTCCCTCAGTTCTGCATTACTGAGAATTATTCACAAAACAGCATGAAAGTAAATGTAAGGCTGGTCATCGCGTGGGGACACACAGCACGAAAAGATGAGCAGCAAACATGGTGCAGGACTGCGTGCACAAACACAGGGGCTTGCACTGCGCCTCCCAAACACGTACAACGTTATAACTCACCATAGTCCGTGTCATCAGCAGGCCAGGCCTGCACGGGCCAGAAATAGGGGGTCTGCAGAAAAAACAAGTCTTTGGTGAGCGTGTAACAGCCCTGAGCTCATACTCCCTCAGCACAGTACGCTAGTTTAGTTGAAGGAAGTATCACGGTTTCCTTGTGAATTGTAATGATGATGTGACACAGAACTGGGGGAACTGGTCTAAGGCTTCTCTGTGGATCCTCTTCCCCTTCCTCCTGCAAGCTGAGCGACCAGCAGGGCTGCACACCTGCCTGCTCTTCAAACAAGTGCCGAACTCCCTCTCAATGGCTTTAGACAAGGTGCAACTCACTTGAAACCTGTACAGGCTGCCGTCTGCCTTAAGGGTGAGGTTCTTTGGCTCCTGGAGAGGGTAGATGTATCCGTATTTGACAAACAGGTCTCCCAGGTGGAGCGCCTCTGAAAATGGAGAAAGTGGACATTTTGATTGCACAGGAACACCGCACTGGAATTTAAAAGTGAGCTGCTACACAGGAGAGGAAAACTAATCTAAGAGGTTTTGTCTACAGAGACATTAAAATTTTACAACTTGAAGCTGAAAAGCCTCCATTTTGACATTTCTACCCACCTTCCTGAGGGATCTGCAAGCGCTGGAGAATCCACTGCAATATGTCATTACCTGTAAAGCAAAGAAAACATCAGGCGCTTGAAATTCAGGGTGTGACAAAAATCCACAGGCCAAAACAAGACCCTTCCAGTCCTCCCCGCTCACTGTGCTCTGGAGCCCCCCAAGCACTCAGCCCCCTTCTTGCGAATGTGATTTCAAAAGCACCACACGAGAAAAGCAGAGATACAACACACCGCGGGGCTCTCGCTGGTCACGCTGTTCCTCAGGTTTTATCCTGACCGAGCAGGAGGGAGCCCAAGGCCAGCGCTGAGCTCAGGATGGCGCAGCACGAGTGTGCAGGGACACATGTGGCCCAAGCAACACTTAAACCATCGCTGGCTTAGAAAGGATTTAAGCAAAACACAACAGCCTCGACGCCCAGGGAAGGTGAAGTGCCCCTTGTTTCACACAGTCTTGTCTTGCAAGGTTCGCTGCAAAGTATCTGCAGATTCACCGAGCACAGACCTGCCTCAGTTTTTGTAAGAGACCAGTGACGGGTCCTCTTGAGTTGTTTAAGAGACACGACTCTGTAGGAGTCACAGGACAAATCAAACAAGGTTTCTGCATTCAAAGTCTTCGCCTGCCCCAGTTCTCCTGGTGGGGCACAGGCCAGTCACACCCACAGGCAGCACAAACCTCCAGCAGCTTTAGTTTTATGCTCTGGGGGCAAATTTCACAAACCTCCTTCCAAACACACTCATTTCCCTGATCAGTTTTTGGTCTTTCCCTCCAAACGTCCCCCGGGATTGCAGATTGAGGTGTTGACCTTTCTTGACATTGCAGTGATGACTTAACTTTCTAATAGGGGCTCAGAGCTCTTATCCTACTGCCTGCTTCCTGAAATAGATGAAATTAAAGGATTATCTCATCACTCATTTCTAGACAGCTCTCTCTGTAAGCATTTTCCCCCAAAGGTGCACATTTAACGTGGAGGTTTATTTGCCTTTTCTGTTGCGAGCCATTTCCTGACACTGAATTTAACCATTAGCTTCCTGCACAAGAAGAGCCAACTCTCTCCAGCGGATCTGTGTCCACTGCTCTGGTATCTTCACCAACCCCTCACTAAACAAGAATCAGTCTTTTGCATCACCCAGAAGCCAATCAGTATAAATGCAATTTGTGCAGCACTAAAAACACCATAGTTTAGAGAGTGATGAGCACCACACAAGGAGGCTGGAAGTCACTTGTCCGTCAGGAGAAGAATTTATCATTTATGCAAGAGGGAACGTGGAGCAATTCTGGTTAAGGAACCAGAATAAAGCAGACAGCACGCAAATAGGTTGAGTACTAACGGGCATTCTCCCTCCACATCACCTCATCATGGACTTTTAGGAAGTGGTTATTTTATTTTGGTCAGAGATCAAGAGAAGTATTTGTTCCCCCTGCACTCAATCCTGGTGGCACATCATCTTCAGGACAGCGGAACCTGATCTGCAGCGCTGCCTTAGCTGTTCACCTACAGCCGGGGGGCAGAGGCAGCTCCTTCGCAGATGCAACACACTCCCCCAAATTCAGCTGCGTGATAGCGATGTCAACCAGGATACGGTTCGTGATGTGACGCACAGACGGTGCTGTTGAGCACAAGCTTCAGATGTCAGCCAAGTTCTCCTTACCCTTTCACTGATTGATCCCATGGGCAAGTCACTTCATCTCAGGGCTTCTGCTTCCTCATTTGAACAAAAAAAAAATGGGGCAAACAACACAAAGGGTGGGGAAAAATGAACCTGTTTGGTTAAGTTGTCTCCCGAGCCGCCTGAAACTGCTGGTTTCAGTGGGAGTCTGTGTTCTGAATTTTAAAGTGCTGCAGAAAGACCAAAGCAGGAGGGGGACTGGGCACAGTATGTGCGAATATTTACAGTGGAGGATCCCTCACAAGAGCTTTTGTGGTGCTGGGAGGACAGGGGGGCAGAGGCACTGGGGGAGCTCTGAAAAGGAGCCGGTTTGAAGGAGATGTGATGAGAGCGTCTGTGACGCCATACGTGACACCGCACAGCTCCCCGCCCGCTGCTGCTGCTCGAAGGAGGAAAAACCATCATCTGGAGGCACAGAAGTGGGCTGAATATTTTGTTATTTTCTTGCACACTGAAGAAAAATTATTATCAGCAGTAAAGGTTAAAAGGGAGACTAATTGTTTATTGCTAATTTCTGAAGTACTGTCTTTCAGTCTGACTCCAGGCTGCCTGTGTTAATTGGATTTTAATACTTATCTTTATTTGCGATCCAGCCTCACTGGGACTATGACAGATCTGGAGGCTGAAGCACTTACTCACCTCTGTGCTAAGGGAAAGCAAGGTCACTCGACCTAAACTCTCACAAGACAGCTGAAAGCACGTGATTATCAACCTTTGTGGCTCTGACTCAGAGGCAGGAGCAAAATGAGACAAGCGAGAATGAGATAAAGGGAGCAGGTGTGTCTCAAAGGACGTACAGCAAATATTTTTTGGAACACGGGCTCCCTGGGGTGGCCACGGGGTCCACATGGGGCTTTCCTTTGATGAGCTTTCTTGGCCCCTTCCCTTGACAAAGATCTTACCTGCCACAGCGTGTGGGATGTTCGTGATCATCACCCGCTGCGTCTGCGTCTTGACGCCCGTGTCTGGGTTCTGCATCTCCATCATAAGCGCTTCGATCTGCAAAACACGGCAGGGACGGGATGTGTCACAGGAGGGGACGGGGGGAGCCCCAGGGCCAGAGGGGGGTGCACTGGTGGCCCACAGGAACAAATGCAATGGCCTCAGTCCTCTCCAAACCTCCCCTTGTCATTAGAGATGTCACCTCCAGACCGCGTCAGCTCCCACAGACTGACAGTGTCACTCCCTCCTACAGAAGGCACAGGCACAGCCAGGGTCAGCAGATGAGGGACAGGATGCGACCGCTCCATGAGAGCTCAGCTAAAAATAAAATACCAAACATCTCTGCTACCCGTAAACGTTCTTCTCCAGCTTCATATTGCTGGGGTAACAAGAAAGAAAATGGGAAGGAATAGAATCTGCGCTTCTATGGCACAAACACCCCAGCTGTGCACGGGCTTGTAGATATTGCACCACGCACCACGAAAATAAGCAATATTTTGGCTGGAGACCAAGCAGAAAAGGTTCTGTTTCTGGTCTGTAGATAGTAAACAGACAGGACTTCTGAAAAGCAGCAGGACAAGCACACGGCTCTGACCAGGGCTGAGCAAGCAGCTCAGAGCCCGGGGAGGTGAGAACAGCGTGTCCTTTGAGAAGGCACAGCCCCCACCCAGCCGAGGCTTTGAAAAGCTGCCCAAGGACCCACAACAGCGGGAAGCAGGATTTATATGCGGGAAAGAAGGATAAAAACACAGGAGCGGGGCCCAGGAGGTGCACAAGGGACTCTGGCCATTCCTGCGCACGCTGCACCCCCTCTGTGGAAGATGCTCTTCTGTTCATCTTCTGCTTCCAGAGATATTAAATCAAAACCAGTCCAACAGGACCAATTTGGTCTCTCTGCACATTCATTTTGGGTGAGGCTGGAGCTTTTTAACTAGGATTAGAGGATTTAACAAGCGTGACTTGATGACACTCACGCATAATGAAGGGCATTGTCTTCACAGGCACCACAGTGACTTTGGTCCCGAGTCTTGCCAAGTTCAGCGAGGATTTAAGCTGTAGTGACAGGACGCGCTCTGAGCTTGACAGGGCAAAAATGGATTTTCAACCGTTTTTAAAGCCAGTGTCAAATTAATACTAAAATGGAGAAGCCTGGTAGAATTTAACACAAATATTTGTATAAATACTCTATAAAATATTTTTAATTAGCAAAACCAGACCTGAAGTGATGGAATATGACGACTTTTTTAGACCTTTTAACCGCAGCCCCGATTTCAACCTCAGCAAGTCCAAGGCAGCTGGGTGAGATGCGGCGGGGCAGGATGGTCCAGCAGGCAGGGCGCTAATTTAGGAAGCTCAGATTCAGTTTCCTCTAAGCAAACACACTTATTCTCTGCCTAACTGTATTTCCTCTCTGCAGACACCACTTGATTGCACAGGGATACTGGGGGTAAACGCAGCACTTGTTGCCGGTACAGCCCCAGCACGGGGCAGCCGTTCCCTCCCCACGGAGCTCGAGAGATGGTTCTTTACCAGCAGAGAGTGAGGAATTGGCTCAGAAGCCCCCAGAGCCTCCCAGCACAGTGTGTTCCCTTCCATCAGCCAGCAAAGAGCTCCAGACACCCCACTGGGCTCCCTCTTGTCACCGGGGAAGTGATACGTATTAAAAAGAAACGCGTGAGATGAGCCAGGGAGCTGCTGTTGGGAGACGCCTGCTGCTCCGGCTGCAAACCACGCACTTTGCTGGTCAAAACTCAGCCCATCTCCCGAGGGAACGCTCTGCTGACGATGGGCTGCTGGCCATCAGGAGCTGCTATCAGCACCAGCCCGCTGGCGGGAGGGCTGCTTAAAACACGGGGGAAACGTTTGCAGACTTTTGTGCCAGTATTCTTCCTATTGAGACAGCTTAGGAGGGGAAAAAAATACCATAAAATAAGCTAAGTGTTAGTCAGCGATATTTCATGGACTAGCAGGGCCTTGGAAGGTGCTCTCTGATTCATTGAGGAGACTAAGAGGAGAACTCATCACGGTCTGCAGCACCCTCACAAGGGGAAGAAGACGGGCAGGCGCCAAACTCTTCTCTTTAGCAACCAACAACAGAACCCAAGGGAATGGCAGGAAGATGTGCCAGGGGAGGGTCAGGTTGGATATGAGGAAAAGGCTCTTCACCCAGAGGGTGCTGGACACTGGAATAGGATCCCCAGGTGGGTGTCACAGCTCCAAGCCTGACAGTGTTCAAGAAGAAACTGGACAATGTCCTCAGACACGCGGTGTGAACTGTGGTGTTGTCATATGCGGGGACAGGAGTTGGGCTCGATGTTCCCTGCGGGTCCCTTCAGACTCAGGACATGCTATGATTCCCCATGAAGACCAAGCTCTACATCCCGCCCAAGTCACGCAGAGCAAGCACAGGGCACTGCCCACCCCTGGCACAGCAAACCCTTTCCTCCCGCTGTCCGGCAGCAGGACCGCTGCGCTGACACGCTATCCATGGAGAACCAGCGCACAGGGACACGCTGCAGCTGCAAAGGCTGCAGGAATCCCCCCGTGCAGCTGGAGCAAACCCACGGTGACAGCGTTCTGTGCCAGCTGGTGGCAAAGCTCAATCACAGGCTTCAGCCATTAGGAAGCTTCTCTCTAGGATTTTAGCTCCTCGTGGATCTAAGCCTGTGCCGAGCATCCCCAGCTCCCACCACAGTGAAGGTGCTGGTTTTTCAGGGACGCTCTGAGGACATGGCTCTCGCACACAGACCACGTAACAGCCGAGGATCCATCCACAGCTTCCCTGAGGTCCGGAAAAAACAGAAAAGGAAGGAAAGCAGAGACAAGAGCCCAAAGCCTGAACCTGGGAGCTTCCTTCGCTCTTGCTGACAGGTCTTAAACTCGTCAAACGCTATAACTAAAACCCTCTCCCTGCTCACAGCGCATGCTCTGTAACAGCAGTTGGCTGTGTTGTAACTGATCTGCCCACCTGAGGAACGCTGAGCACTTTGCAAAGACTGCTAACAAATACACAGCTGCTGGAGGCTGTTTTCTCAAAGCACACAGCTTCTCCTCCGCACCCCCGCATGCAGCTCCAAGCAATATTGCTCAGTGCAGAATTTGGCCCAGAGCATTTCCTTTGGCAGGGGTCCCCAGCCAAATTTACCTTGAAAGACACAGCACCAAAGAAAACACCTTATTTACTTCCTCTAGCATAAAAAGTACAGTGTTTGTATTGCCAGACTCATCCTGTAGCACTGAATAGCGCCAAATTTCCCCCTTTTTCCTCCCGGAATCCTCCTCAGGTCGTGGGCGTTGCGGGAGAGCCAACTACAACTCAAACAGCAACTGGCTGGCTGTACTTGTCACTGGAAATTCAGCTAATTCTACTCAACAGGATAAGCCACAGGCAGGAGAGGTGGGTGGGAGAAAAGCTAGCTTGACACCCTGCTTTTTAAAGTCTGCAGATACCAGTTAGGCTAAAACTGGCTACACTTTTGAATGAATGCTACGGAAAAAAAAAACCAAACACACCAAATGCTTCCCAAAATGACGTATCACACCCAAAAGCATAGGCAGACGTCTTCCCACTCCTCTATTTCTGGCCACAAATACGCTCGTTTCTGAAAAAATGGAAAGAGGCAGAGAGCAGTTGGCCATAAGACACCCCCTGAAATGGCAGCGCTGGGAACGCTGGACCGACCGCCCAAAGCTCAACTGGGGGGCCTGATGCCACATATTATGGCATGTTGTGGGTTTTTTTACCCTGGAAATTTCACAATTTTGAGGGTCTTTGGGGAAAAGAAATGAGAGAGGAAGAAAATGTGTCAGGAGAACAATTCAGCTGAGGCGATGCTACAAAAATAAACAAAATTACAGTTTTATTTCCTCCGTGACTTCAGCACATGTTGCCAATCAGTTCAAAGGGCTCTGCAATAGGTCGTGGCCCCCAAAGCCCCGAAGGTGGGGCTGTCACCTCTCCGACACACCCAGAGGGGCCCTGGAAAGCCGAGGCCAGGCAGGATGCAATGAATACAGGTCCCCCCGCCCGGAGCACCGGTCACCGCATCACCCCGCCCGGACGCGGCCCCGCCGGTGCTGATGTCCGGAGCGGTGCGGCTGCCTGCGGCGCTTGCTCATCCCTCACCTTTTTCAGGAAGGCCATCCGCGGGCGGTGGCGCTGCCCCTGGTCGAGCCGTGTGACCGTCATGATGCCGGGCCGGGCGGAACGAGCGGACGGGGCTGGCGGAGCGGCGGCCCCGGCCGGGCGCACCTGGCTAAGACCGCCCGCCGCCCGCCACCACCGCCTCTCCCTGCCGGGGGCGGTGCCAGCGCTGCGCGTCGTAACCAATCAGCGCCCGCCGTCCCACGCTCATTTACATGAAGGCGTGGGGCGGCGCCCTATTGGGGAGCATGCTGGCGCGGGGGAGTGGTCTTTGTGGGCGTGTTTTTTTGTGGGCGTGGTTTGAGTGGGCGTGGCAGGCGGGAAATGCAGTGTCATTTATGTAGCTGCAAATTTATATGGATGTTCGTTCCCCGTGCCGGGGGTATGGATGCTATACTGAAAATACACTTGCGGTCAATGCATTACAGAGCAATGGTGAACCCCACGTGTTCTGCAGAGCCCACAGATCCCTCCCAGCCCAAACCCGAGGCCACAGAGCATGTCCCAGCTGCGGAAAAGTCTTGTGAGAGCCGAATTTTGTCCCTCTGTTCCTCTTGTGGAGCCCCCATAAACTGTGATAATTCTCAACAGAGCCAGAGCTGCTCACAATCCTTGGCAGTTTCTCTTGCAGAAAGCACTGCAGAGGGAATCCCCCCTGATTTAAAAAAAAAAATCACATTTCCTACTTAAATCACGCAACGCAGAAAGCATGTGGTGAGCGAAACGCCTGTCTGCAGAAACCAGGGACAGCCCTGAGGGGAAGGAAGGGGCAACGAAAATGAAGCAACGAGGACGGGACTGCAAGTGCGACAAGCTGAGGCCGAATTTCAGAACACGGTTCCTTCCAGCAAGTTTTCAAAGCAGTTTACATCTCCAAAAAAGTGCAAACTGTGGCACAGAGACTCCATCTCAGGTCTCACAGCAAGGCAATGGTTAAAGCACTGTCTGCAGAGTCCTGGCTGGTAGGTGGTGAGCAGTCAAAATGAGGAGCTTCCATGTGGTATTTGCTCTGTCTCTCACACAAAGCATTGCCAATTTTTTTTGAAAATGTTATTATTAAGCACTTGAAAATAGTGTCTTTGTCTCTTTTAAAAGTTTCAGTAACTTTTAAGCGCCCTTTTTCACCCCACACAAGGCCCAGAACTGGTGTGTTTGTCCAGCCTGGTGCTGTCCCCCAGCACTACTGGAAAACTCAAGAGGCAATGAGGAAGTTACACGTCAAACTGTTCAAAGCGTTTTAACGAAACTGTTTTATTTCGGTACCGAGAACAAAAAACTGCTTAGCTGGCAAGATTCACCCTGCCCCCTCTGTCCGAGGGCTGACCTCCCCGGGCCGCTCGCCTGTCAGCTTCCCCACAGCGAGGACCGGCTGAGCCTGGGCCTTATTCTCCCTCAGGCGAGGATTATGGTGCGAAGGCGGCCGCTGACGGAGGCAAAAGCGACCGGTGACGGGGCCAAGCGCGGCCACAACCTCCGCGGCCTCCTCCCGCCATTTCCTGTCAGGCGCCGCTCGTGGGCGGGGCTCCCGCCAAGGGCGGGCGCGAGTCACGTGACCCGGGGCGGGCGGGCCGGCGACGCAGGGCGGGGCGCGCATGCGCGGGCAGAGAGCGGGCTGGTGCGGGCCGGGCCGGGCGGCCGCTCCCCTCGCTGGCAGAGCTCGCTAAGATGGCGGACTTCCTGCCGTCCCGCTCCGTGCTGTCGGGCTGCTTCCCCGGCTGCCTGCTCACCAGCGGCGAGGCCGAGCAGCAGCGCAAGTCCAAGGAGATCGACAAGTGCCTCAACCGCGAGAAGACGTACGTGAAGCGCCTCGTCAAGATCCTGCTGCTGGGCGCGGGCGAGAGCGGCAAGTCCACCTTCCTCAAGCAGATGCGGATCATCCACGGGCAGGACTGGGACCGGGCGGCCCGGGAGGAGTTCCGAGCCACAATCTACAGCAACGTGATCAAGGGTGGGTGAGCGGGGCGGCGGGGCCGGCCCTCCTCGCGATGCACCGGCCTGCGGGGGCTCGGCCCGGCCGGGCTGGGGGGGCGGCGGCGGGAGCGGGGGGTCCCTGGGGCCGGGAGGGCGGCGGGGTCGCTGCCTCCTCCCGGTTTCGTTTCGGGCGCCTCACTCTCCTTCCCTCCGGGGCGCGGGGAGCAGCCCCGCCGCGGGTGTCAGCGCTGCCGGGCCGGGGCGGGGCCCCGCGGGCTGCGGGGGGCGGCTGCGCCCGGGCCGGGGAACCGCAGCCCGGGAGGGCCCGAGCTTGGACCATTTCCCGGTAACACGATCGCGGTGATGGATGGAGGGGAGAAAGATGCACCTGAGACGTGTCCAGAGGAGAAGCGCTCGCTGCCTTTCGCCTCAGAAAGAAACGTTTTCCATCGCGTTGGAAGCGGGGCTGACACATCCATCGACAGAAACCCGCCTGCAGAGCCGCTTTTCATAGATGCGTTGCCAAATTCTCCACGCATGGTGTGGGAGCGGGCTCTTGATTTCGCTGCTGTCATCCTTTACTGGTCATCCTTACTTATTTTCTCTCTCCTATCTCATCTGCTCGTCAGATTTTTGGGTTTGGACTGTGTAATAGTTGGACAAAGTGTCTCAAACCAGCAAGGTGTTGTCAGACCTCAGCCACGCTGAGGTCCACTGGTTTTTAAAGGGAATTATTCTACAAAACTATTTACAAATCAAGCCTGGAAAAACTATAAATAGCAAGGCAATAGAAGTCACAAGCATGGATGATGACCAGGTTATAGTTTATTAATAAAGGAAGGTACTTCCTGCTCTCTGAAAGTGTGTACATAGGAACTGCAGATCTCTCTTGGAGGCTGCAGTCATTGCTTTTGACAGAAAAACCATAGAAAGAGAATGAAGCTTGAAAAAATGTTTTGGCGTTGAACAAGTGTGTCATCTGTTAATACATCTTAGTTCCTTATGCCTCTCCCTGTGTCTTTACAGTTGCTTATTCTATCTGGAATTTTCTTATTTTTATTTTTTCGCCGGTAAATTTAGTACTAGAATTCATTTCCCTGCGTTTCCCTTATCAGTATGAGTGCAATGTTTTCTTTAAAGTCCTGTATAAAATACTCTGTTTCTTCTAGAGAACACTTAACAAAACATCAACAACAGAAAGTGTGAGGATGTTTTTAGGTGCTACAACTCCTTCTGCACTTAAGCAGTAAAAACCCACTTTTTAGCAAGTGCTATGACTTTAGTAGATGCTGTCTTTATATTTCTGACAACATTAAAGGCAGTGATAACTCTCTACCATTAGATATAAGTAGATACCAGGTTACTAAGAATGCAGAGACTTGGGAACCTTAAAATAAGCCATGACTTGATTTAACATATTCTGAAATAAGCTTTTAAACATACCTCATTTGTCTTGTATTTGTGCCAGGTAAATTTAACCCCTGTAGAATGGCTCTGGGGACTGGAGGGAAGTATAAATATGTGTAAGAGAGTTTGCTTGGTAGCACAGATTGGGGATTTAGCAATTAGAAGTAGCACTTTTTCAAGAAATAAACTTGTGCTCTGGGTATTATACTGTTGATCATGGCCATGTTATTCTGATGGCAAATATCTGAGATTTGATGTGACCTGAAAACTGAGTGCCTTGAGTCAATTTTTCGGAAACGTTCTGATTTCTTCCTGGGTGGACAGCCCTGTTGAGCTTTGACTGTACAGAGTAGGTGCGTTGTTTGAATCTCTGCAGGTTTGTAGGCTAGCGAAACAGTAGATGCTGAGAAACTCTAATTGCAGTGCTCTTTCATGTCGTTAAAGGTGTGAGAGTCCTCGTGGATGCCAGAGAGAAACTCCATATCCCCTGGGGAGACCCTGCGAACCAGAGTAACGGAGATACCATGATGGCTTTTGATACGCGGTCAGTGACGGTGGTGCAAGGCATGGTGGAGACGGCGGTTTTTTTACAGTATCTCCCAGCCATAAGAGCTCTCTGGGCGGACAGTGGTATCCAGCACGCGTACGACAGGCGCAGAGAGTTCCAACTGGTAAGATTTGTGTGTTTTGGTGGTTTTAATTGAGCGCGTTTGATTCTTGTTCCTGTGTTGCTTTCCTGTAAAACACTGATCGAGCAACCTCCTTATGAGTCTGAAGCATTTTTGAATGTTATTGTGGTATTGCAAACAGATGCATTTAGGTCCTCCCTGCCCCCCCCCTTTTTTTAAAAACAAGAATAATAAAGAACTTCTGACATAATTGTCCTCATTTCATATGTGAGAAAGCTGAGGGCTTTTATGTTGGGTAACAAAGCTAGTACCTGTGTAGTGTTTTTACTATATGGTTATTTTTATTAAACTAGTGCATGGACTTTAAAAAAAAATGCTCTGCAATAAAGAAAGTCTTAATAGTAATATGATTTTTAAGAAAAGATATGCATGGGTTAATGAGAAGAATTTAAAAACCACTCCCTTCTCTATGCCAATTCGAGCAGTCTAGCAAACATTCCCTCTCTATACTTCCTGTTTAATTTTCAGTGTCTGTTAATACTTGTGTGATGAGATTTTTATTATACTGAAGTTCTCAGCTGAAGATGGAGTATACAGTTTAACAGTGGGGTTGTGATGGAGCATACAATTAAATAGTGGGATTGGAAAGGAAAAAGAAAAGTCTCGATTGCTGAGCTGGAGCTTTAAATGTCTGTGACAGCTGAAGTCCCTTTGCTCCATTTCCATGCAAATGCTGCATAAGGAAATGAAGAATTCGAGCTGTATTTGCTGTTTATTGGCTCATAGACTTGTGTAGTAAATGCCAGTGGCACAGGGTTTTGTGGAGGTGGGGGCCGAGCACCTTAAAATAGATTAAATCTGTTCTTGTAGGTCTCTTAAACCTAAGTGGCTTTGTGTTTTTATGTCTTAAAAATAACCTTTGTGTTAGTGTGAATCTGAACAATAGCCGATGATGTCTCCCGTTGAGCTATTATGAATGGTTGTATAATCATACTCTGCCTTAAATAGGTTGTGTAAATACTCTATAAATATGTCCTGCCCTGATCATGGAATGTCTTCTAGAGGCTGCAGAATGAGCAGGTGCTGGAGCAGCTGATCACCTGCGCAGCCTCGTTCCGAGCTTTGGAAAGAAGTTTCTGATGAGACCTGTTGCTCTTTGCGTTTTGCCTTCAAAGGAATCGTAAAAGGGTCATTGCTCTGGTACAGTCTGGATCCTCTTCTGGTGCAGATGTGACTTCTAGTGACGTAGTTGCTGTGCTGGAGGGATCTGGTTTAAAATTGGTTAAATAAAATTGTTTTGTCTTTGATTAGGCATATTTAGTGACTTCAGGCTAAGTAGTAAAGGAAAAGGGAGCTATTACTATTCTGTCATCTTGAGTCTCTGAGAAGTAGGTTCTTTCCATAACTGAAGCATGTGCAGAGTTTCACTTTGAGTAGGATTTGAAGAACGTGTTTGTCTGAATCTGACAGAAAAAAAACCCTGTTGCTTTCTTTTGGAAATCCCTACATCTGTGTAATGTTCTCTGCAAAAATATTTATGGATCATGTTGTGTTTTAGGCAGAACTCAGTAATAGTTTTTTAAGTGCTCTTAATAGCTGAGTACTGTCCTAATACTAATTTGCAAAAGGAAGGTAGCTGCTTTATTTATACTTTCATTGCTTTATTTCCTAAATCCTTTCAAAATCACAGGCAGAGATATTTATGCCAAGTTATAAACATGAAGGGGAAAAAAAAAAGCAGCTGTATGATGTCATTGTATTGAGTGTGATCAGTGCTGGCCGAACATGAAGTCTTGGGTTTTACCCCAGTAAGCTTCCAGCTTAAGTTATGACAGATCTCCATGTGGGCGGCAGAATGGCGGAAAACTCCCCAAAGCAGTACATATTTTTTCTATACCGGCCGACAGACTTTGTAGAAGTGTTCTGAGAGTTTAGATACGTAATCTGGAAGTCAGACACTGCTGGGTAAGGAGGGAGTGACAAGTGTACCCGAGTCAGGAGGTGGAGATGGGGAAGCTGGAAGAAATGCAGACAGTTGAGTTGTGTCAAGTGCTGACTCTTGAAGGAAGGATTCAAGACTGAAAATTGTTAGCGTTGTAGAATGGGGAATAAGAGCAAAATACCGTTCTGCTTCCCGTTCAGCTGTGGCAAAAAATGTGATGAAAGGAGACATACCAGCAGTCATTGGATGAGTAAGAGAGAGGGTAAAGTGGCATTAAAAAAAATGTAAAATGCTGGGACTGAGCATGATAGTAGAGTATGATGTGACTGTATATACTTTGACTTCTTTTCAGACTCTTCAGTGAGTTTTAACTTTTTTTCACTGGACGGAGTTTGACATTGCGCTGAAAAACGTGGTTCATATTAAGAGAGCACGGGCAGGAATGCTGGGAAATTATGGTTTGTCATGGGAATAGGGCACTTTGGGGCAAAGGTAGAAGTGAACAAATGAAGAACAGAGCAGTGAGGGAGAAGGAGTGAAAAGTGTCAACATTTACATAGAAATTCTGGAGGAAAGGAAGCAAGAGCATGTAGTTCTAGAAGCCACTTGTAGCTTGGACATATGGGAGGTACAGAGAAAGAGGGTTTAAGGTTAAAGTTTCTACATGTGTATGATTGAAACTTAAAGATCTGTGTACATTTGTGGGAGATGATTGAGCTGTTCTTGCTTTTTTTTTTTTTTTTTTTTCACTGTGTTTCACTTAAAATGCCAAGAGATGATGTTCAGAGCCTGAAGAAAGAATGTGGGGTTTTTTCATAGCAGTGTGAGAGGGGAAAAACAGAACTTGGTCGTATTTTAATGGAATTAGAAATCAGCATTTCCATGCCTCATTCACTGGGGTGTCCTTCCTCATTTTGTTAACTTAAGCAGTCATGGGGATAGTCAATATCATTTATTTTCCTTGCTATAAAAATAGGGGCCTTCTGGCCACTAACAGCAGTGGTTATGAAAATTCAGTAGTTCACGCTTGTGTAATGCTTTAAAACTGGAAAGAGCTAATTACAGCTTAGCACAATATATGCCACTTCAATACTTCTCAGGTGGTTAATATTATAATCCCTCAAATTTTATTACAAACCAAAGTCATTCGGGCGATAGTTCCACTAACACAGTTAACTGTGGACTGGTTTGGCTCTGTAGCTTTGTCAGTGCCGGTAACTTACACTTGGGATTCTGGTCATCCTTGAGCTTTCTCTCCTGCATCTACCGAGTTTATTTCTCCTACAGCCCCTGATCAGAGGGCTGACATGGATTAGTGATGGAGTTAGTCTCTGTCAGCCCAACTAATTAACATTTCAGATTTCACATTGCCAGTTGATTTCAGGTAAAAACCTCCTGAAACACCTTGGATAATCACACCCATTATCTTGATTCTACAAGATGCTGTGCGCTGCCTCTCACTTCAGCGCCGTTGCTGGGAACTTTGTTTCTTGCATTTGCTGCTGGAGTTAACACGGAAGCATTTTGACGTGGTCTCCAGGAGTCTTCTAATTCTCTGAGAATGGGAAAGAGAGACGAGAGCTGAGTTGCTCAGATGCATGATAAGCTTTGAATGGGTTAAAAGTTTGCTCTTGTGAAGATAACTTTTGGGTGGGTTTGGATGTTTGCTACCATCCTTGATCTTCAGATAGATACTTTTGCCCTGCTTGCACTTTACACTGAACCTTGCTTGTTTTGTTGCCTTTTTTTGTTTTTCTTTTATGCCACAAACCTGTAGTGCGCAGGGGCAGCGCTGACACTTTATTCTGTCTGCATTTGCATAGAGCTGCAGACAGAGACGATACAGTAAGAATGATTGGATGTGCATTTACCTCTGGATCCTGTTTACTTCTGCGACATGTCTGCAAGTGCTAGATCAGATTATAGAAGACAGGAAAAGGCGTGTTCAGCTCCAAATTCTACTGCTGGTTTTGCTGCAGCTTCTCAGCATTTTTCTGTTGCACAGTAGTATTTTTGCAGAGTGTTGTTCAGTTCACTGGAAGATTGTATTTTATCTTCTTCTGCTTGGGCTTTTCTGGGTTCTGTCTCTGAATATTGGTGGGGTTGTTGTACACACAAAAACATTAAATTAGCTTTACTGGAAATAATGAGTACTCAGATGGCGACCGCAAAGTATTAGCAAAATTTACCATTCTTTCAGGTGCATGGGCAACATGTTCTTAGATGTGTTTGATTACAGAGCAGTGATCTTGGGACATGCAGAGTGAAGAAACTGTCAGTAGAAAGTTTCTCCGACTGTTAGAAGAATCTTGTTAATTACAGATAGGAGATCGAATCACCCAGTGTTTCTGTAAACACATGCATTGACTACTTGGGTCCCTAAAAATATAATTCAGAGTTACTTTATTTAAATATATTGTTATAATTACACTGAATATTGCTTGACTTGTTGTGGAGAAAACCAAAAACCTGCTGCTTTTCTGTGTTGAAATATGAACTATTTTCTCCTCCTTCCCCAATCAATAAGTCTGCCCAACATCAAATGGCAGGATGGCACGTGTACGGTGAACATGACTCCTAAAAGGCCTGGGAAAAGTTAGAGCTACTTGCCACATTTTGGTCTTTGTGTGAAAAGGATTTATCAAGATTGTTGCTGTAACTATATGGAAAGAAAAAAGCTTTACAAATATATGCTTAAAAATGAATCATTCAAATCCTCATCAAAGACTTGGAGTTCTTGAGGATTTGTTGGGTTTCCTGCCACAGTGACAAGATACTGCTGGCTTTGAGGTTGTATTAATAAGGCTCCATATATGGATTAACTCTAGAGTCAAACAATAAGTAGGCTTGAGTTGCTGTAGTCTTGGTTAGTGGCCAGAAACCATCCCCTGTGTATACTAGTGCTTTGTAATGGGGATTGACTGTAATATTTTAACTGAGCTCAGTGATCATCAGGTGAACTCTTATACTGATTTAACACCAAGTGGCAATTTTTCATTATTTATTACTTCTGCCTGCTGAGTTTTCTTGTTAGCAGCAGAACGTCAACATGTTTGGAGAGCAGAGGTCTTGTGTTGCCAATTGGTGCTGTAGTGCAAACTAGTCTGGTTTTACTGAAGAACATCTTTGCCATAATTTTTTATGAATGTTACTATTTTGTTTTTCGTTACTATTATTTTTAAACACAGATATGGCTCTGGATTAAAAGGGCTTTCAGTGGGAGCTGTCTCAATGTGGACACGTTACCCAGCACACATGTGCCAGACCCAATTTTCTTCCATCCGAGAACGCCAGCGACTTTTTGGAGGCCCGTGTGCTCCGCTAAGCTTGTACCAGCGTGTCTTTTCTGTGCGGTTTCAGGGCAACCTCTGAGGATGGAATTCTTCATTCAAACTTGATCCAGATATCTGTTTCTGGGGAACCACTGCTTTTAAAATGCAGACTTTCACAATAGTGCTGGAACAGAGCGATGTGTTCTTATACATGCTCTGTCTTGAACAGGCTGTGTCGTATTCCTCATCGTGTGGCTTGTTTTCCTAAATGTTTTGTTGCAAAAGGCTAAAAGAGGACCTACTTTTTGCAAAAATTTGGACTTCTGTAACTTGATTAGATAAAGGTAAAATATAAGTGTCATTCTGAACATGCTGTGCATGTCAGCAACCTCTGAAGAGTTCAGAGGAAGAGACTTTCTCATCCTTTCACATCCTGAATGTGTGAACCTGTTCTCAGCAGATTCTTTTCAGGTGGCACAAATGCGTTAGATGAGCTTTTGCTGCTTCTGCTGCTCACAGTGTGACGACCCTTGGTACAAATGTTCATTCAGAGCCCGTTTTTTTTGCTGGTTACTAACCTGCAAAATACATGTTAGTACCTGTAGAACTGGCTTATTATATTACTTCACAGAATTTAAATGTAGCAGTGGCTACATCGTGCTGTCCATTTAGAAATGACTTACTAATATAAGCCCAATCTGCATTGCAAAGTCCAGTATTCGTAGCTGTCAGCAAGTCTGTGCTGGCAAAACATGTGGTGTGAATGCAGCTCTGCTCTTCCATCTATATGGGTGAAATTAATTTTGCACCTGGGGCAAAGAATATGAGGTGATCTTTTTCATATGTAAATGTGGGATCCTTTAGGATTAAGGTGCAATGCCAGGGGCAGTGTTGGTTTGTGCTGCTGTTCCCTAATTTGAGCTTAATGTAACAAGACTTCAGCCTTAGAGGCTAGGGAAATATTACACTCAGGTTGTATTTGGATGACCATTTCAGCGCTCTTTATTGACCTAAACTTAAAGATAAGTGCTATTTATCTGTGCTGAGTTCAGGCTGTACCTCTTATGTGGAATGAGCAAAGCAGGAGGAAACTTCAGCTTGCGGTAGCTGAGGAAGTTGCATAAGAAAATGTGAGAAAACGTAAGTGCAGCTGACCTTACTACGTAAGAAAAGCAATAGAATAACCGTATTAATGTTTCATGTAGAAAGCAAGATAATCTCCATACCAGCATTGTGTCTACTGGCACTTTTTTTTAAAAATTGTCTAAATTTGCCACCACTCAGCTGAAGTTTAGGAGGTCTGAGCCTGCCCTTTTGCAGAACAGTGAGCTGTATCACTGATGTGGCTGATGGCTTCTCACTGATACCAAGTGCTATCTAGTATTGCTCTGGAATATGAAGCCTTTGTTAATATCTTAAAGGTGAATAAATGGGTCATAGAACACAATATTAATTAACTCGGCAGCCTCAATAAATGCATTTAATCTGAATAGAAATCTCTGAATAATCCTGGAGACTAACCCTTACACTCTACAACCCAGGTAATTTGATGGGTTGAATTTAAAGGGTGGATAAAGAAAATGTTTAAGTCTGTGGCAGCACCTAAAGAAGGTCCTAAATTATTTCCAATATCTTCTCCACTTGCATGTCTGCATTAACAATACTCATCAGGTAATACAGCTGGAAAGGCTGAGGACTTTTAAATACAGAAAATACTCTGAATTTTTGATCATCACTATAACCGACAACTTAAATATTTCAGTGAAGGAAGTTCTTGGACTCTAATAGGCAGCGAGCTGACTTGTACAGCCCTCAGCTCACTGTCCCACGCTGCCCACTTCTCCAGCCTGGCCATTCGTGCCTTAAATGTTTTCCCAGCACTTCACAGTCTCCTCGCAAAAAGTGGAATATCATGTTCCTCTCCAGTGACTTAACCAAGGAACTGAAAAGACCCCAGATTCTTTTTATGGATGAGAGGTACAGGAATGTGTAACCACACATGAATTTCTGGATCTTTTTCGTTTGTTTAATGATGCTGGAGGAATTATTTTAAACAAACCGATGGGAGTCTCAGCGGGAGCGCTTCTCACCGGGCACGTGATGCTGTTTGATCAGCCGCTGGTGACCGAACCAAGAGGATGGAGAATTTCCAGGCGAGGAAGCACAGCGCACTGACACCATCTGTAATTCAAAATATCCACACGGAATGGTGTGGAAAAACTCAGCGCAGGGTGATCTGCTGAGCTTTTACATCTGGATTGCATTGGGACCTTTAACCGTTTTCACTAGCAAATGGTTATATAGTTGCTCTACTTATTAATTTCTAGTTTTTCTATTTTTAGTTAATTGCTAGTAGGAAATTCTACAAGTGATGATGTGAAATGTTTGCAGTCTCTTGGCTATTGCTGCTATTTAGGGAATCTTGTGTATTTTACTATTAATTTGAGTGCTTTAGACACAGCTTTTACTGATTTTTAAAAACACTAACATTCATCTAATGAGACACGTAGATCTTTCACAAGATGTAGTAAATTATCACTGAATCTTGTCAGATAGCTTGTAACAAGAGCTGAGATGTTAGTATGTCACTGTTTGCAAACAGAAATACCAGAACATAATTGAAATGGATTCTTCTAATTGAGGCAGAGGAAGGAACTAAAAAGCATTTGCTCATCAGGATTTCTCCTGAGGCTGAAATAGGAACCAAATGTATTTTATAAAACTGAATCCTAGGGATACTTCAGTGAATGCGTCAGTATCTAGTTTAGGGTTCTGCTTTTGAAATTTCGTGATTTAGTTTACAGAATGTGCAATAATGGGCGTTTCGAGCATCTTAAAGTTCAATATGTCCAGTTTTGGTGCTGATATGTTTCCACATGCCAAATATTTGTCATGTTTTTGGAGCCTTTGCCGGTCTTGGACAACTTGGAGGCAAGTAAAGCTCTAAATGATGGATGGCAGATCTGCAGACTCACTAGTGCTTCAGTGTCAGATTAAATGCAGTTTGAGTTGCAAACACATGAAGTCATGGAGCCAGTGGGTCAGCGCGCTGAAAGAAAAGCAAATGTTTACAGTCTGATTCCAGTCTGGTTTGTGTGCAAAACATCTGAAGTTTATAGAGATGCTTCCCAGAGCGTAAATAGTAATCAGAGGTGGCTGTTTTGTCTTGGTCAGTGCGTGTTTTCAAATGATTTCTGGGTCTGTGTGTGTGCCCTGACCTGGAAGATTTGTTTCATCAATGAAATTCAAAAATCTTTTGCAAAGTGTCTTTCCTAAAGGAAACCTTCTGGAACAGGTGTTTGGATTGTAAATACTTACTGAGGGAGAGAGTTAAAAGATCTTTGAACAAAGAAAGTGCACCTGATCTTGTGGCCAGCATACCCTCATCTGCTTTCATCTATTAATTTCTGTTCATGTTCTGGCAAACAGAAGCTTCATCATTAGATGCTCTGGTTCTGCATGTGTTGTGTCCCAAATGCCATTTATTGCGTTTCCTCACCTGGCTCTGACCTCGGGAAGGGCTGCAGCAGACTCGAGGTTGCTGTCTCTTTGGAAGCATCAGTGATCCGAAGGGAAATGCCTAAAAGATGTAGTGAATTTTCATATTTTTAAGCAAGCTTTGTGAAGAATCTGGTGATCACACCCCTTCTTCAGGAGGGTGGGGATATACCTAGCTAAGAAAAATGAAATTGGAATCATTGCCTCTTAAGAAAGTAGTTCAAAACCAGAGTAGATTTCTCTGTGATATGCTGGTATGCAGATAAAGTTCTGATTAGTGCTTTATCATGTCTTTGTTTGGTTCATTGGGGTGGCCAGTTACATCTGAAGCAGTGGAAATGCTCAACCGACTGGAGAAAATCTGAGTCTGAATGACGTGAGTGAATGAGGCACCTTGAAGGGTGGCGCAAATTGGAATTCAGTGGAAGAAGCGGCTGATACTGGAGCCTAATTTGGATTATTTAGTTCTAGCCTAACTTGCCCGTGGCTTGGCTGACCTCCCCTCGCTCAGAACCCTTGGGGATGGCAGCCGCAGCCGAGGTTGGCGTGCTCTGTCTTCCTCCATTTGTTATCCACATTTTAAGAATTGTGGATTAATTGGATTACACGGTAAATAGGGGATAATAGATTAAAGGGATATTATTGGGTTAAAACCTTCTTAAGCCCCTTCACCTTTCGTTGTTAACGCCATTATGCAAGATAAAAAAATGTGAGTCGTGAAATAAATTCAATGTGACTCCTCCCTTTCTCGGCACTTTTGTAGCTTCATGCTGCTGAAGTCCAGCTGTTCTGAATACAGATTCTGCACTGCTACCCAAATATTTTACAAAAGATGACTTCTGTGAGTCAGGACTTCAACCTTTCCTATTTTAGGATGGCTACTCAGTTTGTGTGACTGAACACAAGGCAGGTTTCACTTCTACACCGCGTGATGCAGTTCCGATTGCTTTGAAAAAAGGCAAAGACGACTCGAGCTGCACGCAGGAAACACCGCAAAGAGGAAATAGGATAGTGCTAGCAGCCGAGGTGGGATGAGCCGTGACGCATTTGCGACGTGTATCGCTGGAGAACAAGATTATTTTGTACTCCTGTCCAAATGTAGCCTGTGTCTGAAACCGTCCCGTCTTACAATGAAGCGGCGATTAATCCCACCGTACTGAGATTTTATCTTTGAAAATGGGCAGATCAGATTTAAAATGGCTATTCAAATGGTCGAGCTGGAGGGAAAGAAGCTGAGAGATCGGGAAATGCCTGATCTTGGCTGACAGTGTCTGCGCTCGAGCCCTTTGACATCAGTTCTCGGCGCTTTAGCCCTTTTAAGGCTGGTCCATGAGCGCTGCCCTGGCAGCAGTGCCATTCTAAGGCAGTTTGCCTGCCCTTCTTATTATAACTAGTATTATAATAGTTTAACAGTTGGCTGCTCTGCACATGGCTGCAATAACGCTCGTGTGGGCTTAAATGGGAACCGCTTTGTTTTGGGGAGAGGGTCAGTTTATGCTGGTTTTAACATAACTTGGGCCACAATTAACACTTGGAGAAAGGAAACGTACTTCTCTCCGGGAGATGTGTTTTGTGTTAGCAGCTCAAATGTTTTGACCCGGAGTTGTAGTTTGAAGTAAGCAACAGAGTATTTACTTACCAACGCTTTTCCCTAAAAACCTTTTAGCACCATTATTAAAAATTAGTTATTGTATATGCTTGTTGTAAACTCCCCGAACAGCTAATAAAACTGCTGCTTAAACAGAGAGTACTATATCAAATGTTAGAGCATAGGGGTGACAACTGGGAAACAAATTGTTTCCCCTCACCTTAGGAGATACCAAGCAAGTTGCTGAATTGCTGCTACAAAAGAGGGAGAATATCTGGTTTTTAAATTTAGTTCCGTGAATAAACAAGTTATAGGTATGGATGTGTAGAAACATTGTCGTATTCTGTTGACTGGGCCATGTTTGAAATAGGAATCTGCATTAGAAAGCCCTAGGAGGAGTGACTAGTGAGAGAAGTTAATTTGTAGAAACCCAAAAACTGAAGGAACCAAGATTATTTTATTTACCTCCAAGTCTGAGGCCTGTAAAAGAAACCAAACCAATTCAATATCTCAACATAAGACTTGGTTTAACTTCTACTGGTCTAATGAGAAAGATAATTGTGGATTTGAGCTTGGCAACTTAATTAAAAGTGCATTCATGGCATAAATGGATCATTTGGCTCTTTTGTGTAACGTAATGGACATCCCTGATTTGGATGGAGGGGGAGGAGGTTGTAGTGCTCCCTAATACCTCTCCTGCTAGGAAATCTGCATTGATTTGACTGAAACATTTATCCTTCATTATCTCTGTTTATTACTGAAGTTTCAGAAGACATCTGGTGAATCTTGGGTTACAGCAGTATTGATTTGCAGCCTGTCTGCTTCTGAATCAGCTCGGGGCAGGGCGTCAGGAAGATAAAGGCTAGATTCTTATCTCTGGATTCTTTGCCAAAATCCTCAGATACGGATTTATCTGGCTTAAGCTTCTAGTAGAAAAAAAAAATACATAATGAAGTGTATGCTGTGAGGATGTTAGGGCGTTGGAGGATGCAGAACTGCGAGGGCTCCGGTTAGTCCTCCCTTGTCTTCCTTCCTTCAAGCTGCTTTTCCCACGTTCTGGATGGTTTGGTTTGCATGTCAATTTGGGCATGTACATACCAGCCTAAAAACGTTGTAGTTACCTGTTCTAAATTAGGCTTTTAAAAAAGCTTTTTTGCCTGTTGTTTTTGTTTGTTTGCGTTCTGTGGGTTTTTAATTAAATAAAGTAGGAAATCTTTGTTTTTCTTTTCCCAGAAATTCAAGTAAGGTCAGGAAGAGAAAATGTTTAGTGGTTCCTATAATTCTAATCGGGAGCTACCAAGTTATATCTCCTATTTTCTTTAAATATCTGATTTATTATTTCAGACACTTAATAAGTCTTGTCAGTTCGGTATGTACCACTGGACTTGAAGCCAAAAATAGATGGTTTGATAAACTGTATGTTTCTTTCAACCTTGTGATGACTAAATCTTTATTTGATGCTTTTTCTCTCTTTCAAGTGATTGCTGTTGGAAAACATTTAGTGTCTGTGTTCCCCTAGAACAGCTAAAAAGCCCTTTGGCTATGCTAAGGTTTCAACAAATCCTATTTAGGTTGCTGACATTGTTTTCATGGAAACCAAATAAATTGGTGCCACTTCCTGGGTTTAAAAGATGTGTTCCTCTGATGGCTATGTCATGTAGTCCTTTTTTTTTTCTTCCCCCTAAATATTTTTGTGGTTACTTTGTTTTGGGCATTAGCTAGCAACATTTTAGACAGTAATCTTTCTCTGTGCCCTGTTTATAAAAGATAACTGATCTGGTTTGGTTCACAAGAGCACAGGAGAAGCTCCAGTGCCCTGTTGTCCTATAGGTAAATGGCCACTACGTGCTGTAATCCTGATTTTGTAGAGAAGTGCATTCCATAAAACTTGGAGACATTTCGTTGCACAGGCATGAGTGAGCCTTGTTAAAATAAATGCAGCGTTGTAAGGGAAGCTGTTGTTGTAACATCAAGTACCTTGATAAGAATATGATTTAGTTGTGTTTTCTTGTAAATCACTTGTATGTTCAGGATAAAATGCGTGGCTTGGCTTTCTTCAGGAGGGATCACAAGACTCTGGGAGCCACACAGGCTGTTTTGAATCAAACCTTTCTGAAAATGGAATACTTGACAGTTATGAATAAAGTTATTTAACAGTCAACTTCCTGTGGTTTACATGCATTTCTGAACCAGGAGGAGGCTGCAGGGCTGCAGCTGAGATGTCTGTACTCCATCTGAACAACAAAGGGCGTCTTCTACAAGCAATCCAAATGATTGCTTAAAATCCAAGGTTCTGATATGATTTATTTTAATCCTGTATTAAGAAGCAAAGGCGCAGTCACCTAATACTGCAAGATCTTTGGTGCTAACATGTAGACCATTCATTCTGTTGTACTGGTGTGTTTTATTGTGTTTGCTTTATTGTAATATGTCAACATGCATATGAGAAACGTGCTCGAGCCTGCGTTTGACTCTGTCACGTCTATTGACACCTTCGGGCCTGCGTTTTAAGCAGAAGGAATCGGGCAGCAGATCAGGCGCAGTGGTGGGTTCCTGCAGTGTAACAGGTCGGTGGTTCAGCCTCCAACCACACTTCACAAGTTTGCAGCTCAGAGCTGCTCAACTGTAAAAATTACTTTAAAGTGACTCATTTAAGACCTTCACATCGCTGTATCTTTTTTAACTAGACGTTTAATTTAAAATTCCCTCATATGTGGTCACAGAACATGGGTGTGAAGACAACAGGAATGTTGTGGAGAACTCTACAGTTTTTTAATGGGGGTAGATCCTGCGATTTCAGAGTTTCCTATCGGTTTAACCCTTGGCGCGCTCCGCTCTGGTGTGGCGGACAGACTGACACGTGAGACAAATGGGAGTCAGTGGGGCACAGCGGGGAAACCCGGCGCCTTTTTTTGAGTCATCTCAGGTAAACCAGAGGGTTTACAGTTTATCTGAAGGGAAAATTTAGAATGCAGCAACTGTCAGTTGAATACAGCCACTGTCACTGATCCACAGAGCGAGATCGACTTCTGTATCTAATATCAAGCAAAAGTATCTAACACAGAAGATGGCTTGTGAATAGACCATTCATTTTCTTACCTAGTTTTAACAATTGCTGGCACTAAGTCTTCCCTTGGTTGTTGCATGGTGGGTTTTTCAGTGAGTTTCTCTTCATTATTGCATAAAATACACAGGTTCACCCCTTTGGAAAAGGATCGGAAGTCTCTCTTGGTTGCTTTGCAATGCTGCCTTTTTGAAGCTTGTTTAAAATGGGTCAAAACTCTTCATTTCTCCAGCAGCGCATTCTGATAACAATCTGCTGGTCGTGGTCGATTGCTGTTCAAGAAAATCTGTACTTAGCAGAGCTTCGCCTGCTAATACAAAGATGTCCAGGTCAGATAGAAGATTCCACTAGTCAAGGGACTGGATTGTAGCTGTATGATATGGACAGAGATCTGGAGTGTGAAGGAAGAACAGATGAGGAATTTGAAGCTGTTTTGAGTTTCCGATGCCATGCAAATGGATAAAACCCAATGACTGAACAACTTCTGTCATCAGATACCGAATTGAGTCACATTGATGGGACTTGCTTGGTATCATATTAATTATCTGAATAGGTTTTTGTAAGGGAAGAACCCAGTGACCAAATTGAAGATGTGGAGGAAGGAAACTGTTATGTCACTGCTTTACTAACTGCATTACACTTGGAGCCAATTGCTTTTGTAGTTTAAATCTCTTCAGTTCCATAATGGCCACCTTGACATTTGTCTGCTGTCGACTTCAATCCACGAAGGCCCGTAAAGCGGAGCAGCCCTGCAGCTCCTGCTGGGTACGTGGCTCCCGAGCGCTGCTGCTGCTGCTGCTGCTGGCCGATGTGTTTTACAGTTGTGTTTGCAGGAAATCCCCTCTTTGGGAAGCTGCTTCTGGGGATGTTTTGTGACCTTTACAGGCTGTGGTTACTGCTCTGTTCCAAGCGCTCAATCCATTGCAGTAGCTGTAAGCCCCAGGACTTAAAGGAGAGGTGGTAACTCAGGCATTCCAGAACCGCGGAGTTAATGCCTCTTTAGGGAGTAGGCATTGCCGTAAGTAGTATAAAAAAGAGTGGTCTAAGATTAAAATATATGTATGCATGCACACACAGACATGCATATTTACAGCCTCTGCGGCCCAGGTATTCCAGAATAAATACCTCCACTTAATGAGTCGGAAATCTGGCCGATCTGTACGTAGTGCTGGGGGGGAGGGAGGGTTGCCAGCTCCCACTAAGACCTAAAAAAGAAATTAAGTCTGACCTTAAGCTTTATTTTGTCTTAACATTCAGCTACAGACAGAGTTCTTAGTACTTGGAAGGCCTGAATTCCCATCCTGCTTGGGAAGCTCGGTGGATTTGTGCATCAAGGTTGTGTGTTTTCATTTTCTGTGAAATAGAAATGCTCTTCCCCCTGCGCTTTCCTTACAGGATTTAGGCTAGAAGGGATTTCTGAAGCACCGAAAAACATGTAGGTATAAAATATCGCTGTCATTGCAAGTGGTTGCCGCTGTGCGCTGCCGCACTTTACAGTGGTCAGTGTTAGTGCTGCGGTTTGTCACCCTAGAGAACACGGGTAACGTTAAGCCAAATAGAAAGCAAAATAAGGCAGTAGAAGTGTGCTGGGCTCTGTCTCTGCAGGTGTGTGGAGCACAAGGCATGTTCCAACCAGAGTCCCAGTCCACCCTAATTACAAGTTGATGTTCAAATTGTACACTTAAAGGTGTGGTGTCTGCTTGTGTTATGTAACTTTTTTTAGTACCTGGAAAACTGGCAGAGGTACCTGGCTCATGTGTCAGCCAGAGCCCTTTTTGGATGGTATTTACCCTCCTTTACTGCTCTTTAGATGACACAGTTTTAATACTGAGGTTTGATATTCTTCCTGGATAAGTTTGCAGAGTTCAAATTCAAGTGAGGGGAAGTCGTTCTCAGGGTGTAACTGCTGCTCTAATTCACTTGTCTGGCTTAGATGTGGTCACCTCAGCCTTGGATGCTTCAGGAATTTCTCATCCAGAAAATTCAGTCAGAATTGTTGCTCTTCCATCTGCAGAGTGAAAGCACAGATGGTTTCTTTTCTGTATTTACTATAAAGTAAATAAGTTACAGCTTGGTAATCAAGAGCTTTCAAAGGGAGCATGTTCTGCTTCTGTCGTTATGCTGAGAAGCCTAAAAAGGTATCCTTTGCGATAAATTCCATCAGACCATTACCTATTGCAGGGGAACTAAGGTTTGGCACCATCCTCGTAAGAGTTCTTCCTTCGTCCCAGCACCGTAACAGTGTTCTGGAGAGTTGACTGTAGTTCGGACTTAAAATAAAGAAATCTTTAGTTCCACATTACTGGAGGGATTAAACACTACAGGTACCATCTGCACAGGCAGAGCTGGCTTGGATCTGGAAGGTAACCTGCACAGTTGATGTGTTATATGCCGTACGGCAGCGCTGAGCTCCCTTCATTACTCCCAGAGTAAGGAATTCTTGTCCAGCTTGGTCTCTGATAGGAACATTTAGTGAAATGTTTCATCTCCTGTGCTTCCTCATCCCCTGTTCTGCTGCTCATGTGCTGCGCTCAGGGGAAGCACCTGTGTGAGTGGGATTGGATGGCAATGCAGTTAGAAAATAACTTATCTCCGGTGATTAATCCCTGTACCCGAATGCCTGTATGTGCAGACTCTTCAAAGGGTTAGAATAATCGAACGTATCTTTTAATAATGAAGGTGTGGTTGCTTTGTTGATACTCCCTGTGGATAACACTGCAGGATTTATTTAGCGATTCTAAACTTGGAAAGAATTTAACTATGATAAATGTGCCTAATGATGCTTTTAAGCTTAAATATTAACTGGCCTAAAAATAAAATGTCAGTTGTGCTCTGAGGGATAACTGCTTAAAAAACGGTAGTGATTAAAGCTTACAGCACTTCAATCTAGATTTTGGTAAATGAACTGGACTTCAGAATGTAAACTGATAGGATCAAGTGTGCCACTTATTTAAATAACCATTTGCTTTGTTTTTAGGGGGAATCTGTAAAGTATTTCTTGGACAACTTGGATAAACTTGGAGAACAAGTAAGTTCATTTTTTTTAAGTAGTCTTTGTGATCTCTGGGTTTTAGACAGATGAAGTGTAATTAATCTCAAATAACTTTAGTTAACTTTGTCCCATTATCTCATCTGTTCGTCCCTGACATGTCAAAAACATGGGGCAATGCAAGGGCCAAGAGACTTTCTGGAAATAAAATCTGTAGAAATTGAGCAAAAAAAGTTACAAATGCTTGTAAAGTCTTTTTACTGAGTGAAAGATTTGATAAAGGTTCTTTTGGTTTATTCTTATCTATATGCAAGATTCATCTAATGATTATTTCCCCAAACTGTATTAATAGAAGTATTTTAGTGTTTTTATCTGATACAACTGGGCTGGCCTGCAACTAAATTGCTTATAAACAGATAGACCTGCAATTCATGTGCCTCTTGCCAAAAGCAAGCTGATAACAGCGCCTATAATGTTCAGATTTAATCACATCAGCAAAATAAGAGTATCTGGCTGGCATATCCACATGGGATCAGCTGGATTCCTTGCAACTGTTTGTTGTTACTTCTACTGCCAGTGCAGATTATACGTATTCAAAACATCTCATAGACAGACGTTGCTTTCCGCGGTGCGATTGGATCTTATTCATGCCTTAAATTCTAATGTTAACTAAGCAAACAGTGATGTGATAGCCAGAAGAGCTGCCGGGTAACAAAAAGACATCCTTTAGAAGAAAACAGACTGTGGTGAATTCGAGGAAGGAGACAGTTTGGGAGGAAAGCATGTGTTCTGAGTCAATACTAATGCGGGTCTTTGGAAGAGCTGTGCTTGCAGGCAAACAGCGCTGCGCAAAAAATAAAGGAAAACCAAGAGAAAGCAAAACCACCAAACCTTTCCCCCCCAAAAAACACAGAAAAATGGAAGGTGAAAAAGAAAACAGTCAACATGGAAGACTGGGTGGAGTGTAGGAAAGGAGAGCGTGCTTGGGGATGCTTGCAGGAAAAGCACTGATTGATAATGGTGAAATGTTGAAAAGCCTTTGAAAATTATACTCGGTGTTGTCCCAGGAAAATACTCACCCAGTGCTGCAGTCTTTGGATGTGGAGAATGGGATCAACTGAGAACGGGGCTAGTTCAGAATTGCTACAGGGGCAAGCGGCTAAATCCCAAGGATGTGAGGGACAAGACATAATAATCCTCCAAAAATATAACTAAAATACTGGGAGATTTCTTAGTTGTTGTAGTATTTAGTTTCCTGTAGCCAGACAGTGGCTGTGCACCCAGCACTTGACTTCCAGGTCCCTCGTTTGCAGCCTTTCTCTTTGGAGTAGCCATTATCTGGTATAAAGCACGGTGGCTCTTCTGTGCGTGTAGGACTTGAAAGCACTTGAAAGGATTTTATTTGTGGTTGCAACTGTGGAAGGAATTTTAAATGAGTAATAATACTTGAGAGGGAATTTGTCAGGAATTCTAAGGATAAGGTCCTTGTTCTTGAAAGCTTCACTGAATAAACAGCACAGGCCAACTCCCAGAAGAGTTTGCTTTGTGCTTTTATCAGTATTGAAGGTTTGGCCTATTATATTTATTAATTTCCTTTAGGAATTTCAGTCACTCCTGAGACTTTCTGGTTTTGTTCTGAGAACTTGAGACTAGCTCCCTAATAGCAAAAGTTTATGTGTTCCTGTTTGAAAGATGGAACAAGTGTTGAACCTGTGACATTCTCTTACCTAAACATTAGCAGTCAGCCTTACTCAGAATCTCTTCACATGTGCCTTGTGACATTTGATACAGTCATTCCTCTGATTTCTCTCCCTACAACAATTTTTATTAGAGAAGACCCAAGATAAATTTAAAAAATAAAGAGAAAAATCTTATTAGCCTTAAGGCTGCTTCTTTTAGTCAGACAGGGAGGTGGGTGCACGTGTCTGTTGCTCAGTTTGCAGAGCACACGAAGCTGCTTTGGCAGTTCAGCTCTCCTGCAGATTTAGATGATGCAGGTTTTAGATGTGCAACAGAACTAGGGCAAAAAGCACAGGGTGGGGAGCCTCTGCTTCAGAGAGCCGCTTTGTAACCCTGCGCGATAAAAATCAGTGCCTTAGTCATGGGCAGCTCCAATCGAGGGGCCCAGGAGTTCAAACAAAACAGTCTCTCTCTAGCTAGTTTCACTTTTGAGCTTACTTAGTAAAGCAAAGTGATCCTTGATTATTTGGAACATTACACTTTCATGATTTTTAAAATTGCTTTCATAAGGGCTGTGAATCAAACTTGCCCAGCTCCCTTCAACATGGAAAAACCAGCATTTGAGTTGCCGTGCAGTTGTGTGTCTGTTCCCTCGCCCCAGCTTATTGGTTGAATCAGACTTTCTGGACCATGGTTACACATCTTTATAAAATCTCTGTGTCTGGGAACTGGCACTGTCAGAGGAAGACTGTAGATCATTCACCAAGAGGACATCAGCGTCCCAGCTCTGAATCCTAAATCAGTCTCTCTGAAGTCGTGAGAAATGCTGGAAAAATGTAAGGAAGAGTTTCCATAACAAGTGAACAACAAAGCTGAACTTCAGCATCAGCCAGTGCTCTGTTATGGATGCGCTTCTTAAACAGCAGAAAGACATGGACCATGTGCAAAAGTGTAATTCTAAGAATGAACAAATCCCCGATTTCTTTCATGGTGCTGAAAGCTGACTAATAACAATTCCTCTTCCTGTCAGCATCCGTTGATGATGGCTGCTGGTGTAACAGTCAAAATAATAAAATAGGGAGGATAAGTGGGTTTTTACTATTTAGTCCTGGGGGAGGAGGTGGGGCTGGAGAACCTGGGGCAGAGCTCCTTCTGTTCCACTCCTTGCACAGGGTGTTTTGGACAGAATGGGGCTGTGTGAGCTCCCAGGTGTGACACACAGGACTGATCCAGCTAAATGCAAAAGATCCAGCGAGTTGCTTAGGTTTAGCTTTTCTGGCATAGTTGATTGCCTTAAAAATCACTTAGTGGAGCAGCTCTTTTTTTTTGTAGAAGCAGTTGTGCTGTGTGCACAGGAACATGGGAGGACCTGAGTGTCCACAGTTAGACCTGGGATACTGCTGGGGGTTACTGCTTTCAGAAACCTCTTTTAGACCCCGTTTGCTGCATTGCAGTGTTGGCAGCCAGTGTGTTTCCCAGGTTTCTGGGAAGAGGGTGAATGAAGCATCAAATAATCCAGAATAAGGGAAGCTGGCACAAGGAATCGGTGGGACACATCTCAGGCTGTTTGTGGGTTCTTGTCACATGGCAAATGGAAAGTTTCAATTCTCCGGGGTACGTGCTTTGATTTAGTATGGGGTGTGTTCCCTGCTTTGCAATCTAGATCTTTTCAAAGTGCTTCAGTGTCAGCATATAAATATTCAAAACCTCGTGCTGTTCCTCTGCAAGCTTTTCTCTTGATTGCAAGTCAGCTGTGACCACCATGCCTGTGACTTGTATCCTAATCAGCAAACTCTCCTTTATTTCATTTTTTTTAGGATTATCTTCCCTCACAGCAAGATATACTGCTGGCACGAAGACCCACAAAAGGGATCCACGAGTACGACTTTGAAATAAAGAATGTTCCTTTCAAAATGGTTGATGTAGGTGGCCAGAGGTCAGAACGGAAACGTTGGTTCGAATGCTTTGACAGCGTCACATCGATACTCTTCCTTGTTTCCTCAAGTGAATTTGACCAAGTGCTTATGGAGGATCGGCAAACGAATCGCCTTACGGAATCCCTGAACATTTTTGAAACAATAGTCAATAATCGGGTTTTCAGCAACGTCTCTATCATTCTCTTCTTAAATAAGACGGACTTGCTTGAGGAAAAAGTACAAAAAGTGAGCATCAAAGACTATTTTCCAGAGTTTGAAGGGGATCCCCACTGCTTAACAGATGTCCAAAAATTCCTGGTGGATTGTTTTCGTACTAAACGCCGGGACCAGCAGCAGAAGCCCCTCTACCACCACTTCACCACTGCTATTAACACAGAGAACATCCGGCTAGTGTTCCGCGACGTCAAGGATACCATCCTGCACGACAACCTCAAGCAGCTCATGTTACAGTGATGTGCAAAAAGACATTTTCATTGGAGTAACTTTTGTGTGTTGTGGGTTTTTTTTGTATCTAGAAGTTTACAGCAGGAGTAGAGAAATCCAGATCCTGTCAGACTTCTTGATATCTGGCTAAAAGCTGCTGCTGAACACATTATTGCCAATTTCTGCAGAAGTTCGGGCTTAATCTCTTCCAGTGTAGCTTCAAGTCGACTCATAGCAGACCTATGTCTAAATTACCTGTAAAGTGATAAATTTGACCTTTGAAGAACATGCATATTATCCTAGAGAATTAATTCCACCTTCAAAATTCCCAGTCCAGACTTCAATGAAATTGTTGCAATTGTTAAACTGTGGCAGTAATTTAAGAGGAGGAGAAACTTCCCATCTAACTTCATCATGAAGACTGTGACACCATAGCTGACTTATGATTTCTCAGGTCTATTGTTGGTTAGAAATCCCATAAATCCCTTGCTGGAACCAAGTGTTTGAAGCTACAATTCCTGGGCGTAACGTACATCCCGTTTAAGTATAAATCTTTGCGTGAGTTTTGACTAGGAGATGCTTTAAAAATACTTAAATTGGGAGCTTCAGATGTACCTGGCAGGCAGTACTGACGCAGGCAGACGTCTAGTGATGAGGAATTAATGGCACAGTACACGGTTTCACTCTCTGGCGTTGTCCGTATGTCCTGCAGCCGTGGCAAAGCCCAGAGCGCTGACGTATGGTCCTCTCGAAATTCTCATGTGGGAAGGGGGAGCAAGCGCTAAACTGGTATTTCTTATCTTCACTAGCCAGACGTTACATGGAGGTACCTTACCTGCTCCTGGAAGAGCTTTAATATAGCACCGGTTTATTTTTATTTCATGACTTCTTACAGCGTGCCTCATCTTAATCAGCGAGCGTTTGGTGACGGGTAGAAGTACTTGCAAACCTAAGTGCCTCCTTGTGTTCTGTCCTACGATATTTTCAGTGGCCTTATGTGAGCGTCTGTGTTCCCAGCAGAGGCCTTGTGTACCTGGCACCGGGAGCTGAATGTTTTCTGCTGAAGAAAAGAACGTGTCAGGCAGAACGCGCCTCAGCCCATGAGGCTCTTTCTGCGACTTTCCAAGTGGGTCTAGAAATCCTAAGTGTACTTGAGCCAAATACGTTGCACAGCATATTCCAGAATGCTGCTTGTGACTAAGAATATTGTACCAAAAGTTCCATTGCAGTGTAATTTTATTTTTTAGGGGGGGTGTTACTGTTGCCATGTAAGTAAAAAAATAATAATAATAATAAAAAACCATACTTCTTGCCCAGAAATCCTCATACACCATACAGCATATTACAAAATGAGAAGAAGCTGTGAGCTTGTGTTTTAAAAAGCCGAATTCCCCTCAGCCTGTCATGTGTAGGTAGTTCAGCTGTGCCCCGTGGAACCGGCCCATTCCTGTGGATCGTTGTGCTGGCCAGTGCGTTCTCGGATGAGTTTTTATTACCGTACCGCGTGTGCGGCAGCGGTGACACAACATTCTCACCGCTGGAACATAGGAAAGCTGCCTGGCTTCGGACCTTAGCCCTTTACTTACTGTGATTGTAAGTTGCATTAACATCTCTGTACCTCGTTCTCCTGCCAGTAGAAGGGGAATAGTGTATTTTTATTTAGTTAGGTGCTTGAAAGACCTCTTTTTTTTTTTTTTTTTTTTTTTTTTTTTTTTTTTAAATATCATCCAATGAGTAGTCATAGATTAGTCTGCAATTTCCGTGATAAGGCACTATTTTGGGCGGAAAGAATTCTGAAAAGAGCTTGGGAGAAGTCACAGTGCATAGTTGAAACATCAGCAGAGAGTCTGGGTGCAACACTGATGTCAGGATGATTAATGTCATCTTTAGATGGGGATATCTAATGTGGATTTTGCCTCCTTAGTGGACATGGATATGATGACTTCTGGTTTGATGTCTTCAGTTCATAAGTGAGCAGTTCAAGAAGGATGGTGAGGTAGAGGCCTCAAAAAGGCTGCTGAGGCTATTTAAAGGATTGGACCTGGTGCCTCCGGTGGGAGTCAGAAGTTCTCCATGTCCCTCTTTGGGGAAGGGTGACAGGTTGAATTGGTTGAGCTATAAATGCTGCAGGAACAGACACCGAACCTGTCCTGTGGCCTCCAAGTCCACTGCTGGAAAGCACAACCTGAACAAATCCAGGCCCTTGTTACCAACAAGAGGAGCAGTAGGTTTGTTTTTTCCCAGTGCTGAGAGTTGTCTGAACAAGTTTATTTGAAAAGAGACTTATCTCTGCTCTGATTAAAATAATTAATTTGGAGAGCGTCTGTAGTATGTGTTTTGCAGGGTGTCAGACTAGATGATTGCAGAAAAGACTAAAGACTGGAGAGGGGATGATATGAAGATCACCAGGAAATTGTCTAAGCAGATTAGTTTATGTAAAATATTGATGAATTTTGTGTCAAGGGACCTGTTAATTTACTGAAGATCCTCAAAACTGATGTCAGGCCAAGGATATAGTCAGCACACCGAGGGAAAAATACCAGCAGGCTTCTCCCCTGAACAAACACACACACAAGCATGGGCTTCATCCTTTCAGATGACTTTCCTGTGAGCACCAGGGCTGGGAGGTGACAGGGGGGACCCCGCAGTGCTGGGTCACTTTGGACAGTGGGCCCTGGTAGATAAGCACTATATGAATCTCAGGCAGAAATGAGTTATTTTAATGAATTGACTGAGTCGAATCACTTGCGTTTCCCACTCCGCTTCGTTAGAGGGGTGAGGCAATGAACCTTGATGTAAGTGTTTACACGGTTCCTATGTGAACAGACCGGCCAAACAAACCCAATCAGCGTTGGGCTTTTCCATCTTCAGAATGACTCTTCATGAGCTACCTGAGAAAGAGCACAGCACATACTGGTGTATTGCTTTCGAGATTTTTTTCTAAATATGATTTCTTTATAGTAGGTTGTAATTTTGGTACAAGAGCTGAAGGATTAATGTTTTGAACAGACTGATTTTTGTGCTGTAGCAAACTAATGAGTCACGGTTGGTTAAGAGTGAAGCTTGTTGGTGCAAACCAGTCTGTGGTACAAGGTCAGGATGTATTTCCAGTGAGAGTCGGAAAGCGGGTAGAAAATCAAGTTTCCCAAAACTTTCTTGTTTCTCTTCAATGGAGTGAGCTCTGCTAAATAGATCCCTGACCATATGGAGATCTATGGAGATACATTGTCTCCTACAGCCTTCCTGTACTCAGAGGTGAAATTGGTGTTTTAGCAACTGTTCCTGCTGCAGGGTGTTAAACCGAGTAGATCGATACCCAAAAACTGTGGCTGTTCATCGGGGCTTTGCAAATTTCACTTTTTTAATACATTGTACATGGGAGCATAAGCCATCAGTTTGTGTAAAACTTAACCTTTCTTCTAGAATATCTGCTCTAAAAAAAAAAAAATGAGGGGTTCCTTGATCTCAAAGGCTGTATATTGGACTCATTTGTCTAGTAAGTAGCTTTAAATATTGCCCATCAGAATTATCGTAGCAAGTTGCTCGGATGAGGTGGGTGTTTGCAGCGTGGTGACACTTGGCTGGTCCCGGCGTTGGTCCAACCGCAGCTGCTCGGCGTGGTTGGCGCGGCCATCGCCGGGACGGCTCCTCGGTTCTTTCTCTTTCAGGACAGTTGCAGAAGGTTCATTTTCCAACAATCACATTTCCTGTTTCAAAACGATCCGAAGTTTCACGCCGTACCGAATTGTTCGTGAGTTAACTTTACAGGTCTTGTCTATTTGATGGTACCATTAACATAGTTGTTTTTTTGAATTACACAGCATTGCAATCCAGTGCCATTTTGCAATTTCTTTGCATTGTACTTGAAAATAAGTTGAATTGCAGACTATTTAAAACCGCTTTCCTGCGCTTTCAGTAGCAGTGAGAGCTTACCTTACGTGAAGCCTTTCTGTAAAAATATATTTTGTAACAACCTCATAGATCTTTAACAAAACCCAGATTTGTATTAGCTTTGTATAAATGTTTGTGGCTTACAATTTTATATGTTTAACTTTTTATAAACTTTCCAGGGACTACTTTTTATTGTACATTTTTTTTTCTCCTTGCTTTAGTTTAAGATTGGCAATAAATTATTTCTAAGGGAGGTCTTAGAAGAAAAAGCATCACTTCCTTTTTATAAAACGGTTAAATTGATTAATAGTTTCAAACCTCTTACACTCGCTTGTACATTGCTCTGTACATACTCTCCAAAAGTGTTGCCTTTCAGCTATTAATATTTGCCTTGTGTACAAAAATTACTGACGATGAATAAACATATACAGCCTCAAGCTGGTACTATGACATTATTTTTTCAAATGTATCATGTGTGGAGGGAACCAACTGATATTTTTGGTTGGTTGGCTAAAGCCAAGTGTTGTGCTGCTGCCATGTCTTCTGTTTCAAATGACATACGTGCTCGAGTCTCTGCTCTCAAGCTCTTTGCTGAAAGGGCTCGTCCAGGTTCTTTTCAACCTGGTCCCTTCTCTCCAGTGGAGACACACAAGAAAACTCCTGACTTGCTTTGGACAGCCAGCTTGCTACTCAGTATTTAAAATATTGATGATATGTTCTGGCGTAAGCTGCCATATAAATTATGTATCTCAATATTGCAATGTTAGGTGGTGTGTTTTTATTTTCTTGTTCTTTCTTTTTTGTAAGCTGTTTTCTGCATAAGCCAAGCTCTGCCTCCCCTGGCAAGGGATCACCGGCTGTTTTACCAGCCTGCAATGTGAACCAGTGTTTTGCAGCAAAACGTGGGTTTCTCCTGTCACTGTTGATGGAGCTGAGATGCTCCGTTTTCACAGCAGCCCTTGGATTTGGCAGCTGTGCTGCGGGCACTAAATCTCTGACAACACTCGGACCAAGTCGTGCTTGTTCATAGAGCCAGCGCTCAGCGTTCCTTGTCTCGGTAATCGGAATCGTGAACCGTATGAATTCTGCGTGTGTGTGAACGCTGCTGTGAATCGTTTTCCCCAGCTCTGTGCAGAGCAGTTTGCTGTGGGAAGGAGCCGCCTCTTCTTGCTGAAATTAGGATTTAATTCCCATCAGATGACCTGAAACTCAACCCAGTGAAGTTCTGATTCCAGGTCATGCCTGTTCCTCTGGGGGCTCTTTCTGAAGAATCACAGCCTCGTCTCCACACTTTTTGTGCTCAAACAGTTATATCAAATTAACACCATTCGCGATGGTGCTCTGATTCTGAAAGCCAAGCTCTTTTGGGTTGTTTTGAAAGCTTTTATATGTGATTTATACCTGATTTTGTGCACTGCACTCGGCCACCTGAGGAGGGAACAACCACCACCTGGAACGCCTCTGAACAGACCATGGTGGGCTTTGTTAAGCCTGATATTCCTAAACTAATTGCACCAAGGGCCACGTAGGCTTCTAGTTAAGTTCTTGTTGAGTAAAGCCCTGGTTAGAACTGGGTTGGTGGTGTACTGGTCAGCAGTGTGTCTGATGTCCAACTGGTGGGATGAGCCTTCACAGAGCTCTAGATTTACCCAAACACCTCATCGCGTGTTGCTGCATGTAGGTTGGGTGGCCGAGCCTCTTCCTTCCTGTTAAAGCAACCGGGTGCTTACGCAATAACTGACATAAGGGAGCAGCAACCCAGCGGAGCTTCACCCAGAGACGCCCCACGGCAGCAGGAGCTGGTTCCTGCAGGGCTGAGCTCTGCGCCTGGAGTGAGCAGAGCCCTGCGAAACGGCTGGGAATGGGGCAGGACAACTGAAACATGGCTGGGAATGGGGCAGGACAACTGAAACGTGGCTGGGAATGGGGCAGGACGACAGAAACGTGGCTGGGAATGGGGCAGGACAACTGAAACATGGCTGGGAATGGGGCAGGACGACAGAAACGTGGCTGGGAATGGGGCAGGATGACAAAAACATGGCTGAGAATGGGGTAGGACCACAGAAATATGGCTGGGAATGGGGCAGGACGACAAAAACATGGCTGGGAATGGGGCAAAACAAGAAAGGTGATAGCGTGGAGTTACTTCTGGCCAGCCCACCTAACACTGTTTTCCACACAAGCCGAAAGGTTTTTGCTGCATGGGAAATGTGAATGACCAGATTAAATTAGTAAAAAGGGTCTGGGTAGACCGACTCCCACGCGGTTCTGCGATAGCATTTTATTTGTGCCTTCAGATAGCAGTAGATTTCTGTTCTCTGCTTCCGCCCCCTGTGTGTTTAGCATGCTTAAGAATGAGGGCAAGACACGTTTTCCTGCTCGAGTGCAGCTTCCCCCGTCAGCAGCTTCCTGGGCTCTGGGGTTCGCGTTCACTCGCTCCTGCAAGAGCCGAGCGAGCCCCATTCCAGCTGGCGTGGCGAGGGCTTCATACCTGAGTTCAGCAAACAACCTGCGGATCATTCCAAGATAAGACTCGAGACATCCAGCAGCGCTGAGCTGCAGCGGGACGGGAACCGCGTGTCCCCGCACACGCAGCCAGGCTGCTCCGCTGCGTTGGAACCCCGGGGTTTGATGAATGGCTGAGCACTCGATGTGACACACGGGGACCTGGGGCTGGCTGCTGGGGGCACAGGTCACTCCGGTGCTCGCAGCTTCCTACCGAGGTTGATATTTAAAGCCGACGTCCTCCGGAGCAGCGGGTCGTGCGTTTGCTGCTCCGCGGGCGAGGAGGCTGAGGGCACTGGGGAGCGAGGCGGGAACGGGGTTGTCAGCAGATGCAGTAAGTGAATAAATCTCATTTCTCTGCCTGGATGGTTTGAAATGTGGTGACCTAGTGTGATGACGCTGCTCGGCGCAGACTGGTTTTTATTAACTGAGGACTAACAGAGCAGGGGGAAGCACAAGACCCTCTGCATCCAGCCAAGTGACTTTCCCCTCTCCCTATCCCAATATTCAATATAGCGGATCCTACAAGCACAGAAGATGCAAACTCCTTTCTCAGGCTTCTTGCACTGCCAGGCAGCAACACCGACAGCCCAAATCCCTGCCCGATTCCTGTTGCTCTCCCCTCCAGCACCAGCCCAAACCTGGGGTGGCTTTTACCACATTGTGTCCTGTGTTCCCTCCCGTGTTGCTGCAGCCTGGAAGAGTCAACTCCTCCGAGGCAGAAGAAAGCCACCCCTCTATCAAAACCAAAGGGGAAGCAGTAGTGGAAAAAAAATACTGTGAACAGTCCCCAGACGGCCGTCTGCACTGATTGAGAGAATGATGGAGCGTTTCCGTGCTGCCCGCGTACCACGCAAATGATGCTTGTGGGATGACACCAGCCGTGACTAATTTACCTCCAGCCTCTCGCCGCATCGGGCTGTTACGGCACAAGCGCTTCCACAATTCGGGGCTGTGATCACCAGCCCTGACGTGAGGTTCAGTTCTGGGCCCCCTGTGGACCCACAGCCTTCGCCTGGGGGTTGTTCTTTGTTTTCAGCTTTTATGCAAAAAAAAAGGCAACATCTATAAGCGATACGGCTCTTCGCTGAGTTGCCGAGGCATAATATTTTACACTTTTTGTGTGTGAGCTGATTATTTTATATGAATCCAAAGTCTAGCGGTGGGAGCAGCTGTGACTTGGTGACTGTTTCCTGCTGTAGCCGTTTTCCCTGAAGAAAAAAGAAGCAAACAAACAAACAAAAAGCTTAAGTGAAACCAGCATTTTCGAAGCGTTACTAACATTAAGATTTGCAGGGGGGCGAGTTGAGCAAACCTGCAGCAGCAGCAGCCTCCTTACGTCATGTCTGCCAAAAATTGCCTAGAATTAAGGGGAAAGCTTCCTCCTTTCTTGGTGCGGATGACCCAGGCAGACCCCCCCCCCCGCTCTCTCCCATCCCCGTTTGCAGAACTTCAGGAGGAAAGGGGATGTGATGCAGCTCGTGCCCAGCAAAGCAGGACCGTGCAGAGCAATGACACCAAATATTTTTTGCCAGCGTGTAGCAAATCCTGAATCCTCCTCTGCTTTCCAGTGAAATGTTGCCTTTCATTGCGCTTGCAATAAAGCGCACAATCATCTCTACTGTGTCTTATCTGGGGATGCTGCTGGGGAAAGGGAACGTTTCTACACGTACAAGAATCGGCAGCGAGTCACCGTGGCTGTGTCCTTGTGGTGCCAAAGCACCGGGGGACAGCTGCAATGTGTCTTCCTTTAGAAAGGCAACCCCAATGGTCCGAGCCAGCGGGGTGGATACACGGGGGCACATTATCAATGCCATCTGGCAGGGGGTGCGTGTATTTCCCTCCTGAGAAACCGATAGAAATTTGGAATTCGTTAAAAACGGAAATAAGTGGGAACACTGCAGCTCTGAGGAAGGGCCGTGAAGCGAGCTGGGGGACCCGAGCGACGAGCAGAGGGGACCTGAGGCTCTTTGTCACTCGTCAAAGTGGAGACACCCGGCAGGAGACGGTTCCCGGTGCCTTGTGCTGTGTGATCATCGCTCCCCGTCCCTCCAGCTCCATCCAGCTCCAGCGGCTGCTGGATTCTGCCGTTTCTATTCCCAGGAGTCGTCCCCTTGCAGCTGGCAGGACGGTCCAAGAGCCGCGGGCTCCCGCTTCACACATCTGCAAAGTCTGAGGAGTAAACTCCCCACGCTGATGCAGCTGGAGGTTTTGCCTTTTGTTGAGCGTAATTATGTAGGATTTAGTCTCCAGCTTCAACAGTAAAGATCAGACTCTTGCCAAGCCTGTTTAAGACAAATTTTCTTCGGGTATAGTAATAAAATCTGCCGTTTGCGCATTCTTAATGGCGATTTTAATCTGATGTGGTCTACAAGGAATTTTGCTGAGCCCACTTAGTGTCCATAGGGCTAGGAAGATTTTTCCCACTAGCAGTCAACAAAAGACTCAAGCATCTACATTTCTTACTGTCCTCCCTGCTTTTGTAAAGTAATATGTCAATGATTTGTGAACCAAAAAATCTGGGCTGGTTTGTCCTGAGGCCCAAGTTTGCAAAGGGAGTTTGGTCTTGAAAGTTTGAATATGATTGTGTCAGAATGCTCGGGCTGTCCAGCTCAGAATGTGTATTTACATATATAAAACACTTGTGGTAGTTCACAGCTTTTCTCTATATTGCTGATTCTTTCCTGAAAATAGCCTTTTTTTGTTTTATTTTTTCTTTCCAAGGGACCCCTTGAAACATTTAAAGCAGAAAAAGCCCAGAGATGCTTTTGGTATTGTGGGAATAACCCTGATGAGTCTTGGAATTTCATCACTGGACAAGCTGCTTTGACAAAAGCAGCACAACTTTCAAGTGTCGAAAACTAAAATGACTTTCAAAATATGAACAACCAGCTCAATAATAGGAAAAGGGCCAGATCACGCTCGCCGCTCTGGTGTGGTGCAGGGCCAGCAGAGACGCCCAGTGTCTAGCGGTTTGCTTTATGCAGTTTTTAGAAGAATGATGAATTTCCAGCTCACTTCTAGGCCATTTGGAAAAGGCAGGAACACGGGCAGTATTGATTCACCGCGCCTCTTAGGCACCTTTTCCTTTGGCAAGTTTCCCCAGCAGATCAAATGAAGGAGGGGAATTCCTAAGAAATTCCTGTCCCTTGCCATAGGGGAAAAAACAGCGCACTGGATTGTTTTTACATACTGAAAATTGTAATTGCATGTGAACGACTGGATACGAGAGGTTATTTTGCTGTAAACTGAAAGCAGAAAGTGTGAAAAGGCAGTAGGGAAGGACAGCCCGGCCCCAAGCGACCTCACACCGCGTTCCAAGCCGGAGTTTGCCTCCTGGTCGCAGCAGGATTCTCTGATGCCTGACCCCTACCAGACATAAATATGGGGGTTTCTCCTTCCCTCACAAAACAAGGTTTGTGTTCATTGAAGCTGTTGTGTATTAGATGTTCCTAAAGGCATCATGCTTTAAAAAAATCACATTCGCATAGGGGCGAGGTGACCGTGCAGGCTCAGCTGGGAGGATGTGTGGGCATGGACAGTAGCAACCCTGCAGGGACTTCAGTGAGAATAAAGCTTTAGTGAGAATCATAGAATCTAGCTTTAAAAATCATAGAATAACGCTTTAAAAAGCTGAAAGGTGAGGATGGCAGTGGGGGCTGGAGGTCACGCTGCCCGTGGAGCTTTGTCATCCCAACCATGACGCTCATCATCTCCATCCCAGGGCCGGCGTGTCTGTTCTCTGGTGGGTCACCTGCGTTTGGAGAGGGGCGGGTCCCCAAGCGCCGGCAGCCCACGGTGGCTCTCTCGGCTCTTGCAGGTAGTTGCCAGTGCTTAATTAGAGTTCCCGGCTTAATTAGGGTGCCCGGTGCCTCGTGACACCTGTCCCGAGTGGCCGGGGCGGGACCGGCGCAGGGCGGCGGCGGGGCCGGCAGGGGGCGCCCGCGGGCCGCGCAGCCGGGCGGGGCGCGGGGGGAGCGGGGGCGGCTGCAGCGCGGCTACCGGGGGGACCGCTGTTCGAGACCCGCTTGGGACGAGCGGCCCCGCTGCCCGAATTTTCCACCCCATCCGTGGCAGCGGGACCGGCGGCTGTGCTGGGGCTTGGCGGGGGGACAGTGGGCACCTTCCCCCCTCCGCAGCTGCTTCGGTTTGAGGCGGTGGGAGCCTGGCCCAGGTTGGCCAGAGAGGTGGTGGATGCCCCATCCCTGGAGACATCCCAGGCCAGGCTGGACGGGGCTCTGAGCAACCTGAGCTGGTGAAGATGTCCCTGCTCATGGCAGGGGGGCACTGGATGAACTTTGAAGGTCCCTTCAACCCAAACTGTTCTATGATTGATGGGTGTTCGGCACCAACAGCCTCTATTTTGCTGCTTCTCAGGTCCCACCAGGTGTGAGCCCGGGGCCCGTCCTGCAGTGGGGGTGCGATGGGGTGGAGGGGGCTGAGGCAGCAGAGGTGTGAGCATTTGCCCAACGCCAGCTGTGTGTTGGCCCCTGACTCATGAAATTGGGCATGTTTCTGGTCTCCGTCACTGCCCATGGCTGCAGGGCAGGGCTCCAAGCACCTGGAGAAATCAGGCAGACATCCCCTGGATTTCTGCCTGGTTTGTTTGTGCAAGCTGCAGGCTGCTGTAGGCTCTGATCCCATAGAAAGACACAGGGTATGGAGACTGGGGAGACATGGAAGCTGACCCCAAACTCCTCTTTCCCCCTGTTCTGCAGCACAGCACTGCTGCCCCATGGCAGAGCCCTCCTGCTCCAGCAGGACGGACGCAGGAGGTTGGTTCTAGTGACACAGGAGAGCTGGAAGAGCCCGGACCTGCAGCACCAGTGCCAGCACCACCACCCAGCTGCTTCCCAGTGAAGTCACCCACTGCCCAGCCCAAAGCAGCGCTCGTGGATGTCAGCGCATCTTCAAAGCTGTAGCATCATCCGTCCTGGGGTGTCCAGGAGCAACGTGTTTTCCTCAGGATGCTCTGGGCAGATTTCTGGCCACTGTTCTCCCTGGGAACGGTGTTCCTGGCTGGATGTGTGTGTGTTTCATGGTGGGGAGACCCCCCAAGACCCGGGAGGGGGTTCCTGCCCCATCTGGTGCGAGCTGGACCTGGAAACCATCACCTCACGCGTGGGATTCCGTTGCAACACCGCTGGTGTGCAGCACTCAGCCTCGGCTTTTAACTTCTTGCAGGATGAGTTTCACAACCCCTACGTTAGTTTGTGTTTCAGCTGTTGCTGTAGATACTGTAGCTCCTGTCTGTGCATGTTTTCTTGTTTTTCTCATCTTTCTACCGTCTCACAGACGTAAAAAACTGAAGGAGCACGTAAGTTCAGGGTTTCCAAAGGAAACTGTGGTCTGAGACATGCAAAGAAATGTCAGTGGTAGGGAGTTATACTTGTGGTTACTAACAAACTGTTTATTTGTTTTGCTAAGTAGAAGCAGGTGTTACAGAGGAGTCCGTATTTGGGGAAGGAGGCAGAAGGGTTGTGCTGCTCACAGGGGTTGAGAACCTTCTGGCCAGTGTTAACCATATTGTTTTTAAGTGCAAAAAGCAGAATGCAGTGGAGAGAGAATGGTTTTGCTTTAGTGTTTCAACATTAAAATCTTTCAACTTTCTTATTTCTTTTTCATTTAATGCGTTACATCTTGAAGACTTTACGATCAAGGAATGGATGAAGATGACAGCAAAACAGTGGTAGGAGCCCAAAAGCGTTCACCAAAACCCCCAGAAGGGTTCAAGGAGAGCTGCAAGGGTTATTAAAATGCTTTGATGTGCTGCGTGTAAGCAGAGTGTATAGTATATGCAGAAAAGCTCATATATTTAGAGGGTTACTTTCTGTCATTTACTACGGACTATTTTAAAATTTACTGTCTGACAAGAAACTACCAGTGCACTAAAAATTCTTCGCTGAAAAGCTCATGTTTGTATCATCTCTTGGCTGACACCGGTTGCTAATGTGATGCTACAGTATTTGGTCTCCGCTGATGCCACGTGTGTCCAGGAATGTTTGTGTTCATCGCTCCCCAGCGCTCGTGTTCCGAGTGGGGTCTGGGTGTGCTCAGCTGCAGGCGGCGGGTGCTCTTTAATCCCTTGTGTTTTATCACACTCTAATAGTAAAATTGCAGGAGTGGGAGTCCCTGTGTAGAAATAAAAGGGTATTTGCGGGTGGAAGGGGTGACGGTGGATGAACAGCTGGGTGTTGGGGTATGTGGGAAGGGACAGATGTGCTGTCCCCAAGAGTCAATCAGACCAGGGTCTGTCCATGGCTGGGCTGCAAGGAGACGAGCACAGGTCTGGTTGCACCTCAGAGTTTGCGTGAAGATCAACAGAAGACGCTTTGAACCTTCATCCAGGTTATTTACATAGTTTCTCTTTTTCTTTTTTTTTTTTTTTTTTAAATCAGGTTCACAGATTTAATTGGCGCTTTGTGCGAGAGGTTTAATTTCCTGTGTCAGGATGTTATTTTTATTAATAATTACCGTGACCAGGGTTTAGCTGGGCTCTGTTTTCCTTGCCATTGCCCAGGTGATGCTTCCTCCTCCGTGCTGCTAAATTGACTCAGCGGTGCCAGGGCCCCGGATCAGGCTGACGGGGCAGAGTTCCCACTGGGTACCGTTTTCAGGATTAATTTGTACTCTCTGCTTCACAAGTCTCCTTTCGTTCTGCCTTCCTGATCTTACACACTGTGAGCAATTAAATCCTCTAAAGTGCGTGAATTATCTGCTATTAAAAGTACGCACCAGAGTGCATCTATATATTTTTTTAATTACTCTGTTGGAAAAGAATCGCTTATACATTCTGATATTTATTGCTGTTGTTTCCTTGCTTATTAAAATGGAATTTCACATGAACATATAGTTTATGTCCGGTTATCACTTTAAACACCCTTAACTGACCATTTTGGCCCCAAAGGTGCTTTTACCAAAGAGAAATCCAACATGTAGCTCAGGCTGCAAGATCAGTCTTTAGCCCTTAAGACAAACAGGTTGAAATTCCTGCCTCATTCAAAGCTGTGCAAAAGAATTTGAATAAAAATACCTGAGATGTGCAGATTTCCATGTAGATCTGGGCAGGGTAGGGGCTCTCTCCATGAAAACGTTTTATGAACTAAAGCTTGAATGCGGTTTAGTATTTGGATATCTGGGTGATGTGTGTGCAGCAGGGTTTGCTGTGCCTGCTGGTAGGAGCAGGTTTCCACCTTCTCTTTGCCGAGTGCTCTTGATTGCGATATTGGAAGAAGCTGTGAAGGGCTCTGACCCCCGACCAGTGGCGGCAGGAGAACAGCCAGCAAAAGGGAGAAGCAACAAAGATGTCTTTGTCTGCAGACTCCTTTCCAGGTATGGTTTATTTAATGTATTTTTATTTTGGGGGAATGTCCTGAGTTATTGAAGGAGAAGTCTTGCAAAGCTGGGGGGTTTCTGTGCAGGTGAGGGGGCACACGAGTGCTGCTGAAGGTGCAGTTTGGGGTTTTCAAGCGAGGGCAGAGACAAAACTTCTCTGTGGATTATGTGCAGCCCGTGTGTGAGCAGCAAAGGGCCGTGTTGTGGGGAATGTCTGTGTGTCTGTCGTTCAAGGGCTTGCTGGAGGTTGGGGAGCGGATGGGGGTGGGATGGGGGCTGAAGTGCCCGGTGTCCTTTGCCTGGTGGGACCGGTTGCCAGGATCCCGTGCCTGTGGCCCCCGATAGCGCCCGGGGTGCCCCACGGCGGGTGTGGGTCCAGCTGTGGGTGCCTGGTGCTGATAAGCTGCTGTTGCTGCAGCCCTGGGGGTGTGAGGGGGGAAGATAGCGGCGCATGGGGGGGGTTGGTGGCTGTTATTTGGTACGACGAGGGTGAATTCAGGGCTGCGGCTGCAGCAGGAGGAGGGGAAGGGAGTGATTTTGCAGTGAGTGTGTGGGAAGGAATTGGCTTTTCTGGGGGTTCAGCCCCAAGCAGGGCACAGGCTGTTGCTCCGTGTGTGTTTTCCAATTTCAAGTTTCCCAGTTGCATGTTGCAATATTTGGCAAAGGCTCTTTGGTCCCCTGTGGAGGCACATCCTGTCCTGCATCCCCAGGGATGCATCCTGTCCCCGCCACGCTTGGCTTCTGGTTTTGAGCGGTGGAGGACACCTTGTCCTGCTCTTCCCTCATCTCTGTGCGAACCAGAACCTGCTTTCCCATCTGGGACGAGTTCTCCAGGAGAACGCAACGTGGGAACATCAAGGTGTAGTAATTGCTGTGCCAGCTCCTGCCCGAGGATGCTGCACCTCGAGTAGAAGTGGCCGCGTGCGTCAAGGTGTCCTTACGTCACCCATGTGGTGCCAGGGCTATGGACAGGACACGCAGCCGTGGGCACCCCTGGTTGAGAGAAGCAGGGATGCGGATCTGCCAGGGGAAGGATTTGGGTAACTTTGGCCAAGCGCTGTGCCTGGTAGCACATAAATCCTCCAGCGGCACGTTTGTACAAATGGCAGCGTCAGAATCATTTTGGTTGGAAGAGACGCTTGAAATCATCGAGTCCAACCATAACCAAAATCTGCCACTAAACCATGTCCGTAAGAGCCTCATCTGCGTGTTTTTAAACATGTGGGGACTAAAGTGAATTAGCGGAGGGGCAGGACGGCAGGTCCCAGCGTTGCAGGGGCTCGGGGTGATGCTCGGTGTCCCGTTTGCTGTCACCCGCCTCGGTCTCACTGCTCTTTGGGGCTGGTTTGGGCCGTTCTCTGCCAGGCTGACTATGGCAAGCAGCCGGCAGCGGATCAAGTAGAAAAAGACGTTCACAACATTAATGAAAGCTTTGACAAAAAGGAAGCGAGGGAAACTATTGTCTCCTCGGCCTTATTCACATAATGTCTGCGTGTAATAAGTCTTCTGGTTATGCTTGTGGCTTCTGTGACAAAGCAGTGATTTAGGGGTCTGTCTTTACAGAGGCAGAGCTGCTCACATGGGCCAAAGTGCTGGCGAGTAATATTTTACCACAAATTGTTGTAACTGGAGCTTGACAACTGCAGGAGGAAGGAGGGTGGGGGTTGGCATTTGATTTATTACCCGACTTACTGCAATTTGCAAGAGCGAGCTTTATGCTGGCGCGGCCACGGGTTTGCAAATCCTGCAAGTAAAAGTCCGTGTGAGTGAAACCGGGGAGGGGAAAACTCTCGTATGTGGCTGTGAGGATCCGCAGAGGTGCCCGGAGCCGCTGGCATCGCGGATGCCGCAGCCTTTCCCGCGCATCCCGCTGGGGACCAGGGGTCCTGTGTTTTGCTGGGAACACCACGAGCAAAGTGACTCCACTGGGCAGCGGCGCTTTCTCTCTCAGCCCTCAGACAAAGCCAGGAGTTAAAGGGATGTTTTCCTAAACCCGACCTGTGAAGCATCTCTAAGAGGAGCTGGAGGGAGGAAGGCTGCTGCTCGGGCTTGCATCACCCTGAAAATTCAGGTCATGTTTACTACGGGCAGCTGGAAAATGATGATCTCAGATGCTAACAAGTAACATCTGAAGGGAAGCATTAAAACATTCGAGCTGTTTTGTAAGCACCTACTTTACTTTTTTTCCAAGACCAGTTTAGCTATTTTTAAAGATTCATTTCTCTCCTTAAGTGCCTGATGTCGGCTTATCTAAAATAAGTGAAAAAGAACAAGAGGTTGCCCTTCCTTTTAGTTTCAAATGGACAAACGATTTTGTTGGGTTTTTTTCTTTTTTAAAAAAAAAGACCCCAAGCCAACAAACCGCCCCACTGTAGAGCTTCCTTTCTGCTTCGGAAGGACAGCTATGCATGCTCTGAGGGCTTTTTGTCCTTCTGCAAGCTGACCTTGTGTAATTTCCTTTATTTACATTTGGCTGGCACTGGCCTCATTGACTGCAAGAGTTTATACAACCACTTTTGAGACGAATACCGAGGCTCGCAGGAGTGAGTTCTGCCCCGCGTCGTCCTCTTATTTACTGGTAAAAGCAGACGTACGATGCTACCAAAGAAGTATTCTCAGCCTATTTTGTTCTGGCCATAATGCCTTCATGCCAGCATAGCGGAGGTTGTGGGCAATTAATTTAAACCAGGTGGGAAAAATTACTCAAAATTGTTTCTGTGCAGGGAGACATCTGATAGTGTTACAGTATTATGTGCCTGTATTTATGTGGACAGCGTGCAGCCTTTGTAATGCTTTTTGGCTTTTTTTTCTTCTGGTCGGTTGGTTGTTTTTGAGGAAGCTGTTGCAAATGGTGTTTGCTCACTGCTGTAATTGAGCCAGAGTCAAATTTGGAGACAGATTAGCTTCCTGGGACTTTGGTGTTTGCGTTCAGCCTGTGCCGCTTGCATACGTGATCACCTCTGTTCCGGGACTTTTGAAAACAAATTGTACTTAGTAAGTATCGGTCGTGTGATGATGCCTTCAACAAGTAGCTCAGAGGAAAACCTACTCCATGCATTATTGATATTTGGAGTTAAGCAGCTTGTAGGGTTTGGTGGTGCTGGGAGTTACGGGCAAAGCGGGGAAGGGCGGATCTCAGCTGCTCTAAAAAGAAATCAGGTTTGAGGGAGAGAAAATTGCCCCCTTAGCGCAACTATCCTGCTATTTAGTAGCTTGATTTCTGAGCCGCCTCGCCTGGCACGGAGAAAGTATTCTGCAATTCAAAGAGATGATAAAATAATTACATGATTGCATGCTTCTTGAAGGCATGGGGATAATGTTCCTAAGTGCCACCAATTCAGTCCCGGCTCAGAAGAAAAGGCTCCTCCTAATCAGGGCTCCCCGGGTGAGGGTTTACAAGAGCACCCTTGAGGTCAGCGCTAATCCACCAGCTCCCAAGCAACTCCGCTAAAGGAATGTGGGGTTGCCCAATTTGCAGGGTAAACACGCTCCTTAGGGCTGGGGAAGCGGCGTGTGGCCGCGAGAGCCCGCGGGACGAGAGGATGGAGGAAAGGGAGAGGAGGAAAGTTTCTTCATTTTATTTAAAAAAAAAAAAAAAAGGAAAAAAATTATTGCAAAACTCAGTGTTTTAGAGTATTTCCAGAGTCCACTAGGTACGGTACAAACACACCGGTACATCCCGCTTCGAGCGCGTTAAAGCCGGCTCCTGGGTCTGCTGCCCGCACACACACATTCGCACTCGCTCCCCTGCTCGTGCGGCGACACAGACAGGGACAGAAACGTACTGTGAGGTCAGTGACAAACGGATCGTTTCATCTGTATTGGAAAGTGTTGTACAAAAAAAAAAGAAAACTAATGAAATCACAGTAGAACCTCGCAAATCTGCAGAACAGGGAGCTTCCACACACACGCAAAACCCGCACGCCTTATTCCACTTCCAAGCAGAGTCGTAATAGCAAAGTGCTGTAGTGAGGTCTCGTATCACAAAGACTTCCATAATCTTACAATTATAGGCTACAGAACATTTACCAAAACGCTTGAAGTATCATAAATTAACAATAAATTAAAAAGAAAAAAAGAAAAGCACATCTGAATGCGACATGGTTGTTTTGTTCGTGTACTCACTGGTTCACAAAACTCGAGTTGTGGGTTGGGGATGTTCCAGTCCTGGGGGCAACGCTGCGAGGTTCTGCTGGCCGGGTAAAGTGCTGAGGCAGAGAAAGGACGCGAGACCGCGGGTCCCGGCAGTGAGGATGAATTGCTCTAGTAGCTCTAGTAGCCACTTGCTTGCAAGAGTGCCTGGTTTTCTTTTTTTGTTTGTTTTTTTTTTTGGACATCTAAGACAGAAAAAACAAATCAAGCACCTTCCCCCCCCCCCCCCAAAAAAAGGCTTTTTTTTTTTTTAAGGAAAAAACAGATTGTCCCACATTTCTATGGCTGGTAAAATACAGACAGGTCAGCGTAGCAGTTAATGCGTGATGCCACTTCCACTTAAATACACAGAAATATTGGTTTGGGGGTTGTTTCCCCCCCCCCCCCAAAACCAAACCAGACTTATTGTTATTTGTCCCCCTGAGTTGCCGAGAGGCGTTAAGATGCACAGAGGTGGGTAAGCAGCAAGCCTGTGTCACCGGGAATCTCTCCCATTAAGACTAAATGAACAGCTAATATGTTGGTTTTCATTGTTCCCTTCACAGTTTCCATGTGCACAGGCTCTGCTTTGCTTCTCACTGAAGTCACAACTGACTTTGGGAGAGCCAGGGAAGGGGGTACAGCCCGGACCACCACGCTTGGGGATGGGTACCGGGGTCCCACGTCCACTGGGGATATAGCAGAGATTTCCTTGTGCACCTGTAAGCGAAGGTTTGGGGTCCGTTAAGACAGGCTGGGCTGGGTCTGGCAGCAGAGCCGGGTCCATGGACACCAGCTCAGGCCTTTTGGAAAGAGATGCTGGATCTGTGGTTTATTATTATTTTTTTCCTTATTAGATAACAACTGGGTTATCTAAGACCTACCTATTAAAAACAGCTACACTAGGCTGTAAGTTTCCCAACAATTTCACAAGCTAGCAATACAGGATGGGTATTGAAGAGATCAATGGAAAGACAGCTTTCTGTTCCGCAAAAGATGATTTTTCCTCTCCGGTTATTTAAGCTAACCTCCTTTAACAATCTTAGAATAAATTAATAAATACTAGTTAAATTAGAAACAGTACATCAGATCTGGCTATCAACAGAAAACAGTTCTCAGGATACCAATCAGGAGAAGAAAAATGATCTTATAAAAGATGTGCAGTAATAACTGGCCATAAAGACATACAGAGCCCTCTGATTTCCCAGCATTTGTGACGTTCAAGTGAATTAGAAGAACCTTAGCACTGGTTTAAGTCGGCTGTCTAGCTTAGTCTCCTCCTCAGGTCTAAAACACGAGTCTTCCAGAAGAAGGGTCAGTTGGCGACCGCTGGGGTACGAAATGCTCGTCTCCAGTTCGTATGGTGGGTGTCCTGGCTGTGGCAGAGTTGGGTGAGGACAGGCAGGGGCTGAGCTGCTTCTGCTGTCGCTCTTTGCGTTTCTTCTGGGGTCTTTACCTACGGTTGTTATCAGGAAAGCAGGAGTGCGCATCTCATCTGCATGCTGGACACAAGTTATGTGGCTATCCGTATTTTCTATGGAGCTTTCCATTGTTGGTTAAAACAGTTCTAATGATTAAAAAAAAAAGGTTGGTGGCAACTGTTTGCGTTTAAAATTTCCCATTCCCTTCAGAATGTAGTTTTAAAATGTGGAGCAGAGCTGACGTTCTCCCCAGTCTCACGCCGAGCACGTTAGGTGGAGAAGGAGCAGGGCTGGTTTATCTTACGCCGCGCTGTCACAGCCTTTTCCTGAACTTTCTGCCTTTCCAATATCCATTTCAATAAAGTCCTCCGGCAGGTCGGGTGCGACCTCGGCCGCGCTGTCCGGCCGGCGGCACAGCCCGGCCTTGCACGGCCTCACCAGGGACAGGAACGCGGCGCCCAGGACCATGCCGGCAGCACACGAGTAAAAGGCTGAGCTGTAGTTTTGTGTCGTATCCACTAAGACACCTGCAGAAAACACATTTACAGCAGTTAGCATCAACTGACTATCCCCTCGTCCTTGCCCGTCCGTCCCTCCTATAGGATTTTTAATCCGCATCGTTACATTTGCAACCAAAAGACACTCAATGACAAACAGATGCTGCCTTAAAAAAGTGAAACCACTCTGTTTGGGGTATGTAGTGTCATCTTCAGGCAAATCAGGGACCCTCTGCGCGCTGCAGGGATGCCAAGCCGAGATGCATCAGTCACCTCTTTATTATGAGGCTGCACCTTTCTGCAGTGTGTGGTAGAAACACATGCACAGTGAAAGCAATTTGTTCCTACTGTTTGCTAGAGCCTGAAGCGGTGCCAGGTTTGGGTTTCCAACAGGAGCAGGGCAGCACTGCAGGGTTTCCCTTCGCTCGAGGCTCCTCGGTGCAATCTGCCTCATCGGTGGGACGCTGCAGAGCTGCATTGCAGCACAATTCTGGCTCCCGGAGCATCCTAACACCACTTCCAGGGCTTTTCGGGTAGTACTATCATCAACACTGCCAGAGCACTTTCTAGACAGAGAGCAACACCAGTAACTGCCCAACCCACCCAAACCCACAGATCAAAGTTTTAGAGTTACCTGCAAGGGGTGGTCCAGCCAACCCAGCTAAGCTTTGAATAAAGACGTAGACTCCAGCTGCAGAAGACATCTTTGCGATGCCCACCACATCATCTTCTGCCAGGAGGGGAATGTGCGTGCCCGCTACCGTTCCCAGCATGAACCCAAAAAATATGCTACATGTCATCAAGCCCCAGAATTCCGAGGCGAAAGGGAAGGCAAACAATGCTACGGAGAGCAGAACGACGCAGATGAGTTCAATGTAGATCTTGCGGATGGGCTTTTTGTTGAGAACCCAGCCAGCTGAAATTCTTCCAAAGACCTCGGCGATGGCCATGGCCGACAGGATGTACGCAGAGTGGTCTTTGCCGATGCCGAGGCTGAGGCTCAGGGGAATGATGTAGAGGGAGGGGGCGAAGAAGCCCAGGGTAGCGAACAGGCCAAAGAATGCATAACAGATAAAGCTATAGTCTCTCATCACAGAAAAGTCCAGTAGTTTGGTTTTTGGTTCTGGAGGGGTGCTGTTATTTTCAACAAGTACCTGTACGTTTTCCTTTGGTTCTTCACTTTTGGGCTCTGCTTTGGTGTTTCCAGGCACATTGCTGGGTGAGGTAGTTATTTCTACTCCTGAGTCTATGGACTCTATTGAGGTGCGTGTTTGCTCGTTTTCAAGCATGTACTTTGTCTCCGTGGGCTCCTCCGGAGGCTGCGCTTTCACTTCTTCTTGCTCTTTGATGACGATGGGTCGCAGCAGCGCTCCGCAGACGACGATGCTCAGCTGTAGCACCCCAACAGACAGGAGGCTGTATCTCCAGCCAATCTGCTCCTTCAGAGCAGTGATTGCTAAGGGAAAGAGGGCAGAAGAAGAAAGTGTAACTAGAAAAGCCTGTGGTTACACCAAGGAGCTATTTGAATGTACAGCTAGGGGAGAGACTGAAGCTTCATTGCTGGAAGGTCCCAAGGACCTCGCAGAGGCTGAGCACGGGTCCCTCTGCCCAGGGCCACCAGGGGCTGGCACCCACCCTCCTCCCACCAGCCGCTGCAGACGAGACCTAGAAGTTGCACTTAACACGTGGCTAGCAGAGCCATCCTCTAGGTAGCCACTTGTGAGGTCCCAGCGAGCCCGGGATGCGCGAGCACAAGGGGGGTTTTATTTTTAGTGAACGAGAGCAAACTCAACATTTCGAGTTTCCTCTCAGCTGACCCCACCCTGAAACCAGCTACCAGAGGAAGTCTGAGCTCGGCTCTAAGGTGCACGTTAATTACAAGCCTTCATTTGCAGAGCTGCTTTGCCGTGGGTATGAGCTGAAGACAAAGCGTGCGCACACCACCTGATCTGCAGGGGACACGCGGTGACGGGGACGTGCTGCCTGGGGACAGGTCCCCAAAACCCTGCAGCACTTTGGCAGCACATGCGAAGCACGAGCCCACTAACCTTTAGGAACAGATATGTATACTGCAAGTGTTTTAAATAGCTGAAGTTTCTCAGTCTTATTTTTAGCCCGCTGGATCTATATAGGGAACCCGGCGGGCTGTGTATCGGGGAGGCACGTCCTGCTCTGGCAGGCGATGCTGGGGAGCGCTCAGCCACCGTTAGACCTGGCTCTAGGATTACTTGTAACCCTGCCTGCCTGACACAAGGTACACCCTGGTGTCAACAGCCTTTGGCTCCTGTTTGCTTAGGAAAAGGATGGGAGCAGCGTTGTGATTTAGGCAGGTGCGTATAAACCCATACCGTACCTGGTGCAAAGGAGAAAACAGCAAAACATTCCCCTGTCGATGCCACTGCTGTGACCAGCGAACGTCTTTTGTCAAAATACTGTGATAAAATGGTGACAGTCGGGAGGAAAGAGAGGCAGTATCCAAGGCCTGTGAATAAATGCCAAAAATTGCCATAACAACAAGTAAGGGAGGGGGAAACACCGATGCGAGAACACGTTAAGTCAGCTTTCCCAGTGGCGAGATTACAGAATCATTTCGGCCAACTCAGCAAGTCACCCTGGAAAAAAATCATTGGGGAAACCAGAATGTTATTTTTTTTTTAATTGGAGGGGAAAAAAAAAATAAAAAAAAAGAAAGAAAGACCAAAATAAAACAAGAGACCCAACCTCCCAAACCTACTAGGTAATTCCTTCTGTTCCCAAACAGCCAGCGGGGTCCGCTTTGAGGACCTCATCTGCTTAAAGAGTTTGAGCCTGTAGCAATTGCTCTCCTAAGCAAGGCAAGCACCCGGCCCTGGATGCCAGCAGGACACCCAGGCCGGATTGGAGAGGGGGAAAAGTAGCAGGCAAAAATAAAGAGAGATGGGGGAGAGGTTAGAGGATTTGGCCCCACGAACAGCTTTCATCTCCCCAGCGATCCCAGTCAAACCGAAGCGACCAGTCTGGCTGCGCTAGCGCAGTGGTCTGCGGGACCCAGTCCTGAGCTGGTCCCCAGGATGACACGGGGCACAAAGCCAAGTGTCCAACCCCGGCCACCACCTCTGCTGGGGCGGCAACGGCAGCTCAGAAGGGGCAGCAGCACTTCTCAAGCGCTCCCCATGTCACGGGCAGTAAAACCCCCCTGGCCAGAAGCCGCAGGTGCCAGCGAAGCGTTGGGCAGGTACAGGAACAGGATGACTCACCAGAGATGACACCGATGGTGACGTACATGTCCACGACAGTGCGGGCGAAGGAGGCGATGACCATGCCGGTGCTGATCAGCACCCCTCCGGCCATCACCACCAAGCGGTGACCGAAGCGATTGCTCAGGACCGTCGACAGAGGTGCTGGGTGAGCGGGAGAGGAAGAGAGACATGGTCAACACCCAAGGCAGCACCTTCACCAGGTACCATCTCCTCCGGGGTGCTCCTGCCTCCCCGCCCAAGTCCCCAGGACACACCACCTCCCCAGCAATTGGCATCACACAGCAGAGCATCGCCCCAGAGCCACCCTCGGGGCACTGCACAGGATTTAGGATGTGCTAAAAAAAAATCATCAGAAGAGACCAGGACGGGTGTGTGACAGCCTGGGACAAACCTGCAGCAGCATCCACAGGCACCAGTATTTCAGTGAGGCTCAAGTTATTTCTAATCATTTTCACTACAGATTTAGGCTTCCAAACTCTTGGTTTTCACCCTTTGCTGATGAGAGCTGAACAGCACCACAGACCATATCCCAGAACTGCACAGCAGCACACGAGATGGGGCTCAAAGGGGCTTTTGGGCTGAGACAGACATTTCTTGTTATTTCAGGAGCACGCAGCCTTTATGGCTGTTATTTATCATGGAGCCATTAGGGACATAAAAGTCAGAGGTACCGGGTCCCCATATGCTGAGTCAGCAGCACGACTGCCCCTTGCTCTCGCGCGGAACGCCTGTTGCCCTTACCTGTGAAGGTCTGTACAAACACACAGATGGATATTATCCAGGATATCCTGCTGTTGGTTTCGTCAAAGCTTTCCATCAGGTCATTAAAGAAGACACCAAACGATTTTATAATGCCGTACGTTAGAGCTTCGACAAAGAAGAAAGCAAAAGCAACTGTCCAACCCCATCCTCCATCAGGCACTTTAGTATAAACATTGGGAGCGGTGCACGGCATTTTTACAGCTTTGACCGTCATTTTTTTTTGATCTGGAAAAGAGGGGAGAAAGAGCCAGGCATCAGTTTAAGATGAATTTTCCCGAAAGAGGCCTAGCAGCTCTAACATCCCCAACGCAGCACTAGCCTGTCCCTGTGCTGCCAGGGGATTAAATGCAGGAGTTTGGCTGAAGTTTCTGCCTCGGTCACCCCACTGGGCTCGTTTCCTTTGAGCCAGGACCAGAAACTCTCCGCTCAGCACCCGGGCGAGCTGTTCCCATCAGCAAAACCCAGCGCCTGGGAGCTGTCATCTGCATTTCGGTGCGTGGGGGTGGATGGATGCAGTTCGTGAAAGATCCACCGCGGGACCCGGCGCGGGCTCACGGAGCTGCAGGAGCTCCCCAGGAACACCCGTCCCCCCCGCTGCACTCTCCCGCCTGCCCTGGGGTGGCTGGTGGCATCTCGGTGCCACCCGTTTGCTACGGGGTAGGTGTCACACCCCACTGTCACACCCCACGGCATCCTACACCCAGCGAGCAGACGCTGACACTCGGGGTGCTGGTACCTCCTCAGGAACCAGCCCGCTCCCCAAAATGGCTGCTCCAGGGCTGCCTGCAATGCTGTACCTGGTAACAAGAGGTGGGGACGTCCCCTGCTGCCACCAGCTCCCCGTGCTGTCCCCTCCAGCCCTCGGGGGTCACTGCCACACCCCAAGGCATGAGGAGGCTGCAGCCCCAAGGGCTGCCAGGGTGGGGATCACCCCGTAATGCACCGGGGGTCCCTCCAGCCCTGCTGCTGTCATCGGGGGGCTGTGGGTGCGCAGGGACAGTTTTTGTCCTGCCCGGGGCTCCGAGCACCGTCACACCTGGTGGCGGGGGGGACAGGGACGGTCCGGGGCCAGGCCCCGGCGCTGGCTGCAGCGGCCACCCCGGGAGGGGACCCCGCGGCGGCCGCGTCCCCACGCCCGCCGTGTCCCGGGCACAGCGTGAACCTGCGGCTCTAGCGGGCGGCGTTTCCTCCCTCCCCGGCAGCCACCAGGCATTTCCCTCCTCCATTTTCTACTCCAGATCACCGGCGCGACTTTTCTCGGCAGAAGAAGCCCCGAGCAGCTCCGGCAACGCTTCCCCATCCCACGGGGGAACTTTCTCACGGAGAGTCGCTCACTCTGTGACCAGGCGAGTGCGTGCGCGTCCCCGGTGCCACCGGCAACCACCGGGGACCCGTCGGCGGCCCCACGGGAGCCTGGCTGGGGTGGGGGACGCAGGGACCCACCCGAGGGGTCCCCTGAGCGGGGCGGGGGGTGTCTCAGCACCCCGCGGACCCCTCTGCGGTGCAGCACGGTGGGTCAGGGCTGGTGCGCGGCTCCTATGGGGGCTTTTCTGCCGAGGGATGGAGTGAGGCGTGGGCTCCAGCATCCCTCCGGTGCTGCCGGCACCCGGGCTCGCCTGTAGCCCGGGGCGGGCGGGGGGCAGGACCCACCACCGGGTGCCCAGGCGGGAGTTGAGCCTCTGCCTAAAGTTTGTGGGAAGTGCCTGGATACCCCCCCGGGAGAGACAGCGGGGCTGCAATGAATTCCTGTGTCACTGCACAAGGCATGGTGGGGAGATTAGATTAGAAGGAAGCACGCTATTTAGAAGCAGGGAAAAAAAAAAAAAAAAAAAAAAGACAAACCCCAAACTACAAAGCTTGGCGGACATTATGTACGTTTAAAAATGAAAAGAAATTATGATGCGAAGAAAAAAAAAAAATTAAAACGCCAGAGCTCAAGGGCCCGGCGTGGCCCCCCCTTCCCTGCATCACTTTCCGAACATTTCAGACCTGATTTCTGCATTGCCACCGCCGCACCGGCTCCTCGGCGGGCGCCGGGGCCGCCAGCTAAAAATAAAGGGATGCGGAAAAGGGGAGGGGAAGCAAAAGCGGAGGGGGAAAAAAATAATAATAACAAGAATAATTTTTTAAAAGCAAACAAAGCCACCCCCCTTCCCTCCCCCGGAGTCCCCGGGCGGGAGCCCACTCACCGGGCGGCGCTGGGTGCTGCGGCGGGCTAGGGGCTGCGCATGGCCGGGGCAGGGCGGGCGGCGACCCTCGGTGGCGGGGACCGAGGGTGGGGAGGGGACGGGGGGGGTGAGAGGAGGTGTCCCCGCCGGCCGCTGCTGCTCCCGCTGCCCGCGGCGGCGGCTGCTCTGCGCTCGCTCCCAGCCCTTATATACCGGCTGGAGCCGGTCTCCGCCGGCGGCTCCGCAGCGCCATGTGCGCGCCGGGCCCGGCTCGCCCCAGCGGCGGCACCGCGTGTGCGGCGGAGGGGGCGGCGCTGGCGGCGGGGGGAGCGCGGTTCCCCCCCTCTCCGTTTCCCCCGGGCCGGCCCCGCTCTCCCCCCCCGCCCCTGGCCGGCACCTGCCGGAGCGGGCTGGGCTCCCCCCGGCCGGGGCTGCAGCGGCGCCGGGCACAGCAGGTCCCCGCCGGTTCGGCCGAGCCGGAGCCGCGGCCGCGCTGCGGGGAGGGCGCCGCTTCCCCGGGGGTCGCGGGGTGGGGGCGCGGGGGGAGAACTGCGGGGGCAAAATCTCGGCCGGTGCAAAGGGCGGATGGAGATGTGGGGAGCCCCCGGCGCTCCCCTCAGTGAGAGGGCTTGGGTCCCCCCCGGCGCTTCCCCCTCCCCATGGCGGGGGCTCTCGGAGCGCGCTCCGGTTTGGTGCCGAAGTTTTGAAGCCCTTTGTTTGCAGAAAGAGCCTCGATCTCTTTATGGGAAAGGGATAAGATGGTGCAAGTTGGGGTGCGAGCAAAGGGTTCCCCAGCACACGTTAGGCCCTTGGGGCAGCGGGGCTGGGATCGGCCGCCTGCATCCTTTCGAGCTCTGCAGCAGCGGGATGCGGCGCCGGGAGCATCCCCGGTTGGGACACGCAGCAGAGCAGGATCCGCCGTCCCGTTTGTCGTGTGAGGCACTGGGAACGGGACAGGAGCAGCCAGCAGCAGGGATGGGGCTGAGCACACGCAGAAGCCCTGCACATCGTCACTGAGGATGCTCCCATCCCCTCTGTGCCCCAGTGCTGCGGGCAGTGCACATCGCATTTTTAGGGGAAAACGTCTTCTTCATGTAGGGAACTTCAAAAGTAGTGATTTGTGAGTCAAACTGGAAGCAGGCGAGACCAACTCACCATTTATAAGGGGGGAGGGGGGATAGCACAGGGTCTTTCCCCCAGTCATCAGTGCCCAGCAAAGGGGGATGCAACTGAAGTGATGAGCGCTTTAGGGTTTCCCCTAAATTTCCCTGAAATCAGTAAAGACGAGGGAAAAACTGACAGCGCTGCATTTCCCAGCTCACTGTGCCACCGCGACCGCTGCATCCCGGTGCCGGCTCGGTGCGCTGAGCACGGATGGTGCTGCTGGGGAGGTTCTGGAGCCTCACGCTGTTCCTTGGGGTCAGTGGCTTTTGCAAAGGGCTCAGCCTGGAGTGGTGACCAGCCCCCTCCTCACCTGCCCTCCCGCACTGGCTCTGGACCCCGCCGCAGTCTGCTGGCTTAAACTGGAACCTGGTGGTTCTGGTTTGTACCCCTGGAAACACCACCCAGGTTAAAATGTCCCTTCAGTATCTCACCCACTGGCAGGAGCTGCTACTTTTGATTTGGCAGGAGCCCCTTTTCTTGATATTTTTTGGCACGATGGGAGTTGCGAGTGGGGCGGTGCGGGTAAGGCTAGAGGGCAGCAGGGGCAAAATTCAGAAAACTTCTGACAAATCAGGCAAATTAGCTATTGCTTTCGCTTGGGAACTTCAAGAAAGCTGCCGCTGCTTTCTCACAGCTATGCTGGTCCAGTGGCTGCTGCCTCCAGCAAGCCGCTGATGCCCTTGTCCTCGCAGAGAGGTTTTGGCAGCTCTGTCTCTTGCAGTTCCAACCTGAGCAAGTTAAAATCCATGCACTGGGCCTTGGGGAGCGATGGGGACTGCACCCTATGTATCTTTGGGGAGCCCCGTGTCGCCCCGTCCTGCAGGAAACCCTTTCATCCAAGAGGTTCTGGCTTTCCCGGGTATGGATCAAGGGCGACCACCTCGTCTGGCCTCGAAGAAGAGCCAATATCCCGCTACACAAGCTTCTCCTTGAGAATGGGTCGCCCTCCCCGAGTTGTAATTCTTCCTGGCAGCGACAGTGCAAGTGGTTGTGGGACAACAAAAGAGGTTTGTGCCTCCAGGGGAGAAACAAGAATGCAAATATCTTTGGCATGAAAAAACAAAGGCGATTTACTCCTTGGTATTTCTTGTCAGTACTTTGCATCTGTCTGTGCTTCACCTTCTCATTCCTTTCCTTTGGGCTTTCCAAGTGCAATAAGGCTTTGGGGAGCCATGGGTGTTGGAGGGGCCCAGGGGAAAATGGGGCTGATGGCTGCAGCCTCTCTGGCCCAGGGCTTCCCAGCTCTGCTGTGAAATGATTTTTCCTCCTTATTTTTTGCCCACTTTAGGGGAATTTCCCCTGTTGCAGCCTGGACTCGGATAGGGCTTGGCCGTGACTTGCCAGGACACTTTGCCCCAGCACATCCACGCTGGGTCCATCCCGTGCCTGGCACCAGGACTGATTCTCCATCTTCCCAGGGCCTCCTGCACCGCTGCCAGCCGGGTGCATGGCCGGTGTTTGCGGGTCTGTACCCACAGCAAAGGAGAGCAAGCGTCCCGTCCGCGAGCATAAATCAGCCGCGAAGTGGAAAACAAGGCGGGCTGAAAACAGCGAGGGAGCGCGGGCCCCTGCTTGCTGCCCGGATGGGTCAGGGACTTCCAGTTCATTTATTCTGCCGGGGTTCGCCCAGCCCTGCTCGGCATGTGTAATGTTTTCTCTGAAAGACCCAGCAGTTCCATGGGCGAAAAACATTCTCCTGTCTCAGGAGCTGGCAGAAATCCTAGTAAATCTGCAGAAGTATGTTTTTGTCGGTGCTGCTTATTCTGTTAGGGGAACTAGTATAAACTATTCCAGTAGAAAACCTTTTCCTGGAATAAAGTCTTGACTCTGTTCAGAGCATTGTCAGGACATTCGTACCGAGAATGGAGCTTTGATGGTAAACACGCTGGGACCAAGGAGGCCTAACGGGGCCGGTGCAGAGCTCGAGCACCCTCTGCCCCATGGATAAACCCCTCACCGGGCACCTGCTATGCTCAAATCAAACATAAAACCTATGCGTGGTTAATTTGCAAACAAAACAGGGGCTTTTTTCTCCCCCCTGAAAGCCTGTCTGTCCCTGCTGGGATGTGCCAGCGTCCATCCCTTCCAAGCTGTGGCTGAGCATCCCCCCATGGGCTCAGGGTCAGCGCTGTGAGCCACGCCGTGGGGACATATCCCAATCCCGCATCACCGTGGGGTCAGCACACAGCTCGAGCCGTCGCTTGTGCTTCCTGCCTCATTTTCCCCACGCCAGCTGGCACAAGGGGTGATGCTGGGAACCCCCAGGGTGGTCCTGGGATAACAGCGGGTGCCTGGTCCGGCTTGAGTTTCTCATCACCCACTGCGGCCTTATCTCCTGGCAGCCGGGATGGGGATGCCTGCCGGGGCTGCCGGCGCGGGTTTGGGCCGGAGATCAGAGCGGTGGCGCCCGGGGCGTGGTGTGAGCCCCGGGCGCTGGCAGGGGACGGCTCTGCGCAGCTTCAAAGGGCGGCAGGTTTTTCTGGGCTTCGGCTGCTGCTTTGCTCTCCAGGCAGGCGTGAAAATGTGAAAGAATGTGAAAAATGTGAAAATGATCGTGCTGGCCCCAAGATTTGTAAACTTCTGGTTAATGTGTAATAAATACATGACAGATAGTCCCAGCGCTGGGTGGGCGACCGCAGCCGCTTGGTGGTGGCACAGCCGGCGGTGGCCGGTGGCATCCCCACGCTGGTGGCATCTGCCCTCGCCTGCTCCCTGGCCAGCCCCGGAGTGCCCTGGGCAGCACTGGTTGGAGAAGCTTTTGGGCTTTTCTAAACTGGTTTCGACTTATCTCCTGTCTTTATGTGAACGCCTTGTCTGGCTTGCAAAAATGCATTTTATGGTATGTGTTTAATTGCTCCCGGTGCAAGGTGCGTGCTCTGAAGCCCAGCTGCAGTGTCCAGCCCCAGCGATGCCGGCGCCGTGCGGTGAGGAACCCGGTGCTGGTTATCCAGAGGTTTTGGTTCCTTGCTGGGATTCTGCCCAGTGCAGGATTTTGTGCTTGGTGATGTGCCACAACAGCCGTGTTCCCCTGGGGGAATCTCTTCTGAGTCACTTATTCTTTGGAAAAATAGCTGTAGAAGTGTGATAGGAAAGCAGGGATGCTGCTGCAGGTCCCAGCACAGCGGTGAGTGGGGAGCAGGGCTTGTCTCAGGGAGGGTCCCCAAAAGTGCCTTGGCACCACGTGCCATGAGTTCAGAGCTGGCAGAGCCTGGATTCGCCTGGGAATTGGAGGGTTGGGGAGGCATTTCTGCCAAGGACCTCCGAGGAGAAGGTGCTGGAGTTGATGCCAAGGGGTGGCCTAATGCTCCGCTGGGGTTTGGACCTGCTGGGGACAAGGGCAGTTCCGCAGGAGCCTCACCAGCATGTCCCACTGTCCCCGAGCTGTGTTCCACCTCTCCTGCAAACGGCCTCTGAGCATCAGAGATCAAAAAGTTTCGTCTGACTCTAATGCATAAATTTCAGCCCTGGATGATTTTCCTTGGTAATTTGGAGAGAAGAGAGTGTTCTTTGAACACAGTTTTGATTGGGTTTGGTAGTTGTGCCATCCCGGCGTCCCTCCCCAAAGTAATTGGGGAGGACAGAGGTATGTGGGTTTGTCTCCCTTGGGTTTTACTTGGTTTTTCTGGGTGCTGATGGGGTCCCCAGTGCACGCGTCCTGGGCAGAGGGCTGAGAAGGGGCTGGGGTCACCCAGGGTTAATCCGCGCTGTTCCTATGGAGCTGGTGACTCGGTTCTGTGCTTTCCTGGGTCCAACTGGGCTCAGCTCCTGAGTGGGGATGCGCGACCAAAGCCAGGCTGCTCCGGTCAAGCACCCATCCCCAGAGAAACCCCAAGGGCTTTCCAAAGAAATTGCAAAGGGAATTTTTCATGGGAAAAGAAAGGTGACTTAGCCACCACCAAACATGTCCAGGTACATAATCTCGATTATTCTTGCAGTTTGGTGGTTCAGGGCATGAAGTTGGGTGGGTTTACGGTTGGGGTGCAGGACAGGAGCTGGGCTGATGCGCTTTGTTCCTGCAGGGCTGTGCAGCCTCTGCCGCCGCTCACCGACCCGCCGCATCCCACCCTCGTTAATTAATGTACTGAGAGCTTCGAGTTTATAAATTGATGCTCTGGGCTATGAATTATGAATGGAGTCACATCCCTGATCACAGCTGTGCTGCGCCGACACTCCTGAAGCTGCTGATCTGAGCGACAGCCCAAAGCTTTTAAGATGTGAACAGCAAAACCTGGGAATAATTTGCTTTCCCAGCTACAAACCTCTTGGCCTACAGATGGGGCTCATCATATTCCCTCTCCTGCTTCCTCCTGTTGCCTTGTCCTCTTTTGTTTTCCAGTATTCCGTCCTCTCATCACCCTCACAGTGGATGTTGACCTGCTTGGCTCCTATGGGAGTTGCACCGTCCACGGCGTGTTCCTCCGCAAGGCTGCTGGTACCAGTTGGGGATGTCTGTCACAGTGCTGGTCCCACTGGTCCCCTGGCCATCCCCAAGCAGGTGCAGGTCCCTGTGTCATCCCACAGCCAGTGCCAAAGCTCCTCGTGCAGGACTCGGTGGGGTTTTGGCAAATCCCTGCAGCTTCATCTCCCTTTGGCCACAACCTTTTGCTCAAGACGTTGTGTTTCGTGGCTCCATCTTCACAACTGGTCTTTGGGGTGTTTGTCCTTGAACTTCTCCACCACCAGAGGCCAAATCCTGCGCTAAGCAGCCATATGTGCTTAATCCTGTAAGCCCAGGTATTTCTGGGGTTTATTGCTTTCTGGATTTGTCTGCATTTTTGCATTCTTGCCTGTGGGAGCGGCTCCCTCCCGGTACCCGATGGGGCCGCTGCCTGCGCGGGGCAGCGCCGCCTGCTCTGACCCACCAAAGGCGCGGGGCAGCTGAGCAGAAATACATTGAAAAAGGAGCTTTAGCTCCCTGGGGATGACAGCACCGCGAGAAACCATCCCAGCCCAACGATGGATGTGGAAAAGGGTCAGTCGTCGTTTCCAGTCCGTTCCAGTTAAGCCACCATGAGCCAGGCAGCAAAATATACAAGTTCAAAGGCAAAGTCTGGGTGTCTGGATGAGCCGTCCTGCCCCATGTGGGGTGCGGGAGGGATGCCGCAGGTCCTGACTGCGTCTTTTTTCTCTTGCGCAGGGGATGCTGCAGCCATGCAAGGTGAAGGATGGACAGACAGCCGGTGCCAGAGCCACGACAGTTATTTATTTATCCACCTGAAGCCAGGTTGGCCGGTGCTTGGCTGAGCTGTGGAGCAGGGTCTGCACGGCGAGAGCTGTTTTTCGGACACAAACACTCCCCAGTGCGACGAGGACAGAGGAGCTGCTGCTGATCGAACCTGCTTTGGGAGGGAAAAACACCACTTTGGTTTGGTGGCTAATTAGATATTTACCAGGAAGGAAGGGAAGTTAAAAATAGGGTGACAGGGACTTCAAAGGGTGTTTTTTTGACTTCTAAGAATAACACCTTTGCTGGCACCGATTTTGGGAATATCAGCTGTGCCTGGGTGTGAAAGACGGAGGGGACATTTGCATCGCTTTGAGGGCACAACGGCATCGGCAGGGACACGAAGGAGGGAGTTTTGGGGAAGATGAAGCCACCGATGTCCTGGCAGGGGTGGGAGGGGAGGAGTGGCACTGTGGGGACCTCGTCCCCGCGGGCGGTGCTGGTGCTGGTGGCACTGGTGGGGCTCTGGGCACCCCCAGTAGTGTCCGGGCAGCCCAACTTCATCGTCATCCTGGCAGATGATGTGGGCTGGGGGGACCTGGGGGCCAACTGGGCAGAGACGACGGAGACCCCGCATTTGGATGAGCTGGCAGCTGAGGGGACAAGGTAATGTCTGTCCCCCCTTCCTCACCCTCCCCAGACATCCGTGGTTGCTGTGTCCCACAGCAAAAGGGGTTCCCTCCCGTGGGGACCAGCAGGTGACAGGATTTCCCTGACGTGTTTTTGGGTGCACAGGGAGGGTGGCCAGAGGTCAGTACCTCAGGGCGCAGGTCCATCCGTCCCCATGAGCTTCACCCCCTGCTCCAGACCCCCATCCCTGGGCAGAAGGGGATGGATGCCGGGGAGCAGGGAGGGACGGGGCGGCGTTAGACCATGCAGGGGTTTGTGAGCGAAGGGTCTTTTTGTTTCCCAGGTTTGTGGATTTCCACTCAGCCGCCTCCACTTGCTCGCCGTCCCGCGCCTCTCTGCTCACCGGCCGCCTCGGGGTGCGCAACGGGGTGACCCACAACTTCGCTGTCACGTCGGTGGGTGGCCTCCCCCTGAACGAGACCACCCTGGCCGAGGTCCTGCGGGCGGCTGGGTACAGCACGGGCGCTATAGGTAACACCGCCGTGCCGAGGGGACGCCGGGGGGGAGAGGCGGGAGGGGGGATGAAGGTGCTGTTTTGTCGTTCCCTCTCGGCTCAGCACGTTTGTTGGGACCGAGCACGTGCCAGAGGTCAGAGGATGAAGCTGGTTGTTTGGGAGGGGTTAGAAAGTCACCTCCTCTGAACACAAATGCATGAAAGAGCCTTTTAAGGCTGGAGACGGTCGCTTTGCTCAGGCACGAGGTACCCTATGCATTTTTTCTGAGTTTTTGCAAAAAAAAAAAAGGGTATTCTGGAAATGCAGCCAGCACAAACAAGTCACCTTTCTTGTCACTAGATGAAAGCCCCTGGTGCTGCGGGCGCCTTGCGGGTGACAGCTGGCGGCAGCATTCATCTCTGACATGATGTTCTGTGGCTTCCACGCAGGCAAGTGGCACCTGGGACACCACGGCCACCATCACCCCAGCTTCCGCGGTAAGGGCTGCGCTGGTGGGGAAGGGATGAGCTGAGCATCCCACGGCTGCCTTGTCCCCGCCGACACCCTCGCTTGTCCTTCAGGCTTCGACTACTACTTTGGGATCCCCTACAGCCACGACATGGGGTGCACGGACACCCCCGGCTACAACGTGCCGCCCTGCCCGCCCTGCCCGCGGCACGGCACCCCTGCCAGGTACGGGGGCACGCGGTGGGGTCAAGTGCTGGTATTTGCACTGATAGTCTCAGCCCTTTGCTGTGGTCACCTCCCCTTATGCTCCGTGCACACGTTTTTTTCCCCTTGTGCACCCCACAGCAGGTCAGAGAGGTGGGTTGGTCCCCAAGCACCCTGTGCCACGGGGACATTGATATCGTCCCCTTTCTGCTCACCTCCTCGGCTGCACCTCTCTGCTAAGCCAGGAAAAGAACTGGGCTGTGCCTGCTGCCATGCTGGTCCCTGCTCCGGTGACAAGCGGGTGGCTTCTTCCCAGCAGGATCCTGAGGAAGGACTGTTACATGGAGGTGGCCCTTCCTCTCTTTGAGAACGTCACCATCGTCCAGCAGCCCGTCAACCTCAGCAGCCTGGCAGCGCGCTACGCAGAGGAGGCGGCGCGGTTCATCCGGCGGGCGAGGTGAGATGTCACCTGCTGTCCCCTGTCCCCTGCGCCAGGAAAGCTCATGGGTCACTGCGAACGTCTGCATTGCATTGGAGTGATGCTGCGGGGGACGGACGATGCTCCGCAGGTCTGGGGTCTCCATGGTTTGGCTTCCCAGCTGAGGATGAGGAAGCCACCAAGGCTGTCACTGGTGCCCTGCAGCACTCATGTGGAAGCCTTTGGGTGCCTCTCCTCTAAAGGCATCATGTGTTTTAAAAACGACCATTTACAAGGAAGGTCGAAGCCTTTGAGCTGGGCTGTGCCTCTTCCTGGGGGGGACATGCAGCCAGATCCTGCCTGGCAGGGATGGGTGGAGGGAGATGTTGCCATCCCCTGTCCTGTCCTGTCCTGTCCTCCATCCCCCTGCCACCTGCACCTGGAGGTATTTAAACTGGGGGCTGATCCATTTTGGGGATGGGACCCCTGGGCTTCAGGCTCTGCCCTCCCCAGCGCTGTGCGGACACAGGTCCCTGGGCGTGCTCTTCCCGGAGGAGCAAAGCGGCTCCTCCAACACGATGAACCCTGCAGCCTTGCTGACGAGTTGTGTAATTTTAATCCCCATTATCAGCGGATTATGAGCTGTGACTGTGCAAAACACCTCGCGGCAGCGTGGAGGGGAAGCGCTGCTGGGCAGCCGTGTTGGAGCCCATCCTGCGGCTGCATCCCGGGATAACACAGACCCGGGGAAGGGCCGTGGTGGGGGGTCCTGGGGGTGTAAATGGGGACAGGTTTGTGTAACAGTGGCAGACAAGGGGCTGGGCAGGGAGCAGCCTGTGAAGAAATGGCTCCTTACAATCCTGGGTGATGTTTTGCATGCACAATACCTATAGTTTATCCCCTTTGGGTACCAAGAATCGTGATGTGTCTGTGACAGGGCTGGGGGGACCCGCGCACCCAGCTGCCACCATCCCTCCCCCTGTGCAAACCCCCAGCCCCCCGGCTCTGAGGATGCTGTCAGACTGTGAAACCAAGCGGCTGAGCTGTGGGTTAATAGGAAAAACCTCTCAACTCCCAGTGAAACCAAGCGGGTGAGCTCTGGGTTAATAGGAAAAGCCTTTACTCTCCCAGTAGTATTTGGGGGTTATCTGCGTTCGCGGAGAACAGGATTAAGCAGGTGTCTGCATTTTCTCGCCTCTTTGATGGCTTATTCCAGTTTTCCTCTGCCTGACTCATTCATTACAGGGCAACAAAAGAACACCGGATTTATCATCTGGGTGTTTTTTTAACCAGTCGTGTCAAGGTTGAGCAATTCGTGACAGGGAGACTTGGCTTCGCTTGAGACACTTGGAGCGCAATGAACATGGGAGCGAAAGTCAGGGACATCTGTCTCAAGTTATTGATTACATGTTTGCTCAATTTTGGGGAGAATTCTGAAATGTTGATGCGAAAAGCAAATGAGAACACTGTGGTCATGATGCTGGAGTTCACCTGGTGCTCCCAGGTTGGATGTGAACCGGGGAAATCAGCTTTCCCTGCTCCGGGATCTCTGGCATCCCAAGGGGAATATGCCACGTAGGTTTTGCCATGGGGATTTGCAAGGGGCACATCAGCACCCCCTGACCCCCAGCGTTTCACAGGAGTGGGTGCCGGGGGGACACAGCCCCTTGCAGGGCTCCAGCACCGCTAGGGAAGGATGCGGTAGCTCCGGGTGGGGTGGGATTTACTCATTTTCCATCCCCAGGTGGGAGACGGGTAAAGGAAGGAAATGCTGAAACGCACGTCGGTGGGGCCCTAAAAGTGATGGGGCGGCCGGAGCCGGGCTGGGGCACGTCCCTGGGATCCGGCCCCTCCTGCCGCTCGCCATCCCACCCTTCCCCTCCGAGGTCCCTGAGGAAGAGCGGGACTCGTTGGAGGAGATAAATTTAGCTGTAAACAAGAAAACAGGACGTATCCTCCAGTGATTTAAAAGCAAACAGGCAGTGGGGCAGCGCGCGATGAGCGAACGTGCCGCGGTCCCTGTCCGGGGCTGCTCGTGGGCAGCGTGAGCATCTTCTGCTGCTCGTCCTCTGCCAAAATCACCGGTGGGGGCTGAGCATTTGCTGGGAAGGGGGAGGAAGGGCCAAAATGGGGCCTGTGAAAGAGGGGATGGAGGCGGGTGGGTGCCAGGGGTGCACTGAGCGGGGTGTTGGGCTCGGCACTGCCTGGGGGACACCGGGGGATGGAGGAACGGACAAGCCCGTTCCAAACGGGTGGCCAGTCGACAACAGTGGCTCATGCTGGGCCAAGCATCCCCCCTGCCCGGGGAGCGGGTACCCGGAGGGTTTGGACAATGCACACAGGGTGTTTTTTCCCCTGGGAGCTGCGGCAGAGGCAGAGGTGGCCACAGGGCTCCCAGGGCCACCGCTCTGTGTCCCCAGGCACCCCGGTGACCTGCTGCCACCTCCCCCGACCCATCTGACCGTGCTCTCCCTCTTCCCCGTGCAGCGGACGCCCCTTCTTCCTCTACCTAGCGCTGGCCCATATGCACGTCCCGCTGGGGGTGTCATCCCCGCCGCCCCCCAACTCGGGCAGGGGCATCTATGGAGCCTCCCTGAGCGAGATGGATGCGCTGGTGGGACAGATAAAGCGGGTGGCTGACAGCCACGGAAAGGGCCACACGCTCCTGTGGTTCGCAGGTACAGCAGCAAAAGCGGCTGCGGTGGCTGGGGGTGACACTGGGGTCACAGCTGGGGTGTGTGTGGGTGGTGGGGGGGACAGGACCCCTGTTTGTCCCCTGCCCTTGGTGCTCTTGGCTGTTCTGGGGATGGGGAGGGAGGAGCAGCTGCGGCCGAGCTGCCCAGGGCTGTCACATCGTGGGGACATGGGCGTCTCCTGGGGACATGGGGGTCCTGGGGTGCTGGGGGCGCTCAGCCGGCTGCTCCCCCCACCACCCCGTTTGGCCGCGGGGCTGAACCGGCAGGGCTGAGCCTAATTAAACGGCAAATCCTCAGTCATTAAGAAGCCCAAATCCGCTCTGGCTGAGCAGCCTCCCTAATGAGGACAGGAACTGCTCCGCTGCTCATTAAGCTGGTGGCAGCCACGTCCCCCCCCCCATGCCCCAGCTCCACTCCAGCCCCTCACCGGGGACTTGAGCAGCCCCGACCCTTCAGAATAAACTTCTAGAACTAAAAATAAATAAACCCGCTGCTCTCGCTAATGTGGGAAAGCGTCACGGGGGTGGAGGGGTCACCTGTCCTCACGCATCCCCCCATTGTGGAGGTGCCCTCTGGCCTCGGTGTTGCTCATGGGGATATTTCTTTCCCTTGCAGGTGACAATGGTCCTTGGGCTCAGAAGTGTGAGCTGGCAGGACGCGTGGGGCCGTTCGTGGGGGCCTGGCAGAGGCAGAGAGGTGACCTGGCAGGGTGGGGTTGTCTCCTGTCCCTGGGGGGGTCGCTGCTTCCCAAAGCCCTTCATTGCCCAGCAAGGGGGACGTGGGGAGCATCTCACCCTCGGCCTTTCTGCTGGCTGCTGCTCGGGGCTGAGCTGCCTTGAATACACCCCAGGATACTTTTTCTCTTTCAGTCAGGTTTTCCCCTAAAATCACTGCTGGGGTCAGAGCTGGGGCCCCAGTCCCTGTTACCCCAGAGCTCAGGGCTATTTTCTTTTTTTTTGCTCTTCTCTTCTCTTCTCTTCTCTTCTCTTCTCTTCTCTTCTCTTCTCTTCTCTTCTCTTCTCTTCTCTTCTCTTCTCTTCTCTTCTCTTCTCTTCTCTTCTCTTCTCTCCTTTTTCTTTTTCTTTTTCTTTTTCTTTTTCTTTTTCTTTTTCTTTTTCTTTTTCTTTTTCTTTTTCTTTTTCTTTTTCTTTTTCTTTTTCTTTTTCTTCCTCTTTTTCTTTTTCTTTTTCTTCCTCTTTTTCTTTTTCTTTTTCTTCCTCTTTTTCTTTTTCTCTTTTTCTTTTTCTCTTTTTCTTTTTCTTTTTCTTTTTCTTCCTCTTTTTCTTCTTCTTCCTCTTTTTCTTCTTCTTCTTCTCCTTCTTCTCCTCTTCTTCTTCTTCTTCTTCTTCTTCTTTTTCTTTCTCTCCCCTGTTTGGTTATTTATTTTTTTCCCTGCTTTTCCTCCTTTTCCGGCCAAGCCATCTGCTCGGTGGGTTTACTGTAGCCGGGGCGGCCAGAAGCACGCATGAGTCAGGCGTTTCCCACTTCTGCTTGTATTACGCAGTGTAAACGCGCGCCGGGCTCGGCTCCCCCTTTGCCCGGGGTCAGGGGGGGGAGCGGTGACGGGGGGGCCGTGGCCGCCAGCTCCTCTTTCCTCCTCCGCTTCCTGACACCCGGGCGATGCGGCCGCTGCCCTGGGCAAACGCTGCCAGGCTGGCTGGCTTGCTGGCTGGCTTTCCCGTTCCCAGAGCCCTTCCTTGGGCTCAAATCAGAACTTTAATTATTTTTTTTTTTAATTTTAGTAAACAAACCCTGCTGGCGACCTGGGTTGCTCTTGAGCAACCGAGGGTCACAAGCCTGAGCAGCTGGTACAGGCAGTGCAGTGTTTGGGAACAAAGTGAAAGAAAACACGGCCCCTTTCCAGCCTCTCACTGCCCTGTAAAAACATCCCGAGCCCCGGGATGCCGGGGAGGGCTGGCAGGGCTGGAGGAGCTGGCTGTAAATACTGGGTGCCGAAGATGACTTCTGAAATATCTCATCTGGTTGTTGCACGGATGTTTTGAAAGCCAGCCCAGTGTTACTGTCCGCTGCTGGCTGGTCTGGTGCAGCTGATACCCGCTGGTGTGGGTGCTGGGTGGGTGGGATACACAGCCATCCTGTCCCACCCCACCCCACCCCACCCCACCCTACCCTACCCCATCCCACCCCATCCCACCCCATCCCATCCCATCCCATCCCATCCCATCCCATCCCATCCCATCCCATCCCATCCACCCCATCCCATCCCATCCCATCCCATCTCACCCCATCCATCCCATCCCATCCCATCCCATCCCATCCCATCCCATCCCATCCCATCCCATCCCACCCCATCCATCCCATCCCATCCCATCCTGGGGGTATCATGCCCCACCAGGGAAAAGCCCTTTGAGGAGCTGGGGGGACAGGTTGCTCAGGCTCTATACGTTCCACATACATTGGCATTTCCTTCTAGGGTCCAACCCAAATTCCAGGGATGTTTTCCATTAATTTTGGATGGTCACTGGAGTCAGTCCTCACTGGGAGAAAGCAGCACATTCATGCGTGCTGCCCCCCCTTCTCTGCTTGGGGACCTTCCTGCAGCCCCAGCCCACCCCAAAAACCTGTCTCCCACCTGGCGCCAAGAGCCCAGCAACGGGGGGGGCCGGGATGGAGATGCAGGTTTTGTGGATGTGATGCTGGGTGTGTTTTGAGGCAGGTTTGGGAGATCCCTGTGCTGGGGACCTGCTGTGCATGGCGGGAGCAGGACCAGGGATTCATCCCAGCACGAGGATGCTCAGTTCAGCTTCCCTGGAAAGCCCCATGGCACCATCCCTGCTCCAGCGAAACATCCCAGGTTGGGTTTGGGGTGTTTCAGCCCTTTTACTGCCCAAAGTGTTCACGTCCTGCTCAGCCAGAGGTACTCGGGTGGCTGGAGGGAAATATCCATCCTGCATCTGAAATGCAGTAGCCTTATGGGAGGATGAGTTATTTAATGTACGTGCAGAGATGGGGATTGATATTAATTGCTATAATTGCTGTAATTTCCTGGGTGTCTGCAGGCATGGGAGGCACCTTGCTCAAGCCGTACGTGACACGTGCTGGAAGCACTGTTACGTTTCCAACAGCCACAAGAGCCCCCGGTGCCAGCTGTGTCACACCGCTTCATCCCCAAAGAGATACTGCTTGCGGGGAAAACACCAAAAGTTTGGGCGTGGAGTGGGAGAGATTGGAGCCACGCCTGGCCCAGGACGGGCAGTGGGGCCAGAAACCTTTTTCCTGGGCTATTTCTCATGACACCGTCACCGCAGCATCTGTACCATATGTGTCCTCCGCTCCAGTGATGCGGGTCCGGCAGCATCGCCTGGGAGCGCAGGATCAGCCCAGATGCCCGCGGCATCGGGCAGTGGCTCCCGGCGAGGCCAGGCTGGGCTGGGGACCGGCGCGGGGACGCGGCGGAGCGCGGGGCGGCTGTGCCACAGCGGGGACTCGATCCTCCCTTGGCTCTGCCCGGAGGAAATGGCTCGGGGCGAGCGCCGTTGCCATGCACACGCTGAAAGGCGGCGGACAAAGGCTGCGCCTGGGAAGTTTGTTCGGTGAATCGGGTTGGATTTTCTGTTTGCCCCATTCCCAGCCCTTTCCTCCCCCAGCTGCCTGGGGCCCTTTGGGCTACAGCCAAAGCAGAGGCTCTCTAGTGCCCTTCCACCCATTTTGTTACTCAGCATCCCCATTTTGTTGGTCAGCATCCCAAGCGGAGGAAAGGACCGGGCGGCATCCCTGCACCCGACATCTCAAACCCAAGGGCAGAGCAGGGGTGTTTTGGGTGATGTCGGGGAAACAACTGAACAGATTCATTAACCAGCAGGAGGGTTATCAGCAGGATGGTGTTTTTAATGAAGCAGGTTTCCAGCAGGCTGGGGGCTGTCTGTGTTTTACCATGCGGAGGGCTGCAGCCACCTACACAGGGACATTCGCAACCCCTGGAAGAAATTCCTACATTACCCACCTGCTCCATATTCTTGCCAGACATCAAAACTGGGTGGAAATGTGGCGGCTCCGGCAGCCGGCCGTGTTCCTCATCACTCACTGGAGCAGAGGAGAAACACAAAGCAGTGCCAAACTGAGCCCCCCTTAGTTTCCCCCCTTTCCCTGTCTCTTTTAAAAACTCCTGAAACTTTTATCCAGCTCCATCTCCAGTGAAATCACCCTCCTTTGGGTCATTGACTTCTGAGTTGCTCCTTTCCCAGGGAAACTCCTGAGTCGGGAGTTTTTCGCGTCCATGCGAAGCTCTGGGATAGCCGCAGGGTGCTGAGCGCTGCCCTTTTCTCTTGCAGGTGGGAGCTCGGCGAAGCAAACGACCTGGGAAGGGGGACACCGGGTGCCGGCGCTGGCGTATTGGCCTGGCCGCATCCCTGCCAAGCGCACGAGCCACGCTCTGCTCAGGTAGGAGCCCGGCCACATCGATTTGGGGAGCAGGGCGGCCCCTTTACCCCCTTTTGGAAGGACCCACCGTCCCCGCATCAGGTGACAATCTGGATTTTGGCATCCTGTGCTGCTTAGTGCCTGCCATGTGCCAGGCTCTGCACTTTTGTCCTTTCCCAAGCCCGTAAGACTCAGCGCTTCAGCAAAGAGGAGTTGAAAGGGCTTTTTGTGAGGCTGGCGGGTTGGCATTGGCAGGCGCTGGGCTCCGTGTGCCTCCTGGCCGCCGCGGCCGAAGTGCCTCCCGATAATTAAAAGATGACGATGTTCTCTCTCTCCACCAAGAAGCAGGCTTAGGCTTTGTGGTTTGTGAATGGCTTTATGTGGAGGAGGGTGCGGTTGTGGGAAAGGCTGGACGGAGAGATGGCGCTTGCAATCGGTGCAGGATGCGGCCGGGCTGGGAGGCACATCGCCTACCTGCACTGCGGGGGTGGCGTGGAGGGGTCCTTATTGCAGTCATATTGCACCTGTGCATGCAGCCGTTGCAGCTCTGCATGCAGCCATTGCACTTCTCCATGCAACACTTGCACATCTGCATGCAGCAATTGCACGTTTCCATGCAGCAATTGTATCTCTCCCATGCAGCAATTGCAGCTCTCCATGGAGCAATTGTATCTCCCCATTGCAGCAATTGCAGCTCTGCATGCAGCCCTTGCAGCTGTGCCTTGCAGCATTTGCGCCCCTCTTTGCAGCAAACCCCGCGCTGGGGGCACAGCCTGTGCTGGGGGCAGAGCACTGGGATGCCCCGTCCCCTTTTGTCCCTTGAAGGACACGCTGGTGGAGGTCAGCGTGCTGCGGCTGGGGGGGCTGCTGGGTTGGGAAAGTGTCCCAGCTGCTGGAAGCGGGTCCCAACCAGTGGCCCTGGGAGGTGCTGGGTGTCTCTGAGGTCCCTGAGATAAGCCAGAGCCATGTACTCCTTGCATGGCCCAAGGGCAGCTCTGAAGCTGGATTTTTGCAGGTAGGGGAAGGTTCCAGGTGTGAGCTGGAGCACTGGCAGGAGGGGATGGGGTGCGGGCAGCCCCGGCATTCCCTTCATCTCCTCACAGACCTTATCTCCTGCATTTCCCAGCTCTGGTCCAGCAGGTTGGACAGCTGGAAGCGTCGAAAGCTGGTGGCACAGGTTGTGCTGCATGCCGGGGGCTTGGAAAGTGGCTTTGCAGCTCCTGAGGAGTCCCAGGGACCTGGTGTCCTTCCCAGTACAGCCCAGCGTGGCCATGGGGCAGGGTGATGCTCTGGCATCAAGAAGAGGCAACCCTCTGTTTGGGAGGCAGCACAGAGCCAGCATGGGGACATGTGTGATGGCTCATGCTCAGAAAGGTGTCACCGCTGTGTCCCCAGCCGTGGTCTGAGCTTTTGGGCAGGGGATGTGGAGGGATGCAGTGGGATGTGGAGGGATGTGGAGGGATGCAGCGGGATGCAGAAAGATGCAGTGGGATGCTGAGGGATGCAGTGGATGCAAGGGGATGCAGAGGGATGCAGCGGGATGCAGAGGGATGCAGTGAGACACAGAGGGCATGGGCTGCTCACTGCTCACAGTGCTGTGGGACGGGCAGCTTTTTGCTACACCTAGAGTCACCCTTGGGGACATCCCTTGAAGGACAAGAATGTCCTGGTTTGGGTGCTTGCTGCCCTCATGAATTCAGGCTGTTGAGAACTTGACCCCCCAGCTGATGGAGAAGACCAATGAAGTCTTTGTGCAGATGTGGCTGGGAAAGCTCTGCCTGGTGGGACCCCCGGGGAGGACAGGGGCTGGCGAACACAGGCACTAACCCATGTATCAGCCTCCTTCTGCTCCCCGGGTTATGAAAATGCCGACAGCCTTTGCTGGAGAGAAGAGCCTGCCCAGGACTGCTCCTCACCTCTCCCTCCCCATCCTCCCGAGCACAGGGAGCAGAGGGGTGAGCGTGCCCAGAAAGAAATGCTGATGCATCACCGTGGATCCGCACCTGCACGCTGGTTTCTGCAGAAAACTGCTTGGTTGGCTTTTCTTAATTATATTTAATTGTCGGAGCCACCCGCCGTGCTCCTGCCCTCCCTTGCCCCAACCCAAAGTAGGGCACAGAAGAAATAGGTCAGTGGGGTGGTGAAGAAGAAACAAATTGCACCACCCTGGTTGTGCCGGCGGCGTGGGGCTGGGCAGGTTGGGCAAGCGGCGGGTGTGGGGAGAGCTGGTTCAGCTGCCTGCACCCCACTGCACCCCCCTGCACCCCGTCATTGACGGGCAGGGCAGCAGGATGCTCAGCGCCAGCAGGCAGGGACCTGCCCGTCCCCAGGCGCTGCCCAGCCCTTCGCTGCTCGTGGTGACAGCAGGACGCTGGAGTGACTTTATTTATTAGATTTATTTAGTAATTTATTAAATTTCTCTTGGCCAGGGCAGGGGGTGGCAGCGTGGCTTCCCCTGTCCCTGCAAGCACAGCTGCCCCAGCTTGGCTTCCAGGATGTGCCTGCTGGTGGGACCAGCCAACTTTGACCAAAATCCAATTTTTTCATGCTTTTTTCATGCAGGCAGGGGGACCTTCTACCACCCCTGCCCTCAATCGTGTTGCCCTCCCACCTCAGTGACTGTTTCCAGCGGTCCCCTCCCCTGTGCCGGGGCCGCTCGGTGCACCCGTGCGAGCATCCGCACACACCGTGCAGGGGGCTGGATCCTGAGGGTGCTGAGCACCCGTGGGAGCAGGAGTGTGCTGACTGGCATCTGCCGTGTCGGGGGACCTGGGCTGACCCCGGCGAGGTGCCTGGGGGGTGTGCCCGGCCTCGGGCGCAGCCAGGAGCCAGAATCTTTCCGGCGCCTCCCGGCTGGCCTGGCCGCGGGGCCGTCTCGGTGAGCGTGCCGGCCGGGCCGCTCGCAGCAGTGTTTGTTCTTATTTGTTCTTGCCGTCTCTTAGCAGCTAAATTAAAACTCGTTCAAGGGGAGAACCGGGGGCCCTGAAGCCCTGGGCTCTTTTCTCTCTCCATTCACGCAGCTGCCATCACGCACCGGGCAGGAGAAACGCGGTGGCAGGACCCTGGGTATCCTCCGGTTGGGGCACCCAGATTTGTCACCTCCCTCCGCATTTTCCTTGTCCCAACTGAGCTCCCGACGTTTTGAGCCCCTGAGCTGCTGGCACGAGGGTTTTGCAGCGATGGGATGCGGCTGAGTCCCCATCGGTCACTCAGCACGGGTGGCTCTGCTGACTCGTCACCTCCCATGCTGTGGCCTTGTCCCCAGCACTGTGGTGTGTCGCTTGGCCACGCTGACATCCTGCTGTCCCCTGGGGACATGGGACACCCCCAGGGCAGGTGTGCGATCACCCCACAACCACATCTGTGAGAGGGAGGGATGCGCTCGGCGGTGGCGAAGGGGACGGACACTTGTCCCTTGCAGGAGCGGGACACGGAGGGTGGGGACCAGACATGGGGCTGTCCCCTGTCCCACTGGAGTCGAGCCCTGTCCCTGTTGGGCAATGTGACACATGGAGGGCGAATCCCATGCCCAGGCTGTGCAAGGGGCTGGTGGCAGAGCCAGGTGGTCCCTGTCCCACCTCAGCAATGACTTTGCTCCATCCTCAGCCCCCCCGTGCTGTGGGGACACGCCAGTGAGGGGCGATTGACCCCAGCCGAGCTCTGGCCCTGAGGCCACAGGCAGCGGCAGGAAAGGAGCCACTGTCCCCCTGCATCCCCACGGAGCCCGAGGGACACAGGGTCACCCGCTCCTCCCCTGCATCCCCCCACACTGGGAAGTGACCAAGGATGAGCCCCAGGTGCTCTTTTGTGGCTGGGCCCCCTGAAAACCCCACGAGGTTTTGGGTGGAAATGCTGACGGGGGTTTTGGTGGGATGCACCGCTCTCATTTTCCACTCTGGCCGCGCTGGCTCGTGCTGTGCCGTGCAAAAGCGAGACCACATTTTCCTGGGGTGGCGGGATCTGCTGTCATTGGCTTCAAAAGTCCCTGTGCCAGCACTTTCTCCGGAGGGTGACCTGACCTGCTGCCCGCTCCGTGTGTCCCTGGGGTGGGACGGGAGGCTGGGGGGGCTCCCTGCCCCCCGGGTGTGGGGTTTGCGGGGGCAGCAGGTCCTGGCTGAACCCCCAGTGCCTGGCGAGTGGCCGGCACCAGGGTGGGAGCTGTGCCAAGCCAGGGCTTGCCGGGGTTTAGACACTACTTGAAGCCGGTTTTAACATTTTCTGCAGACTCAGCTCTTGGGATGGATGCTGGGAAGTGTTCAGCCCCCCCCAGGCACTGAGTGTTCACCAGGCGAGGGGCTGTGGGGTGCAGGTGTGGTTGGGGGGACCCTCTGGGGTGCTCTGCTCCTTGCTCTGATGAAACCCACCTCTTTCCACAGCACCCTGGACATCTTCCCGACGCTGGTGGCCCTGGCTGGGGTGGCGCTGCCCCCGAACAGGCGCTTCGATGGCTTGGACGTGTCCCCGGTTCTCTTTGGGTGGTCGGATATGGGGCACAAGGTAAGGCACAGCCACCCCCCCCCGGTGACATCCCCCTTCTGACAGCAGGTCCCTTCACCCCTGAGCTGTTAATAAAACAGGTAATTGGGGACGGAAAGGCTGAGAGCTGGGATGTGCAGATCCCCATGAGCATCATCCCCTGGCCCGGAGGAGGGGGCCGGCCGGGCGCTGTGCCATGGCTTGGGATACCGGCATAAAGGGGCTTTTGGCTTAACAAAGAGTTGTTTTACACTTTGTCCATAAATCCGGGATTAGAGGTGAAAATGCCTGTGCATGCAGCTTGGCTCGGGCTTGCCCGTCCCCACGGCAGCCCCGCGGTGCCCAGCATGGTGGGTCTAATTTCCCATTGCCAGCATGAGGAACAAAATATCCAAGGGGCTCGGACCTGGCTGTATCCTCTTTATTTATCTTGATAGATAGAGATATAACAAAGCTCTCCTTCCAGTTCTGTGGCTGGGACCATTCGTGTTACTGCTGTTCAAGTGGGGCAGCCCGTCCGTACCCTGCAGCTCTGCCCATACAAAAGCTGCTGACAGCTCCTTTAAGCCTAAAAAACCCAGTTAGCAGAACAAGCAGTATGGCGATGTATTTTTCTCAGCGTTGCACAAGATTTTTGCAGAAAGAAAAGAAAATAGAAGAGTGACTTCAATACCAGTCTCGCAGATAAAGCCTGATTTTGAAGTCCGCCCTCATGCGAGCACCACGAGCCAGCTCCCCGTGGGGATCTTGGATTTGCTTTCTGTGTCCATCAGGGTTTTGGTATTTGCTTTGTATTTATGGAACCCTCTGCTGAACCATGAGATAACACAGGGAAGCGGATGGGATGCGGCCAGGGCGCTCCAATGTACTCCTTGGGATTAACCCTCTTTTGTGTGTGTGGTGCCAGGAGGGGGGACCAGTGGTTTGCTGCGAATGATGCTTTGCTGGGAATGATGGTTTGCTGGGAGTGATGGTTTGTTGGGAGTGACCGTTTGCTGGGAATCGTGGTTTGCTGGGAGCAATGGTTTACTGAGAATTATGGCTTGTTGGGAATTACAGTTTGCTGGGAATTCTGGTTTGTTGGGAGTTCTGGTTTGCTGGGAGTGATGATTTGCTGAGGATCATGGTTTTGTTGAGAATGATGATTTGTTGGGAGTCATGGTTCGGCATCATGGTTTGCTGGGAGCAAGGGTTTGCTGGGGATGATGGTTTGTTGGGGATGATGGTTTGCTGGGGATGGTGGTTTTGTTGGGGTGAAGGTTTGCTGGGGATGGTTTGTTGGGGATGGTGGTTTGCTGGGGATGGTGGTTTGCTGGGGATGATGGTTTTGTTGGGGATGATGGTTTTTTGGGAATGATGGTTTGCTGGGGATGATGGTTTTGTTGGGGTGATGGTTTGCTAGGGATGATGGTTTTGTTGGGAATGATGGTTTGCTGGGGATGATGGTTTTGTTGAGGATGATGGTTTGCTGGGTGCCAGGCTGTGGTGAAGGGGCAGGACTCACACCAGCCATTCCTGTGCATTTCAAACCAAGGAATAAAGTCCTGAGGTGCTACACCCCACCAGCTCCTCCAGCCCCCCAGCATCACCCCCACTCAGAGCTTTTTTGGGGGGTTGTGCTGCAATCAGGGGTGAATGAACCCCTGCAGGGCGGGAGCTGGGGGGCACAGCTGGGTTGTTCCTGCCTGTCCCAGCCTCGATGGAGCATCCCCAGGGATGCGATCCAGCGGCCCGTGCTGCCGTGGGACACAGTGGGGACACAGTGCACATTGTGGGGGACACACAGCACCCCAGGGGGTGGCCAGGAGCAAGTCCCTGTCCCCGCTCCCTCCCCTTTTGTCTCTGCCTCTCACCTCCCGCTCGCGAGCGGCCGACAGCAGCCCGCCCTTTGACGTTACAGGGTTTTCCTTGACACAAATCCTCCCGACAGCAGTTCCTCTGCTCGTCACACCGCCCGGTTTCCGCACACCAACAGCTGCCTCCCAAACCGGGGTCCCTGGGGTGGGGACAAGCTCCCCGGGGTGGGGACGAGCTGCCCAGGGTGACCTTGCTCGGGGTCCCATCCTGCGCACTCGGCACAACCTGGGACGGGGCTGGAGTGATGCCAAAGTCCTGTTTTGAGCGAAGGCTGTTTACAGTAAAAATAAACACATCCTACAGCGTGTATCAAGGGTACCAGTGTCAGATAAATGAGCTCGTTCCAGGAGGTTAATGGCAGGGGGGTGCACGCCTGCTCCCCACGCTTGTGCAAACAGCCTGGAACACCGAGTACAGATGAGATTTCAGGGGAGAAAAGGCTTTTTTTACCCCTTTTCTAGTTGTGTTTTTCTTTGTTTGGTTGGGTTTTTTTTTAATTAAAATGACAAAGTCGCAAATCAATAGAATGGTTGCAGACCTATCAATGATTATTCAAAACAAGCTCCTTAATTAGGCAGTAAATGATAACAGATTTTCTTAGCGTGGAGGTTTCCGAGGCAGGTTTGTTGGTACAAAGGAGGTTTGAGCGCCCGCCACCGAGGCGGCAGCGTCCCAGCTGCGCTGCTGAAGGCGCAGGCGAAGCTTTGGGGCTGCAAGTGGATTCATTGGTGCAGTTCCTGGTATCTTGGCATCACAAGCTCTTGAATATTTGCTGATTCCTGCTCTGGAGCTGTCTTAGTCTCCCCAAGGAGCATCAGCATAAGGGAACTCTATAGCATGGGTTTCCTCCTTGTAGCAGGATCATACTGCACCACCTCTGCCACTTTACACCTTAAACTTTTTTCCCTTAAGCATGACTTTTGAACCAAATTCCAGAAGGTGTATTATTTTTTCAGATTGCAATGGAAGGCAATCAAGGAAAGTGAGAGCATTTGAAAATCACCCCCCACCCTGAATCCTGGCATTTCTTGGATGAGTTACCAACTGGCCGGACCAGGCAGCGTGGGGTTGACATCTCGGGGTGACAGAGTGGGTTGACACCTCGGGGTGACCTCGCAGGGTGACAAAAGAGGGTGCCCGGGGTGCCGGGACAGGACTCGGCGCCGGGCACCTGCTGAAGCATCACCGCGCTGATCAGCTGCGATCGCTGTTACTAAACTTGGCACGGCAGCTGCCTACAACTTCAGCAGATGTTTCTAATTTTTAGCACAGTGGAAATTTCTTGAATCACTTTTAAACTCAGTTCCCAGGGAGGAAACCTCGAGTGACTCATCCCTCAGTGAAGCCATTGGCTCCATGGCCGATATTATCTGACAGACGAGCCCGCTGAAGCGTCCAGCTCACTTGTCTTCTCGCTCCCCTGTGCCAAAGCAGTCGTCCTGTGTGGATCAAGTGTCCTAAATACCGAAAGGGAGAGATTTGACCCACCCTTCCCTCCTTCCCTTCCTTCTCCCCCCATTCGCTGGGCTGTTGTCAGGGCAGGGAGCGCTCGCACAGCGGGGTGAGTCAGCGGCGATGGACCGGGGTGATGTTCCAGCACCTCACCATCCTGCCTCCCAAATACTCTGCCCTGCTCTGCTGAAAGCCACCGCACCTTCACCATCCCTTTCTTATGGTAGAATTGGTCTGGGGAGGTGAATTTGGAAACCAGGAGGCGCAAGAGAGATGCTGCTGTTCCTAGTGCCCTTTTGCTGTCACCCACCCTGCAGGAAGCAAACCTTGGATGGATGCGCAGAGTCCAGGGGCTAAATGGTGTCTCTATAAGTGGTGTCTCTATAAATGATGTCTCTGTAATTGATGTCTGTATAAAATGTATATGCGGGTGGGATGGAGTCTCGTCTGGGGAGGGAGCGGGTCTCACACAGCAGCATTTCCCTGCCACGTTTCTGTTCTTCCTGCAGGTTCTGCTCCACCCCAACAGCGGGGCTGCGGGGAGGGACGGCGAGATCGAGACGCTGCGGCTGGCGCAGTACAAGGCGTTTTACACCACAGGTACCGCGTCCCTTGTAGAGATCGGAAAGTCTGGGGGAAAAAAAAAAAAACAACAAACTTCTGGAATTCTTGGTTCCATGCAGATAACAGGTAAAAACCAACTCAGGCTAATTCAAGCCAGAGCAAACCCAGGAGAAGGATGAGCACATGGCCCCTGTGTATGTGTGATGGGGGGTTGGTGGCCTCGGAAGCACTTTCAGACCTTCAGCCGGACCCGGGATCCCAGAGCTGGGACGCAGTGGGACTGGGTGAGGAACACAAAGGTGAGCGCTGGGCAGCCCGGGACTGCAGCGTTCTTCTCTCGTTTCCTCCCCAGGAGGGGCCATGGCTTGCGATGGCAGCATCGGGCCAGCTCAGCGTCACCAGCCACCCCTCATTTTCAATCTGGCTCGTGACATCCAGGAGCAGGAGCCTTTGGATGTGGCATCCAGAGAGTACCAGGCTGTGCTGCCTGCCATCAGCAGGGCTTACGCCCAGGCCCTGGAGGACATCGCCACAGACAACATCTCCATTGCCGATTACTCCAAAGACGCGGCTGCCACCCCCTGTTGTAACGCCCAGCACGTGGCCTGCCGGTGCCACCAGCCCGGGACACACGCAGCCGTCCTGGAGCATCACACAGGAAGAAGAGCAACACGGCTTTGTCTTTAAGCAAATAATCACTCAGGCTGCTCCTGTCCCTGGTCTGGTTTGTGTGAACGGGGCGCTTGTGCTGGAGGAGAGGGACGGAGGCTGTGGTCACAGTGTCACAGGATCACAGTATGTTTGGGATTGGAAGGGACCTCAAAAGATCATCTAGTCCAATCCCCCTGCTGGAGCAGGAACGCCCAGGTGAGGTCGCACAGGAACATGTCCAGGTGGGTTTTGAATGTCTCCAGAGAAGGAGACGGTGCTGTGGCACTGGAGGTGGGTTAGTTGTGGGTCTGTGGAGCACACGGAGGGTCCCCTTGGTGCAGAGCAGGACTGTCACCTCGGCAGCACGGCCACTGCTGTACCTGGTGGCACGTGGAAGCAGACAGGGGTTTTGTAGGGCTCTTCAGCTGAGAAAGAGCAAAGGCTTGGATTAGGGGCAGGACAAGGGGTGATGGTTTTAAACTAAAGGAGCGGAGATTCAGGCGAAGCATGAGGAAGAAATTGTTGCCCCTGAGGGTGGTGAGAGCCTGGCCCAGGTTGGCCAGAGAGGTGGTGGCTGAACCATCCCTGGAGACATCCGAGGCCAGGCTGGATGGGGCTCTGAGCAACCTGAGCTGGTGAAGATGTCTCTGCTCATGGCCAGGGTTAGACCAGGTGAGCTTTGAAGGTCCCTTCCAACCCAAACCATTCTCTGATTCTATGATTGAAACCCTTCTGTGAGATCTGGCTTCGGGAGAGGATTCCTCTGGGCAATGCGCTTGGCTTTCCTCTAAAATGGACCTCACAGGAGCGGCTGGTGGGAGCACAGGGGAGGACGGGGCCTCTGAGCAAATGTCCCTTCTGGTGCTGAGACCCTGGAAATGTGTTGCTGCAGAGAGAAACATCCCGGCTGGCACAAGGTGAGGGCTCTGGGAAAGGAGCACCTGCCCCGCCAGCTCCCACAGGAGGCTTGTTAATGGGGTTATGTTACTAACCCAGAGGAGGGGGCAAGACAGCTCTGGTGGGGCGGTTCTGGGCAGGTGCAAAGCCCTGGGGAGCTGCAAAGGCCAAACCGAAGGTGCAACTGAAACTTAAGAAACCAGCGGGATGTCTCAGCAGCTGGGTGGGGGTTTTCTGAAACAATTTTAGACTCCGATTTACGCACCCAGATCTTTCTGTGGATGAACCATACGTGGATTTGTGTGAACTTGGTCGGGTGGAAGCCACCGTCCTCGCACCAGCCCCCCAAACCCACCCTCCCACGGATAAAACTTAATCAAGACTGACATCTTTAGGGCCCCAAAAAGAACAGCAGGACTGCCAGGGCCAGACCGTCACTTTATTCTCTCTTTAAACATAGCAAATGGCATCTAATATCACTGCAAAAATACTTTGCCTGGGTAAAACAGTATGTATATACTGTACAAAGACATAAGTTTAATATACCTTCCTAGACGTACATTTATACACATAAACCAGCATAAATTAGAAAAGGGACAAATGGGTATATAAAATTCTGGTTACATACAAATCTGATTAAATTAGCATTTACATTGTGGTTCTAACATATAGTTTGTTAAATATAGCGATGTGCATACAGTACATTGACACTCCACCAGACACGAATTAAAACAAGGGGCTGGCGGGGCCAGGTATTCACTTAAACATATGGGAGGAAAAAGCAGTGGCCCACCTTGGATTTGATTATTTTCTCGTCTTGGGGATTCACAAACGCGTTCTTCGAAACTCCTGGCTTTTCCAAAGCACTTCCCAGCAGCTGTCCCAAGCGCGGATGTTTGCTTCTCATCATGACCTCTTCGCCTTGCCCGGCTGACCTCCACGGCACAAGATTATCTACCAAAATCAAAACAGAACGGCCTTACTTTTCCCAGCAACAGGCTGTGTTTCAAGTTGGTTTTACGCACATGGGAGGAGAAGGGGGAGGGATGTCCTGCAGTGTTTTACTTTCCATTCAGAGGCAGATTTGCGAGTGGTTTATTTATTTACTCTTCCCCCTCCCCAAATTTACAGTCCTGGGAACAGGAGCCATCTGGCTGGGTGATAAGTGTGTCCTGCCTCTGGCTGGGACTGGGCCGAGCAGGAATTCAATGACTGGGGGTGAAGTCCGTTTGTGTCACTAAGTCCTCCCAAAAAATTCATCTCCTGGCATGGCAGGAGGGGAAAGGTGTATGTGCCGTGCATCGCCGCGTCCCTCCGGGGGCTCCAGATGGAGCCCAGAGTTAAACATCTACACGTTAGACTGGATTAGGTGGGGGGGAAGCCAAGCCTAAGTATCAGCAAAACTTCTGAGTGAAAGAGCAAAGCAGGAGCACAACGAACAGGCAGCAGCGAGGACCCCGAACCATTTCACACTGGCCACTTGTGCTGCGGGACGAGGCTGGAGACCTGTGCCAGCTCCTCCTCGGGATCTGTCTCTCCAAGGCTTCAGGACCATCCCTTGCCCAGTTCCGAGGCACAGGTGTTGGCACTGGATTGCCCGTTTCCCAAAGGACACCAGATACGGACTGATAAGCTGGGCTTAATCCTGCAAGCCCCAGCTGCCCAAAATGCCGGTCTGAGCTACCGCGGCAGGAGCTGCCGTGGGGAAGGAGAGGCCAGTCAGGTTCTACCAAACTTGCTCATCCCCCGTGAAATGTGATGAGGAGTAGAGCTTCACTGCACAATCTATGGCTTCTCCTCTGCAAACAGCCAACTGTTCAAAAAAATCACTTAAAATCATTAGTGTCTCATAGCCGCGCAACAGAATGAGCGAAACGCCGTCCGGCAAACAGCGAGGAGGAACTCGGGCAAATAGCGGTCCCATGGAGCTGGAGATGCGTCTGCAACCTGGTTGCTTAGAATCACAGAATCATTTTGGATGGAAGAGACCCTCAAGATTGAGTCCAACGTTCCCCACCCCTGGCACTGCCCCATGTCCCTGAGAACCTCATGTCCGTTTGTCCAACCCTCCAGCGATGGTGACTCCAGCACTGCCCTGGGCAGCCTGTTCCAATGCCCCACAGCCCTTTCTGGGAAAAACTGATGTGAAAGATGTTTTTAAAGCCTATCTGTGTACCAGTGAGGGGAAGCTGCCCTTGCGGAGCTGACCGCTGTCTGCAGTCCAGCCTGACTTAATGAAATGGCTCTTTGGATAAAGCCTTCACATCAACTCTGGTCCCAACGCCAACAAGCTTCAGTGTGCAGCCACATGCAGGACGGCTCATGTATGCCTAGAAATGCACCAGGCAATCTGCTGGAAGAAATCACCTTTCCTACTGAATCCCAGAAGTTTTAATAAGATTCCCTGGCTGCGTTCCTCCTGTCCACATGGGCCATCTTGCTTGCTGAATCCTGGAGGATTTATTTTGTCAAACCTCACCAAAACTGTTTGGACCGTGCCTGGGTGGGCAGAACCATGATCACAGCTCCCGAAAGCGGAGCAGGATGAGTGGTGCACACACCAACAGCTCCCGACAGCGCTGGAAGCCTCCCCGGCACTGCAAAACCCACAGAGAAGTGGCAGCTGCTGGGGCAGGTCACCAGAAAACAGCCGTCATCGCCGCCACTGTTTGCAGCCAGAGCTGCGTTTGCTCTTCCCGTCCCTTCTCCTCACTGAGGCTCCAGCCTGTGTCCATCTCAGCAACACCCGAGTCCTTTCTGCGCAAGATCACCAGCAGAACTGAAAGCTCTTAATCCACCCCAGCGATGGAAGCAAGAGGCGTTCACTGAACTTGTTTAACCTCGTGCAGCAGGATCCCTCGGCAGCCCTGGCACCATCTGTAGCAACATCCACATTCGCTCTTCTTGAGGCCACTTTTTATGAGCCCTCCTCGGGCTTCTCATCTCTGCTCTGATCTGTCCCTCCTCCCGTTTAATGAAGAGGCAGTTTTCAACCATCAGCAGCAGATCTGATGTTAGACTGAAGCTGCTTTTCCTCGCTCTGAACAGCTCTGAAGTCTCGCTTGAGGTCAGGGGAAGGCAAGATGTTTCAAAATGGAGAGGAACTGCTGGGTCTGAGCGCGGCTGTTTCTCCAGAAGGATGTCCAAGTTCAAAGCCACACTCGTGGCGTGGGCTGCGGGTGAATATTCCATTTTGTCACAAGTTTTGAGGTTTTTAAACATCCTTTTTGTTGCACACTGGAAAACAAACAAAACCCTTCCCATGTTTCCGCAAAGCAGAATGCTGTCAAAACATTTTTGTTGGATAAGGTCAGGTTTTTCTCTCCCTCCTTCTCCGCGCAGAAGTGACCGATGCCTGAAACCCCCCTTGAACGCGTCACTGAGACCAAATATCTCAGTGCTGAGAAAACAGCGGAGTTCAGTGAAATTCAGAGCATCAAAACATCCCGAGCAGCAAACGCCGCGGGAGCCAGCGCACCAGATGCAAAACACATCACCAGCAGCACCGGAGGGGCCAAAGCAAAGTCCCACCTGCGGAGACCCCACCTGGAAGCTAAACCGCCGCATCGGGGAGTATTTTTGGAAAGCGCCTTCCCTCCCACGCCACCTCCTCCCTAACGCTACACGTGTAAGCGGCTCCGTCAGGTTAATTACTTCGACAGATCAAAGGCTGTTTAACGAAGCTCCTGCTGTTGGACCACGGGGGTTTGGGGCGGGAAGGCTCGTCCAGAGCCGCGGGACTCCTGCTCGCTGGCATTTGCTTGTCCCCAAACCACACGTTTCAAGAGCAGGTTCGGCAGAGGATTTTTCTCTGGCCCTGCTGCTCCTTCCAGGGACCTGGGGCCACCGGATCCTCCGTGGCCACAGGACTTTGACCAGAGTGGGGACATTTTAAGTATCTTCCTTGGGTAATGGAGAAGGACAACTGGAAAACTCTGGTTCTCCGTTTAGAACAGGTTATGTTACAGGTTACAAAAGAGAACTGGGCTAAGGTTGAAGTGATTTGAGCTGGATTTAGGCGGTGTTGTTTCAAAGGGAGTCACGAGCTAGTCATCTTTTATCTAAATAACGCTTTGCATCAGTTGATAGGGAAGTGCCTCACAAAGGTCGGCCTCAGCATATGGAACAAATCCCGGGATCCCGATAAAAGTCTTTGCTTCCTCCTCCCCTGGCAAAACTCCAACAGCAGGATATGTAAAAATGGAGTAAGGGATTGGAAAGTCTGCCAAGTGTACAACTTGAAATCCATGACAATACTCTGCTGAACGAATGCATTACTATTACAAAGATGCTGCTGATTACAACCAGATCACAGCACGGTACCAACATCTGTCCATTTAGGGGTTAGATGCTTAATAAATGCACGTGCAATAGGAAAGGGAGCTGGAGAGACACTGCCAGGCATAGGTTAGATTTTAAAAAGCCAGTATCTTCTTCCAATGGTAACTGAAAAAGTGCCATATAAAATTCATAAAACTGTTTAAAATTGTTATGCCTTTCATGTTTGTACTTGGAAAAGGAGTTTTCAGTTAGCCTGGAAATGAAGAGCCTGGTGAGGTTCAGGTGTGTCCCAGTTGCATTCTATAAACTAATACTACTGACTGTAAATGCAACCCGGAGTATTATGGTTTTATTTCTAAACAATGGTATTGGTCAAATTACAGGTATTCCTGGTAATACTAGTAATCTGCACAGGGCACAAAGGTTTGATCTGGATCTGAATGCCATTCTGGATCAGCACTTAATTCAACAAGTTTGTTCAGATCCACCTCTGACTATTAGGGTTGATCATCTCTGCCCCATCCCCAGCTGCCACTTAGTGGTGGGTGTCATTTTCCTGGCACTGTCCCTATAACTTAATTAGTTATTTTAGGCTTCACAGTGAGCTGGGACAAAGTGGGGGCAACAGTATCTCTTCTGTAAGAGGTTAATACTTTCTTCTTATCATGAGGGCTGAATTGCAGTTTTAGGGGTCCCGAATGCTCACAGGAGGAAACTCATTCTCGTCATCGAGACACACTGGTCCAGTTGCAAACTCATGCTCTGGGATAACCTCTCCTCGCAGGGCACCACCGTCCTCCGAGTAACCTGTCCAAGTGAAAACACAAAATGTTATGGAGAAACGGATGGAAGGAGTCTGGAAACAACCAGCAAAGCCACTATTTTATCACCTTTTCAGCACAGAGCTGCTTTCTCTGGCTTTTTGGCAGATGTCTGGGGGATTGTGGAGAAGATGTCTCCAACAACACTAGAGATGAGGGAACGGGCTGCATGGGGCTCCTGTGGCACAAAATTTCCTCCACCTACCATGAACATAACCACCAACTTCAGAATAAGATCCACATCTGTACATGGACCTTTAGAATCAGGAATATAATGAGACAGTCACCCAGTCTTCTCCTGCAACAATTTAGTGCTGGCTTTGTTAGGGTGAGGTGTAACAGGTTTGGAAGAATCTGCAGTGATCCTGCCACAAAAAAATCGTGATATCTGACTTCTACACCCAGAGTTTCAGCCCCTGGAAACCAGCCCAGCAACAGCCGCTGCCTGGCAAACGGTGAAGCTCGGATGTGGTCACCGCTTCACTGCCGAGCCCATTTGCGGTGCAAGGAGGAGCAGCGCTGGCCAGGGGGCCCGGGAAGCAAAGCAGAACATCCCTGGCCTGTTTTGGGGGGCAGGAGATGAAGCGGGTGAGCTCCAGAATCCTGCTGCTCCAGTCTGCACTGCACACGTGGTGTTTCTGGGTGAACCCTTGGAGGTTGGGGGACTTTCCACTTTGTCCCAGGTGGTTGTTTTGCTTCTGGCTGAGGAAGGGGCAGACGTGATGCTTACCTGGCATGGTCGAAGTTGAAGGCACTGAACTTTGTCTGGCTACTGTTGCTGCATAAGATTGAGGTAACGGAGGCTGAAGGTCGTTTTCTTTGTTCTCCTCCATCTTTCCTGAGCCAAGCAGACTGCACAGGAGCAAAAGAGGGGAAAAGAATTAGTCCCGGTCTTGACCATTCCTCCCCCAGCACCAGCGAAGACAAGCACGTGCATCCACATCTCCTTGCAGCACATCACCCACCGGCATCCCGGCATCGCCTGCAGCCCCGCAGCGCTGCAGAGGAGAGCGTTGTGCTCTCCAAGGAAAGCAGGGGGGAAACAGAAGATAGGGAAAGCACCACTTGGACTAGAGGACAATGCTGGCACAGGAATAGAAGGGAACAGATTGACCACAAAAGCTTTAGGTTACAAAGGCAAACAGTGTTTCTAATCACAGAGGGGGCTCCAAAGGGCTTCCAACAGGAGTGGGCTAGATGGAAAAAGCAGCCCTGGCTAGTTCAGGATGGAGTTTGAGCAGAGATATAGTTATGATGTAACGTAACTCATGACCCAAGGGCCCTTTTCACTCCTCCGATGCTCAAAGGAACCCGCAGACGGAGCCGGGCCGCTCGGGGCCGAGGCGGCCGGAGCACGCTGGACAGCGCAGCTTTCAAGTGCCTTTTGTTTTGTGGCTTTTTAAACAACAACAAAAAAAACTGCTGGCATTTTCCTGGCTGTCGGCCACCTCCCGGCTTAGAGCACATGTTACATCCCACCCCACCCCAAAGGCTTCACATCTGGAGCCAAGTAGCCCAGATGTGGGGGGCGGGTTGGGGGGTGAGGTTACGTGCTTAATCGAATTTGCATACAAAGCGGAGAGCGGCGGGGAAGCCTCTGCTCTGGCACCGCACGCCTGCAGGCATGTCTGTGCGGGTTTGTGTTTAGGGAAGGTCTCAGCGTTGCTCCACACCATCCTACCCCCAAAGTCAGGTCTCCAGCACCCAGTCGTGCCTGGAGAAGGTGCTGTGCTCTCCTGCCACCGCGGTGCTCAGCGCTGCGCTGCCGGACGCATCTCCTAAGGAACCGCCTGCCCACCTCTCGAGGCTGAGATGCCCCACAGATGCCTGGGGATCTGAGATGTCTCTGCTCTCTCCTGCAAGAAGCCCCATGTCCCCACCTGCTGATATGGTTCCCACCCACGGCTGTTGGATCAGGCAGCTAAAATCACAAAGTCACTTCTAATGTTCTTGCTCCTACAGCTCGATTTTGTACGTTCAGGTGAAATTTCCCTTCATGTTTTAAAAGATCAGCCTCTGTATCAGATGTGTCTGGAGGAACAGTTACCTGTGTTTCTTAATTAATACACACTCCCCTCCATCTTGTGGGTCCAAGTTATAGATATAGAGATGTCCATCTGATGTAGTCACCAACAGCCGAGGCAGCTTCTGAATCCTAATGAGAAAAGCATCGTGAGCCCAGACTGCTCGCACACAGACACAGCGCACAGACACAGCACACAGACACAGCACACAGACACAGCGCACAGACACAGCGCACAGACACAGCACACACACACAGCACGGCTTGGGTGCGAGATAAGGGGCCAGGGTGCTGGTGTTGGGCAGAGATAGTTGTGTCTGCTCAAGGGCTGGTGTGGCCGAGGGGCTGCAGATGTCAATACGTACGTGGAAAGGGCACAGATGTTCCTTTGTCCGGAGATGTTGAGGCGGACGGTGGCAAAGGCTCGATCCTGGTTCATCATGCCCGATACCTGAGCAGGGAGGTAGTTGGTCGCAGCCTGGAACATCTTCCCCATGTAACCGCTCCAGGTTGGAGGCTCTTCTGGCCGGCTGAGGGGGTCACAAAGCGGGTCAGTGGGGCTACCGCCAGCAGCCGTGACAGAACAGAGCGGGAACAGCCAAAATGATCCTGATCTGACACGCGAAGGCTTTCTTTGGAGCACACGTTGTGCACCAGCGTAGCTGGATACCCGGGCAGGGGACAGTGGCAGCTCATAAACCCAGCACAGCCAGGAGATGGGATGCAGTCTGCAGCTTTCCCAAGGAGCAAGCCCCTCAGGACACAAAGCCAAACAGTTTGCAGCTGGTATTGCTCCTGGACAGCACGGGGTGAGGAGATGGAGCCCAGCCGGCCAAAGCGCTGCCTGCCCTGGGGGAGGCGGGTTAACCCAGGCTCACCCCCTCACCTGTCAGTGAGATGCTCCAGTTTAAAGATGTGCACGGTCTCGGTGTTGCTGGAAGCGCAGAGGAACTGGGAATCCATGCTGAACACCAGGGAGCTGATGTTCACATACCTGAGGCCAAGCAAAGACAGGACCGGTCAGTTCATGCTGTTCAAGGAACGGCTCGGCTTTGCTCACAGAGGACAGGAGCTCCCGTTCAGTAGGTCCATTCCTGAAGGAATGGCTCTACTGCACATATCTGGTGGAGCCTGCAGAAGCGCAGCAACAGCCCATCCCCGCCACTGAGACCTGGGCTCTGCGCAAATGACTCAGTAGCTTCAAAGCACCCCCTTTGAGAGGGCAAGAGTTGGGCTGATAACTTTGGGGACTTCATTATTTCAAGTAAGAAACAAGGAAGGACAGTAAACGGACTGAATCCACCTCTGTTCTCTGCAATCGCCCTGTTCTGTAACACACTGAACTGAATCACTGAACTTGCCGGAGGCAGCTGGGCACAGTGTGGCCGTCTGGCACAGTGACATTTCTATCTGAGATACTTGCTCTTGTTTTCTTTCTGCAAAAGATGCCAAAGCCACCAGGATCTGACGTTGCCCCGTCCCTGTGTTTACATTTCTGCTTGGGGAGCCCTCTGTGTACTTGTCACCAGCAGAAGAATGAACTGACCTTTTCATCCCTCGCCGGAATTCATAGAGCTTTTGCCCACCAGGAATGGAAAATACACGAATGACTGTGCCCTGCAAAAAATGCAAGATGGAAAGATCACGCAGGAGCTGGGCAAAGAGCGCCAGCCCTTCCTCTGACACACCCAGGAAACTCAGGCCATGCAAAGGCCCCTCCTGTTTGCCAGCCGGGATCGATTCAAACCCGATACGCTGGCCTCTTACAAGTCAGAGTCCTTTTATTGCCCCTCCTCTGCTGGCTGTGATCGAGAACAGGCAGCTCAGAGTCCTGCTCTCGGTGCCAGCGCGGGCAGAGGGCGCGGGCAGCGGGGAGCTGCTCGCGGAGGTGCCCACTCACTTTTTCGGAAGCGCTCGCCAGCTTCGAGCCGGTGGAGTTGAAGGTGAGAGCAGCCAGAGGCCCGTCGTGGGCAGGGATGGTGCAGGCTGTTTTCTGTAGGGCAGAAGGTAACGTGAGTGCAAAGCGACACGTTGCTCCCCAGACTGTGTAAGGGCATTCCCTGCAGATACGGATTCGTGGGATCGTGTCGCACTTGTCATATCCCTTCAACATCCTCAGCAGTTATTTCTGCCCTGCCTTGAGCTCAGCCCTCACCTGTTAGAGCCAGTGTGATTACAGAAAGCTCATTGCAGGGGCAGAGGTCTCCAGCTCCACACCTTTCCAGGCTGCGGGATTGTGACTGTGCCCTCTCCAAAATCTGGCATTTCTTTGTGCAGAGCCAGAGCTGCTTTCCCTGCAGTTCTCCTGGCTGCACAGCAAATCCTGCCGCAGAGCCACCGCCGTGACGCCTGCGGGGAGCCCAGGCCCTCGCTGGTACCTCTGGCAGCAGCCGCAGCGTTTTCCCCCGCGCTCTGCTCCTCCCCTGCTGCAGATCTGCAGCACGTACCGAGCCACAGCATTATGTAACCCACAGCATCCACAGCAGATCATCGTGACCCAGCCAGGGACACGTTTCCTCAGGGGGAGCTTTGGACACCTCGCCCTCTCCGTGACTTAAGGTCCAGCATCCCTCCCAACCCACGAGCTGGCAAAGGGGCTGCTCCAGGTCCTGAGCTGCACCCAGAGCAGCTCCAACCCATCCTGGTCGCATCAATCCCACGCGATACGCTGCTGCATCCCCTATAGGAACCCCATATAGAACCCCTGTGCCAGTGGCCTTTGGGCTGTGGGGTAACAGGTCACGTTTCCCTTAATATCCTGTCCTGGGAGGTGGATGTCCTGATCTCAAAGAGGCGTCCAAGCAAGGGGGATGGGGAGCGTGCCAGCCTCACGCAATTCCCTCGCAGCCAAGCTCGGTGAAGTGTATTTATTCATCCCTCCCAAAGGCCCTGTTGGCTTTGCTGTGGTTCTGTTTGTTTTCAGTCCCTGCCGGTATCCAAACGGGCGAGCTTCACACTTACCAAAGTATTTCCATCGTAAAGCGCGATCTCTCCGCTGGTCGCACTGCCGGGATAAGCCAAGTAGGAGTTGGCGTGGTTGATCGAGAGAGCGCACAGACCTGGCAAGGCGAGAAGGACGCAGCTGAGGTTGTTTGTCGCTGGAGGATGGAAAGCAGAAAGGCGGCCACGGACACGGTGGGGGGTTCAGGCTCTGTCTCATTTTGGGGCAGCGCTCGGCACCGCTGCGCGCTGGCAATGCCTCGGCCGTGGGGACACCTGCTGGCACGGGACAGTACGGCTGCCACCGTCCTCCCCAAAACCCTGCTCAAAGGAGCCCAGGTCCTGCTTTTGGGCATGGTCTTGGCTTCTCCCCCTTCACCACCCACTTTGAGAAGGTGCAAGAAACACAGCAGGGGACAGCTGAGTCTCAGAGTTCACAGAGCTCATGCCCAGGCACATCTGGGCACCTCCAGATGTGCGCAGGGTGTGGGTGCCGGCTCAGAAGCTCCGATGAGCAGCGGCTGTGGGGCTGGGCAGCGCCGTTTCCTTTTTCTCTCAACAGAAAAGGGAAGCAGAGACGGGCAAAGCAAACACCACAGTTGTACAAGGAGTTTCTGGCTGACAAGGAACTTGAACGTAGCTAAATTTTAACCACAGGAGGAATTCTCCCCCATAACAGCCATCTGGTTTTACGCCAACAGGAGTATAAAGGTTCCCAAACATCCCTTTCAAAGTGAGCAGGAATTACGGGATGAGACAGGGATGGATGGATGTGTCCATCCGCTCGGCCCCCAGGTGACCTCGGAAAAGAGCATCTTCCTGCCTCTCATTTCTGTCGCTGTCTGAGCGCCCACCCCGGTGAATCGTGTCACACGCACACGGGTCTCGCTTCCTGCACCACGTCCCCACAGTCCTCCAAACCCGACTCAAGGCTCCACCATGACCCGAGCTTCCTGGCCCCCGCCGGGGGTCCCACCTTGTCCCTCGTGCGGGGGAAGCCGCGTGGTTAAAGGCTGCGGGGGACACTGCCAGACACCCCAAACGTGCACGTCCGTACGCAGGGACGCGCACACACATGCTGTGCAACCCGCCGTGTCAGGACACGGCCCTGGCCCGGGGAAGGATCGGCTGGAGCTCTCGTTTTAGGTCATTGTTTATAACTAAACAAAGAGACCGCGGCAGAGCCAGGAGCTGCAGGATCGTCCAGAGGCCCCAGGGATCCGTTCGCCATCAATCAATCAGAGGCATTGACATCATGCACACACCGGGGAGAAGAGGCGAGGCAGCAGCAAAGTGCAGGCGAGCAAAAGGCACCCGAAGAGGAAGGGATGGGAGGAAGGCAGAGAGAACCCAGAGACTCCGCTCATGATGAGCAAGGGTATCTTTTCAGGGTGGTTTTCCCCCAGCCCGGGCAGCACGAGGGGATGAGCGCAGCCCTTTCTCTAAGCGGGGGATCTGGAGAGCGCTGGAGCTAAACAAAGCAAGTTCTGAGTGGCTGGAGTGAGTCACCCGCTGCCTCTGCTCCCGCCTGCCTGGGAGAGGCGGCCGGGAAGCCAGGCCAGGGGAAAACACAGATGCGAGTGTTGCGGGCTGACCTCAGGGCCGAACAAAGAACAAGGATCACAAGGGACACGGGCAGCCTTTGAAGATGCTCCTCTGCTCTCAGTGGCTTCACAGTCCCGGTGAGGGTTGGTGCACACAGCAGCAAGCTGGTTCTGCTCAGGATGGCACCTCTGGAAGTGCCGCATCACAGGTGGATTCTTTCAGCAGCATGGAAAAGAGCTACCGCATTGGAGGAGCCTGGTCTTGCCCCAAAGCCAGCAGGTCCTGTGGGAGCTGGGGCTTGGGGGAGCCACAGGAGGTGGTTTCCAAAGCTACGGTTGTCTCCAAGATGTGCACCCATGCGTGAGCGCTGCAACCCCCTCAGTGCAAATCCTGCCCCTGACATGAGCCACATGGAAAACAACGCACTTGAGCACACATGAAAAACACGTGTGGGGTTTTTTCTTCTCCTGCACAGAGGAGGCTGGAGCGAGAGACAGGTCCTGGCCAGGAACAGGGATCCCACTGCGACTGCCCGGTGGGCGCGCAGCAAATCCCGGTCCTTACTGTGCCCTCGGCGCACACTTTGGGGGGTATCACACCTACTGTGTGCTCCTACACCCCTTCACCACCGATCCCCGCTCCGAAGAGGGTTGTGCAAGGAGCAGTGAGGCTGGTGTGCTCACGACACGCTGGCCTCGGGGTCACGCGTGGGACCAAAGCAGATGGCCCAGGGACGGAGGTAGCACGCGCGGCACAGCACTTGTCACTCAGCTCATTGCAATGACAGCTGCTGCGCTAAAAGGGTTTAAAAAAAAAAATCAAGCCCGTATGAAGCCTTGTGATCCGCAGCAGCTTCGTCGTGGCCCGGCGAGTGCTGATTGCTGTCGCTCTTAAACCACAACCTGATCACCCAGCCCCACTGCAGAACAGCTTCAGGCCTGGGTATTCCTGCCCTTCCTGCCACTGCCGGGCTTTTTTTTAAACTTTAATTATATTTGCAGTATTTAATATGTTTAATCCACATGGAGAAGCCATCTGTTGAGACCTGAAGTAGGTCAGGGGAGCTGCCGGAAGAGCAGCCCTCGAAAGCCCCGGAGCGTGAGCACATCGGTGACTTCTCCATCAACCCGTGTGACGATGCTGCAGCCGGGACCGGCCGGGCTGTCACAGCGGCAGCGCCGCTGCGGGCGCTCGGCCAAGCTTCCCTCTCCACAGCTCAAAATAGCTCCTCTCCCAGGAGCAGGAAAGCCGGATTCGCAGAGAGGATCCGCTCCGCAGCCACCTGCCCTGCCCCTCGGGTCTGCAGCACGCGCGGAATCATCGCGGGGCGGCCCAGGAACTCCCTGGCAGGGACTCAGCGCTGCGCCGGCTGCGTTTGCTGCTCCAGGTGATCCTCACAGCGCTGAGCACTTTGGGAGCTGAGCCAAAGCTTGTCAGTGAGCACAGAAGCTTTCTACCCTGGCGTTATGTCCATGGGCAAGAGAGAACCTCAGGTGTGCGGGAATGCAGAGCTCGGCTGGAGCTTTGGTCTGGGGAGCAGAGACAGCACGGGAACCTCTGACTGCAGGACATGGTGAAGGAAGGGCAGGGAGCCCCGCAGGGAGAGGGTCAGGTTGTTATATGTGGAGGGAAGCTACAGTCCTGGCCTGCCTTCCAGCTTCCTGGTTGTGACAGAGAGTAAAGGCCGATCGTGGGAAGCTGTGAGCTGCACAGACATCCCGTGCGAGGACAGGAAGGGATTGAACCTGGGAGGTGAAGTCAAACCACGCTGACCATTTCTGCTCTGTTGGTGCATTTGCTCAGGACAAGGCAGGGTTTTGCCCAGCATAAGGCAGGGTTTTGCTCAGTACAGAGCAGGATTTTGCTCAGCACAAGGCAGGGTTTTGCTCAGTACAGAGCAGGATTTTGCTCAGCACAAGGCAGGGTTTTGCTCAGCACAAGGCAGGGTTTTGCTCAGTACAGAGCAGGATTTTGCTCAGCACAAGGCAGGGTTTTGCTCAGTACAGAGCAGGGTTTTGCTCAGCACAGGGCAGGGTTTTGCTCAGTACAGAGCAGGGTTTTGCTCAGCACAGGGCAGGGTTTTGCTCAGCACAGGGCAGGGTTTTGCTCAGCACAGGGCAGGGTTTTGCTCAGGACAAGGCAGGGTTTTGCTCAGGACAAGGCAGGGTTTTGCTCAGCACAAGGCAGGGTTTTGCTCAGTACAGAGCAGGGTTTTGCTCAGCACAGGGCAGGGTTTTGCTCAGCACAGGGCAGGGTTTCTGCTCTCCCAAGCCCAGCTGACTGCTTCCATGTATTTCTGGCTCCCCGATACTGAATTAGGATCCACAAACCACAGTCTGGTTTAAATTCTCACATGAGTGTTGTGGCTCTGCAAAGCTCCTACAGAGCTGCTCTCTGCCTTTCCCATGCTTACCTGTTGGATTTGGAGGCGTATCCAGAATAGTCTTCAAAAGCTTCATGTCCTTAATGTTATGGATGTAAATTGACTCCTCCAGGCAAACCACCAGCCTCTGCAAGGACACAAGGGACATGCACAGAAACTCACTAGCACAGGCACATCTTTGCTGTCAGAAAAAGCTCAACGGGAATTTCTCACGCACTGAAACGTAACAGAAACACGATCTCTTCTGCTTCCCCATCCCCTCTCACTGAACAGCCTTTGATTTTGTATGACTCTGCTTTTGAGAGCTGCCTGTGTCTGGCCTTGCGGCAGAAAGCAGATAAAACATCTGTTGCTTCTCTGTGACTCTAAGAGCTGATTTTCCACAAGCCCAGGCCCCAGGAACAAGAAGATACATCAGCATTACACCTCAGCTGCTGGGCCTGGATTACCATCCATTCCAACCTGAACTTTTCTTTGTGGTTCTTTTCATATCAATTTACTTTTTGATCATAAAGACCAGGCAGCAGAGAGGCTGCCAGTCAGCATCCCTACAGATGGGATTATATGTCCCTTGCCCCAACTTCTTCCTGACTTGGGAGTGAACATTTAGGTGATGTGCCTCCCACTGCTGCTAAACCTACTGCATCCGCTCAGCAAATTAATGTTTCTTTTTCCGTTTGGCATCAGCAGGCAAGAATCTGCTTTATGTGCCCTGAGCTGTGCAGCGGAATTGCATAAAAACCGAGTTGGGAAACATTTGCTCAGCGGCAGTGACAGTGGTTAGCGTTTCACAGTGAGTACTGACACCACCTCGGCACAAGGGCAGGGTATTTCCAAGTTAATGTGCTTGTAGCTCTTGTGCCGAATTCCTCAGGAACACCCCCCCGCCCGCCGCTATGGGAGGAGCTGCCAAGCGATGGGAGGAAAGGCAGAAAGGAAAAAGGAATCTGAATGTTATAACCTCAGCACTGGGCCGTCGTCTCCGTGACCGCTCAGCTTTGTTTCCCAGCTTGGTCCAGAGCTCTGTGTGTTCCCACAGAGGCATTTTTGGGGGGTTGGGGGATTTGGGCTTTGGATCTGTCTGAAGGGTTGTGCTTTCTAAGTCCACCTACGTTAGTGCCAAGTGTCCAGAAGTGCTGAAAACCTCCCAATAAAACCATAAGGCCAGACTCCATGCATCCTGAAGCTGGAGCACCCAAATCCATGTCCAGGAAGCCTCCACCTCTTTAGAAATGAGGCCAGTTATTTAGTATCTAAATGCGGAGCTTAGTCACTAACTTGAAACACCCACATTAGAAAACCTTCGCCTTGCTCCACCATTACTCTCGGATCAAACTCTTTCCCACTTCTATTCCTGCTAACCACAGCATCTGGGGCTGTGTCAGAGCCATTCTGCATTTCCAGGAAGACTTTGCCTTTTCTACAGTAACAGGCACCAACTTTCTAGCGGAGACCGTCAGAGCCGTATTTATACAGCTGATTTCGGCAAAGCCACCACGTGCTTTCCCAGAACTCCAAAACGCGCTGCTGTTGATGGGACAGGTGTAGGGAGGTTTCCAGATGATGGCAAAACAGCCAGAGCGAGATATGTTGGCACTGACAGGGACAAAATCCAGGAAAGTGATGGGGTGGGAAGTGAGCAGGCGAAGAAGCTCCCCAGGAGCTGGGGAGGGCAGGTTCCTCACTTTGAGACAAATCCTGATCTACCTTAACACACTTCAGAGTTATAATGGAACCTGAAACCAAGAATTCCCACAGATCAGCGACAACCGAGGGACCCGTTCGTTTGCACAGTGAGGATTTCCCCCAGAGAGGTCAAACCGAAACACGCACCAGTTGTTTGAGACCTGTTCCTGGTTTCCTTGCCGCTGTTTTCCTGTGTTAATGCCTTGTACGGGATTTGGCTTTCTGTGGACTTTTAATGAAGTGCAGCTTTCACACAGAAGCCCAGGCAAGGGATTCAGAGGTCACAGCGCAAGCGTAACCCAACTGCCACCGGTTTAGATCTTGAACGTACATTGAAACACCGATTTCTCTTCTATATACCCAAGTACCTGTAGCATCTTTTGATCTCTCCAGGTTTGTCTGGAGCCCAGGATTTGAACCCAAGCTCATAAAGCAGCCAAGGAACACAGATGCACCGCAGGGCCTGTGCATCATCTTCAGGCAATATTCAGCGCAGCACACGGGGAAAAGCCTGAACTTATTTTATTCTCATGCTAATCTCCTAGAGCTGCTAAGCAGAACCTCCCAGTTTATTTTTACACATATACATCTATCTGCAATCCAAAGGAAGTCCTTATTTTGCCAGCTCCGTCGTAGGCTTAAGTGGAAAAAAATCAATTTAGGCCAGATTTAATTGTAGTACAGGAACTTCTGGTCAAACACAGTTTTACTGGAAACTCAACCCAGAGTTTCCTTATGGGAGAGCTTTACTGCAGGACTCGGTGTTGCTGAGGAGAGGCTGATTATATACAATTACACAGACTGCTTATTTCTTCATTGTAAAACGTCCTCTGCTTCTTATGGCATATATTTTGAAAATTATTATGGACGAGAAGATGACTTAAAATCCTCCAAAAGGGCTCAGGGGTTCATGAGGCTGTGTCAGTTCAGGGAATAACACTCTAAAAGCCACCTTCTAAGTGGCCTGAATGTTTTGTACACCTTTAAAAATAAAACCAAGCCGCTAGCAGTACTGGAGAAGCAGCCTTTCGCCTCATGCACGGAGTTCAAGTTACTCCTGGGTTTTGTTACCGACTTTGAAGGTCTCATTTGCAACCAATGTGGCAGAGGTGGGACTGAAGTCAGGATGTGGAATCCCGGGGAGGGAGGAAGATGAAAAGGTGTTTTTTTGGCAGAGCTGCGTGCTGAATAGGCAAGAAGGCAGACAACAAAAAGCCTTTGTGTACCTGCTAGGAAAACAAGGACTTAGCTCCGCCTGACCGAAGCAAACAGTTGTGGTAGATCCACAGCCCTCCTGCTCCTCTGTCAGAGGTCACCGAGCCTGAAGTGGAGCTGGGCAGAGAGGACAAGAACCGACCCCTCCAGCCCCACGTCTCTGTCCCTGTGCAAACCCACCCAGGCAGCGGGTTCCCAGCTGCAAAGTCAACACCAGCAAAGAGCCAGAGTGGGACAAGTCTGTCTAACCCACCTCCCCGGCTTCTTACCTGACGGTTCAGCCGGATGGACAGTATGTTACTGGAATAGCTGTAGTTGCAGATCTCTGTCCCTTTCTTGAAGTGGTACACATTCATTTGCTGTGGCTTGGCATGACTGACCACAACCACAAGGCTGCTGGAGAACAGACGTTCCACGATGTAAACATCTGGGATTTCATCTGGGAACAGAAGGAAGGCAAGACAGAGTCTTTAGCTTGGCTCATGGCTGGTTTGTTTGCAGCAACCAGTGACACTCGGAAGGGAATCGGGTCGGAAGACTCAGTGTGAATGTGTTCAACATCTGCTTTTCTTAAAAATTTCTCATACCTGGCACAAAGTGTTTAGGTCAGAGCAGGAAGGAGTTAATGAACTTTCCCTTGAAGGCAGAATTTAAGTCAGTCCCCTTTGACAGTGCTGTCAGGGCCCTCCAGCTGAAGCTAATCCTTGGTCCTCCAGCTGTAGTTAATCCTTGGAAGGGTATATAAAAAGGAGGAGCTCAGCTATGGGAGAAGAGGATTGGCTTGGTTGGGGCCTTTCCTGGAGGGTGTAAGCAAGCTGGGACTTTCTGAGGTAAGGAACAAGTTGAGTGTAACTCACTGTTTATTCTCCATGGTGCCTTATTTCTCCCAGTCCCCTTGGGGAATGCTGCTCTGTTTAATCCCTCCCTGTCCCTGGGGCTGTGGTGAGCTCTGGTGTGTCTTGCAGAGACCATGTTTGGGACACCTCCTGTTGTGTGGAGGAGGCACCATTGCAATGGTCCTGGGGGAGCTCTACCTAAATCATCAGGGGCTGTGACTTGTGGTGTTGATAGTCATGAATGGTGGCCAGTGCTTGGGTTGTCCTGCACTGCTCCTGTCACCTCCAGAGTGTCACCAGCAGGGATCTGTTTCTCTTTGACCCTTGGTCTGACTCTGGGGGCAATCCAAAATCCTAAATACTTTTGAAATATGTCTATGGCTTGTTGCTGTATAGCAGCTGAGCTGCCCTGGGGGATTAAAGAAGAAAGGAACCTGGACTCTGTGCCAGATAATGCGGCTCTCTCTGGTTGCCAAGGCTTCCTCCATGGCCAGCAGAGAGAGTGTAGCATCTCCCAGCTGGGAGTTGTATCTTGGGTGCATCTCAGCCGAAACACTTCTGGCTGTGGTGTGACCCAGACCAGAGTACATGCTCTGTGAGGCCTGTCTTGTTTTGGGCTGTGAAGCCATTGCATGCTGCTCTGAGCACAGCTAATAGCTGAAAGCCTGCTGTGAATGACCTTCTTACATGGAAAACCTGTTAAAAACATCTTGCTTGTAAATACCACATTGGGCTAAAAGCCTGTGAGTTATCCAGCATCCGTGCTGGGAGTCTGCAGTCTCCTGTCTGCAGATCTGAAACATCCTAGTGCTGAACTACCTCTGAGCGCTGGTTTGTAGGAGAAACTGCTGCTGTCAAACTGACAATAGTGAGAAATAAGCTGGACTCTAAACTTGAGGGACTCCTTCAACTTTGAAGGTATTGCTGGCTGTTCAGAAGCTTCTCCAAGGCTGCAGCTCACTCTGAAGGCTGCTGTGCACAGGGCAATAACCAGAACTGTCCCTCTCTTGATGTGTGGGTACAGCAGGAACAGATGCCACATGTGCAGTGGCATTGAGCAGGATCAGCCCCTCCAGGCAAGCTGAAGTGCAGTAACACAGGTAAAGTCTGTCAGCTCATATTCCACCGCAGCGAAACAGGAGACTTACTGCTTTCATGGACCTGGTCCAGTTGCTCCACAGAACTTAAGGAGAAAAGCCTGTATCCAGTTGTGGTTCCAATTGCCAGGGAGCTGCAAAGACAAGACAAAAAGCTTGTTAGCTTAGATCTTGTGGCCTCCAGGTGACAGCAAGAGAGTCCCTGCATGCAGAGGAAAGGTGTCATTTCTGGCACAGTGATCCATGAAGGCAAGACTTCAGTTTCTACTCTCACCCTAAAGCATGGAAGGTGACAAACCCAAGAATCCTGAGGTAGCCTGTAGAAGAACCCTGATTTCTGCGGGCTGTGGGAGCTTTGCTCTCGCTAACAGCAGTGTGTGCAGGCATGTAATGCGAGGCACAGCCATGCCAAGCACTGGCTCTGCTCTGCTCCAGATATAGCAACCAGCAGCATCTCAGTCTTAAATCAGCAGCTGGCCCAGAATACCAACGCAGAGCGTTTGTGGCAGTGACCAGCGGGTTCACGTCAGCACCACGTTGCTGCCCATCGAAATGCTGTTTGTTTTAGACACAGTAAGCGCAGAGGTAATGCTATTGCCAGGTGTGAGTGGTGTCTGTGATTCTTATCTCATAGCCTGTGACCTGATCTCGGCTCTGGACTGTGCAGTCGCTCCTGCTGGATGGTTGTTGTCCCACTTGGAAATGGTTCTCAAATGATCAGTTTGGAAGCAGGTGAACCACAGGGAAGGGTGAGAGGCTCCCAGAAAACCCTCTGTCCTGGGATGGTTCTTTAGCACCGGCTGCTCACACAGAGCAACTGAGTCCTGGGCAACCGGGCCACTGACAGAGTGGCCACAGGTCAGGGGACAAAACCCCTGGGCAAAGTGACTTCTCCAGCCATCCAAAAATGCTCCCCTAGCTGCTGGGGAGGGAAAAAACGGCGATTCCTCTGAATTTGCTGCTTCCCTTGGGCTCCCAGAGACCCAACCTGGGGCACCGGAGGGTGTTTATGGGGAGCCAGGTGCCCCCAAGACGGGGCCGAGGGATCCCCCAGGGCTTGGAAGGGAGCGAAGAGCCTCCTCCGGGGGTCACTCCCGAAGGGCCGGCCCCGCTCCGAGCCGTCCGGCCCCGCCCGGCCACCGCCGCGCTGCCGTCGCTTCCCCCCTCGCCCCGCGGCTCCCGCCCCGCTTACGTGCAGTCCTGGTTGTAGGAGAAGCAGCTGAGCACCGCGGGCCCCCCCGGGGCCTCGGCCGCGGCCTCCATAGAGCGGGCGCGGCGGCTCGGCCCGCTCCGGCCCCCGCGCCGGCCCCGGCCCGCTCCGCCGCGCAGGCGGCGGCCAGGGGCGGTGCCGCTTCCCATTGGTCAGAGGGGCCGCGCCATCTGCGGATGGACGCGCGGTTTAACCTATCCGCGAGAGGCGGATGAGACGGCCCCGCCTCCAGGTTTAGCGGAGCCGGCTGCGATTGGCTGGCGGCGGTGAACAGCTGTGCGTGGCCACGTGGTGATGTTGTGGTTGCATCAGACGAGCGCGGGCAGCTGTTGGGGAGGGGGGGGCACATCTGGGGGACGGGGCACATCTGGGGGGGCTCATCGCTGCCTGCAGCGGCTTGAGCGGCGTGACAACCGGGAAAAGGGTTGTCTTGCCGAGGGGGACACGGAGACAAGTGGCTGCGGGGGGGGGCCGGGTCTGGTTTGGGGAGGCGCGGTGAGGCGCTGGGGCGTGGGAGGGTCCGGTAATGCGGGAAAAGTGACGCTGACACCGCTGAGTCGCTGACCAGAAAGCAAGACAGCCCTCCTCTCTGCCTCCTTGGCTAAATGAGTCTTGGAAGCATCGAGTTTTTCCCGTTTTCACAAAATTTACCCTCTAAACTTACAGCGTTTGTGCACAGAACAGCTTCATTCATGTGATTAATGCCACTGCTACCTTGTGGGGTCAAATCTACTGCAGCAAATACAAAGAAAAACAAACCCCAGAGCCAGACGTTAAATGACAAATGTTCTAGAAGCCAGTACAATGACATTAACAGTGCACAGAAACGCAGGAGTAGAGCCTGCAAAACCCCTAATTAGATGAGTAATCCTCATGTGAGTGCTGAAGTCATTGGGCCTCGATCACTTGATGTGCACCACAGGACTTTTGGAAAAAGAGCCACATGTAATACCATCCAAATGAGGCAGATTCCATGTGGACACATATATCTGCCTAGATTAATCCCCCTTTGCAGCACGAGGGCCTTGGAGTGTCTGCAATATTCACCTGTTATGGAGTTTAAGACTTGCAACTGTGATGATGATTGATTTTTTTTTTTTTTGGGAGAAAGTATGAAAAGAGCTTCAAAACAGCATTAGCTTGGAGCGAGGCTGATGGCAGATCGTCCCTAGGACACGGAGTACATGAGCGACACTGCGAAGGCAGCAGGGGAATCATCTTAAATTCATTGTGTTTAGGGGGTAAATATCTTCTATTCATAGGGGCCTAGTGGGAAGCTCTAATAAAACCCCCAAATGAAACAGAAAAGCTGGCTGTGTGTGTCCTGAGATTGTCCCTGTGGATCAGCATAGCTTGATTTTGAAACAGCGATGTCAGATGGAAAATGAGGTTGGAGAGCAGGAAAAAGTTCAAAACCAAAACAGAATACCCAACAAGCCAAAACAGGGAGTCAGTGCCTTGTGTTTCAAAAGAGCCCCAGTTTCTGAGCAACTGCTACAGCTGGATCTTTGCTGCTTGGGTAATCACCATGAGCTGGTTTTAAAATGAAGCCTTGAAAAAGCAGAGCCACAAAAATATCTGAGGCTTGGGCAACGTGATTATTTTTGTAACTTGACTGATGCAACCCCGTTGGTCAATCTTCCTTTCAGCCTACAATGGCTGTTTAATTAGCAGAGGTGGGAGAAACAAGCAGTTCTTGTCCTCTGCTACAGTGTGAAAACCTTGGAGATCTCGGGATCTGTGCCCTGGCAAATGAGGGCACTTGGGCTTTGGGCATGAAGCAGAAGCTGAGGTCTTTCTCATAAAGAAATGAAGTGTTTCTGATGTTTGGAATATAAAGAAATAGCTAAACTGGTTTTTCAGGAACACAGCTTTGGAAGGAGGCAGTAGTTAGGGTAGTAAGATTCTGAGGTTGGTCTTGGGATCTGGGCATATGTCACACCTGAGGAAAGCAGAGGCGGCAGAAGGATAGTTCTTGCTCTGATGTGTGCGTTTGTTGGGAAGAATATATCGGGTTATAAAGGGCTGTTCCCTTTCCTGACAATCCTGTGACTGCAGTAACCATTAACAGTAACAACCTCAACTCTGTCAGGAGCTCTAAAACCAGTCCAGAGTGCAGCCATCTGATTGTGAGTATTTTTCAATGCGGAAAACTTTGTATGACAGATGTTGGTTTGTGTTCTCCACCCTGGGTGTTTGTATTCAAGCCTCAAAGAGGAAACGGAGGTGAAGAAGCTGGGAAATCGGCCGCAGTGCCTAGAAAAGCTGCTCCCCGCTGGGGCATCCTGTGTGTTGCCCTTTGACAAGAGAAGGTTTAGGTACCTGTGGACAGCTTTTAAGCTTTTCCTGGGCTCGGTGTTTAAATTCCAGCCAAGCTCTTCCCTCTGAAATAAAACCCTGCTCCTACTGATAGGTCTGGCATTTGAATGAAATCTGCTACAGAAAATAAAAGATCTTGACAGGGGATAAACCTGCTAAATATCCTTCAGTGGTATTCATGATAACCAGGAGTCTTAAGGGTCTAGAGCCTTCCGGGGGAAGAACAGGCAAAACGTGAATGTTTAATAGGGAGAGCAAGCATTTCTCATAGCAAGGAAACCATCTTTTGCATGTGAAAGGAATGGGGACAGGTGGCACATACATATTTGTTTTGCGCTTATCACCCTTCCCAAGTGGTATCATGATCCTGGAGGAGGAAGAGGAGGTTGTAGCCCAATGTTTCAGGGCTTTAATAGCACAAACTGTCAGGACCAGAACTGCCTGTCTCGGCTGCTCTAAGAGCTCCAGGCAATAACTGCTGCCATCTGGTGCCATGAGTCCGGCTGCACACGCCGTTCATGCTGGTCCAGCATCGGGACACAGAGAAATTTCTACATGTTAAATTGAGAGAACAGCTTTTGCTTATGCTTTAATTATCCAAGGGGTTACCTGCACCTCCACCAGCCTTCAGCAGGAAAAAACACTGACTTTGGAGAAAGTCAAGTAGTCCTGCTAATAAAGTGTTATCTAAAGGAATGTGGAATTTATACCTTACATTCTTCCATTCCTCTCTTGCTTTGATGAGTTGTTTCTTGTTTACGTCAGAAAAGTTGTGGGGTTTGTTTTGGGGTTTGCTTGCTTGTTTTTAGTACAGTGGAAAAGCGAGAAGTGCAGAACTGGAGACTGCATGTGTCAGAAGTCAATTTGAGTTTTGAAGGACAGTGATCATAAGATCCAGATCCTGGAGAAGTCATCAGTTCAAAGGCTTTTTTGATATCACGATTGCTGTATCAAATGTGAAAAACTGGGGTGCCAGGGAAAGAAAAACAAGGGGCAGGACACATTTGTGACAGTTACCAGCAGATTGGTTTGTCTTGCTAATTTGTCTGGACAGGTTCTAACCCAGTGTGGGGAGGGGACAGGGACGCAGTGTCCGTGCCATGCACGTACAAGCAGTTTCAGTGCACTCTAGGTACAGAAATGGGGAAAGACGCATCGAGACCTCGAGAGCCATCTGCTGGCCCTGCCAGAACCAGGGTGACACAAGGACAAGAGCAGCTGTGCCCAACGCCACTGCCAGTCTGGAAGTCACCAGAGTTTTTTGAGCTTTGCTGCTTGTAGTTTTTCTTTTCAGTTTTTGCTGCTGACCCTGAGCCAGGTTCTGCTGTTTAATGAGCAGCCCCTTCAGCAGCCTTTGCCAAGGTCAGGGAAGAGCTTGCAGCCTAATGCTGTGTTTCCTTGTCAGTTGGATTAATGCTCCTTATCTCGTCCTCACTCTGGCAAACATCCCATTTCCCTAACCAGTATTAGGACATCATGATTACCCTGGTAATGGATTATCCCGCTGGAGGCTTTCACAAAATGGGTTGTCGCACTGCTCGCGGGCTGAGGGTGGTGGATCTTCATGTCTCTTTGGGCGCACACTGGACTTTTAAAAAGCCTTGGAGTCTTTCCAGCTGAGAACCATAAGACCTGGACCACAAGGAGTAGAGGGGTTAAAAGTGGAAGAGGGGGTGAGAGAAATTTTTGCCTTCCACTTAACTCTTAGATACGGGACTAACTAACTACTCCGTAATTACCTAAAGATCAAGGAATGTCCTGACATGAGAGATCAGACAAGTAACATTGCGAGTGAAGGCTGGGTGTGACCAGCTCGGGGTGATGGGGGGATGCTGGAGGGGTGATGGTTCCTTGCCCGAGCTCCCAGCATGGAACTCAGCCCCATGACCTGGGCGACTTTCTCCCCTTTCATAGTAGAGGAGAAATGGCCCAAAACATGGGTATAATAAATACATTCATAGCAGAAACAACTTGGTTCTTGTTCAGAGAATGCAGGGAGGCATCTATGCTGCCCGTGGGACGTCTCTTCATCTTGCTCCTTCAGATTTAAGGGGTTACAGTTGGAGGCTATATCGTGTTCCTGCGGGCACAGCATATGCCGAGCAAGCCTTAGTTGACGTTCCAAAGACTTATTGTTTTTAAAGTGGGTTCCTTCCATCTGGGAAAATGTTGTATTATCGTGGAGGGGGGAGGGAGGTGGAAACTTGCATCAGAAATCGCTTGATTCTGCAGCCAGTTTGTTAGATGTCGGGCCAGGCATTGTTTAGATGTCAGTCCAGACCAAGAATAGTGGATCTGACCGACTGTGTGGTGTGCTTACTTTGCCACCTGCTTTTGGGGACAAGCGCATAAGCAAATAGCTGTTTTGAATGCTTTTATATGTCTGTTTATCTTGCAAGAGAGCTGTGCCACAGCTGATGCTCAGGGAGGGAGCTCTCCCCAGACTGCCGCTATGTTAAAAGCACAGGAACTGAGGATTCTTTTCAATGGGGGTATTTGTTACAAAACAAGCACTGGTAGTATTTCGCATGCGTTCCCGGAAAAGAAGTCAACAGTAGCTGCACACCATCTCATTGCTCTTTAATTTGGTTTGCGTCAGAGAGATCTTGAAGTCAAGAATTGCATTTGCAGATGCTTGGGCAGTTCACAAACCACTGAAGCTGCCCAGAGGTTGTATAAAGTTAACGATGCAAAACACAGACTGTTCACGTCCAAATGGCAGAAGGCAAAGAGCTGCCGCTCTCCCATCTCCTTCCCCCTCTCTAGGGGACCGAGCCTCACAGGGTCTTTTTTTGCTGTGCTCTGCGTGCTGTTTTCTATCTTCCAGCTCTCTAACCTGCGGGTTTCCCACTGTGCTGATCCTCGTCCTCGCTCGGAGCTGAGGAGAGTCCTTGAAATCCTTCACACTTGTGCACAGATGCCTAAGCAAGGAGTTCACAATAATTATTTTCAGGAGTGTGCTTAGAAACTTCTTGCTCCTCTTTTGCGGTGCAGGTTAATTGCTGGTCTAGACACAACTCCTTAGGTCAGAAGAAAGGACATTAAGTTCCAGTTAAACATGGATGGCAGAACATCGTTATCTGTGTTAGAATTTAATCAGGGTCCTGTGGCTTTTTCCAAGTGTCATTGAGCCCGTCCTGAAGCACAGGCAGGAGAGCTGTGTGCCATACCTCAGATAACGATGGCACCCGGGCTGGCTGCGCTCTTGAGCTGTTCGGCATTTATTCGGGAGCTAAAATGTTCCCAGCGTTGCCCCTGGGGTGCTGGAAGCCTTTGGTTGGAACCACGCTGAGCGTCTGAAGGGCTGTGCTGCAGCAGGCACGTCCCGCAGATGTCCGTGGGTCCCCCGACTGGCCTATCTGTAAGATCTGGGCACTTCAGGGCATTAGTTTTATTTTCTTTTTCTTGGCTCTTGGTTACTCTGTTTTGAGACTTACCAGTCGTTTTCTTCTCCTTCAAAGTAACATATGGGAATGATTTGAGATCTGCTGCTCAAAGCAAACTCGCTCTGCACTGGGGCCCGTTTCACACAACCGTCTGCCCGGTTGATGTGCAGCAAGACCAAAACCGGCTTCCACACACCAGCTCCCAGGGTCCAGAGTGGTTTTTAGTTTACAGCACAGGTCAGGATGGGGTTAGAGGAGGAAGCTCGAGTGCTGTCTTTCAGACTGTGTGTTTTTTTGATCCTTGGTGCTCCTTAATTGCCTTTCTTGTGGCAAAGTTACAGAAGTTGATACCAGATTTATTTACACTATAACTCATGTAGAGTTTCAGGCTCCCTGGCAGGAATTGCGTGTTGCTGGGTGCTGCGTGGCACGTACCCTTGTTTTCTCCTTGCACGCAGGTATTCTGACATGTCACACTGACGTGTTACCCTGACGTGTCACACCAACAGCTGCCAACTGTCAACTCCAGAGCCTGGCCTGGAACCCAGCAGCCCTCAAATAGACTATTGTTCAACAGGAATACATTTTTTCTGCCTTTTGGCTCTGAATCTATGGCTTTTCCTATGAATCGCAGTGTATAGTCTCAGTGAGCAGCAGCAATAGGTGGTTATTTTCTATGCTAGTTAAAGCTTAAACAAAATACAAGAAGATGTGCCCGAAGGACACAGTGTGAACCCTGCACCGACATTGTCACAGCCCACAGTGAGCTCACAGGTTTTAGTTCCATGGGCTTTCTGATTGCTGGTCGATGTGGATTTTAGGGCTGTTGGGGCTAATTGCAGTTTCTGTTGGTAGAAGATGCTTTTCTGTGCATCTTGGGAGCCTGCTTGGGCATTAAGGATGATAGATTTGCATGATTTAACGTGTAAAACTGTGTGTGTGGGACAAACATTGGATGCTTCGATCTGACACTTGTTTGATTCTTTTGCTTCTAATGGCTTGTCTGAGATGGTGGTACCTCATGATATTAAATTGGGATGGTATCTTCAGCGAAAGAACCCTGCTGTTAGAACAACTGTGTACTGCAGCGGATAACACTGCTCAGGAAGTGTGTTTTTTTGTTCCGTGCACACAGCAGGGGTGGAATTCTTGTATACTCTTATTTCCCAGCTCACGTAACTGCCTATTCCCTGAGCTCCCCAATCGCTGCCCCGCTGTTATTCCTGGCAGACTGCGTTTGCTCACGGAGGTATTTTTTCTGGCCCAGTGATCTATGATTTGTATTTATTATTTATTTCCTTGTTTTCCCTTCAGGTGGATCCAGTGGCTCCTCAGCATCTTCAGCTTCAAGGTACCCCGGTGTCCTCTCCCCATGTCATCCTCACTGTCCCACGCACAACAACCTCCTCACCCGCTGCCTTGTCCCTGATCTCCTTCCCCTCGGCTGACCCGCCGCAATCTCACATCGTCCTTGCTGACTTTACGTCTGCAGGACAACACTGACTCAGCCAGTATCTCTGTGGGGTTTAAATGATTGCGTGGTGGTGAGCAGAACAGAAATCCCTGACTTCTTTCCTTCCCAGCGACCATTCTTAGCTTCTATTACTTGTTGATCACCGCGTTGATAAATAGCACCATAAAAATTAGAGTAATAAATTTTAGTCTTTGTGAGAGCTTCTGGGAAGCTTTGTTAAAAAGCAAACAAATTATCTTCCCACTTGGGATGTTTCAGATGCTTTTTTGCAGACAAATTTATTGGTCTTTTCTGAGACCAGGAATATGTAACCTACATGGCTTAGTGTAGGATGGAGATGAGCCAAATGCCTAAGAGTGCTGAGGTGGCATTATTGCTCAGTTGATAAAATAGCTGTGATGATCTTGAAGAGAGCTGCTGGTTCAAATAATGAAAATGGTGCTTTTGGGTCCCTTATGAGGGTGAAGCAGAAGTGGCTAAACACATAAACCTAACAGTAGAGGACTTCACAAAAATGAGTGGATACACTGGTCCAGGTTCTCCATGGCAGTTAGATAGTCAGCTCCTCTTAACTTGCAGGGACCTAAATATCTGCACATTTTCTTCCAGGATCTGCCTAGAAATATCACACTTCAGGCAGTGTTTCTTCATTTAAAAACGAGAGCAATCAAGCTGCTATGACTTAAAGTCCTATCTGCAGCTTTCCGCAGGTCTGTGCTGTGACACATGATGATTCACAGCCCCTGCCTGGGGACTCATCTCTTCTCGTCCCTGCTCAGACTCCACCAGTATTTACCAGTCTGGGAAACTGAGTGTCCCACTGCTCGGGACATGTGATGGTTACAGTCACCGAAATCTGTGCCATGCGAACCCGTAGTGCTTGCATTGGGGTTTGAAGCAGGGCTGGCTACTAGATTTGCCTAAAAAGCAAATAAAAGTGTCTCTGCTGGGTGTTCTCTGGCAGCTCCTCTGCTCCGCGCCAGCCGCAGCCTCGGGCGACGTTGCTTCATGAGAAACTCTCAATGCGTGGAGTTGTTTGAAATGAAAGTTGTGGGAATTAGTGCTGACGGTAAGGCAAGTTATTTACTCAGGAATGTCTATTGCTGAATTAGACAAGAGCAGGGTCTGACTGTAATTCAGACCAAATGGAACAGGGCTTTGTTTGTTTTTAATTCCTCTTACGTCTTTAACCGTGTAAGAATTAACACATGAATACATATGAGCATCTGCTTATGAGCAGCGTGATTTAACTTTCCGAGATAAATCAGGGCTGACTCACAGTGGAGGAGCTGGACACAGTGAACAAGAGGGACCTCAGGTTGGCATCACAAGGCTCCTTTTGAAAGCCCGTTCTGTTCCCTTTATTCCGCTCCTGCCTTGGTCTCTGAACCCTCTGGCTCCAGCGCTCAGGACACGATTGCACCACGAGCACAACACCAGGCTTGTTTTCTTCATGGAGAGAATGTTGCAGAGCAGGTTTTACATACAGGTCTGATCTGTGTTCCGGATGGGATCTATCCCAAAACACACCGGGGCTTGGCCAAACAAGGTGTGAGACGTGACAATAGCAGACAGCTTGCAGACAGGGAAGATTAAAAGCAAACAATAGTTTTAAAAAGTGTGTAGGGGGAATGTGCACAACTTTGTTCCCCCCTGGTAATGTTCAGAAACTTCTATCAGGTTGTGTTATCAGTTCAGCAGGTAGATTTGACACCTCAAAGTATTTCACAAATATTTATGATTCCTTACAATTCATATTGAGATGGAATTATTTTTTGGCAAAAGCTCTAATTTTTGGGTTACTGTCAGAGAATCCTGGACCCTGTTTTCTAATTAACCTGTAACAGAAGCAATCAGACATTTAAGGAATGTGAACTGGGGGGCTAGTTTTGCTGTTGTAAATGCAGATTAAAGATCTAGACCTAAGCTGTTTCTTTAATACGAGAAATATTGAAGAAACACCATGTAGGATCATTCCTGATGCCTTGGGACAGCATTGTAACAGCACCAATAGCTTCTATTCTCAAAATATACAACCAAAGGGATTCCAGTAACAATATAATGTGTGTTAAACAACTCTCCTCAATGAGTTCAGCAGCGGTGGGTTGTGGTTGAAATGCTCTCCCAGCAGTTGTAATATTGAGTTGTAAAACTCTGTTATTTTTCCCAGCTATAGGGAGATTCCAGCCCGAGCTCTTTGGCCACTTCTCATGGGCTTTATATACACAAAGTCATGGGATTCACAGGACTCACCTGGCCCATAATGACACGTGAAATATGGATTTTAAATCGATTATCTTTGCTGAACTTGAACACAATTTATTTTTCTCCCTGGCAGTGTCAAGGTCGGGGTTCACCACCACCTGCAGCCCTATTACTGATCAATTAACGCCTCGCAGGGGAGAGCCCAGCACCGTGAGCCCTGACCGGGCGTACACCGCGGGAAGGCCGCGCAGCTTTTCTCCAGGCACCCTCCGTTGCCGCACCGGCGGGTTCCCCCCGCCGGGGACGCGAACCGGGGTCTCGCCCACGGTGACCGGGGGAGCGGCGCGGCCGGTACCTCCCCGCCACCCTCGCGCGCCTTAAAGCCGCAGGCGACGCTCAGCGAGGTGGGGCCACTTCCCGGGCATCGAGCGCCCCCTTGGAGATGAGGCGCCCTTGCGTTGCCCCTTTAAGGTTACCGCGGCGACGGGTCCGGGTGAGAGCGAGGCGCATTGACGTCACGGCGGGCGGTGATTGGTGGAGCCGGCTGGTTTCCGCTGGGAGCTGCCGCCGTCGCTGTCGCCGAGGCCGCGGCCGGGACGGGCCGGGACGGGCGGGGGGCGCTGAGGGCCCGGCGGAGCCGCCCGCGCCAGGTGAGCGGCGGCGCCCGGGCCGGCCGGCGGGACAGCCCTGAGGAGGAGCGGGGGCGGCGGCGGGGAGGCGAGGCCGGGCGGGAAGGGCGCGGAGCGGGAGGCCTGCGGCCTTGGGGGCGGGGGCCGGCCCTGCTGAAGGGAGCGGCCCGGGAGCGGAGCCGGCAGCTCCCGGGGCTGCTCGGGGTGGGTGCAACGGCCGCTTTGTTGCCTGGAGGCCTCGCGTTTGAGGGGGGAGAGAGGCCGCGCTGCGTGGGGCCCCGGCGGGATTCCCGGGCGCCGCCCGAGGCGCTGGGCACGGCGGCGTTCGGAGCCTGAAAACGGCCCAGGGGGTTCGTCCCCCGCCCCGGGAACGTTCCGACGGTGCTTTGGCCGTGGGGCTGCCCGCCCGCACCACTGCGCCGTGGCGGTGGCGCCTCTGGGGAGCCCTGGCCCCGCGGTGAGGGGCGGGCAGCGCCCGGGCGGGTCGGAGCAGCCGCGCCGGGGCGGGCGGTGGAAAACCTCGGGTCTGCAACGTGCAGAAAAGATACTTGGTGAAATGCTGCAGTTTTCCTGATTTCCTTGGTGTTTTCTACAGCGGTCTCGCTGTTCTCCCGAGCAGCCGTGTCCGCTGTTGATCAGCACAGGGCTTTATCCATAGAATGTAATTTGTGAGGCTGTCACGGAGCCACCGAGTTTCTCTGCGTCTGTTAATTAGGACTGACCTTCGCTGTGTTAGTTGTCAAAACAAAAGAAGTAACTGGAGAACTTTAAGGCCTTTCAGTCCATGTGAAGTCCACACTTGGTGTTTATGTAGCACATAATACATGTGTCCGTGCGTACTTATGCAGGGATTAACTGTTACAAGAGTGAAACCTGTTTGAAGTGTTGGCAATTTTGCATTAAGTCTGGTCCTCCTGTAATCTCAAGTAGCATAATTCAGAGGACCATGGTGTTATGTTGCTTGTGCGGCCTGTGTTTCTACATCTGCTGCCTCAGTAGCATAAAACACAACATGACTGCACCACTTGGCTTTTCGTTGACTTTTCGTTTCTCAAAATGATTTTGTCTTAGTCCATTTTTTCTCTTTCAAAAGCTGATCCTGGGATCAACATAATCTTACTGCATATTCATAAGGTGTTGCCACTGCCCCTGTACAAGGTAACTTGATTTCTATTTCATCAAAAATGCCCTGAGAAATTCTTTCCTGTTTCTTTAGTTGTCTCAGTGTTAATTGCTTTATGAAAAAAAAAAAATACTTGTTTATATATATGTATATAAAAATGTATTTTTAAAATAGTTCTGTAACCTGGAAGGACGGAAGAAAACCTGCTTAAAAATCTTAAAAAGTGCTGCAGCTGACACTGTAATTTTGAGGTCTGTTGAAAACCCTGCATCATAACAGATGTGCTCTTGATTATTTACAATTGAAGAAACATTTTGGGGATTGCAGTGTATCCAGAGAGATAATTCTGAAATATGGACCAGTGTAAACTGGCAAGTAGCTTTTTAGGAGTAACGCTCATAATTCCATAACTTCCGTTAGTAGACTCTGCCTTGGCATTTGGCAAAGTGGCTTTGGCTTTAGCCTTGACATGTTTCACTTCCGAATACTTTTCATACCGGCCTCTCGGATTCCCAGTTGCCGCCCACCGGTCTCCTGGTCGTCATCCCCGTGACCCCGCACAGACTGTGCAGCTCTGGGAGCTGAGCCTCCAGTCCCGTCAGATACTGGGTTTAATCTGCAGAAGGTTTAGGTGGAAGCTTCCCTGACTCTGAGAGCTCACAGGGCTTGAGCTGTTGAACCTTTCTCAGCTCAATTAAATGCTTTTCCTTTTGTGGCTATAGAGCACTCAGATTTTTTTATTTACTTCTAGGTGCTAAATAAATTAATAGATTTTTGTTTCAGGGTTTAGCTTAGTTACTAGTCTTACAGATAAAGGTAGTTTTATGCTGTGGTATCAGTAAGATAATAATGCAGGATAATGTGCCTGGCTATATTGTGCAGTGGTGTCTTTGTTTCCACTAGTTATTTAACCTTCTCTTTCTCTTCTCTTCAGCGATGGCAGCTTCCAGCAGCAGCAGCAGCGAGGAGGAGCGTAGTCTTCGGGAATGTGAACTTTATGTCCAGAAACACAACATCCAGCAGCTGCTGAAGGATTGCATTGTACAGTTATGCACAGTGAGACCTGAACGACCCATGGGATTCCTCAGAGAATACTTTGAAAGACTGGAGAAGGTAAAGATACATAGCAGGAGGGAAGGAGAGTGGAACAGCCTAGATTCATGTCTTCTCTTTGTGATTTAGAGGCTGTTTCATATTTGACTAGTGTTCGTATTGGCCATTTGAAATTGGAACTTATGCTTTTGGAAAAATAAATCCTGTTTTTTAGTAGATTGTGCGAGTTGATCATTGTGTAAAAGCATTTCTGTCATAACAAAGTACACAGGGGAGAACATAAACTGCCAAGGTGTACCCATCTAATGCTCACTCACGTAAGTGAGCAGATAGCAAATGTGGTTGTGTCTGTACTTCCATGTACTTACATGGTAACTGTGGTGTTTGACCTTGGTTAGGCGCTGGTGATCGGCATTGGATTTTTTTATATTGGGATAAATGGTTTACAGTAATTCAGGTACAGCACCAGTAGCAGGTGAGTGCTGTCCTGCAGGCCCAGCTGAAGTCAAATGGAAGTATTTGCATTCCATTTTTTTTTAATGGGTTAAGTATTTTGTATATGAATGAACAGTATGTGTCTGTGGTTGGTGGTGTTGCCCACTTTGTCGAGAGGCAGTTTAAACTAAAGGCTTAGTACTGCTCAAGCTATTTTTAACAACATCGCAGTCAAGACTTGTTTCTGTAAATTCAGAAGATAGAAACAAGGTTTTAAATATGTCTTGCCCTCATCCTTTTGATACGTAGAGCTATTTTATCAATTGGCAAAAGGCAGGAAGTGAAATGTAATTTGAGGAATCGGTGCTCGCTCTGTGGCTATCCGAGAGGTGTAAAATGTAATTGCGCTGCTCTGGTTATCTGGTGTGTGTCTCCTCGAAGCGGTGGTGTTATCCACGGCCCCTGTGCACCCCTGGAGCGGAGCGGCAGCCACACGGTGAGCTGCCCAGCTCGGGGGGACAGTTTGATCAAGGACACTGGGACAAACCCGGCTTTTCAAAGTGCCGGGAACTCTCGGAGAACAGATCGCTCCTTGTTCTGTTAAGCTGGGTCCCAAAACCCCATTTCCTTAATGCTGGGAGAAAGTAATTTGCATTGCAAATGCTCTGGCTCTAACGTTGGCTTTTTCGGTTTGTTCTTAACCTGATTTTAGTTGATTAAGGTGCATCTTCTGGTACATAGAAGAGTCAAATTTCTGTGTGCCCAATTGGTTAGGCTTCATTTTATTGTAAGTATGCCTGTCTTTACAATATCATTACAACACAGCACAACAGGTGCTGAGGGAAGTGAGGAAAATGTGTAACTTAATGCAAAGTTGACAATCTGTGGTTTGCAGAAAAAAAATACTGTTTGGCCTCTAACATCCTTCCTGCAGTTCTTTTCTAAGTGGTGTTCATATTTCTTTCTCCTAAAATAACTGTTGGTTATTGGGTATCGAGTTGGTCCATGACTTGACCTTGTTTCAAAAGCTTCTCATGTAACGTGGATTTCCGAGGAATTGCTCTTCTGTCTCTCAAATCAAAAAAGGCTTAACGCCTCGCAGCCGAGGGAAAGAACGGCTGAGTTTGCCATTGGGGAAAACGTCTTTATCATTTGCAGAATTTCTTCATTGCCTGTTGAATACACTAGTGGAAAGTAGAATCAACTTGTTTATACTTTTTAATTTATTAAACTATTAGTGTAACTTATTAAAGTAAACACCATTGTGCTAGGAATGTTATGAATGAAAGGCATATCTACCATCTGTTTCGGAAGGGCTTTTGATCTTGCTCTCGTCTCCTGTTTGCCTTAATGTGGGAGTGACAGTACACAGGAAGCTCCCTTGCACTGCAGACTCAATTGGAATATAATATCTGGTGGCTTTTTTTTTTAACTGGACTGTGTGACACAAACATGTCTTCCTTCCTGTTTAGGAGGAAACAAAACAGTTGTTGAATCAACAGAAATCTGGTTCACGCTCAGACTCGCGGGAGGATGAAATCTCTCCTCCTCCTCCCCTGAACCCCGTGGTTAAGGGTCGAAGAAGGCGCGGGGCCATCAGTGCTGAAGTCTACACAGAAGAGGATGCTGCATCTTACGTTAGAAAGGTGCTCAAACTTTTAAACGTTGCTAAGAATTGCGTGGGCTATCGGAAGGTTTAACACCACCCTCTGTCCAGTGTATTAAATCACGGAGCTCCTGTAGCCTGTTAAGTCTTGTGATAACTGTAGAAAGCAGACCTGTGCGTGTAGCTGTTTAATTGGAGGTTAGAATAAACTTTCATGCAATTAAACCCTTCATGCGTAGCACAGACCTGTTCCCTTTGAAGTAATGTATGTTTGTATGTGGATATATTTTATATACATAAACAGAGTGCTTCCAGTTATCTGACAGCTGCAACAACGTCACGTTTAGCCTGATGGCCGAGCAGACTTGCCGCTGTTCCTAGGAAAACGCAGGTTGAACAGATACTCTTGCAAAAAACCTTACAAACTTAGCATGGAATGACGCTTCCACAGTTGCATAAAATAATGCACATTTACAGCCAGTTTGCACAGAAGATAAATAAAAATGTTGACTATATTTGGTTTTAGATCTATAGTGCTTGAGGGAAACTGAAAAATTTCAGCCAGTGTTCTGTAGCAATTTGGATAATATAGTTATATAAGGGAATGCAGAAATGTTTCTTCAAAAATTAATCAGTTACTTTTTCTGATTATATCCTAGGTTATTCCAAAAGATTACAAGACTATGGCTGCTTTGGCAAAAGCCATTGAGAAGAATGTGCTGTTTGCCCATCTGGATGATAATGAAAGAAGGTAGGAATAAATGTGTGTAGTTTGAGTGCAGGCTTCAGAAAGAGCTAAATGTGTCAGACTGTACAAAGCTGCACAGCCTCTGTACGACCCACAGATTAACCACACAGAGCTTATAGGAAAAGTCTCGGTGGGGTGGAGGTACAGCTGTATGTGAAGGTACAGCTGTATGTACACATGCAGGACAGTTGTCCAAGCAGTTGTCTAATTTTGATTTCCTTTTTTCAGTGACATCTTTGATGCAATGTTCCCTGTCACTTACATTGCAGGAGAGACTGTCATACAGCAAGGTAAGTGACAATGTTTGCATTAATAAATAAGTTGGAGATGGTGAGCAGACTCTGGCCTAGTGCTCTTGTAGTTTTGGGGTTGGTTTTTTTTAAATAAAAACATGATCTGGATGCAGTGAACCCTTTCTTGCTGTGTTATCTGAAGCACAGTTCATGCTAAAGTGAGGACTGGAGTGATTGCAGGAAGATGTGGTTTCGTTGCATATGTTATCCGTTGGAAAGATTGTCATTTGATGGCTCTGTAGAACGCGTTATGTTAGTTTATGGATCCAGAACACCTTTCCAGTGGTGCTGGAAATGCTGCTGATCTCCGGCATACCAGTAGATGTCCCCTTTCCCAGGACTGAGAGGAGTGGGAAATCAGCAAAATGTGAAATTTCACCCTGTAAGCTGTGCAAAATTTGACTCTGCCAATCACGTATTCAATTATTTTTTTCTTCTTTAGGTGATGAGGGTGATAACTTCTACGTTGTTGATCAAGGAGAAATGGATGTAAGCATTATTGGTAGTTTATTAATACATGGTCATCCCTAGCAGAAGAGTAGTCTCATCTTTGTAGACTTCTTCTACAGGTCCTTCCTTTAGCAGCTTTTCTCATGAATTTTTATTTATAGCAGCTTATTTTGCTTTGGAGCCTCTTTGCTCCTTAATGGCTCAATCTGACTGTGCAGGCTGTGCTTTGTTTTGAGTTTCAAAATGAGTGATTCAGACACCAACACAATACTAATGCTTTACAAGTGCAAGGTGGAGTGTGGTTGAGGTATAGGACAGGCTTGAAGAATGACCAGCCTTTTTATTTTCCAGTCCAACTAATCAATAGCTTTCTCTGACAGAGACTTTGAGATTTTATTTCTTATCAAAGGGTCTTTGTATTCTACATGTGTAGTATGTGCACGTGATGTAGAAGAGAGTCCCTTTGATGAAAGTAAAAATTGTGACTGGGACTTGGGTTGGCTGTGAAGTGTTGATGAAACACTGAAATGGTCAACGCTGACTGTGCAGATGTGAGAATTTTCCTTTAAAGAAAATGACGGGGCAGCAGGAGCTTTGTGTTGTCTCTGACCAGCTCAGAGGACACCCCGTGCCTTGGCTCACTGCTGGCCTCTGCCTTTCAGGTTTATGTGAACAACGAGTGGGCAACCAGCGTTGGTGAGGGCGGAAGCTTTGGAGAGCTTGCCCTGATCTATGGAATTCCCCGCGCTGCAACTGTCAAAGCGAAGACGAACGTGAAGTTGTGGGGCATTGACAGAGACAGCTACAGAAGGATCCTCATGGCAAGTATTCTTCTAGCTGTTGCTGCTGACTCAAGCAGCTGTGTGCTCACCTGGAATTATGCCTTTGGTTTTCCTATTCGCTCAGCTTACATGTGTCATTTGACCTTTTATCTGTGCCTGTCCTTTGCCAGAGTTAGTTAATCAAAATCCTGCTATCTGTTTTGCAATCAGAAAACTGATCACTCAGTGTACGTCTTATCAGGCATGGGGCAAGAGGGAATCTTACATTAGTGAACAAAACGATACCAATGCAGTATTAAACTGGACTGAAAATGTAATACCTGTGGGTTAGCTTGTCATATACTTGGATTCTGCTCTGCATTCAGCTTGCTATTTGTAAGTAGTGTGTGCGAACAGCAGTTGTAACTAACTTGAGCAGGTCTTGTGAATTTTGATAAGGTTGTACAGTTAGAATGCATGTAAAACGTGAAGTCTGCAACAACTGCAAAGTACTTAATGAAGGTTGCTGAACTCTGAAATATTACTGAAGTAATTGTATTTGAAACATTTAATCTTGTGTGTTTGGGTTCTGTGAGGCAGGATGCAGTATGTCTTAAATTTGTTCTTGTCTTGAGTTTTATTCGAAGCCTCACATAAAACATGAAGTAGAAAGAGAACTTACTTTGTGCACTTGTTTTTGTTTTTGTTTTTTTAGGGGAGTACCCTGAGAAAGAGAAAGATGTATGAGGAATTCCTTAGTAAAGTATCTATATTGGGTAAGTAAGAAGATTATTGTTCTGAAGTGGAATAAATTGCCATATTTGTAATAAAGCTTTTAGCCAGCATTATGATGATTACAGGCTATTGTGATAATCCATTAAAACTGATTGCAAAGCCTGTGCTGCTTTTCTGCATCATTTCAAAATAATTCTAATTCAAGTCTTGATATCCGATGCACAAACATAGCCAGCAATAGGTTGACCTGTGTATAAAGACAAAGCAAAAAGTATAATTTGTGCCTTGAAAAGATACCCGGTTAATGAACAATTAACTCCATAGAATCTCTGGACAAGTGGGAGCGTCTCACTGTAGCTGATGCATTGGAACCAGTACAGTTTGAGGATGGGCAGAAGATTGTTGTCCAGGGAGAGCCAGGAGATGAGTTCTTCATTATCTTGGAGGTAAGGTCAAAATTATAATAAAAGCTTGGAAATTTTATTTTAACATGGCTTATTCTGTCCCTAAGTAGACACTTCGAGAAAAATGAAATAGCCAAGACGTTTTGTGCTTAGAGAGGACGGAGGACCAGCTGTTTTTATAGAGCAGTCTGGAGAACCACGCAGGGACTGTGGCGTGGTTTTTAGACTGAGATGTCGTAACAGTTACTGCTGCAAAGCAGCTGATTCCTTGTGGAATTCAGTGGTTCGAGTGATGCTGGAAATTCCAATTGTTTAATTACTGTGATTTATTAAAGGGCACAGCTGCAGTGTTACAGCGTCGATCAGAAAATGAAGAATTTGTTGAAGTGGGCAGACTGGCACCTTCTGATTATTTTGGTGAGTTACTTAGTGACGACTATGGTTACATACAACTCTGTCACCATTTCACCTGTGCTGTGTTGATGATAGTGAAGGGATGGATTTGTTTAATTGCTGTTTTGGATCACTCTTGTGGTTTCACTCAATGTGAGGTGAGTATGGGAGTCACTTGGCTCTCAGGTGTGCACGCATGTCACAGAAACGTGATTGTTCTAGAGTGCTTTAATTTAGAAGGGGGCTGGCGGTGATTTGCTCTGAGTTCGCTACCCAGAGCAGAGTTAACTTTGAAACTGCATCAAGTTGCTCAAGGCTGTGTCCAGTCAAATCTCTCATCTCTGCAGGGATGGAGATCCCACAACCTCTCTGGGCATTTTCTTTCACTGTTTAACCAGCCTTGTGAGGACTTTTTATCCTCATGCCTGACAAGAACTTCCTGTTCTACAACTTGGTGCTTTCTCCCTGCCTTTCACTGCGCAGAGAGCAGTCTAGTTGTGTCTATAATCACTCATTACGTAGCTGAAGGCAGCAATTAGATTCCCTCCTTAGCCGCTTTCTCCCCGGGTCAGACTAACCCAGCTCTTTCAGCATCTCTCTGAACATCCTGTGCTGCGGTCCCCAAACCGTCTGGGTGGCACTGCTAGACTTGCTCCGCTTTGTCAGCATCTTGTTTCTGGGGACGCCAAAAGTGTGTGGTACTCTGGGTGTAGCCTCCAAAGTGCAGATCAGGGTCTTTTCTCCTTCTGTCGAAGATTTGCAGCTAAAAGTTACATGGCATTTAAGTTGCTTTGGCTTGGAAAAGCTTATGTGTGCTGGCAAAGAAAGGCTGAGATCCTGTTATAAGCACTTGTGAAGACTTGGAAATAATCTTCACATGGAACTAATCACTTGCCTAGTGCATGTTGATGTATTTTGGATCACAGATAAGAACTGGAGATGTATGCTCAGAGTGTTCCTGGAGCATAATCTAACAGTGTGTAACGAGATTCCTAGGGTCCTTATTTTGGGTTCAGAAGAAAAGTGGCTTGCGGTGCTGAAGCAAATAAAGCAACCTGTTCAGAACCCACTATTTGATGTTTAAATATTTCCCCCTGCAAAAGAAGAAAAAAACTGAACTTTTTTCTCGTGTTTAAGGTAGGTCCTCTCTCCTCAGTCCTCCTGCTAAAGCCCTCTGGTTTTCTGCCCAGTGTTTGATCTTTGTAGATGATGTAACCAGCAAATATGTTGCAAGGCCTGAAGTGGGATGTACTCAAGAGTGAACTCATAGTGCTGGATCTGACCAAGGGTCTGCTCAGCTCAGTGGCTCGTACCAGATGTTCTTTCAATCTATGTCAAGTTTCAGTCTGTTCTAATATTTCCCTTGATGTGTACTCTTGAGACTCCTGCTCTTGAACTAGCCATTATCTCTGCCATTGTGTTCAGGTGCTGGAGACCCATCTCCTGAGGATTTAACTCTCCCTTAGAACCTACTTATTCTTTTGCAAGCCCATGTTTTGGAGGCTAGTGAGTTCAAGAGTTTTAATTGGGCACAGAGGAGGAGTTTCTCGTTTCTCTTCAAGATCCCTCTGATAATGCAGGCAAATTGATTCTCTGAGGAGCGCCGAGATCTTTCCTCAGTCCTGAACATGGAGATAACCAGCCCAACTGCTTAAAACCAAACTAACCCAGAAGCTGATGCTGGGTTTTCTTTTGCTCATGTTGCCAGGAAATGTGCGGGGTAGCTCTTGTCACCAATGGGAAGAGGAGCTTGGTGAAAACTTCATTTCCAAATATGTTGTTTAGCAGTTGTAAGTTATTTGAGGCAAAGCTTCTGGCATCGTTGTGTGTAATTTATGAAATGAGAATCCCAGACTTGAAGACACTCGCCTTCCCCAGCCCCACGGCAGAGGCACGTTCAGTCCTGGCTGCCTGTTGTACATTAGTAGTATTTTACTTCAGTACCGCGGTTCTCTTGCCTGAGTTTCCTAGAAATACCAGAACTGACCAGTAGCACCTTACAAGTGAGAAAAAGAGCTACTTGTTGACTAGGAAAATTAAATGGTTAATTGAAATATGACCTTTTCTCAAACAGAAACAATGTTAAAAATTCTTTAGGCCTTCAGGGAGACTTGAATGTGGACAGGCCTTTTCATTAGAAAAACAAGAAAGGGTTTTTTGTAACTGCATTCACAGTTCTATTATAATGTAACCACATAGATACTTGTTCTGATGAGTGTTAAAACCTGGATTACCTTCTGTTCTATTCCTACAGCAGTTTGAAATACAAGGGGGTAATTTCTTCATCCCTTGCCCGTTGGTTTTTAACACTGTTCGCACGTTCTTGTTGCCCTAGGTGAAATAGCTCTGCTGATGAACCGTCCCCGTGCTGCCACAGTCGTTGCTCGCGGCCCGTTGAAATGTGTAAAGCTCGATCGACCCCGATTTGAACGTGTCCTGGGTCCGTGCTCGGATATTCTCAAGCGAAACATCCAGCAGTACAACAGTTTTGTATCGCTGTCTGTCTGAAACCCTCCTCCCTACCCGAAACATGCTTCACCGACGCAGACTGCTTCATTCCCCTTGTGCAGAGCCACATCGCCACTGGCATTTGCAGCTTCCTGTCTGTTCAAAAAGAAAACATATAATAAAAAAAAATTGCTTGTCATGGCACTATTATTAATTTAGAGCATATTAGTTCTGTGCTCTCTGTCCCATTAAATGAATAGGAAAAGTTCTATGGACACGTTTGCTCTTACAGCTTCTCTCTGTGCAAGTGTCCAACTCGGGCCATCGCAGCCTTGCTTCAGCGAGGGGACATCTCCTGCCACCGTGCCCATTGCCACACAGGAGGGAGGTGACAGAGGGGAGGGGGGTGGAAATTAAAGGGGTTTCTCAAATTGTTGGACAGGTTTTTAAGGCTGTGGTCAGAATCTGCTGTATTTCTTTTCAGACGAGAACTGCCCTTGTCACTGAGCTGCTCGGGGCTCGGGGTTTTGTTTGGTTTATTTTTGTTATAATTTTCTGGGTACTGTAATCCTGGGTTCAATCACGAGGCATCAGCTGCTAAGGAAGCCACAGTTGGAATTGAACAGTATAATTGTTCCTGTGTTTGCTGGTTTGAGATTGCTTAGTTACGTTTTTGTCAAGTGTAAAAGCTTTCAAGGTTAATAGTTCTGCTGAACTACTGCAGTTGTTACTTAATTCACTGACTTGCCGCAACTGATTTTTCCTCTTGTTCTTTCTCCAGCGATAGATATGCCATTCAAAACTCTTCTGTTCGAAGTGGCGAGAACCAAATGTTCCATTAAATGCCTCATTTTGGTCTCTAGTACATCGGTTGGTGTCAGGATGGTGCAGCTGTCCAGCTGTTAGTGATGTTCAAGTATTTAGATTGGTGTAGAGATTGGAAGCAAATGTTTTCTTTTCCCTGCGACTCTTGCTTGTTCTGTATTCCTCAGCTGATTGTCAGTTGGGGTGACCCTTTGTTACCAGGGAAAAGAAACATTGGCTGTTTATAGGCAGCATCAGTTGCGGGTGATGAGATTGCTGGTCCATGTGGATGCCGATATTCTTGGTGAGGCAGAAAAAGTGAATGTTTTAACTTTCCTGCAACACTCAGTTATTTTAAGTTTTTTAATTGGTCAATTCATTTAAAAAATGGCTAATTATAAAGCTAGTTTAAATACAGAAGGTGCATTCTCTTTCCTTGCCTATGGAATTCACATGCCGCATATTTCATACTCACTCTTTTTTCCAAGTTCAATGTGTTGCGGAGTCTTAAGTGTATTTCAGTATTTCCCAGCTTTGTGTTCCATTATTCTGTGCGCACCAACACTTCCCAGAAGTTTTTACTGAATTCCACGGTTCAATACTGGTAGGCAATTTTTAAGGTTTCCTTTAAACTGTAGTTTCTATAAAGTAGCGTAGGTTTGTATTTGGGAGTGACAGCAAGCACTTTTGCATTTGTTGTGCAACTACATCTAATGACGGAGCCCTCGTTTTATTTCCTTTCCGAGGCGATTCACATTCAACAGACTTTTCCCCAGGCGTGTAGATAATGAGAAAGAGTCTGTTAATTGATGCAAAATAATGCTGAGGGTATCAAGCCTTTACGAAAGGTTTCAGGATATTTCCAAACCTGAAATCCCAGTTATGGGGTTTAAACACCTGTGGTTTGAGTTCTCTATTCAGAGGCTGAGTAGAGGATTTGTGCCAGAGTCCTTAAAACGAGCAAGCAAATGCTACCTTTTTGGGTTTCTTTTTTTTGGGTAAAACCGTTTTCTTAAGTTTTGACTCTGTCCGGGTTTTTTCTTCATGTGTGTTCTTTGTGTTACATTTAAAGCACCAAAAACTGTGTCAGCCAGTTAGAGCTCCACAAAAAACTGCACATTTTTTTTATATAAGGCTTTCTTATCAGGTTTCACTACTGCATCTTTTTAGCTTGCTGTTTACTCCCTTTTGTAGTTTTACCTACAGGATTTTAAGATAAATCAGCTAAGTCTGAGTTAAATATTAATGACAGTTATAGCTTTACCTTTGTGTGCAATTTAAATATGTTTGAAACCACGATTGGCATAGTTTTGCCTTAGCTAACATTCAGGGCTTTAGAAGTAATTTTTTGCTAGTCCACCGTAGCGAATTGATGAAGTCTATTGCCCTAGAAAGCTATAGTCAACCAGAGGACCATTTTTGTATTGTTACCTGACTATATAAGTCTGATTTACTGTATGTGCTAATATATTATATTCCTTTTGTTATAGATTGTCCTAATGGCAGGTAAAGCAATAAAATGATTTAAATTCTTAAAAGCAATCAGTCTATTTATTTTATTTTTTCTCCATCTGTATATTGTCTTTCCCTTTGGCCTTGGAGGATTCGTTGTTAATGAGGTGTTAATGAGGAACTCAGAAGCTGGATGGACGAGCTGTGGAGGTGAGAAGGTACCTGCACCTCACCTGAGCGTCTTTCAGCAGCTCCGATCGCTCGTTAAGGTTGGTAATTCCCATCCCAGCCACTTATTGGAGCTCACAAGCTCCTCTAAGTTGTCCGCTCCCATCTGTGCGTATCCTTGATGGAAGCTTGGAACTCGTGATGATTAATGGTGAATGAATCCTGGTGGCCAGATAAGGAGAAATAGGAAAAAGAGGGATTTTCACAGGAAGATGAAGGAGGGGAAGTTTGAGAAGTGGTACCTGAAGCAGCAGATGGGACGCGTTGTCACCCAATTTTGGAGACACACTGAAAAGCTACTGTGTAAAGGAGAATAAAAATAAGAAAGCAATCGTGCAACCCCTGTTAGTGCAGCAGCCATTTAAACATCTGTGGGTTTGTTTCCTTTATCTGGCCCTCCCTTTCCCCCTTGCCCCCAAAAAACAAGACTGACTTCTTTACCTAAAGTGGTAAAACTTCCAACCTCTTAACTTTCCTTTTAAACTTATCTTGTGTTGCCATGTTCTTCCTGTTCAAGCAGCCAGCAGGAACCATTCCGTGACACCCAGCAAATAAACTTTGGGCTTGTCATGTGTGGTGAGTGCGCAAAAAGTCACCGGTAGAGGGAGATAAAACGTTGGGAATCCAGCATCCCGCACTGAAACAACCAGCACACGGTGCACGCCGAGCCCGAGTTACATCCTTTTCTTTCCATCTGTTCTCTGTCAACACGACTCAAAAGGTTTGTGAGCCCAACAGCACCGAGAATTCTGGTGGACTGAGACCAAACCCTTTTGTGAAAGCTGGAAATGAAGGACACGCTGATCACACCTCGGGACTGAGACTGGAGGAGAATGGTGGGGGGTGTTTTTTTCTTGGTTAATTGGGTTTGTGGGTTTTTTTTTTGCTGACCTTTGTGGCTTCAGAATATTGGAGGAATCTTTGCGAAGTAGAATCACTCCAAACTTTCTCAAACATCCAAATGAGAACCTGTTAACAACAGCCGACCACGTTTGTGCCGTGGTGTTGGGAGGCTCCTCTGACAGGTCTGCAGTGCTGCAGGTGGATTGTGTTGAAGTTAAAGGTTCGTTTGGAATGAGCTTCTAGTATGTTGCTTGTGGTGTTTGTTTTTATTTTTTGCTTAAGGAGGATAAATTGCCAACAAAGTTCTCAGCTACTTTCCCTAGGCTGCCAAAAGCTCAGCACAATCCAACAGTTAAAGGAAAAAGCTGTTGGAGAGCGCTTTGGTAATCGTGTTATTCTTAAGCCTTGTCTTTGGGAGGCAAGGGGAAAACTACAAATTGAAAGATCTATGACAACTCCCTCCTCATGCTTTTTTGGTCTCCAGGTCCTATTGCATCCCCTCAAAATGCACAGAGATGGGGCCAGGTTACCATTTCTATTTTCCAGGGAATTTTGACGAATCAAGTCATTTTAAAGCTATGAGCAGATGAGCTGAGACAGATCCCCCTCCACTCTGGCAAAAGGTTTTCACCAGAAGTGTGAGTGGCTTCTTATGAATTGTAAATATAGTCAGATGCCTCTGAGCAGTTTGGTTTAGTTGTGTTCTGTGGGTTTGGTTTGTTTTTTCTCCTTGGGATCAAAGGCAACACGTACCCGCCTTTCTCTTATAACCCGAACTGGCTCTTCCACCTGTGAGACAGGTAAATGTAGGAGCGGTTTTACTGTGGCATGCACAGATGGAAGCGGAGGGGACTGATCCCTGCTGAAGAGACCAAGAGACAAGGGACGGGTCTGGAGAGCCCTGTGCAGATGCTCTTCAGTCTGAACCCACGTTCCAGCTTGTCTCAGTGGTGGGTACTGCCCTGGTGAGGTGGGATTGCTCTTTTCTCAAATACACAGTCTTGATTACAGAACATAGACTTAACAAGAGGAAAATTCTCTTGGCATCTCTTTATTCAGGCCTCATCCCTGGATGTAGTTGGTGTCCTTCGCTAGCAAGACCGCGATCCCATGCGGGTTCAGCAAACCAGCGGCCACATGTTCCCCCACCCTCCCAAGGGCACGACCGAGCGTAGAACGGGAGATATCTCTGCTTTTTCCACCAGAGCTGGTGCTCAGGATGTAAAGATCTGCTGCATTCAGACCACAACTCCCCGGCCAAGCGCAGCAGCTTTGCTGGGGCACCCAGCACAGAAGCCCAGTGCGATTCTTGAAGATCTGCAGAGTTTCCCCTCTCAGTCTCTGCAAGTGTTTGTAGGTGGAAACCACCAGCTATTCAAACCTGCCGCTTGCCTTGCAGGGGTCTTCCCTACCCCCGAGCAGGAGCCAAGGGCTGTTTAGGTGGTCGGCTTCGCTCTGTCGGACGCGAGAGGCTCGGGCTGCGCGGTGTCGTTGGCCACCACCTTGGCTTCTCCATACGTGTCTATGCACTTCCCGACGGCTGCCAGGACGAGCTGTAACCGTCGGTCCAGCGCCAGGAGATGGGGTTCGGTGAGGACGGGGGCCAGGCGGTCCTGGAGGAGCGATTCCCTCATCACGTCGCTGAGCCGATATTCGGCCTCAGCCAAGAGCTGGAGTCGTCGTAACGTTGTCCTCTTTATTCTGGGAAAAACAAAAAGAAAACATTAGACATCTCAATGCAAACCTTTTGTGCCATCCGAGCAAGACCCATCTGTCTGAGCCCCTTGGCAGCAGGGGAAGGAGGGAGGGCAGAGATGGGTAAAGATACTGGACAAAGAACTTTGGAACAAAAGCTTTTCCTTTCTGAAGGAAATGAACATTTTTGCAGAAAGCTCTGCTTCTTACTTTGTTTTTCCAAGCTGCAGAGTATTTGTACTGTAGATTTCTGTCATCAGAGAGGCAAACATGACAGAAGTTCTCAGTAATGAGTGTTTTTCCTCTGAGTCAGCAGTGACCTGGTTCCCCAGATTACTGCAGGGTGGTCCCATGTTCCCAAAGGTGACATTTATGGACTGGGGGCAGAAGGGGAGGGATGATGGAAAGGCATGAATGAGGGAAAAAAATCTTCCGTCGAAACTCTGAGCAAAAAGAATAACTGTGACTTTTCATCTTAAGAGGTACTGAGATTTAAATGTAATTTCGCTTTGACAGAAAGTGGGATGAAAAGCTGTAATCTTGGAACACTTCTGGGAACAAAACTCAGTATTCTGAAGTCATTTGTTTAATCCTCAGCGAAAGCGTTTTGGCTTCAGCATCTCTAACACTGAAATCAATCAGTGGTTTTAATTATCACCCTTTAAATTTTGGAAGTGAAGTAGTTTGTGTCCATGGAGCCATTCCTATTTAGCTTGAGCCAGGATTTTCAGATGGAAAAAGGTGCGGGCAGAAACATTTTAACCAGCTCCCGAATTTGCCTTCGTGTGCCTGTTGTTTACCCAGGGCACCGGCTGGGAGCAGTGACCTGGCTCTGCAGCTCCAACGGGACACGTGTGCTGTTCGGATGCCAGGGAAAGCGCTTGTTGCTGCTGCTGGGACTGGCCAAGCAGTCGCTGAATTGCTCCGGGTGCTGGAGCATCCCGGTGAGACGCTCGTCTCTGCCCAGGGATGTCCCGTTGTGCTGCACAAAGATGCTGTGACTGGCTGCCCCCCGCACTGTGCTGGCATGGGGACAGGGGACTGAAACAGTGGCTGTCCTGGTTGAGAATCGTAGAATCAGAGAATGGTTTGGGTTGGAAGGGATGTTCAAAGCCCATCCAGTGCCACCTCAGCCATGGGCAGGGACATCTTCACCAGCTCAGGGTGCTCAGAGCCCCGTCCAGCCTGGCCTGGGATGTCTCCAGGGATGGTTCATCCACCACCTCTCTGGCCAACCTGGGCCAGGCTCTCACCACCCTCAGGGGCTACAATTTCTTCCTCATGTCTGGCCTGAATCTCCGCTCCTTTAGTTTAAAACCATCACTCCTTGTCCCATCGCAACAGTCCCTGCTAAGAAGTCTGTCCCCATCTTTCTTATAGGTCCCTTTTGCATTAATATTCCTGTACATTTTAAAAAAATAATACAATTAAAAATTGGCCAAGTGCTAAGCCTGGCAGTGAGGCTTCAAACGGCTGCGGGAGCAGGGCTGAGGTGTTGCTGCTGCCGGGGAACCCTCGTGCAGAGCAGACGGAGCAGTGAACACCCGGCACGCGTGTGCTCTGCTTCCCAGGAGCTGCTGCGGGTAAACAGCAGCTGTGTTTGCTCTGGGCCCAACGGCGCCGGGCTCGGGGTGGAGAGCGGGATGGTCTGACCCCGTGGGGATCAGTCACAGCTGCACGAGAACCGGGCAGAACACAAGTGTGTGCGGAGAGATTGCGGTGACTCCCCAGGCTGAGATGGGGCAGGTACAGGGAGGAAACAGGTTGGACACATCCCAAAGAGAAACCCCAGGCAAGAGCTGCCTTTTCTGTCTCTTAAATTTAACTTTCAGCTGATGATTTATGTGCCTTAATAAAGGGAGAATAAAGGATTCAAATAGCAAAATTCATGAGCTGCTCCTTAATGCCATGGGAAGAAGAAACCTGATCAACTGTATCAAAGTTCTACCAGGTTTTTGGATGGAGATTTCTGAGCTTTGTGTCAGACCAATAGCACTGATGGCACCTCATGGTGATGGGCTAAGAAGTGCCAGGAGACACCTCTGGCAGGGTTTGATCCACAGACGCTGTCTCCTGGTCTATCAGGTCTTTTACCCTTGTAAGGCCGTTTAGCTTCAACAGGAGAGCGTCCAGGAGGAATAGTTGTATGACGCTGTTGCGGGCTGCAGCACCGTGGAGCTTCAAATTCTGATATAGAAGCTTATCCCCTGAAAAGGGGATATTTCGGGGACAAGTTGTGACTCCTAAGCTGATGGAGCCCGGCGCGGGTGACACCCAGCAGCAGCGTGTCTGGGCAGGAAGATGGGGCTGGTACTCACACGCAGCACTGCGACAGCGGGGCCAGGATGGAGGGTTCGTCGTGGGAATGGCGCCCGAACCTGGGGGTGAGCAGAGAGCGCAGAGTTTTGGTGCTGCCCACCTCCTTCCCCACCTCCTTCCCCACCGACCTGCATCTTCCCCCAGCCTCACCCTCGGGCATTGTCCAGATGTAAGAGGAACCCATCGTCCCCAAACTTGGTGAACATCTCATAGTGGTGACGGTCCATGTTCCCTGGTGAAGGGCAGACACAGAAACAGTTTCCCATGACCAAGCCGTTTTCTAAATGATCCTGTGTTTTCTTTCAGATCTGCACAAAATCCTTGTTGCCTTGGGTCTAAGATGCTCAGAGCTGCTGCCTCCATCCCATGGCCCCCCTGGGGAGTGGGTAGGGTGGACCTGGGGGCTCCCCCTTGCCTGCACATCAGGAGGGGGTGCACTGGCTGTGGGAGGACAGCAGCCCCCCAAAAACTGCCTCTGGAGCAGAAGGGATGGCTTTGGGAAATACCGTGCTGTGCGAGGACAGACAGACTGATGCTGAAGACCCACATGGAAGGAAAGTTATTTCCCCCTTGATCATACCTATTAAGAAGTCAAATATGGCCATGTCAACGATGTTCAGCAGCCGGTTGCCGCTGCTGTAGGGGTAGATCTCCCTCACCGTGTCACAGTAGAGCGGATTCACCTCCCACCTGCAGGAGATGGAGGAGAAGGGGGAGATGCAATTGGGGGTCGCTGTTGCCATTTCCCACCTGCACCCCAAATCTGCTCTCCGATGCAGAGATGGAGAGGAGGAGGATTTAAATCTCCTTCCCTCTGCATGCAGGAGACTAGAAATCAACCCCAGCTGATGCCCAGGCATTGAGAGCTATTAGACTAATTATGGGCAGTCTCTGAACCTTGGCCTTGTTCTGCCTGGGCGTACAATTTCTGTACGTTTGTCCGCATGTCCGTCCCCTGCTCCTTCTCCCTGCGATGCAGATGTGGGAAGCAACATCATTTACCCACTTACTCCTCTTTTCCGTCAAATGAGTAGGAGCGGATCCATGGGTTTGGGATGGAGAGTCGTGGCGCCAGGTTGAGGGACGGCAGGAAGGCGGAGAGGGACCCTTCCAGGAGGTGAGGGTTCCCACACACCGCATACTCCGTCTTGCACATGTACGGGCACTTGGCGAAGAAGCAGACGTTGCTGGCTGGGAAGAGAAGAGAGGGGAGAACAGGGAAAGGAGTTACGATCTGCAGGAGGCTGGAAGGTGGCCTGGACTGAGCTCTTCCCCATCGCGTGCTGGTAACCACATCACAGATGTGAAACTGCCAAGTCATGGACAACACCTGGATTCTGGTCAACGAACAGACCTGGTCCCATGGTAGGGGAAAAGTTGGGCAGGTGAGTAGATTGGGCAGATGGTTCCAGCTGGAGGCTGAGGGTCACCTCTGCTGTCACCATGGCTTTGTGCACATGTCACCCAAGGGTTTAATTTCTGCTTGACAGCACGAGTCCCAGCAGCCCTGGTTGCTGGTAGACCTTGCCCTTCCCACCACGGACCAACACATCTCCCAGCCCACAGCAGCCAAGCGCTCGCTTACCTGGTGAGACAAAGAACACGCTCTGCAGGATCTCGTTCTTGGTGACCTCCAGGATCTCCTTGGTGACATTGATTAACCTCCCGACTGTGGGGGGAACCCTCCGGAAATCCAGGATCCTGCACAAAAAGGACAGAGGCTCAGAGCCCGTGGTGCAAAGGGACGTCACTGCACAGCAGGGGGACATGGGACAGCAGATGCTGCCCTCCTGCCTTCCACTGGTGAACCAGGGGCATTTTGATGATTGCACACACAGGGAGTTGTTGTTTTTTTTTCCTCCCAGCTTCTTTCTAGCCAGAAATAGCCAGGATCATTTTACCTTTTGGACCAAAACACGGCTGAGTTCATATTTTGGTATTTTAATAGCTGCCGCCTGGAGCAATCTGGATGTTCTCCAGGATTCGTGTATTTTTCATAACTGGTCTCTCCCATCCCCTCACACACAAGCGGGTCCTTCAGGAGCCAGAACAGCCCTTCAGGCCCTTCTACGATGTTGGTTTGGACACAGCAAAGGATGAGTTGAGCTGGGCACAACGCGGCTGAGACAGCGGGAGGCGAGGAGGCATCACCCCACTGCGAGGCACCCACGGCCAGCTGATTCATCTCAAATATTCTTAAAAGAATCAGGGCCTGGGGCAGGAAGGCATTCATGTCGGTGAGTGCAAAGCTGCTGTTGACGGCTGAGTCAGCAACACGGGGTGAACAGGCTCACGTTGGGCTTTGCGCCCTGGGTAATGCCCTCTGCTCCTGAGAACACGGCACAAAGCAGGATTTAGCCTGTGACTTATTGAGCAATGTTTAAAGAAAAAAAAATATCACTTGCTTCATCTAGCATCTTTCAGCTCTAAAAACCACAACGCGCTTCAGCAAAGCAGTCCAGCCTCATTTTCCTGGCGCTGGAGCGAGCTGAGGGGAGGTGAGTCAAGCAGAGTCGCTGTGGGGACGTAGGGGCAGAGCTGGGAATCCAGCTCTTCGCTCCCTCGCTCAGAGTTTGAGCTGCAGGACTCACAGTCTAGTCCTGATTCTCACCTAAGCTGGGCTCAGGAACTGGAGCCCCTCGCCCACCATCCTCAGCAGGGATCGCTTTCCCTCCATGTTCATCGAGGGGAAGGTGGCTGCTGCCCTCCTCATCTAATAAGGTTATTAATATTTTGGATTTTATTACATGCAAAGCCTACTGGGAAGAGGTGCCATGTTAATTGCTCACTAGCTGAAGGATTGAAACTGCATCGCCGCAGTTTATCTCAACCCAAAACGCGCCTTGATTGCAGAAGGACCGTGGCACTCCCTCAGCGGGAGGGGATCCAGCTCATCTTTGCACTTGGATGCACAGGAAGGACCACACGTGACAAACGCCTGAGCCGTTCCCAACCTGGGCTTCATCTGCCAGCCTGTTCCTGGGCTTCAGGAGAGAGCCAGAGCTGCCCCATCCCCAAGTGTAATAATGCAGCAGCTCCCAAAAGGTGCTGCAAAGTGATCACTTATGGAAGGCCAAGCAGCTCTGCGGGGCTCAGCACAATGTTCCTCATGTCCTGAGGTTCCCCCGCCGAGGCTGTCCATGGGCAGAGGACCAGGCGCCAGGCAGGTCCCTACCTGTCCAGGTGGAAGGCGGCGATCTCAGCGTTGTGCCGCTGGAAGTCAACGAAGTAGAAAAAGTCCTCGGGTGTCTCTTCCTCTCGTTTCTGCCTGGGAGGGACCAAGGGGGTTAATGGAACCGGGCACGGCTGCCAGGCAGCCTGGGCACAAAGCGGTGGCACAAGGACAGCGCACCTGGGACCGGCCGCCATGTGCCGTCACCTGCTGTGCCGGGAGCAGCACGTGTGCCCTGTCTTGGTGCTCAATGGGTGAAGGGGACAGAAAGGCTGACCCTGGGCTTCAAAACCCTTTGTGCCAGAGTTCAGACCCACTTAGGACAGCGTTCTGAGTGGGTCTAATGCCGGGGGATGCTACAGGCTGCGCTGCACTCCTCGTGATGCCCTCATATCCCTGAGATGGGAACACTAGTTCATTTAATTGCATTTTCTGTCTGTCACCCAGTGCCCCAATATGTGCAGCATGTGCATTTGCAAGTTCAGCCTCCCGAGCAGACGTGTATTGCAGGAAAGCCCAGAGGTGTCGCTGAGCCCTCCTGGCTCAGCTGCCTGCATGGACACTGTCCTTCCTCTCCCAGACCTGCGGGACACCAGGCAGAGTGGATGGAACCCCAGGGGAGAGGAGCCGGCGGCTTCCTGCAGAACAAACCATCCCGCCGCTGTGCTGTCACCGAAGGGTCCCAAGGGGCTACAAATAAGCGCAGAAGCAATTTAAAACTCCTGCCTGAGGTGACCGGGACTGATGGCTTATTTCTGGGAAATCCTCTGGGGAATCCGAGGAGAAGCAAGGTAAAACACAAAGTCAGCTGGGGGGGAGGAAGAAATGGGCAATCCCTAATGGCAAAGTGTCCCAAGGTCCTTTGCCATCTTGCATCTCTGAACTGAGACATTTCCAGCATCACTAAGCAGGGTGGGAACACCGGGATTTACCCACGTTTGGCTCTGGGATGGCACAAAGAGCCAATGATAATTAAAGTTTTTGAGCTGTCAGGGTAGCTGAGCGCAGGAGAGCAAAGATGCAGCTGTCCCTGCCGAGGATGCTCGCACCCCACGCTGTGGGGCTCCTTGGTCCTGCAGGGGGCTCCGGGGGCCCTGCTGGTGTGCCTTACCTCATGGGCTTGAACATGGCTTTCCCAAAATCCTGGAACCTGAGGACCAGCTTCAGGTGCACGCCGCTGGGCTTCACCACTTGGGGAGGAAAGGGGACTTGGTGAGGCAACGGTTACACACTTAGGGCACAATTCGGTGTGTTCCCCCCTCCCAGTAAGTGCATTCCCCAGCTCCTTCCAGCTTTAATTGGAAGAAGAGCCTGGCACTGCATTTCCCTTGCTGAGGTTGGGATAGAGGGGTTGGGGTCAGCAGAAGCGATGGCGGGGTGGGGGCAGCAGGGACCCGCAGGGACCCGCAGCATCGCACTCACCCTGGCTGCAGTCGCAGGCCCCCAGCAGCGCCTTCTCGTCCTGGCTGTAGTCTGCAAGGGCAGGAGGAGCCGTGAGACCCCCCGGGCTCGCTGTCTTGCTGCTGACCGCCCTGTCCCTGCCCATTCCTGCCCCCCGACCCGGCCCGGCAGCCCCGGTGCCATTGGTGCACAAGGAGAGGTACAGTCCCCTGGTGGGGGGCTGAGCAGCAGGTTGGGATTAAACTGCCATGAAACGGGTCCCCAGCAGGGCTGGCACCAAAAAATGCTGCATGAAGGGCCACAGCCCGGTCCTCCCCCCACCTCAAGGTAAGGACACGGCGACCACGCAGCACAAAACCTGTTGGGATGCCAGCACATGGCTCGGGGTGTCCTCCAGTGAGTCACACCCCTAGGCTTGTTCCCAAAAGTGTCCTGGGGGGGCGGAGCCCCCAGCCCCATGCAGCTCCCCACATCCCCGTTTACCGGCGCTGATGATGGTGAGGTCCTGCATGTCCTGGAGGAGCCGGTTGATGATGGGGCTGGCACGGGGGTAGAGCCCATCCCGGGTGATGCCCAAGTGGAACTGGAGCCAACTGGCCTCTGGCCGCAGGGGCAGCGGTGCCGCCGGTGACGTGAGGTTCAGCTCCTCCCGGTACAGCTTGTGGCGCCTGGAAGAGAGTGGTGACGGTGATGGGGATGAGCCGCGGGATGGAAACCCTGGCTGTGCCCAGCGCGGAGGGTGCAGGGGAGCGGAGCTGGGGGTCTCAGGGCAGGTAAGGAAACTGTGGGCAGGGAGCAATGACTGAGATGGTCAAAGGTCTCACAAATTGTGACTTCTGGCCTTTGGAAAGCAGCCTCAAGCGGGAGCACAAGGGACTCTGTTGTCTTTTCCTTGCCACATCAGGACCAGCAGAGATGTAAGGGCATGGCTGGAGTTAAACCGCACATCCAGCACTGCAAGCGCTGCCCGTGGGATGGACGAAGAGCTTCCTGGGGGACTGCAGGCTCCAGGCTGGACCTGGGGAGGGGACGTGATGTGACAGCAGGTAACCTGGGTCTTGACTGCGCAGGGAGGTGTCCAGGGAGCCGGGAGAACAACAGGGTCTGGTCTGGGGGAGTCTCCACAGAGCACTGTCTTTACAGTTGTTACTTCTCCACCAGAGTTTTTCGCTGAAGCTGGAGGTCCCAGGCATGAAAAAAATCACTAAGAGCTACAGTTTCTGTGACCAGATTCATAGCCCTCAGTCCGGTGAGCAAGGATGCTCAATGCTGTCCGGCAGCGTCCTGCCCATCTCCTCTTTAAATCAAGGCTGACCCAGCCCTTTCTTGGCAGGTGGAGCCAAAGGGGTCTCCCAGGTTCAATGATAAACCCCAAATGTCTCCCCAGTTGATCAGCATTTTCCTTGACCCTGAGACCTCTACAGCCGGGCCCCATGCTTTGCTAAACTGCAACTGAAAGGTCACTTATTCCACTCGGTGGAGGACAGAGCAATAGTTTCTGATTAACGCCGGCCGAGCTGTGTATGGAGTAGCCGGTCCTGATAAAGGGAAAACGAAGTTCAGTTTGCGCTAAAAGTGCCAAGATCCATCTGTGAAAGAAACTGGGAGCTGGGGGTTGATAACGAGCCGGGCATGAACCAGGGCTGGGATGGAGCAGCTGGAGGGAGGGAGATGCCACACAACTCACTATAGACCCAGGGCAGACCCTCAGCAAAACACGCTCAGGGAAATACAAAAGATGAAAAGAGACTTTTCCCTGCTCTCCTTTAGTTTTTCTGCAGTTTTTATCTGCCACGAAGCTGGTGCTGGTGGCTGGGAAGTGCTCTGCCTCTTGAGTGTTACTGGGTTTTTTTTTGCTTCAAACCAGCAGGAAAGCATTGGTTGTGTTGATTTTTTTCCATGATCCTTCTCCATCCCAGCAGGTTAAACAGTGTGGTTTGTCCGTTCTAACCATGAGCAAGAGATGAACCTCCTGGCAGTAACGTCCTGGGAGAAATCTAGGAAAAGGAGCCAGGGAGCACCTGCAGGACGGAGCAGCCCGGTCCCTCTCCCCGTGTATTTGCCTTTCAGGCGGATCGGCTCAGGCACAGCGTGAAGTCCACCTGCCCGTGGTCAGGAACGAGGGTGTCGGAGCATTTCTCCATCGAGCTGGTTTAACGTGGACGAGTTTTTGAGGCACGACCTTAACTCCCCCTCATCACGCCCAGGGGCAAGAAAGTCCCCTGTGTCATTCAGAACAACAACTCAGGATTTTTCCCTAGGGAAGCTGCCCGAATATTTTACCATATTTGCTGTCCTGCCTCCCATAAACACGGGTTGTCCTCCCCCCCGGGGTGGCAGTGAGCAACAGATTACTGATGGGGAAAAAAATGCAGTGGTTTTGCAAGGGGGGGCAGTTCCCAAACGGCGGCTTCTTCCCAGCCTGGTGCCCGCTGGGTCCCTGACCCAGGCGAGCTGCTGCGGGGCCAGCGAGCCCCTTTTCCAGCCCTTAGACCCAAAATACAGCTGCCTCTGCTTCCCCCTTTCCTTCAGGATTCCTGAAATATTTCCCTGTAAAAGCAAAGCTCTGCGAAAGACATAATGATATAAAAGCCGGGGTCATTTCTAACTCACTATAAATAGCCCTAGGGTTGCCCCAGCTCACTGGCTGCGAGGGGCTCGGTGTGGGGTGACACTGGGGACAGTGTCACCACGTGCCTCCCCCAGCACCGAACCAGTTAGAGTTTGGGGTTTTGAAACTGTTCCTTCAAGGATAAAAATAAGCTCTGGAGTTTTTAAGGGTTTTTTCTTTTTGGGATTTGAAGAGGTGTGGATGGGTTTTTTTTGCTGTTTCCTTCCTGCATCCCCATCATTCTCTCCAGCTGGTTCTGCATCCTGCAATCAAACTCTCGGTCCTAATTGAAGTGCTGGGAAAAGCGCGGTGACGGGCAGTAGCCGCCGTGGAGGTGGGACACGTGGTACCCGAAACGGGCTGTGTCCTGGGACCACCCTGTGAGCTGGCAGAGAGAAACCCACGCGCTCCTGGGTGCTCTTCCCTCTTGGCAAACAGGGACAGCTCTTCCACCGCCCATGTCGAAGACACAGGCTCTGCGATGCTTCTGGTGAGGCAGAAATCCTTATGTGCCCACAGCAAACAAACCATCTCACAAAACACATCAGCACTGGCAGGTGCCGTCTTATTACGTGTTTGATTTGCAGTGCCAATGGCAGGAGCGGTTCTGTGTCCCCTCGGCCTGTGCACGCTATTTGAAGGCTTTACCAGCTTCTGAGCACCATATATTTCATTTCAAAGTGACTGAGGAATGATCAATACTCTGCCTCCCTTCTCCTTCCCGGAGGTGCAAAGTGAAGTCAATCAAGGGCGAACAGCATCGCAGCTTTCCTCCCGGCCACATCGTAACCAAACCTCAGAGCAGAAGGCAACGTGCAGCCACAGCTTTGTTGCAAATAATGGCACATTTCAACAAAGCAGGAAATAAAGCCAGGAAATGCAGACTTGTTACCAAACAGCTGGGGCTGTCCCATCAGTGAGGCTGGTGTGGATGTGATGCCAGCACTGCTGCCAGCATGTGGCACTGGGTGCTCAGGGCTTCTGGTGGTGCTTGAGAAGCCATGAAGTACATGCTATGAGCTGCTTCAGTTTAAATCCCTCATCCTCACCGGGCTTTTGCTTGGGAAACATCCGTCTTGCTGCCAAAATCCCCGTGTCTTCAGGAGGCATTGCTCAGTGCCAAGAAGATGCACTTGAGAGGGGTCCGTGGCACTTTGGCCATGGTGTGTGTCCTCAGGGATACCCAAACCCGCTGCCCACGGACTTCAAGCGATGGGAAGAAGGATTCAACCTGCTCCAGACTGACTCAGGCAAGGGATGAGCCTTGCAGGGTGACCCCACTCAAGAACGTGGGGTGGCTCCAGGCCCTGGGTGCTGCTCTGCCCACGGAGGTCATTCTTTGGTTCCTTCCATTATCACTTCCCATCATCTCCTCCGCCAAATCACGCCTGAAACTGGAGCTGGGTGAGTCCCACAGGAATAAGGGGAATATGCATCGAAGTGGAGAAAGTGGGAACTTGGAAATCCTGCCCACGCGGCTCAGCAAGGAGCACATGGATGGCAGGAGCAGGATGGCGGGAGCAGGGACCAATTCTGACACCGGGAACCAAACCTGGGCAGCGGGAAAGTGCTGGGACAGGGACCTCCGCAGTGGTCCCCAGGAGATGCTGCTGTCCCTTGCAGGTGAGTCTAATGGTGGGTGGATGCAGGGAACCGGCTTTGGGGTTCAGTGCCTGGGGGCTGACTCCCCTTCTGCCCCGAGCCGAAAAGGTGGCACAGAGCAAAGGAGACGCTTGTCAATGGGAGGACCTGGCTCACAGGGTCTCACCCTGTGCCCCCGCAGCCACCTTTCCCCTCCCATGAGGATCTTACAGTGCAGCGGGAGCACCCCAGAAAGCCCCCTCCCCACAGCCCCCCCCTCAGCTCAGTCCATGGGGTGCTGGTTGTGGGGAGGAGGGTGATGGGAAGGATGGTGGGGCAGAGAGCCAGGAAACGGAGCACAAGCCGGGCTGGGGACGCGAGGGGGCACCCGGGGGGGTGTGCCAGGCAGGGGGAGCTTGAGGAGGGGTGCCCGGGAGAGCTGCCCAGAGGGGGGTGATGGTGGGGTACATGTGCAGGGGGAAGGTGGTAGGGGTGCCCAGAGAGAGGGGGCTCATGTAGGGAGTGCCCGGGGAGGGGGCGCCCAGGAGATTCCCGTGCAGAGGGTACCTGTGCGGGAGGTGCTTGGCAAGGGGGTGCCTGGGGGGTATCTGCGCTTGGGATGCTCATGCAGGGTGTGCCAGGGGGTGCCCATGCAGGGGGTGCCCACGGGATGCCCGGAGAGGGGGCGCCCGGGGAGGGGGTTCCCGGGGAGGGGGTGCCGTGTCGGCGGGACGCACCTGTTCCAACGAGCCGCCTTCCGCCGGTAGTAGCGCAGGGCTTCGCGGGGGCCCAGCAGCGGCTCGGCGGGGCCCGGCGGGGCGGCGGCGCGGTACAGCGGGTGGGCGAAGAGGCGCCGCAGCGCGGAGGCTGCGCGGGCGCGGGGCGGGGGGGCGGCGGGCGCGGGGCGGCGGCGGCGACAGGGACAGCCCGGGACTTCCCCCGCCAGCTCCCGCCGCGCCCGCGGCCAGAGGTGGAAGTAGAGATCGGCCGCCAGCAGCGCTCCGAGCAGCAGCAGCACAACCGGGCGGTCCCGGCGCGGCCCCGGCATGGCCGGTGCGGGGAACCGGCAGCCGCGGGCACAGGGACGGCTCCGGGTGCGGGGAGCAGCCGGCGCCGCCGCCGCCTCCCCGGGGCAGAGCGCACGGGGGAGCTCGAGTGGCGGAGCCGGGGGGTTGCGGGCACCTCGGGGCGGAGACCGGGCAGGGCGGGCGATCGGGGAGCGGCCGGGGCGGGGGGATCGGGGATGGGGAACGGGGTGAAGGGAGCCCGGGGGGCCCGGGCAGGGCTCGGGGTGCGGACACGGGCTGTTCCCGAGACCCAGCCGAGCGGCCCCGGGCGCTGTCGCCCGTCCCTTCGCAGCGGCCCGAGCCGCCCGGGCTCCCCCCGGCTGCCCGCACCCCTCGGATCCCCCAGCGGGGCTTTGCCCCCGCTCCCCAAAGCGGAGAGTCCACCCGACCAAAACCTGTGGCAGGAGCTGGGAGCTGGCGAGTGTCGCTGCCGCAGGTGACTCGGGGCGGTGTTTGAGTCGGGGTGTGGGGACGAGGGGCTCAAACACCCCCGGGGGTCTGCGGGTGGACCCCAGCCCCGGATCTGGGATTGCAGCCCTTCTGCGACGCTCTTCAGCACATGCTTCAGACTCTGCTTTTATTTTCTTAATGACCAAAAAAAAATATAGCGGAGGAAACTCCTCCCTGCAGTTGCTGGGGGAGGCTTGGCGGTGGGGTTATGCTTGGGCTGGGACCCGGGAGAGCCCAGCGAGGAACAGGTTGAGGAGCACCAGGCCAAGGGAGGGAAACGGAGGAGAAACTGGCTGTAAACAAAGGGAACGTGACTAGACTAGCCAGGCTCCAGCACTCTGCTCCGGAGAGAACAGAAAATAAACTGCAGAAAGAGGGAAAAGTCAATTGTGTTTTCAGCTGGCTGGAGCAGAGTTCAGTTTGCATGCGGAACCTCAAAGGGAGGCTCCAGGAATTGTGCTGGGATGGGGGTTTTGGGGCCGTGCGAACAGGCAGCAGTGGAGCTTGTTGGCCAAGCATCTGTCCCACCAGCTTTAGCACTGATCCTCCTGATACCAAAGGAGAGAAGATGCTTTCAGGACATAAAAGGGGGTGTAAAGAGAGGAAAAATAATCAGCTCTCTGGCCACGTTGCTCAGGAGGGAGCAGAGGGGTGTTGGGCTGCAGGAACACGCTCTGCGCGGGGACACCCAGGTCCTCAGCTCTTCCATGGGCCGGGCAGCTTGGCAGCTTCCCCAGGCCAGCGTCATCCTAAGCCCGATAATAAGCAGCGGCCTGGGACTGACAATAGGATTCTTCTTCTTTTTTTTTTTTAATTTTAAAAAAGATGAGATTAACCAGCTGAAGTTAACAACAAACTCTGGATTTCAACAAACCCGAATGAATCACCAGGAGCAAACCCTGCTCTGCAGCCGTCAGCCCTCTGAAGAGCACTCATTGGCTCACTTCAAACTTAAAGAGCAACTTTTGACAAACACTCCATCAAAAAACTGGCTAATACTTGCTTCTCTCTTAATCCTCCTTGAGCTGTTTCCCCATTGCTAATCTCTCCCAGAAACCATTATTAAATCTTTCCTGGTTTGCAACGCTGATTCTGAGCAAATGCACTGGGAACAAAACATCAGCTGTGTCTTTGTGTCATTTGCATGTTCCACGGGAAGATCGTTTCGCTTCTAATGAGACTAATTAAAAAGAAACAAAAAATAATAAATCAATCCCATTAATCTGTAATAAATTGAAGCACCATGGTCCTTCCCAAAGTGTTAGTGACTGCCAGCTCCTAACATGCTGGAATGCAAAATCGCTCCTACTGTAAAATCGTGGCATCATAGAACAGTTTGGGTTGAAGGGACCTTCAAAGCTCCTTGAATCCACCACCCGGCCATGAGTAGGGACGTCTTCACCAGCTCAGGGTGCTCAGAGCCCCATCCAGCCTGGCCTGGGATGTCTCCAGGGATGGGGCATCCACCACCTCTCCTTGTAAAACATCTCTTCCTCATGTCTAGGTTGAATCTCCCCTCCTTTAGTTTAAAGCCATCACCCCTTGTCCTACCGCAGCAGGTCCTGCTAAAAAGTCTGTCCCCAGCTTTTTTGTATTCCCCTTTTAAGCAAAGAAAGGCCTCAATAAGGTAATCCCAGAGCTTTCTCTTCTCCAGGCTGAACACCCCAACCGTCTCAGCCTGTCCCCATAGGAAACATCCCTCAGCATGCCCCCATGTTCTGGTTTCTGGGTCTGTTCTCTCTGTTCTGGGCTGTGCTGGGGGTCGAGCAGCCCCTGCGGTCCAGGGCTGGGAGGTAAATCCCGCATCGCAGCCCCAGGCTCCGCAGGGCTCATCCCAGCAGACTGCGACGGGTGGACGTGTTCCTAAAATTAACCTGTAAAAAGTGTTTTGATAGGATGCTGACAGCTAAAGCGGAATCAAATTATCGTTTGGAATTGCCATGAGATAATTGGCCTCATTTACTATTTTAAGATTAAAAAAAAAAAAGGCTCCCTCTTCTCCCTCTTCCAGACAACTGCAATGGAGAAATATTCAGGCGTAGATGATGTCCCCAAACATATCATTAAAGCTTTAAATAAATGTATGATGACATCTCCTGCTAAGAAAGACTTCCTTTGTATTTCAGATAGGAACCAGCCAGGTCATTTTCAATGTCATTTTTTAATAAACAAAAGAGATTTCTCTTTTTTTCCAGGCACACAACTTAAAATATTTGGAGATGTAAGTATGTAATTTGAATTCTTTCACACATTATTGATTGAAAAATAATCTTCCTTAGAGATGCCTCTTACTTGCCAAAAGGTATATGCTTCTGTCTGCTGTGTTTTGTCTGTTTTACTCTACTTGAACAGCTACAGAGCTGACCCAGTCCCACCCTGCAGATTATCATGTTTGTAAAAGGGAGAAAGAGATGAGAACTATCCCTTTCTCACTCTCTCATTAATTACAAGGATTAAACGCCAAGGCAGCTACACAGTATTACGAAGGAAATAAAAACATGAATTGGAGGAGCCAAGTTCTGCATTTGCTGCTCCACTGTCCCGATGTATCCGAACCCATCGCACCCACTCCCAGACCCAAACCCCTCACATGGCAGCAAAACAATCACCCGCCGAGCAAAACAATCTGTTCTCGTGATAAACCTGAGTGGTATTTTGGGTAAATGCTACACTTATCTGCTGAAGGCACCGCACGTGTTACTGAGAAATGGAAACTGAGTAAATTATCCTGACCCCATTCATTTTCTGATTCATTTCAAAGTCACTTTCTTATTTGAAAAAGTCTACACCTAAAGTTGAATAGGAAGACTCTTACTTTTCTCAGTGTTCTGTGGGCTCATTATATCTTCATCTCACCATTGTAACACCAAAAGCGTGAAATTAATTTTCTTTTCTTTTTCTCAGTAAGTCGCTGTTTGTCTAGTGCAAGCAACATTATGTCTGTGCTGATGTGTCAGACGTTAAAAATACCGTGAGACCGTTTGATGAGCAGTGAGGCTTTTGTAAAATTATAGATCTTGAAGGGACTTTATCTCGCCATCTGGATTTCACAGCTCTTTAGATCCCCCTTTGCTGCTGCAAAGCACCCGCAGTGCAGGCAGTGGGAGGAGCCATAGCCAGGGGGAGGAGCCACACCTGCCATAAATGGGCAGACCCACCCAGTGGGCGTGGTCAGGAAGGACCAATCAGGGAGCGGTGCTGCCTATAAAAGCTCTGCCTGTGAGCAATTGGGCAGACCGGGGTGTGGTGGGGGTGGTTGGTTCTGGTTGCCCAAAGCTTGCCTCCCAGCCTGGGCACCTATTAAAAGGGAGTATTTAGAGATGTGCAAAGTGGGAATGAGGTCTGGAGCCTCCTTTGCTGCAGGACAGGTGAGAGGTGCCCCAGGTATGACACCCCCTGATGCTTCCCCCATCCAAGGTAGCAGCAGCTTCCATCAGCTTGTGGGTTCATTCTCCTCCTCCACTCTTCTGGCTGCTCCTCAAGACTTGTCCCCTTGGCCTGGGAAAGCTCTGAGCTGCTCTGGGCTCAGGAGGCCTGGAGGTTCCCACCCTACTTGGCAACTAACTTTTGCACGCTAAGCACAAACAAGACAAAACCACCTCCATGGTCCAGGAGGGCAGCTGTTGTGTGCTGGGACTGTTCCTGAGCTGTCTCCTCCAGCACAGCTTTGCTGTTCCTCCCTTACCTCTCTCCTTCTGAGCATCTTTGAAGCTGGTGTGTGTATTTAGAGCAAGACCTTGAGTGGCTGTAGTAGGTTCGCATGATTGATCCCAACACCAGACCATCCCATACCAGGATGGTGAGCAGGTCTTGAAACCTCATGGGGTCTGAGAAGTTTCCAGCTGCTCTCCTCTGATGTCTGTCTGGTGGACACCAACCCTTGGAACCTTAAGAAGGTCTGTACCAAGCAGAGCTCGTGGGGAAAGGTGGTGGTGACCTGCACATGTGCAGGGCTGCCTGTTTTTGTTGCTGCCTCTCTGTCCCCCGCAGTGTGGGTGACACGGGACTGTTTGTCTTGGAGGTGCTGGGATGGACTGGAAACCAGCACTGACCTCTGAAGCAACACTGGGGGTGTTTGGCTGTCCAGCCAGTGGCTCAACTTGCCTTGAGTTCACGAGATCTGATTTCTGAGATAGTACAAACAAACCCATCGTCCCCAGCAGCCAGACTCGCTGGCTGGCGTCACCTCTGCCGGGGACGGGAACAGCGTGTCCGTGTCGCTGGAGGTTAAATCACAGCAAATCACATTTCTTGTCCGCAAATGGGCTGCACACGTGCTTTCTTTAATCAGTATTTAGTTTGTTGAATTACTTTTATTGGTAGTTAACTGTGTGATGGTCTCAGTGGAACAGCTGGTCCATGATTTGAAAAGAATATTCTTCAACCCTTGCTGAGTGCAATTATTTTTGGATACAAGTGGAGTCTTTAGAGCCATTAAGAAGATAAAACACAGATTGTTTGCAGAGATTTTTTTTATTATTATGTTAATGGCTTTCAAAGAGAGGAACTTTTATTATTTTTTCTATTGTTAGCAGACAGTGCAGTGGAACCCAAGCAGAAGGGCTGGGAAGAGACATAGATGTTCCCTTTGCCGCTGGCTGGGCTGCTGGGCACCCAAACCCAGGGCAGAGGGTTTGAACCTCCCTCCAAAGCTGCCGTGATGTTTCCCAGATCTTGCAGTAGCTCATCTGCCCACTGGTTTCTTAGCAAAACCACTGAGGGCTGGTGTGGGACTCCCTATATAATGATTTAAAAGCGTGTCAGTGGATAGGACAATGACAAAACAGAGGAAATTAAGGACTTTGTACTTTCTTCCATTGATGGGGAAAATCACAGACAGATCCCAAACCTCTGACTCCCAGCCCAGCACCAGGTCATCCAGACCACAAAAGAAAATAGGCAATCTCCATTTTTAGGGCATGGTGGGCTGTGGCAGCAACTGGGACACCCTTATCCTCAAGAGTAAGAGTATGTACTCTCTCTCTCTCTCAAAAATAAAGGCATTAATTTATCAGTAGATAATAAGTTATCTCATGAGTTAAATGGAGTTTGTATGTTATGCCCCTCCATGAAGGAGGCTGGCTGACTTTTCTTTGTCTGTAAGAACAGTGCTTTAAATTATTTAGAGGAAACTACACAATCTTGGCTGCAGTTTGCTATTATGATTGCAGAGCTTGTCCCAGTGAAAACCACAGGCAGAGAGGCTGTAAAATTATGGCTGTCTCTTTAGTGGGAAGATAAAGCGAAACTGTTAAAGCAGGTAAGGATTGGATGCTTTTAGTTTATCCTGGGGACGTGTTGTTGTAGACTGTGTCTCCCAAACTTCAGTCTGAAGTCAACAATGCACTTATTTGGGTTGGGGATTAGTAACAAGTTTCAAAAGGAGCCTATACCTAATAATAATAATAAATCAGTGTTTCATTCCAGCACCTCTGTATACCTTGATTTTCTATTTTAATGCCCTTGTGTTTTGAAACTGCAAGGGCAAGAAAAGACTCAATCACAAACATTATTCAGTATCGTTTGTTATACTGAGGGGAGAAGAACCCATACAACTTCAATACATAATTAAAAATGTCTAATAAAAAGCCCTAGTAAATTGGGTGATCAACAGCAAATGGCAGAGCAGCATCTGTTGCTTCCCACTAGGTAAGGATGCTGCAGGTGTGTGGATAATGCAATATCAGCTGGGGGGGAAGATCCGTGTCCTGGGCACCCTTTGTGCTGCCACCTCCCTGCTCTGCTCTTCCTTCCCCCCCTTTTTTGGTGGTGTTTGTATCTGTTTTCCCCTTCCTGACTGTATGAATCTCTGCTGCTCACTGGGGTCATTCTAACCTTGCCTCGGTGCTGGTGGCTGATGGGAACGGGCTGTTTGGCAATAACTCTTCTCAGGGAGCGCTCTTTGTGGACACAGTATTCAGTAATAAAAGTAATGATTTTGGAACAGTGCACTTGTGTAGGAAGCTACGCCACAAGAATTTATTAAATGGTTTATTCTGCAATAAATGCAACATAAATTGAAAAAAAAATAAGTCAGGACAAATGGAGGAGCGGGGAAGGACCTCAAGAGGACAACTTCTCCGTTCCCAACGATGCCAGACTACATGTGTTTGCTGGATCTGGGTAATCAACACCCGGGTTGATTGCCTGCGGCTCCTCCAGTGTTCTTGCCATTGGAACAGCTTGAATGATTTGGGCCTTAACTGCTTGTCAGCTTTGCTTCCTGTTTTCTCACTTTGTTGGAAGTCAACAGTAATGTTGGTTTTTTTTTTTTACTAGTGGGATGTAAAATAAGGAGAATCAGTGAATTTCTTGCACAAGCAGAGAATTAGCGCCCTGCCAAAGAGCTGCGGAGCCTGCGTGTGTTCGCGCAGGAGGATCCTCTATCTGTCTTCAGCACAGTTGTGTTCCGATCAAATTAAGATGCAATTACGGCACTGGGACTTCATGTAGGTTAAAATGGCTCTGTATAAAATGCCTCCAGCATTGCAAACAAGGGTTCTTGAGTCAGAATGGCGATCTTTGACTTAACCTGCCCTCTAGTCCAGCTTTAGGGGTCAGTTACTGTGGAGGGATTGGTTCATCCCAAGGCAGATGCAGAAAACTCACTGTCTTGCTGCAGAACCAGCAATAAAATATTTTTTTGAAGCAAGAAAATAATCAGGGTGGTTTTAATGAGGCTCAGAAAGAAGACTCTCTTATCAGCAGAAAATTCAGCTGTTATTCAACTCATTCCTCCTTATTAACCCTTAGTGACCACCCATGGGTGAGCACTCAGTCTTTTCCAACCAAAATGATTCTGTGACTCTGTGGTACAAACCATTTCCTCCATCAGCATCTGGGAGGTGACGGGTGAGCCCTGGTGTAAGCGGGGGACAGGGACCTGTGGTCAGCACATGGGACGCCCCTGGCTGGGTGCTCATCATGCGTTTCTCTACCAGCGTCAGTTCAGCACCGTGTGGGTGGGTATGGATTCTGCCTGGGGGGGCGCTGCCGGAGCGGATTTCTAATTATAGCTAATTGCAGGGTTGATACACTCTGGATTTGGTCTGATACAAGTCAAACGATTTCCTGTTGTTCAGCACTTTGCAGACACGTACCCAGAGGCACCGAGAGGGACGTGTTTTCTGAAAGCATCCAGCTGGGCAAACACACGCTCTTCCTCTTCCTTCCCGTGCACAGACCTGGCTGGAGCAAAACACCCACGGCAGCCTGGCTCTGTGGTCTGGGGCGATGCTGACTCTGTATGTTATTTAACAGTGTAGAGGTCCCTGAACCAGGTGAAATGGTCTGGTTTAGTTAAGCTGAGGGCTCCTGGGAGGACCAGTGTCCTTGGCCACGCTGAGCCCTTTTCCATCCCCAAAACACTGCAGAGAAGGTCCCTGGCAGTGAGGGTGAATGGAGCTGGGCTGGCCCTTGCTTCAGGTGGAGGCTGGAGTGTCACCCATCACAAATATCTCCAAATTATCAAACCTTCAGCTCTGTCCAGTTATTGGGTGAAACATTTTGGCTCGTGGTGGAGAGCAGCTCATACGAGATGTTTTCATGGCTGGTTCTGATCTTAAAACCAATGAGTCCCTGAATTGCTATCCAAACCCAGATAAACATCCTTGTAGCTACGCTGGCATTTATCACATAAAGATGTACCCAAGTGTATCTAAGCACGAAGTCTGCATTATCAGACCTTTGGAGATTACTTTTATTGTCTTCCCTCTATTAAATATAGCTCAGCTCTGCTGCCTTGAACATGAATAAAATTTGCTGGCTATTCCTTCTAGGAATCATCCATTAAGTATTTTTAAAATGCTGTTCAAGATGTGTTTGCCCCGTGTTTGTGCTCGATGGGATCGCTGTTGCGTAATCCACAGTGTTCCCTGTGCATGATGATTATTTTTTGGCTGATTTATGTAGGAAGTAACCTTCACCGCTTCACCACTTTTTAAATGTATTTTAACAAATCTGAACACGTGGCGGATTCTGTTATCTCGAGCTGTGGGTTTTTGCCCTTGGCTGGAAGTGTGGACAAGGTCAGAGGGAGAGAGATGGTGGTTTCTCTGGCTGGAGATGCTGGTTGATGGCTCCGCGGGGTTGCTACGCACAGTTCCCTCTGAAGAACAGTGGCTGGGTGATGCTGATGGGGTTGGGGGATCAGAAGGTGGTACCTGGATTTCAGCAGAGAAAGGTCAGGGTCGGGGGACCACAGCTCAGCATCCCACTGGAGGAAGGATGCTCTGCTCATCGCCTCCACAGGAGACCCCCCAAAGGGAGGAGGAGACACACATATCCAGTGTTAAATGGCATATGACTCAAGGAAGAAGAAGAAAAATCATGCCTCTTTATTACATAGATTTATCTAGCTGTGCCGGGGCCTGACAACCACCACCAGATGCTCATCTTCTCAGTTGCTTTATTGGATTCTGGGACATCCTGGTAATTGCCGTAAGTGGGAGATGATTCCCCAGCGTCTGGCATGTGTTAATACTGATTCAGAGCGCTTATCAGTCCACTTAAGGGAAGAGCGTATGTGCTCCGTCTGCAGTCAGAGGCAGCCTGGTAAATTCTGAAGGATCAACATTTGATCCTATCTTTTTTTCCTTTCAAATTGCTGCTGAATGACTGAGTCCTCACCACCGGACCCTGCTGCAGCTTGGACAGTTAAAGGTGCAGAGGCATTGCCCAGATGTTATCCCCTTTTCTGGCGATGGGTAGGAAAGTGCTGTCCTGTTTCCCCCAGCTTTGCCCCCAGGTGGTATTTCAGGAGCTGCCGAAACACCAACATGTCCCAACAGAAATCTTCCAACAAATTAAAACTACTTCTGTTGGGTTTGTTGTTGTTGTTGTTTCAGGTTCAAACTGCCTGTTCCCTTTGTGGCTGGCTGCAGATATTGATGAGCACAGCTGCTTGGATGCTACTCAGCTGGATGGCGTTTAAGGGAGGAGAGAGCAGCATGTGGAGGTCTCTGGGGGCGGTGGAATCTCAGGCAGGTGGGTTTCCCTGCTCAGCTCAGAGCGAGGAAAAGGGAGGAATAAAACCAGCTAAAAGCAGATATTTCAGTAATTGCTCCAAAGGTGCTGTTTTCATTCCAGGTAGGAATGAAAAACACAGGGTTTAGGCAGTTTTAAGAATTTTTGTTCCCACTTCCTTCCTCCGAGGAGCCTGACAGCGTTGGGTCAAAAATGAGAGTGGATGCTGGTGTGTGTGCAGCAACGCTGGCGACCTCCTGTCTTCCAGCAGAGCTGTGGAGGTTTTCGAGGGAAACAATGGTGCAAAAGGGTCTGTTTAAACAGGGGAATGAAATGTTTCCCCACGTCGCTCCTGGCTGAGGAATGCTGTTGGGTTTTGAACAGTATGTGAGGGCAGGGAAAGGCATTTTTCAGGCGTGCAGGGCTCCCGCGCTGTCTAGACATCATAATGCAGCGGTGCTCACCGCCCTGCCTTGAACTGCTGCCACGGCGTCTCAGCGCCTCCTATAAATGGCAGCTGAGAAGCCCTTTCCTCTGCCAAAGCCTCAGTCATGCTAACGAGACCCTGGTTCCTGTCGAATTTGGCAATCTGTCCCACTAAACCGGTGAACTTGGAGCAGGTGGTGGCAAAGCTCATTTCCTAAAAACCACATCCCTCTGGAGACAAAAAGCCACACCTGAGTTCCCAGGGTGGGGTAACTGCAGCTCACTCCAGGCCAAGGGAGATGTCTGGACGTGGAGATGGATGCTCCTGCCCGGGAACCTGCAGACCAGAGCTCTGCGGAGGTGAGTTTTGGACCAGCACATCGCTCTTGAGTCAAATCGCTGTTGAGACATCTTAGAAAAGTGCTGCTCTCTGCTCAAAGCCCGTCCTGTTGGATGTGGCACTTGCACTGTAGCCACCAAAAGCAATCTGTTCTTTAGCTGTTTCTGTCCGGTCTGGCTCCGTGGCTCCATGAATCTGTCGGCAGAGCTTGGCTGAGCAGCGCTGGTTTGGGTCACCCCAGCATTAGGATGCATTTCCTTCTCCACCCTCCTTTCTCCTCTTTCTGCGATCAGGTTTCTTGCAGCTCAGCACACTCCTGTCTCTCTGTATTTCCCACTGAAGCCTGAAGTAGGGTTTGGTCACCTCTGTTTTTTTAAACCCAGCCCAAGTAATGAGCATCTGTGACAAGGCAGAGGTTTTTCCTAAGCCCGTGGTTGGCGTAACTCATTCTTTACAACCTTGCTCCTCTCCCTGCCCACAAGGAGTGGGAAGGACATCTCTAACCACGGGATGCCGCTTCCTGTGAAGCCCATGGCAGGAAATTAATATCTTAGTTGTTTTATTTTAAAAGAGCCTGAACTTTCCAGGAGTGCTGCGTGGTTTGTGTGCTGGCAGTTTCGGGTGCCTGGGAAGACGCCCCTTGGAAAGCGTTGATTTCTGGAGGTTGAGTCCCAAGAAATGCAGATCGGATCTCCGCTTCTCTGTGGGAAAATGGAGGCAGCTCAGATCTTTTGTCGCTTTGGTGCGTGCTCCTGCTCTCCATCAAAAGAGAGCACATTTCTGTGCAAAACTCTTGGCTGTAACTGAACAGGCAGAAGTGAAATAGTGGAATGCTGCCTAGATCCCAGAAGGAGGTTCATCCCTGACGTGAACTTGAACTTTGGATTAACGAGCTTTTCAGACCTGCTGAAGCTTCTGGCTTGTGGTATTTTTCTTCTCAGATTGACACACCATACATTGGTAAAGTAACAGGAACTAATACTTTTGGGTCCATGAAGAAATCTCGTTGCCCACAGGAATGGGCTAGTCCAGCTTGTGATGGTGTTGGGTCTGTCTACCCCAGGAAGGATGGAGGAGGTGCCTCGACTGGACAGAAAGATGGTCAATTAGGGCCTTGCATCTCAGATGAGCAGTCACTTCTCAGTTTACCTGCAGAGAAAGCACAGAGAGCTGCTGTGCTAAACTCTGTAACAAATGCTGAGAAACAAATGCAAACTCCAGCTCCTGTTTCCTGCTCTAAATCCCCCCAAACAGACCCTGATATCCAGGGCCAGGAGCCAAATGCTCTCAAGTCAGTGGAAAGATTCCCCTTGACTTTAATGGTTTTTGCATGAGCGCCTAATTCCTTCCTGTTCACAGGCTCTCTTGGACTTGGTTATGGAAACGACTGCAGATATAAAGCGCTGCAGTGAGCTGTGAACCCCTCGGAGCAGCGCAATGGCGGGTTCTGCCGTCCTCCCAGGCAGCTGGAATGGGTTTTGTTTGACAAAAAGCCTGATGTATGTTCTTCCAGCCAGTTCTGTGGCTACAGTGTGAATGAGCGTCTTAGCAAATAGGTTCGTGCAGATGGGGTTTGTGGTCAGCCCGCTGGGTTTGGAGCCAAGCTCTTCCCAGCAGGACGGGGAGGGCAGGGAGCTGCTGTCCATGCTGGGCGAAGCTCAACCTCTGCGGATTTGACATACCAGCATCTCTCGGAGCTGCAGCCTTGGGTCTTGCAGCTTCTAGGGATGGGTTCAGTTCCCTGTGCGCAAGGACCGTGTCACTGGTAGAGACTAGATGCTGCCTGATTTTGTCACCTCCTTGTGAAATGCAAGGTTTTTGCCCCAGAGTGTCTCACCTTGGCAAAAGGAGGATGTGACACCCCAGCTCAGCGATGCACTTGCTTAACCAAGGAGATGTGACGGTCCAGTCCCATTGCTGCGCTGAGCGTTGTTCCACCTGGACCAGGCATCCCCCACGTGCCACCAGCCCACCATGCGGTGAAGGAAGCTGAAGGCGCTGCCTTGGCCACCTCTGTGGCTCCATCAAATTCTGTTTGGCAAAACACTTGCATTGATGCTTAACTGCTAAGAACGTAGATGTATTTCACTGGCTTCTATGGGGATTAAACACATGTGAGTGTTTGGCTGGGGAGGGATCTTGGTGCCTCTGGCTGGCAGTGCCATCGAGGGGGACACGGGATTTCCTCCCTGACCCCTGGGACCATTGACTGGCTCCTCGAAGCACAAGATCCACCTGCTCTGATCTAATCATACAAACAACAATAATAGCAAACAGATTGTTTAGTGTTTATAAAACACCCAAACATCTGACTCTGTTACAGGACCAGTGACTGTCCCAGGGGTGTTTGAGAAGAGCAGAGAGTGTTTTCTGATGTGGAAGGGTGCTCAGCTGCGTCTCGGGTGAGAGGAGGATGATGATGATTGTTGTTTCTTTCTCTACACCCTAGAAACTTTCTAGATCTAGTTAAGGGTTTAGGTTGTTTTACTTTGCTGTTCAAACTCCGGATTAGTTTTGTCATTTCTTTTTTCCACTCACCCAAAGGCCGCTGGGTGTCTGCACCCCCACCTGCCCATCCCTTGCTCGTACAAGCACGAACATGACCCTGTTCTCAGCGTGGCCTCAGTGGCTTGGGCGCAAATCCACATTCCTGGAGCTGTGTCCTGCAAGAGGGACCCAGCCCTCGCTTCCGCAGCTGTGCATTCCTGGGATGAGAAGGGCAGCTCAGGCCCAGGCTGTTCCATAGCAGAATATCAGACCTGGGCGATCTATGGAATAAGTCTGGCAGCTGCAGGAGCCATCTGGCTGCTGGAAAAATCTGTAGCGAGCTCCGTCGGGGTCCCCTCCTGACACCCAGATTTGGGGAGGGCTCCCCCGCTGATTTCTAAGATTTTTAAATGCTTATCCATTTTTCTCCCTAGAGATGTGGCTATATGAAGACTCCGAGTTCAGACGCAGGAATTATGAAGTGCTGGCCTGGCTCTTTTGGAAGGATTATTTGCCTTTTAAAGTCACTGTCTGCAGCCCAGGCTGATCATCCTGTTGCAGAGGAAAACAGGCAGCAGACGAAGACGCGGATGAAGTAATGAATCCATCTCTCTGCAGTCTAGCCAGGTATGCTTTTTTTTTTTCCTCTGACAACTTAATTAACATGCATACATCTTTCCTCACATTTTTATGATGCTCAGTGGAAAATAACGGTCACTGTCTAATTGCACTAACATTAAACTTGTTTTCATGGCTGAAAAGGACACATCCAAGGGCAGTGTCGTTCCCTTGCATTTGATTACTCCGGGATGTGCTATCTGCAGCAAGCAGCTGGAAACGCAGGTTTTATAATGGGCTGGACTGTGCTGGTGGGAGGAGGATAGACTTGTCCAGTGGAAAATACGTGCATTAGTATGGGCTGGATGATAAATCCTTATCTGGCTGATGCTCTGCCTGCTCTGTTTGGGTTTGGAGCTCCCCTGGCTGGAGGAGCAGCCCATCGGTCACACTTGCTGCCCGCTCAGAGCCTTCTCCTGCCCGGACCCCTCCTGGTGTCCCCAGGGCTCACAAAGCAAAAAAAGAAAAGAAATCCAAGCAATTTTGATTGAGTCATGAGTTAAGTTTCTTCACCCAGCCACAAAACTGGTTGTATTTAGCCAGAACAAAATGAAACAGGGGCCCTCCTGGTGCAACAGATTCCGTCCTACAAAAGAAACCACCACCTCTGTTGTGGGAGGGATGTGAAGTTGTTGATGGAAACAAGCACGCTGTGATCTCATGGCCTTCTGCTCCACTGTGGTTTTGGTTACTCCGGGCTCTTGGTTGCGTCTTGCAGGCTTGTTGGTTATGAAATGGCTGGGTTTACAGTGGCATTTTTAAAATTCAGCTCTTCTTAACATAGCATTGTTTATTTTTTCTAGTATGAATTTCACGGTGTTGTGTTCTGCTTGAAATTACTGCTGCTCTACCATGCCAAAGCTCAGGACGCTTTGTTCCATTTTCTCGTCTAAGCCTGACCAGTCCCACAAAATCCAAGTGTAACCCGAAATACTCAAATTTCCCAAATTGCACTGCGTACGTGGGAAATGAGCACATTTAGACACGTTGCCAGGATGGTGGCACTATGAGAGGAGGTTTTGCACTATGAGAGAGCGTGCAAGTCCAACATGACTCCGCCGGTGGGTGGTTTGGGTCTTGGCCAAGGCGAGGAGGTTGGAAGGAAGCATATGGCTTCGCTTGGGTGCTTTGTGGCTTGACCATCTGCAAGGAGGATGAACAGGCACCATCCCTTGCGTTCACCCCCTCCAATTTAGTGCACGCCTGGAGAAAGGCGGCGGTAGGTGCTGTCTGTAAAATAAATGGCATCTCTGTGACAAATGGTGCATCTCTAGGGCTTTGCTTTGCAGACTCAAAGTTGTGGCTGGAGTGATGGGAACAGCAGAGGTGGCTGCAAGAGCAGCAGGTTCACGGAGCTGAGCTCAGCTGCCTATTCTAGGGGTGAGTTAATCACCTATAATAAGTGAGCTCTGCGAGGGACGGTGATGAACGGGAGCATACGGAAGGGGAACGCTGTGCAGCTAAAAGAGCATTGATGATAGCACCACAATCCTTCCGGCAACGTGATTTATTAGGCTGCGATGGTGTCTTTCACATTACACAGAATCACAGAATGTTAGGAATTGGAAGGGACCTCAAAAGATCCTCTAGTCCAATCCCCCAACATTAAGTGGCAGATGCCTCATCCTACACAATATTTAATGCAGGATGAGAGTGGTTTCGCTGTAGCAAACCAGTCTGTTTGAAAGGGAGGCAATGGGCAGACTGGTCTGAACTGGGAGCACTGGTTCTGTGACTGCTGTGGCTCACATCATGCTTGCAATCAGGAAGAGAATTTTTAAGATTAGACTTTTATTAGGTGCCTAATTGACTCATCATCCCTGCTCCCCCTCAATCACATTTGCTCTGCCCTGAAATGTGAGCTAAACAAGGCTGGTGAGAAATGTTTTCTGAATATAGGCCAGGAGAAAGGGGACTGGGGAGGGTAAAGGAGGAGCGAATTCATGCCATTTTTGTTAACAGAAGATTGTAAATGACTAAAAACCAAACCAAAACAAAAAACCAAACCCGTACAAAAAATAACAACAACAAAGAGAAGTTGTGGTTTCTTAAGCCAGTTTATATTCCTGGAAGCTGATGACGCCCTGGATTACTGTTGTTTTTTTAGACCTCTTTCCATTTATTTTTTTAGGATAGTTTGTCTCTAGTGTGGGTAGAGAACAGGGGAATATGCAGAGAGGGGGGAAAAGCTAAAAATGGGCAGGAACAGGCTGACTGCATATGCTGCTTTTTTTTAATTTAAAAAAAAGAGCTTGAAGTTCTTAAAGATTTGGGTATGTGGGGTGGAGCACATGCATGACAAAGGAAGCTGATCCTGAAGGCCATATTTAATACAGGATATTTTGTGCTTTGTTGAACATTGTGGCTCCTTGGCTGTGGGAGAGCTGTGTCTCAGTTTGTGAAATAATCAGTCCAGAGCTCTGATTCATGTCCCTTGGAAGCTGCGTTGCTCTGCGAAGGGCTGCAGCCAGACCATCCCAGGCCAACATGCTGGTGGGACCACGATGGTCTTGCAGGTCTTGTATCGGTGCTGCCAGGAAATTTGTTTCTTATTGCTGTCCAGTTCGGGTGTTGCATCTTATTTTGGTGTTTTTGCTTAGAAAACAGTCTTTTTCTTCAGGAATTGTTTCTCTTTTCTCCGTGTTACTCATGCTTACCCAAGCCAAGCCCCACTGATCTCCATGGGATGCTGCTGCTTGGCGGGTAGTCCAAAAAGTAGAGAATGAGCTCAGCTGGTCCCTGCACGGGACGGGGAAGGTGGGAGCCGGGGGACCAAAGTCTCCTCCACCCTTACGTGAGTGTGTCACAGCCAGTCCATGTTCTGGCTCTTCTGCTCATTTCCTGATGGTTGCTCTGGATTTCTATTGCTTGCACTAAAAGAAAGGTCGGGTCCGTAGCTCAAACATCTAGAGGGAACTTAGAAGGAAACACACTTTACACTCTCACTCCCAGCTCTTCTCCGCCCTGAAGCTCTATGGACACGCCAAGATCACAGCGTGCCTTTTTCTTCTAGTTTTTCTTTTCTCCCTGTTACCAAAGCAGAGACTGACGTTCCCAGTAAGTGTATCCAACAGGTCTGTCCTTTCTTGTTGCTCCTTTCCAACACAATAAGGCTTTGTTTGAAAAGTTCAGATTAGCTCTCTTCCTTTTTTTTCTTTTCCCTCAGCTGGAATCTTCCTTTTAAAACCTTCATATTTGTATTATTATTTTTCTGCCGGCAGGTTAATTAATACTTGATTCATCACCTTGAAAGCTAATGGATATTTACCCAGATCATGAAGGAAATAAATGCCTTCTATAAATAACAGCAGCAACACTCACTGACAACCCATCTTTATTTATGCTCCTTCTTCTTCAGGAAACAAACTCTGCTCAGCTCCCCAGGAGTTAATCCTGACCTTTTCCCAGGGCTGGTTTTGCACAGGCCTGGCTCAGTGTTTTCCTGCTTGAGCTCTTCTTTGTAAACACGGTGGTTTTTTCTAAGGGAAAAGGGCAGCGTTTGTGGAGAGAGACGCAGACAGCCCTGTGTAATCGCTCCAGCCTGGGCCAGCAAAAGCCATTTGAGACCCGGGGTGTTTCTGTGGGCTGGGAAGGTCTCTCTAAAATGTTGTTTAGTTTTGGCTATTGGAAAAAAATACTGGAGAGCCCTTTCCGAGTTCCCATCTGCTTCCAATAAGTGGTGTTTATTGTCTTTGCCTCCAGCTCTCCAGCTATTGTCACTGGTGACCTTAATTAGGAGCGTATTAAAAATCGTGTGGAGTTTGTTGCTCACGCGTAAAGAATTAAAAAGTAATTATTTACTTTTACTGTTGACTTGCACGTTCCTCCTGGGTGCTGCTCTGCATCCACAGGAGTGTCTAGAAAGTCCCTGTTGTCCAGGTGGAATTTACGGCAGAAATAACCGGATGGGTGCTGGGGCCATGGGCAAGGGGACCGAGGGACACAGAGGTGGCAGGAGAGCTGCAGTGGGTGCTGGTGGCCAACCAAAGCGTGACCTGTTGTAGCCAGGGGACAGCTTGTCCTGGGTCTGCAGGGTGGGCTTTCTGTCACCTCAGCGATGACACTTGTTTTAAGCTGGGATGAGGGAAACAAGCGAGTTCACTCCTCCTGTGTCGCTCCATCTCTCGGTTTTCATCGTAAGTGATGCAATTTGTGAAGTTGCCTCCAGGAAGCATCAGCCTCTGGAGCGGCAGAATTGTGTAGAAATCTCACCTTTTGTTCATTTTCCTATCCCTCATGAAAATGCGAGCTGAAAGCTTCCAGCACAAAGCAGCAGCTAGATGTTTTCTATGATTGCTTTAAGAATCTACGCCGCTTAAGATGGACTTACGGGTTGTTGGGGTTGGTTTGTTTGTTTGTTTGTTTTTTCAGGTACGTTGGCTCATGAATTTTTACTTCCTGAGCTTGGTGGCACTAGATGCATTAGAAACAGAACAACTGATTTTAATGAGCCTAAGATTAATGCAGATGAGCTTGGCTGAACCTGCCATCCAGCTGAGGAGAGAGGATTTTTCTCCCTTCACCTCCCAGCTCCCTCATCGCTGGCTGCTCCATTGCAAGCGCGACTGGAGCAGAGTTTGTTCTCATCACCAGTCATTACCTGGGGGAGATGCTCATTAAGCAGCCTGGTTCATATAGGAAATTTTGCTTAGCACTCTGGGTGTAAATAAATAGCAATTACCAGTATGAGAGAACTAGTTCTCCAAATCACCCCTGCACTGGGCAGAGCTCTCCTGCTGCCCCAAGTAACCTGTCAGCTCGATGACTTGTTCCCTCTACACCTGAAATTAGATATTTGTATAGTGGGTGGTTTTATTACCTGAGCAATAAGGAAATATGGGGGAGGCTGAGCTGAACTAATTCTATTTGATTCTGTGAGCAACTGACACTTTTATATCCTTGTTTTATTTTTTTATAGGAGAGAGATCGCGCCGCTGCAGGTTTTGCCTGCTTGAGCTGTCGAGTGAATGTAGCAGGAGCACCATGTGTGTGAGGAGCCATAAATCATGAGGAGGAGCCATAAATCCTGAGGAGTCTCCCAGGAAAGCATCAGGGGACCGTGGAGGAGAAGAATGGCCCAGCAGCTGGTGAGCTCGCCCAGTGACTTGTGTCCAGTTTTACTGGGATACAGGGACCTTCCACCTGCCCATGGGTAAGTCGCAGCATCATGTTCTGCTTCAATATCCCACCCAACGAGTGGAAGGAAGAACCATGTGATGTGTTAGGAGTCCCCAACCCAAGGGCTTCTTGGTGGCTGCGTGACCCTTTGCATCCCATGGGATGGCAGATGGAGGATGTTATTATGAGGCTGTTCTGCAGATACAGCTTTGCAGATCGCAGCAGTCTGGTAGGGAAATGTGTGAGGGCAAAGGGGTGCCTGGGTCAAAAGTGCTGTATCCCAGAACTAGAAGACCCTGAAGGGCCACATCCAAAATCACATCACACACACTGTGCTCTTCCCAGGCGCTGGAGGGCCAAGGATGTCTTGGGAAACACAGGCTTGGGCTGCCCTGCAGTGGGAGGTATTTTTTCTGAAAGCTTATCCTGAACTTTTAAAGGATTTTTTTCAGCTTCAAAACCTGTATATTATAAAGCAAAATTCCTCACGTTGTTAGCATAACTTTCAGCCAGCATCATTGGATCCTGAGTCTGTTGCCAGCAGCAGCACCGGTGATTTCCCCGGTTTGCTGCAAGGCAAAAGGACAAGCCGGGTTCCCGCTTTGCTGAGCCTCTTTGCTCACAAGGAACCAAAATGCCCACGAAAATTGGGCTATCGCCACATCAGCACTGCCAACAGCCGCCTCCGGGTGTGCCTGCCCTGGAATGCATTTAACACCTGAGCATTTTTCTCCTCCTCTGCACTTTTCCCCATACAATTTCCCCTCACAATTGAGTCCCTGGTGCTGGTTTGCAGGGACAGGCACCCTTTGCTGCTGGCCAGGTGGCTGGTGGCACGTCCCTTGCCGGAGCAATCTGTCCCCCTCCCGCTGTCATGCTTTGTTCCCTGTGCTCGGTTTTACTCCCCTGCTAAACCCATCCCGCTGCTATTTTAATACCCGGGATAAACGCGTCTCTTTGCTGCGTCTCGCACATGTTGCAAGCGGCACAAGATATGAAGCTGAGCACGTCTGTGTTTAGCACCTGCCAGGCAGGTCCTGGCAAGGAATGCATTGGCTCTTTGGTGTCACCAGCTCCAAATTACAGCATTTCTTCTTCCCCCACGCGAGATGCCTCCTCGGCTGAAATGACAGCATCGAATTCTCCCTGCGTGACAGGAGGTTGGTTGTTCTTTGGTGTGGAGTTTGTTTTATTATTACTTTCATATTTTTTTGTTGGTTTGTCTTTTACTTGTTTTGTGTTTCCTATCCCACTGCCAGAAAAGGGGAGAAGATGCAAATGCTGCTGCATCCCAGTGACTGCCTGGCACAGCTTGGCCCGAGCGTTTCTCCCTCCTGGATCCCAAATGCCGATGCTGTGCCAAGACCAAACATGACAGGAGCCAAACCACGCCATGAACTCCGGGAAGTGCAAAGGTGGGAAGTTAAAAGGCACTTGCGACTTGTTTTCCAGGAGGGTTTACGGGACATCGCTTTAGCCTCACCCTCTGTCTACTGCGGGGTGCCTGGGTTTGGTCCATTTGGTTCTTGTGGCTTCTGCCATTGTGCTGGAATAGGGACATGTCAAGGGAAGTAATTCTTTTTGGCTTTTTCACATCCTCAGCTTGTGACTCAGTTATCAAGAGTTGTTACCTTTGCATCTCCGGCAGATCAAGAGAGGACCACTGTATCACTTCTGTGTCACCAAGGAGAGCTCAAATATTGTGATTAAAACATTCCAGTCTCGCATAGTCCGCTCAGACATGCGGGAAGAAACCTTTGCAATTAGATTCCCTGTGCGCCGGCAGGAGGGCAGGAGTTTCACCTTTTTATCTTTTCCATAACTATATTCTTCTGTGATTTTAGAGCAGCAGGGAAAAAAAAATGCCTGTTTGATTTTCTTCTTTATGCTAAGCCTGGTTTTACTTTCTGATTGCCAAAGCATGATAAATGGAACAGAGATTACCTAGAGATTTTCAAAGATTTGCTTTCAAATTTTGTTTTTGCTGAGCCTCATTAAGCTTGCAGGTTTTATCTACGCTTTGTTCTTACAGTAGAGTAGCTTTGCCACGTATTAGTAGCTTTTTTTTCATTATTATTATTTGAAATTAAAACCAGATAGAAGCTTCTCATGCTTAGCTTTCAAATCCTATTTTTAAAAATATTGATCATGGGTGCGTGGTTTTTCTTTTCCTCTGATCACGCTGTCCCTGTAAAGAACAGTCACTAACGAAACGCTTTGGACCTTTGTGCACTAATGGTTGCGATTTTGTAGATTTAGGGACAGATTTTAGAAAGTACAATGTATAGATAAAAGAAAAATGTGGTTTCCAACAGAGAGACAGGCAAGACAAATAAGATTTAAAAGCAGGACCTCTATAATTATGGGGTACATAGCAGCTTAGACGTGATAAGATAGTCCGTGGTGTATCTAGAAGCATCATTCAGGAGCTAAATGCTATTGAAGGTGTCGTTTTCCATTATTTTAGGAAAAATGGCCAAAAATCTTCTCATGGTCTTGATGGTCTCTTCCAACCAAAGTGATTCTACCTCAGCCTGCAAAGGGTGACCCCGGGGTCACCAAGTGGGGGCACAGAGGGCGAGGGACCCCACGGAGCATCACGCGCCCTGACGCAGAGGGACCGGGCGGCACAGCTGGATTTACCCCCCACCTTGGCTGGTCCAGCACCTGGAGAGAGGGGAGCACGATAACCGGGTGGCAAAACCTGGTGCTGGGAAGGCGGGGCTGTGCCGCGGGGTCCCCGCCGTGTCCCCGCCGTGCACCGCCGCGCTGTCACCAGGAGGTGGCACCGCCCGAGCGCGGCCGCTCCGGAGCGGGGCCGGAGCCGACCCCCCCGCCAAGGGCAGCGACTGATTCACTCGGGCAGTTCCAGGAAACGGGAGAAAGTCTTGTCTCTTCTTTCTCGGAAATACGTTGTGCGAAATCCCTTTACAATAAAAAAGACCAAACAAACAAACAAACAAAAAACACACAAAAAAAAGCAAAGAGAGAAGGTACAAACTCCACATTTTCTTCGGACAGAAGGGGAAAAAAAATGAGCGCATATCCCCACCACTTGGAAAACATGCAGCTGTCAGGACATCCACTGTCCGTGTCCCCAAGGCCCTTCCACACAAGCAGAGCCCCATTCTTTGCTCTAACAGCGCATCTGCCAGTATGTTACTTAAGGAAACTTCATTTATGGCTTCTCTCATATTAATTGCAGCTTGTAGAGGTTTTTTTATCCTGCAAAAGCAGACCCAGCAGCCGTGGGCTCGGTGGCTGGGGAGGGACTGGTCCTGCCTCCTCATCCTCCCACCTGCAGCTCCTGATCTGCTCATTCCCAGGTGGGATCAAATGCGTTTTCCCTACAGGACACATTTAGCGCATTGTCCCTTGTGGGAAAACTACAGGCACCTGTGATACCGCTGGAAACAGCAAACCAGTATTTTTTGCTAAACATTGGCAATTTTCTCTTTCTAGCAAAGGCAGAACAGAGGATGTGGAGTTGAGAGATCAGCCATTATAGATTAGAAGAAACATTTGCTTTCCATGAAACACTGACCTATAATACAACGTTTCTGCTAGAAACATTGCGCTTCGAGAAAAATGTTGCCTATATTTTGCTTGAATGGATGCTTTTGAAATGCATTGCTATTGTTGGTAAATCATATACCACTTCACTCAGCTCATGCCCAGTTTGTAACCATTTTTCTCTTCTTGGGTTTACATGTCAAAAGTTCACTGAAATAGTTAACAGTGGCTCTTTCTTGCATGAATTTGTCCAGCTGGCTCCATTTTTAGCTCTCACAGCATCCTTGTGGATGCAGCGAACTTCACGTCATGGCCATTGACCTCCCTGCAGGACCCCCCACGGAGGGCACATGGCGGGGATATGGGGCCACTGCTCTCCATCCCTCCCACAGTCCCCATCTGTTTGTCCCTGAAACTGCTACAGCAAATCTTCCAGGAAAGCCCCAGGACAATGGAAAGATGTTCTACAGACACAAGAAATCAGATGGAGAAGCTGTTGTGCAATCATTTACTCACCGGAGCCCATTTCTCGCTCTTCGGTCCCTTGTGAGAGGCAATTACAAACCCTCGTGTGCATTGTGGGATGATGCTGGCAAGAGCCTTCTGTACTGTCCTGAGAGGGGAAAAAACAGAGCGGTTACAAGGCCAGTTACTTTTCAAATTAAAGCAAAAAATTTTAAAAAATTGTTTCTTTTTGTTTTTCCTTCTACATTCCTACTTAGCATCCTGAAAACCCTGCAGAGGATTTGCATTTGGAACATGAAATGAATTTCTCACAGTGAGGCCAAAGCAAACCGAGGTGCATGGGCAGGGGAGCGTGGTGTCCTCAGCTGCCCGAGGTGGGACCGATGCTGCCCCAAATCTTTGCTTTAAAGTCAGATAATACACATTCACTGGGTTTGGGAACACAGGGAATATTTCCAATAGCCCAGACCTCACCTTTAAGTCCATAGTACTTTAAAGAGAGCATTTAAAGCTCAATCCTGACTGTATGAACGTCCCTTCATGGCAGAGAATGTCCTTGGAGAGCTGCTGAGCCTGATGTGTGGTTGTTGGAGGCTGAATCCCACCGGGGCTCTGGGGCAGGTGGGCAAAAATATCCTTGTTCACATGCCTGGATGGGGAGAAAGATGGTTGAGGTCATATTTTTAAATAGCCAAGCCAATAGCAGGAGGGATGTATTTGGTCCTCATGCTGGTGGCACCCACACCATGACCACAGACACACAGATGTTTCAGCTCAGCTGCTGCACAGCCCGTGTCCTCCCTTACCTGCCCATAAAGCACCATCTGATATCTGTGCCAGGACTAAGACGCAAAGGGACAAACTGGACACCTCCATTTTTGCCTAGAACACAAGTTCATGAACCTCTGTTATCATCCAGGAATGATCTAATTGAAACATCTTGACTTACACAATCATCCCCTTCTCTGTTCCTCTCTTCCACTCTTTTAAAAAACGTTTCCTGCTTTTTGCAGCTGGCCAAGCTGTCCTCCTGCCTGCTTTGAAGTAAATATTTTGTTGGGTTTGGCTGCTGTCACAGCCACACATCGTCTTCTGCCTGACATCTTATCCATCTGCTGCTAAAGAGAATATTAGGAGCTAAGAGTCTCAAAAACGGGTTCTGAGGTGCTGAGCAGAATTAGTGAGTACCAGCGCAAGAGAAAAATATTCTTCTCAGTTTTCATGTGCGTAGTAATTCAAGCTGAAACACCTTAAAGATTCAATACACTCAGAGGTGCTTGTTATGACATCCTGGTACTCACGTGCTGGAAACCGAAGCGCGAACGCTGGTTCGCATTAGCTGAGGATCTGATACACCCCGTTCGCCGCCCTCCAACACGGAGATGGAATCAGCGCCCATTTCCTCCTTCGTCTCAAGCGAGTAGAAAAAGAGAATTGCACTCCCACGCCTCTGAGGTTGCCAACATCTGCCTTGCCTCATTTCTTCTGCTTGCAGAACATCTGGCTCTGCTCAAGGACACTCATGTGTGGACAGTTGTGCAGGGAACGGGCTGTGCTGGGACGGAACCCTTCGTGATGCACCCCCTGCTCATGGTACCTTTTCTTCCTGAGAAGACACAAATAACTTCATTTGATGATGGTTCTAGTTCTTTTCTTCTCCATGGGTTGCTCTGGAGAAAGGATCAGTTTGGATCAGTTGACCTATGAGGTTTGGAGGTACCTGCACATGAGAAGGCACATGTGGCTGTGGCGCTGCTGCTGTGAAGGGGGTTACAGGAATCCTAGAATCATTTTGGTTAGAAAAGACCCTCAAGATCATCAAATCCAACCATGGAGGAGTGGCTGCGAGGAGCTGCACAGGGCTGGGGGACGTTGCCTGTACCCCACGGGGTGTCTGCAGGCAGGACACCATCTCATGGGCCACAGTTCCTGTAGGACACCAGCCTTTTGCTTAACATCGCCCAGCTTTACCCTCCTCCTGTTCCACAGAAGTTTGTCTCATAGCTGTTTGTCTCATCACTGTTTTTGGGGAAATTCCTTGAACTTCTCAGAAATATCACATTTTGTTGTTCTTGCTTACTTGCACTTACGTTGCTCAACTAGCATTTGAAAGTAAATTACTCTGCCCAAAGAGCCCGTCTGTGCTCTTGTATGTCACTTAGAAATAATATCAGTCAGAAAAGCGTCATAAAATGTTTGTTACCAGCCAGACATTTCAAAAGTACTTTAACTTCTAATTTTACAAAAGTAAATTGAGGTATAGCAGAAGGCTGGAATTGGCCACTGCTGGTGGTTAGCTACTCACTTTATTTTATTTTATTTTATTTTATTTTATTTTATTTTATTTTATTTTATTTTATTTTATTTTATTTTATTTTATTTTATTTTATTTTTTTATTTGCTTACCTGCAAGCTCTGCATCTTCAGCCTCCACTTGCTAAGTACATTCTTCCACAAGATAATTCTATTCTGATGGAATACACTCCTATATATCTGAAGTGTCTTCATCTTTGAACCTACAAATATATTTTTTTAAATTACTCTCAAATGCCACCACAGGTGTAACAGCAGCGACTGCTTTTACATGCATGGCCCTTGCACATGTGCACAGTGATATTTTCTTTCCCGTTTTACTAAAGAGAGAACAGCTGCCAGCAGAAAGGGACTGAGACCTCCTTGTCCTCAACACAGCCCCAACCATCGCAGCTCAGCACCAAGACACTGATTACAACCAAAAATTTCACACATCCACGCTGTAGCACAATAAGGCTAGAAGGACTTATTTATGAAATTAAAAAAGGGAAGATCAGCCAACATGATGTAATCGGCTTGGGTGACCTTAGAATCCAAGAAATTACGACAACAACATGGTTGACTCATAGTCTCACCCAGTATTATGAATGGTGTTATTAATTACTATATATTTTCATACTATTTCAATAACTATTTGTATTTAAGAATGTTTAAGCCTTACCTTAACGGGAAGGAATCCAGCGCTCGTCCTTTGCCTGTGAAAGTGGAGATGCTGAACCCCCGTGGGCTGGACTTGCCGGTCGTCCCTGTGGTTCTCGGTGCTCCCTTCTCCATCCGCTTGTTTATGTTTTGCTCGGGCCCTTCTGCCAAAAGGTATCCCTCACCCTCACACCATCGCTTCACTTTCCCCGGCTTCCTCTCGCCCTTCCTCCTTGGCAGATCTTCAGATTCATTTATGATACAACAAGCAAACCAAGCGGATCGTTGTTGAGTTGTTGGAGTGGATTCTGTGAAAAGTTACTTGGGAAATTCTTGACTCTTGGCCAAGAGAAGTGAGCCCAAAAATAAACCACAGACACACACAAAATCCTTTCTCCAGCAAATTTTGTTCTGTTTCTCAGAGCAGCAAAACAGGCTGAATTCAACAGCAACATCACGGCACGTTGCTGAAGGCAGAGGAGCGAACGGTGACTTTATCTCCGAATGGCAAAGGTTTGTGTTTGCGAAGTGTTCCAGTGCGGGAAGAGCAGTGAAGTGCTGCCTCCTGGATAACAACAGCTCTTCTGATTCAAAAAACTTATTGTAAACATGCAAACAAACTTCTCTCGACTCACTCTGGGTTTGATTTCCCCGCTGGCTGAGAGGGTGACCCTCCATCACCCATCGCCCACCCTGCCCCAGCACGGCCGAGGGACCCGCGACCAGCTGGGATGGGCGATGGGCTTCTAAGCTTCTAAACCTGGAGGAGCTGGGTCTGCCTCCCTTTGCTCTGCCTAGCAGAAAAAACCCAAACAAAACCAAAAACAAACACCCCTAACGTTTAAAATACATTCAGCTATTTTAGAGCCAGGTAGACTCCAAAGGCACAATGAGTCAGGACACAGAATCAAGTTCAGACTTATCCCCAGTACATCTCCGAGGTATACAAACCTTCTCTTTTTTTTTTTTTTTTTTTTCAGGTTCTCCTTGTAAAAATACAAATAAATAAAAATAAAAGAAAATAAACCCAAACAAAATAAAATACCCACCTGGCGATGCCAGATCCCAGTCAGCGAATCTCAAGCAAAGAGCCTCCCTGCCCGAAGCACTGATGTTTGGAGATCCACGTGGATCTGGGTGTGTGGGGTGGCTGCTGTGGGGTTTTTCCTGGCAGGAACAGCCCGTTCCTGAGCCACGGCAGCCACCTGCTGGAACCTGCCTGCCCGCAGCCCTGCCTGCCCGCAGCCCTGCCTGCCCGCAGCCCTGCCTGCCCGCAGCCCTGCCTGCGTTTGCCTGCACGTGCATCTTCCACTCGGTCCCAGCCTTTCCCGGCAGCTGGGGCACAGGGTGGTGGGGAAACACCTGGCTGCCCGAATGCAGGGACTTTCTGTCTTATTTAGGATTTTTTTTAATATATATTTATTATTGCCCTTCCATCAGAAAGCACCACCCTCGTTGGGCACGTAACACCAGCCAGAAGGATGCTTCTCAGGACGGAGCAAGCCAAAGCTCTGGTGTTCTCCTGCCATGGATGAGGGAGGATTTTGGAGCCTCCTCCCAGTTTGCACATGATTTTCTCCAATGACCAAGCCCACACTGCCCAGCTTGGAACCAGTGATTTATCTCAGCAGGGTTATTCCTCAGCACAGCGAGTCTTCATGCATCAGTCCGAACAGGGGTACAGATGAATGGCAGGCATCAATTTGTCAAAGGATAAAGGCTTTATTTATTAAAATAATAACTCTATTTTTTTTTCTTCGTGAGGCAGAAAACCTGCAGAGCTGTATGTGGTGTGACATGGGTTCCAAACAATCAGATGGATCAGTAACACGGATGAAATACACTGAATATTTTCCTTTGTGACTCCAAGGGCTCAGACGTGAAGCGGTCGCTGCTCCACGGCCCCATCAGGTGCAGCATCCAGGTCCTGCTCCTCCAGCTCCCGGGTGAGGTCGATGAACATCTGTAACGTGCCGCAGTGGAAACGACCCTGTTATTGTCAAGGACTGACGGTACCTACACTTGTCACCGGTTGTTTCTTCTTTTTCTACAGGCAGGATCTAATCTGTAACTTCTACATCAACATACCTGTTGCAAGGTGTGCAATGACAAGCTGTACTCCTCAAGCCCGAAATTCTGTTTAGCTGCGGAAGGATGGAGAAGGCATCCTTAAAAAACAAATCTATAGGGACGACTTGAAAGCAATCGTCATACTTAATTAGTTGTTTCCTTTTACCTGCTTCTAGCTTGGAGAAAGACTGGGACAGAGGTAGCACATCTTCTGTTGGTATCTTGTAGATCAGCAGATGAGTCGTCCTGAAAAAAATAGTTAAAAAATTAAGTAATCATTGTAATTCATTAAGTAATTCAACACTAAGGTTTTGGGGTGCTTGTAGGGTTATTGTCCTCCCAGGTAAGTAACTGAGCAAGTCAGGAGGAGCAGCAGAGGGTCCCAGCGTGAACTGGGCTGGATGAGCAGCTCTTGGGTTCTGACCTTTCTTGCCCAGCTGCGCGGGGGAAGAGGCGCAGGATTTCGGCATGGAGAGCATCGCTGCGCTCCGCGTCCCTCATCTTGACCTCCAGGCGGTAACTCGTGCCAAACTTACTTTTCAGATCCTCAAGGGAACCGATGTACCTGCAGGGGAGGGAAAACTGTGCTCAAATCACCGTAAGCAGCAAACAAAGCAGCCACTGGATGTGGGCAGCAGACACACATCCTCTTATTCAGCAGCTGCTCGTACTGTGGTGCGAAAACCACCTGACTCCTCACAAAAATGACATTTAGGACACGCTTGGGACAAACCAAACCAGCATTTGCTGTTAGATGAAGAAAAGAGGAGAGAAGAAGAAAGGAAGAAGGAAGAAGAAAGAAGGAAGAAGAAGGAAGGAGAAAGGAGAAAAAAAAAAACAAAAACAGAAAAAATGAAAACAGAAAACCCAGAAAACAACAGAAAATAGGAAAAATATTAAAAGACAAAAAAAGAAAAAAATTAAAAAGCCAGAAAAAAAGAAACACCACCCCGAAAAAATAGAAAAAAGGAAGTAGAAAAATAAAAAATAAAATTTAAAAAAGGAAAAAGAAAAAAGGAAAAAGGAAAAAGGAAAAAGGAAAAAGGAAAAAGGAAAAAGGAAAAAGGAAAAAGGAAAAAGGAAAAAGGAAAAAGGAAAAAGGAAAAAGGAAAAAAGAAAAAGAAAAGGAAAAAGAAAAAGAAAAAGAAAGAAAAAAAAGGAAAACGGAAAAAAAGGAAAAAGGAAAAAAGGGAAAAAAGGAAAAAGGGGGAAAAGGGAAAAAAGGAAAAAGGGAAAAAAGGAAAAAGGGAAAAAAGGAAAAAGGAAAAAAAGGAAAAAGGAAAAGAGAAAGGAAAAAAAAAGAAAAACAAAAGAAAAAAGAAAGAGGAAAAAAAAAGCAAATAAAAGAACAAAACCCCAAAGCCCAGACTAAAAATCAGGTGGCATCCCGGTGGGTAATGCGACCCCGGTGCCCACCGTAGCTGCCCGGCCACCAGGATGGCCACCCGGTCACAGATCGCCGCCGCCTCCTCCAGGTACTGCGTGCACAGCACGGCCGCCCGCTCCCTGCCCTGCACGGCCCTCCGGATCACCCGCCTGCAACAGGACGCCACAGTTACTGCCCACCAACAGCCAAGGGGAATCTCCTCCCCAAACACCACTGAAATGGGAAAATTATTAAAATCTGGACGACTATTTCAATTATCTTGCTTGAAGCTGACGTGGAGATGCCAATGCAATTTATCATGTCAGCATCCCTCCAAATTTTACGCTTTCAGCGTTAGCTGTTGATGAAAAGCTAGAGCAAGCATTAGGTCTGAGTGATGAAAAGGAAGAACCACCTCTACTTTTTTCTCATGCTCTGAAGAAAACCGGAAATTTTGTCTTTTGTACCAAACTCATGGGTTCAGCTGGAGTTTATGCCATTTTAAGATTACACCTGATGGTCACCAAGACCCTGTTGCCTGCTGAGTAAGGAATTTAGTGACTGGTACCCCACCCCCTGTCCATTAAGAAAAGAGAAAATACAGATATATCTGCCACTGGGGCAGAAGCTCTTTACCTGCTCAATGGTTACTACAATTGTAAGGGTAAGATACGCCCTGTTAAATCTGTTTATACGCCTCAGCGCTGCTCACCACATTTGGCGCTGCCCTTTGGGGTCCATGCCCACCGACGGCTCATCCCAAACCATCACCGTCGGGTCGCCCAGGACGCTCAGCGCAAAAGACAACTGAAATGGGAGAAAGAAACCAGGTCGTGTCAGGGATGCTTCTACTTTACCTGCAAACTGATGAGTTGTCCTGCTATACCTTCATCCCTGGGAATCTTTTAGAACCTAAATCTCTGATTCCAAAATGCAGGAAACAGAGAGAAAAAACCCCACCTCAGGTGTTCTTACTTAACATTTTAATCTTCAAAAATCAGATTTCCTCAAAACCCCAAGCCTGCCAAAGATCTGAAAGTGGTTTTCCTTCCCATTTACTGGCACGTGGTGGCGCATGAAGGGGTGATTACCTTGTAAATCCAATTTGTGGTTAACATTTATTAAACACACAATGCAGAGGACTAGGGAAAGAGCAGAGGGATAGATCCTGCCAGGCTGGATTCTAAAGCTATTGATTAAAGAAGTAAAATCCTGCTAGAAACCCACTCAGCTATATCTGCTGCTGTGCTACAAGGAAATATTATAACTCCTTCCAAACCAAAAGGATCTTCCATGATGAAACTGAATTTTCAGAGACTTCTATTAGACTTGAATTGTAGGCTTTGCCCTCCAAGAAGGAAGTTTCTACTTTGTGAAACAAAAAAGTAAAATGTTTACAACGTCAAGGACCATATTCTGCTCTCACTGACACCAGGTCATGGAACCCAACACATCCTCAAGCTTGAAAGAAGGTTTTCTGTGCACCATGTTGAAGAAGAACGAGCAGGATTTGCTCAAGCTACCATGTACCTTCCTGGCTTCTCCAGCAGATAACCTCCTGGCTGGGGTTTCTAGATGCTTCTGGAGATCCAAGTCTCTTGCTAAGCTGCGGGAAATGGAAAGAAAAGTATTGAAACGACCATTTCTGTTTGCTAACACTGCGGTGAGGGTGCTGAGGAACCAGGGACTGACATACACATTCTGGCGGACAATGCGTCACCTTGTGTTACTTGGTGATTTTACTGCTCAGGAAAATTTGCTCAAATGGTAAATTGAGAAATTTTTGCTGAAACTCAAGACTGTAAACACAGCTAATGGGAGAAGTTAATTACTCATGGAATTGGCCATGTACTGGAGCAAGTTTCTTTTTTTTTTCTGAAGTTTTCTAGATAAACTAGAGTTTAAAATCTTCATAGACAAGAGACTGAGAACAACATAAAGCAGCAAATCTCATCAGAAGGAGATCCAGTCTCTCCAAGGTAAAGAGGCATTGAAGGTGCTGTCTCTTCATCAGACTAGCCTGGTTTGTTAGCAGGAAAACCCTTCCCTGTCCTAAAGCTAAAATCGTAGAATCACAGGAGGTTTTGGGTTGAAGGGACCTTCCCATCTCCCCCAGTGCCACCCCGGCCATGAGCAGGGACATCTTCACCAGCTGAGGTTGCTCAGAGCCCCGTCCAGCCTGGCCTGGGATGTCTTCAGGGATGGTTCATCCACCACCTCTCTGGCCAACCTGGGCCAGGCTCTCACCACCCTCAGGGCCAACAATTCCTTCCTCATGTCCCGCATGAATCTCCCCTCTTTAGTTTAAAACCATCACCCCTTAACCTATCGCAACAGACCCTGCTAAAAAGTCTGTCCCCATCTTTCATTTGGCTCCATACCAGCTGGCGATAACAGCTCTGTCCTCTCTGCTCATCCCTCTCACGGCAGCGTAGGTCTCCAGGTGCTGCTGCACCGTCAGGTCTGGCCAGAGCGGGTCCCGCTGGGGGCAGCAGCCCAGGGACCCCGGGGAAGGGACATCTGCATCCCGGCCCGCCAGCACCACCTGCACAAACACACCCCCCGCAGGTGCACTCTTATTTTGGGGGGAATCAATGAACCCCTTGGAAACACAGTTGTGTTTTCTCTTGGGTTGTGAGGAACCTCATTAGCACACGGGGAAGTTCAACATCACTGGAACGATCATCTCCATCTACCACGGCTCCTGTTCACCTCAACCCAGGGAAGGGCTTCTACAAAACCAAACGCTGTTTACTGCCGTAAAACTTGGGTAATACTACCAACATGAGGCTATCTTTTACTAGGAATACTTTTCTATTTTAAACATTCAGTCCCAAATCTGTAACAGCAATGGTATTTCCCCTCCCCTACTGCATGTCATTAATCATCCTGCACATAATTAAATGATGGATTGTTACTGGCCCAACCCTGTTCACATTCTTTTTCAATTTCCTGGTTTTGCAAGACTGTTTATGAAGACTGTTTTGATGGGGTTTTTTTTAAGATGTCAATATTTCTTACAAGGCTTGTGAAATTTCACCATGGGTTTTGGATACACACTGAAGATTTGGTGTAGCTCAAACCCTTAAATCTGTAACACTGGTTTTGATGAAAACTAGAACGTGCTTTGAGTAAATCAACACTTCTGACTTCTGAAAATATCCAGGGTTGCACGTACATAAATTCCCTGAGTTAAGGGCTGCTCTGCCAGCTTGTCTTCTCACACCCTTCATTTACAAAGGCATCAAGATCAACCCCCAAACGCTCCAAAGGAATCACCTACCTCCCCAGCAGTCACCATGATGTCTCCAGAAATCATATTTATAGTTGTGCTTTTTCCAGCTCCGTTGGGTCCTAACAGGCCTAGTACTTCCCCTGGAAAAAATAAGCAAGAACTGTTAATAATAATTATTTTTAGTAAGATCTTTTTCCCTGTGTGCACTACAGGAAAGTGCAGTAGCAGGAGGGGTTGTTCATTAACTTATCCCAATAAATTAAAACCATGCACGAAGGACCGCAGGTGCATTGGGTCTGGTTGCACACAAGAAAGTTCTAGCTAAAATACGGTCTCCAAATGTGACCTGCGCAATAGATTTTGGTCATTTATAGGGGGTGCAGCAAAATACTTGAACCTTTTTTAACACTAAAAGAGAGGTTTTTGATAGCAACTTTCTTCTTTTTCTTAAAGACGCAACAGCCTTTCTTATCGTCGTATTCCTTGTGCAAACCGTTGACCATGATCACCGGCTCCTGTGAAGAGATGAAGTGGGAAATAAAAACTCTACTCTCGTCCCACGAGACAGCTCATCTGTTCTTACTATAGAGTATGTGTCTTTACAGTGAAAACTTATAAATTAAAAATCCAGGAAACAGAGCAACAGGATAAAAAGGAAAACAAGCAGAATTGGAATAAAAATTTGGTGCCAGCTAAACCCCCCCTGGTGCCGGGGGACCATGGGCTGGATGGCGAGACGTGCGCTTGGATTTCCCATTAGTAATTAATAGGTGTATGAGCTAAGAAAGCAGAGACAGCCCGAAGATGGAGAAGAAGCCAGAAGGCTGGATTCACCTCCTGGTGCTGCAGCGAGGCCATCGCGCTCCGCACCCGCTCCCGCTCCGCCTGCACCTCGGGGGGCTCCTCCCCGGGGGGGTCCCTGTTCTGCCGAGCGACCGCTCCCCTCCGCTGGATCCTGCCAGAGAGACGGGGTCACCGGGAATCGCTTCCAAAAACAGGCTCGGATTTGCAAGTTTGTTCCCAGGGCAGTGCCAATGCAGCACTGCGCAGAATAAGGGGTAATGGGTTCAAACTGGAACACAAGAGGTTCCACTTAAATTTGAGAAGAAACTTCTTCACGGTGAGGGTGGCAGAGCCTGGCCCAGGCTGCCCAGGGGGTTGTGGAGTCTCCTTCTGTGCAGACATTCCAACCCGCCTGGACACCTTCCTGTGTAACCTCATCTGGGTGTTCCTGCTCCATGGGGGGATTGCACTGGATGAGCTTTCCAGGGCCCTTCAACCCCTGACATTCTGGGATCCTGTGATTCTGTGTATTTATTGGAATTCAGGGAGCTGTTTCACAGAGTGTTTGCTCAAATATTAGTTCATGGGGAAAAAAAAATCCCACTGGCACACATGAAAAAATAAAGGTCAGCTTCAGCTTCTCTTTCATTGATAAGTATTGACCGTTCCCCTGCTCAACACACGCCAATGATCTGTTCAAGGAGAATTAAAATACACGGGCGGGTTTTCAAAGTTATTTGGGCATCTAACTCCTAGCTGAGCCACATTTGTTAATGTTCGACAACTTGATATATTTTACAAATCTTCTCCCACATGACCTAGGTGGCCAGGCACTTATATCACATTTGTTATTCTCTCTAGGACATTGTAGTTCAACCGACCTTCTATTGCAACACACTGGATGGGAATTTGCCTCCGGACACATTCAGGGAAACTCCAGTAAGTAAACCAGAAACTGTAATGACCCAAAGGAATTAAAAAATCCCTCCTTTCATTCTCAGTTTCCTCCTCTCCAGATAAACTGGTTAAAACTAAAAAATACAAGCTTTATCCAGGCTTTGCAAAATAGTTTAAAGTTTAGTCCCCTTCTCCTCCTGCTGTTGCGGGGGGCAGGAGGGTCCTGGCAGCATCCAGCCCACCCCATGGACCGGGATAACGCGGCTGGCACAGCACCCTGGTACCCGGGACACACCTGAAGATGGGATCGAGTCTTGTCACCGCTTCTCCAGATCTCAGCGCCAAACAGCGCAGGAGAAAAGCAAAGATCACACACTGGATGTAAGGCTGAACAAAAAGCAAAAAACGGGTTAGGTTTGTGTGGAGACAAGGCAACAACACAATTAATTTTAATTATAAGGGGATGCAGGGACCTATCTCATTGACTTCAGCTATTGAAAAGATAGTCATATAGGTCCAAAAGGGAAAGAAGTTAAGTTGATGTTTCACGCATATTTCCATCTCAGATGCAGATCATTTGCAAAATCCTTGAATTCATGCTACAGTTTTAGCTCAGATAATCTGTACCCCAATGGGCTCAGTGAAGCAACAGCAGGAACAGAGACCTTTCTTTTGTAGAAGCAGCATTAATAATATATATATATAATGCATATAATAATTAATAATAATATCTCTGCCTTATACATGAGCTCCACTTAATCCCCCCACCATGTTTACACATCCAGAGTCACATGAGACATGAGCCCATGATTAACTTAGATGTATGAATAGCTCCCCTGCCAATATTTAACATGAAACTTCAACCACATCGCCCATACTTCGAGGAGAGTTATACAAGCTCAGTGCAAGTCCATCATATTAGAACAGTCATCCTTTCTAAAACAACCAGCAAATTGCTCCTTACTGCAAAGGCAGATACGAAGATTTCACCCCTTCTCTCAAAAAGTCCTACAAAGAAGAGTGGGAAATTCTGCAAGAAAAAATATCAGTCGATTAGAAAAGTTCCTTAGCATCGTGTGCCTTGGGACTGAAGCAAGTGTGGGATGTAGGAATGCTGAGTTTTTCTGCAGGGTAGGATAAAGGTTCAGACTGTCTTAAAGAGCTGCGGCTTCTTTGGCTACAGCTGATCCAGAGGTGCCTCAAATCAGCCAGGTTAGATTGACCTTTTCCATCAGGACTTCCCTCTTCCCAGTCCTTCTGCCAGCTCACTTCATCCCTCCACTCCACCGCCTTCCCCTCCCATGCTACCCCAGCTGCCAAAATACTGGAACAGCTCTTTGTAACAAAACAAACCAAAAATATCCCAGTCAAAGGACTAACAAGTCAAACCTTGGCCACTTCTCCCACTCCCCAGCCTGGACCTTTTCTTCTCCTGTTATCTTTTCTCACTCTGTCTTTTTAACACTTGGCATTTTGAGAAAAGGAATTTGAAAAGCGCCTCTTGCTTTTCCAGTTTGCGCCATTAGGACCTTTGGTGAATTTAGTGGGACACGTTTACTCACATGTACAGCAAAGATCAACCAGGCCAGCGGTGCAAACACAGGAATCAAAGTAGAGAAGGTGAAGTAAGTTGCGGCATGTATGTTACTGACCATAAAGACAATGCTGTTCACCTGGAATAAATCAGAGAAAGTATTTCCAATATTAATGTATTGTTGCTAAAAAATAGGTTATTTGTCACTGACTTGGGCTATTCTGCTAAATATCAGTATATTTGAAGTGAAACCTCAAGTGGCAAGATGTGTAAGTCCAACATGTCAGAGTGAAGATCCACTTCACTTACCAGAATGAAGATGAAAGACCAAAAGTAACGATTGCTTCGTCCCGTGCGAAGTTTGAAGGCAATTAAGTAGACAAAAAGGATGACAGATACCCCATAACCAATGAGGCAAATGATCTAGAGAAAGAGACTGATGTCAGTGTCATTCATCCAGATGGATGTGGATATATGAAAACCTGCCTGGAGCAGCCCATTTTGATTAAAATATTTAATGCAAAAAACTCAGAGCAGAAAGAGGGAGGGGGATTTCTGGCTGCCTCTTTTCCCGCATACAAAATGCTCACCAGGGGCGGCACGGTCCAGGACTCCAAGGGAAAGATGGGGTTGAAGAGCAGGATGACCCCAAACATGAGGCACATCAAGGTCCAGAAGAGCGGGACGTCCACCAGCGCCTGCCCACACCAGTATGCCGAGGGGTAGAGCCCCGCCAGCCGCAACTGGGAGCGAGCCTGGAGCTGGGAAAGCCAACGGGAAAAGGGAGGTCATGCAGCAGAGCCCAAAACATCATTATTTTCCTCCTCCTCCTCCATTAACTTCACTCCTTCCTGCCCTGGCTGAGCTTTCCTCTCCCTTTTGAACACTTTCAGTTCTTTCTTAGTTCTACTGTTGTTCAAAAACACCCCAAAAGCCTTTATTAACACCCAAATTATTCTGAGCCCAAGCTGATTCCTTCAGATGCAGAATAACGTGCTTTGGTACAACATTGTGCTCGTGTGGCTGCATTTCTTCTGGCATCCTACCTAGAAATGCTGGTCAGCCCACCAGAACACAAAATGCTGTCCAGAGACATTACGTTTGCCTTCACTCCTTGCTTAAGACCATTTTCGGGGTATGCTTTTTACCTTGTAATCCTCCATGCCGCTCATTGCGAAGTGAGGAGGCAAACCAGCAGCCAAAGTTAGCACATAGGTGAGAGAGAAACTAAAAAGACTTTCCCTTGTATACGGGCTTCCTGTCTGTGGAAGAGAAATTCAGACTCATCAATAACCAGCAGCTGCCCAGTGAATATCTGGGCAGCTTGATGCTCATAGGCAGGTGAGCAATGACACGGTAAATAATTTGTGTTTAAGCATAAAAACCGAGGCAGTTAACAAAAGCATTCAGCACCTTAAAATTTGCAAAAAGTATTTGCATTACTGTAAATTGCTGAGACTAGAGATCATCTTTTCGATGCTGATTCTTGCCAAACACCTGCTGAAGCGAGGTAGGGCTTGCAAGTATTACTGGTGTATTCCTATGTTGCCACATATCACGAGCTTAAATGTCTTATGGCACTGAAACCCTACAAAGGTCTCAAACACTGCAGAAGAAATTCCCATTAAATAGCCCTGATATTGACTGCAGAGGAATGCCCCAGCAGCTGGACCGCTGACCCCAGCCATTGGAGGTTGCCCACCCAACCAAGTCTCCAACCCGCCCAGTCCCTATCACTTCAGCACGGCTATTTCCATTTATTTTCACCAAGAAAATGAGGACACTCACTCTGTAAAAGGGATCGCTCCAAAGGCGGATCCGCGCGGTGGAGTTGAAGAGCCTGAGGAAGGTGTTGCTGAGGATGTTCGTGAGCACGGGGAGGCAGTTGATGGGTTCGATGCTGCACAGGACCGTGTAGCGGTAGCTCTGAAGGTGTACAAGCAAAAGATATCACCTTTGTGTCCCTGAGAAACGTGAGGAGGAGCTGAGCTCAGTGACGGATTTATGAGAATTTATGAGACATTTATGAGATTGCAATGAGAAATGTGATCGGATAGTTTATTGAAGAGAGGCAACACAAAGACCTGGAAGGGTGGTAACAGGTACCACAAAAAAAAAATAAAGATAATATTTTCTGGAGAAAAGCACAAAAGACTTGCATTGATGATTTTCTGTAAAAATCACTCTAGAAAATCATTCAGTGAAAATAATAAATATAAGCTGGGTTTCCCACAAACAGAGTTACTGATATTTAATATATCAAATAAATATTCCTTTTGCTGGTGTGGGTGTTTCTCCGTGTCCCATTTAAACACATTTCAGAAAGTCCAGTTGACATATAGGATGAAATAAGGAAAAACCTCTCACTCACCTTGCCTTCCAGAGATATTTTTATAGCTCCATTATATAGTGGAAGGCTTGTGACATTTTTCTCAAAACTTATTTCTGGGTTTATGTTTTGAGCCTTCAAAGCAGCAATGAAATCCTCAATTTCTGATCCTGAAATCAAGTCAAGAACAAAAATTAGAATAATCACATTTTTTTCTTTAAATATAGTTTCTTATAGACAAGTTCCCATTTGCAAAGCAGAAGGATGTTAAAAAAATAAATTTAGAATCTAAGCAAATTAAAATTGTCTCTATTATTTCTATTTTAACTAAACTGGTTAAACACAACATATGTTTCCATAATTTGTTTATCGCATTTTTTTTTGATTTGCCCAATTCATATCTCTTTTAAATGTCTGTCAGTTATCAGCACTAAAATTGGATTTGCTTTTGGTCAAGAAAAAATGCTCTTAAAAGCCTCAAATACATAAAGGAATGTAAAAAAAGAGTAAGGCAAGGTTGGTCTATCAGTTCTGAGAGGACTCAGAGTGGTGCAGAAAGCAAATCAACATCACATGTTCTTATTCACCTGTATCATTGAAGATGAGAAGATTTGTTGACTTATTTTGAGTTTTCACTTTGGTGGGAAGGAAATATGGGCTAGCCGAGATTTCCCAGTTGCCAGAGTCATTCCACAGTTTAATTTCAATGAAAAGCATAAGAAGTGGAAGGATAAACATTCCAAAGAACAGCAATCTAGATGGAGAAACAGACTGTAAGTGCATCCAGGGGAACTCCACGTTTGACTAATTCTGTGATTTCTTTTGAGAAAGGGAAAAGCCATTCAGAGCTCCAGCACTAAATTCTAACTGTCATTACCAGCGTTTTTAATTATTTCCCACCTAATTCTCAGCTTCGAAACATCACCACTAGTATTTGAACCTTCCCTCAGTCGCTCAAGGGAAGGACCAAACCCTTTGGAAGGCACCAACCCAGCACAAGGTGAGAGCTCCTGCACTTACATGGACGCGAGGAACTTTCCTTCGTGCTTCAGTTTTAAGAAGCGAATTCTCAGCATGGCACAGACTTGTTGCCTCCAAAGTGCCATCCCAGTCACTGCTGTGCTCCCCAGTTCCGAAAATCCCAGGAGGCTCTGGTCCCTCCCATCAAGGTCTACGTCTTCTGCATGTTCACCAAGAGAAACAACGTTATCCACAAAGAGCTTTCAAAGGACACGTTTAAGTGCAAAACAGCAACAAGGGTCTTCTGTTCTGATTAGAGGAATGCTTCCATTTTTAGCCAGGAAAGAAATAAAGGCAGAGAACAGGGGCCATAATTTACACAGAACATAGTTTACATTGGTGAATCTAGACTGGGTGAAGCTGGGTTCGTATGGCAACACACCCAACATCTTCACTGGCCTTGTGAAATGCCTCCTGGCTACTTTATCTCCTGGTCAGGGCAGTGTACCCTTCAAAAGAAAATGCCCTTCCAACATCAGCCTTAATTCATGTGCTTAAAAGAGAGTGTTGAGACCAAGCCATCTAGACTTCTTCAAGAAGATAACCTTCACTAAAGGAAAGCAGCTCCTGATCTACCAAAACCTACCCAAATTCAATTTTAACAGAAACTAATTAGATATTAATTAAAATATATGTATATATGGAATCTTAATCACGCCACGCTTGCAAATGGGTGTCAAAGTTTTACCTTCATGACCAATGGCTTCCTTGCCCTCCAGCTTCAGGAAAACATCTTCCAGGGTTGTCCTGTTAACTTCATAACTAACAACCCCCTGCAGAAGACTGCTCTCGAGATGGCTGAACAGGTCTGCACGACAGAAACAGCCAGATCCAGCTTAGTGACCAAGGCTAGTGTTGAGTAGAAGCATTCACATCATTAATTTCCATCACTTAAAAGCCACAGCAAAATTATTGTGCTCTTTAGAGGTAAGGAGAAAATTCAGATTTCTTTATTAGCACGGGCCTTCCTGGTGGGAAAATGTCATCCTGAAACCACAGGAGGCTCGGTGGATTTTAGTTTGTTGATTAGTTGGTGGATTCATTTGCAGTATTGATATTAGGATGTCCATTACAGGCTTTCTTTAAGGCTGACGTTTATGCAGCTCTGGGCTTCCCAATCCCATGCAGTAGGGACAAGGGAATATATTTATTCCCTTCACAGCAACTTTCTCCTTTACAAGCCTGACAAAATGACGGGCTTTTCTTACCTGGGAAGCTGTTGGTGTTTTCCAGAGGTAACGTGTAACACAGCTCATCCCCCTTCTGTCTTTTGAGCACGGCATTGGGGATGTACTGTCTGACCAGGGACGAGGTGAGCTCAGGGTCACACAGGTCATTTATGCGCATCCTGTTTGTATTAAAAAGCAATTGCTATAGTATTAAATGAGAGGAAAAAATGCATGCATCATCCATTTAAAACACAAAGCCAGCGGTTGTTCTTCAAGCTGTAGGGAAACCTCCAAAACTGGGCAGCATTTTAGTGGGAATTTGTATAGATGTCTGCAGTGCCCCCTGGTTTTGCCATGCGTGCAAGAAATAGTTGAAGTTACGAATAATGATCCTGGCCAATACTGCTAAATCAAGAACACAGAAATTAAAATCCAAAGGAAAACAACTTTACATTAATGCCTTTGTACATCACTCTGGCACCAGAGTACGTGGAAATCACAATTCTCCTTACTCTGGTCCCCTTTTGGCTGCAAAGGAGGTTGCAAAGTCATTTTAGCTACATGTGCAGAGCTTTCAAGATTGAATTCCAAAGAAAAGCAGCTCGCTGTCCAAAGAACGATATTTTTGGCAGCCTCAAAGTCTTCTAAAACGACTTGTCAAGATTTCTATTACGCTATATTGAAAATCTGTAGAGACACAGACTCTACAAGAAAATACATCAACTTGAAGCTTTTCATAAGAAGAGTGATGACCAAAAAGAAAAGGATTTACCTTAAGTGATAGCCAATTCCCCATTTTCTCTTCAAGTACAGAGATGAGCCAACACACTGTAATCTCCCATTTGACAGAAAAGCTTTCCGATCTAAGGAGGTAGGAATACAATGGATTTAGGGGGATTTACAACAGTGTGGTAGACTGGCCTCACTCTGCTCCCTCTGAACTCAACAGACACTTTTATAAAGAAATTGAGAAGAGAAAAACCAGGCCAGGGCTGAAGGGTTTTTTCTTGTTGAACTGCTGCCTTTCTCCTAAGCAGTGAGCTTAGTCTTTTAATTATGTATTCTTACAGGCCTTTGGAAAAAATCCCATGCAGCCCAGAAGCAATAAGGAAGTAGGAAAGATAGTAATTAAAACAATATCACTAATTTGTGTGGGTGCTGCTAGTGGTCCAGCCAGTTAATCTGCAATTTCTTCACCCTGAAGTGGAGCACGAGCAAGGTTTTGGAAGGACACGTCAGTCCAGTTTTAGCCTTTGCTCAGCCTGGGTTGGGTGGTCTCTAGCAGACAAAATGTGTCCAGCAAGCACAGATTGCATCAGGGCAGGACCCATCCGTGGGCTCTGCAATGGGAAAAACCTGATTTTCAAACTGTAGGTCAACCGTGGTGCGAGAATTTGGGCTCACCAGCATGAGCATCGGCCTCCTCCATGGACTGGGTGGTGAACAGCGTCACGCGTCCAGCCTGACGTTCCTTCAGAAGGTTCCACACGTGGTGCCTGGAGCAGGGATCCAACCCAGCTGTTGGCTCATCCAGAAGCAACACCTGCAAAGGCGAACGAGGTCAGATCTCCTCATGTCCCAGCCAGCACTTCCATGCTTACATCATTTCATTTCATGCTTTTCGTAATCTCACTCTAAGAATAACATGCATCCTCAAATAGAAGCCGTTTTTATTGCTTTTTCTCCTGTTACAATATTATTACCCTTTTCATTTAAAATACAGTTCTCATTAACCCATATTCCTTGATACTTCCAGCAGCCAAGTGAATTAGTAGGTCAGCAGACTTGGAGTGCCCGGGGGAAAGTACCAATGTCTGCGTGCCAAATCAAAATGCAAACCTGGTGCTAAAGCGGTACACAGTGTGTGTATGTAAATATGACCGATACCTACCTGGGGATTCCCTAAAATTGCAATTCCAAGAGACAATTTTCTTTTTTGTCCCCCACTTAGAGTATTGGCGCAGACATCCTGAAGGTCGGTGAGGTCCAACATGACGAGAACTTTCTGCACCTTGGCAATATAAAAAGACAAGAGCCAGATTTACAAAGTGCTGGTCATTTTGTAAATTATGCATGATTACACAGAGTACGAGAGAATGTAACTTCAAGATTTAAAACTTATCTACTTTAAATGGCTTTGATTAGAGACTAGTACTGCAAATCTGAATTGTAACTTCTGTGACACGAGGATAAGAAAGAATTGAAAAAAAACCACTTCTCCCCTAGGTTAAGATTGTTCTAATTTCCACAGAACAAGATGCTGGTGATGATAACTCTTTATAAAAGAAAGCACAAAGTGTCGGAGATGCTGTAAAACAGAGTCCAGACACACACATACCAACCTCTTGCTCTACTTCCTTCCATGGAATCCCCTTGATGTGAGCAAAAGTTCTCAGGTTTTCCTTCACCGTCAAGAGTTCAAAATGCAAATTAAATTGGGGGCAAAACCCGACCAGTGCCTGAATTCCTTCCATATCCTCTACATCAGAGACTTTGTAGTTGTAGATCGTTGCAGAACCTGCACACGGGAATGAATGAAACACGGTTGCTCAAAGCCCCGTCCAACCTGGCCTTGGACACTTCTCTGGGCAGCCTGTTCCATGTCTCACCACCCGCATGGGGAACAACTTCTTCCTTATATCTAATCTAAACCTCTCCTCTTTCAGTTTAAAGCCAACACCCCTTGTCCTATCACTACAGGTCCATCATCTTACCTGCTGATGGATTGGAAAAGCCACCGAGCACATTTAAGAGAGTAGTTTTTCCAGATCCACTGTGACCAAGTAGTGCGGTGATCTGTCCTTCGTATATATTTAAGGACACACCTAGAACAGAAATACAATGCATCCAGTATATTTCAAAACAGTTTGGGTTCATATCTAGTGAAAAATTAAATTAAAAGAATTCCCAAACTTCTCTTACCTCTTAAACCTTCAGTTAACTTGTCCTTCTTGTATATTTTTGTAACATTGTTTAGTCTAAAGGAAAGGTAAACAAGCCATTACTATGTAATCTCAGTTTTGTCATGTTGCTTTTGCCTCAAAATAAACTTTGAGAACTATTGGAAGGATATTTCTCAACCTCCTCCTCAGACTGGTCCTGCTCATTACAATGAACAGAGCAATTCCATCTGAAGGAATTGCTTTATATAATTCATTTCTTGTCCACTTAAAATAACCAATATACTTTTCAAAAAGATGCTTAAAAGGTTTCAAAGTCAAACTCAATGAATATTTAGTGAATGAAGTGGGAGGCCCTAGGGAATGGGATAACACATGGTTATGTAATTAAAAGCTCTGACCTAGCTATTATAGCAGCAGATTTGTATTTATTTGCTTTCTAGTAATAAGTAATGGGCAGCAACAGCAATGGCCAAACTAGCCCTGTAAGGATTTAAATAACATTATTTGATATTATTTTATATGTTAGATGGCTCAGTATAACATTCACCAGTGCAATACAGCTCTGCTCTCTAGAGTCAAATACAACGTGTGGTGTTCTATTTTTTCACGCCTACAGGAGTTTTTACCTGATCGCTTCTTTCCCGTGGAAGTCAGGAGGCATGGGCTCGGTGTTGTTGCTGAGGATGGGACCGTGGCTGCCCGTCCTGCCAGCTCCTATCCCCGCGTACCCGCTCCGGGGCTTGAACCAGTACGATGGGCTCAGGAAGAAAAAGGGCGGATACGCTACGCCGTACTTGCCTAATGCAGCAAACAAAGGTGGCAAAACATCAAGCAAAAACTGCCAAGTGTCAACGCAACTTTGATAAGCATTGTGTCCAGCCCTCTTGCCCTCCACAGATGCAGAATAGAGGCTTTGGCGGCAGGAAAGGATTGGTAAGTTCTGCAAAGTTATCCACTCATCCAGATCCATAAATGCAGGTGGGGAACAAACACAGCAAAGACCTCATTGATCACCAATTTGGTACACAAGTTAGAGGAAAATCAGGTCAAGTCCTACAGCATATTTTTAAACCCAGCGGTCATGGCTGCTGGAGCGGATGTAAAGCAGGGCCAAATGAGGTAGCTACATATATCAGCTTCTGGGAAAACAGGATTCTTCCCAACCATTTTTTCCCAAGTAATACAGCAAATCCAATTTTGACCCCCTCACATAACACGACACGGCTCATCGCTGTTAAGATGCTGTTCCACAACCTGACCAGCTTACTACCAGGACACCTTTTTTACTGCTCCACACATGATGATGGTTTTCTCAGCTCTATCCCACTGCTTCTTTGGCACCTTTCCTCCTATGATGGGAGGGGATTATAGAAGAAAAAAGCAAAGGAATTTGTACTCTTTCCCTCACATTTCTACTTACCAGGCAACACCTTATCAAAGTAGATGGCCAACAGCAAGTACAAGACACTGTCAAGGGTAAATATGATGTATAGGTTAAGGAAAGGGTACAATTCTGATGTAGAGTCTGGTCCATATTTGTGTAATTTTACCATCTGGGAGGAAAAAAGCAAAAAGGCAGAAGTCAGATGCAACATTTCCTTTAGGCAGTAACACTATGTGCGAGCCACTGCTGTGTCATCACCATCATTTTCACCAGAAACCCAGGCCCACTCATGACCGTGACACTGTTTCCAAGCAGGACAACAATTTCTTATAACCACAAATATCAGAAGTGCTTCTGTGAGCTGAATTCAAAATCGTGCGGAAGAAGTGACTACGTCAGAAGAGTGATGCACGCAGAATTTGCTTGGGCAGCACTTCAAGACCTTGCGTTTCTTGCAGATCTTGGTACCCACCAGACACATCCCACTGCTGCAATAATTTTCCAGAGATCGACATTTATTGTATACACGGAGCTGGTAAAATTTGTGACGCAGTTGAAAGTCCAACTATATGTGTTACGAATTATCGTGTACTTCTCGGAGTCAAGTTTTCTTTTTACAAAGCACCCAGGGCAGAGAGGCATGATTGGGTCCTTATGACAATGCAAATCACGTACGGTAGCTACTGTTATCTGCCTTTATTTTGGACGTACCTTGGAGATGCCAGCTGTGAAGGCAAAAGGACTGAAAAGATTAAAAATCCATTCCAAAGACCGTGGTACTTTTTCAAACAACGTCAAAAGGCCCAGGAGTCCAAAGATTATGTGAAGGACGAATCCCACAAAAGCGGCAATTTTTGGCTGCTTTACCAATGAGCCGAGCATGAAAAAGAAGTGAATCTGCAGCAGAGAAAACCAGTAATTAGCAGGACGCATTTCTGCTGGTGATTAAGGAAGAAAAAATGCAGAAAACAACATTAGAGGCCCAGCTGAGTTTCAGTTGTCCCGTACGGATGCACATGGCACATCACAAGGTTGTGTCATTTAGCAGACAGCTCTGATATTTAGGGCAGGTCTATAAAGGCAGCCAGACTAGCATCTCCCAAAATGTAATAGGAGTGATATATTAGCCTACAAATTACAATAAATCCCAGTAGAGTTTTTGTTGCTTTCTCATATGACTCCCAGCCCTAGAGTACTCTGCAGCCTTTGAGTTTTAGCTGTTTTGATTAGGAAATGGAAATAATCATACATTGTTTAAGAACACAAAAGCCAACTTACAGATGCTATGCCGTAAAAGAAATAAAATAAAAATTCTTTGAAAACATTGTGGTCATGGATGACTTCTTCATTCTTGATAACTGCCAGCAGACTGGCTGTTATTGCAACATACACGGTGTACGGCAAGCTCCAGGATAACCTACAAATGAACATACAGTTATTTTTGCCTCTGACAGAGCCAATACAAGACACGCTCTTTTTCATTCAAATACTTTGTAATTCCAAATACCCTTCCTTTTACAGTTTCCAGGCTGCAAAGGTGCAAATATCACTGTCTTGCATCTATATCTGTGCAGGTGCAGCAATGCCAGCAAAGAGCCACGGGGCACCCAAGCAGAGGCTCTGCAGCCTGGATCGTTTATTCTTCTGCTTTTCCTAATGATACCGAAAGCTAGTACACATCTTATGTCCCTAAAACAGTATAAATGCTGTGGTTACACACTTTATTTCTATGAGACTTACCAGAAGGAGATGTCGTGCAAACCCATTGCTCTCATTAGCACCTTGAGCTTCTTTTTCTCTTTTATAACTTTCACCGATAAAAAGTACATAAATGGGGAGAAGCACAGCATAGTGTACAAAATGAACCAAATATAATCCCGTTTATACACAAGTTTGATCGAGGGTGATTCCAGACGAACGCCGCTAATTGACTTCATCTCCTCCCAGACGGAATGGTTTGTTTTCACCTAAAGAAAAGAAAAGGGCCCTTAGTTTGATTTTCGGTAATGAAACAGCCAACATCAGAACAAACAGGTTTCATAAGCATTGAAATTACTACTTTGTCAATAACAATGTTAAATTTGTAAGTGGCAAAAAACCTCAATATTTAGTATCTTTTTGTATTGCTCTGTAACAAACACTAACTCTACCTTGAGGCATGAAATTATCTATCGGTCTTTTAACTTTTGAGTTACAATATGTATTTACAAAGTTACTGATCGCAGAATATGAACTGGGGGGGGGGGGTTGGTTGGTTGGTTTTTGGATGTTTTTTTAAGTTCACAGATTCACAGATAACTCCACATAGAACAGAAAACGTATTTCCCATCAGGATCATACTTACTTCTATGATTGCTGCATCGATGCTGGACTGCACTGGTAGGAAACCATTATACCAGTACGAAGGAACTTTGCAGTAAACTGATGAATAATCGTAGCAGATATCTGTGGGAAAGAAGAAAAAGATAATTTGATCTATATATTTCCATATGTGTATATAAATGCTTATGTATAAAGAGTGGGGTTCAAAATGTATTTGACCTAAGAGTCGGGAAATCAAGATTTAGTTTTACTCAGTCATTTTCCTGAAACAGCCATTTTTCTCCAGGAATAATGTGGTACTGGGTGGTGGCTTTGGCCACCCCTAGTCCTAGTGCTATAAAGTCTGTCCCCATCTTTCTTACAGGCCCCTTTTCAATACTGAAAGGCTTGTGTAGAAGTCTCCATCACTTCCATTTTCCAAGACTAGTTCTTAGCAAAATACTTGTTTCTCCTCGTCAATGATGAACACTTGATAATATGCTTACTTTTTGGTTTGGATAGTTTTCTCTGGCTTTTGTTTCCTTCTAAGTGAAAACCCCTCAAATTCTGAATTGTATCTTTCTTGAAGCATTTGGCAAATACAGTCTGAATGCCCCCAGGGTGACATGACAGCACAGAGATCCATCTAAGCATGTTTTAATGTAAAATCAAGTCCTCTGATTTGTTTTATTTTGTTACCGATGTCTCCATAGGCATCATTTGGAGATACCACACTGTAGCCTTGAAATCTCAGACAGTAGGAGAAGTCATCCTTAAAAACAACACCAATAATTTCTTCCTGCGAAAATCCTCTCACTTCCAGTTCTTCCTCATTTTCCACCTCTTCTATTGTTACACCTGCCACCAAAAAGAAAGGAAAAAAAGAAAATCATGACAGCTGAACCATTGATTCGTCATGCAACAACATGAAAACGTGCACCGGCCATGATTTGTACCCTCTAAAATCCTATTGTCCAAATCCTTTTCTCCCCCCACCACAATGAAGACCAAGGTGCCCACAGTGCCGGGGCACATTCAGGCACTGCAATTACAAGGATTTTAGAGCAGCTTTACCTGCCATCACAGAATCTGAAGCCACTTTGCTCATTATTTTCCTGGTGGTGTTTGTTACAGGTGTGTATGCCAGCGTAACTCCCTCGGACGTAAAGGCAGGAGCATCTAATCGGCCAAGGAACCTATAAGGTACTTCTTGCTGTGGGTAGCTGCCTATCGTAGTTGTTGACAGTAGTGTTACCAAGAGAAAAGCTGCCGATGTAATCCATTCCTAGATGAAAAGAAGGAAATGTGAAGGTGAGGGGCAGCACGGTGACTTGGAGGTTGGGTGGGATGGAAAGTGTCCTCAAGGACCTCCATCCAGCTCCTCCAGCCATGAATGCCTTCTGTCTGTCCATGAGGAAGAGCTGTTTCACAGGTGGAGTAACTTGAAAACATGAGGAACGTTCCAAGTGAAAACCATATTTTCTTAGTACCAGAGCCAACGAGGTCTGCTGATAATTTTACACCCGTAATCGTGAATTGGACATTGCGTTCTTCTGCACAGCGCGGAAACGACATCAACAACCAAAAGCAACAAACCAGCTTTGTAACCAGCCCTTATTGTGCCGTGATGTTGCAGTGTCACGGGATGAAGTGTAACTGCTGGCATTTTCCAGAGAACCACATTTTCTCGTATATCACCCCGTATAAAAACAATGCAGTGTAAAGTACTTTGTAGCAGAAATCCTAAATTCCCTTTGGAAGAACAGACACTTGCCTGAAAACTTTGTGTCTTCGTCCTCCACACCAATAGAATATTTTTCCATAGAAGAGCAAGGGTTTGCTGGAATATTTTTGAGGCTTTCTTGACTATCCCCTGCATTTTCCCATCTAGGATGAGAAAGAAAATAACATAATTTTAGAATAAAACAGATCACTGGGAGTTAATATATTTACTTGGGTAAACACCACTTCAGAGGAAGACAATAACATGCCAAAGGTTAAAAGCTTTTCTTCATTTTACAATTTGGATGAGCAAGGAGAAATTTGAAGGAAACAGCCCAAGATCATGCGAGGGAGCAGAGCACTGGGTTGGATTCAGCTGCCTCTTCCACGTGCACAAATTCATCCTCCTTCATCCCAAAGAGGCTTTGTAGAAAGAGGCATTCAACGGGCTAACGTTTGATTCTTCATCTACATAAAATTAACAAAAGGAAAGCCACTCTGTCCTGTACTAAAAAACGTGAGAGGATTGAATGGCATATACAGGCAAGCAGATATAAATTTTAATTGTCTGTTTATATGCAGCTATTCAAAATATCTAAAATACACCTGACCTGCAGCAGCTCAAGTCCAGCAGCTCTGGTTGACTTTGCGCATACAGCTGAGCCTCGGAGCCGACATTTCTTGCAGTGAATTTATGTCTTGTCTTAGACACGTGGTTTGTTGGCAAAACGCTGCTCATCTGCTCTAGATATTGCAACCAGACCCTAAACCACCCCTGTTACATACGTGCCTTCTCCCCACATGGTCTACAGAGGAAGGTGTTCAGATGCTAAAAGTAGCCTAAAATAGGTGCTTCCAATGTCTCCCTTCAGCAGGCTGGTAAGAGACTATTTTGTCATGTTTTCACCCAATTATAACTCCAGTATAGCTAGAGGAGGGCAGCATTAAAACACCAATGTGCTTCTTTATATCCTCCTAAATACCGAACAGGGAGCGTTTATTGGGGGATGTTTTTATGGGGGATATTTATTTCAGCTCCAGCTTCCATCATGTGGTCAAGCAGCAAATATCCCGTGCAAGAACAGCAACAGCTTCCGAGCTGACTGGTTCCACGACCTTCCCAGAAGAAGAGCAGGGAGGGAACCTCAGAACATGTTTTTGTATTTTAATCTTTTAAACCAGCTGAAACCGAAAAAAAATCAAAGTAACCTCAAACGCATCGTGCGCTTTTCCCCTTGGACATCGCTTCCTGATTTCACGGATCGGGCAGCTGGAGTTAATCAACGGTTCTACTACTCTGTTCCCTTCATTGTTTGTTTTTGGAAGAACTAAATATTTGCGTGCTCCAGGGGCGAAGGATCCAGGATCCCTGTGTACCCTCTGTTAGCACAAGGTTTATCTCCCTGTTGCTTTCCCTGCCTGGAGCTTCCTGTGGCACTTCCCCACCGCAGCGACCACGGAGGTTAAAGGCGATTAGGAAGGGATTTCTAGGCAGTGCTACTTTTTTAATCCAGGTCTCTATTTCAGTTGTTTTGAACCCAACGCAGCAGCCCAGGATGTTGGGGCAGTAAACAAAGGTTCACGCTTGGAGTATTTGGATAACATGGAAAACATGATGGTCTTGTAAAAACTGCACTGAACCTCTACAGATGTAACAAACACCTCATTTAAAAAGAAACAAAAAAGGAGCAAATCCAGGACTTTTAAAAATATTTCAATTAAATTTCTATTGGTTCTAGTCTTACTTTTGCCTTTGGAACAAGAAGCAAATAACCCTGGAAACTGACACATGAAGTCAGAAAGTCAAACAAATGATGTTCCCTACAAACGTTGGACAAACTTCATCAGGAAGAATTTCAATTTGAATTTAGAATTAGAAATTAGAAATTCAATTAGAATTTCAGTTATCAAAAGACACAAAATAGAAGCAGGAGAGATGCCTCTGCAAGACCTGAAGTTCAAAACCTCAGATTCAGAAGACAAAACCAAACATCAGAAACTCATTTGGAGGCAATGGTGTTTGGAGAAGCCTTAAACCAGTTAAGAGCATCACTTGGAAAATGGGATGTCTATGGAGGAATTTCCCTCCTGAGGGTCCGGTAAATGCACCCAAACCTCTTGCTCTCCAGGAACACACTTGTCAGGCATTGTAGCAACTTTTCTTGGGACCCTGTGTCGTCCTGGGGAGGCGTGTCCCATATAATCACCTCATTTATTTACCATCTCAGGGATTTCCTATTGGGCATCTCCTCAGACTGTCTTTACCTCCTGATAAATATGAGGCAGATCTGTACCAACTCTTTAACACAAAGTTTCCCAAACAGGTTATTTTATTTCCTACTCTCTACTCAAAAACTACACCTCTAAGCCTGCCCTGTATCAAAGCTCAACACCTTAATTCATACAGAGAAGTGAAATTCGGGGGTCCATGTTTTCAGAAGCGTTTCTTGGTGATAGCAATGCCAGAGGAGGGGGAGCCAAGGGAGGGATCGTTACTGGGGAGGACCCAGCGCTCAACCTGTGGCTCTTCGCCTGGACTCCAATACATCAGTAGCACGAATCAGAGTCTGTGCACACCCAGGAAAGCAGAATATTTTTGCTCCTTTGCCTCTTAAACATTTTGATGCAAAGCTCAAAGCCTGCCAGAGAACAGAGCTGGGAAGTGCAGCTCTTATGCATTCAGCATAACACTGTATTAAAATAACAAGTTAAAAAAAATAATCACCAAACACAACCCCTGCATAAAAACACCTTAGGGATAATTTTTCCCTTAACGAAAGAGAAATACAAAACTCCTTACCTGATGTTGTGTTTTCTGTTGGAAATCTGTCTCCTCCAGCTCCGAGGTGTCTGGGCTCTTTATCCCTCTGTGGTCCGGGATGGGGTTGGGGGCGGTGGGACAGTCCCATGGCCATGGCCAGGCCCCCCCCGCCTGACGTCAGAGCTCAGTCCCTGCACTGCACACGCTCCCAGCAACCCAGGCAGCGAGCAAAATACTTCCAACCAGCTGCCCTTGCAGACATTCACGCTATATTTTGCAGTATTTAATATGTCACGTGCATCGCGTGTAATAGAACAGCAAAGCAACCTCGTCCCTGGGGGTCACACTTTTCTCCCCATCTTGTTCAGAGCCTGAGTCAGCAAACGCTGCTTCCTCTGCAGAGACAAATCGTGCATCCGAACACCAACAGGATCTTTATCTCTCGTTTCTCTTTTCCCCTTTGTTTATAGTAATTTTTATTTTAGTTTTCACTCCTTTCAATTGCTTTCCCAGCAGCTGCCACACAGCTGGAATTAAGATGGAGTTTTCTCTTTATTTTTATTTTTAAATAGCTTTCCAATAGGTCTACATTCAAAACAGGGAGGTGAGGAAATCAGATAAGCCAGGAAATCCAAATGAGCTGGAAGGGCGTACAGCCGCACGGTAATTCAAGGAGTTAAAGGAATTCAACTGTCCGCGAACTTCAACAACTTGAGGACTCTGCATCTGATTTGCAGAGCTGAGTGAAAACACAAAAGCTGTCCGGTTGTTGCTTAATAAAAGGCTGTAGCTCTTCTGCAGCTGTCGATTTACTCATTTTCCAGGAATGAGCTCATTTTGGAGAGGAGCAGAATGTGTTCCTGCATCACTTCCCCTTGGGCAACAAGTGAGGAATGGGGAAGGCTACTCGTAACTGCAAAATAAAGCACATCTGAGAGGCACTTCACTGAAAAAACGCTACTTTCCTGACACATACCCTGTGCCATAGTGTGCTGACAGGACCTGGCACAGCGTGGAGCCCTCGCGAGACTGCACGTTACCTACAGAAAATGCATTTTAACAGAAAAATGACACCTGTTCTGAGTGTTCTTGGGGTTTCCTGTCCTGTGCACTGGGTGCTGAAGCGGGACCCCAGCCCAAGGCAGCACGTTGGGCTTCATTGAAAAGCAGCTAGAGAGCACACGGCAGCTCAAAATGTCATTAATTAGACCCCCGAGCAGTTGCTCCATAGGATTTCTGAGAAGGGGACTCAAATCAGCCCTTAAATGCACCAGGATGGGGAGAGAGATGGGGACGGAGCAGCATCCTCCAAGGGGGACACTCCAAGAAACGTATTTTGTGAAAAAAGAGAACTGAAAGCTCCAGGAAACTCTTATCAAGAAATTCAGCATGCTGAATTAGGGACTTTCTGAAGATCTATTAAAAGCAGCATTGCAAAGGAACAGATTCATTTCACAGCTTCAAAAAAATAGATTAAAAAAATGGCATGCTGCCCTAACACACCGTTAAAGAAAAAACAGAATGAAAACCTGGGAACTTTCACCGAGTTCAAGTTATATTTCTTTGGGGTTATTTTCTCCCCCACTGAGGGGTTCGGGGAGCACAAACCCCTTTTGTTTTCCCAGGTCCTTCTCCAGCCTCAGCGCCCCCCGTCGCCAGCAGCGTTTCGCTGCCCCTCGCCCCAGCCGAGCGCCCATCCAGCCACCCAGCGAGTTCGGCCGGGGCAGCGATCCAACCAGAAAAATGAATCATTTATTTCAGCGGGGTTCATTTTCAAGTGGACGAACATGATTCATCCCTGCAGATGCTCCACACCGTGTGCCAGGAGCGCACAGCTGCTGCCAGGTCACTTCCAGCCCAAAGTGGGCGGTTGAATCCCAAGTGTTGCAATACTGCGATTCCCTGAATTCAATTAAGAACATGCAATTACCGAAGCCTGACACCCCCAGACCCCATGCTTCACCCCAGCTCCCCAGCCCCACTCACCTGCACACCCCAGTGTGGTCCGGGGAACAGCCCCCCTATTTCTAGCACAGCAATACACTTGCATGATAGAAACACAGGCACTTAACAATCCAATCCATCTTTATTTTGGTAGTACCTTCTGCTGGAAAAGGAAGAAAACCTCAACTTTAGATATACAGCCAAGTGGTAAAAGAAAGACAGGTGTATAAAATAAACGGCAAATGATTCAAAGTGCCTGATGGCAACATCAGGAGGAGCATTACAAATGTGTCACACGATCCCTTCTGGTTTCTGCTACCAGAGTACTGGGTGCTGGCAATGGAGCAGACGGTGCTCGCTATACAGATATATTTAAATAAGGTCTTTTCTTTGTAATGCAAACAAAATCTGACACATTAAATTCCTCCATAGAAAAATACAACCTTATAACACCAAAAAGTAAATGTGTCTTCTGAGTTTTGGATAGACTAGTTAACTATTTCTTACAACAGCTCTGCAAGGTACCGGCAAGCGTTATACCTGGAACGGTGGCACAAATGAACTGATTTGCCCCAAGTCAGCCCAACTCCATCTGCTTCAGCTCCGTTTTACCTACTGGAGCACAAACTGACTGTATTGTATGGCTGGGATTTGGCATGTCACCGATAGAACAGCTGAACAAAGGGACTTAATAGTGAAGGAATAAAGGTCTTGAGTTTCCAAGAATTCTCTGGTTGAATTCTGCACATGTTTTTCCCTATTCTGGCAATGATAGACACAGTATGACACTTGGAAAGTGATGCTTTGGGGTGGCATCTCACACCACGTTGACAAGTGATGTCACCGGCCAAGAAGATCCCACCCAAATTTGCGGTTACCTTGACGAGCAAAATTCTTTGTATGTGTAGCTGCGTAAATACCGTGCAACCATCAACTGGGTTACTCCAGGGTGAACAAGAACAGTGCCAAATCTAGATGCAAAGGAAAGTTTTCATATGATCCATTTGAAATGTCAGAAAACAAGAAACTGTTTGAAATAGGGCGATGCCAACCAGACAGTACAGAACTATTTTACAGACTATTAACTTAGGACCCTTGGTCTACTCGACCAGGGCTCTACCCCCTGAGCTATGGAGCCTTCTCAGGAGAAGATAAACTTGGCTTATATGTACACACATGCGAGAAAATTCTGAGTCCCACCTTTGCTTCAAGCAAAGGGAAATGCTCAGAGCCACCGGCAGCGCAGGGCTGGGGCTCCCCAGGAGCTAAGTACAAGTCTGCATAAACAAAAAAGCTGGCTTTGGGTCATTTTCTTTCCCTTACAGGGATGCGTCAACCCTAGAAAGGTTGTTACTCAAGCTGCAACTTAGAAGCTGGTGCTTTGATCCTGTTTTTTACCTGTGTTTGGTTTCCAGCCCAAGGGATCGGGGCACAGGCGAGTACCGCGGCTCGGGGCTCAGATGCTCCCCAGGGGATGGGACCTTCCCCCGGGGCAGCAAATGGGACGTCCAGGTGTTTCTGCAGTTCTCGGGCTCAAATTTTAACTACAAAACAAAATCTGTACACTTCTATGCAAAAAAAGCAGCCCAAGTTGAGTTCGCATCTCCCCATTGTAGAGTAAGAAACTAATGAAAATGGATTTGGGCTCAATGTGATGATAAACCATTATCAGACATATTACAAACATTATTGCCTGATAACTACAGAGTCAGAACACAGAACTCCACCTTAACTCTCAGTTTTTTTGAGTTTTCCCAAGAAAAACAAAGGTCTTGTCTAACTTTAATGTGAAGTTATATAACTGATATGACTTATGAAGCCAATGTTTCTATATAAATGCACCTCTATATTGGTTCATTGCAGAACACAATGAACAGTTAGCAATCTTTTATTTCACCTTATAAAACTAAAAAGGTGATGATAGCTTTGTGCAGAAAAAAGAAACAAAAATACTATATTTTCAGCATACATCTGTCATATCTCAGGATAAAGGATCCCATATTCTGCTCTTCCTAGTGCTTCCATGCAAACCAAAGGCACCATTCCTAATCGTGAGGTTGCAATTTTGGATCTATTTTGGGTTTACAGAGGTAAATAAAAATTGCCAGGACAAAGCCAAAGTTCCTGTGCTGATCACACTACTGCGTTAATTACTGCTATCACAACAAAGACGGACTGGGAAATACTGTTGCATGTACTTATGAATCCACTGTTGAGAAAAATGAACACATCTAAAAAGGGCTGCCTCTAAAACCAGCTGGCAGGATACACGTCGTTACACCCAACAAAAGGATTAGACTGTTTTTAATGAAGACGAGAAATACTCACATTTCTGCAAATCCCTTAACTACACAGTTATGTCTTTGTACCTTTTACCAAGCAGAGGAAAACAAAAGCACCCACTTGTGCGCACCCCCGTGAACCCTACAGTGCATGCGCGGAGCAGCGATGCCACCCAGCACGGCAGCAGGAGTCGGCCACATCTGCCAGCTTGCGGTAAAAAGGAATGTTAAGTGCTGATGAGTGCCGTGTTTTATCTGTAAATGAACGTTTTCACGTTGGTTGGATACCAAGCTAAGCTCCTGGTGTAATTCAGACCCTCTTTGCAGTGAGTATATAATGACTGTGGAGCGTTTTTTTCCCCGTCTCTTCTAAGCAGGTGGATCTGAAGCATAAGCAGGGACGGATTGGCCGGTGGGGGAGCAGGACCTTACGGGGACACGTGTCTGCAGGACACCTGGTCGGGCTGGCAGCAACGCCCACCGAGGGCGGGAGGCACGGCAAGACCCTGCAAACCAGCCCCACGGGGTGAGATGCTCCAGTGGCAACTGGGTTTGCTCCAATTTCCAGCAAGGAGAGCCCAACCGCAGGCAGGGACGGCCGAGGGAGGGAGGTGGGTGCTCCTGCAGAAGCTCCCAACCCCAGGAGACGACCGGCTGCCGTGGCAGCGTCTTCTTGCCCAAGGCAAACCAGGACACAGCGAGGGGAGGAGGAATTTCTGAACAGCCGGAATAACGGTGGGGATGCTCGCTGCCACCACGGCGTTACTCCTAAGGCCAGGCTGGTGGAACACGCTTAGTGCTTCAAATACAATTTCCCTTGTCTGTCCCAGCCCCCAGGTTTTCCACGCGCACCGTGATGCGTGTACAGAGGATCATCGCGGGCACGAAACATGAGGTGCCGAGGAGATGTGGGCCGTCAGGAGCTCAGAAAATGACCCTGTCCTCCTGCGTCCTGTCCCACCACAGCGTGCTGTTGAGCGTGCCGAAGCTGCTGTCCTCCTCCTCCTGCTCCCTGGCCAGCTCCACGAACACCTGCGACACACACGAGGGATGCGAATGCACCACGCTCCTCCTAGGAACTCACTTGGTCACAAACAGAATTCATGCTAAAACCCCAAGTGTACTGAACGTGTTGCTTCATCTCTGAGTAAGAAATTTTTAGCTTAGTTTTGGGGTTTTTTCTCTCCTTGCTCCCACCTCATTTCTTCAAAAGCACAATGAAAAGGAAGTTGAACCAAATACATGCTGAAGAACATTTATCGCCAGCAATAACTAGTTTAGAATAAGCAATAATAAACCTCAGCTTTCCCCTCCTTTCAGAAACCAACAGTACTGCCTGTCTTTTCAATAAATCACAGCAACATTTCCAGTAACGCCGCAAATTGATTTTGCTCCAGTCACTGCAGTTGGCGTCTTATTTTTAAAGGAGAAAATGGGAATAAAGAGGAGCAGGGGAACTGGCAGTCCCAGTTCACTTGGGAAAAGGAGATTTCAGGCACAGGGCTCACCATCATCAAAAAACTGCAGCACCTTCCCATGGCAAAATAGATATATATAATTTGCTTTAACATACCTGTTCCAATGTTGCCTGAGAAAAGCTGTACTCCTCGATGTTAAAGGCGTGTTTTACTGTTAAAAGAATTAATGAGAGCGCAAAAGAGTTAATGAGAGTGCATGTTTTCATTATCTGAAACAACTGGATTTAAAAGCATTTTAAGCTGGTGCAATGACTCTTCATTTAACAAGAAGCAGAGCTGTGGACACCAATGATAACACAAAAATAAATTGATTTGGAACAGAAATGCACAAGTGCCACTGCATGGCAAATGTGTCAGTTATGGAAGACTAAATTATTTCTCTACATGATGCATGGAAAGTGCTTAATTACCTTCTTCCAGCTTGGAAAAAGAATGTGAAAGCGACTGTACATCTTCTTTAGGAATTTTGTATGCCAAAATAGAAGCAAAACTGCAACAAAGAAACAAAGCAAATTTAGCTTCAGGTAAAATTCCTCACAGCGAAAAATATTGATATTAGAGTGAATAGATTTAAACTCATTTTCTGAAGGTTACTCCAGGCATTTTGACTTGTTGTCATTACACAATAGGAAAGATGCAGCTCCAGAAGATCTGTCTCCGAGATGAAACGGCTCTATGAGTTATATGCTCGTCAGCTAAGATTCAGCCATTTATATTCCGTCTATAAACTCATGAATGAAAAAAAATCACTGCCTCAAACTAAAAAAGTTATGAGGTTTTGCCTTTCAAGTGAACTGAGGCAAAGGTGACGGGATCTCCTGGGTTCCCACAATCCAGACTTGAGAACAGGGTCCTGCTCCACGCCACACATTTCCTTCCCAACATTTAACTCTCCTCCACGTCTCCCACACTTGAGGAATCCTTATCTGACAGCTGCAGTGCCCCTTTTGGAGCCTCACCAGCGCCCACCAAGCCAGACCCTGCAGTTCACACTGCAGAGATTCAATGCAGCTGAGAGAAAAAACAACCAACCCACACTCAGACTTTGAGGGAACCCCAGAATTTCAAGCATTTCTAGATAAAGGCCAGTGACTCAGATTTTCTCCCCATTTCCCAGGGGCCCAGACCGAGGAGGAAGCCGTTAGACACCAGCTATGCAGAAACTGAGTTTTGCTTCCCCCATGGCGAACATCTGGACACGGGACTCGCAGCCACCGCCCCGGCACTTCTGCTGCTCTCACAGCCCTTCCTCTTTTCATTCTTAAGCTACGCATAAATATTTTGTGCAAATATTAGTATCATGGCATTTCCTACTTGCTACCAAGGAGCTACTGAGAAATTAATTATTGTATTAATGTGACGTGAAACTTCACCTTTCCTGACGATTCGCGTTGGGGAAGATGTGCAAAATCTGGCTCTGCAGATACTCCACTTGCTGTACATCTGCTGCTTCTTTTAATTTCATTTCCAAGAAGTACCCTCTGCCAAACTTACTCTTCAGGTGTTGGACAGTACCTATACATCTACCAATTGCAGAGGGAAAATAAAGAGTTGTACATGTTACACCACGCTCAAACAGCAGCTTAACTTCCAACGGACCCTTTTTGCAGTTTAATTTTGCTCCAAGTTTAAGGTGCAAAACAATTATCTACCTATATTTTCAAAGAAATCTATTCTAGTTAACAGCTGTCCTGTCCTCCAGGTGGTACCTGAGCTGCCCGGCCACCAGGATGGCCACACGGTCACAAACAGCATCTGCCTCCTCCATGTAGTGCGTGGTCAGGATAGCCGCTCTCTCCTTGTTCTTAAACGCTGCTCGAATTGCCCGCCTACAAAACATAACAAAAGATGACTCAAATCTCATACTCTTTATATTTTAAGATTTGTTTTGACTTTCAAGGCTTTAATCTCCAAGTTCTCCTGGGAGAGGACACACCTGTCGATACCTGGGACTAAGGTCGGGATGGTTCCCTGTCTGCGTCTCTCTCTGGTGTTTACAAGGATAATGCAAATATATAAAATCAGGCAAATTCCCACAGAGAAATGAACCTGTGGCCCTGGTGGCACTCACCACATGTGCTGCTTGGCCTTGGGGTCCATCCCGGTTGACGGTTCGTCCAAGAGCGTGACCCGCGGGTTGCCCAGCATGCTCAGGGCAAAGCAGAGCTGGGGGACGGCAAAGGGACAGCGTGAGGACACAGCGGCTGCTGGGGACACCCCACGGCAGTGACTCCAGCAGCTCCCCCGTACCTTGCGTTTCAGCCCCACGCCCAGCTTCTTCGTGGTCTTCTGCAGGTGGTCTTTTAAATCCAGGGCACTCGTGATGCTGCGGAACAGGGAGGAAGGACCACACATGAAAAGCTGAGACAGCGATGGTTCGGCTTCCCCCTCATCACACAGTAGGCGAACGGTCTCATTTGAAGAACTCGATGACAAGTATTTATATATGTTTGGATATAAAGTATAGAAAAAGCAAAGCAACAAGAAGAATCAGAGCTGGGCGCTTCCATACGAAAGCACCTGCCTGGAGGAGCCCAGGGTGACAACCCAGAAACAGCTCCAAGCCCTGGGCTGCCCGTCCTTGCTGTCTCTGCAAGGGTCATTGGTAGCACTTCCTAACTTAAAGAAACCCAAAACAATACAAAACACCAAAAAAAACCTCAACCCATGCACAAAAAAACCAACCACAAACAAAAAAAAACCACTACACACACAAAAAACACCAGCACCACCACAAACAACACCAACAAAACCAGTTGAATTTTGGGTGATTGAATCTCCGTCTCCTGACCAACAATTTCACACTTGTTGAATTTGCTGCAAAGATCCAATCGAACTTAAATGAAAGAAGATTGCATTAGGAAAAGTGAAAAAAAGAAAGGCTAGGAAAAATATAGCCAAACGTTCAAGATTTCTATAACAAACTACTTACCGTTTTATGACTTCCTTAACATCAGACTCGCTCATTCCTTTGATAGCGCCATAAATTTCAAAGTGTTCTTGCAATGTAATATCTGGCCAAAGCGGGTTCGTTTGAGGACAATACCCTACAAATTTCACCGAGTCGTCTTCACTGTTCAAGCCAAATGAACAATCTCCCATCAGAACCTGCGAGGACAACGTATAGCTTTTACTCAACAATATTCTAATTATCAGAACAGGTTTTGTGAAGTTTTAGCAAAAAACACTCAGAAACGCTTGCAATAATGATAAAAAATACAGGATCATTTTCTATTTAGTTTGTAGCTTGTAACATACCTGCCCACTGGTTGGTTCAATCTCTCCAACAAGCATATTAATTAATGTGCTTTTCCCCGCTCCGTTGGGTCCCAACAACCCCAGAATTTCTCCTACAGGATGGACGACACAAAACATTGGCCAGCAGGTCAGATACACAGACTCAAGAGTTGGTTTTGTAAATAAAGCAGCTCAACAGCAAGTAATCAAACTCCCACCTTTTTTTACGCAGAGAGAAACATGTTTTGTCGCCACTTTCTTTATTTTTCTCCCCAAAAGAAATTCCTTCCTTTCATCAAACTCCTTGTGCAAGCTGCTGACCAGGATTGCCGGCATCTAGGAGAGAGGAGAGAAGCGGCTGCAGATCCTGGCCAAATCGCAATTTGGGGTTTTGGTGGTGCCCACGGTGTTACCTCCTCGTTTTTGGGGCCGCTCAGTATTTCTTGGACTCGTAGCCTCTCCGCCTTCACATCTTCATCTTCATTCTCATCATGTGGGGCATCGGGGAACTTCCAGGTTTTGGGTTTTGTAGAACATTTTCTAAGGGGAAGGAAACAACGGGACACGTCGGCTCAGCATTCAGGTGGGATCTGGTCTCCGCCTGGATGCAGAAAGCAACTTGTGTTTGCTGAACCCGTGTGTAACAGTTATTTAGCACATCCAAGAAGCCCCAAAAGAGCAGAAAGATCTCATCTTTACGCCAAGCTCTTTTTTGGGGTTGGCATCTCCAGCCATGCAAAGGAAGTTCCTGTTTTTTATAATGTATAGGGGATGTTCTTACCAAACTCCTGATTTTGCACTGATAGAACTTAAAAGGAAGTAAAAACCCTATTTACATACTTTATTGACTGAATTTCAGAGAGCTAAAGGTAGAAAAACAAATTCTTTAGACACTTGGGATGGGATATAACCACGGGTATGATATTTTCTGCAATATGTCCCATAACTACAGGCTGCAGATACCAGTTTCATCACCAGCATCACTTCAAAAATGGCTTCTTAGGACTATTATTTTTAAAAGTCGATTAAACAGAGACGTACCTGAAAAACGGATCCTCTCTCACTGTCCTCCCTCCATTCTTCAGCTCGAAACATCGCAGCAGGAAGAGCCAGACGAGACACTGCAAATAGGGCTAAACCAGACAAATACAGCTCTGGTTACTCGGAGCGCTGCCAGCCCTGCGAGCCTGGTGATCCCATAGGTGATCCCATAGGTGATCCTACAGGTGATCCCACCAGTGCAATGAGTGACAAGCACCAGCTCCTCCCCACCACAGAAGTGCTGATGTTTCCAAAAAGACTAAACGTATCATTAGGTGCTCGGTGTGTCAACGCTGAGGATGCACAACCAGAATCTGCTTTGATTTAATGGCAATTATTTGGTTTTTGGAGACAGAAGGGACCGCCCCCTGTTCTGCAGTTTTTGCTCCATCAGCACAGGCTCCCATAATAATCAAGATTAATCCCAACATCGTTAATAAGACTATTGAAGCAGATGTTGAGCTGGTGGGCACTGATACTATTCATGCTGCAACAGGTTGCAAAGCCACAGGCTCCAGCAAATCTTTATTAATAAAGATGCTTGAGCAGAAGGGGCCTCCCAGCAGGAGTCAGCAATTCTCTACAGCAAATAATCAAATAACCACGCTTACAGCCAGAACTGCTACCAGGAGCCGGTCCCACGGGTCGTAGTATCCTCCGTTCTTTCGCTTGCCTTTCCAGGAGATCTGACAGTGCAAAAACACACATTCAAGGCAATAATCACTGCTGATATTCTGCACTGCACTTCAATCTCAGATCAGTCATTTAAGCTACACTGCTCAGTCACTTTCTGAGCTCTGCAGAGACCCCGCTTGCTCGAGCAATAAAACCCCATCCAAGTCCCTGGGGCTGCTCCCAGTTTAAAGCCACCGACTCCCAAATAACGCATCGCCCACCACTGTGTTCACCCAGCCCAGAAACGCAGTTTTCCTTTAGATATTTAATGGAAAACTCGCTCCTTTCCTCATTTTAAAACTGCAATGCACTGAAAAAAGTGACTTTTCACCACCAGTTGCTACTTTTCACATATTAGATTTCATTATAATTAAAGACACCCACGCAATCCCAGCCTTTTACAAGTGCTCTGGAGAGGACTTCTTACATCCCCTTACCTTTATAAAACAAATCAGACAGCCAATAAGGGGATAAATAGGGATGAAGATGGAGAAGACATAATGCAGGACGGTGGTTACCAGGTAATAGTCCAGAAAAAAGGCCACTTCGGTGACAACCGTACAGAGCAAGGCTGTCTGTACAAAGGAAAAGGAAAAAAAAGCCCATTTTCATTCAGTTCAGACTCTCCAAGCATAAGTTATCTAATTTGAGACACTTTTTTAAAAGCTTTTATCATTTAGGATATGACAGTAATACAGAGACACTGGTAAATGTTTCAAATTCCTTGTGCATTAAGGACGCACAGTTCAATAAAATAACTGAGCAGCCGGTTGTGGCTTTGGAAATAAATCAGTGTTCCCAGTGACCCGAAATCAAGGTGAAGTTACTCACCACCGAAAATATAAATGACCAAAATTCTTTCGTGTTCTGGACTTTTTTGAACGTGAAGGAGACCACGTAAGTGAAGAGCACGACTGATGGCACGTAACCGATCAGGCAAAAGATCTGCAAAGACAGGAAAGGCTTCTCAGGAAATGTGCAGCAAGAACCCATGTTACGTAGCTCTATATCCTTCCTTGTCACTTAATTTGGTGTATTTTGCCACCTTGGTACATACAATATATTCTATCAAAGACACAAATAAAAGAGTACGTGGAAAGGCAGGAACCGCACTCAGTTTCCTTTAAACTATTTCCATTTTTTGTTAATAACATAAATGTTGACCTGAAGATTTTAGCAAATATTAAGAATTCCAGCTTATAGCCTTAGCATTTTTGCAGATATTGCAACAAGGGTAGATGCTCTGGTAGAAAAATGACCCCGCAGCGCAATGGTCCCATCCCAAACCTGATTAAATCAGAGCTTATGGGAGAGCAGATAGGAAAATCTGATTTTTCTCAGTTACAGCCAATATCTCAGGGAACCCTGCTCTGGATATAAAAGATCAGGAGACTTAAAGTCTCTTCGATTTAATCATGTTCTGCAGTTCATTGCAGGGCTGGTCTGTGTTCAAAGTCGCTGTAACCTCGTCGTTGGCCGCACACCGATGCAAATGGAGCAATTATCGATTGGGAGCAAAGAGCGCGAAGCCGCTGAGCACACAGGGGAAAAAAAGGATGGAGCATTTCCTCCGAATATCCTGGTATTTTAAAGCTTCACTTTATTCCTGTTCTGAACGCAATGCAAAATTTCAGCATTTTTCCCCCATGAAAAGCTGCATTATTTAGCCTTTGGTGCAACCTGATGGGTGCCTTTACTGCAGCAGCCTTAATTGGGCATCTTCCCCGTGTAGCGGTTGGAAAAAGTCCACCAAACCATCTAATAAAAACCAACACTTGTGGAAAACAACCTAACCACGCTCTCGCATCCCCACGGCGCTCACCACAGCGAGGAACTTGCCCACGTAGAAGTAAACGCCGTAGTGGAAGGCGAAGAGGCTGCCCAGCATCAGGACGAGGATGGAGAAGAAGAGCGGGAGGTCCACCACGGCCTGGCCGGTCCAGTACGCCGAGGGATACAGCCCCGCTATCTTCAGCTGCGTGTACGCTTTGATCTGCAACGGGAAAAGACAATGCAACACTAATTACATGTTAATTAAACCGAATGCAATGGCAATCTGCGCCAGTGTGTACGCGGGATATTGTTGTTCCACCTAATACGCTGCTTTTACACCGACGGTGCGTCATGGTGTCACCTGCTTATGGATGATTTTAGCTACAAAAAGCATTTCCAGGGAAAGCAAAAGGGCTTTTCCCACATCTGCTCTACCCAAGGCAGCAAACAGCAGCCACATCCATACTGCCCCTCACGATAAAAGACACTATATGAAACAACTCAAGATTTTCACCAAGCCCTGACGTTTTTAAGTTCTTCTACAGTCTATGGAGCTCCACCTGGGAGTTTACCTTATGGTTTTCTGCGTTGTCCATGGCAAAGTAAGGCGGCATTCCAGTAATAATGATCCCCAGTAACACGGCTTCAAAGTAGATCTCTAGTCTGAAGATTGTGTCTGGAAGATTCTGAAACATAAACCAGATTTCTTCAACACCAGAATGGGTGTGACCAAAAAAAACCACTTTTAAAACTGGAACGTGACCGCAAATGCTAAATCATATTTTCTGTGTATCTCAAGATATCTGAGTGGCAGCATGAAGAAAAATACCTATGGAGGGGTTTGGAGTATTTGTAGGAGTGTCTAATAAACTCTGCTGTTTAAGGGCGATTTTGGGCATGCTCACCTGGACAAAGGGGTTGCTCCAGATCTGGATGCTCTCCGTCACATTTAAACTGCGCAGCAGCAGATTGCTGACAATATTCAACAAAACCGGCAGGGAATGCACCATGGTGCTGTTGAATACGAGCGTGAAAACGTAGTTCTGCAAAGGAAAGTGTTGGGAAGGGTAATACCCTCTCCCATGGGCTTAATTAAACCTGAACATTGGGAAAAAGCTTTGCATAATAGAGTAGGTTTTGCAGGAAGCTGTGGGCTGCTCAGGGTGGTTATAACATGTAACCTCATTCAGGAAAACAGTCATGCTCATGGAGAACAAATTATTTGGAATAAATTCCCAGTCTGTTTTATGCGACTGTGACTCTGTGACAAACGATGCTCCAGACAATTACAGCCTGAAAACCAAAACACGGAATGACACGCACTCATATGTTCTTGCTAATGCATTTAAAAGCCAGACAGGCAAAAATTTACATTAGCTAAGGGCTGCGCTGTCACACTAATATTAAGAGTTTGCAATGAATAAAAATGGAAAGAAGAGACAGAGCTGGCATATTGCACAGCAGTTCCTGTGCTGGAGATTAAACACAACCCAATGTTCAAATCTTGCTGACACCCCTTCAGTGGCCATACTGAAACGAATATTTTTGATCCAAGAAACTAATTTTTCTTTACACATGAGAGCACCATGGAATTACACATCTGTCAAAGGGTATAATTCAACCAGTATAAGGAATTCCTATGCCAGAGCTCTTGCGAAGTAAAATATTTCTCTTGGCTTTTTGTATCCTTGTGGGAAAGGAAGGGGGATGGAAGTTTTACTAGCCTACCATAATTACCACTAAGGAAGAGTATTTATTTTAATAATATTTCCATTCTGGTAATAAAAGTCCTCTTTGCAAGCCTCTTGTCTAAGCAATATGATATTGCTGTCTGTCTTACCTGTCTGGATTCAAGGTCGAACACGTTTAAACCTGCGCTGTGAGGAGCAGCCGAGACGTAATCGCTGTCGTTGAACATCTCCAAGAGGATGTTCATGCTCCCAAGAGAGCGGACAATGTCATCGATATCCGATTCTGGTGTAAGACAGAGAAAACAACACGGTTACTCGTCCCAGCTTGGAGCATTTAACACAAAATTATCGATGTGTTTTCTCACGGATATAACCCTATGGCAAAAGATCCCTGTTTCCTTACACGCGCCTGTCAAAGCGTCCTCTGCTGTTCTGAGCAACATGGATGATTTTATCTCGGCTTCCCACTCAACAGCCTCTGGAGAATCCAAGACATTTTTTTGTTATATTCTCCAGTTAATCTGTGCAAGTCCAATGCAGCCATGAGGAAGCAGAGCTGCCACCGAGCATTATCAGGACACTCCAAAAGCTGAACAGATAATTAGCTAAACGAGCGGGAAATCAGCAGCACTTTAATACAGCGTCTGGAGAAATGACGTTGTATCAAGCACAAATTCCAAACAGCTCAAACAGAGGCTATTTTCTATTCTCTGGATTGATGCTATAGACTTTTACAACATCCTGAGTTGCAGCGGCTGCTCCCGTACCTGTGGAGTTCTGCAGCAGGAGGTGACTCCTGTACTTGTGATAGTTCTCTCCAGGCTTCAGCAAGTACAAATCTGGGGAAAGTTTGATAGCGGCTACAGAATTTTTGATGATGTGGTGTATGAAAAACAATAAAATCTGAACTACGAGAAAAATCAGAAAAAGCAACAACCTGCAAGAAATAAAAAGTTTTGGTTTTATTAAAAATCAGCGAAAGCCAACTCGGTTGATGTGCATGCTATCAAAACATTGCCCCCAAAAAGCGTGTATTCAACAGTATCAGATATTCACGGCATCCTGCTCTTTCTCTGTCATTCAAACAGGCTGTGAGAATTCTGTATACAAACGAGAAAGCCCTGGTACTTACATAACTCTCACGCATTTATTTTCCCGCTTGAGACTGAGGAAATGAACCTTGGCGATGGTGGAAACCTGTTTCTTCCAGAGCGCTGAGCTGCTCATGGCCGGCGCCTTCGCCTCCGAGAGCATCAGGAGACTCTGCTCCATGTCCTCCAAGGACCTGGTGTCCACTTCATCCTGCGCCTGCTGGGAGCTGAACACGCTGTAATCTGAAAAACAAACCAGGAGAAGTCAACAGATTTGGATGCATCATCCTGTGCGTGCACCTGTATTATTAAATACCAGCACGTTCAGCTGCTAAACCCTCTTCTACCCACGCAAAAGCTTTGCAGAGCTGGATGGTTTATTAGTCTGTATCGCACAGAAAGTGCTAGAAAGATTAAGATAACTTAAACCATCCAAAGGTGACAGCAAAAGAATTGATTAATTCTGTAGTAATATTAAGCGGTCCCAACTTTTCATTTGACCTGAAAGTTAATTTAAAGGAGGAGAAGAGAGAAGTTCAGCTATTTCAGCCTTAAGTACAGGCTTCTAATGTTACTGTTCACACAGAAAGTTGGAAATAAATTTCATACTGTGTATTTACAATTTCTCAAAAGTAAGCTCCATTAGGAAAATAAAGCACATTTTTAAAAGCTAGCCATAAAAAGCGCAATGGTAAAACCAAGGGGTTAGATGTAAGTACACTGGATGAAAATTTAATTACTGCAGAGACAATCAGTAAAAAGCTTTTCCCCTGGATTCTCCCAGCATCACCCCCCCCACCTCATCGCTTTTGCGTGTTTTTCATGTTAAATATTTGAAAAGCCTGGAATGCCGTGCGGCCGAAGGTGCCCAGTGCTGCTGGATGCAGCGCTCGGCAAGAGGGGTTTTATTGTCACCTCCACAGCAAATCTCCATCTGGCATTGATGTGGCATGGGCAATTATACAGTAATTAATACTAAACCAAATATGCGGAAAAACAGGAAAGCAGCCACGGTCCAGCCCACCTGCTTGATCAATCTCTGCCTCAACTTCCAGTTTCAGGTAGACATCCTCCAGCGTCGTCATGGAAACGCCATAGGTGATAACGCCCAAATGGGAATGAGTGTCCAGGTCAGTAAACAAGCCTGGAGACAGGAGTGAAACAAACTGCGTGCTCTGAAACAGAATTATTAATATATCGTCTTCCCGAGAGATCTTCAAGCCCATCAGAGGCATCCCTACGGTCTTCTGCATGGCAGAGAAAAGCAGGTAACGTGACAATTTGGTTGCTTAATTATGAAAACCCAGGTCATGGCTTGAGAAGCAAGGTTAGGATAAGCATCTTTAGCGCAAAACTTCATCCTCCGTGGTCAGGTGTGGGAAATGGGGGATGTTTCCCCAAAGCTGTAGCATTTCTGAGAACCATCTCAGCATCTGAAAGCTCCTGGGCTGCCCAGGCACAAAGAGATTTTACAAATAAAACCACCCAGAAATTTTATATATTTTTATATATATATATATATATAAAAATACCCAGATCTGCCAAGCCAGCTTAACTGGGCAGGAGATACTGGACAACATGCGTAGCTTGAAAATCAGAATGATGTTCAGAGTGAGAGTAATTATTAGCACCTTGGGATAAAAAACATCATTGGGCTCTTGCCAGCCCTGTGAGGTGAAGGACTTGACAAAACGAGGAGCTTCAGAGTCAAGGTCACACTGACAAGAAACGCAACTGCGTAAAATGGGAAGAGCAGTCGGATACCCAAGGATGCTCATCCGATCCCCGCGATTTCTTCTGCCCCGGTGCTGAGGCACATTCCTGGCCTCAGCTTCTCCTTAAAATAGTTTGGTGGAATTGACTCAATCTTGCGCAAAGACGCCCATTTTTCAAAAGCACCCGCAGTGGCTGCTGAACTAATAAATTATTAACTGATTATATGCAATGGAGAACAAAAAAAAAGTGCATTTATGAAATATGAGCTGCGTTCATATCAGTATTGATTCTCCCCTTGCTTTCCACATAGCTCAAAGGACACGCTGCTTCTTCCATTTTCTCCTGGGAGATGAAGAAGACTTGTGTAGGGCTGAGCAGATAATTGCTGCCATCTAGTGAAACCAGCACATCTGTCCCTCTCACCACTGGATTTGAAGCGACACGAGGTTATTTGCAGCTCACAATGAAGGGGACGGATTATTGTAGGATCATAGAATCGTAGAACCATAGAATCACCGAATAGTTTGGGTTGGAAGGGACCTTCAGAGGTCATCTAGTCCAACCTCATGGCAATGAGCAGGTACATCTTCAATGAGGGGCTTTCTGGCTCCTCGCTAGAGGCCAGTCCTGCTCCTTAAAACGCTCTGCAAAGAGACGATGCTTCTGCAGGACACGGAGATTCTCAGACAAGAGGTTCTCTTCACCTTTCTGCTAAAAGCATCTCCCAACACTTGCTGCTTGGGACCCACATCCCTCTTAACACGACCCAACCACCTCAGAGGTGGCCACAAGGTCCTTACCCACCCGAGCAAGACCTTGCCGATCATCAGCCAAACGATCAATATTCATAATAAAACATATGCATAGCAAGGACAATTTAGCAAGAATTGCAGGTTATGGCCACACTGGATGGATTTCTTTTCTGCAGCCCAACAACGACGTAAATAAATGAATACCTGCAAACTTGTCCATGTCCCGGAGCGGCAGGGTGTAGACCAGCTGCTCGGCGTTCTCCTGGATCAGGCTGGCTGCAGGGATGTGCTGGCGGATCAGCGACGTCGTGGCTTCCGTGTTGCAATAGGCGTCGATGTGCATGCTGAGAAAACGCGCAAGAAACGGGGTTTTTAAAGCCGGCTTTTCTCCCTGCATCTGCAGCAGAAACGGGGTTTTTAAAGCCGGCTTTTCTCCCTGCATCTGCAGCAGAACTAGCGGACAGTTGTCCCTCAGTGTGGAGATAATATAAGGATCTTTTTTTGAGTGTGGGGTGTGTGATCTTCGAGATTCCAAGAGCAAACAATAAAAACAAAAGATGCATAACGTCACGTAACAGATGTAACACAAAACAAATACCTCAAGCGGTAGCCGATTCCCCATTTGCTTTTAAGAAAGAGAGAGGATCCAAGGCATTTTAACATCCCTTGAGAAATCACAGCTTTACGATCTAGAAACCAAAAAAAAATACGGAAAAATTAAAATCAAGACAACCCTTTGGAGAACTTGTGATTTACTCCAAAAAACAACTATATATTTCAAATACAGGCATATAGTACAGTTAAGAAGCATCACTTTTTGCTCTGTAAAATGATGGTCACTCGTGGACCAGGTGCCCTGGTCTGTGATGGGACTCACCGGCGAGGATGTCGGCCTCATCCATGAAGTGGGTGCTGAAAACCGTCACGCGATTCGCTTTCCTGTTTTTCAGGAGGTTCCAGACGATGTGCCGCGAACACGGGTCCATGCCCGCAGTCGGCTCGTCCAGCAGTAAAACCTTGGTGCAAAAACAAGCAGCATTTGCAAAGCCAAATCTACAATTATTGATCTTGGGAAATCCCACCTATGTAACAGATACAGGGCTTTTTGAAGCCTGCTCGTTAGGCCCCTATAACATATAGGGAACATCCTGGAGTAAGCAAGGCAGCTGTCTTCACTATGCTTTGAATAAGTTCATCTCCTGTTGTGACAAATGGAAAAATCGTATAGTAAGTTGATGCCATAGTCTGTTTTATTCTAACACAATTACGTTCAGCTATGGATTCACTCCTCCTATTAAGGGATGGTTAAATATACACACAAGCTTTTAAACTCCCAGCGAACTGTCACACACATCACTTTTAACTATAGATCTAAAAGCAGTCCCCATTCTCCCAGGCCAGGAATAATACATCTGTAACACAACGGAGCTCTCCGGCTCCGTCCCTGCGCCAGGAGCCTGCATGCTTTTGCAAGGAAAGTCCCCGACAGGTTCATTGTCGGGGGCTAAACGGTACCTGCCAGGAACCGCATCAAACATGTCACATTATTTCCTTCACAAAGAGATCAAATCCAGAGCTACTGCCGTTCCCAAAGCCATTAACATCCTCAAGTATAAAGGTCGAGCTATTGAAGCAATTTTAATTGTTTAAACCACAAATGAGAAGGGCGAAAAAAAGAGCGATGGTTGCTCACGGCAATAATTTCTGCATCTTGCATGTTACTATATGTGGTAGTTGGTTGTGACGAGACGTCACCCTTGGGTGTATTGGTGACACCAAGTGGGGAACGTTTCCATCACACCCACCTTTGGGTTCCCGAGAACAGCAACTCCCACCGACAGCCGCCTCTTCTGCCCCCCGCTTAATTTTTTAGCTTGATTGTCTCTGATGGGCTGCATATCCAAATCCAGCAACACTTTCTGCACCTTTAAAACACAAGAAACACATTTATTGTTTAAAAAAAGCTGTAATTTTTTTTAACCAGATTCTTACCGATTAACACTCAAATTAACTGTTCCTAATTCCCAGTGTATTCTGTAGCTGAGCTGTACACCCTGCTAATGAACCCGAACATCCAGAGCATGGTCTGAACCTCCAGCAAACTCGAAGGAGCTAAAAGGTGTCTATGCTTGAACACAAATATTAGGATTTAAAATGTTTCATAAGCATTTCAGTTGCCTAGAAAAAATTAATAGTTTATCTTTGTAAAAATATCTGTCTGTACCTCTTTGCCTACTGTACTGCAAAGTAATATTTCCCTGCAAACTTGTCTTAAGGAAATACCTGTGCAATATAAGGGTATTTTATCCTAGAGGTTAAAAATGAACATACAAGACAATACCTGTGCCCAGCTGACTCACCTCCTGTATCAAATCATTCTGGGGGATTCCTTTAATTGCAGCAAATATGGAGAGATTCTCCTCCACAGTTAATATATCAAAGTGGATGTCGGACTGGGGGCACACCCCTGCTATTTGTCTCACTTCAAGCATTTCATCGATCTCGGAGACTTTGTGCCCATAGACAGAAACAAACCCTAAAAAAAAAAAAGCCAGCAGCATCAACTGAGAGGGTTTTGTTGGTTGGTTGGTGTTCTTTTTTGTTTTACAGCCAGAGATCAGGGTAACATGGACATGAATGTAAAACGGACTCTTGCAGACATAATCCAGAGAAAAACGTGGCGCATCGGAATGAACCATAGATGGTTTTCCAAAGCAGGGGAACTCCAAAGCTCGCCCCACGAGCAGCTCACCGTCCGTGGGCGGACACAGCCCGCACAGGATGTTCATCAGCGTCGTCTTCCCGGTGCCGCTGTGCCCCAGCAGAGCCGTGATCTGACCCTCGTAGATGTCGAAGGATAAATCTGGTCCCCGAGGCAGGCGCGAGAGAAAGAGGAGATGTCAGTGACAGCGCTCGCAGCACCGGGGCCGGCTCCTACCGCGGAGGGAAATTCAAATACGGACATATGGGGTATGCATTTAGGCTCTGCTCAAAGGGACGCCTTACCTCCATGTCCCCACGTGGCAGGGGATGCTTGGGGGGGACAGGCCCCGTGTTTAAAAGCAACAAGATGAAAAGATCAGGGAGATGGGGCAGGGAAGATCGTATTGCTAACAACACAGGCAGAGGAGGAACCATGGGGACGATGGCAGCAGGTTTGTTTAGTGCTGGAAGGGCTCCTCTTTTTTGGGGTACCGTTTTAAAGAAGTTTACTGCCAAAGCGGTGAGGGACGACACACGCAAGCACATCTGGCATTCATGCTCCAAGGTCCCACCCCACTAAAAGAAACCAAAAAGCCCGAACTGAAACACAAAAGGCCACTCAACAGTTCAGCTATTGCTCCTTGGTGTCTGACAAGCAGCTAAAAAGCTAAAGTGTTCTTACTTCTCAGAGCCTCCACAGTTTCCCCCTTTTTCCTGAATGTTTTCTGAACACAGCTGATTCTGAAAGAAGACATGTCATTTTATACACTATTTTATTTTATCTTTATATGGCATTTTGAATGATCAACACTCAGAAACAGTCACAATGAGGCGACTAAGCTAAAGTGGCACTAGACAGGTTAAAATCCCATAGAGGCAAGTCAAGAGACGGGGCATCTTGTCACAGACGTTAGTCCAGCTCCACCCTTGTATCAGAAAGCTTTTTCTGGTATTTTCTAAGGTATTTCCTATGATGCCAGACCAGATTATTTCAAACAGGTGTTTCTTTCACGCAGTAGAACAATGCACTAGAGGTTTCCCAAGCTAGAAAAGGGCACGGCTATTCCCCAATAACTCCACAATACAACAGAAGACTCAGACATGATATGGAAAACAGGTGTTAGTACACCAGACTCCAAAGACGTGATTACCAATAGCTATTGATCAATTTAAGTGAAAGAAAGCAGCTACCTTTCTCTCCAAGAAAGGTAAAAACCTTCCTTCCAGCCCCACTGATTTTCCCAATGAAAAAACCCACCGGTTTATGTGAAGGCGCCATGTAAGATGGGTTTTGGAAGCCTGGCCATCCTGAAAATGAGGATGGGGAGTGGATTACAGCTCTGAATAGTGGGGAGAACTGGGTATGACAGAAAATAAAACCAGTACATGTAAAGATGACAAGATAGTTCAAAAATGATGAAGAGCTGGCAGAGGGATGCTATGGAAAATGGCCAGGGTGGATGAATAGTGCGGAAGTGGCCACAATGTTCTCATGTGAACATCAGGATTAAAAATGGACCCTTCAACCTATGGCAGATGCCCGAAGAGACACGGACAGAATGGACAACACAAGAATCATTCTGGTCACGAAGCTCAAATATTTATTTGAGACTTGTGGAGCCAATGAGGAGTGAAGACATAGAGTTCCCCAGCCCACATCATGCTACGACACTGGAAAGACTGAGAATAGTATCTGAGATGCACTAAAAGTCCATGACAGACCAGATGGAAGACAAACAGGTGACACAAAATACAACGTGAAAGACGAGAGCACGGCCATCTACTTTTCAGTTTTGTTTCACCCTCCTAGATCAGGCAGTTGGGTAAAACCACCATGAAGTTCTCCTCTGGTCTACAGAGGACACAACAGCCTTCACGCAAACCTAGAATTCAGCCTTTTTCTCCTCAAATGTGTATTACCAGAAACCAAACCCTCCCAGCAGAGTAGGCGTTTCAACATCTGCAACTGCTTACACCTCTCGCGGCCCCAGCGAAACGGAGGGGAAGGAAAAGGGGCCGGTTTTGAGAGGACTCCAGCTGAAGGAACACAATCCACAAACAAACCCTCTCGTTAAGCCCCGCGGTTTATCCTTGGAGAGCATCCACGATGCCGGGGCGTCCCAGAAAGTGGAAACTCGCTGTGCTGCGTGTGTGCACGGAGGACCCGGCAATGCATACCATATGCTATTTGAATCCAACAACTGGAGGAAAAACACTGATTTTTCAAATTATGCATTAAATATCAGGGACCCAAGTCTGCTAAACCTCACGTGGACAGGGCGGGAATCGTACCTGATGGCTTCTTTCCCCTGAAATTCGGAAGGCATGGGTTCAACTATCTCGCTGAAGCTCAAGCTGCCGTTGATGCTGCTCTCGTACAACTCCTTGTAATTTTTTCTGCGCTTGGACCAAAACGAGGGCTTCATAAAGAAAAACGGCGTGCGGCGGAGTCCAAACTCCCCTGGAGAGCGATGGGAAAAAGACAATTTCTTAACAGTAAGTGCAGATATTCCTCATCTTTTGGGTTTTAGCCACAAAAGCCATGAGCTCTCCTGTTAGAAGTTTAGCAGCCAGCCCACACCTCCATTCCGGAGCAATGTCGTCAGCCAAGTTTACATTATCCGCATTTAAGCCATCAACACTGCCAGCAGGTTCCAGTTTTGCTAAGTATTTAAATATTATGTGCAAATCTCTTTCTATGCAAGAGAAATCCCCAGCGCTGCAAGAACAGGGATGTAAACACCAGCAATATAAATCCAGAGAGATGAGAGGCGAAGGGAGCTGCAGGGCTTAACCAGGAATTAGTCGCAAGATTAACAACTTTATTCTGCGTTTCAAGTTAAGCTACTGCCATCACAGGGAAAGGTCTGGAACAGGCAGACAAGTCTTTAATTTTCAACCCTGTAAGAGCAAATTGCAGAGGCTGAGGCACCAGTTAACCCAGTGAGGAAGAGGGAAACAAAGTTTAGCTGGCATCCATAAAAGCCATCATCTCTAAACACGCTAATACCCCTCCTCACGTCCCACAGTTTTAATGGAATATAAACTATTTCAGCTAAAAGTATTCTGAGCCACAGCATAAAATATATTGGCAAACAGCAGCATCTCCTTTCTCCACAGGTGAAATTCAGTCAGAGGTGCCACCGGTCGTGTCACCCTCAGGACTTTGGGAACTGGTGATGTTTGCACAGTTCAATTTAATTCTTCTCATGAACATACCTGGGATAACCTGATCCAGGTAGACGGCTACAAGCAGATAAAATATGCTATCCAGCACCAATAAAATAAGAGAGATAAAGAGCGGGTAAGGCCCGTGATTTAGATTTGACAACGTGGCACCATCTTCGTAATCTTCTAGATGCATCACCTGCCAACAAACACAGACACATGGAGATGTCACACACTGGCACGGAACCAGCTGGGAAAGACAACACAGCATGGGGCAAAACTTAGTGAAATAAAAGAAAATTAGTGAAAAAGTGACCGAGATCACAGCAACACAAAGAAGAACAGTTACTCGACGGCACATTGGATTTTGCTTGATATTAAATTGCCGCGGGAAGCTATTAAAATAGGCAATTTTCCCAACCATCATTAATTCATTTTAAATGTAAATATATTTAAAATATCTACATCAAGACCTATATGAAAACGATGCCAGACAAGTCAGCACGATGAGGTTGCGATCAGAGGAGTAGAATGTTATTTACCTGTGCGACACCGACCAAGAAGCTGCACTGACACAAGGGGCTGAGGATCCACACGAAGGATTTGGGGAAATCCTCCAGCAGGATGATATTAAGGCCCACGAAACCAAACGCCAGTGTCGCCAAGAATTCCACTATCCCCACGTGCTTCGACTTCTTAAATAGAGGCGTCAGCATAAGTGCAAAGAAAACCTAGGGACAGATTGAAAAAAATGTGAGAAGGTACTATATTAAAAATACAGGGTGTAGAAAAACTGAAGTAAAAAGACTATAGCTTCAATTTTGCCTCTGCTAATCGTATCATTTTCCTGGTACAGTCACTCCAGCATCCACCCACGTCCCACGCGTCCCTTACAAAGTGACAGATTTCCCAAAGATGCCAGAGCACAGAATAAAACAAAATAAAAGAAAAATAAGGAGCCATACGGCTGAGCGGGCACATACACCCTGGTTAGTACATCTCTGTAAATGACACAGTGAATAAGTGATTATTTCTGCATTGGTTGCTTACAAACTCAGACAAGCAATTCGCTCTATAAATTAATTCTCCGATCTGTAATTAGGGTTTTAACATCCCACTATATAGTAACAGCAAATGTTTAGAAGAGGGCACGGTTTTGGGCTTCAAAAGGGTGCTGTACAGTGTTTTCAGTTTCAAGACAGATGGTTATAAACTGAGACGCTTCAGTAAGACAAGATATTTGTCATAGTGATGGTTGGGACTTGAACAACATCCCAAAGCAAAGCGGAGCTGGGGAAGGGGACAGGGACAGGTTTGACACCCATCACCTGCTGAGGCCACGTTTGTTTTAGCGGAGAAGAAGAAGATCGGGTGGGAAAAAACAAACAGACAAGACAGACAGACAGAGATGGGACGGCTGAATTGAACAAGATGGGGAATACTTACTGAAGAGATGCCATACAGAAAAAAGAGGAGAAATATCACAAAGGCACTGCTCTGGGGAAAGAGGGAGGAGGCCGTCGCGATCACCGCCATCAGAATGGACATGACGAAAATCAGGCTCATGTAGAGCAGCACCCAAGAAAGCCTAGGAGCAAAAACGGGAGAAAACCAAACCAAAACGCACAGAAACCAGTCAATGAATCCCCAGCCTGAATTATTCACACACAAAAATAGCCAAAACTACCATTCTTTAATATTCCAGACAGCTGCACCAAAGGACGGGCTTGCAACAAAACAAGAGGCCCCAGATAAAAAGAGCTCTTGTAAACATCCCCGGAATTGTTCTGAGCATCAGAGCACACACATCAATACCCACGGCATCAAAAAGATACACAATTAGATGATTCATGGTGGGTGGGTGGGTTTTTTTTGAACTTGCATAATTAATTCCCTGGTATGACCAAGAGGGGGTAACTGGGTAGTAGGTTTTAATAATTAAAGAAATTCTATTTAAAATTTAATACGCTAGTCATTCCAGCGGCTGGGCAGGGTAATAAAATCCTTTTCTTTTTAAAAACAGAGTCGCGAGTCTGTTAGAAATTCTGACCTAAGGATACAAGGACAGTTTGTGCGCAGGTAGTTAAAAAATGACACATTTTCCTCAAAACCGAGTCATATTCAGCGGTCGATCAAAGCTGCGTTACCAGCAGCTCGAGGGGCCAGTGGGGACCGAGGCTGTGGGTCAAGGACTCAACTAAAGGAGATTTGTCACCGGCTGGCAGAAATACACCAAAAGCAACCAGAAAAAGGTACCCCAGCCCACCCCAGTTGGCTGTTATGGTGCAGAAGGGAAAGGTGCTAAAATAGCATCGGCTGCTGCAGCAAAGGGCAAAGTTTAATCTGTTTTTATCTCTGCAAATATCAATGATTTCAAATTAGTACTTCCTCTCATTCGGAAAAAAACAACCTTCATTATCTTGCATAGGATAATTTCCATCATGGTAAGGAAATGAAACTGTTGCTTAGACTGCTCTGTCATGGTAAAATTACAGAGTGAGATGCATTTAATCATCTGTTGGGGAAAGTGCTGATAAGCTCTGAAGAGGCTGCAGGTGACCTGTTGAGCCTCCAGAACAGGAGGTGCTGAGCCAAAAATATTTAAAACCAATAAAAACAAACTAGGTAAAAACCTCGCGCATCATCACGTTTAATCCCTCTAAGCCTGGCGTGAGTTTATATGCATCAATACAACAGCATCACTCTGGTACTTCTGAAAACATTCCTATTTTCACAACACTGCAAGTATCTGTTCGATTTTGCAGAGTATCTCATTTTTAGCTGCTTTCATTTAATCAGACAGAAAACAACTTAAAAAATGGAGGACAGGGGATATACCGAGAAAGTGCTATTTTAAAAAATTTCTTTATATACATTTCCTTTATAAAGAATGAGATACACCAAACACATACCAAAAGGCAGTGTCATGAAGTCCCAATATTTTTAAGAACTCCTTCAACTTCCTCTCCTTTTCTGCCACAATATGAATCGCCAGATAATACCCGAACGGTGAGAAAGCGATCACCAGGTAAATTAAGATGATGGCCCGAGGAAAATTGTCGATTTCCACCACCGCGGCCTCTCCCATGACCGTCGCTCTGGTCAGTTCCAGTTGTTCCCAAACCGACTGATTAGTCTTCAGCTACAAGGAAAAGAAATCAGAGTTATTTTTGCATCGCTTGCCATTTTACAGCCCCATCTCGCCCCCAAACCTCCTGTCCCCAAAGCCCAGTCCATGGCAGGGGAACTGAGAACATCTGAACATCTGGAGAGAAAATGAACAATTTTGCAATTCCTATCATGTAAAATAAACCAATGAACCACAACCAACCAACCAACAACAACAACCCCAGCCAAACAAAACCAAACAAACCAAAAAAACCCCAAAAAACCCTCAAAATTGCTCTCACTGCGAGCAGCAAAATGGGAGAGAAAGAGGGAAAAGAGCATTGCTGACAAATACTATTATCAAAATAGTAAATTCTATAGCTTTTTGGTATCTTAACTAGCATTTTGGGGTGAGCACCTCCTTTTGATGAGATGCTTTGGGTGCATTTGAACACAAACGAAGACAAATGTCCGCATTATTCAACCAGACAAGAACACTTCTGTAGGAAATACAGAGAATACACATGAAACATTCTGCTTTCTCATCGGATCCAGGCTGATTTTTGATACGGCTTTGCACACAACGAACCGAAAACATCACAAAACCAGCCAGAGCCAAGGCAGGCCGTGGATTTGAAAGTCTTTGGGTTTATTCTGCTGTTTGCTCAGATTTACCTGTATGATGGCAGCATCGATGCAGGCTTGCAGAGCCGTAAATCCCGAGCTCCAGTACGTCACCGATTCACAGCCTTTCCGCAGGTTGTAGCAGCTGGCTGCAGAACAACGCAGGGCGCTTTAAAACGCAAAAACCTCCCCATAAAAACAACAACAAAAGGAAAAAAAAGGGCGATGACTTCCCAGTTGATCCCCTTGTGGACACCCAGAAGAGGGGGTGCGTTTATTTACCTCTGGACTCGGTGTAAATGGAAGCCATGGCCACGGAGTCGGGGAAGCGCAGCTGGTAGGACATGGGGCCGGTGAACACGACACCCACAAAGTTGGGGGGTTTGGAAGCGCTGGCCTCTTGCAGCTCCTCCTCGCTCAAATACTCCTCCGTGATGATGTCTGCGGGGCAGAAGAAGTTCTCACATCCATTTGGGCGTCAGCAGAGCAGGGATTAAAACCCCGAGACACCGTTACGCTAATACTTAACGATTTATTTGGGTATGGATATATAGTTTATTCTCCAGCGCTTTAGAGGAAGGGCAGATTAAATCAGGGCTAAATACATGAAAATATGGGATTTCGCCACTGCCTTTGGCAAAGGATGGGAGGAAAATGGGCTGTGAAGGCGGAAAGTGGAGCCGTCAGGAAAACGCGGATGCCGGGCTGGGCTGTGCTGTGCGGTACCTTTGAAGCACAAATGCCACAAGGACCGGAATCAAAGATACCAAACTAAAAATACATCAGAGTGGTCGTGGGGAGATAAGTTCCCACTGGATGCGTCAGCTGCGCGGGCAAAGCACTTGAAAGCAAAAAAAACCTAAAAATTGCCTTCAAAAGGTGACACAGTGTTAACTGTAATCATTTAATAAAACCAAATCAAATCTTGTTCTGATAGTAACAACAGGCTAGAAAATGCAATCTAATCTATCTGCAGGACAGCATCCTCTCCCGAATTTGCCCCAGGATGTCACAGGACATTAATTTAGCCCTAGAGATGTTCAGGGGCTTTTTGCATTTGGGTCGTCTGAAAACCTTCCCTGCAATCACATTACACGTGTTGGCTGCAGCAGGGGAACACGAACCCCTTGGAGATGGCAGCGCCAGAACATTTGCCAACCAAGCGAAAAGAAAAAGCCTCCACAATCTGTCCTGTAGCCGCAATAGAAAGCAAATGGGATTATTTCTGTCCTCAGCAGCAGCAGCGAGCTCCCCCTTCGAACACAAGGCACAGTGTGAGATATACTCAGAAAAACACCACGCGAAGGGCTGAATACCCTCTTCGAAGTTATCGAAAGCCACTTTCTTCATGATTTCTCGTGCCATGCGGGTGGGCGGCGTGTACCCGATGACAAAGTTGACCAGCATGGAGGTGTCCAGGGTGCCCAGGTTGGTGTTGGCCACCTCGCCGTATTTCCTGTGCGGGTGCATCATGCTCATCAGAATGAGCCAGAACAAGAAGAAGAGTGGGAAAAGGACCTCCTGGGCAAAGGAAGAAATAAATGCGGCATTTCATAAAGCAGTCACGGAAATAAGAACTTCCAGAAGTTTATCTTAGTTACATGAAGCTTAAAGGAGAGACTGTGAGTCTACTTACTTGAATGTAAAGTCCCCTGAATGTTTTCAATGCAACAGTAATTTTAATGCCAAATCCTTCTCTGGCACTGAAGTGGGATTTTAATCACCTAAGAAGCCATTTTAAAGGGATAAATCGATGTGTTTTAACTATCAGTTATGTTATTTGGAGGTAAAACACAAACCATGAACACTTAAACAAGTCTAGCCAAGCACTGGACTGTCTCTTCTTCACCTCAAAATCCATCTTAAAGTACCACACACATTACCTGAATATAAAAATATTTTGGAGAGGCCTAATCCCACTATTCTGGTCAGTTATTGGTGCAAAAGTTTTTAAAAGTGCACTAAGATCGCAATATTAATTCAAGGAGATTTTCTGAATAATGCCATACACATTAGAACACATTTTCAACCAAAGGATGACAGAACGCCTTCTGAAAAAACCCATTTCAACCCCAAATTCAGAGCAGACCTTGAAGCTTTAGAAACATTAGAATAAAGCTGAGCATCTCTGAGTCCGGAGTCACTTCAGTGCAGAAGAACCGCAGACACAGAGACGAGCGCTGCACTCACCTGGACGCTGCTCTTTTTAGTCCTACACTTAATAAGACAGTTCTTGAACAAAAGAGCTCTGGTCTGTCTCCACACTCCTGCTTCCCTTGGAGTGTCCGGCGCCATTATTCAAGACCAGCTTGTTTAAGACAAAACAAAAAACAAAACCAAAATAAATCTATATGAAACGATGGAATAATTTTAAAAGCAAAATCCAAGCAGTTACAGCATACAGTATCTCAGATTTTTTTTTATATTTTCATGTATATTTTTCATACTTTTAATGCTTTCCAACATACATCAGATGCCCATGACGCGAAGAAACCGCTGGTACTCATGCGATGCCATCTGAGCAATTCCACCCAATGCTAAACTCACAAAACTCGAGGTAACCTGAGCTTATTTTCCTTCTGCTAAGTACAAATGACAAACCAAAGTACTGATCTCGGAGCACAATTCCAGCGTCCATCAGATGGGCTCAGGGCAGCCAGCCAGAGTCATGGATCCAAAAACAAGAGCCACCTCACCCCAGGCAAACTGTTCAATTCACCGTGAGTAACCCCGTTCCATTCTGGAGTAGATCCAACACTACTTATTCTCCTTATTTTTTTTTTTTAACCTTTTCATTAGGTCAGCAGCACAGCACAGCAGTGCTGAGCACACTCTTTGGGGAAAAATAAAACACAATAAAACAGAAAACACACATCCAGAAGACAGCATCCCGTTCCACCAGGACGTACCTGGTGAGGGACGTGGCTGGGGAACCACCACGTTTCTATCCCCAGTTTTGCCACCACCTTGCTGCCCGAGGTTTGGAGTCACTGGTCAATCTGCATCTCTCTCTGTTTCCTCATCTGTGAAGCTGAAATATAACGAAGAGCCGCTCAGCAGAGACAACACAAGAACCAGCGCGGATCATCACAGCACCACCCGCCCAGCTCCCCACCGCTGCGGCCACAGGTGAACGACAGAGTCATTTCACAACATTTCAGCCCAAGCACAGCTCTGATTTTAAGAATTTATCCCTATTCCAGTATTTTCACAGCTCCCAACACTCATTCCAAAAGCAGACTGACGTTTTTGGTGACCACACATCCAGAGCTGCTCCGTGGCAGGACCTGTTTTGTCCATTATCTGTTAGACAACACATGGCTCACGCTTCCTTCCTCAGCTGTATTTTAATATGGAAATCTATTTCTGGAGCGCAGATGTCACCCAGCTACAGAAACCCGGGAGGTCGCTCGGATGTCAGCGCCGCTGCCATGAGCTGAGCTGGAAGAACGTGAAACACACTCAGTGCCCATAGACAGAGCCGGCGTTTCTCTGGGTGTAGGAGGGAGGAGAGGAGGGAAAAACATCCCCAGGGAACCAAACCCACAGCTCAGTGTGTCCTTGTTCAGATGTTGGGGTTCTCCATGGGGCAGGGACCCCCCAGGACCCAGAGGGAACACAGATGCACATCACCCCAAGATAAGAGATTCCAGAGCCTGGAAGGCTTCTCAGAGAAACCCATTGATTACTTCATAAAAGAAAAATAAATTCCTTGGATAAAAAAACAAACAAACAAACACAAAATGTCTAAACATCAACCTATGCTAGTAACTAATTCTTGCAGGAAAAATACATGCGGCTCCTCCGGATATTTTCAAGCAAGAAGCACTTCAAAATGACAGCAGAGTGTTTTGAAAATAATCAAGAGCAGCAGCTATTGCTTGCAGGTCGTAAACCATTATGTGCTTCTCCCCTCGGCTCCCAGCACGCCCGCTAAGAGCTGGGCCGCCACTGTTTGCTGTCGGGAGCGGATCCTGAGAGCACTTACAAGAAGAGAAGCTCCACAAGGTCCGTGCTGAGCGCTGCACAACCGCATTAAAGCAGCAACCCCATCCCTCGTTAATGGGGATCCAGAAAACTGGCAAGGCTGATTTAATCAGATTCACTCACTAATGCCAGCTACTGCTTCTTTAATTATTTGCTATCCAGTTATTAAAAACAAAACGCTACCAGCAATGCTTCCACATCACCACTGGACCACTTCCATGCTTCAATTTAGCCCGTCTACGTTGGAAGAAGGGTTTTAAAAATGTTAATTAAGGTCTTGATATCACACCTGATGTCCCCATATAGGCTGATGAGGCTACTTAGCACACAATTAAGAACTCTGATGAGGTACCACTTTAATGGTGAAAAACTGCCTCTGAGCAAAAAACAAATCAACCAAACTCTCCTAAAAACTCCAGACCAGGAAAATGAACATGTAGGTTGAACAGAAAAAGAAGCTGCCAAGACATTTACTGGAATCATACTGGGCAAAATGAAAATACTCTTAACCTGCGTATGTCCCCGACCGTTTTCCCACCTCCCTGGCTGAAAAAAACCTGCTTGTGGGCATCTCAATCTCAGCAATCTCAAGTAAATTACTGTTACTGTACTTTCATTCTGCATCGGAGACACCAGTGCTTCTTACAGGGAGGAATAATGGGCGGATGACTCCCCCACATCCCCAGACATCAACCTGACAATGGGTCAGTTTATGCGATTTAGTACTGCAGGTCATGTTTCCCTTGTTTAAGCTAAAAAAAATATAAACAAGCAGGGTGTGGTGAGCCTCGGCTAAATGAACTGTGGATGAGGGGAAAATGAATAAAACACAACTTATCAGTGAACAACACCTGCAGAAATATAAGAAATTAAGATTATCGATCTCACTGCAAGAGGCCTAAAGGATACTTAAGAAAAACTCTGATGTGCCTTTCACTGCTTTTAAATTATTTAAGCTAAATGTTCATTGATGCATTTTTAAAAACGGGCTGAGTTGTCTCCCGTATCCCCCGCCGTGGAAGCGGCCGCGCCCGGGGCTGCCGAGCCCCCGCACCCGGCGCTGCAGCAACAGCTCCCGCGGCCCCAGCGCTATTTCCTGCGGGACCACGAACCCCCCGCCGAGCCCATCGCTCCCCGGGGACCCCCACGGGGAGGGGAGTGGGGGGGACACCCCTCGGGCGTTCCATTCCTCCCTTTTTTCCACCCTCCCAACACCGGCTCCTCACCATTATATTTCTTTTTTTTTGCGCGCAGCCACGAAACCTCAATAAACACATTAAATCAATAACCCCCCAGCGTTTACTCCGGAGCACTGACGCGCACGCACAGGTACAGCAAAACTCCTCCTCTTCCTCTGCTCTCCTTCCCCTTCCCGTCGTACGCACTGGGGGGGGCTGGTTCCCCTGGGGGGTGTGTGTGTGTGTCCCCGGTTCGCGCCTCCCCCCACCCTGCCCCGGGACTCACCGGCTCCGCTGCGGCGGGGACGCGGGGCGAGGGGCCGGGCTGCGCCGGCACCACCGCCCCGGGGCGGAGCGGGGCTGCCCCCCGCCCCCGGGAGGGGCCGCAGAGCCGCCCCGCAGCACCGGGGACACCCCTACCGGGACCCCTCCTCACCCCGTAACCCCACATCCTCGGACATCCCTTCCCTCGGGACCCCCACCCCCGGACATCCAACCCCCACTCATTCCCCCCCGCAGCACCCCCCGAGGAAAAGGTTGAAAAAACGACCCAGAGATTTACAGTCGAGTAGGAGCCGCCTCGGTACATCCATTGCTGCCGGTTCCCGCCGGCATCCAGAAGGTCGCCAGTACTGTATCGCATTATTATATTGCATTGCAAATATGTAATTAAAGCGTGGGAAATGCCGCCTTGAATACAAATGCCGAATCCCTGTTGTTTACGTGTGTCGGTTCCCTACCTCGGTGGCTTGACGCTGCGTGATGCTCCCAGCGGGTCATTCCCCCTCCAGCGAGTGTTCTCCTCACCCTCTGGACAGGCCTTTCGCCTCAGTCCATGACGAGTGGGATGCGATCAAAACCACCTATATCTTAATTATCCTGAGCGCAATCCGACGTGCCCGTTTTTCCAAACGCCTCCCGCGAGTCGCTGGGAAAGGCTGAGCTGAAAATGAAACCCAGAGGCGTCGCTGAGCATCCGGAGCCCTGCAGCAGGGATGCTGCGTGCGTGCTGGCGAGAAACTCTGCGGCTGCTCGTGCTCCACCGAGGGCTGGCTGCTGGGCTCCCGCAGAGCAGCACAGCCGTTCGAGGGATCAGCGTTCGAAACGCCTCGTCTGAGCTGGTTTTGTGCACCCGAGGAGCTGCACGAGCGCTGTGCTGAAACGCAGCTCTGGAGCGACGGTGCGGACTCAACGTTTTCACTTGGGAAACAGAGCAGGAGGCTGCGACCTCATCCAGAAAAAAGACAAGGGTCTCAAAGCACATTAAGTGAAAAACTGTGTTTGTATGAGTAGATATCACAGCCACGCAGAAGCCTTTGCGTTCCCACCTTCACCGACAGCAGCGGCTGGAAATCTTCCAGATTGAAGGGGCTGCTTTGGCTCCAGGGCTCTCATCAGGCACCGGCACCTTTGCCGAAATCCCATGGGCCGGCACAGCGAGGTTTGGGGACGAGGTTTTGGGGATGAGGTTTTGGGGACGAGGCTCTTTCCATCGGGTGTCCCCGACAGCCCTGTGGCCCAGCAGCATTGGGTCCACACTTCTTCAGGTACCTCACATAGGGAAAATGATCAAATTCCACTCAATCTTTATGCTAGCACTTCCTTTAGAGAAAATAATAATATAAAAAGCCATCAGAAAGGCTTGCTTTAACTGGAAACTTTCCTTTTTTTCATTAGTTTTTAACAAAGAGGATTAGATGAAAGTACTCTAAATAATGCCCTTTAGTTTTGCCTAATGAATACTGAGTAAACATCATGGCACAATTTGAGCTTCAATAAAATAAAATAATATAAAAAAAACCCCAAAACAAAACACCACCAACCCAAACTTCTTGTCTTCATCCATCTAGAATTAAATAGAATACAGGCCTGTCTGGGGCTGAATTCTTTTGCTCTCTTTGATGTTTGTTGTGGTCTCTGTTCATACTTCAAGAGTTTTAACTGCTCACATTGATGTTCTACTTGCAAAATTCGGAACTCCTTGCAGTTTGGGTATTTGAGCACAACAGCCCCTCCTAAGCAGGTTCCCAGCTCTGCTCAACTGATCTGAGCCTAACTCTGCAGCAATAACCCACTGGCACAGTCCAGAGCGGGGAAAAGCGAACGCTGTGCGCGAAGCATGGGACCGGTTTCACATGCTCCAAAACATTGGGCTACGGCATCTGGGAAAGAGAACATCCCCTAAAATAGACTTTACGGTCAGAGGGTGCTGCTGCAGCCGGGAGCATCAGCGCAAGAGCCCAAACCCACCCGCACACGGGGAGAGTCTCCAAGGGTAATTATCACCTGAAGAACTGCGATGCTTTTCATCTTCAAAGCACAGTAAACCCATTACCTAATTAATTTTTACAACAGTCCTGTACGCTCAGGTGCCTTAAACATAATCTCCCTTTATAGATACAAAAAACAAGGGTGTTGTAATTTGTTCAAGGCCAAAAGGAGTCTGCATCTGTGGTGGAGATGGGTGCTGCCTTACAGACACCAGAAACCTCTCCAACTGCTACTTCTGAGCAAAAAAACTTAAAAGAAAGCAATTTCACCTCTTTAACTAGAATAAAGATCCAAGCAACTGCACCAGGTAGTGGCATCAAGTGCAACAAAGCTGCGTGAATGGCTGCACAAAGGTTTGGTAGGTACAGACGATCCGATTTTCTTTCTGGAAACTGGTTTCTACCTATAATGGGGAGGTTTCCCACGTCTGCTGCTGAGTCTCCATCAGCATCCGAGCCAATAACAAACCAAGCCGGCACCTGGCAAAACATTCGGCGTAGGGAGCTGGTTGTAACGTTTACACATTCAGTTGAAAGTTTGGGCTGTTTCTTCCCCACGCTCAGTTCAGTGTAAACATTCCGGTGTTGCTTAAACAAAACTATGTGAGTTTGATGACAAAAGGTAAAATAACACAAGCATTCGGTGAAAGTGAGTCTGAGTTGAAACTCTCATAAACCCAGAGGGAATTGATGAGGGGATGATGTGACAGTCCCAGTCTGAATAGCGCAAGAATGGCCAGGAGGAGAACTGCAAATGTGCTCAAGCGACTGCAGCTGGGGTGTAGAATAACACAGAAATCATGTAGAACCTCTGGGTTTAGATAACAGGCCTGTGAAAAGAGTCCTAAAGGCACCTTATTACATCCTTGAGGCAAAGATCAAAGCAGTGGGGTAGCCTGCCCCTGTGCAGAAATAAAAGAACCAGCATTTATCCTGCAAATCGTAGATGTTCTTTTCATGCAGTCAGAGGGCACAGATGTTCTCAGCCACCAGAGTGCATCCAAACTGGTGATTCTCTCGAAGCCGAGCACCGGTGCCAGGGTTTTGCCTCATTTCCCCAGCCTGGCTCCTTCCAGCGAGGGTCTGCATTGGTGAACTGCTCTTTTCTTTCTTCCAGGCACCTTTATTAGAGGTTGTGTTGGTCAAGAACAAAATTACAGGAAAAAAAGCGAGTTGCCCATTGTGTCTTGCTTCTATTTGGAGCCAGCGCTTCCCAAGTGCCCAGCACTTCAGCAGAGAACAAAACCCCCATGATGTGCTTGTGCCTTTTCTAATTCTGGTGAGTTTTATTTGGCCGCATCAGCGCGGTTCATCATTACAGACCAGGCAGGAGCCGCTGCTGCTTCCCAGCTCGCTTCACCTGCTGTGGTTTCATCCAGATTGAAACCAAATGAAGCTCTTAAAAAAGCAGGTTGCCTGGGTTTTTTTTTTTTAGGTTTAACTAATCAGACAAGTTGCCACCGACGGTGGCATCAGAAATCAGGTGGCTTTGTCTGTAAGCAATTATTCCACCCTCCGGAGGAGAGGCAATGGTTTATGAGAATACAGAACAGGCTTTAAAGAGCAGAAATACTCCATATTTACTGGAAATTATGCGTTTGCATCAATAAACCTGCATCTAAGCAGAAGGATGATGCATTTGCAACATCTAAGGCTAGAGCCCAGATCCTCTGCCAAGGAAGCTCTTTGACGGTAATTCAGAGCACCTAATTTAGGGACCTGCCTCCTCCTGTGTGCTAGAAGGAGATGAAAATAAACCCTGCAAAAACGCATCTTCCTTCAGCATTAACCGCTGCGGGGCTGCGGCTGCACCCAGGGCCCAATGCCACAGCCATCAAAACGGCCCCGATGCTCAGGAGCAGGACATGGTCATCACGCACAGAGCAAACCAATAGCAATTTACACCCGAGGTTAAAGAGAAGGGGTTAAACCCCTGCTGGGAATGGCATTGGGCACCTCTAGAAACGCTTCTGCAAAATTCAGGTTCTTTAGGAACCAGATTCCCTCATAGCCTGCAAGACAAATTTTACGCTGTGTTCTTATCTGTCCTCTGTAACAACATTCAACCTGGCTCCAAATGAATTTCATAAAAGAAATTGCAGTCTTGGCCTAAGAGTTGGCGCAGAGTTTCAGCCCAGCATGGGCTTTTATGGGAAGTTAGAAACCTCTGAGAAAAAATAAGTTTTCTAACTGGAGCATCAATAGACTCTTAACAGCAGCAGTGCCGGGGTACAAGGATAATATATACATTGTATGCAATGCATATAGAATACTGTAATTACAGCCGTGTCGGTACAAACATATATTCATTCTGGTCATGAATGATACCTTATGTTCATAGAAAAAAAATAAAAGAACGAAAATGCCGCCACCAGTTTTGTTCCCCTCCAGTGAATTTTGCTGTGCGGATTATGAAATATAATTTCCCGTTTTAAAAAAAAAGCGCCGCCCTGGCTGACTTTGTGTTACAGCACATTCTAGATATACATGTCATTTCAAGAAAATTATGCTTCCTGCTGCCAGTCCAATAAAAATATCCCTTCAGACAGAGGCCACTACCTGCCCTTATTTAGCACTGCTTTTCTCAGAATCGCACTTTTGGAGCTGCTCAACCTCATTCAACCATGTTCGAGAACATTTTTGCAGCGGATTCCTCCTCCTCCCTCCTCTCCCTGGTCGCTGGGAAGGGCTCAGCTTCTACCCGGAATATTCGGGCTTCGCCTTGCCCTGCACCGGGAGCTTCCAGGTGATCTCCTACCCAACCCTGGTCTGGCTGGGACACCGTGTAGCATCGCATCAATACCCAAAAAATCATGGGGCGCTCACATCCCTTTGCAAAGCCCCTGCAAAGCAACACGGGGCTCACGGCGCCTTCAGCACCCGCATCCCCCCGATGCCGATGTTCACCCTGAGCCATCCAAATTTGTATCCTATTAAACAGGAAGGCAAAGGATTACCGCAGGCTTCTGACAAACTCTTCCGATGTTTTCACAAAGAAAACCGGCTGCGGTAATTAACTCCAGATCATATTACCCTGGGGGCTACATAAATATAATAAAGGTTTAATAAACCACCTTGACAAAAACAGGTGGTGGTGGTTGTACACACCCAGTGATAAGACCTAGACGGGTTCTGGGCAGCTCTAATCTGGCAGCGAGGAGCCGGCCTGGGAGAAGCCCCTGAACCCCCCTGTGATGCTCAGCCCCCCATGGGACCCCCTGGAGACACCCCCTGTGCATCTGCGGCCACGGGTCTGCGTCCAACAGGAATCCAGAGCAACGAGCTGTTCACGGTTGAACCCTGAGTTGTGTCGTTGAATGAGCCCGCAACTCATTCTGCTGCCAAAGAAAAAACCAAACCAGCAGAACGAAGGTGTCAGGGAAAAACAGCGGGAAACAAAGTGCAAGGGACAGAGCAGTGCCACAAGGTGCAAAAAGCTCTACGTAATCCGGGGAGCGAGGGACACGAGGCAGGTGACTCGCAGGGACTGCGACCTGCTGGGACAAAGGCTGTGCCTGCACCTCCAGCCACCAGCATCCCCAGGGCTGTCACTACACTGGGGGCTCTGCTCCAACCCCTGCCTGCCTGGGAAGGAGGGGAATCACTGACTGGTCTTGGTTTAATGGTACCTTGATTTTAAAGGAACCTTGAAGGAGCCACTTAAAATGCTCTCGGTGTAGCATGTGCGGTGCTTTCACTCCATCTCATGAAAGTGCTTGGTTATTGGCAGCTGGGCACAATTTACAATATTTTAAATTTGCTTTATTGCTCCTGTCCTTGGGATGAAGCCACTGGATGTTCAAATGACGCTTGGCAAGCGACTCACAAATCTTACCAGCACGGAGGCTAAAGGTGGTGGATACGACCCCAAAAAGCTGTTTAACAGTCCAGCTCCGCCGCAGCAGCCGCAGGGCCACAGACACAGCCTGTGGCACGTGGGGTACACGGGGGGACAGGACCCAGAGCCAGCATCGCAAATCCAGCAAAACACAAAAGGGCCGGGACCGGAGATTGAGCTAAATGCTCACAAGATGCCTGGAGGATGCATTTTGGTCCATTATTTCACCAAAGTAAACAAAGAACCAATTATATACACATATATATATATATATATATATGCATGGCATATAGATAGGAGGAAATGCATACAGTAAAACCCAAGCAGTATTTGCAGCATCAATCCCCACACCAGCAGGCGCAGGGCACAGCTCTGCCCTCACCGTGCCAACCCCAAAGTGTGTGACACGGGAACCGGAGCTGCACATAAAACCACCTTTTTCCTGCAACCCCCAAGTAAATGATTTGCTGTGGTATGAGGCTGCTTTAGTTCATCTGTGCATTAATTTCATATTAAAAAAAAAAATCTGTGTGGCTCTTACATGTCATGTCTCTCCACCTCCATTTCCATCCCTCTTCTTTAGGTTAACAGAGACCAGCATCCCCCTCGCCCCTCCTGGAAGAGCGTGCTGAACCCATTATTATTATCTAGCCAGGTTTATGGCTCTAAGATCTTATTATTACTTAAGTTACTAAGTTGGAAGTCATTTTTATTTATTGGCCTCTGCCATTTTTATGAGCTGCATGTACTTCTTGGGTCATTTTATCCGCTCCGAATTGCCCATCTATCTCGCTAAAGCCACAAAGACCGACTTCACCAGCCATCCCACCGGGGCAGCTCGGTTTGTGTAACTTCGGCCAAGGGCAATGTCCTCCTGGGCTTTTCATCCACCTACTCGTCATCCCAAGTGGAAAAACTGCTGCGAACTAAGGGCTGCAAGAGCAAACGCTTGAGGAGAAGGAGATGGAGGAAACACAGACAAAAGGTAAGATGCGGCTGAACTCCCAGGGATTGTTTTTGCCTTTCAAAATGTTCCCAGCCTGCGATTCCCCTTAAAGCAGGAACAAAGGAATGCAGGATATCGCTCGGCACCATTCAGGCTGGTGAAAAGCAGATGGTCTCTGCTCCCATCAGCAGCTCCTGCTCATTGTTTCTCACCTCCTCTCTCATCAAGCCCTATTCTCCTCCCCAGCATCTGCAGCCGCTGTTCGCTTTGGCTTTTCTTCAAGCTCCTTCCCCAGGCATCCCCCTGGGACATCCCTTGTTCCAGCTGGTCCCTCTTGTCTTGGAGAACTTCCTACAGTTTCTTCATCTTCTGTCGCAAAGAGCGCTCCCCTGGCTGCCTGCTGAGCCCTCCACGTGCTTATTCCGACTACTTTTCATTTTCAGCTTGGTATTTGGAGACCCCTGTGCTCAGGAATATTGGGGAAAGGGCTGGCATTCTCCTGGCCACAAGCAATCTGCTCTGCTTCTCCCTGGGGGCTGACCACGACCTCAGCTAAAATATGATGGGAAATTTCATGAGACACTGTCCAGGGGATGGGTCACATTTGAAAATCTCATTGTCTTGCTTGTTGTCTCTAAAAGCCATGGTTACACCTTCTCGCAGGTCAGGCCAAGCTCAACCTCCCCACACTTGCCCCACAACATCCTTCTCCACAGCTCCCATCCCCATGGAGGGAGGAGATGGCTGAAAACAGCAGAATCCAAGAAAAACGCAATCTGGAACCAAAGGAAACCGAAATAGCCGCTGCAGCTTGTCCCACCTCCTGCTTTCATTTGCAAAGTGTATTGTTTTTGGAAGATCCCACTTCCCAGGCACCGTGACTTCTGTCCGTCCCTGCACGGGGTTGTCATCCAAAACACACACCAGCTTCGGAGCAACAGCTACGGCACCGTCAGGCCACGGGACACGCTGGGAAAGATGCGATTTGAGCCCCAAAACCTGGTCTTCGTGCTCAAGGATGTACATGGGGGCACCAGAGGTGCTTTGGATATCAGTTTTGCTTCTGTTTCACACCACACACACTTATAACAGTTACGAACCACACATAACCAGCATCTGAGTTTTCCAAATAATTCTTGGTGAAGGGATATGAGCCAGGGGAAAACATGGTCTTCCCCACTGAGAAATAAGAAATTCAAATATGTAAAGAAACTCTGATAATGATCTTGCAAGAGTGAAGCCGGACACCTTTGAGAAGCTGCACCCCTCGAGCTTGTCGCTGTTTGCACACAGGGCTCTGGGATTAATTTTTGGCCTGTCGTTTATCCGCAAGCGATCGTTCGCGCAAACACTGAAAACGAAGCCTCTAATTGTATTTTTACTGGACAAAGCCGGCACATGACACAGCTCGCCTTCCAAGCACCCCGAGCAAAGCGAACGCTGGAAACTAAGTCATGGCTAAAGCAAATACATATTTCAGCGCAAATCTCCTGTTTACAAACGCGGAGAGGAGATTTTTCAGCAGCGCCCTGAAACCGCAGCATGTTTGTCCAATGTCTCTGCAGCAAAATCGTTTCTTAGCAATGAAGGAGCAACCTGGAAGGAGGAATAAACAAACCATAGCATGCATAAAATTCAAATGACTATATACAGACAGAAAGTAGCAGAGAAAACAGTAAGGGCCAGATGCAGATGTAGAAATCAGATCTCTTTGTTCAGCCCCATGAATTTCCCTTCCCTCGGAGCCGCTCTCCCCAGGCGCTTTGCAGGACCGCTCCATTTCACAGCGACTCACAATTTGATGATTTATTCCCTATAAAGCCACTGCACAGGGATGCATGGCACTACTTATTGACCCAAGATTATTGAAGTGTCATTCCCAGAGCATTTCCCTACACGCATCGGGAGGCGCAGGCTGACCTAAGGCACCGCGCTGGCTCCTCCAGGTATTGTCCCGCAGCCTTTGGGTACGTAACCATTTGAGAAAAGATTCTTCTGTTCTGCTTCAGCATCTGCTCTCATAATTCCTGCATGACAAATCAAAGTGTTTGACTGTAAACAAAGCCAGCAACTCAAGTCATGTTTAAAAAAACTACTTAACAAGTCCTCAGGAGACAAATGGCCTTGGAGGCGCTGCCGACCGAGGAGGAGACAGTTGGAGCAGCAAAGATGAGACCTGAGGAGGGTGAATCCCACCTGGGGCAAAGGAGATCCAGTTACGTTGTCTGCAGAATTTGGACTTTAAAAGCAAAAAGATGTGCCAAGGGGAAACTAAACACGGAGCTTAAAGGCTGGGTGCTGTGCTGGAGCAATCACGACCAATAAAGATAATAAAATCTTTTGGTAACACTTGACTCAAAGCTGGTGGTACCTGCTCATGGCACCATGATGCACGGTCCACGGAAGCCCAGTTGTAGGGACATCGGCTCACACACGGCATCCCCACTTGGCTCAGCGTCAGAGCATCCCACAGGCTGCATCCCTCCCGCCCCGGGCATCCCTCACCCCGCCAGGCAGCCCCCGGCCTCCTGCCGCAGCGCCCGGTCCCGCCGCAGCCTGCCGAGACTCGTCCGCCGCTGAACTTCACACCCCCTCCATCCCTACAGACACGCGCGTGACAGACGGACAAGCCTCTGCAGGTCCTGGGCTCGGCCTAAACCCATTTAAACCAGGAGAAAATTTCCCTCGGCGTTAGCAGGGTGCAAGGGTGCCCCGATTCTGAGGAAGGCAGCGCTGCGGGGGGATCCCAGGTCCCTGCGTGCCTTTGGAGATGGGGAATACAAAAAATATATTTAAAAATAATTACAATTGACACTGTGCTGTTTGCTGGGTGCCAGCAGCGTGACACAGGTTTTGCTGGGCTCTCACAGCCTGTGTGTGTGATGGGGACCTACCGGAGCACCTGATGGCACCTGGGACACAGCAAGGGACGCGGCCAGCGCTGTGGGAACCATGGGGACCAAGGACTCCATCCTTGATACGAAAAAATGCCTTAAAACAACTGAGCGCTTGTTCTTGCCCGATGGATGTTCTTCTGACAGGCATCCAAAAACTTCATGAAGCACCAAAGGAGCATCCCCGGTTTTGCACCTGCACACAAGTTAGGCCAACAAAAGTTCATTAGAGAGATCAAAGCAAATTAGAAGCCATTGCCCCGCTGCATGTCTTCACCGAGACAAGGCCAGCTCGCCATGGCGATCCTCGAAGGCTGCCTGCGCCGCTAATTTAGCTTATAGCTACTGAACTGTAACGCTGCCATTTGTAATGTGTTAGTTAAGGGTTTGTCAGCGTTTCCATCATAAACCTTTCATTTTGGGGATTTATTGCTTGGCTATAAGGATTTGCTCTAGCTGCAAGTTCGGCAGGAAGGCCCACGTACAGCAGCATATTTCCCTCACCCCAAACAATCACTGCAAACATTAGAAAGTTACCCAAACAGACCCCTAATTGCGGGTTACTTACAGCTCCGTCAGACTTCGGCCCTCGCAGCTAAAAATGGCAAAATCCTGAGCAACGCCAGCGCAGAACGGAACAGGGCCGGCTGGGAAATGGGGGCACAGGGTAAAAACTCCGCCACAATCCTCATTGTCCAGCCCAAGGAAAAGGCACTAGAAGCGCCAGCGCTACTTACAATCCCGGACACGCTCTCCGTGCAAGCTTTGCACTGGATTTTATACCTTTGGTGTCAATATTTTGCTGGGGTGTAAACAAACATCCTTGGCATTCATTTAGCTGTAAATGTTTTTACAGCGCACATTTCTTAGCACTTAGTTATTTTTTTTAATTTAGTGTTTTGTTTTCATTTTTATTCCTCTAGTGTTCTTAAAATTAAACAGATGTTTAATATAAAGCGCTGCTTCAGGAAGGCCTATCTTTTCCTTCCAGGTTTTTCCCAAAGTGGGGTTCCTATATGCAGAGAGGGGTCCCCAGCTCCCACAGCCCAGAATCCGGCTGCACTTCTGATCCGGACAGCGTCCCCATCTCATGGGGATGTCACCACGTCATGTCCCCCCCGGCTCTTCATTTGGGAAGCTTCCGTGAGGCCGCAGCAGCCGAGCTGACCACCTTGGAAAACACTCCGTTTCAGAATTGGGATAAACTCACTTCATCTGCTCTGCCTGCAAGGGGAAAAGAGAAAAGATTAAGAAATGACTGACGTTATGTAAGGCAGCTGAGCGTCGTGGTTCAGCCAGGGCACCACCGTGTTTGCAGAATGTGAAATGCCCCCGGCATCGTCTGAGCACAAAAGCAAGAGGTTTCTCCCAAATGGATCCTTAAAATCTAAACCCAATGGAAATAAAATGGAGTGCATAATTTTTTTTGCTCTTTCTACCGCATTTTTGCACCCAGATCTCTCCTGTTTTCACCAGGACACCGACACGTCTCCCCATGCTCTGTGTGCACCCCCAGGCTGGCAGCACCAGATGGACTCGGACGCGTTTGTGGGGGTGATGGGCCTGACCACACCAACCTCCCACACCACCCTGGACCCGCCACGGTCACTCCAGCCACTGCCTGAGAGCCGGAGCCTTTCCCTGGTCCCCAGGGAGCCCCAGGATCCCACCGGGAAGGACCTGCATTGGGCCAATGCCACTGTCCCCCCAAACCTGGTGGCAGGAGGAGGAGGACAGCGGGCAGCCCCCACACCGTGCAGCAGGCAGGGGTGCAGGCAGGCAGAGACGTAGGCAGGGATGCAGGCAGGGGTGCAGGCAGAGACACATGCAGGGGCACAAGCAGAGGCAGAAGCAGAAAGGCAGGGAGGGATGCAAGCAGGGATGCAAGCTGGGGTGAAGGCAGAGATGTACGCAGGAATGCAGGCAGGGAGGGATGCAGGAGGGTAGGGATGCTGGAGGGGAAGGATGCAGGAGAGGAAGGATGCTGGAGGGGAAGGATGCAGGAGGGTAGGGATGCAGGAGGGTAGGGATGCAGGAGGGTAGGGATGCAGGAGGGTAGGGATGCAGGAGGGGAAGGATGCAGGAGGGGAAGGATGCAGGAGGGGAAGGATGCAGGAGGGCAGGGATGCAGGAGGGCAGGGATGCAGGAGGGCAGGGATGCAGGAGGGGAAGGATGCAGGAGGGGAAGGATGCAGGAGGGCAGGGATGCAGGAGGGCAGGGATGCAGGAGGGCAGGGATGCAGGAGGGCAGGGATGCAGGGGGGGAAGGATGCAGGAGGGCAGGGATGCAGGAGGGCAGGGATGCAGGAGGGGAAGGATGCAGGAGGGGAAGGATGCAGGAGGGCAGGGATGCAGGAGGGCAGGGATGCAGGAGGGCAGGGATGCAGGAGGGCAGGGATCTGTTCCCTCTCAGCCACAGCGGTTTGGGGTGAAAAAACGAAACAAAACCAAACAACAAAAGCCGAGCTGGCGATGCGGATCCGCTGGCGATGCGGATCCACCGCCGACCCGCGGCGCCTCCGCGCATCACCCCGTAACCCGCAGGCGCGCACCGCCGGGAAAAGCCGCAGCGGCGGCGCGCCGGCTGCTTGCGCGCTATTTGCGCGGCGTCGCGCGCTCCTCCCGCACCCCCGCCCTGCGCGCTCCGCCCCCCCCCCCCCCGCGCAGCCTCCGCGGGCGCGCAGCCCCGCGCCGCCCCCTGCAGGAAGGGGCGGGCGAACGGGACTACAGCGCCCATGCGGCCGCGCGGCGGCCGTCGGCACCGCGCCTGCGCACTGCGCCCCCAGCTCCAAGTTTGGAGCTTTGAGCTGCCAGCCCTGGCCCATCATGTAGGTGCAGCAAGAGCCTTCCCTACCATTGCAAAGCGGGGGGGGGAAGGAAACCCCCCGGCGCTGCAAGCTGCCCTGCAAAGTGTGCAATTGCACGGCTCCCCCCCTCGCCCCGCTGCAAGGAGAGCTGCTGCAGCAAGTCAGGAAAACTCCAGTTGCATGAAGATTGAGCGCTTGCAGTTTTGCATCTTTGTTGCAAAACTAGCTCCAGAAGAGAGAGGCAAGGCAAAGTCTTTTGTGCTTCCCCTCCCCCACCAAAGCAAAGGGGAAAATGTCTCAGTCGAGAGGTAAGGCTCCTACTTCTGTTCGTTGCAAATATGCAAAAAGTCGTGCATGCATTTTGAAGTGCATGCATGCATTTTTTCGGGATGCAATTGCATTTTGAAGTTTGAGGCTTTCAATGGCTCTCAGTTGCATTTCCTGTTTAGTATGTGCCTTTTTGCAGACACACACACACTCACACACACAGTTCCTGTAAGGCAGGGCTTGCAGTTCAGCTGTGCATTGACGTTATTTGAATTCTTCTGCGGGGATTACTGAGCCCTTTTTGCCTTTTGCACAGTCAGGACAGATAAAGGGTGTTGAAGAGCAGATGCATTCGCTACCGTATATATGCATGCAAAATGGGCACAATGCATGCGAATTGCAGCTGATTTCAAGTGCAAAATCAAATGAAACTTTTAAAGAAGTCCGTGGAGGAGATGAAAGGTGAAACTTGAGTGGAGTTACCAGGAATTAAATATATACCTATGTTTCCATGGGAAAGTATTGTTCTTGTGCCAGGACTGAGATCATTTTCCACTGATTTCTTCCCCCCCCACCCCCTTTAATATTTGGTAACTTTTGGTCAGAGGCAGCAGTGTGGTTTGTAACACCAGGTCGCTAAGAGCGTGCAAAGGGCTGCTTTATTTAGCATTTGGGAGCAGGGACTCGGTACTTCGGATGGAGTGGGAGGGGTGGATTTGGGTAGGGGACGACAGTGATTTTTAATATATATATATATAAAATTATTATTTTTTCCAGCACGGTGGGGAATGCTTGATCTTTGCTTTTTAACTTGATGATAATTCCGGGGTGGCTCTGCCTTGTGTCCTGCAAGGGAGGGGGGGGGGGGGTGTGGGAGGATGTGGAGAATTTAATATTGCAAAAATGCTGTGGGAATGCAATAGTCCCTGCAAGACCCAGCTGAGATGTTTAAGGAGTTGCTCTGGCCATTCATTGTGGATAGAGATGCACATATGTCCGCGACTGGCCACACAGATGCAGCTTTCGGAGCTTCTTTTCAATGTTTGGATTTGATATTGCAGCTGCCACTCCGTGCATTTTGCAGCCCCCGCATGTATTGGGGAGTGGGGGGGTGAGAGACAGTGCATGGCCCAGTGGGAGAGCAGCTCCCAAATTGGGACTGGGGCTTTTTTAATTATAATAATAATAATAAAAAAAAATCTGTGAAGTCAGTGGCCTTCCACTCTAAGCCTTGCTGGGAGGATATAGGAAGGAGGTGCCTTCACAGCTCTTGCCACACAGTTTTCCTTTGTAAGAAAAATGTAAAGTTGTTGTATAATTTATTCCTAATTTGGGTTTGCTGCAGTCATCTTTTCCAGCCAAGCAGAGAATTGTAAAAGTTTCCAATAGAAAGAGCCAAGGAAGTTTGATAATGCAGAATTGCACCGAGCGATACCCAGGGCTCGCTGCTGCTCACAGAGGGTCCCTGTGAGCCCCATGGGGGGCAGGGGAGCAGCCGCTTCCTGGGGGTCCCCAAAAAGTCTTGGGGTGGCAAAGCCTGACCCTGTGGAGCTGGGGACGGGCAGGGACGGGCCGTGGTGGCCCCGGGTGCCACTTAGTCCCACCAGCGCTGGCCTCGTCCATCCTTCTCAGTACCAGGAAAATGGGAAAATTCAAGTAGCCAACCCACAAAACACGATCTCCATGAATGGCATCATTCTTGAATCCGTTTTCCGTCCATCTCGCGCTCCGCAATACGAGTGTGCTCGGGCTGAATTCCTGACTCTCATAACTTCTCCCAGTTCAGCTGTTCAGCCGGAGGTTTTGCTTGGGAAGGGGTTTCAGCTCCGGGGTTTGCACCAGAGGGATCGTTCTTCAGGATGAATTAAGGGAGACTTAATCTGCAGTTCAGGCTCAGCTTTCATGTGTTGCACAGGAGGTTCCTCGTCAGCTTTCCCAAATCCTGCGCAGAGCTCCCGCCAGCTGCCGAGCTGCACAGCCCTCTCCCTGCTTTGATTCGTTTCCAAAGTTGTTCTGAGAATTTGCCAGAGATTTTTTTTTTATATATATATATTTTTTTAATGCTGCTTGTCAGGGGGACAGTAATCGGGAGGGTGATTCTTCGATAAGACTCGATTCCCTGCAAGGAATCTCACCTAGTTCAGAGGGCAGAACTGCTCCTCGGACCCTACCTGTGCCATGCAAAAAAAAGTGATCTGCTTTCTGCACAGCCAGAGAACATAAAACTCCACAGAGTTTGGAAGCAACAGGTTAATTCTGACCTTTTCCATAGCAGGGACCAGCAGGTGCCTCCAGCATCGCGCTGGTGCTATCAGCCACGTTACCTGTGCGCTGATGGACTCCTTAAGACTTTGCAGTCAACAAAATACAGATAAATTAGAAAGACTAAGTCTTGCATTTCACCCTGTGCTCATTTCTAACTTCATTCCCTCTTTTAAGTTGCAAAATGGTATTTTTAGTTGGACAGAGCGATCTATAGAAAATAAGATTTCCCCAGATCTAATACAGCAGGTCCCTGCAGTTGGTTTGTCACCTTCAGAGAAGAGTCTGCTCCGGACAAGTGGAACTTGGTGTTGATGGGAGTTCGGGAGAAGTTGAATCGTTGCCTAAATGTGGCACATTTGGCTGTCATGACTAATAGGATATTATTCTGGAAACGGAAAAAAAATGCAGAAGTCCATATTAATTACAAGCTAAACACAGTCTGAGGGTATAAATCTGAACTCTTGTGACAGCAGATACATCCAAGAGTCTTCAGAATTCGTTGTAATGGGGGAATTATTCACTCACAAAGCTCATATCAGAGAAGCAGCCTGCAAATACGCCCATTTCTCCATTGAAATAGAAAAGGGAAGGGGAACAGTTCTTGTTAGAGCACTAATTCATGAATAGTACATGGAAATGAGGTACATTTAACTACTAAATATTGCTGCCTGTCGATTTCATTCTTAGTTCTTAGACTTTGTTGTTTCAAGTACAGCTTTTTCTGCTCTAGCCGAGAAGGGATACTGAGATTATGAGAACTACGGCCCACGTGGTGCCGGCTGAACGTGCACCCTATGGACTTTGCCCAAAGGCCCTGCACCTATTCAAAATACTACATTTTACGTAAAACGCTCTTCTTTTTTCTGGCTAGAAGTCTCCGTGGAAGAGCTGCAAAGCCTAAATGCTAGCTATATGTATATAGATGTATTTTTTTAAAGCCATCCTGGGTAGGTGGCAGGTTTTTGCTGGTATAAAACGCACCTGCGGGCAGCGCGAGGCTCCCGTTGGTTGTGCAACCGGCAGTTTGCCTTGTCAGCACCACCTCGGCCTCTCACCGAGGTGGCATCGGTGCTTGGCAAAGCCAGGCTTTGCAAGGCCAGGCTTTGCAAAGCGAGGTGCAAGCCTAGCAAGGCCTAGTCTAGCAGCAAACACAGCCCAATATCAGTTCAAGTTGTTGCCTTTTAAAAATGATTATTATTATTTTTTAATTACTGTTTTTCATGTACTGCCCGCTCTGCTTTCGTGACGGAGGTGCCTGGGTATGTACATTGGGTTAAGTGGGGTCAAACGTTTATAAAGAGGTTTAAAAGTCACATGCAATGGAGGAATTAACCAACAGGGGAAGAAAAGCAGCTAGACAGGAGGACACAAGCATTTAAAAGCTCAAACTATAGAAGTAATTGGAGCAATAAAAGTGATAAGTTGCATACGGAAAAAAGGAGCAAAGATCTGTTTTCTCCTCCCAGCTGAAAAAGGTTGAGGTTTCTCCCTGCCACGGTGAGCGTTACTTGGTTGTTACTGCAGTCACCAAAACATGGAGCTTCCTTTGGGGTGAATTCCCTCCCATGACACATACACAAGCTACTAAGGTGAAGCAAACGATACTCAATTAAAACCACAGGAGTAATTTAGAGGGATGAGACACTTCATTCCTCCAAGAGTATTGGCATTCATGGAACACAATTACCTTGAAAGTCACATGGCAGATGTGCAAATTCTGTGCACTGTGCTTGCAAATATATGAGGTGACTAAAAAGCTTGTTTTAAAAAGTGTTTTTTCAAACCATACATGCGTTTGATGTCACTTGTGCATCCCTGAGGGAGCCGAAGCACCTGGAGCAGGTCACACCTTCATGATGACAGTGGGCAAAAGGGGTAAACCCAGGGCACGCAGGTGTCCCTTACTGTGGTCACTCACGTTTTGAGGGACAATCGCTGCATTGTCCGAGCTGGCAGCGTGGCCTCTGGCAGCATCATTACGTGAAGCGTTGAGTCAGCCTCCGGTGGCCGGATAAGTTGCAGGACTGTTCTTTTAATTTTAGATGTGGAGAGAGCTATAATTAAAAAAAGAAAAAAAAAGTTTCATTACCTGTATAGTTGCTGAGCTCCTTCCCCAGGGCCCGTCTGGGAAGAGTCGAAGATATTAACATTATCAGCTACAGCAACGTTAGTAGGAGCGCAGATCTGGGATCCTGGAGCTGCGCCACGTGAGACAGAGACGGGGTGGCCATGAGGGCCGTTCAGGGCAATTTCCAGATCCACTCACAAAGCTTTTTGCATGTTTTCCTTTCCCTTTTGTCTTCCAAATCCATGATATTCTGCATGTTGACAAGTGTGAATGGAAAAGTGTCTTCTGCTCAGTATAAAACAATTTGGAGAGGGGAAGCCTGAGACTCTGGCTTGTTGGGCTTTGGCCCCAAAGCCAAAATTCAAGCTAGCCTTCTTTTTAAGCTAGGAATTCCAAACGCTCAGTCGATGTTTTCAAGGCTTCATCCTACCATGAAAGTCTCTGAGGTGCTAAAGCACTTTTGAGTCATCTTTGCTTTAAGGATGTTGCAAACAGATGCTGAACATCCTTTACGGAAGCTCCAAGAAGCCACTTGTGCAGCTTGGGCTGCTGGTTCTGGCAAAGCTGGGGCTGAACATCGCTCGGGATGGGCCCTGAATTTGTACCAGCAGCACCCACCTGCATCAGGAGAGCAGTTTGGGGTAGGAGATACCGGGGCTACTGTCCCCCCACCATTGCTATAGGAGCAATGGCCACGGCTTATGAGGCTGCTGCAAAAAGCTGAGGACAGCGAAGCCCAAGGAGCATCGTGTAAAAACAGCCGGAGGGAGCAGCCTCTGCAGCCGAGATAGAGTTTCATATTTATAAGAAAGATTGCAGACAGAAAAAGCATTTGATTTTCTCCTGTCTGAGCAGGAAAACTTCCCTGAGCAGAGCTGATCCAGTTTCTTGCTGTTGCTGTTTTGTTAGCCTACTTAGCTTGCAGCTTTATAATTGGGGCTACATTTTCCTAGGCTGCACCTGGGCAGACCAAAAACCATAAGAAGAACTGAAGCCCAAGCAGCATCCACTTTTACTGCACTCAGATGAAACCAGTGGAAAAAAAGCAAAACCAAACCAACAAAACAGCAGAAGTTGCAGATGAGATGCCAAAGATAAGGCAGCAATAGAAAATAAGTACAGGAGTCAACACTTTACTGTGTCTGCAGTCAGAGGCCTTTAATGAAGGCTGAATCAGCATAGGCTTGGTAGCTGCTTTTGAAGGAGAATCTTTTCCTAAACAAAAATATGTAATTGCGCTCAATGAAACAATGGTTATCAGGGCCAAATGGCCTCAGAGCATCGTCTGGCCGTCCCTGTGTGGAAGTCCCAGCAACGTGCTTTTGTGCTTATTTTCATCCTGCAACGGGGGCTGATCCTCAGGTTCCTCATTCATGTGCTTTCAGCAGGGCTTATTTGACACTCAGGCAACAAGTTATATTATAAAAATCACAGCTTCACTCTGTGTTATCATTCCTCTTAACAATGTTTATTGCTTCTCCAGTAGTTCAAGGTCAGATATAGAAAATGACTCAAAGTCATCCTTTGCTGTTTTGACAGCTCTAAAGTAGTGGAAGTCCCCATCTGGCAAAGGCAGAACCTTGCTGGAGTACCAGCAGGAAAAAGATAGGGAGGTAGGGAATTTTGAAGGGAAACCCAGCATTGATTACTGGGTTTCTTTCCCTGGACTTGCTCCATTCTATCTGCTCCCATCAGCTCCCAGCATCTCCCATCTCTCAGACACAGGAGCCCCAGTAAGAGCCGGCTGGACTTGCATGTTCGCGCAAGTACCTGCACGTAGGAGCTGAACGTTCGCTGAAAAACCGGGGTGCAGGAGATGAGAAGGTCCTTTTAGCTCCAGGTTTGTGCAGCGCCGAGCGCGGCCCTTGGCACCGGCTCCGTGTTCCTGGGGCGCTTCTCCAGCGCTGGCAACTGGTTCCCAGTTAGAGGCACGCTTTCCAGCTTTGATTTCAACACAGCCCTTTCTTCCTAGGGCTGCTTTCATTGCCGACAATTAGGGTCTCCAATGCTGCAGAAGGATGAAGCAATAAACCCCAAATTCGGCTTTGAAAGGGCTGGAATTGATTTCTTCTCTCAAACAGCTGATGCTGTGGCCTTGTTGAAAGGAACTGCCAGCCTGCAATGATAGCGTTCGTGCAGCTTCTGCCCAGGGATTAAAGCACAGATATGTGACATTTAATGTAGTTTTATTCCAGGAGTGGAACACCTGTAGGAGCCGAGAACAGCTGTCCCCCTTTTTCCAGTTAGATGTATCAGGAAGGAAAAAACAGTGACTTCACACGCTGTCATCAGAATGCCCAAAGGGGTTTTGGCAAAGCTGCGTCTTAAGTAGGTTTGTTCAAGCACTGAGCCTCAGCACTTGGCAGAAGAGCCTCAGGAGAAGCACAAGCCCCAGCACAAGGCTTTTGGCAGCCCCGGTGGGTCCCTGAAGGTGCAGCAGGTCAGCCCAGCCCCTGCACGACCAGGTCGGGATCTGGGACCCGGTGCTGTTAGTGATGTGCCGAGAGATCTGAGCCGCATTTCCAAACCCCACACGGGTTTTGGAGGTAGCAACAGGACAGGGAAGCTGCAACGGTTTTCATCCGAAGCTTGAACACCACTGAAGTTTTGGATGTGGAGATGTAGACTTAACCTCCAGCCCCCTCCTGCAGGTTGGCTTCTCCAAACAGAAAGATGCTGCTGGTTTATGCAGAAGCTCACTCCCAAGCAGACCTCAGTACTTAACTGTACTAATTAAATGTTTTCAAAAACCACAAGACTGACCTTCACTGCATGCCCACAGATTTTTCTCTCATTTAGCAAGCAGAGAGTTGACAGAGTAGCCTATTAAAGGAGAAGAAAAGCAATGCTCCAGATACTGTTGTTTTTCCAACCTGTTCCAAAGTGTTTTCTGCTTTTTGACTATAAGAGATGGAAACCATAATCCCCTAATAACCTATTAGGAGAAACACAGCTAGAGACAAGGAGTGCTTGGCTCAAATAAAGCACAAAGTCTGATAAAATAGTAAACATACTTAAAACTGAAGTTTACTCAGATATCTATGCAATAAGCCTTGACAGCCATTATATATACAGGTACTTGTGTAACCAGAGAGCCATTCTACATGGCATAGAGTTGTCCTTTGGGAGATACCCTCTAGAAAAAAAAAAATAAAGGCAATTAACATAGTCTGACTTCCTTACCTTTCCCAAGGACACCAGCAATTTGCTCATTGCTAATGAAACTTGGAACATCTCTACAAAGAACTTGAATTCCTGCCAAGGAATCAGTTTTACAAATTAACCTAAAGAGCCGGATCGGTGCGATGCGCCGCGTGCAAGAATGTCCCGAACCAGCCCCCCGACAGCAGCATCGGAACTGGAGGAAGAGCCCAAAATAGCCCCTGGCAGCTGGGGCGGGTGACACAGACGCTGCCTTCAGAGATGATTAGTAGTAAGTTGCTTTTTGGAGACAAGAACAAACGCACAACAGGCACCTTTTTTGGCAGGGAGAGGGACCCCTGGGCTTGCACCCCTGCAGGGTGACAGGTTGGGAACGTGCCCTTGCCAGTGGCCACCTGAGCTGGACACAGCTCCCACACACTGATTCAGTTTCATTCATGTCATTAGGCAGCTTCCTTTAGAGCCCAGCATGTGAGTTTTTATTTTGTGGGGTTTTTTTTTCATAATGCTTTTTTTCTTCCCCTCAAAAACATTTGGTACTTCCCCCGCAAGAAATCAGAAGCTTTATGTCAGATCAGAGGCTGGAACAGCTTCCTGCAATAGGAGCGCGTTCCTTCCTGCGCCGAGCTCCCGGCAGCGCCGGCGCTTCCAGCACCAACAGCCCTTTGCTTCACCTCGTAGCACGTTCATTTGGGCCCATCCTGTGCGAGCATCTCCCCAGCCAGCACCTCCTGCAAAAAAAAAGGGGTCTTTTCTTTTCCATGAGCTTGCTTTAAAAGGCATTTCTGCAGCTGAAACACAAGGAGCAATCTGGGAGGTTGAATCAGAGCCGATGCAGAGCAGCTGTAGCCAAGCAGGGCTCTCATTTGGACGACTGGGGTCTGAAGGATTTTTTTCTTTCCTCTTGAAAGAGAAGCTAAATAGGATTGATTTTTTTTTTTCTTTTTTCATGCTCTGATCTTGAAAGTACTTGTGCACGTGCTGAACTTGGAGCGTACGAGTCCTTTTGTAGGAGTCAGTGGGACTGAATGTGCTTGGGGTTGAGCACACGCATAAGAATTTACAAGGTTGGGGATGTATTTTGTCCTGGTTGCTAAGCAGGATGGACATTATGGATCTGGGTAGATGACTTATGCTTCCCTGCTTTCTCTTGGTTTCTTCTGTTTTTTCTCCTCCCCCCCCCCCCCCATTTCTGCTTATCTGTTCCTGCAGCTTAGAAAGCAGCAGCCTGTTTGTGAGCATGTATGTATATAACTGAAACTCCAGTTTTCAGCCTCGCCCAGGGAGCTGTATAGAGGCTTTGACAGAGAGACTTATAAAGGGAGTTTTGTGTTTACAACTCCTGATTTAGAAGGTTGGGTGGAGAGATGTAACCTGACGGGGTTTGATCCACAGGAACATATGTGGATGGAAAAAAATCTGCTCAGTTGTGTCAGGGACACTTTATAGGGAAGAAAAAAGGACAAGCCTTTCTGTCTTCTGCCGGGGTACTGTGCCGTAATGCATTTCATCAACACGTTTTCCAAACTGAGATGAAATTGCATGATATAAACTGGGGGAAAGCTTTTGTTCTTTACATGCTGCTTGGTTTATTATATGGCGTGCAAGCGTGTGCTCTTAGCAGGTGTCTGGAGAGCTGGAAGTTCATGGAGAGCTGGAAGCTCATGGTCTCTGACCTCAGGCTAAAATCTGCTTGAACTTGAAGGAGCTGCACCCTGCAGACCTTCATGGGCATTACGTGGAGCTTCCAGAGCCGCCCTGCATGTGCAGAGACACATCGCTGAAGAGACACGTCATGAAGCAGCGGCAGGACCGAGACGTTGAGTTCGTGGTGGGACACACTCACCGTGGTGGTGGTGGAGCAGTTCTTGCCCGACCGGTGTTGCTGATGGTGCAAACCCAGTGCGGTTGTTCTCTTGGTGTCTCCAGTTTTTGGGGTAGTGCCCAAAATTGCAGTGCTGGGGACCTGGGTTGGGCTTTTCTGCGGCTGCCTTTGGCTTCTCGCTGTCAATAGGGTTCCTGTGTGTCTTTAAAGGAGGACCTACACGTTTACTGGGAGGCATTGCCAGCAGAGGGAGCAGGAGTTAGTTCCTCCCATCCGTGCTGTCCAGAACTGTCAAATACCATCTTTAATAATTTTGGTACAAAAGTAAGCAAATAAGGTAATAAATGGAAAAATAAGAAAAGCAAAAGAGATCCGTCTAACCGGGTAGTGCAGAGGCAGATCGATCAAAGTCTTGGCCATGTTGAAAGCTTAATCACAATATTTATCTGGCCGTAAAAGTTATTTATACTCTGTAACTTGCAAAATGACCAAATCAATGGGCACTTCTCTCTTTATGGAACACAAATCGCTCATTTTGTCCTAAGGTGTCTTTAGTCATGAGCAGAAAATTATACACACGAGTTTTACATGCAGCACATCAGCTGCAGAAGGTGGCTGGTAGCGCTGTAGTTTAAATGTCCAACATCTACAATATGCTGAACGAATTAAATCTCTGCTTGGCAAAATGAGACTCCTGCTGCTGCCTGGAGCACCTGGTAGCAGGAATAAAACCGCAGCTCAGATTGCCCTGTGGTATTGATTAGATTTTATTCTGTCCTGCTGCAAGCGTGTTGACACCAAGGCCGGTATCGCCCAGACAAGGTGCGATGCTGCTCAGGAATCTGCAGAGAAATGGGGCTGCGCTAACACGTGGGGAGCAGCGGGTCAGAGCTGAAGGACAAATCACCGTGTGTGCTTTCCTGGGGACAGGGACACCCCAAAGGGCCAGTTTGCTGAGCTCCCCTGCCCCATCACACCCTCCTGATTTAGCAAAGTCCTGCTTTTCCTGTATTTAAGCCTCCTGGCTCATTTTTGTCTGAAGAAGCTTCAGCTCTTGCCCACTTAGCTTTGCCAGGAGATACTATAGGGCAGCATCTTGGGCACAGAAAGGTGATGATGGGGACACATCACTGTTGCAGAGGGACATCTGCCAGTGCCCGTCTTGTCCCTTTTGGTGGGTATGGCTGAGAAATGGGCCGGAACCTGCAGGCGGGTGCCCAGGGGGCAGAGACTTGCTGCAGCTCTTGCAAAAGCAACAGTCTGGCACAGCCTTTACCTACCTATTCCTGCTCAGCCTGACGCTTAAAACAGCCTTAATAGCAGCGTGTGCTCACGGTAAGCACGTGCTTAAACGTAAGCACCATCAAGACATAAGAACCTTCATAGCTGGAGCCACAAGCCTGAATTGGGCTTTTGAGCCTGCAGCGCAGCAGGAATCAGCAAGCGGGTGGAAATGTCACCTTCGTTTTCCAAAGCAATTTGCATTTTCCTGGGCTGGCAGCACATCTGACAGCTCCAAGAGGCTCTGGCTCGGGAAAAGCGGTGCTGGGGCGGCTGCCCCTCGCTCGCGCTGCCCGGTGCAGCGGCTCGTCCTGGGGCAGACACAGAAGCCGGTCTGTTTTTCCAGGGGCATTGAAGCTCTTCTGCAGGGCCCCCAGCGATGCTGCTTTAAAATCACTTTGCAGGAACCGCTGGGAGAAAATCCCCACTGCACCGAGCATATTTAAAAAAGCAGGAAAACAAAACTGAACCTGGAGGGGGACATGGAGCAAAAAGATGTCCACGGGGTGTCTGAGTGGGACGGGATCCTTATCGCTCTAAGAAAGTTGGGGTTTGAGGCTCTGAAGAGCAATGGGAAGAGGAGGCGGATGCTTCTTTATTGTGTGAAGTTTTCCAGGGAGTGGCGGCTTTGGGAATTGTTTGTAGCTGGGCTGGGGCTGATGGATTGAAGGCAAATGGTGCTCCCGCCATGGCGAAGGCAGACAGGGCACCTGTTTTTATGTTGAGCATCGGAGGCTTTGCTGCCACCTGCTAGATACTTGGATGGGAAGTTGGTCAGAGCCCCGTAGCTGCATGTGGTCACTCACTGTGGCATTTTGAGGTGAAATCTTGGTGGATAAGGGCAAGGAAAAAAAAAGCAAGTGGAGTACCGGGAGCGATGCTTGGCCGGCAGGCTCGGGTGCATCCTGTGTGCCGCGATGCATGAACATTGGGAAAGCATTCACCTGTGGGCACAGGAGGTGTCTGTCCCCTGGCCGTGTGTCCCCCTCCTCCGGCACGGCTGGCAGGTGCTCTTTGGCAGGGAGAAAACAGAAATGAAGGTAGCAGCAATGAAAGCAGCCGCGTCTTCCAAATCCTCCTGTACAAAAGCCCTTTTGTTCCCCGGGGTGAATTCCATGAGTTTTTCTCCAGTTTTGATTCCAGCAAACTCCCACTGCAAGCAGACAGCCGAGGGTTTGAAAACAAAAGCAGCAACTAAACCAAAAGTCCCTCGTAAAAAAAAAATCCCCATGAGGGCTGAAGGCTCTTGACAAATAGCTTCCCTAGCCCGCAATTCCTGTGGATTTCCTAATTTGAGATAAGCAGCAAAGAAAACAGGCTCTGGCATGGGAAGGCAGCAAAGCCAGCAGACCTTGGCAGAGGGAAAATATGGGCTTGATTTATGGTGCGTTGGTGACTGGAGGGAGTGACTGTCCCTGCAGCTCCACTGCTGCGCTTTCTTGTGATAACGGAGGTGAGAGGAGAGACCACGAGGCTCCTGGTGGCCCCTGTTGCTCTGTGAGGTCTCTGCACCGTTGCGTCTTTCCCAGAGCAACGGGAAGATGCAGCTGCCCCAATGCTGGAGGTGCAGGAGCCCCATGAGGGGTGCGACCCACTCCAGGGACCGCGAGGAACAGAAGGCAAAGTCCTTTTTGGCATGGGTTTGACCCCAATAAGATCTCCCCGAGCTTTTGGCTGCTGCAGCCTGTATGGAATTGCCTGGGCAGATGTTCCCAGCTGTGCGGCATTGGGTGCCTCTCCTGCTCGGTGATGTTGCCACCGTTTGCACCAAGGCGCTGCTGTTTGGGAGGAGCTGTGCCCTTTTCCCCAGGCCATCGAAGTTGAAGCAGCTGGATTCACATGCCAGATGAGTTCAGCCAAAGTGTCGTAACAGGGTTTTTAATATTAAAGTCTCTTGTGCCCGGTGCTGAAAGCTGTAGGCAGGCAAAGCTCTCGCATCTGCAGGAACACTGAGGCAGGACCAAGCTGGGAAGTGAAGTCTGAGGTCCTGGCAATGGAGAGTCCAAGCTAGTGCTGGAGCCCATGAAACACTGAGGTGGCAGCAGCTGCTGTGGGACATGAAAGATCATCCTAAACCCTCATAAAGATCAATCCTAAGCCCTCAGTTTTGTTTGTCAGGGGATTGCTGGAGGTTGCAGAATTGGTCCAGAGCTGCATCGGCTCCCAGAGCCCCTGCAGCCCTGTGGTCAGTGTGTGTCTTAGCGTAGGATCTCATCTCTAATCTCTATCAAAGTGTCTCTTCCGCTTCACACTCAGAAGGTCTTAACTCTTCTAAAATTTAGAGATGCGCTCTTATCAGAGTGACAAACAGACTCTCATAACCAAAATGCACAGATAGATAAGAAGAAATTGCATCCCTCTGGCTTCTATATTGACACAAATAAATACAGCAGCCTGCAGCCCTTTTGCAGGATGTGTTAAGAGGAAAATGGACAGAGTAAGAGAGATTAGCCTGAATCAGGAAATTACCTTCAAAATTGAATTACGAAAATACAGAGCTTATTGAAAAGCAGGCAAATAGGTTCTGATATTTGCACAGTTTGGTGACATTTCTGTATGTTCCTGCACCGTGGGATCCAGAGATTAGTCTGCTGGAGTCCTTATTGCAAAGCTTTGTGCTTCGCCTTCTTCCAGCGTTTTGTTCTTGTGCTGTTCAGAGCTTCACCACCGAACTGGCCCCTGCTGGAGGCCAATCTCGAGGCAGGCATGAAGGACTGACCTTGTGATTTTACCTTGCGGTAAAGCCAAAGATCTTTGTCTTCACTGTGTTTGTGCCTCGGCAGAGCTGACCGACGTCAGCCGCCGCCGCGAGCTGGAAACGCAGCTTCTCCTGAAGCGGAGACGGGTTCTGAGACGCAAAGAATTTGAGCAGATGTTGCCCAACCTCTGCTGCACGGTTCGTTCAGTGCAGCTCCGTCACCCCTTGCAAAAACCCTGCTGTTTTGGTTTGGGCCTCTCCTGCACTGGGTTTATTACCGGTTGCAGGATTGAGTCAGAGGAGGGAGCTGAGTTCTGGGGCAGGACAGCAAATTGCATTTCCAGCGCTGTAATGTGGGTGCTGATGGTATCGGCAAGTGGTTTGAGATCGGCTGGTACGTGGTCACTGGGTGAGCTGTGTGCAGGCTGTGGCATTCCATGCTCTTCTTATCGTCAGGAGCCTGGGGAATTAAAATGGAAGGTGAACGCAGCATCATCTGTCATGTGTTGTGCCAGCAGTTCGAGGTTTCCTACTGTACAGGTTTCCAGATGTTGGTTTTCCAGATGGAGATGCAGGTTTTTTTTGTCTCTGTGTTTTCATTGCTTAGACTGACTTTGAGAAAGGTCTCCACATCTGGGCTGTGGCTCTGAGCTCGACTCTTTGCCAAAGCAGATTGGGCTGCACTTGGGGCAATGTGTTGGCTGCATTGACGTCTCTGGGCGGTGTCTTTAGGAGCAGGTTCCCCTCGCTTGGTGCGATGTGTCTGAGCCATCAGAGCCGGAGAGGAGAGGCAAAGAGCAAGAAGTGACTCAAGCACTCAGTGTAGCTTGCTGGCATTTCCAGGTTAAGTATGAGATTTCCTTATTTATTTATTTTTGGAGAAAAGCACTAAGAGGAAGAGTGGAGGACTAGGGCTTTAGCGGATATCAGGGCTGTCCCGTGGTATCTCTGTGCCTGGCACAGGCGTATCCTGATTCCGGTATGCATTGGCAAAATCCATCACAGTCATCAAAGTGCTCTTGCCTTTCCTGTTTTGTTTCCTGAAACGTGGTTTCTGGGGAATAAATAAGGAAATAAATACGCTTCAGTTCTTGAGACATAAAGGTGTGGGTTGCAGCGTGGACATGGTGCACAGTGATGGGTGACGTTGAGCTCAAACCTGGATGTGTCAATGGCCACAGCAGCTCCGCAGCACCAAAACGAGAGGACGAAACCTGGAGCTGGGAGATTCTCAGCCCCGCGGCCGCAACAGCCTTGGCTCCCTTCTCTCAACAGCCCTGAAACGAGTTGTTAAGGAAACAGGTTTCACGTTTGCCGTTTCCAAGGAGTTACTGCAAACAACCGCGAGGGAAGACACAGATAAGGGCGTGCGGGGAATGTCCCCATCCTGCGCGGAGGACGTGCCATGTTCCTCGTTGGAGCGTCTCTGTTTGCCTCCATCTGACCCAGTTGCTTGTGGTGGTGATGGAGGAACAACCAGTGGTGCGTGGCTACTCTTACCTATTGACAGGGCCAAGGAGAGAGCAGCTGCATTATATTTCAAGGAGGTAAATAAAGCATGGTATCCACTTAATCTCTTCTCTTGGCTTTCGGTTGGAGCTTCAACAGGTTTTTAGAATCTTGTGCACATTAAATTCTTTTTGTGTGGCTGATGACGGGTTGGAAAACAGATTTTCATGCCCACTTCCACATCATTGGCGCTTAAATGAACATATAGCTTTTGATTTTCTCTGGAAATTGCAGCTTGGCTAAAGCTCTGCACTTACAAACTGAGTGGTGGGCACAGCTCAGGCGCTTGCTTGCCCTGTCTCCGTTCCCCTGCTTTGAGCATTGCACAATGTGGTTTTATGCAGCTTTACCAAAGGGTGACCAAGACACGCAACCCAACCATGAAGGCAGAAGTGGTGAGAGAACTTCCCTCGCGCCTCCCCGCCCCAGCCACCAAACCAGTGTCACCAATACCAGCCTCCCTGCCACCTGCAGATCTGTCCCAAAGACATTTACATCAGAAAGTCATGGCCTCATTCTCTACTTTGACTGCCTGTGTGGCAAAATTCAAAGGCTTTCATGCAGCCAAGCCGGTGGAGAAAGGCAGTGGCCATGCAGGAGCCACTGTGGTCACGGCCACGGAGATGCTACAACAACCCTTGGGAAGGCAAGTGGGGCTGCCCCGGGGAAGTGGCCTCCTGGGAAGATATGTTTGTACTACTAAAACCACCAGAAGTGGTGAGTTTATGAATTTACACCCATTTGTGTTTGTTCTTTCTGACTGAGGACTTGATTTCTGTTTCAGCTGGAACGGAGCCAGCTTGTAAAACCAAGCCCAGGTAGAGCCCTGGCAGCACGGCTTCTCCCTCAGACCCACTCATTTAAAAAAATACTTTGTTATCTACGTGTATTTTAATTTTTAAGCGCAGCGATTTGGCAGGGAATCTCAGGCATCTTTGCTCAGTGACTGTTGTTTAGTCTAGAGGTGGTGAGTGTTTGACCGTGGGGACGCCAGGAATGCACCCGGCCTTCCCGCTCCTCGGACGCTCGGCTGGGGCGTCCCCACTTGTGGGATCCCTCGGTGGAGACACCTGCGCAGAATTAAAAGCTTTTCACTTTGACGAGCGGTGATGAGCTGTTGGGGCAGCTGACTGAGGACCAGAGGAGCTGGGCAAGTCCCACCACCAGCCCTTGAACTCTTGCGTGTGCTAAGATGGGTTTGTAGCAGCGCAAACCATTATGTGTGCCTTACCCTTTAATAACTTGCAAGTGTAAATTATAAACCTTTGAGATGATCTTTAATACTTGTTAAAAAAAATACTTTTCCCCTATTTTGGTCATCCTGAGGTTGCTGTATCTCCAGCAGCAGTTAGATGCTCCAGGTGACACTGCTCTGCCCTGAGTGACAGGAGAAGCTTTAAGATATCTTTGTATTTATGTGCATGTTAAAGGGTGAAGTTCTCAGGGGTTTGGATATTTCCACCTGGCCTGCAAAGCTTGAACTTCTCTTTGGCGGCATCAATTCTACCATTGCTCACTGAAATACACGCTGGAACTGGACTGTGGATAAGAGATGCCCTTTGCAGTTGAAGACCAAGTCTTTGCATGAAGAGTTGTCTCCTGTTGGGCCTTTCCAGGGCATCTGGACAAAAGAATGTTAATCTTGATTTCTTTGTTTTGCAAGAACCATCTCAGGTTGTGGTTTTGCACTGAAGCTGTGGCCTCGTGTTGTTTCCCCGTGCAAAGTGGGTGCAGCACTCTGGGGTATCGGGTGAGATGCTGCAGCGCCCCGGGGGATGCTCATTCACTCTCCTTCCATGCAAACACACCAAGGATTTCCATTTTGCCCTCATGTTAGGGGTGGGGGTTTTGCTTATACAAAGTTGAATACAGCTGATAGAGGAAAAGCAGATCATCTGAGCCTCAAAACCTTCCAAGAAACCAGACAAAAATTCCTTAGGAAAGACAGAAATAGTAAATGAGCCACTTCTGTCTCTTAAAAAAGTGGAAGAAAGTGGCATTTCCCGCCTGTGAAATTTTACCAGCGAATTATATGCTAAAGAGTCTTATTTGAAAGAAAGTGTTGCTATATGGCTGTTGAACACAGCTTTAATAATAAATTGTGGTGAAAACAGAACAGGTTAATATCCTTTGAAGGAAATAGGAGCTTTTTGTGGCAGGGAACCATTTACTTTGGATTATATCATAAAAAGTTTTTGACTGCAATGAAAAGTCCAGGGGCTGGGAAATGGGATTTTCCTTCAGAAGTAGAAGTTTATTTTCTGTTACAGCCTATGTGGGTAGTGAATTCCTCTGTCTTCCCTTTATTATTCTCGGTTATGCTTCCTACCCTTTTGCTGTGAAACTTTGAAGTTTCCTTTTTCAATATTGATATTTAACGCTGCCCTAATTGAAAGGGGCCAAGCAACATTAATCTCTCTGTACGCTCTGTCAGTGCTGGTGGGAAGAGGTTAACAAGCCCCTTGGAAGTTGTATTTTTCTCCCCTCCCTCAGGAATTGGGTTTAAGACCTTCACAGGGAAGTATTTAATGTGTTTTCATTAAGTCAGGTTTTCTTTTTCCTATGAGGATTTTGCTTTCAGGCCTCACTTTGTTCTCGGAATGGGTTTTCTTGGGCTGGTTGAGACCCGCAGGGCGGGTGGGCGGATGCAGGAGGTCGCGGTGATGTTGCAGCAACCGCATCGGTGCATTTGCTGCGAAAGCAAAGAGGTTTTTTAAACATGGCAACTTCCCTAGCACCAGTCAGTTCAGTATTTACTGTGGGTAATTGCTTTGCTAAAAGAAAGTAGGTTTAAGCTTGCGCTTAACGTTACGGATGTGCTGGATGTTTTGCTGGATCGGAACTCGGTTCTGGAGATGCTTCTCAGCATCGCTCCAAACCAGTCTGGTTTTTTTTCCCCTCTATTATTCTTAAAACCGGGCTTTTGAGTCAAGTGCTTGTGGAAGTCTCCGTGTGGCAAATTGCAGCGAGAGCTCTCAAATGAGCTTTAGCGTGCAGCTCAGGGACCACAAAGCTGCCTGTGGTTGTTTACACAGAAAACTCCGGACTTTTCGGATGCTGGGGAGCAGATGTACGATCCCATCTGCCGATCAAGCAGGACTGCGAACCCTTTGCAGAAGGAGCTACATTTAGACTTCATGCTTTGCATGATGGCTCCTTGGGGTTTTCCTTCTTGCAAATCCCAAGGAGTTGCAGTGAATCCCCCACAATGATGCTCAGGCCCCTGGTTTGTGCCTCAGGATTGAGCCTTGTGCTGTTATTTGGTGTCTGAGACAGCCGGGGCTTCTTCGCAGCCCGAATGTGGATGCCATGTCTTGGGGACTTCTTTATTTACTCACCCATGCTTATCAGATTTGCAGTCTCCAGAAGCTCTTTCTCAGATAGGGCTGAAATTGGCCGGTGGATTTCCATTTGCCACAAGGGCCACAGACTGTCAAATACACACGTGGTGGTTTTCTTCAGGAAACAAAGCTAAAAATAATAATGATTCATAAAAACACTGCGGAAAATACTGGGTTTCTGGTGGATGGAACAGGTAACATCCAATTTAAGCTGCCTCCACATTTTGAGCTCCCGTACAGATGATTTTCCCTGCAAACTGCAATTTAATACAGCGTCGTCTTTCAAAGCTGATGTCTGCTATGGTAAACTGGGGATTTTATTTGACAGCGAGATACTTGCTTGGCAGTTATTACTGAAGAGAACTGATTTGGGGACTTCCAGTTATTTTTTTCCTTAAGATAAAAAAGCCTTCTAAGTGTCAGCGTTTGGTTTTTGCAAAACATCTCGTGTTGGTGCAGCAGGTGCAAGTCCCGGCCGTGGCAATTCCCCCTTTGCAATCCCCTCTCCGGGTGCCATCGTGAAATCCATGGTTTTTCTCGCTACCGTTGTCGCTTTCTTCTTTCTTGAAAAGAAAACCCCAAAGAGCGTTAAGCTGTGTCTGTGTCTTGGCAACTCGAATACGCGAACAGATTGTGCTTCAAAAAAATGGCAAAGTTTCAAAATATTGTATTCTGTGAAGAAGAGACGAGGAAAATAAACTCCTCAAAGTGCAGCTTTTATTTCGCCAGAAGGCGGAAGGCTTTTAATATTTATTTGGGTTTGGCGTTTTGCTACCTAGTTCTTCTGCTGACACCACTTGTGAACCATGATAAGATTAAATGCTGCACAACCTGTTCTGGTTCACGTTCAAATTAGGTTAATTTACAGTAGGTCCGTTTTCACCCTCCCAGAGCTGCTTGAGAGCAGGTTCCTGAGGTGCAGGTACAGCCCATGGGATTGTGCAAACAAATCCATGTAGGAAAAAAGGAAAGAGCGAAGCAAATTGGTGCTTGCTTCTCTTTATTTTGGTTGGGTGAAAGTCATTGCAGCAGCGTGGACGGATGGTCAACGTGCGTGAGTATTCCAAGAGATGCCTGGTGAGTGTTAACGGGAAGAGTTCAGCTCTAGAGCTGAAGACGCTGTTCCTGCCTCCCTGGGCAAGTCGATGGATTTCTGTGTCTTGATTTCCACGTGCAAAATAAGGATGAAGATCCTGCTTTCCTTGTGCCCGGGGTTGTCTCGTTTGCTTGAACTGGGAGAGGCCACAGGAAGGTTTTAGAGGCAGAGAGGTCACTGGGATGGCAGACTTAGAAATGACCAGACAAATAGGGCTGTTGTTTGGCTGCGCTGCAAGACCTGTATTTTTGAGATTCCTTTTTTAGCTAAAACATGACAACACGAGGAATACCGTTACCCGTTTAGCATCCGCTTGGATCCGATGTGCGCTTGGCACAGCTTGGGCAAGAAATGGTATCGAGCAAGCAGGGCTTGCTCCCCAGTTCTGCCTTCTGGAGCCCTTTGTAGAGCAGCTAAGAAAACAAGAAGGAAAAGGGTCAAAGAACAGCTCTGCTAACTGTGGAAATTCCTCCACTTGTTTGTACAATGATTTTTACTTACTTACAAACCAGCTTTTACCTCTTGGGAAAACGGAGAACAATTCTTCATGCCTCCGAGTGACCTTGCTGCTTTTCTTTTGCCTTTCCAGCGTTAGCCTGGAAGCTCCTTGGAGCAGAGACTTGGCTGTTTTATTTCTTTTTTCCCCCCACTTTTGTAAATTTGCAGCTCTGGAGATTTCTAATAACAACAGCAAGACTGCAAAGTGGTTTCCAATAAATGCTGCGTTGTTCCAGCCTGTCCCATCCTGGAATGACGCTTTGCCAAAAGAAGCAAGCGCAATCCTGTCTGTTGGAGCAGACAAGGAAAAAAACCCTAAAAATAAAAGAAAAGAATGGCAATCTGAATTGACTAATTGCTTCAAAAAGGTAATTTTCAGTTCTGGGTGCCTGCACTTTGATCCAGCACCCCTCCGGCACTGGGGTGCACAGGCGTCTATTGACATGAGTTTGTGTCAAGAGGAAAAACAAACTCAAACATGTATAGGTAGAGCTTGAAAGAGAGTGTTGCGAATGGAGTATAAAACTCATGCTTAAAAGAAAGGCAGTAATTGATATAAATTGTTAGGTTAAAAATGTTTAACGCCTAAATTAGATGGTTGTGCCTTTTTTTGGGGGACCAGGGATTTTATTATTCAGCCAAACAGCCAGATGTTTACCTTGGGGTTTTGGTGACATGACTTATGTTTTCAGGTTATTTTATCCGGGAATTCAAAGCCCCGTGCTGAAATGTGGCTGTATATGTTTAGTCATAAAAAGGTTCTTGTATTTCTCTGGTCTGCTTGGCTCTCGTGTCTGCCGGCTTGGACCCCTTTACCGCAGCGCCTGCATTCGAACTGCGCGGCGCTTGAGCTTCGGCCAGCTCAGAAAAGCTTGGCCGCTCCGTGTGAACACAAACCAACGGCTCCGAAGCCTGCAAACTTAATTCTGCTTTATTTTTTGCTGGGTTTGCACAACTTTAATGACCAAGAGGTGAAACATCTATTTAAGCAGAATCAGAATCTCGTTCTGGGCTTTCAGATTCAATTTTTAACAGTTTTTTAGTCCTCCCAGTGTTCAGTTTGTATCTGGAATGGTTTAAAATCTAAGAAATATTTTAAAGGATCCTACGTGGGGAAGGCTGGTGAAGGAGAAATACCTTTCACTTTGCATTTTCACGTTGCCTGCCCTTGCCAGAGCTCTTGCCTGTTTTCTGTACCAAGTTGGCAGCCAGACCTTGCAGGTTTAAGCGGAGCTTTACTGAACAAAGGCACTTTATGTTTTGAACTCTGTGCCCTGAGTCTACACCACCAGCCTGGCCGGGCATTTATGTTAAATAAGGTCAACAAATACAGACAAGCCGTGTTTTGCAAATTAAAACGAAACAAAACAACAAAAAAAATGCCTTTCTGTAATTCTGTCTCTTTCTGGTTTCACAGGCAAGAAGAGAAACCCTGGGCTGAAAATTCCTAAAGAAGCATTTGAGCAGCCGCAGACAAGCTCCACGTAAGTCTGCAAACACTGCGGGAGAATAAAAAAGCAAAGCAGAAACCCCAGCTGGCACCTGCGTGTCACGGCCCCGCTTGCCCGGGATAACGGGGACCCTTGGCGAGGAGCGGGGGCAAAACACCTGGCTTAATGCTGGGAGCATCACGGAGGATAATAACAAAATAGCCCTTGGATTTCTCTTGTCGCCCCAGGTACACCCAGGGGGTCTCAGCCCATCACCCTCTGCCTGTTCTACAACTTGTGCTGCTTAATGATGTGCCCAGGAAAAGGAAGAAACCAGAACGGGCACCCGATTTGAACTGATGTGGCCCTTTGGCCACCCAGTTTGAGTAACGTGCACTTGACAAGGCGTAAAAGTGCATCCCCTTCCCTACATGCTCAGCCTTGCAAAAGAAAACCCTGTGCTTTCTAAGGCGATTTGTGCAACTCCAGCCTGCTTGGCTTTCTTTGCTTCCTCGAGGGTTGACTTTTATTAGGCTGTTAACCCGTGCGGTATGACTTAGGCAATCATTTACAGTGGTTTTAGACCTTTATGCCCGTTCAATCCATTTTTCATACAGGCTGGCAGAGATTTGGTGCTTGCCACCTGACTTGCCTTGCGCAATGAATCTCTGGGTACCTGCACGGGGAAGCTGGATGTGAGAAATGCCAATTCCAGCAGCTTCCTGGCCCCTTTTGGGGGTGACTTTGTGGATTTTGGTGGTATCTTTTGGTCCCGTGGAGCCAGGAGGCTGGTTAGGCTGCTCAGGGCTGAAAGAGCCTGGGGGGCTGAGGGGGTTGTATTTACTCACTGAGGGAAAATTGATCTTTGTAAGGAATATTTCACATGTGTTTTTTCTCTCCTGCAGGCCACCCAGAGATCTAGACTCCAAAGCCTGCATCTCTATTGGCGAGGAGGTAAGAACAGGAGTTACAGGGATGAGAAGACCTCTGGGGACAGGGGACCATCGTGGGCTGGCTGCTTGTCCAGGCGGGTTGCTCATGGAATTGCTAAATTTCAGCCAAAAGAAAGGGCAGATGAATAAACACCAGCTATTTCAAAATTGTGGCCTATTTTGTGTGAAATGGGGAGTGAGTGGGTAAAAGCCAGGAAGAGCCAACCTGGGGGCTTGTGTGAGCCCTGACGGTCACACCTTGGAAACTGCTTCCTTGGCTCACTAATTGCAGCTCATCCCCTGGAAATAACGATTATAAAACAAGGGGATTGCTGACAACAGATTTTATTCTCCTTGGCCGATTTAAAGCCTTATTCCGAAGTATTTTCCTTCGCTAATATAGAAGGCCATCTCATCAGGAATCCGGCTCGGGGTAGATCTTCCCGTCCTGGAAGCAAATTCTTCTGACAGCGTGGAAACTGGTCCACCTGGTGTTACAAAAATACAGCAGGGAGAAAACAAAACCGAGGACAGCTATTTTGATAGGAGAAAATGGCACAGCAGCATTCATAAAAGCGCTTTCAAGCTAGGCAGTAAATTTATTAGGTGCAAAAGATAGTCCTCGGTGTCAGCGAGTTAATTTATGAAGTGAAATGCTAATCCAACAGCGTTTTATAATGTCTATCTTTGGATGCTTTTCTTTCATTTTGGATTTTGTGTTTTCCCTGGCGTGGAGCTGGGGCTGGAAGGTGGAAAGAGTGTGAGATGCCTCTGGAGCGAAATGATGCAGCAGGGAGGCAGAGCAGATGCACCCATGCCAGGAGCAGAATTCCTCCCTGCAGCCCCAGGAAAAGCTCAAGCGCTCCAAAAAGGCTCCGTGCACGGAGGCAGAGAGCCCGTGTTGGGTGGTGCAAAGAGAAATGCACTTGTAAAACCCAGAGCTCGGTCTTTTTAACAGCTGCAGATGTGTGGTTATCTTGGAGGGACTGCCATGCCATGGTTTGCATTTCCCGTTGATCTGTTGCCTCTTTGTCCAGCCAGGTTCCTTCAGGATGTGCTGCTTCTTCCACCAACATTTCCACACTTGCCCCCGATCCCTGGGGAAAGCTGCTCTCCTTTATCTTTCTTTAAACCTTGCTGCTAAATTTATAGAATTTTATAGAAATGCATAGAAATTTATTTATAGAAATTGAAGAGTGGCCTTGAGAGACTCAAAGTGCTTTTTCCGAGAGGGTCCTGCTGACCGGCAGGAGCAGCGTCAGGCGGGCGGAGATGCTGCAATCTCTGCCATAGCACAAAAATGGCAGTCAGGGCTCCTTTTGCAGGTGATGTAGCTGCGAGTGGATGAGCAGGAGCTCACAGAACCGCGGTGTACGGGCCCTGCACGCCGTGTCATCCCCGGCCAGAACATTTCAGGCTGCAGGTTTTTGTTGGTTTTTTCCTTCTGCTGTGCCGGCAAAAAGCGATGCGGGATTATGCGCTGTGAATCAGTTCATTATGACCCGCTTCTTTCTGTAGGGTGATTGACTGATGTGGTTGTGCGTTCAGCAAACCGAATGACTGGTTTTAGTAGCAAAGGCAGATTTGAAACATCCAAAAATAATAATAAGCAAAAAATGGAGCTGCTGCACAATATCGCGGCAGAAAGGAGAAGGGCAGGTTGGAATGCACGGCTCCAAACAAAGTCATCCTTTGTGCAAGGCCAGGAGAAAGAGATCTCGAGTGCTAGACAAAATAAATCCTCCGTAGTTTAAAAATGGGGCACACTCAGCTGGTATTTGGTCCATCTACAGGTCTGGAGAAATAAGCTTTTGCAGGCCTTAATAAAATGGAGATATTTCCATGATTGTTTGTGGGAGGAGGAGGACGGAAGAAAACAATATAATAAAAGGCTGAAGGTGATTTCTGAAGGGAAAAGCTGCCGTGGCATTTTCTGTCGCAGCCCTTAGAGGATGGAGAGGCTGGAAGTGGTGGCAGTTGGAGGTGGCTGGGGGGACACTGGGTGGCCAGGGGACCATCCCACCAATGGAACGGTCCTTCCCACACCCACCCTGCTTAGGGTGCTCGTTACGAGCCATGTCCTCTTCAGAACTGCTAATTACTGCACAGTAATTAATCCTCCTGGCAGCCCCCAATACTGTGATTTTCTTTGTAGCCTCATGACCATGGGTAGAGAAGAGGGTGCTCAGAGGTGAATCTATGTGCCAAACGGCGGGATTTTAATGGCGTTTTGCTCCTTGCGTAGCACATGCACGCAGCAGCCACCTTCACACTGATGTTTTTTTTCCCTTGCAGAATTTTGAGGTGAAAGCCGATGACCTGGAGCCCATCTCCGAGCTGGGACGAGGTGCGTACGGGGTGGTGGAGAAGATGCGGCACATGCCGAGCGGGCAGATCATGGCAGTGAAGGTGAGTGACTTCCCAAGGCGCTTTCGGTCTGTGTCGTCGTGCGTGGGCACCCTCTGCGCGCTCCTTCGTGCATCTCTAATCTCGCTTGTTCCGATGCATGCTATCACTGGGATCGACTGCTTTCCTTAGGGAATCCTCTTTCTGGACAAGAGCAAAGAGGTGCTGACGGCCAGCATTAAAATGCTTTGTCTTGCAGCGGATCCGAGCCACCGTGAACAGCCAGGAGCAGAAGAGGTTATTGATGGATCTGGATATCTCCATGAGGACGGTAGATTGCCCCTTCACTGTCACCTTCTACGGGGCGCTTTTCCGAGAGGTATGGACATCCTGGAGATCGGTGGATGGATCCTCTCCCACGCTCTGAATTCCCATGTCTAGACTCCCTCAAAGTGCCAGGGGTTTCATCTCCATCTAGACAGGGAGACTTAGTAGAATATGGATTGGCTCAATCTCAGCGTGAGTAACTTGCAGCTACTTTTGGGTGAGCAAGGAGAGACGTGGTCCCATGTGAGGAGGAGCCCAGGGCAGCCGAGCCCCAGCGCCAGGGTTGTGCGAGGTCCCTGTGCTGAGACACTGGGGCTTGGTGGTGGCTTTGAGTGATGGGGATGGTGACTCTCAGCCTGATCCAGTAATGTTAACATTGTCCTGACTTGCAGTGAGAAAGCCACATGGGGGAAAAATGTGGAAAGCTCTGAAGAGCGAGATTTATTGAAGAGTTTTATTGCAGAGCTGAACCTTTCCTGGCTGAGCATGTGGGGAACCTCAGTCCTGATAACCTTCAGGACTCCTAAATCACTGTGACTCTGCTTTGGGAAAGGACAGCAGAAAATACACCCTAAATGTTAGTGGGCAGCATTTCGTTCCAGCTGGGGTGGAGAGAAAGAGAAAGCCCAGTACAGTTTTGTTGGATGACTTTTAAAAGACAGGGAAGAGGCAGACAGGCCAGCAAAAGGCAAGTGCCAGAGAAGACTTTTGCATGTGAAAGGAGAGGATGGTTTCTTCCAGTGGGCAGATGTTTGCTTTCTTTATCTTCAGGGAGATGTGTGGATTTGCATGGAGCTGATGGATACCTCACTGGACAAATTTTACAAACATGTCATTGACAAGGGCCTGACGATTCCTGAGGACATCTTAGGGAAAATAGCTGTCTCTGTGAGTATTAGCAGGGCGAGAAGGGAAGGGAAAGGGTATTTCTTTTCTAAACCAAGTCCTACATGACCCAGGCTCCCTGCTGTATTTGCACCAGGAAGAGCAAGGTCCACAGGCCAGCCCACATGGACATTCCAGTATCTGGTCTGAGGTGATGTTATTTATAAGCCATAAATAACCCAAAATGTAGTTGAGAGATGGCACAGCGTTAGATGTGGGGAGGACCCTCCAGCTCCTTTGCCTTATTAGGATCCAGGATCCCTTGGGAGATCCCTGGGTACCCACCATCACCTCGAGTTGCTGTGAGGGTGCAGGACCCATCTGAGATGTAGTTCTTTCCCACCCAGGAGGTCTAGTGAGGATGGGCTGGGTGAAGCCAGATAGGATTTGCTCCTCATCATGGTGCTTCCAGCTGTGATTCACTTTAGATTTCTTGTTTCAGATTGTAAAAGCACTAGAACATCTACACAGTAAGCTCTCCGTGATCCACAGAGGTAAGTGCTGGGCACACAGCCGTGACCGTGCTGGTGTCTGTCTGTCCTGCGCTGTGTACTCTCAACCAGGCACAGGGCTCCCGAAATACCTGAGATAAAATGCGCCTTTGACAGCAAAAATATTCCCCAGCATCTCCCATGTAGCAAAATGTAGTCAGAGGAAATGTCTGCTGGTTTGTTCTTTAAAAACTGGATGCTGGTCCCTGTGTCTCCCCAAGGTGCAGGAGGGTTGAGCTCCAGCCTCACCATGCTTGCAGAGAAGGGGCTGTTTCCCCCTGGGTTGCATTTCCCTAATGCATGGTCGAAATCCATGGTCTGCTTCAACACTTCTGCAAAATTAATACCTAAAATATCCTCCAGTGAATTCATAAATACCCTCCTTAAACTTTTCTACATTCTCACCTCTAGAACATCTCAAAGATGCCATGAACACACTTAAACTAATTTGCAGTGTTGCTGTGTTGCTGCATGACACCTTTATTTTTAAAGGGTCATTTTCAGTTTGTCGTGAGAAGGAAAAAGGCGTCTCTGGTGTGTGACTGCCGGGGAAAGGAGCATCTGAATTGAACAGAGTTCAGCTCGAGCAGGCTGTCACATTTTGTACGTTCTGCATGTGGCTGGGGGTTGAGTTTCTGCCTTCTGTATCATTTACAGTAGGTGGAAAATGCTGCTCGGCTTCTGGATTTCTGTTTACTTGTTTGATTTCCACTGAAAATTGTCTTATTTCAGCATAGTAACAGATGGGTGAGGATCTCAGGTACCTGAAGCTTTTGATTGCAAAGTGCTGATTAGAGAGCAGATGTTAGTGAACTGTAAACCACCCAATTCTAATAAGCAGGACTCACGAGCAGCTTCTGGCCACCTTCGGATGGTGTTTCAGCTCTTCTATTTAATAGTTTATCACGTGTAGACAGAGGACCTTCTTGCAGAACAGACTTTATTTCTGGGTGGCAGCAGGGAAAGGATTGCTCCCTTTTGAGGATCAGTTCCAGGACAAGAGAAAAGAGGGTAACCTGTGCTACCTGCGCTGTGTTGAGATTTGATCTGGGATTAACCTGACAGAGATGATTCCCTGCTGTGCAGGAAAGCACCTCTCATGGATATCACTTACTGGCTTCTTTCTGTGCCTTAATTTCCCTTTCTGATGTTGATTATAACTGCATTCGCAAGTGTGAATGCACCAAGGATTATGAGGCCATGATGGGAAGCAGATAAATCTGGCAGTAATAAATAGATGAGACACTGGCCTTATTTCCATAAGGTGTGGAGCACCCACACGCCTGCTGCCGTTCACGTTGCCTTCAGCTTGGTATCCTTAAAACGAGAGGCCATTTCTGAAATCCTCATCCTTGTCTTAGTTTATTGCTCGCTCCTTCCCCTGCAGCCCCTGCTCCTCTTCACCCTTTTCTGCCCACCCCTCATCCTTTTCCCGTGGGTTTTTCCTTTTGCTGGCATGAGACCAGATCCAGCTGGGGACTTGGCAGAGCTGCAGCCGTTTGCAGACACCCTCTGGAGATGCCTCCAGCCCTTGCGAGCACTCCGATGGCTGTGGCCATCTCCTGCACGCTGGGATACAATGGCTTCATGCAGGGTGACCTCCCACCCCCCACAAATCAGAGAGGGGAGTCTGCAAGTGACGGGACACTTGCACGACACATGACAGGCCCATGAGCAGTCACCTGAACTTGCTGTATTTGCGGCCAGCTGGGTTTCTGGCGTGCGCAAAGCGCTGGGGTCTGCATGGGCACCTTTGGTGCCCTCTGCTGATAGGAAGCTCTTTGGCTTTTTTTGGCTTGGCACAGCCACCCATGCATGACTGACTGTGGTATGTGTTCCTTCTTGCAGATGTAAAGCCCTCTAACGTGTTGATCAATACGCAGGGGCAGGTGAAAATGTGCGATTTTGGAATTAGCGGTTACCTTGTTGACTCGGTTGCTAAAACCATGGATGCAGGATGCAAACCCTACATGGCTGTAAGTTGAGCTGCCAAGAAGCTGCTGTGGGACAGCCAGAGGAACATGAGCCTGGGCATCAGGTCACCCTAACGGGGGAAGGATCAGCCTCCGGCATGTGTCCTGGGGACGCATTTTGGAAGACATATCCCTCAAGTTACTTGTAAAGCAGGCAGAGAGGGGAGATGGATCTCATGGGTCAGATCAGATCTCCTGGGCACAGCTTCTTGCTGCCTTATTGCCTCCCTGTGCCCTTGGGGAAGGCTCTGCCATTACTCTGTGTTGCATTTTTGCTGCTTGCCTTGTGGGGACAATAGTTCTTTCCATCTGGGAGGAAAAACAGTCCTCAGGGAAGTGGGTCCCGCAGACTCCTCCTGGGAGCTGCTGTGCAGCCCTGGAGCACTTGCAGAGGGTGAAAACAGTCCTGGAGAATTGTGACTGTTACATACCAGATGTGCTGGGTCAGCTCCACCATCCCAGTCCCTTGTGCAGGTACCATCTGCTTCTGGTGACCCATTTCAGTGCCTGCCTTTACTGGCGAGGATGTGGGACCAGATCTGGCCTCATGACAACCAAGAGGGCAAGCTGGTGGCATGGGCTGAGTGATCGTGACCTGTCACCCTTAAAGACCCACCTGAGGTCGGTGAGCCCTGGGTGCAGGCATCGCCTTGGGGCCATTGCTGTTCCTCACCCACCTTTGTCTCTGTTCACAGCCTGAAAGAATTAACCCGGAGCTGAACCAGAAGGGCTACAGCGTCAAATCCGATATCTGGAGCCTGGGGATCACGATGGTAGGGTGACTTGGGGACTTGTGGTGATGCCGGGAGGTTTGAGTGTTACTCGTGGATTTGTTCTCTTCCCCGTAGCCCCTTTGACAGTGGTGGCACTGGTTCCCTGGGAAAGTGGCAGGGTGGGAATGGGAATTCAGCTCTCAGGGGACAAGGGAACATGCTGTAGGGTTGAAGGGAAGGAGGATGGAGCTGCTTTGTCAGCTCTTTGCTGCCTTTGGTGGGGTGACACCCTGGTGGGGACGTCCCTGCTGTGGTGGCCGCGGGCTGCCGGGAGATGGCAGCATGGGCTAAGGCGAGGGCGCCCGGTACCGCGCGCCTGTCGCCTCGGAGCAGGTTGGATTTCAAAGCACAAAAAAAGTACCTCCCAGCGCTCAGCAATTAGCAAAGTCCCCCTGAAGAGAAGGAGGGGTGGGCGGCATCGCCCACGCAGCGTTTCGGGGGAATCCATCTGCTCGCAGAGTCGTTTTATAGCACAGTTACCCATTGCAATGTGGGGTTGTTTTTTAACTTCCTAACCTTTCCCAAGCGCTGTCTAACACGAGGGTAATGGAGGCTGCTGGGTCTCCTCAGGCCTTTCCCTTTTGCTGCAAGACATTGTGGCCAGGCAGGGTGGGGAAATGCCACGTAAAATGCCAAAAAACACATACCTGGGTGGGCACACAGGAATCCGAAATCCGTGGGGCGGGAGGACGAGCTGTGGGGCGCCCACCCGCCGTGGCTGAGGCGCGGGCTCTGTCTCCCCAGATCGAGCTGGCCATCCTGCGCTTTCCCTACGACTCCTGGGGGACGCCCTTCCAGCAGCTCAAGCAGGTGGTGGAGGAGCCGTCGCCGCAGCTCCCGGCGGAGAAGTTCTCAGCGGAGTTTGTCGACTTTACCTCGCAATGGTAAAATAACCCTCTTGGCCTCGCTCGCCCTGGCCCCGCTCGCCCCCGCCATGTTGTGGGAGGCTGAGGAGGGCAGGTGCCGGCAGCCTCCTATGTGCCTGTTGCCCCGGGCATCTCTCTGGGGTACAACCCACATTTTTGAACAAATTTTTGAGCAAAACTTTTCTCCAGGGGAAGGGACGTGCATTCACAACCTCACCAAACCCTGAGGACCAGTCTGTGACCTGGCGCTGTGCAGGCAACTCGCGCTTTGCCAGAGCACCAGTGGTGGTGGTTGTGGGGCCCTTTGATGGCTGAGGTGGCGAGGAGCAGACTCGTTTGCTTTGAGGAAAGGATTTAGGGGACTTTCTCAATCCAGTTTCCCCCACATCAACAGCACAGGGTGTCTGTGGGCAGGTGCAGGCAGGTGGGACTGCTGGGTCCCTCATGTCTCCGTGGCCGGTGAGGAGCAGGACACAGAATGGCTGCCTCCCCTGCCTCCCGCTCCCGAGGGGACACGGCTCTGAGGGCAGGGACAGCACAGAGTTTGCCCCACGGGGGCCCCCGCCAGCAGCCGTCCCGCTACCGGGGCCCTCTGGCTGCTGTGCTGCTTTCCCTGGGACTCGGAGCTGGAAGCAGCGGGAGAATTTGGCTGCGGCGTAGGAAAAGGCTTGGAGCAGATGCAGGCTGTCTGGAGGCTGAGGTTGCTGCGTGAACACACAGGCTCTCCCAGCACCCGGGGAGACTCACAGCTGCCCTCGTCGTATGGTTCAAAGAGCCCTGGCAGCGGCCCCGCGGCTCCTGACGGCTGCTCCCTCCAGCTTCCCTGGAAACCGCCTGGGAGGCGTTTTTTGTGTGGTTTTTTGAATTTTTTTATTTTCCAGGCGCTGCAGTGCCATCCACAGCTTGCCAAGTTGGCAGGTGGATGGTGGGTTAGCATGGTAGCCAAGAAAGGACGGCAGATCGACAAATACAGAAATGTGAGATTGTTCCCAAGCTGCCAGCGTCAGGGCCTGGAGCCCGGCCGGCTCTGCTGTGACCCAGGAAGGGGATTATCAGCCACTCCTGCCCGAGGACTTTAAGTACCGACACTCAGATTCTTCAGAGTCTTGTTCAAACATGTTTTTGAGGTCCCCGTGATTCAGCTGCACCTCTCTACCAACCTGCGTTGGGGAATACCTGCCAGTGCCCACACCGCTCCGTGTCTGTCAGAGGTGGGAGCTGGCTTGGAAAAACCCTCTCACAAGACGCCCACCGTTTTTGCAAGGCCCACGCAGAGATTTTGGACCAGCTGCCTTTCTCCCATGCTGCTGGCTCGCTGCTTGTTATTGCAAAGTTGCCTGTTTGTGCCAGGCAGGCTGTTATTCCCCACTGAATATTTTGCTTTTGCAAGCACGGTGTCTTGCAGCTCTAGCTGTGGCTGATTTAGGAGTAGGAGGTCCACAGCTGTTCATGATGGTTGCAGTGAGAATGACCCTGCTGAGCAGCACTTATGCCTCAAAAGCTCATGCTTTAGGGAGCATGTGGTGGTCCTCTCTTTGCAAATCCTATTCCCTAGGATTGCTGAAGATCCCCTCAATGCCAGTGGAGTGGCATGGATTCAGAAGAACGAGTTTTGGCTGCAGGTTGCACCAGTTTTGTGTTGTTCAAGTCTGAGGTTTCTTCCGACACTGAACCAGGTCACATCAGCTCAGTGTATTGAGACTGGCCTGGCCTAGGGCTGTGTCAAATTCAAGAGGTCACAAAGTGAATCACACCATTGGGACAGTGAAAGTTCGATTACCTGTAGGGGCTGCAGGGAAGTTCCTGGGTTGTCTGAGTCAGGATCAGATCCAAATATGACTCTTCATTCCTGAAGATTTACATGGATTTCAGTAACTTATCACCAGATTTCCTGCTGTTAGTAACCTGGGAACAAGGTTTTTGTTTGTAGGGGTTCTAAATTATAGATTTATACTCAAGATTATACTCAAATCCTGCTTCTGGACACACCTAACCTTCAAATCCACCTTAGCATCTCAACTTGGGCTGCTTTTGAGCTCAGAGGATGTGACACATCCCGTACCTTCGGTTCAGCAGTATTGGCACGTATCGTTACTAGGTTCCTCTGTTCATTCACAACACGACACTAAACATGAGCCCGCTACACACAGCAAGCAGGAAATATCTATTCAGTGTGTGTCCTCCGCTTCCTCTGGGCTCCGGCAAATCCCAGCAGAGGAGTGACTTATCATCGCCGAGGTTCTCACTTTTGTTTTGCTCAGTGTGACACCTTTTCCCCGCCACCGACGTGTACGTGTGTGAAGATCTTTTCAAGTTGCTCCAAGTGTCTTTCCCCTAAATACACTGTCAGGAAGTGAGTAGAGATTACGTCCTGTCTTTTAAAAGCTATTTTCTGCTGGAGGGAAACCAAAATAACTTCCAGCTACAACCCTCCAGAGCCATCTGTTGTAGGAGAGAGGAGAAAAAAAGGATGTCCCATGTAACCGTTCCCACTGATAACAGTGTGGTGATAAACAAACAGTTGTACACGTGCTTGGGAGCCACTCGGTGACCGCTCCCAATTAGAGGTTAGAGGCTGTATCTATTGCCTTACTCGCTGGTCTACTGGATAATACCCCAAAAAACCAATTGTACCCGGCTCCCAGCAACAGGCAGTGTCTTGACTGGTATCTATGGTGTGTCTGGATCTCTCGTTTGACCTTGTGCTCACTGCATTGTGTGTACCCAGCACCGTGCACTATCCAGAGCCCATGTGCAGGTGGTGTGGGCTGTAGGTGTCCTGAAGGCCTAAGCTGTTTGCTTAACATACGAATGAGTAGTTGAACTTACTCTACAGGGACTTGAAACCTTGCTTTTGTCATGGTATCATTTTGCATACAGAATGTAACTTTAAAAAATTCTCTTCTTTTTTCATTAAAGCTTGAAGAAGAATTCCAAAGAACGGCCAACATACCCAGAGCTTATGGTGAGTGTGCCTGTGTTAAGCAGCGTATCGGTTCAGAGCTGAGATGGGTTACAATGGGATGCTGAAGACAGGGTTTCCAATAGTGACTGGTGATTTGAGATACTTAACATCTCTGTTTTTGTAACAGATGTGAAATTCATGGTGCTTGAGGGTCTTGGGAGGGTGACTGCAAATCAGAGATGCTCTATGAGATGTCATTCAGATGTTATTCCGGTCAGCTCAACAGAGAAAAAGATGTAAAAGCAGTTAACAAATGTGCTGAGGAGCAAGACATAGGCACGGAAGAGTCAGATGGTGAGGATAATAACATCTTTCTCTTGAGTTTGCGTGGTGGTTTCAGACACCTGAGTGACACAGTGCACCACGGATGCTCCCCATGGGCTGCAGGAGCTGGGTGGCCTGCGAGTCTTTACTGTCACCATGCCACGCAGAGGAGACTTTTTGGACAGAGTAATTCCTGGATGTTAGGGACAGAGACGAGTCTGTGACTAATAATTCCGGTTATTGAATTTCATCTGCTGCTTAGACACTGTTTGCTATGAGCACGTCTAGGACAGAGGAATCACTAAGGGAAAAAATGCTGATAAAGGCTCACGATGGGGGAAACGTGAGGCAGCGCAGGGCTTCGAGGTCAGCTGCGCTTCACTGCCGGGCTCCCGGCACGCAGACACTGGTGTTCGCTCAGCCAGAGCTGGAGCTGCCGAGATCAGGGGCTGTACTGAGATTTTTCTGCTAGAGCTCCACAGCTTCGTGGCCTCTCTCTCTCCTGACTTGCTGGTATTGATCCTGCTGCTCCTAATAGCCAGCAAAAAGCTCTAGAGCTTAGGAGTCCATGTTTTACTCCTGTAAGCATCTAGTTGGTTTTTTACTCTCACCTGATTCACAGCTTGCTGAAGGCAGGAAGGTCCTAACTTTGATGTTTCTGAGGATCTTGACCCAAACGCTTGCCTGTCCCTGTGTGCCCACTCCTGTCTGGTGCCACTGGCAAGATCTTCTGGATCCTTCCACCTTTAGGGGGAAACTGCTGCAGAATTTCCTTGGGCACTGGTGTCTCCCACCCCATAACTCTTAGGACGTGCATTATGCCAAGCAGGGGATCAGCCTCGTCGCTGCCTCACGCCGTCTGCTCGGAGGTGTTGGGACCTTTGCAGTGTGGAGCTGCCAGGGTTTAAGGTGCACTCTACCTGCAAGACATGCTGGAAATCCATCTACCTATTGGATGTGAGTTGGAAGCAATGAATAATTCCCATAGCATTTCTTGCTGGGCCCCGTAATGTAGTTAGACTATATATAGATCAGATTTACACTCAGTTTGCCCAAATACTGGTTTCACACAAAGGGAGGCCCAAGCTTTATGCCTCATTTTTTTGCCTTTTTAGTTTTTAATTATTGAATAAATTCATACATATTTTAAGCAAATTTCTGAAGTTTGCCAAATGGCCTTTTATCAAGAAGGTTCACCAGAGCAGCTCTGTCTGTTGCAGCATTAATACCCATTGGCAAGCGAGCACATTTCTATTGAATTAGGTTCTTGGATCACCTCTCCAGAGTATCTCAATGCTGTGGTATTTTATGGCTGACATGGATGTTGCGAGGTCTTGTGGTTGAGGGTTGCTGTTTTGTTGTTTTTTGGGGTTCTTTCCTCCCTCCTCTCTCTCTTAAGGCATTAAGTTGCGGTACTGGATTGGACTTGTCATTTAGACCAAGACTGCTCCCTTGCTTTCCTGTGGAATTGAGGTTTCTCATGGAAAGTATGACTCTGTGCTATCTTGAGCATCAGGAAAACTGATACAAACGCTTAATTTCATTTGCAAACCCACTTCCCCAGGTGAAGCGGAGCGTGAAACTACTGCAGGACTCCTCTCCGGTGGTCTGCACATTGCGTGGAGCACATCCCACCGGGCAGGGGGTGTTTTGTGCCATAACCAGACTCGGGCGTTGCAAAGGGGTTGGGCTCACTGAGAGCCGGGGCTGTCGGCCACCGCTGCCACCCATGTCACGCTTGCGGGCACTTCCAGTAGCTCTGCTTTGGGCGCGACTTAGCTGGGATGTGAAAGCAGCAGCATCACGCTGGGATAGTAACGCAGCAAGCCCTTGGGGCCAGGTCTCAGAGTTACTCAAGACACTTCGATTCCCATGACTGTCTGACCCAGGGAGACCTTAAGTGATGTCTGGATCCTTGCCTCAACCCATTTCAGCTCTGTTTCCCACATAATTGTGCTTCCTCTTCCTTGCTGGTGTGTCTTTGGGTCGCGTCCCGGCTTCTCAGAGCTCCCTCTTTTTATTCACTTGGTAACTTTCCGCTCAAGCCCACCTTGAAAATTCTCGTTTCCTTGCTCCTCTTTTCCCTCCATGTGGCCACAGCCATAAGTGATCATTGAAATAGCCAGTGCTCAGGGACTGGGGTGAGGGGCGGGTTTGAAAAATCCTGCAAACTCCTAATTGTTTTTAAAAATCTGGCTTGAAATGAGAGCGTCAAGAATCGAAGTGAGCTCCTCCAGCCTGTGTATGGGATGTACAACAGCATTTTGCACAGACTGGACATCACTTGTCAGCCCCACAGGGCCCCAGTTGCCTTTTGGTTCTCTCTGACACCCTCCATACAAAGAAATAAATACAATTAACTGCCAAGACACTAGGTGTTAAACAGCATTTGGTGATTTCAGTTGGAAGTTGGCCCATCTCAGCTGATGTGTTGCAGCCCCCAGCAGCAAACCGAGTCGCTGGTGCTAGCAGAGATGGGCTTTGCTGTTTCTGTCAGGGGGCATTTGCTTGTGTTTTTTGGGGTTTTATTCTCCTTACACATATTTTTCCATTTGTGCTGAAATGTAGGCAAGATTTTCTGGCAGGATGTCTTCCCATGTTGGTCACAATTAAGTAGTTAAACATACAACTGCGGATGGCTTTCCAGCCGGGATGGCTTTCCTCTTTGCGGTGGTTAGGGGTAAAGTAGCCATCTCCTGCTGGGAGTATGAGCAATTGCAGGGAAGAAATGAGACTCCAAAGTCACCGGAGGGTAAATACACAGATAAAGCAGGAAACTGAGGGAAAACCCACTGCAGTCAGCCTTCCTGCAAGGTTTTCCTTGCTCCCGTCGGAGCCGCTGTGCGGTGGGGTGGGTGACCACCGTCTCAGGGGGAGCACATCTTCCGGGGCACCGCGTGTGCCGAAGGGCACCATGTGCCAGAGGTGGAGGCAGTGGGTTTTAATATTTTGCTTCAAGAGCAGTGCAGCTCAGCCCCCGCAGCCAGGACAGGGTGTAGAGGGAATCCGGGAGGGCAGCACAAATCTGCAGCGTTCACAGCACGGCCCCTCAGGCTCCCTGACTCGCCTCAGCTGCAAAACACAGAAAGCCCAACATTACGATCCCCAGCAACAAAATTTGCGCTGTCCTGAAGATTGCCTGAAAAGGTTTTAGGCTTGGTCCTCGGCGTCGTGAATAATAAACTTTTCTATTTGTTCTCTCTTTTCTTCCCCAGCAACATCCTTTCTTCACCCTGCACGAATCCAAAGAGACAGACGTCGCCTCTTTTGTCAAACTCATCCTGGGAGACTGAGAACTGGACTTGTAAATGAATTGCCCTTCTGTGGACTGGTGGGTGCAGGGGAGGGGCACGTGGCAGGACTTGCCATGGAAGCACCAACAGAAAGTCGCCGTGTTTTGTTTTGTTTTGTTTTTATTCTGAGAAACCCCCGCCTCGCCGAAGTTTTTAAAAGGGTTCTTTGGTATCCATAGTGACATAGAACGAGCTGGTTAGTGAAATGAATTTTAATAAGGTGGATAACCTTAACACAAAAACAAAACAAAAAAAAAATTAAGAGAGTGATTTACATATTTAATGACAGTGGAAATCCTCCTTCCTAACTTTCTCCTCATCCCCTTTCCCTTTCCCCTGAACCAGAATTTGCTTTGTCATGGTAATAGGTGCTATGGTAGTCATGAAGTTGTATGTAGATTTATATTTTGTCCCTTCCATTATTTTAATATTTATGTTAAGTGCTTGATGGAATAGATTTCTGTTTTATATGAGGATGAATGCGTGGTGATGATGATGATGCAAAATGAGGCCACAGCAAGCAATAGTTGTAGGGCTTTGCTGGGGAACAGGTGTCAAAGGAAAAGAGAAAGAAGAGACAAAGTGTCTGTGTCGTGGAAAGTATTTAATGTGCATCGTAAAAAGAATTTATAAACAAGGCTCCTGGCTCAGCTACTCGAGCTGCTCTTGCAGGGAGAGGCTCTGCCTGGGGAGAACCTCTGCCCTACGTCCCACTGACTTCCTCTGCTGTATTGGGCAGGTGATGAGGTCTGGAGTGGGAAGACATTGAGAGGATAAAAGCCCTAGGGGGAAATAAATTGTTAGATAAGTTGCACAAAGATCAGGAAGGAGGAGGCTGCAGTGGTCAGTCCCCACCTGCCCGCAAGCCCAGCAGCGTTGCAGTGCCTGGGGCTCCCTTGGGCTGGGGATGAGCTGCTTTGGGTCTCAAAGGGAGTTCCTCTCTTCTTTTCCACATGGGAAAGGATAACAGTCTGCACAGCACAACATCTGTGAAAAATGGGATATCTCAGCACGCGTTTCCAGGGCTCTCAGCTCTGCATCAGCAGCAATCCCTCCGTGCTTGCCCACGGAGTTTGGAAGCGTTAGCGAGCTCCCCTGGAGCCCGTGCCGGCATGAGGTTTGGGCCGTGTCCAGCGCTGGTTGGGATGCCGAGGGCAGCCGGGAGCGCTGGGCTCCAGCACGGGCTGCAGGTGTCCCCCCGAGAGCTGCAGCCTGGGAAACCACACAGGGAAACCACAGCCCACCCTGATCAGGAGCTCGTCGCTGTTGGCTGGGTGGTCAGAGCAAAGCTGCTAGCCGGGGCAGGAGCAAGGCAACACGGTTACTGTCTGGAGAAAGAGGTGACTGTGCGCTGCAAGGTGCTGCTGTGGGTCTGGAGCAAGGCCGCTGGCTCCGGATTGACACTGGTTTGACTGAGCCAGAGCTGCACAGCTGCCTTGCTCGGCTCTGAGGTCCTTTGCCTGTGGCTCCTTCCCCTGGCCCCGCGAAGGAGCATCCCTGTGTGTGCGGCTGTGCCGGAGCGTTTGTGTGTGCCTGGTGCCCCTCCACTCGCGTCCCTTCCCCATCCATCGCTTCAGGGCGGACCCTCAGAATCAAATCCCAACCAGAAGCACACGTCGCTTGGCAATATTTAAGTTGTGCAGGATGTAATTCAGCCTGAGATCCAGCCCTTTCTCTCCCCGTTTAGCGGCACCAATCTCTGTTGATGCAGGTTGGGCTTCTGGATGGCCCGAGTGTCTGTTTGGGAAGCGATCCTTTGGAAGGGCTAATGGGGAGGGCAGGATTTAGAGCTGGGGTTCCCAAATGATGGTACCTCTTGTGCTAGGGACACGCTGACCACTTGGAAGAGGTGCCTGTAGACACTGCCAGTGCCTGGGCTGCCACCATCACTGCCATGACAGAGGTGGCTGTCAACCCTAAAATAGTGCAGCTCTGCCCGGGCCCAGCATCGAAGGAGAAGGGAGCATTGCCCATGGGGATTTGCCAGTCCTTGTGCACTTCAGCTGCGGAGCAGGGAGGCGTGAGGAGGGCTCGTGGGAGTCGGGGTGCGAGGGTTTCCTGGCTGCAAAGAGCTCATGGGTTGTGCAGACGCTGGGGAAGAAGTTCCCTGTCCTCGGCCCGTGTTCCACAAGCCTGCCCGGCCCTCAGTAACGATAAGCTCCATATTCCGCTTTGTGTGGAGGGGAACCTTTCAGGTTACATTTTGTTGCGAATGAAACACGAGGATGTTTTACTTCGCAGTGTAATTTTAAGAGGCCTCGCATGGCTCATAATCTGCCCTCTCATATTCCGTGGTGTGTGTGTGTGTGCGTTTTCTCTGTCTCACTTTCTCAGAGTCGCAGAGCTGTTTTGATTGATTGTCCTCAGCTGCAGCTAAAAGTCCAGCCAGCCAGTTTATAGAGTTGGTTCCAGCATCAATTCTCGCTTTGAAAAACATGACATTTAAAACCACCCTTTGGTTTTCCTACATATGGATCTGATGCTTTTGTTAAAGATTGTTTTTGCTGCTTTTCTCTTGGAATATAAGTCTCATTTGGACACCACATCTCCTTGACCTCAGAGCACCTTTATTTCAGTGCCATTGTAATTGACAGGTTGAATTTATGAGATACTGTCAAAATTCAGTATTAATAGCAGATATTAATGTCACCAGCGTTTTCCAATAGAAAATTAATGTCAGTGTTGTCTGCAGCTAGCAACCCTCTTGAATGATTCCTACATGCCTCGACACAACATGCTGAGTGCTCTCTTTTATGCTTTTTGCTCTTGCAGTGCTTGGGCCGTCTAATCCCGTTGTTTTAATGACATTACAATGGGGCGTGCAACAAATCACTTCACTTCCCTCCTGCTTCTCCGTGACTTTGTTCCTTTAGAAGTCATTTGTGTCAGCCCAGAGTAAGTGTGAATCCGTATGACCGGTGTGAATGAAACCAGCGATCCAAGCGATCACTGCAGAAGGTGGTTATGGCAGGAGGGAAGTGCAGAGGTTGTCTGTCTGTCTGTCTCTGCATCCCTTGTGGTGCGTGTGGACACAAAGCTTGGCCTGCCCCAGGATTTTCTTAGAGAGAAGCTCGAGCCGGTGGTCTCAGCGCCAGGAGGAGAGTGAGGGATTCCTGTGTTCTTAAAGGCTCTGAAAACGTGCTGGGCTACACAACAAAAATCAGGCTTTACTCTTTCATTTGCTTGTAACGTCTGTGAAGATGAAAAGCCTTTGCTTGGCTGCACCGTGAGCGCAGGGTTGCCTGGGACAGGCGTGGTTGCTGGGACATAAAGCTTTTCCCAACAGCCGTGCCCATGAACAGCCAAGGTGTTGAGGCTTAAAGCTGTTCTCCAAAAAGCTCTTTATTTTCAGGCTGCACAGGACTCTGTGCATGTTAGATTGCTCTGAACTGGGATTATTAAACTGCAAAAGTAGCAGGTCTCGTGCCATAGACCCCAAAACAATGCAAAACCACACCAGGGAGTGGAGAGGACAGAAGAGCCGTGACCTGGAGCAGCTGCGTGAATTAATTCCAGCACAGTTCCCCATTTGCAAGGCCGGGGGGGCCTCTCCACTCTGCCGCAGGCAGAAGTTATCAGGCTGCATAAAAGACGTACAGCCCACCCCGTGGCAGGCGGCAGGGGACCACTGGGCCGTGATGTTCATCCTCTTTTGTCCCCCACCATACAGCTTTTGGTGTCCCTGCAACCTCTGGATGCCTGAGACCCCACCGTCACTAGAGCACTTGAAGTGTCCCTGGCAGAAAAGCAACTTTCTGGGTCCCCAAGAGCCCGATGGTCCCTTAAACTTCAAAGAGAAGCTGGAGGACATTTGCTGGTTACTGTTTTAAATGCCAGGTTCGTGCTGCTGCAGTGGGTGAAATGCCCGTCTTTTCTGGAGATTTTCCAGGTGTACAAAACTTTACACAGTTATCTACGTACTGTATTTCTGCATTTTTCCTGACTTTTGTCAGATTTACTGCTGAGGAAGGTGGCATTTCTGACTTGTTGAAGAGGTGGGAACACCACCTTTTGTGATGGAGAAGGCAGTTGGGGTTCAGTACTCACAAAAAGCTCCAAAGAACAATCTGCAGCTGAGCTCCCACTTGTTCCACAGATACAGAGGGAGGTGGTTTTGTGGTTGCTGGGTCAGTGCTACCTACGCCTTGTCTTGGTGGGACACGGTGTTGCCTGATGCCGAGGGCAGAGACACCAGCGTACGCTGCTTTATCTGGGATGTCTCCATAGTTGCTGCAAGCTAAGTATTTACTTGTACATTGCCCTCCTTTCCTAGACATTTTGAAGGGAAAATCCTGCTTGGCCAACAGAGCGTTGCTTTAGTGGCTGGTCTGATGTAGTTCAGACAAGGTTCCCACCAGCTCCCTGTTTAATAGACCTCTTTTTGATTAAAAACAAACCCCAAACTCCTCGCTCAGAAAAGCCAGCCAAGATGCTCTTTTTTTTCCTCTCTCTTCCATCTTGTTCCTCTCAGAGGAACTCTGGGGGCCCGTCTTGGTGCTTTCACTCTTCCACATGCCAAAGATTGCTACATCCCTCTTAGTTACGCTCCTGCCAAACCAGATCTTATAGTCTTGCCTCAAAAAATCATCCACTTCCCTGCTCCTCGGGGTTCCTTTTGTTGCTGTTGCTTTTTCATTGAATTTCCTCCTGTTTATTGACATGTCTATTGTTGAGCTTCCTGGACACATGCAGCTCTCTTTTTTGGGTACAGAGAAAGGCAAATAGTTGCCTTCGCTGGTCTGCCCCTGCTGTTGGGGAAATACTGCTGGCGATACGATTCCTGCAGCAGGGGATGGGTCTCAGTGAGAACTGGGGTCATGGAGGGTGTAAACTGGCATTTCTCCATTGGCTTGGCTGGAATAAGGCCAGTTTTGTCCAGCTGAGAATCTGTCCTTAATGTCTAAACAGTTATTACACACTAATAAAGATTAATGATTGTAAATCCCCACGGATTATACATAAAACGGCAAGTTTTACTCATTAATCTTTATTGCCATATTATAGCTGTTTATGTTAGAAGGGTCGTCTCTTTTTGGTCTGAACGTGCACTTAGGAGGTGGGGGTTGAGCGTGGGGGAGACGAAGGGTGGACAAACCAGACCAGATGTCCACGTGTTTTACAGGCTGTGTCCTCCCCCCCAGGTTGATTGTTTCCTTGAAAGCCATTAACCAGCAGCAAAGGATGTATCACAGAGCTTTGTCCGCTTCGCTGGCCTCTGGCTGAGCTATAAAATCCAGATTGTTTCTGGTGAGAAGGGATCAGATCTCCTAATTAATATTTCAGCTCAGCCTTTACTGGAGCAGATGGATAATATGGAATTTGATGTGTGCTCTGGCAGGCCAGAGCTCTGCAGTGCAGTGAGATTCACTCTGGGATCGTGGCTGGAGAGATGCTTTCTGTGTGGTAGGAAGCTGGGTTGCAGGTTGAAAGGATGCTGCTACTTCACATAACCACACGCCGTAAAAACAGTTGATGTTGTTAATAAAGAGGGGCAGAAAAAGCTCAGTTGCATCTCAGCTTTCTTGTGTTTGCAGATGTGTGTAGATACAGGTAGGAGCTGGTGGTACCAGTGGTCTGGACACAAAGGTTCTTGTGCTATATAAATAAAAAGGACTCTAAAGACAGTAAAATGCAAGAGCGGTCTTAATGGGGTAGGGACAAAATGAGTCCTTTGATCGGCAGCTGGTGCCAATCCGCTCTGCCAGGGAAGGTCTGTAGTTGATGGGGAAGGCTGCTGGAGCAAAAAGAGAGGGCAGAGAGACAGCCACAGACTTGGTTGGGTACGTAGCCTGCTGGGACCGGCCTGTCTCCCCTTTCTCTGGCTGTTTGTACCTTCAGGCCCATTTGTAGGTAAGGAGTTTGCTCACAAGTCCCTCATTGCCACTGCATCCCCACTTCAGCAAAAAGAGACAAAATCTAAAATCCAAAAGAAACCCACAAGGAAAAACTGGAAGTGAGCTGATGCTCGTTGCCTGCTGCGCGCTCTTGTGCATCGCTGCTTCTCCTGCCGGACCTGCTGGTGAGATATTTAACGGACTTAAATGATGGGGAACACATTAGAATAAACATTTTAAGGTGGTCTCGAAGTAGCCTAATGGTGGAAATACCAAATGTACAGGCCACGGGGATAAATGAATTCTTCAGGGGTCTGTACAGCCGGCAGTGCCGTTCTACTGGGAGCGATTTTGGCTGCATGACGTTTATTCCATGGCCTCCTTTAGTACGCTCCTGGGTTGCTACAAAGCTCTTTGCCTCCATCGATACCTTAAGTCTCAGCCACCTTTAGGTTTTGTGTTTTACTGTCTGGGATTTTACTCGCAGCCTTTTTTCTGGGCGGTTGGTCAGAGCGAAGGAAAGGGAGAGCGGCCCCCAGCCAGCTCTCGGCTTTGGGAGAGGAAGGTCCTGCCTCTCCATTACCCAATTAACGGGACACGCAGCCAGAGCCTTGCTACCCTGCAGGTATCCAGCCCAAGCGAGAACTTCTCCCTTTGTGCTTCGCTGCCATCGCATTAAAAATCCCTTCCTGGAAGCGGAGCGGCTCTGGAGCTGCAGCAGCTTCGCTCCGAGGCGGCTCGTCCTCGGGATGGGCCGCCTTTCCTTCCTCGAAAGGCTCTTGGGTTTCTCTCCACGATGGGGCAAAAGTCCAGCGGCTGCGAGGTACCGCGAGGATACGCTGGGAGAAGCTTTGGAAGAGTCTTGAGCGCTCTGGAAATAGAGATGGAAATCTCAAAAGATCAGACGTCTTTCGGCAATTTCCAAAGCTATGTGGTTTTCGGCAGACCTGAAAACCCTTCCTAGAAGTTTATTTCAGGGTATTTTGGTATGTTACTTTCGCTTTTGGGCCCAGCTAAATCCAGGAAGCTCAGAATAGTGTAATTTTTAAATAAAGACTAAACACACCCCAAGTATTACTGAGCCGATCAGGAAAGTCTCTGTTTGGTTTCTCTTACAGGAAGAATTCAGGCCAGCTCCGGGTTTATCCTAATTCAGGCTGGTTTTGCCCCAGATTATTCTTCTTCTTGAGAAAATAAGACACCAGGCCGTGGTCTTTCCAAAACGCTGTGACCAGTCACGCAAGGGTACGAACCACGTTGTGCCAGAAGGTGGATGGAGATAAGTGGTCCAGGGAGAGGCGGCCAACATCTGATGGTTGGAACGAGCAGTCTGGCAACAGGCGTGCCCGCAGCCTCCAAAACCAAAGGTAGATACAGTTTCCCCAGGGGTTGCGTGATGGAGGTATCAGGGTCTGCCAGGTCTCGTTTTTTTTCCCTCTAATAAAGAACATTCAGTCATCGTGGAGAGTCCAGGAACAATATCTGAAAGCCTCCGGTATTTCTCAGCCCAGCTGTGGGGGGTTTTTTTCAGGATGGATACCGCAAAAAGTCGGGAAGGACCAGGTGTCCTTCATTTACGCAGCCAGACTGAGGAGATGTAGATCAAGTGCCTCATAAGAGCCAAATAGGTGTGTTTAAAGATGAATTACAGTCTCCGTCATAACTGTTAAATCAGGATCAAATTTTCTCATGTACAGGTGCAGCTGGAGAATTCTCCATCCACATTTAGCCCAGATTTAGTCATTAGTCCTGGAGAAATACCTAAGAGCACGGACTGTGCCATTTGGAGGACGTCTGGCAGGTCGGGGCTCTGCAGGGTACAAAGTACAGCATCGCCAAAACCAGCACCGGGCTCCAAGTATTTCCTACATAATCTAGATTATGAAATGAATTTCCAGAGCTCTGCCACCGCTTCGCTTCCTCCACAATTGTGAATCGAGTGGTTCGTGCTTGGCGACAGCTGTCACTGTGCCAGCGGGGCTGCTGGAAATAGCCGCAATGTACAAAGAGTTGGGATTTTGCGTTTGTTTTTTAACAGCAGTGCCTTGCGGGGGGAGCTGCTCAATGGAGTTTCTTGCAAATGGGAAATGGGTTGGAGTAAAACTTGCCTTTTCTCGCAGAAGAAAGGAGCTGTCTAAAAATGCCCGAAATCTTCAATTTAAGGAATTACAGTTTTACTGGCAAAGATCCGTGATTAGCATCGAAATATATGAAATTTCTAGAATTTCGGTCTGGTGGTGTGAAATCTGCTCTCTCATGAGATGGTGGGAAATTTGTAATAAGGTTATTTCTACGTACTTCCAGCTAAAAAAAGAACTGAGCACAATGGGAAAGCAACCACTTCCCAGTGGTCTGCTGGGCTTGAAGAGGGCACAGGCAAAGCAGCTGTGTTGTGAACACAGCAGAAAAGAGGCACCTTTCCAACCTGCCGTCAGGAAGGTCCTTATTTTACTTTATTTTTAGGATTATTTTTTTTACAGTAACATTATTTCATTTCAGAACTGTGAAAGTTTCTGCTTTTCCTTACGTGTGGGAGGCTGATTATTCTTTTTCATGTTCTCATTATTTATTATTTATCCATTTCTGGTACTAGACAAGATGTGCTGAAGGCATCTCCCAGCCTACCCTCCAGCCTTATGGAATACCTATAGGATCTCTTGACAGCTGGGATGGCAACTGGCAGTAGCTGGCTAATTATTATTTTAAATTATATTTATAGCAATTTAGATTTTATTTTAGTGACCTGGTTTGCTCTAGAATTAGGGATGGGGATAAGGAATATTTCGTAAAAGAGTGGATTTTTCAGTGTTTCTTTAAACATTGTGGAGGCTTCTGAATAAACCTGCTCACTCTTTTTTAATAGGAAAAGCACTGGTTGGGTTGTAGTTGTTCCTTCAAGAGGGGGTTGACTTAGCATCAGGGTTCAGTTTAAGTGGTAAAAATGTTTAGTGTCACAACGTCATTAACCAAAAAGCTCATTGGAACTCTGAGAAAGTGATAATTTTCCACCTGACAAATCAAATCTGGTTGGTGATGAACTTGGTTTGACCAAGTCTCACTCCAGGCTTTTCTCTTACCAAATTTTCCTGGAGTTTTCCTTTAGCCCTCGAGCCGGGGAGACTTGGGGTTGCCAGGATGGCTTCAAAGCGGAGCTGAGGGCCACCCAGCACCCTCTGCCCGGACATCTGTGGCTCTGGAGGACATGAGTCCTACAGAAACAATGGAGCAACTCATGACCGGCTGCTTCTTGCTCGGTCAGAGATGTCGAGGTGAAATCCCACAAGCGTGACCTGTGTTAGACAAGCAGGATCGGGGGCTCAAAACCAACCTTTGTTCTTTTTATTCCCCTTCTCCTCTTCACAAAGGTGCCTTGCTGCTCTTCTGCTCCAAAAGCCTCCCTGGCCTTTCTGATGAAGAATGCTGCGGTGCATCTGTTTTCCAACAGCTTGCATTGGTTTTCTGGTTTGTTTTTCCTTCCCTCTATGTATAAGGAATGGTGGGTAGCAGAATGTGGAATTCATTAGAAGTTCATAAAGCGGGGACCTCAGAAGGATGTGGGTATAAATGGTTTTCAGGCATCTGAGGTGAACTTTAAATGGAGCTTTGGTCTTCATTTGCTTTCTGCTTTTCAAATACCATTTATGAGAAAGTGGAGCTGTCAAAGCCGCACATGAACTTTGCCTTCTTGCAAATAACTTGTCTCAAAGTAAATTGTCAAAATGCACAAGAAACTTGTCTCAAAGTAAATCCAGTAGCTCTACAAAGCTGGAAACGTATGTGCATTACAGTGTGTGTGTTGTGCATGGGTGGGTGGGGTGAGTAAATCTACCATTTTGGAGATCTAAAAAAAAACGCAATGCAAGCGTTTTTAGGAAAGGCAATGTAAAATATTTATTTCTTGGCAAAAGTACATCAGACCACATCTCCCATCCTTCTTTTAATTGCTTCGTGTTTGTTTTTGTTGTCTAAGTCTTTGCTGGCCCGTTTCCTCCGCAGCGCTTGTTGCTGCTCAGCAGCCGTAACCTCACACAACCCCTGCGGCAGCGCGGGGCGCGGGGCACGGGCTCTGCTCTCGGCGGGGAAAGCGCCGCTGTTCGCGTCCACGGCGGGAACGGAAAAGGTAGGGTTAGACTAGAGAAGGCAGCACAATGCAGTATGAGCGATTTTCAATTTTGAGTCTTCTTGAGGAAACTCTGCCGTGGTGAAAGTCAAAACTGCCCTTTCCTAACGCAAGATCCTGGAATCGTAGCTTTGGGGAGGGCGGGTTTGTCCAGAGATAGCGAGCGTTGAGATAGACTCTTATTGCCTTGGCCTGTTCTCGTGAACATGTCCTAGTGGTATATTTAAAAGAAATGAAGTGCTGTCATCTCTGGGAGGTGCCACCCAGGTTCTTGTCAGCGCTGGTTAAGGTCCCCTGGGGCTTTGCCGGGGGTTTGTAGCAGCGCAGAGCCACCCCGTGCCATGACAAACCGAGCTCCCAGCTCCTTCTCCTGTCTGCAACCAGGCGGATTTCACCCCGGGGCCGGTCAGATGTTGCAGAGTTCGCAGGGTCCTCCCTGCGCCCCACAGAACTTCGGCTGCCCCCCCATACGGCTCCACGTCCGCCCCGTCTGAAACACTTCTCTTACTCTGTGTCATCTTCATTCATCTCAAAGCCGTTCCCCATACTATGAAGATGATAAATAGCTGGAGACTGACAGTAGGACCATGTGTGTAACATTAGATAAGCTTTCATTTAACGCTGTTGTTTTAATGAGATGCTTTTAGGATCCGTGTTGTGCTGGATTAGGGATATTGGTGGAACAACTGAACTGGTATTCTTAAACCTGACTGCTCCAGATCCTTTTCCTCCACCCTCTTCATTAAAAAAAAAGAATAGATTGGGAGAATATATTTAACTTGAACAAGAACCCAAACACTGCTGGTGGAATAAGTGAATCGTCTTTACCACGCTTCAGTTTGATTTCTCAGGATACCCAAAGGCTTGTCAGTGCTGCTGAGAGAAGGGGACAGTTCACCTTTTTGAAACTTCAACCACTGTAACCGTTTTCCAGATGTGCGTGTGCGCGCGCGTGTGTGTTAAATTCAGCAGCGTGTGTGCGTGTGTTCTGCTGAATATTGTGTGCATCTATGAACTGCTTCAAACAACTGCCTGGAAGTCAAAACCGACCACCTCTTTCCAGTCATATGTTTGCCGTGACTTTTCATAACCACACTTGAACTAGTGGTCTTGGATTAAATATTCAAAGAGCAGGGCATCTTTATAGCAATGGTATGTCAGTCAAATTAAGAAAAATGTACACAAAAATAAATAAATGAGATTTAAAAGTGGTGTGCTGTCAGTTTACCTGTATTTACCCAGTGGAAGTTGTCGGGGACGCACTTTGGGCTGCTTTTGCTTTTCACGTGGAAGGTTTTTAAGGCTCATCTTGCTCGTAGCAGCTTATCTCACGTTACTGAAAACTCAGGAATGCCGAAGCTGCTCTACAGAAGGAATCGTCAGTCTTTTTGCCGTCGGTTTTTCCTTCTGCGCTTGGGCTGGCGTGGCTGGGGGAGCAGAACACCCACATCCCGTCCAGCCCACATCAAAGGCGCTGCTGCGGTGAGACGAGCCGCCTTCCTGCACCCCCCCGAAAAATACCAGCTTTTCAGCGGGGATGGGGGGCTCTAGGGGCTGCAAACGGCCACAGCGTTGCTGGGGTGCGGGTTTGGGAGCCCGGCGGTTCGCTCAGCACCTTGCAGCGATGCGGCCAAAGGGAGCGGTGGGGTTGTCGGTCCCCACACCCGCGGGATGGAAAACAGACATCGGGGCTTTGCTCTGGCTTTCACCAGGTCCTGGATCCAACCCTTGATCCCGCTGCCAGGCCCATTGCTATTATCTGCAATTAAGCCTTGCGTTTCTTTGAAGGTTAACGATGAGGCTGTGCATTTGTCATGATGCAAAGCCAATTTTCACCCTTAATTTATTAGGCGAAGTCAAATAGCATTTTGCTTGAGTAAAGCGTGCTGGTCTGGGTCATGCTGAAACATGAATCGCTATTTCCCTCTTTCTCGTGTAAATAAAATTATGCTTCCCTTTATATTAGAATTGCCGAAAACAATATATCAGCTCCCTCTGCTGATCCTGCAGCCCCAGTCACGGCAAAAGCGCAAGTCGCAGAGCTGATGCGCTAAGGAACGAACTAAACAAAAATAGCCCAGTTAATATAATAACCTTTAAGGGCACAGGGAAGGAATCAATGTTTATCACATCCAAGAAAGCACAATGCCCTGGGCTGAATGCTTCGCGATTGCAGGGGGAGTGTTGCCCGGCCTGGGTGGTGGACGGAGGTTGCCATAAAAACGTCTGAAGAGAAGAGCTGCAAGAGGCACAGAACCATTTCTGGGAACTCCGAGCAAAACAGCTGCCCCAGTTTTATCGGCATTCTGGTATGTGTGTGTATGTGTGTTCTGTTTAAAAGAAGAAACTGAGCGCCACACTTATTTTATCAAATCAAATTAGCCTTGTATGTTCAGAATATTTATGCATTGGTACTTTTTTTTTTTTTTAAGAGCTTTATCTCACTGTAATCAATTCCAAATACAAAACTATTTTTATCACTGAAATGCAGCAGTAATTTATAAGATGTAGACGGAACGCACACGAGATGCCAAAAGCAATTTCATGGAGCCTCCTTTGTTGTCATCTACAATGCGTCAGCTCTTGCCTTCAGCCTCCCATCAATTTTAAAAGCCCCAAGATAAAAACAAATAATAAATAAAAAGGAGTAATTGTACTGAAGCAGCTGCCAACCTCTACAATAGTCTAGAGATACGTATGCACCTTTGGGATGGAGTTTGATTGAACACGGCACAATAGTGTAAGCTGTGCTGAGCTTTGTGATACAATTATTTTAGTTGACAAAATGGCAGATCTTGTTCCCTCTGCATCCCTTGCCTGCTCTATTGAATTTAACGTATGTGCAGAAAATGAAATTGTGAAATAATGTCCTGCATTGTCACAAGTAACGTCACTTTGAAATAAGGAAGAGGGGAAGGTGAGGTGCTCACAGCCAAACAGGACTCCAGCCCTGTAGAAGGTAATATTTAAAGTAGCACTCAGAGAGAAACGTCCCTGGCCTTGCAGAACGTACCTCGGCCACTGAACCAGTCCTTGTTGCCTCTGTATGTGGTTCTTGCTGAGAGTGGAAAGAAATTATAAGGGAAAATCAAATGCTGAGGTGTAAACAATTTTCAGTCATTAGAGATTATAAAACTGGAGAGAGAGATGTGTTCCACAACTCTTGCTAAAGATAGCCTGGAATATCTAGAATCCAACTTTGTGACTTTTACTGGAGCACACTTTGGGCTGGCAAATGGCATTTTTCTAATACTTACTTCTGCATGGTGACAGATGCCCAGGACTATGGACCAAGCATCTGCAGAAACTGCATGTTTTTCAGACCGTATCTTTGATCTTGCCATTGCAAACATCATTTCTGCTCTCTCGAATTACCCTGGTGTTTCCTACAAAGCCGTGTATTACCGCTCCACCACGCTGCTGGTTGCAGGTCTGGCACTCTGCTCTCCGATGCTGGAAGTGCATGGGGTGATGCTGAAAGCAAAATATCGCAGAGCTTCTTAAGAGCATCCTGCATGTAGACGTGATGCTTCTTAAGAGCGTCCTGCATCTAGACATGATGTGGGTCACTGATGTTAAAGATATGAATGTTTAATTCTGCTTCATTTGCTTGCCAGATCCTACTAATGTTATGAGAGGAACAGACAAATTGGAAGTATTTTCAGTCTTAAAAAAGCATCCTATTTTAATTCCCAATGACTGTTTCTAACATATTGATGTTAATTACATCTCTTTCAGTATTCTATTAACTACAGGTATTGCAAATAAGTGGAAGAACATTACAGAGTGTTAACAAACTACTAATGGCAAACACTACTAAGACACCTTTCTTGTTTGCCTACCACTTTGACATTAGAGTGCTTTTGGGAAATAATAATAATTTAAAAAATCCCTCTTGAAGGAATCATTACTAAAGCATTTTGCATGCAGATTACTTCAGGCTTCAGCATTGCAACTCTCGGCGAGGGCAGGAGATGAAGGCCAAGATTTGTTGATTGAGATCAGATGGCTGGTGGCGAGAAGGAATCTAGATGACTTAACTGGAGGGATTAAACTCAAGTCTTTTGGCTTCCATTTGGCTGTTTTATAAGCTCCGCTGCTGGGCCAGCTAAGCTGGGCTGTGTTCCCCTCGTCGCGTATGTGTGATGTTAGCGGGGCGGTTTGTAGTATCAGACGGTCCATCAGTATTAGTGGTCCAGACGTTCTGGGTGAGAAAGGAAAAGTCACTGTAACCAAAAGCTAAAATTAGTCCCTGTCCGCGCACCTCCAGCCCGGCTCTGACCTACCGCACCGGGGCTTTTTGGTGGTTGATGGCGTGCAGATGCCAATGGGCAGGTCCAGCATTCCCAAGAGCTCCAGCCCTGTTTCCCTGCCCTCCCCAGGTCTCTGCAGCCCCCAAAACACAAGCGCTGTCCCCCGGCAGTGTCCCTGCAGGGTGACGCACCGTTGGGCACGCGAGGAGGAGGGTTTTGCTATCGGCGATTCACGTCTGAAGCCTCACCCGTTAGACGTGCCCCCACGGGGGGAGATGGAGCTCGCTTTCTTCTTTCTGTCAGAGCCCTAACCTTTCATTTTACAACACTGATTGAAACCAAGAGTGGAAATAAAAAGTCAGAGCTACTCTCTGTTTTCCTTCCCCTCCCTTCCATTATCTTCTTTCCTTTCCATCCCTCCCCATTTCACATGCCTCTCAGATTGCGTCCCCCTGGTTTTCCACTTATTTATTGACCCAGACCTAATTCCTTATTTCCAGAAATGTGTCATGAATCCTGCCTTTGAGTAATTTGCTTTTTGCTTTCCAGGCTCACCTCTTTGACCACGTTTTCCTGTAAGAGATAAGGATATAGGGTTTATGGAGTAATCACAGCAGGATGCCTGGGTTTCATTCACAGATCTGTTGCCACTGGCTCATTATGGAAAATTAGGAGAGTTATTTCACCTTTCAGTTCTCACCTCAGTGTCACCATCTGTAAAACAAGGCTAATAATTGTTATCTCTTCCTTGCAGGAGAACTGGGGAGCTTCGCTAATGACCATCTGCTAAATGTTCTCAGAGCCTCACATGAACATTTCTACTGAAGTGCAAATTATTATTAGAAACCAGGGATTGTTACTGGATTGATATCAAATCATTGTCGACAGCTTCTCTGCAGGGAAAACTTAGGCTCAGCCAACAAGAACAAGCTGCATGTTTTGAAGTTTTGCAGTTGATTATATTGGCTTTCATCTTCTGGTAAGAGGATCCTCTGCCATCTGAACTCTCTGATCTCTGGGAACACAATTCATCCGATCAATCTGGAGGAAAATAAACCTCCTCAGACAAAAAAATAAAGTATCCACCTGAGATCCTGTGAAGATGGAAGATGTCAATTCATTCCCAGCCCCCAGTCCTTAACTCTTGTAAAGCCGGCGTGTCTCCGGCCCACCAGGCGATGCCGAAGAGAAGGACATAACGCACCATTGCACGGCCTCGGTATTGCAAAGAGCCTCGCCTGGGCTAAACTATAATTGAAAACATGCGAATATTTGACAATGAAATTGGTGCCACTGAAGGCTTCTGTGGACTGTCTGAGGGATATGTCTTGATCTCGTGGCAGCACATGGAGATTTGAGGTGCCAGGACAGATTTCAGCTGCGGCTTCTTCCTGGTGTGAGCCAGTCCAGGCTGAAGGACTTATCCTGAACCCCACCTACCGTATTTTCTCCATAGATCAGCCTCAAGCTGCTCACCCAGTCCTGACAGCTGATGGATTTAGTTGCAAACTGAATTTTGAGCACCAACTAGATAGAAACCACCACTGGGTCATCATTGGTGTGTGCCCCATCTGCCCAAGGCCCAAATGAGCTCCACCGATGCTCTTAGAGGGAACCACTGTCTTAAATGAGTGTGGCCTCCCATCCTTTTAGTGTTTGGGCTCATCTGTTGTGTTTTCCCTGAGCTAGAAATGGAGAGGGACGATCGCTGGAGGCTACAACCCATTACTGGGTATTCAATAGCAACACTGTCAATAGGAACAAACAAGCCGAGATGGGCTGGGGATGGGGATAATTACAAGGACCAAGTCATGAGGACCAGAAAGCTCTGGCTTCCCTTGACACTAAAAACTGATAATATATATCTGGCGAGGCTTAACAACAGCCTGGAGTCCTCCCCCTCCGATACCATTATGTGCCATTATGGTCACTGTCTTAGTTCGCTGGGTTTAAGTACAATAAATGTGTTTTAATGATGCTGTTACTATCCAACAACATCATAGGTGCTGTTACTCACAAAACCCTTTCCAAAACAATGCTGTGAGAAGAAGAAACTGGGCACATCTGAGATATTGGGACCTACAAGGGGAATACAAATGTCCCTGGTGTGACCATGTGCAGAGCACTGGGGGCTCTGGGACAGGACCTGGTTCTCTTGGGCAGTGCAGAGCGTATTCAAAATGGAAAAAAATAGCCCAGTAATGTTTTAATTAAAAAAGGGTGATAACATCTTGTGTTGAAGTTTTAAAAAGCAATTCTCTACATTTAAAAATATACCTGTAAAAATAATATGTACCTTTTGGCTATTTCCTAGAATATGTAACTTTGGTCACATGGCTCTCATTAAGACACCAGAAAATGTCGTAAAGCAGCATTTATAAGCTCAACATAGGAAATTTCTGTATTTTTATTTTGGATTTAAAATCCTGTTCCAAGATTCGTGGAAAGATACGGAACTTTATGTGAGGTTTTGGAGATGGAATGATTTCTGAGCAAAACAGTCTTCTTTTGGTAAAAACTCCCATCTGTTCAAATTTTGACATTTTCTTCAGGCAAATAAGATTTTTTTTTTGCCTACAAATATTCAAATATTAAAGAAAAAATCTGGCTACGAGCGCAGGCATTAATACTTAAAAAATGCAATGTTATGACATATTAACAGTTTAAGATAAAACTAGTCAAAACGCATGGCAGCTGCGGAGTGCTGCCGTGGATTTAGCACTGAAGGTGAGGATGTTTTGCTCTGAAAATGGACCAGAACACTAAAAGCAGGGAAGACATTAACCACATCTTTTTAACACCAAGGCTTGAATAATATTACCCCAGGTAGTTAATAATTTATATTGCCCAAGCGTGTAATCAGATGGAAACTTTCCCGTTTCCTCCGAGCTCACATCTCCGGACAAAGCTCAAGCTCTAAAATTTGAGTTAAAAGGGAATAATTAACTTATACAATGATGAGACAGGGGCTGATACCCTTTATTCCTGAATAATCTCAGGATTTGGGAGCGCACAAGCAGGTTCAATCGAGCCTGCAAGTCTGGTTTCAGCAGCTCCATCGCACATGTGGCTCTTTTACAAACCGGCTGCAGGTGGCAACACATTGATGTTCATGTCTCGGAGCACGAGAACTCCCCGAAATGCCGTGCCGGGAGCGGGGGATATTGCTCTCGAAGAAGAAATACATCAGGAGGGAAATACGATAAGTGTAATTGCAGGGAAAGGGGTTAGAAAGAGACCAAATGGGTTTCCTTGCGAAGTCATCTGGAAGTGGAGCAGCATCCCCAAGATGGGCAAAGCTCTGGGGCACATCAGGGAATATCTTAGAAGTAGAAAAGATTAAATGAGGCATCTTTAATTCTCTTTCCCCGGGGCTTGTTGTCATCTTGTTCTCCTGGGAGCATGAACACAGACCTGCAGCTCTGCCTTCCTTAAAGAAGATGAACCAAAATATTGATCAAAATAAAACTCAGATTTATTAAGTTTATAACACATATCTATATACAGTGATATATACATGGATATCAGCATATATACTGATTTATAGCACCCCTAAGTGCATTATAGTGTCCTTACAGTGTCCATCTAGCACTCACACTTCTCTACGCATTGTAGCAAGGTTTTATTCGTCACTAACAGTTCTTCAGCATCAATCCTGCTGCTGGATGAGTGCGTGCTGCTTTCTGCCTCTTTCTATCAGCTCTGAATCATTCATCCAGCTTCACCCTCTGCCCCGCTCCAGCTAAAGGGAGAGCTGCCTCGAGCCCTCCTGAGCACTGACACCTGCTCGTTAGCACAGAACTTTTAATTAGGGGCTGGGAGCCTGGGTGGGGCAAGGGTAGGATATATTAGGAGCCTCCCACCTTCATTTGGGGAGTTTCCAGGCTGTAGAAGGTGTTAATGACTGGGGAAACCGGCTACACATGGGCTCTCGTTTTCTTGCAAGGTATTTCTGTTGTTTGTGCTGATATTGGGAGGGTGGAGGGGACAGACCAAGGGGTGACACTGAACCCGCTCTTCCCCCTGTGGGTGCTGCCTCTGCTCCCATCTGCACTAAACCCACAAGCCGGGCAAAAGGGCAAACCCAGCAATACCTTTGGCTTATCAGTGACAGAACAAATTGATACCAGACTTTTAAGAGGGTGGGGAAACGTCTCTCCATAAAAAGAATCTAAATTTACCATCGTGTTAACAATTCTGTAAGACTTTTTGGCAACTCCTAATGGAAATTTCAGGAGCAGATGGAAATATTTGGAAATGTATAGAACACATGAGCCTGCAACATCCATTTTTATTTTCTCCTTGGGAGTGTGGAGTGGTTTCATGTTGCCTTTATTTTTTTTCCCCCCCTCTCTTTTCTGGATACTAAGAAAAGCAAGAGGGGAAGCAGGCGATGGATATAGGCAGAAGGGATTTTTTTATGTCGTTCACTTGATTCCCCTGTGTGGTCTATGATGGGATTCAAGAGAAAATGGGACTGGGGTGAGGTTACTTGCTCCCAGGTTATTTGGGAGCTCGGCAGGAATGGGAGGGCACCTGTTAGTCTGGCTCTGTGAGGTCCAATGGGCCAATTAACCTTTTCCAATGTAAATGGAGATGGATAACCTGGATTTACCTCCCAGGCAGCGTGTGAGGTTTAATTAATGAGTGTAAAAATGCCTCAGGGAGTCTTTGATTGAAGATAATGTCAAAGTATGTAGAATGGTTTTTACTACCCCTGATGGGCAATGGCAATGGAAAAATCTGTGGAGAACATTGAAAAGGTAGATCAAATGTTTCCAGTCCCTGTTGCCCACAGAGTAAGAAAAGCTTTTGCTTTTTAGGTCCTAAAACCCATCCTAGTGCATGAAATTCAGCGCAATAGGACAGGAATCAATAATACTAATAGACACGGTTATATACAAAAGCTGGGAAAAAATAATAGCTCTTGGTTACCAAGTTTCTGGAGCACTGCTGATCAGTAATGACCAGAAATGAACAAATATGCTGTATTTTTGTTTCCCCAATGGCTTAGCACAGCGAGAGCCAATGCACCGGCTTCACTGCTGGTCTGCTCTGGTAGAGCAGCCACTACAGTTCTGTATGTGGGGAACTCATTTGGAAATGGAGACATTTTCCAAGGTATTTACATTGTCCTGTGTCCACTGGACTTCAGCAGCTCTTAGACTATCCATACCCAAAGCCTCTAATTAGAAGAGAGACTTCTGGGGCTGGTGGTCGCAGCATTTATTGTGCTTGGATCTGTTACAGCAACAGCAAACTAACCCAGTGGCAGCAGCGGTTCTGACAGTTGTCACATCCATGGCTGGATGCACTTCACGATAGCACAGGTTTTGGAAAACGAGCTCACGTTTCCTTTGAAGCCCAGGGAAACGAACCTGGGTGATGACAGAGCGACCACCACTGAAGCAGCTAATGGAGAAAAATGAGTTGCAAATCCTTCCCTGTGTCCGTACGTGGACAGAAGCATGTACGGCTTCTTCCATTTCACGGTATTGAATCAGGATATGGGATGGTTTAGAAATTGCTGCCTTTCCTGTTGGTTGTCAACTCCTGAATGCAAATACTCTGCAGTGACAAGGAGCAGCTTGGTGGCATTGTGGGGGTGATGGGGGATATTGCTGTCCCCCTGTCCTTGGCCCTTGTCTCCCTTCTAATGCAGATGAATGATCCAGGGGCAGCACTCAGCCCTCTCCCTCTCTGCTTTCGCTGCACAAACTCTTTTTCCATAGTGGGATCAGTGCGAGGGAGTTGGGTTAAGTTTTCTTGTATGTTGGCTGTGATACAGGACCACATCTGCCCAGGCCTGCAGAAGTCATTCAGGTCCTAAATCCTCTTAGTGGCTTCAGTTCCCAGTGGTTTCTGTGGCAAAGAGCTGTTGGCTGGAGAGCTCTGTGGACTCATGCCCATGCCCAGTGCCATGGAGCTGCCCCATCCTTGCCGGGGACGGTGTCACTGGTTTGGTCCCGGCACCTTGGCTTTTGCAGCAGGTGCTGAGCTGCAGCATCTCCAGGTTGTAACTTCTCCCTGGAAATGGTCCCCTTGGTGCCTTGTAAAACATGAAGGAAACATTTGGAGTGATTAACTCTTCTTTCCTAATTGCAATTGTGATCCCATGTGTGGCATCTAAGCTGTTATGATAATTCCTTTTTTATTGACTAGTAGTGACTAATTGTATTATAATCCCTCTGTCCCTGATAAATATGCAGAACACACTGGCAACTGCTTTGAGGCAGGTTTAAACCGCATGCTCACATAACTTTGCCAAATGCTGTGTACTTCTATTCATCCCAAATCAGAAGAAAAGAAACAAACAAAAAGAATCCTAAACTCAGTTTTATTCAAAGCAATCAGCAAATATAAAAACCCAACAACTGAAATGAAAAAGCTTCTATGATTTGGGAATAATATGTGCATGAAACCATTTGATTGTAAACATACATTAAACAAGTTTGCAAGCCACTTTTCATCTCTAAAATGCTTAAAGTGAAATGACCAGAAGATAAATCCGAAAGCAACCCAAATTTATTTCATTCATGAGCGCAGGGCACTCAGGTAGAACATTAATAATGAGAAGCAGCTGCGTTATTTAAAATTAATCATTTCTAGTCAGCTATGGAAGGCGTGTTATTCATAACGCAGACAAATGTCTTTGTCTGTACCTGCGGTTCATGTGCTGACAACGACTCCTCTGTTCCAGCCGTCCTTCCTCAGAGCTGCTTCACCTTTTTCTTTACACTTTCTTGGACAGTGTGTTATCAGCCAAGACTATTCCCGCTCAGCACAGTGAATATGAAGTAAGGACTGTGTGCAGCTGCAGCATCTCTCCTTTCCTTGGTCAGCAGCATCGAGAAGATGCTGGCATAGAAAATCTGAGTTAAGGGGGAGCCCCATGAGCTGGAGGGGCCACCGGGAAGGGACCGATGCCAAAACGGAGCCTCAAACCCGCTGAGACTCTAGGGGGAAATTTCAGACCTCTGTGGCCCATCTGAGCTGCACCAGCTCCTGATCATTGATGTTTTTGTGTTGTCTTTTATTAAAATCCATTCTCAAAGCTGCAGCCTATTGCAGCAAGTCCCTCCAACGCCATTGTAGTTCTTCACTCTTTTCCTATCTCCATTTTGGTCTCCTATCAGCATAAATTCTGCAGAGCTATTATACATTCCCTCTTTTGTGTCCTATTGAAGATATTTCAGTACAAAAGCCAAAATGACAACTTTGAAGTCTCTGCGTCTGTTGGGACTTTTTGTTTCCTTGCTCAGAGGTGCTGCTCCCGTGGTGTGGGGCTCGGGAGCTGCTCCCCAACCTGCCCCATGGCGGACAGGGCAAGTCATGCTTGAAAAAAGCAAATGAAAAAGAACAAAACACAAATTCCCCTGTTCTGTGGAAGTGTGGAAAACTCTGACCTGCCAGGGGGATGGACGCAGCCTGTTAAACGCCCTCCAGGTAGTGCTGTAAGATGAGCCTCCCCAGGCTGGGGAAAATGATGCTGGGTGCTGAGTGTTTGACAAAAAACTGGCTAGAGTTACGCCAAATTGTTTCCTCATCATCAGTCAAAATTACCCTTTCCTTCCTCCTCCTCCTCTCCCTCCTGAAATACAAGAAGATGAAAAGAAGGGAGGGGGACAAAAGGAGGAAACCAGGACAGCTTAAAAAGTACAGTTGTTTTTCCTTGGAGAAGCTCTGATGACTTTGCTGTCACCCCAAGACCAAAATTCCAATTAATGCCCATTAATTCTGCCCGAGGTTATTTGGGAAGTGCTCGGAGCCAAAACTTTGCAGCACACTTTGCATCTGGCCTCCACAGCAATAAACTCAGGAGAAGCAGCGCCTTGTTGCCATTGTGGTGGATGATGTCTCTGCTGTAGAACGGGGCCACAGTGGGTCTGGCATGGGGGGAATGGCCCACGGGTGATGATGCCCCTGTGGGAGCTCCCGGGACGCTGCACAGCATGACAGACGGACAGACGGACCCTTCCAGGAGCCCTTCCTGCAGCCATGCGGAGATCTCAGAACAATTAACACAAAGCTAATCACGATTTTTGATTTGGTGTAACTCCAACGCATCCGAACAGCCCGTTGATGCCCCTGCCAAAATCCAGTGGGTTTAGTTTCTACCTATTCCCATTTCTTTAAAGAAAGCAGCAAGATCTTGCATTGAGGGTGTCTGCACTGGATTTGGGAGATGCTCTTGCAGACACCCCATCCCTTCTTTGCGCTCTCCTGAGCTGCCCGTTCGCTCTGCTCCCCACGTTGTTTGGTGCTGAGCCCCAGCAGCACCACATAATTCCTTTTAAAGCTGTTTTGCCTTGTTTATTTTTTTCCTGGAGGCTGGAGAGTCGATGATGCACATCGTGGGTGCAGTTTGAAGGCTCTTTGCCCCGCCGGCGTGTGCCGGGCTGTCGGGAGCAGCGCCCCAGCGTGCGCCGAGTGGGTTTTCCACTGCCCAGAGTAATTCAAGCTGGCACAAAGGAATTCTTTAAGACAACACAGGCGATCAGCTCTAACCAGGCACGCGAGCGCTTATAGTGGCGACGGCACGGAGATCCGGCCAGCAAAACAAAACCCATCGAGTCAGCACTTTGGCTGTGACTTATTGAAAATGACATAAGTTAAAACACTGTCTGGTGAGGTCAGTAACCGAGACCAACTGGCTCGACTGGGAATGATCCCCCAGCAGGCTGTAAAAATAAAGGTGCTCTGGGTTTGCAGCGCGGCAGCCCTGGCGGAGGGTGGAATCCTGACCCATGGGGATGGGGGATCGCAGCACAAAGGGCTCAATTCAATCCCTTCGTCTAGGAAAATGTGCAGAGCTGCTTAAAAACTCCGCAGGCATGCACCAGGCAGTGAAATATTTGCCTCATTGCTGAGCCTATTGCACCGAGTGACCGTGATCCGGCTTTTTTCCACCCTGATGCAATTCCAGGACTCCCTGGAGCTGCTCTTTCCCACTGGGTCTGATCCTGCCATGGCCCAAACAGACCCTAAGTCTTCGAGTCCTACCAAGCTGCCCAGAAAATGGCATGAAAACGCATCGCTGTGTTATCCATCCCTGCGGAAGGAAGGTCAATGGGTTGAGAGCAGAAATGTCTCACCTGGCTGAAAGCAAAGCCAGTTTCCCAGCTGCTGGGCAGAAGTGGTTTCCCAAGGGTTTTCCCAAGCTCTGGGCAGGACCGTCTGCCCCGGCAGCCCGGGATGTGCTGGTTTCTCAGGACAGCAGCGATGGGCTCCACCAGCAGAACTCACCTCGTCACTCTCTGGGATCTCAAAGCCAGATTTTCTCAGCTGTTCCCCATTAGCACTTTGATTTCAAGGCAGCTCAGCCACTTCACCCCAGTTACTGACCTGGCCCCAGCAGCCTCTGTTTTAAATTTGTTTCACAGAATCCCAGAGTGTCAGGGGTTGGAAGGGCCCTGGAAAGCTCATCCAGTGCAATCCCCCCATGGAGCAGGAACACCCAGATGAGGTTACACAGGAAGGTGTCCAGGCGGGTTGGAATGTCTGCACAGAAGGAGACTCCACAACCCCCTGGGCAGCCTGGGCCAGGCTCTGCCACCCTCACCGGGAAGAAGTTTCTTCTCAAATTTAAGTGGAACCTCCTGTGTTCCAGTTTGAAGCCATTACCCCTTGTCCTATCACTGGTTGTCACCGAGAAGAGCCTGGCTCCATCCTCCTGACACTCCCCCTTTATCTATCTGTAGACACGAATGAGTCACCCCTCAGTCTCCTCTTGTCCAGCTCCAGAGCCCCAGCTCCCTCAGCCTTTCCTCACACGGGAGATGCTCCACTCCCTTCAGCATCTTTGTTGCCCTGTTTGTTTGTTTGTGGAAAATCTGTGAGCAGATCAAAATTTCCCCACATTTCTTGGCTTGTTTGATAAACCCCTGTTATTGATGGGTTTATTTGTGTTCACCTTGGTGACAGACAGGATCTGCTGTCTGTCTCTGATCGAGCCCAAGCAAGCCGGGGGTTTTTCTCTTCCTTGCTCCGGTGGATGCCTGAGTGGTTCTCTCACAAACACCAACTGGTGTAACATGAAAAATTCAGCTTCCCCTTCTCTCCCTCGCGCTACAGACTCTGGAGATGGATGAACTTGGCTATTGCTAATTCACGTAAAGATCTGCACAAATAACCATGGAAAATAGTTGGCATTGCTCAGCCCCAGATATAACAGGATTAAATATGTCTCACAATTATGCTTAGTCTAAAATTATAGGCCCTGAAATACCTTGCATACTGCTCTACAGCTGGTATATCTAAATTTAGGGTTTTCATGCAGTGTGAACAGTGTAGCGGGATCACGCACTATTGTTCGAGGGGACGTGGTGGGGACACTCAGGGCAACCTGCGGCAGCAAACGATGCCATTTGCTGTCCTACATTCCTTCGCAAACTTTCACAGACAGTTGTGGGCACCACGGTCGTGCTCCAGCGTGTCACCGGGGTGGGATGGTGGCTCCGGCAGCTCCTGCTGGTCCCCGGTTTGGGCAGCCCCCACCTGCCCAGCCCAGCACCCCCAGGCACGGCTCTGCCGCTGCCCAGCGGCCTCAGGGAAGGAAAGAGCCCTTTCAACTTCTTATTTCCCAGTTGGGCTTTATTTTTCTTTCCACCACCTCTTGACCCTGGACGTGGAAATCAGGGCTGGAGTCCACAGAGCTGAGAAAGTTCTCAGCATCTTCTTTCCTTCCTGCAGACATCAAAAGGGGATGGTGGGCTCCATCGCGTTTCACATCACGGGTGGTTTTGATCCTTTAAGCATAGGAGACATAAATCTTCCTCTTTTTTCTCTGTTTGGGTGTTGATTCTTTCCTGTGTTCTGAAGTTTCTCAGGAGAAAATGCAAGCGGCTTTAGAATCTGATTATCTGTCTACAGTTTTTCACCTTAGTGATCCTTCTCATAACTGTCCCTTGTGTAACGTACTGACAGGTTTTGGAAGGGACTGGAGAGGGAAACAGAAGGGAGAGCAGGAGCGGTGAACAGATCTGGTTTAGCAAACCCACCGCGTCACCTCATTCACCCAGTGCCACCCCGGCCATGAGCAGGGGCATCTTCACCAGCTCAGGTTGCTTATCCCATGTCCAGCCTGGCCTGGGATGTCTCCAGGGATGGTTCATCCACCACCTCTCTGAGCACCATGTGCCAGGAAGACATTGATGTATTTGCGCCGTCTTTTTCATCTGCTGGAGAAGCAGCGATTGAAAACTAAATGTATTACGCGGAGGATGTTCTTTTTTTCCCATGTGCATGTCTGTGAGCTCACTTTGCAGATTGGGATATGGACTTGGAGCTGATCGTCATCATCATCACCATCATCCTTTTAGCACCACAAAGCTACCCAGGACCAGTGTGTATGTCCAGCTCCATGTCCAGCCGTGGATGTCTGGGCAGGGAACACAAAACCCGGGCAGCAATTCCCCCGGTGCTGCCTCCCACGGCTGCGCATCACCCACCTGGGCTATTTTAATGAAGCGCAATCACTTGGATGCAGAAATTTCAGTGATTTAATGCCAAGAGCATGAAAAAAAGGAAAAAAAAAAGTGGGAATGGGGATAGGGGGAGGGAAGGTCATTCCAGTTTCTTCCTGCTTACACCCCTCGCAGCTTTCGGATACAGGATATCGCTGAATGGCAGCCTCCACGCTGCATTTATTTTTAAGCCACTGATAGCTTTCTAAGTGACCTCGCTGTACATGAGCAACATCAGCCAAGAAGCTGTTTTTTTCCGGCCGTTCGACGTCAGATTGCTTCCTTTGACACCTCTGAGAGCCAAAAAATGGGAAGCATTCTCTTCCCAAGGTGACTTGGTTTTTTTTCCCCTGTGATAGTACCGTGGGTTCTCTCTCAGGCTGGGGTGTGAATGGCACCACCCTGGGGACACGTCCCCGAGGGGAAAGCTGGAGCTTGCTGCTTTGGGGCAAAAGTGCCCAAATCATCCACTCCCTGGGAAAAAAATGCCTTGGCTGGAGCCAGAGTTGGGGCAACTTCACCTCGATTTAAAGGACTCTGGTATGCACTTGTAACTTTTATTTTACTTTTTTTTTTTCGTTTCCTTTTCTGGGCAGCTGGGGCTTTCCAGGATATCCCAGCTCACATCTTCCATAACCTGTTTACTGTCATCTTAGATTTAGTGCAAGTTTTTCAAGCTCATTCACAACCCAGTGCAATAGCCAAGCACCACTTCAGCACCAGAGGCGCTGGGACACCAGGAAAACGCTTCCCTCCTGCTTTTTGAAAGCACAAAGTCACATGAAAATAATAATAAAGTCTTCTGGAGTCTATTTTAGACGCTGCAATGGAGCTGGAGGAGGTGATTATGCAATTTGATTGCTTGGTGCCTCAGTTTACCCACTTATAAACCATGGCTGTGTGCCGACTTAGTGACTGCTGTGCCCCGCAGCATCGATGTGACGTGGATTTTCTATCCACTCCTCAGCTGCACACTGTGAGAATGGCTTTTAGTAAAATAGGGATGGAATGTGTTCAGCTAGAGGTGCAAGTGCATCCTATTTTCTCAGAACTGGGGCTACGCTTGAAAATCCCCTGGAAATCAATAGGAAGAGCCTGGCTGGAGAAGCCCCTCCTTGGGGTGAATGAATGTGGACAGTGCTGCTCTGCACGGCTCTGCGGGGTTGTTATGAGGGTGGAAAAAGGGGAAAACAGCAGGTTGGGACGTGGTCGCTCCCATCCCGCTCGGCTTTGTCTCTGCCTCTGGCACTTCAAAGCAAGTAGGAGCAAAAAATCCGGCTGCGAGGGATCCTTCAAAGCCGCTTCTTCCTGCGTCACTCGTCAAGGAGAGGGCACCGGGCTCAGAGATGGATTTCTGAGCTCAAAAATGTCAGAAGGAAGCGATGGACTCGGAGGAAATTCTTGCGACGGTCTAGGAGGAAACGGGAGATGTGAAAATACACGATGTATTTTCCTCCCACGAGCTGTGCGCTCTGTTTTTATTATCATAAACCTGGGGCCCGGAGGATGTCAGCTTGTTTATTTATTTGTTTAAATGAGATTTCGCTCCTTGTTCAAACATTCCCATGTTGGCAGCTGCTGCGCTCCCGGCCCATGTCCCGGTTCCCGTCTCCCCTCCCCTAACGAGGGGACGTGTCAGCCCGGGCAGCGTCCTTGTCCGCCGGTGAGGTGGGAGATGCTGAGGACAAGGTGGGAGGTGGGTGTCCCCCCCGGGTCCCTCTGGGCATCACAAGCTGCAGCAAGAGCCCCCTGGGCTGATGGCACCACCGTGTCCTCTGCTGTGTCACCTGTGCAGCCTCACAGCTTCTCTCCCTTGGAGTAAAATGAGAAATATCAATTTTTGGTTTTGACCTGTCGGTGTCCCCACATCTGCATCCTTGCCACCACCAGCGTGCAGAGCAGCTCTGGCAGATATGTGCTGGACACAGCACCGGTGCCCCATTTTTTGTCATTTTGAAGCATCCTCAGGAGTAATTTCTGTGGAAAATCACGCTGCAGCACTGGGAGCCTCTGTGCACACCCAGGGCTGTGCACGCTGCCTCACCGGGTCTTCCCAAGGGCAGCGGTGACCCACAGCGGGTCTCATGGTGGTGGTGACCCCTTCCACCCCAAGCTGCTCCCACACTTGGGGGTGCTGCCCTGTAACCCCCGATACAGCTGAAAGATGCTGGTACCCAAATAACCTGGGTGAAACAGCAGCGTGCTCAACCCGGGTCTGCTTCCACCACCACAGAGATGAGGGCGAGTTTATTTATCACCTTGCAGCCTCGGCCAGCCTAGGCCCTTGGCTGGGGCGCTTCTTGCACCCCAGGACATCAGTGCCGGTGGGGGGTACCCCCGGCTCAGCCCTGCTGCTCCCGGGGGGGTCACAGCGGCAGGAAGCTGCTTCTCACCCCAGCATGGCAGGAGATGCACCTGGGATGAGAAGCACTTTGCTGGAGGAAGAAAACAGGATCTAACATATAAACAACATCCTCAATGGCTCAGCAAGTGAGTCGCTCTTTCCAAAGCCTGTTTTCAAGCCATTGTTGCAGCCCCCATGCCCCCCCCCGTCCAGCTACAAAGTGCAATTAAACCAAGATAGCAGCCCTGGGGATGGGGCTGCCCTGCTCCTTCTCGCAATGCTGCAGCTCTGAATGGACCCAGCAGGGCAGGTGTTGCAGAGGTGGAGGGTGAAAGTATTTTCTGGCTTTATTCTATGGTATGTTTGGGGCTGAAATCCATGGGTAAGGTGTGATTTCCAGCTCCCAGGCCCTGAATATTTGGTCCAAAGCTAATTAGGGGCTGCAAGGTAGCAGTGAGTGAAAAGCTGAACCCGTAACCTGCCTTGTCTGCATCCCCATCCCTGCTGCTCCCCTCGGCGTCACTTCAGACAAAAGGTTAATGAGAGTCTATCCCAAGAGCTTGGTCCTGCCCATCTGCTCTCCAAGGAGACCCCATCCCACCTTGCTTGGCTCTGGTCTCCCCTCTGAGGAGCAAAGGGACCCCCCTGCACCCTCCTGCCCACCATGGGATGCACCTCAGTCCCACCAGCTCCTGGGGTGCCCCAGGGGACCTGGGACACGGGATCCCCCAAAGGGTTAAGCTGCTCCCCAGCACAGGAAACCTGCAGATTCCCGGGGAGGAAACATGCCATTTATTGTGGGAGAAAAGGTAAGTGAAGTGTTAACGTGATTGCCCGAGGAGCAGAGGTCATCGGCGCATCCTGCTGCAAACTTCCTGAGCAACCTCGCACGAGAAAACAACAACCCGGGGACGGGACATGGTGGGTTTGTTTTTAACTCTGATCACCTTGGACCTACTTTCTCGCTGGCACTCGCGGCTGCTGCAACTGCTGGATCTTGTTTGTTTTGGTTTGTTTTTTAATGTTTCTCCTGTGTGACTGGTTGTATTTTTATGCCCTGGACTGGAGCCGTGGGGGGGAGACGAGGGAAGCAAAATGCAGCTCTGGGGGTTTCAGACTCTTTGTGAGATGCTGCTGCTCTCTTGGAGAAGTTGTGCAGCAGGTGGGACCAGCTCCACGCCAGAGCCAACACAAGGGAAAACCACCGAAACTTCCTGCACTGTCGCATTTTGCTTGTGGCTCTCAGGACATGAGCAAATGGAGCTGGGGGTGGCTGTGGGGGTCACTGCGGGAGCAGACGGACATTTGGGGAAAGCATGAGAGGGGCCAAACTGCTGCATTGCCTTCCCCAGCCCGCAAAAGAGAGAAAATGTGTCTCTGCTGCCTTTTCCAACCCCTGACTCTCATGACAAGTAAGGTTTTTACAGTAGCTGTCCTTCCTGCAAAGAAAAAACCCCAAACATTTAGAGGTATAAAATGCCTGCGATGCTATGCCAAAAATGATGTTTAGACAGAAATGACTCAGAATTTTAAAAACTGAAGTGTGATGCAACTTGTTTTATTTACACACATGCGCAAGAGCAGTCGCAGGTCATGACCAGCACATGCAATTATTTCATTCCGTTCAGCATCGGTGTGCGGTTCCTTAGCACACGCTCGGTAGAAAGCGGAGAGTCCCAGAAGACATCCATCATGAGTTTTTGCTAAACTCTTGGACAAGATTGGGATGAGCTCCAGGTCTGAAGCAAGATGCTCAGCCTGGCAAGCTTTGTTAGAAGCCACAGCGCACACAAACATTTCCATTTCCAGGTCTTGAGGTAAATCCAGATCTCAGAGGTTAGCGAGGGATGCAAACCACCAAGGATGGGTTTCTGCAGAGCTGCCACCTTGACAGGTCTCATGCGCCAGGTGTGCAGCTTCATCTGCCACATCCCCAGACACGGCCTGGAGCTGAGAGCTTGTCCTTCTTGGCAACCAGCAAGAGGATGACTTGGGCATTTTAGAGCAACCATATTTTTGAAAACACGGACCCAACACTCAGCCAGGATCAGCTCAGATCTCACTTTGTGCCATCTTCTCAGTGCTGAAGGACAAATGTCCTGGGTGAGCTTGGGCTGATGCTGGGATGTCATCCCATGCAGAACCAGCAACACAGCAAGTGGATAAACACCTAGGTGTCCATCTGCCAGTGTCCTACTGTCCTCCACAGCCCTGTCCTCCTGTCCCCTTGTGTTTGATTTTCTTTATATACTCTTACCTAAGATGTAAAGTCCAAAGGTCCCAGGGCCCAGGTGGCCCTGAGGATGATTAAAGAGACTTTCAGGCTTCCCAACAGCTACCAGTGGTGGCCAAGTTCAGTGATCTGGGCTGAATTTTAGTTCCTTCTTTTGGCTTTTCTTGGGACTCAGCCAAAAGACCTGTTCCACAGCCACCACCGTCGCGTTTCCTGTGCTCAGTATTTACTTTCTTTGAAGGGCTTGACGAGAGGAGAACACCCACCCACGGCCGTGATTTGGAGCCGCAGGACAGCGGTGCAGCCGTGCGCCCTGGGAGTGATGCGCGGCTCCAGGGGAACGCGATCGATGCCGTGATTAGCTATGCTAAATTGAAATCTTATGATCTTCGGGGTGGTTACATAAAACGCCAATTAGTATGCGGTCTACATTGTTTCATATAAATGTTTTTCATTATATTTTGCTGTCAGCAAATGCTGGTGTGAAACCAGTTTTCATCCCTCATATGGCCACCATGAGGAGGTTGGGAAATGCACTCCCATGGCTGGTGTCTTCCTTTAGACAGATCTGTTACCTTGTTCACCCAGCATTGGTGCAGCATCTTTTCTTTGGGCAGCTGGAGGGACAATTTTGTGTTGGAAAGGACAAGCCTAGAGGTTCAGGGCCTCCTGAAGTTCCCACAGGACCCACCAAGGCCATCCTGACAAGAGCACCCAGCACTTCTGATCTGCTGCCACTGCTCTTCGTTGACTCTTTGTGTCTTATTTTTTATCTCATTGCTGTTTCGATAATGTGCTGAGTCACAGGATCCAAGAAATACTGTGCAAAATAGCTGCAAGGGACTCCTATTTGTTAAGATGTCTGGGATGCTTCCTATTAAATAACAACAAAATGCTGTAATAATAACTTGGCAGCCCTCTGCCTCCGTCGGTCTGATGCTCAGTGCGAGTTTGCTTTCCTAAAATTCCTTTAAGTACCTTGAGAAGCTGCAGGATAGGAAGGAAGGCCACTTCACTCTTGACTTTTCCCTGAATAAATTCTTGTAATGAGCAATTCTCTTGAAGAGAAGGAGAGGATGAGAAATACATCTTTGAATCATGTTAACAGGCAATAGCGTGGGATATTACACATTATATTTCCTGATAACGCACAGACAGGTTATGGATTTTGCAGAGTTGTGGTCTTGGCAAGTCTCACCAGACATATAGGGAAGGGTCAGTAGTGGCTTGTTTATCCTCTTGGGGAAGTCTTACAAAACCGCCCATGTTTAAAAATAAGAAGCAAAAAGTAGGAGACTTACTGCTGGCACACAATTCCCATCAACTTTGCAGCCCTGTTTCATGATCTCAGTTGAAATTCTTTAGTAATGAAACATTCTAATTCATATATATAGTGTCAAAGCCTTAAATGAGTTTGTAGGGGGGTATCTGTAGGCATTATTTTGTTTGCATTATTTATTAAGGACATTTGCCTGCTAGATTTCCCAGCTTTCCTGGGCTCGGTGGCACCAGCTGTCCCTGCTGGAGACCCCTCACGGCAGGACGTGCTCTCCACTGAACTTCACTGCTGGGAAACCTTTCCAAAATATGACATTTTTTTCCCCTGAATTCAGGATGATGGAAGTCGAACCAGATGAAAGATTAAATACATTGTGCTGACTCCAATACATGATTTTTTTTTTTTTTTAAATGAGAAATGCCATGCAGAGGGTTTTTTAAAATGATTTTCATGAGTTACTAATATACTTTGTAAATCTTCTGAACAACCTGATGCTCAGCGGCAGAATTTCAATCCCCTGGCCTTTCAGAGAGTCTCTATTTGCCGCATACTTTGCTTTACTTCTTTTCCTACATCTGCTCTTTAAGAAGTCAAGGGTTTTCATGTTCCCTTCGAGGTCACCTGCATTTTTGTTGATGACCACACCGTGGCCATCGTCTCATCTTGGCAGGATGAGAAGGTGTAAGTAGTGAAAAACCACATGGTTCATTTTGAGAAGCAATTTCATCAGCTGGAAACCAGAGAGGAGGAGATGGCACATCACACTTTTACAGCATAATAACAACACTTCGACGTGATGCACTGATGAATAGAGCAAACTTAATTCCCGATGGGTCCACCCAATTAATTCCAAGAGAGATAAGGGAACATTCCTGTCATTGCACAAAGTCTAGATAAAGGCATCTCTAAAAACCGTGCAGTTCTGGTGACTCTGTTCTAGAAGAATTAAGTTAAACAAGAACTGGTACAGAGAGATGCCTGGAAGCCTCCTCCTCTAACAGGAAAATAGGAGAGGCTGGTTTTGCTCAGCCCTGTACGATGAAGGTTCAAAGCACATAAAGGAACATGATCACATCAAGAGGAGCTGGAGCAACTTCCACATACCCATAGAAGAGGCAAACCAACCAAACATTCAAGATGGAGCTTAATCCCTTTTGAAACAGTTGTTGTGCAATGGCAGGAGCGTACGGACGCAGTGCCACACGCATGCTTGGCTTCACAACTGGCGCAGAAATATCTCTAAAAACAAATACAGTGATTTTCCCTGTCTGAAACTAACGATGAATTCTGGGCTTCAATACAGTGAAGGGGAATTTACCACTGATTTAATATGATTAAGACTTTTTTTCCCCAAGAGTTTGTGTCTGTCTTTTTATATTATCTGGAGGGTCAGCTTGGAGTCCTGAGTCAGGAAAACAGCTAACTTAAATTCAGCCCTATTCGCAGCACAAGTCTTTGGTTTGAATTCAGAGTGATCCATGCATGTGCTTAACATTAAGGCTGGGCTTACAGGCTGTCCTGAATAATCTGCTAAAGTGTATTTTGAGAACTCATTTTTACTTTTTATTACAATAATAACTTCTACGGTGACATGAATTCCAACATGAAGCACCAAGAAATAACATACCCTTCCAAATGGTTTTCCCCTTTACACTGTTATTACAATACATATTAGGAGAGCAGCGTATTATAAGACAAAGCACTTTCCAGAAGGCATATTTTTCTCAACCTCACTGCAGCACAGCAGTTACTTTATAGTCAAAGATTAATTGTATTACTGAGTCTGCTTCTGTGAATTGTAGTCAAATGGATCATTAAAAGAGAAGGACAGCAGGGACCACTGCTTGGGTATTGCTTCCAAAGGGCCCAGCTCTTGGAGGTGCTGAGCTCCTGGAGCTTAGGTTGGCCTTTCTTTCCCCATTTCCTTTTCAAATTTCATACTGGTGCTCCATAAAATGGTGTGTTTGAAAAACTGTCCTGCTGCAATTCCGACAGTATATTGCATTACTCCCAGAGCAGAGCTACCAAAGGTACTAAGCCTGGGATTATAATGAGTGGCCAGTCGTGTAGGATATGGAGACATCTAATAATTCCCTCTGTGCTTATTGGTAATTACTGCCTAAACCCTAAATAGCAACGTCAGATGCAATACAAATCATACCCATAAGCCTTGATGGGGAGATAGGAAAAACCCCAGACGTATTATTCTGTGCAATAAAAACAAGGAAGGTAGAAGACAACTCAGAATCCACTCAGTGTAGGTCCATGTCTCTACTGCTTCTCCAGCTGCTGCGAAGTTGGTTATAGGATGGGACAAGTGATGGATCTTGCGAGAGGATGCAGGAGAAGAGAAAGGAGTGATGCTCCTCTTGCATCACTCGGGCTCTGCACCCAGGCAATTCCTCTTGAATCATGCCAGCTTTTAGACCAAATTTGCTTTAGCCATGAAGAAGAAGGCAGATTTCTTGAAGACTAAGCTAAGAGGAAAAGTCAAACAGTTACTCTGAGACTGATGTTTCATCTCAGAGTTACCAGGGCTCTGACAACATGAGACGCATCTTTGCAGGAAGGAGATGATGAACTCTGGCTTAGTCACACTCCCCTCTCAGCTCCTTGTCTTCAGGGGAGAGGAATGATGACAAGATTTCCACTTAAAATTAATCTGAAAAAGGCAAAACAAAACTCAAACTCAGCTAATTTTATCTGTGGTTTAAAAAAGAAACAACAACCAAAAAACCAAAAACAATGGGAGAAATGAGCAATATATCTGCCAAATAAAATAATTCACTCACTCGCTCATATTAGTCAGGAGAGAAGTAAACTTTTAGAAGGCCTCACAGTAAAACAGACTCCCAAGCATAGATAGAAAACAATGAGTCAAAATCCCTGCCTGAGCTCCTTGAACTGCTCTGCATTTTCTTGGGAAAACAGCACGTTGCTGCAAAACGGTACCGATGCCCCCAGGATCTGGGAATAGCGACAGTTATTCAGCCCGTTCCGTTAATGCAAACTCCACAGGAGATGCAGTAATTGAGCCAATTTGCTGTGTGGGTTTGCAGTTGTTTGTGCCGTATCTCCGCACTGCAGCAGCTTCTGGAACCCGCCGTGAGTCACGTCTGCAGGTGGGGACAAGCAGGAGGGTACCCAAGAGTAAACCTGAGGACTGGTGGGGGGCACAGGAGACACAACTCGTGCCCTCCCTGCCAGCCTTGGCTTATTTTTCCAAAAATGAGGAAGTTTCTGGGCTGGAAAGAGCAAAGAGTGGTGATCTGTGGAGCATCACCAGCCCCCAGCAAGGAGATATCAGCAAGGAGAAACAGCTTGTGTGCAGCAGGTGAGTGAGGAGTGGACACAGCTGCCACCCAGGAGCACCCCTGCAAATCGTTTTGCATTGGGTGATTTTGCATTCTGGGTGATTTTTCATGCAGCATTCCTCCCGCACCCACCCCGATTCCCCCAGACCCCCACAGCATCAGGACCACGTCACCGCTGCTCCCGTTCCCCGTGTCAAACATCAGACCCCGACACGGCTGGACATTTTCCAGATGGCAGCTCTTCACAGGGGGGAACCCAAAAAATGCTCCCACATCGCTTTCTGGTGCACATTACCCCAGCCTAAATTTCATTTATTTCCATCTCAAAGACCCCGTTTTTGAGATCTTCATGGCCTTCTGCTTGTTGCTTTATATATTTTGGCATGTGCCTGCTCATGTTACAACAGAGAAGCTGTTTGTGCCTCTGCAGGCATATTTTGTAGGTGCAACTTAAGCAAAACTTTTGATGTGTTGGGCTTAGAGGTCACCCGAGGAATTTCAGTGTTTGTCATTAGGAATATGGGCCAAGTCCTACTCACCTCTGAAAATAACCTCTTTGAAGTCAGGAGAAGCACTCAGGAGCACAAGGGAAAGCATTTGGGCAGGAGAACATAAAGGTAAATTTCACATCGTGACCTTTTTATTCTTATTTTTTAAAAATATATTGTCTTACGGAAGTTTTCCCTCTCTCCTTTGCTCCCCTGAATTTGACACCAATGCTGGTCAGATTAAAAGTCAGACACCCAACAAGCACTGGAAAACTCGTCTGATAGAGTCCAAAGGGCTGGAAAACCTAATTTCTTTACTAAGTGCTGAATATAAGGTGAGTTTATGCAACTGCATCCTTCAGGGCATTGGGAAGGTGCTGAAAACACAGTTACAAGCAGCTTTGTTTTCTGGGATAAAATTCAGATAGTGAGAATACAACAAATAGAGAGAGAGAAAAAATCCCCAGAGAAGCTGGCAGAACCTTTGTAAAGAGGGTAACAGATGCCCCCAAAGAGGAAATTACAACATGTGGCAGCTGTGGTTTTTTGGTTAAGCAACTTTTCGCAAAAGTTCAAAGCATCTGGGGAAAGTAACTGGTAACAGGGTGAGACATTTATGGAGCCCACACATGGCAATATTTTTGTATAAAATTAGCAAAAAATCATTATATCCCTAGCTGAGGAGATTAGTTCCTACAAGTTTGCATTCTTTGAAGAGCAATCATATTTTGACTTTGTAAACTGGAAGAACTGAGTAATTTCTTGGATTAACTGATCAAAAGCATTGTAGTATGTAAAAAACAGTCCATGCAGGGCTGCCAGGCTTTGTTTCTCAGAGCATTCGGGTAACGAGTTGATTTGACATTAGCAGAATGACTGAAACCCCATTGCCTGGATCTAAAGGGTGGATGCAGAAAGACCAGGCAGTTAATCAAAGCTTTCAACTTTTTGTTTGTTTGGTTTGGTTGTTTGTTGTTTTTTTGTTTGTTTTTTTTTAATATGGGGAAAATATTGCTTATGCAAGTTGTTGGATTGATAAATTTGGGAGAAAAGCTTTGCATGAATTCACAGTGAATGGCATGGCATGGCCACTGCCTGGACTCAGCTATCCAACCTCCTATGTGCTGGACATATTTACATATATACGTGTGTATATATATATAAGGTCCTAGAAATGTCCTTTACAGCCATGGAGAGGACAGTCTGCAGCAGTTCACACTGCAGGTTTGTATTTATTCCCTCTTTTTACAGCACTCTTGTCTTTTTGTGCTTTGTGTTTTGGTGAGAGAGCCAGAAGAGACCCTGGGCATCTGCTGTCAGAGCCGCCACATGATGGAGAAAGAGGAAAGGCTCAGGTCTGGAAATGCTTTGTTTAGAGCTAATAAATCCCTAAATAGATGGTTAATATTGCTGGAGCTCCGGGAGGCTGTGCCCACCTGCAGCAATAGCAGCTCGAGGTTTTTCCCTCACTGGTTCCCTCCCCTCCTGCTTCTCCAGCACGTGCTGAGAGCCGCCTCGGGGAAATGATGCTCCTTAAAATTAAACCGAAATGTTATTTCGCTGCTCGGTTGTTTGAAAGGCAGGTGGATTCCCAGCCTGGTCGGCCGTTCAATCGCGTGGCCGGCTCTGCTGGAGCGGGAAGGAGCCTCGCTCGGCGGCAGGAGGGCGAGAGGAGAGGAGAGGAGAGGAGAGGAGAGGAGAGGAGAGGAGAGGAGAGGAGAGGAGAGGAGAGGAGAGGAGAGGAGAGGAGAGGAGAGGAGAGGAGAGGAGAGGAGAGGAGAGGAGAGGAGAGGAGAGGAGGGGACCCCACATCATCCCTGACCACTTTGTTGGGTGAAACCCCGCTCTGGGGCATCTCCAGCCGGTTTGTTTTTGACCATCATTCACCTCACCCCAAGCGTGCACCACGTGTGTAGTGGTGACACTGTAACAGCAACTGTTAGAATCAATTAAAACACACGTGGATCCTTTTGCAATCATTATGGTCCAGCAGAGATGTCTCTGCAGAGAGCAGCCTGTTTATCACATTTGTTTATTTTGGATCTTCTGTGAGGCTTTGGATTTTCATCCCCAAATCTCTGATGTACCCACTCTATGTTCCCAAACTGATTAACCCTTTTGCCAATGAGGCAGGGCAAAACACCCAGCAGGTATTAGTATTTCTCACTATGCAAAGGGATGAGCAAACACCAAATGTGCTTTCCCAGCACCTTCTCCTCCTGGTTTGCCCATCCCTGGTGCACACTGGCCACCCCTGTGGCTCACTCAAGGGTGACGGTGACACGTGGGTCCCCCCAGCCCAGGTAGACACATTTCCAGTAGGCAGAGGTGCTGGAGGAAGCCGCAGTCACGCGAGCGGCGTGTGGTTTGAGGAGCAAGCGCCAACATCTCTCACTCTCCCTGTCCCAGCGTTGCTCCGGGGGCAACCTGATCTGCCTTTAATCTCCTCTGACCACAGGACAAGTGGTTTGAATAAAAATCCTGCACGACTGAGTCACTCTGTTTCTGGCTTTTAGATGATATACTGAGGAGCGATGGTTTACTTTGCCTGAGTAACAAAATGAATGCGAGACAAACATTTTTGTTATGTGGTAACTAAGAAAAAAAAAATAGACACATAGAGAAATTTGGGCGGGATGTTTGTGCGTGATAAAAGGAGAATCACAGGGAAGGAAGGAGTCGCTTTTCTTGGAACAGCAGGTAAAAGTAACAACAGGTAAACAGCTCTCATTTAGTTGTCTTTTGAGGGCAGAGACCAGATTCCCTACGTGTGGCTGGGCACGGTGCGGGCAGCGCGGGGCTGAGCGATGCGATCGCGGGGAAGAGCAGGACCAGGATGTCCTGGGCTGTGCGGGGAAGAGCCGACTGCAGCTCCGGCTGCAGCTCAGTGCAGGAGGCACCGACATGCATCTCTGTTCAAGGAGTTTGCCTCGGGCTAGGACAGACAGACACAGGGATGCAGCCCGGTTTGCTGAGGGTACCCATTAAAACCGGTCTCTGCTCCTGCTTGGGCTGTGCTTTGCAATAAAACGTGTAGTGAGAGACTCTACTCTGACTATTCACCATAATCTGCTTCTTGTCCAGGACTTGATGCCACCAAAAAATACCCGTCAGAGCTGCGCAATTGTTCTTGGCTGGGGGGTCGAAGTGCTTGTATCTCATCATCCTGAGCTCCATGGGAATATGTGAATATAAGCACAAATGCAGGCTTTCCAAGGGTGACGTTTACATCCAGCAGTGTGGGTTTCACACATCAGAAGCCGATAGTGCCTATAGGAAAATCTGTGCCTTTTTCATTCTTTTCCTTTTAATGAGAAAAATTCTAACAATTTTTGATAAGCTTTAGGACCTGTAAGGTAATATCCTGGTATGCGTGAGAATAACAAGAAACTCCCACTGACTTTCTGGGGCACAGAATAGTTTTCACATCAGGCAATATTTTTGCAAGGAAGGATTTGCCATCGCTGCTCAGGAACACCTGGCTCTGTCCTTCTGCCAATAGCTTACACCTCGTAGAGATGATCATCAAACCATCTCCCGGTCCTGCAGGTCTGAACGTCCTTCCTGGCTCCCTGCAAAAGAGATCAGCAGGTGAGCCTTGAGATCTCATCACCTTTGTCTTACCACATGTGGCTGCAAAGTATTTTTAGGGTCACTTCTCTGTTGCGTCTCATCACAACCCTGGTGCGTTTTGTTGGGGAACACGTTGCTAACGCCTGACGCTGCACCACGGCTGGTGCACTTTGAAGTGGGAATTTTGGTGCTTTTACAGTAAGCAGTGCAAGAAGAAGAATGTTCCGCTTTGATGTTTATTAGTTATGAGCATTGCTGGCCCCTTTTGGAGCTGATTTCATGCATGGTCCCCTTTAAGAATCGGAAATACATTTTACCAACATTTCAAGTGTTATGAAATGCAGCATTTGGTGGGAAAGAAAAAGACAAATGAGAAAAATATGGTACTTTTTTGTTCTCTGAAAGAAGTTAGAGCTAGAAAAAATCAACTATGTGCAAACTTGACGTGATTAGCTATTACCCTACAATGTTTGCAGCTCTCTGTGTCAGGAAGCAGAGGCTTTCCATGATTTTTCAGCTCTTACACAGGACCGTAGTCCATACTTTGCAGACATAGGACACGCTTATGGATATTTCTTTTACAGTGTTTTGGGGTCACAAACAAAACAAAGTCAGCAAAGACCATGAGATCCCTATGTACTTCCCTTTATTGTCTTTGGATTATATTTTTGAAGGTGAGTCAGTGTTTATCGATATAAAAATATAAGAAACAATGCACTATCAGAGTCGTATATTTTCCCATGTGTTCATTGTCCCTTCACTTGCTGCAAAATCCATGTGATGAGGAATTAATGAGCGGACACCTGTTTTCTTGGCAGAGCCCGTGTTTTATTTTTAAATGTTAAGCAGCCTCTGCAAGTGGTTGCAAAGGCAAAAAACCCAAACTTTGCCCTCACAGATGGGAAAAGGAGATGTTTGCTGAGCAAAGGGCAGCTCAGTTTTGCACAGCCTTGATGGATCATTCAGAAAACCCAGGCTGGCCACAAAGCCGGACTCTGCTTTGTACTGAGCAGCTTCTTCCGAGCCTTCTCTGGTTTGTGTCTGTTTAGCAGCCACCCAGGCATGTTAATTTGGGATAAGCCTTCCCAAAGAGCTGATGCAAGTGGGGTACTAACGTTTCATTAACCTGCAAGACAGGAAAAGGCACATCGGGATGCTAAATGCAGTAGTTAAGTTTTGCATAAAACACCCATCTGCTTTGCAGGGCTTATTGTCTCCATCTAGTATTTATTTCCTCACTCATTAACTGCTCCAGTAGCCCAGGACACCGAAATCTTGCAGACAGATTTCTAATCCGAGAAGCTCTTTGCCGTTAATACAAGATCTCGGATGTGCTTTGAGCAACCGCCCTTTTCTCCGCTATTCTTCAGACCTCCTGGAAGCACATACTCGATGTTGCAAGGTTGTGTTTACACTCAGAAAATACACAGGGAAATGGTTTTTGTGAGGCAGCATTGGCCAGAATCAGTAACAGCCACACCGGGGAATCCAAAAATAGCTGTAGGAGGGAGCAAAAGAGAAGTGGTGATGTCTCTTGAAATTCCTTTAAAGTTGATCTGTCAAGCTGAGATGCCTCCTGGAAGATGATCCTACTGCAAGACCATCTGACCTGGGGAGAAAGGAGACTCTGAATCACACAGAAGGTTGAGTTCATACCCACAGTGATCTCTTCTTAAGCCTGAATTTGTCAGCCAGTGGGGGAAACAAACTCTCCATCTATGTCTTGCTGTCTCCCTACCTTTGATGTGTGGCAGACAGGGAGATAAACCAAGCTAAAAGAGGTAATTTGCAAGAGAATTGCAAAGCTAAAAGGTGACAATAATCCTATATTGGAGCAATTTGTATCACATGTAGCCTGGAAATCATATCAGCTTCCTAGAAGTGAATAATCCATCACAGAATCACAGAATGTTACGGATTGGAAGGGACCTCAGGAGAGAAATAGCAACAGGCTCTGATGCAGTATCTGCCAGGCTTTGGTAAATGTAACGTTCTTCGTTTAATTCAGAATTATCTTGCAGTCCAAGGGCTCCGGACTGATCACCCGACTTCTTTGGGGGTGGTTTGGTTTGTTTCTTTGTTTTGGCAGGCAGTGAAGCCATGAAGCCTGAACACAGGGAGCAAATATTCCCCATGTTACACACAGATGGATTTAACAGCCCTCCTCTTTTTCACGTGTAAGCGTTCATATGGAAGAAATCCAACTTTATGACAAATTTCAGTAGTTTCTAGCCAAACAGGGATCCTCTCCAGGGACATGAAATTTGTGGGTGAACAATTTTCATCAGATTTGCATAGCAGACCTGGAATTAGAGGCAGAAATAATGAATCACAGCATCAGAAAGGCTTCTCTAGATACCAGCTGAGGGTCTCCAACCCCAGCTCCTGGTGGGGCCAATGGAGTCCTGCCAAGAGGGTCTTCTGCTGCTGGTGACCATGGACCTCTCCTGAGGAGCAGGCTGGTCTTGACTCCATGGAAACCCGTCAGAAATTGGAGTTCTTAGTACCTTGCAGGTCTGGGGCTTCTGCTGGAGCCTACAGGCTTGATCTAGATGGAAAACAAGAGGCACCTGTGTGGTGGAAACCCACTGTCTCAGATAAATTCCCATATATGAGGAACTACAAAAGAATACCCATTTCTTGCTACGATTTTAGCAAGCATAGCAGGTGCACAGTGATTTCAGAGACATATTTTCCTCTCCTGGATAGTTTTTCTTCCTTTCTTAAAGATGCATAAAAATGCACAATGATGAGTAAGCCAAAGCATCAGTTCTCATCTTAAACAACAACGATCTTACTTTTGTAGAATTACCCTTAGTTTTAATAAAAAGCAGAAAATATGGGACATACTGGCAGAATAACCTCAAAACAGAATGTTCTTCAAGTTTCCATTGAGTGTCAGCTGCTCTTTAATTAGGAACCAGAGGGACATTGAAGAATCTTGCTAATTATGAACACACCATAAAAATGTAAACACTGTGTCCCAGTTTTATAATGGCAACACCTTACTGTGGATGCAAAAGTGAGCCTGGATTGGCTAATGAATGGAAAAATCATGGGATTTTTCTTGAACAGCTCACGAAGAGGCATCTGCAGTTATAAAATCAACTATTTCCTTTGGAAAAGGAATGAAAATATTTGACAAAAATACCTTCAAGGTTGAGAGGTTGTTGTTTTTTTTTTTTTTAATATATCCCAGGAACAATCAAGATCTGCAGTTTGTGAAAAAGAAATCATAAATCAAGGTGGTTTTACTGAAACCCACCGTACTTTCAGCATTTTATGATGCCTGAAATCTTCTTCATTCCAACTTCTTTTGTTTGCTGTTCCTGCTTTTTGAAGCAGTTGGGAAGTGAGTGAGATCTACTTGCTGCAGTGAAAAACCTGCAAAAAGAAGCAATTTGCTGAGATCTTTGTTAGGCAATTCGACTTTAGTCCAATAGCCTCTCTTCTCTATTTCTCTGTCATTAAGGCAAATACTGAGCTCTGCTCAAGTTTGTGCTCTGGATAACAAGAAGAGAAGCAGGGAAGGTAACTGAGGCGGTTAAGACCAACAATTTAAGCTCTAAGTGTTTTCTGATTTCAGTCTCTCAATTTTTGGAATCCAAACTGACCTCTCGCAAGCTTGATTTTCAGAAATGCTTGACAATGCTTGAATTGCTTGGAAAATGAAGGTGGTCAGCAAAAACACACCCAAACAGTGTCTCATTGGGCACAAAATTCACATTGGAGTTCCCCATCTCTCGTTTACCAAAGGAACTGGTAACCTGATGTTTGTGTCATAAGGTATTTTTAACTATTGTGCCTTTTTTGTCTTGAGAATATACAAAATAATTGAGAAGGAAGTTTCAGTGTTGCTGAAACATGTTTTTCCATTATTATTAAAGCACATGAGGGGGTTGACACCTACTCTTGGACTCATTCCCAGTGATGTGGAACATGGCAAGCTCTCCCAAATCCTGATGCAGCTACATGGAGGTGGCTGCCAGGCGGGCAGTACTTCTTGTGTATGACTTTGTGTCCATCACCACTCACCTGCTGGACTGTGACAGCTGAATAAATTAGCCAGAAATAGCTATTCCCAAATATTTTACTGTCAGCATTTGGTCCCATCACGGTAGCGCAGTGATTGACAGCAAAGCCTCTGCTACACCAAGGCTGAAGCAGAGAAGTTAACAGGAGGCAAAGGCAAACGCAAAGTACGAGCTAATTCAGAATAAAAGGGATTCCCAAGAGGTCAGGAGATGGCTTTGAACAGGTTCAGTCATTAAATGGACGGAGGGTTGATTGATGACTCTGCATCACTCGCTGGAGCGAGATGAGCGCATTACATTGTCAGCGTGGGTTGCAGCGGATCAGCTCGAGGACGACCGTCTGCCAAAAAGATGAAGGAAGTTCATAAATTACCCCAGAGTTATGGAAACAGATCCTTTCTGCAGAGGGACCCGGGGAGCCGCAGCGTCCCTGGGTAGCCCATCTGTATCCCATAAAGAAATGGATACCTGTAATTAGTGCCATGAGTTATCACGACCACGCACAGTGTACATACGTCTCCATCCGAGAGGATGGTGCTTTGCGAATGGAAATAACCAAGACGGCTGAAAGTACAGTTTCACTGGAAGGTTTCCAGTCAAGATGTTTGAGGCAGGAGCTTGCTGTTGCCAGGATGGGAGAAATCTAAGATTCGGAGCTGATTGCATTTCCAAGAAACAAAACAGGGAAACTTGGATGCCGCTGTGGAGTAGGTGCACTGGAGTTCATACCCCGCAACCTCACGATGGGCTTTATTTATGGCTTCTAGGTGCTCCAGTGAGGTGCCAAAGTGCCAGTCGGACACCAGATATCTTGAGAAAATAGGATTTTGTTTGCATTCTTCAAAGCTGTGAGGCTGAATGGGATCTGTTTTCCCTCCCTGTGCTCCCTGCCTTGCTCTTGCTGAGACTTCAACAAAAGGGCAAGGAGGCCACTGCAGAGTAAATGAGGCCTTTAATTTACCATAAAAAAGAAGATGACTGGCTGTTAAGGTTTTATCGGATTACAATAAAGGCTCTTTGCACTCGGGAGACTGTGGTTTGATTCCCGGCATTGCTGGCAGGGCTGGAAAATCATAACCACAGATTATAGCAATAAGCTTCCAAATTTCCATATCCCTGCCAAGGGTGCTGCTCCCCGGCGTGTCCTGTCCCGGCCTCGCACCGGTGGGGTCGGAATCTGCAACGTCCCCCTGGGGATGGACCTTCCACCAGGATCCAGGTCTCTGGGGGCATCTCTAGGCAAGGTGGGGGATCCAGCCTGAGACCTTTCCAACCGCGAGATGGGAACAGGAGCAAGGCCACACCAAGCTATCTGTTTAATTATCCAGGAAAAGTTTAAAAATAAAATAAGCTACCTTCCCCAGTATGACTTTCTGCTATAACATTTCAGATAAGTCTCCTTCCTTCCACCCAGCAGCCACTATCACAGAGTGAGGTAAGAGAAGCAGATGATGATAAATGAAATTCCCCCTCCGTGAACAAACCTTGTATTTTTGTTTCTTTGTTTGTTTTGTTTTTCCAGGCTTAAATTTCATTAGGAAAATAATTTTATTAAAATAACACATCTTCTTTCAGCACAGAGACTGCTGGCATTCTGTTTATCAGCTCGCGGAGGCAGCGGCAGGCAGCCCTGTGCTGAAAGGAATATGCAAGGAAAGAGTTCAACTGGTGCTGTGCATTTGCTACCTGGAAGACACGTCTGCATTTGAACCTGTTTTACAGACATTGCACCTTTTTTCTTCAACCCTTTCTTGCGGTGGGTACATATAACAACATAACGCTCTTGTTTGTACACAGATGTGCAACTCACTCGTGTTTGCAGCATGTGGCTCAACATCAGTTTTTTCTCTTTCTTGGGTTTTGAGTATCATCTCCAAGGGTGGGAATCCCACAGCCTCTCTGGGCAACCTCTTTGCAATCAGCATGTCCAAAATCCATTCAAATAATGAGCAACAAGAAGCCAAGAGTAAAGAGATAAAGCTTAGTCTCCTTGAAAAGTTGCTTTACTAGTGATGGCCTCTTTGGTTGGATGCGCAGAGCATGGATGGAGCCTTCGGAGGGAAATACCTTCTCCTGGGTCAAAAGAACAGGGTCCTCCGACTGGATTAAGAAAAATATTGTGGCCGGTTTCTCTCTCCTGCATCCTCCAAGGCCAACGGAGCATTTAGTCCTTTTTTTGCAAACCAGAGAATATGCAAAGCTCTGAAGTCAAATTTTCCACAGGAACAATCCAGAAAAATATTTTCTATAGATAAAACTGATTACTTTCATTATAGCTTTCTAAGTTTTCTTTCTATAATGTAATATACGTAATATATAAAAAATATTAGAGAAAATACAATAAAACTCAAAAATTCAAAACAACAGCCATTTCGAAAAGGAAACTCTAAACATTTTGTTCCGAAATAGTCAAAACAGAATATTTTGACATTGTCAGGATTTTTTCCCTCAGGTTCTCTTCCAAAACAAAATTCCAGAGGAGAAGAAAGAAAAGGGCAATGTTTTGTTAAGCATTTCTATTGAACTTCCACTTCAGCCTTGCAGAATCCAGCAGAATTTGGGCTTTTTGTAGCAACTTTTGCAGTCAGCACTTCTGTACACGGACACGCATCAGGTACAGAACCAAAGCCCATGTATTTGGATTTGATAGGTGCTTTTATGTTTTTGTATGTAAATAAACTAGATATCAATTAATCAGATTAGAAACCTTGCTGGAGTCAGTCTGTAATTGGCAATGAACTTTCTTTTAATTTTCATTTGGCTACTGCTGAAGCAGGACAAGAGAATCAGTGGATGATCAGATTAATATTAATGAGCATAATTATCTCTCTGTTCCAAGTATAGCAGCTTAGTAACGCTAATTTTCTTGGTAACTGATGAAGCTCATGGAGCAGATTTACACCTGGGTGGGAAAACAACAGAATTTAAGAGAAAATAATTTAAAATGGTCTTCAATTTCAACATGAAAATATACATGTATATACATGTGTTATCCTAACGGGGGCTCTTCCTTGAGCTGGACTTATTTAGCCTCCCTGCAGATAGCACTTAAAGGACTTGCAAGATCTGCAAAACTTTTCCAGGAATGGCTCCACAAACTGTCGTCTATTATTGTCACATTAGGGTTGCGAATGGAGCATCGCCAGGGGCAGGCTCACGATATAGCAGAAAATTCCACCCAATGAGTGGCAGGCTATAAGAAAAACAATATCGATGTATTTTCCTCTATTTGTGGTTTCTTTTGTCCACAGAGTGTTTTTTTGTCTCTCAGTGACGTCAAAGCAAAATTATCTTGCAAAACGACAACTGGAAAATAACCCTGAGAATATATTGGATTTCCTACCTAGTAATTAACTAACTTGAGCTTAATGGAATGTATTATATATTTTACTAAGGCTACAGGAGATTAGTGAAACAAAAGTAATATTTTCTTTCGTTTTGATTGCAACGCTCGAGGCAAAGGCAGCTTAATATTTCACAATTAAGTGTTTTTTGCATTGCTAAAGTATCTTTGCGCTCAAATATGTCACAGCGTCCTCATCGGAGGTGACAACTGCACTGTGTGTCACTGTCAGTGACACACATCGTGTCCTTTAAAAGAGCAATTCACCTTCTGGGTTGCAGCAGTCGCCAGGACTCCGTCACTAATTCAGATCACTTTAATTCTTCTCTTCTCCTCGATGATTCATTTCTGTAAAATGGGCACGTTCTCAAGTACGGCATTTTGTTACAAGTTGCCATTTATGACTTTCTATAGCAAAAAAAGTGATGCGGTTTTCACAGAATTCACTGTATCTTTGAGACTGTCTCGCAGAAAGAAGAATACGAATCTCAGCGTATGCTCCATTGTGTAATATCGGATGGAGCAGGTTTTACTCAGATTGTCTACGACAAACTCAAACAACAATGGACATGTTTTCTTCCTCTATAAAATAGGGTGTTTTTGTTACTTTAGACTATTAGGTGCTGTGCAGGAATGGATAAGAGCGGAGTCTCAAACCCAAATTCTAAAAGCTCGATCGAGGCTCTTTTTTTGTGGTTGTTGACAATGTATTTCAGGGATGAGGGAAAAAACCCACTCTTCTGCCTTATTTATACCTTGCTCCTAAGGAACATCCACCTGGAGCTAGGGAGCACAGTATTGACATGGATTTGGTGGCCTAAAATGTATTTCTACTCTTATTTTGGACATGATCTACTTCTTCTTCTTCCTCTTATTTGTCCATCTGAGCCCACGGTCACCATGGGGAAAATTAAACTTCCATTTCCTGTGCATCTTCCCAGATTTAGTGAAAATATCCTTCCATCTACAGCCAGTAAAACAAGACTTTGTCATCATTTGCTCTGGGCTCCTCAAAACAGATTTTTTGTTTCTTGGAAAAGATTTAGTTTTCCAGGCAGGCATTTTTTCATTATTTCAGCGAAGCACCAATGTGTTTTAATAAAATTCAATAAAGTGTATATATGTCAGGGAAGATTTAATGTTGATAGTGGTATTGTGCTTTGGAGATTCAATTATCCTTCGGTGAAAAAGACACGAACGTTACTGAGCACATGAGTGAAAAAGGAGCGTTAAAAAAAAATCAGCTTTATCCAGCCAAAGTGGAAATCAGGTGAATAAATAAGAATATTGTTTAGCCACGGGAGAGACGACACGTGTTCTGCACTGCAAAGAGACCTTCCCGTCCAACAGACAGCAGTGTTGTGAGATCTGTGGAACAAGTGTTTTCTTGCTCGTACATCAGCAAAAGCAGATGTTCAACCTGCCAAAACCAGTAGAGTTGACGTTACATCTGCCGAGGAGCCGGCTGTTCAAATCAACAGGGTTTCGTCTGATGTGAAGTTTGTAACTGGAACAACGTGACCAATGTTGGTATGTCGGTGTGGGAAGGTCCGTCACTGCTTTGTATCTTCATGGGGCTTTCCAGAGCGCATTGTACTCACAAACTCCTACCCAGGCCTTGCTAAAACCAGTGACAAATGGGATTTAAGTAGCCAGTAGACCTTGAGTTGGCTTCTTCTATTCTGGGTGAGCCTCAGCCCAGCGGAACGCGTTATTTTGCATCGCTCGTTGGTGAGTTCTCACTTCCTACATTTGACTCCAATCATGGGAATTTGCTCAGAATTCTGGGCTTTGTGGTAAATCCACACTCAAGGTCAGGTTTTTTGAGAGTGTCCTTGGTCTCAGCCAGCATATCCATGAACCTGGTGTCAGCTTTGCATTTGTAAGAAGACCGGAAAGTGGGAAAACAGTTTGCAAAGCTCTGCTGAGCGCTCTTCCCTGAGCAGCTGCTGTCGTGGGCAGCTGAGGAGGTGAGGGGAACTGAATCCAGAGTGAAGGAAACCAAGTTTTACAACCCATTCAGAAGAAGTCGCTTATTTAATGGAAAGATTTGTCTACGTTATTTTGGATGTTATGGTTTATGCATCAAGTGCAAAATTACTCTTTCAAAGCTCTGGCATGAGGATCAGTTTGAGTACTGTGTTTAAAAAAAAAGGTAAAAAACACAACCAAAAAACAACCCCAAAACTTCCTCTTCCCCCACTATTATCCCCTGGGCAAATTAGTGTAAAAGGGACATTATGAAGCTGTATCCCGTCTGCCTGTGCTTACTGAGTGCTACAAAGGAAGGCCATCACGCTTTCCCCGCTATATCCTTGCTTTGGATAGCAAAAATCATTTGCTCTGCAGAAATCACAGCTTAGCAAACCACAGCCTGTGTCTGTGTCTGGTTTAAATTAATGCACAGGCCCTCAAAAACTGAGGGGTTCTCTCATTATTGAGGATGGCAGACAAAGTCAGGGAGACTTTGGTTTCTTTATCAAGAGAAAGCAGTGTGCAATGAAATGAAAATTAATTTTTCTAAAGGGCCCCTCGGAGGGAAAAATCATTGCAAGTTAAGTGATTAAAAGATGGGTCAGAACCATGCCAGCCTGCCCGGTTATCCTCAGTGTGCAGGTAGAGATAGAAACATTTCATACTGTGTGAAGCAGTATGGGTGAGCGCTGCATGTTGCCTCTGTCTCAGCGCATCTGGAAAAGGGAGATCTCCTCTCCAGTGCTGAGTGACAACTTACAACCTGTTTCTTTCCAGTCAACCTGGAAAATGTCCACTCGGATTTCAAGGGGGAGGAAATATAAAGTATTTTCTCATCAAGCTTGGCATTATCTCTTTAGCAGGCAGGCCTCTCTCCTCCTGTACTGTATTTTTCCATTGTGTTGAATCAAACTTTATCTTCAACTCTGCTTGCCCATTCTAATAATAACGAGGTGGCGTTCAAAGCGTGACTTCGCAAGTGATTCATTTCCTCAATACCGCTGATTGGGACTTTGCACCACTTCAAAGGTAGGCAGCAATTCGGCTTTTTAACACATTAGAGATAACATTTCTTTTGCATTGGGATGAACTCATTATGGGCTTTAGGACCGGGACCTGATTATTTGCAGACACACAGTGCTACTCTTCTGCTGATAGGAATGGAGAGATGAGGCAAAGTAATAGATTGGGTAAGAACTCATTAAGTGTTGGGGCAGAACAATAGGCTCTTCCAGCCTTTAACTCCTTAGATTCGTCTGGATCTTTCAATCTCAGCATCCTCCAGCCACTGGAGACTAAAACAACAATGAACTGAATGCAGAAAAAAAAGCCAGGCAATTATTTTGCTTTGGTAAAAATGTAATGGAATTCACAAAGTCAGAGGAAGATAACGCTGCAAGGAGGAAACTGGGTCACGGAGATTCTGATGATGCTCCAAGGTGATGCTCCAAAAGGCAGCGGCACATGCCTGCTCCCCATGGCCTCAGCTGTGGGCTGCACACCCAGACCAGCAAAGAGGGGGGACTTTGTTTCTAAATTGTTGTTTCTTGCAGGTGAATTCCTAAGCCATCTGCAGAAAATTTTCCCTTCATGGCCAGGAACATGTGGCGCAAGGGTTGGTGGGGGTGAGTACTTTGATTCCCCACTGTCTCCCCAGGGCTGAACAAAACCCTTGATCGAGAGGGCTCTGGACTTTGCAAGAAAAGAGGGTTTGGGGCTTTTGTGTGTGTATTTTCCTTTTCTTTCCATCATACTAATGAAATTTGCAGACACAGAGAGGAAACTGAGAGTTATTTATAGGAGTGAGAGGAATGTGAGGTCTAATTGTGCTTAGTCTATTGCTAAGTATGTAATCTGTTTGCTATTAAATTTTACAGTCTTGCAGCAATATACATAGGTTCTATTGTGGGTTTTTCTTTCTTTTAAGAGGAACATATACATTCGATGAAGAAAAAATATCAGGCTCTGGTGCTTGCAAGCTTTAAGAACAAGTGGCACAAGTCAGCGTTTTAAATGAGGCGGGGCATTTTTAGCATTCTTTTTCCTTTGATAATCTTTTTACACTTGTCAGGTTTCTGTGTCCCTGTCCATGATGCGCTGAGGTTACCTCTTCCCTGGCTGTTTCCACGGGAGGTGGTGAGTCCCACTGCATACACAGGACGAGGGTTTAGCAAACCCACCTGGGCAGGTAATTGCTTCCCTTAGCACTGATTTCAGCATTGAGATGCTGATGATAACTGGGTGAAACACTGTAGAAATGCAAAAGCAGTGAATCCTTGCATTTTTGTATGTTGTTTTACAGAGAGCCCTCTCCGGCTCTCCCACAACCCCATTCCCACCTGCGAGAGGTGCGAGGCTGCTGCAGACACCTTATTGTGTGTCCTTTGCTCTTCCCAGGCACAGGTGACAAGCCGAGGCAGTGGGAGCAGGGCCAGGGGTGCCATTACTGAGCGGGGACAGCAGCTCTGCAAAGCTCAGCCTGGAGCAGGGGCTTAGCCTGGGGACCTGAGCTGCTGAGCTAAGCGCCATTCCTGATGGAAAAAGAGGAAAAGTCAGGCATGCAACCCGATACAACTGCTAATATCTACCCGGCAAAAGTCAAGCACTCAGACGGCTCTGGATTTAGCTGCTTTTTATTGCTTATCGCTGTCCACCCGTGCTGGAATATTCCATTCCTATAGTTTCTGAGAGGCCCTAAAGGATCCTGTCACCTCCCCTGCATTTGGGTTTCTCACCTTCTCAGACAAACACTTTTCCTGGGATATTTTGCAAAATGCCACAGTGACTCACTCTTGTCACTCCTCTTTGCTGGGATGACAACACTAAAGGGAAAAACAAATAATATTTACTCCCGGTGTCCAAAATTGGCTTTGCCTCTGCGAGCAGAATTTAGAAAGACAGAAATAGAGGAGTGATTATGGAGTGCACTGCAATTAAGAGACAGCCCTGTAAGACCCTCCTCCAGGGTTACGGCTGCAAACAGAGGCGGGCTGGCTCCATCCAGGCTCACGGCCCCTGAACGGGATGCAAAGATGCCCTGAGATGACCAGTGACAGCAAATCAACGTCAGGGATCAAGAACGGCAAGGCAGCACTTTGCTCTTTGCTTTGGCTGGTAAACCCTGCCAGCACATATACAGGTGCAGGACAACATCCTCTGCTACGTTTCTTGCAAGCAAATGTAAAAAAGAAGAAAACAGACTCAGTATATACAGTGGCAGGTGGCATTTAGGGCCGGATCACCAAGAGATGTCCACTGTCCATCTCCATGGGAATTTTCTAGCCTTTCTCTGGCTTGCTCACATATCCCTTCCAGACCCTGCTTCTAACTCTCAAATAAATTGACTTTATTCATTGGGAGAATGAAGACCTTGCTGTTTACCGTGTTTCTGCCAGGCCACCAGGGAAACGCTGATGTAGCGTGTGACATTTGGTGTGTTTGTTGGGTCAACAGGAGAAAGTGCCAGGCAGGTTACCTGCAGCGAGGCACTCGAGCCCTCCTCCATTGCAAATAAGACATGGGATGCCAGTTGGCTGCTGGCCAGTCCTTTGGCCACTGACCAACTGGCTGACATTCGTTTCTTCCAAACTTTACTCCTGAACCTGGTGGGAGGGGTGTTTTACAGCAGCGATTAGTTTATTCCTGGGGTAAACAGTAGAAATTGGAGGGTAATTGCAGCAAGGAGTTTGCTTCCTGTTCCAGTGTGAATAACCCGCTGGATGCCAACTGGATGTTAGCCCTCGAATCTGTAAGGCCAATTGGCAGCTGCTCTGCGTTTGTCCCTCGCAGGGTTTGCAGATGTATGTTGGGAAGTGTGGGAATGGGGATCCCATCGGCCCATCCATCCCCAAGGCCAGCAGAGGCAGCGAGGTGCCCAAGGACCCAATCCCGCTGCTTTCATCTCTTCCCCATCCTGAATAATGGACATTTTTCCTCCTCGTAGTCCTTCTGGGCCCTCCCATACATTGGTCATACAACATTGCATGATGCTGCTTTATTCCCCTTTTGTCCCCAGACCTCCTGCACTTTGTCATACAGTTCTGCAACGGTACCTACACACTAGCACAGGCTTTTAGCTGGGATGAGGCTCCCGCCGTGTTTCCAGAGTAACTCTCTTAAAATTACCTAAATAGCTGCGATTTGGTCCATTCAATGTTGTCACTACACAAACAAGGAGGACACATACACCTCTGCTGACCTTTCTTCACAAGTCAAGCCTGACACGTTTCCTATCCCTTTTTCTGTTTGCTTTTCTCCTCTAGTTATCCTCCTCTTTGGCAGCAATCTCCCCCCATCATGGTCTCAGAATGGAGTATAATACACTAGAATATCTTCCTTAGATGAGCTACCAAGCAACCCATCCCCTCTTCCATCACACGCCTTATTATCTCACTTTTTTCTTCTTTCCATTGATCAGATGGAACCTTAGATTATTTTTGCTGTCTTTTTTTCCTGAGGTTACAATATTTTCTTTCAAGATCTCCTTTATTATTTCACTGTCTTCAGGCTCTTCTCAATTTTGCACCTTTACTTGTTGAAATTTCCTAAAGGCTGATGTCTCCAGGCCAAGGTATACTGCACTATTTTCCAACTGGGAGGTACAACAGCATATTATCCACAGGAGGGATGGCTTCACTAGCATTTCATCCTCCTTCTTCTTGGATTCAAGTCTCAGTGGTGGCTCAGAGCCGGAGGGCCAGACCACGCTCACCGTTTAGGTGGTGAAAACCCCTCAAATCCATCCAGTGACTTAACTGGAGTAACACTGAGAAAAAAGATCGGCTCAGCGTGTCCAAGGATAGCTTATTCAAGTTGCTAATATTACTGACATGAGGAAATATTTATACACATTTGGACATTTTCTGTTTTTACCGAGTCATGTGGTTGGGAAAGGAGCTTGGAGGGCAGAGGTAGGAGGAGGGAAAAGTGGAGTTGGTGAGTGGTAATGGTCATGCCCAGGACATCCTTCCAACACCACCAAAGAGAGGCATGAAACAGAAAGCTGCTGCTTACCAACATTTTTATTGAGCAGCTATGTTATAAGATGATATGTGGTGAAGTAAATTATATTCAAGAAGAATTTGGAATAAATCTCAAACAAGTCCTTTGGCTGAAGCATCCTTGAACTCAAGATAAAGAAATTTCTATCCCTTGGATATGTTCTGTCAACCGAATGTAGCTTTGTGAAATTTATTGTTTTTACAGAAATCAGGGCAACATATTTTAGGATAGTTCAGACATCTCTGGCTGCCTGGATTTCCTCAGTTTAAGTTTGTTAGTTCCCCTCCCCTTAAAAGAAAAACAAATAATCTAGAACTTTCCTAACCTCTTTGTTGGGTACAGTTTTTAACAAACAAACAAACAAGCAAACATCCTCCATCTGGAAACAAAATTTGGCAAAGAAAATATAGTAAGGGAGGGAAAAAAATTTCTCTCACAGATATTAACCTCTACTCTGCGAGATATGTTCGTCCGTCAGAAATGAGCAGCTGCGTAAATCGTTAGGAGGTTGCTAAGGATTAAGGCTAGCCAAAATATGTTCTTTTACTGTCTTAAATTTCCTCAATGTAAAATAAATGTAAGCTCAGCTGCTCTAACTGCGGATGCTGCCACTGCTTACAGAGAACGCAGTTTTGATATGGATGGATTACATCCCTTCTTAAATTGATTTGACACTTGCGTGTGACCTGAGAGTGAGAACACACGATACGGCACCAGAGTCATAGGGAGGAGCTCAGAGTGCACGTGCTTCAACCAACAGCCAGGGCAGGCTGGTTCCCAGCATGTTTTCATGCTGGATCTATGGGACCATAGGACTTAACATAAGTATAATTCCCCGTGACTATTGCTCTACATATTTTTGAAGTTATCTAGAAAATAGCCTGTTGAATCTTAGCATCTTTGGGTCAGGGGTAGGATTTTGGTTCTGCATCGTGCAGTCCCAAGTACACAGAGTTTCTGAGTCACAGGAATTGCCCTTTCACTATGATAATCATCAACAGGAAGGGATGACAACACCTTCTTCTGCCACCCAAGAAATTTGTTTCATTCTGCTAATACTAAGTGTATGTTTATCAAAAAGGGAAAAGAAACAGTTTTCCCATCAGCTCACCAGCTCTTTGCTTCCTTCAATCAGAGCTGGAGACGGTCAATATTTTGTAAGATTTTCCCAACATCTTTACCTTGTAGAAACATCATCTTAAATTAGATTTCAGTTGCACATGTCAAAAAGAGGACAAATCTAGAAATCAGAAATTCAGCCTGTGTCAGTCTGGGCAATCTGCTTTGTATCATGTACTGAACAGGCTGAGTTAAAAGGAAGAGCTGGCAAGAGGCTTTTGTTTTATTTTTGTATTATTTTGGTAATCAATTGTAAATCAAATTCTTTCAGTTCTCTTCTGCTGCTAACAAAGGCTCTCTACTACCAGATTGGAGTGTTTATATAATTATTTTAAGTATTGTTTGGATGTGCGTATGATGCCAAACAGCGTAATTGGCCGACGGAAAGTCCGGGCCAGGTGATGGTTGTTCACAGCTACACGCTTTGAACTCCTAGTCGCAGGCTTTCCTAGCATCCTAATTAGGCTTCAGGAATTAATAATTCACTTTGTCCTTCTGCTCCAGCATTCTGACAACAGCGAGTGTAGCTGGTTTATTGTAGATAACAATAACAAAACATTCATAATTTAATACTCTTGTTTTCTCCCTGCAAGGCAGAGCCATCCCAGCCAGTTCCCCTCCGAGGCAGCAGCTGCTTTGAAGCTCAGCTCCTGCAACAGCCCAGACAACATCCACGCTGCTTCGGTGTCTGTGCCGAGTTCAGATGTTGGTTCACAAGCTGTGTCCCCATCACATGCAAGGACAGGCCAGGTCCTTCTCCTTCCCCTAAGCTGGTAAATCCACAAATGCCGGTGGGACTCAAAGTGTGTAAGTCAAGTAGGATAAATGCAAGACTGGGGCGTGCATTCGCTTTCTACTCAAAATTTTTTTCATTACTGCGGAGGTTTTTGGGATTGTATAGTTTTGTTACGTTCACGCAAAAAGGCAGAATTCCCACCCACACCTGAAGAGAAATGCAATATAGGCAGCTACTGTAATTGCCATACGAGAAAAAAAAAATCTCTTATAAATCATTTAGATGATGGACACCTGGGTAATAGTAAAGCAAACGCAGCACTAGGGTTGAGGAGTGATGGACTGGTCACATCACAGAGCATTTAGCTCCCCACACAGACCTGCCAGTGGGGTGAACAATCTCACCCAGGCTGTACCAAGAAGATCTCACCCAGGCTATAAGAGCAGCCCCATTCCTCCCATGGCAACCGAAAACGCTGTGTTCTGGCACGTGCGTTAGCCTCACCCTGAGAAATGCACAGCCTGTTCCAAGCAGTTCCACTAAAACAGCAACACAAAAATGACGCGGCCAACTCAAAACAGAGGTCGGGAGAGTAGAGCTGAGATGACACTTTGCTGTCCCAAATCTGCTCGCGCAAGAAGAGCCTCCCTGCAACCTCCCCCCATCACTTTGGGTCCTGCCTTCTCTCCTTTGGCTGGTTGGTGAGAAATGTTAAATTTCCACGTGTTACTCTGTCCACACTGGATGTCAGCTATTAATATTCATAATATATTGGCAACATAGAAAGAAAAATAGATTTACTTTTGTTAGGGAGAAAGTAACAAAATAAATAGTGTGTCTCTTTTAAAGATGAGATACCTAAACTATAATCAACAAGTTTACTTTTCTTGATTCAGAAAACATGAATCATTCTGTAAAATCAGATCAAATTCAAGATTAGTTTCTCATGGCATTGCTGAGGAATTTCAGATATTTCCATTGGGAAAAGAGTTATTTCTTTAACCATCCCAAGGTTAGTTTGTTCAGTACTAATTTTTTCTGGTATAATGAAGGCTGCCCAAAGGTAAGGAATGTCAGGATCTAAAAGTGGAGTGGAAAAAAAGAAGTGAGATTAGTACAAGATTAAGAGACAAAAATTAAGTGGAGGCACAAATCAGATTATTTGAGCTAGGCAGAAAGTTCATAAAAGATTATGACTGTCTTGCTAAATACTGCACAAAAATATATCATAGAACTCCCCCAGCCAGCTGTGCCAGCTTTAAATCAAGCAATAGAGGAAGTATTTGCACACAGATTTCAAGAGTTTTGACTATTATGTGGCAGTCTTGCAGCCATCCAACCTGCAAGATTACTGTGAATAAAATAGTGTTCATTAGCGCTAGATTTTAGTTACAGATCACAGTACCCAAATCATTCCAAATCATTTTACAAATGAATAGTCATATGGTTTGGGGAAAGTGGGCTTAAAAACGGGTTGTATATTGTTTTTTATACCTGCTATTACTCAAAAGTCAGACAAGAAATCTGGTCTGGGAGGATTTACACCAAGGTTGCATGTGGGAGATGGGATTCTCCTGTTTGCCATATGGCCACAGGCTCAACCATGACTTTGAGAAGCTAATTTCACTCTCTGTTGACCCTCAGGGTTGCTGCTCAGACCCTTCCTCACTCTTAAGGTTTATCCATTCTGATTTTTAACACCTTTGGGCAGGAACCGTCTCTCCCTTCACACTCACATGCTGCCAGCAGAGCAGTGACCCATCTGCATTTTAGTTTTTTGGGGCTGTCGAGTCCCCAGTTCTGAACTGGTGGCACCATCGTAAAATCAGATACGCTGAGACAAGAGGAAGGCAGGATGTTTTTCCTGAATAAACTCTGAGAAAGGCTGGGCTCATATCTGTCTTTGAATTTATGACTGGTTTAATTCCTTCTCTTAAGGTGCTACTAACTGCTAGATGGACCAATAACACAATGGATTTTTAAGTAATACATTTTTTCCATGTAGTCCAGCTTTGGAGGACTCCCTCACCACCCAACAGCTGCAGAAGTGCCTGTTTCTTCTCCAGTTAATAACAACCTATTAATAATGCTGAGCAGTGACCACCTTTTCTCAATTATCCTTCTGTAGGCTGCTGATTTTGTATACGCCTGAGGCAACAAAATCCCAGTTCTTGACCTGACTATACTGTGGCAGACGGAGCATCAGCAACAACAAGCATCCCCAAGTCCTCCAGGATGGAATCAACAGTCAATGGCCTCATGCGGACAGAAATCTGTGCCCAGCACTCATCCCCTGGCAGCAGCCACCTCGGAGCAGCACGTGGCCTGAGATCATCGTCTCCTTTCTGCCATTGTCAGCAGGGAATGGCAAGAGCATCCAGAGGGTGATTCATGCACCCAGCTCCAGACGGGGTGAATCACCCTCTGAAAACCATCAGCTCCCACCACCAGAAAATCGGCTTTAAATAGATGCCTAACTTTAGATCAGTGAACATGGGTGAAATTAATCCCATCCCATCAGATCAGTCAACAGTCCCCTGTTATTATTTTCCTTTGGAATATTCTTCCGGTCATGACATATATTCAGGCAAAATCTTGCCTGCTACTTGGACAATGGTGGGAATTTTCTGAAGTGGGTTTTTTGGGTGTTTTGGTTTTGTTTTTTGGTTAAATAAACCCTTTAGCCAATCTCATGGAACGAGTGGTGCAACAGCAGAAAGTGAAGCTGCAACTGCACGGGTAGAAATTTTGATGCAGAGGGCGAATAATATTTTGAAGTGAAAAGTATGGTGCTATTTTCACCTCCTGCTTTTCAAAGGAGGAGAAGGAGAGAGAGAGAAGGTGCTCACTGAAAATCCTGAGTTAGACTTTTAATAATGTAGATTTCTCCCCCACTTTTCTTCCCCCCTTTTCCTGCACATAGTGAGAAACTTCCCAAGGTTGCCAATGGCACTAAAACAGTCAGTCCACTTTCAGAATTTCAGTCACCTCTTAAACACTTAGAGGCTGAATTGAGTGAAAACCCATTTTCAGAAGAGTTTCCAAGGAAGTAGAAAGTTTCCACACCCTGAATCTTGCACTCAAAGAAATGGAAACTGGATCGTTGCTGCCAACAGTCTGAACTGGTGTATCACAAGCTGCTGAATGCTATATTCTGTAACAAAAAAACGCAAACATGCTTGGTGCTATATTAAAACACAAAAACACACTTAAAGAAGCTTAGCTGAACAATACATGACTTATTATTTACTTTTTGCTTGCAATTTCTAGCCATAACGCTGCTTTTTAGCTGCTTGATAACAAATAAATTCTGATTAAATCGCACAGCTTGTGTTTTGCAGAAGTTCGAGCTTTGCAATCACAACGACCGTTCCACAAAGAGATGAAGACACCTGGACAAGAAAAGCTGTGGACCCAACTGCTCATGGATGACTAATAGTGAGGGTATGTGCCGTGTGATCTTTTACTGATCTTACCTATTTATGGCTTCAAATATAAAGCCTGGACTTCACACAGTGCTACAAGGAAAAATAACCGTTCACCAGGACAGTGGTGAACCAGTTGGAGGGTTATGTCCACAAATGGCTGATCTGCTTGGGTCCGGGTGGGTTTGATTCTGGCTTAGAATAACCCAGAATGCAGCTCAGACGGGGCTGAGTGACGAATGTTGGCGAAGGGCATTTACGCTGCTTGAGGTTCATGATGAAACAGGTACTGGAGAGCTCAGGTGGAAAAGTCCTTTCAGAGACAGATTCAGCTTTCTGCCAGTTCCATATGACTTGACCATACCAGAAGGAACTTTCTAAGAAGCAAAAGTTAGAGTTTAAAAAGCCCTTCCTTTCTGTTCACCCGTTCTACTTTATGTAAGAAGATTTCTTGCTTACAGTATTCCATTCAACAACTGCTTTCATGCAAGGGAAAGTGTAATAGAGTAAAAGACAATATCGCATTTTAAAATTCACCTTCATTCAGTGTTTGAAATCCAGGGGAAAATCGCTTCCTGGACTTAGAGGCTTTAGGTGGGACATGAGCAGGTTCCAGCTGTTTGATCCTGCTGGATGATATTACATCTATATAGGAACATACAACTGATGATTCATTCAATCACCTTATGTCAATGGCTCTGTCTGATTTCCAAATCAGACAAGGGTGTAAATAATAACAAAGCTGTGTAGGACTTGATAATGAAGTTGCTTAGAAGTGCTGGTTGAGAAACTGGAGAAAGCGTTCAACGATATTTTGGAATCGCTCTGTGCTAAACATTGATATTTGCTGCCAGTGTGAGGCTTCGTCTTGTTATCACTTTGGCACAGTAAAGCTGAATTAAATTATTGTAATTAAATTGTTGTTATGTAAAAGCTGATTGCTTTGCATTGCTTTTCGTATTATACAATAGCAAGTAGTTATTACATAAAGCAACCAATCAAACAAAACAAAAACCCTTTCCAGAAAATCCTTCTCGTTCAAAGTGTGATCAAATACTAAAAGCCTTTGTAATGAGCAAATAAAGTTTGTGAACAAGATTTATTTCTCTACAAACTAACTTAGTTTCCATTCCAGTCCAAAAAAAGAAATCATCACCTTTTCCTGTTGATAAATTTCAGTATCAAAATGCCAAGTCATGGGTGGGTTAGGAAAATCTTGTTTACAGTCAAAGCCTTGGCGACCTTCCTACATTTTTTACATTTTAATTATAAACTACATTGGCATCCTGCTATAAAGACATTACTTTCTGGAAACTCCCAACTATTTACATGACTAAGGCTTAATTGAATCAAGGATTCTTGCTCTTTCTTCTCTCTTTTTTTTTTTAATTTAAATTTTTTAAATAAAGAAACATCATTATCATTCTTCATGGCAGAAAACATTCTTTTGCTCCCGTTGGGTGCTGGTAGCAAACACAAACAAGACTTTGGTCCTCATGCAGCATTTAAGACACATAGTCAAATGAATCAGGATCTATATCTTTCGAGGAACTGTTAATTACTGCTGTCAAATCAGATTAACAGTTCCTATAAAACCAATGTAGATGTCCAAGATTTGTGCTTTTCCACTGCCTGGAAGCATGTAGATATGGCTTTGGTACCTACTTAGAAACATTAATCCCCACTAATGCACAGCGTCCGAACTGGGGTTTAGTGCAGTTCAAATGATTCATTGGAAAAAAAGCTCAGATTACCTTTCCCTGGGGAAAAAAAGAAAACTGGATATAATTTTAGTCCATGAGGGCTGTCAGTAAAATCCGTAGGTGTACCGAATGAAGGCCATGAAGGCAAACGTGTTGCCTGAGGGTGTCCGATGAGCAGCAGAGCAGGGACCGGGATGCAGGATGCAGGATGCTCATTCCTCTGCTGCACTGGAACCTCAGCACCTCTCCAAAAGGTGGGTGGGCTGCAGGACCTGTCCCCCTTGCTCATCACATGGGGCCAAGGATGGTTTGGATGGGAGGTCTTACCTGCTCAGTATGTGTAATGGAAAAGTGTTTGTAAGGTGCTGTAAGCCTTACTTCTCCAACACTAAAAAGGAGATGACAACGCTTGCTTGTTTAATAGAGCTGTAGTGAAAATTATATGTCTGCATTTAAAAAAAAATAATATATATATATGCACAATTATATTCTCCCCATTATGAGACAAATTGTAATTCTGGTAATTATAGCTGCACCTCCCTTTTTCTAGATGTTTCAATGGGTTTGACACACTTCACTTCTTGTTACAGTTTCTTGCACTGAGAAACTCAGAATTAAAGGTACTATTGAATTGGAAAATATTGTTATTACAGTAACAGTCATCAAGAATTGGATTTGTACAAAACTATAAAGCAAAACACACCGAGATGATTCATTATGCATCACATGGAGAAAGACGTAATGTTGTTAATATGGGAGAACAGATGTGTGTATGTATTTTAAGTATCTCTTTGTCTTTTCTCTGATGAAAAGATTTTTTTTCTAAAAAAAAAAAAAGAAAAAGAAAAAGAAAGCCCAACCTGATCTTGATTACTGGTACTTTTGAGAAAGTTCATTGGGAAATGAAAGCAGTCAGTGCCGTTGCCATTAATCTCTTCTTATGTTAGTTTGGCTTTTACTGGAGAAAGTAAAAACTCTTGGGTTTTCTTTCATGCCCGGTCCCATATGTGAGTTAAAGCAAAGTTGACAAGCAAGTCCTTGACGTAACCTCACGCACGCTGCGGTTAGACGCTGTATAGCAGCAACGGCCCAGATGTGATTTCCTCACTGTATTCAAATTAATTGGGCTTTAATTAAAAGCGCAACACTTTGTTTTGTTTTGTTTGAAAGAGACATGGCTAAGGGTGATCATTTGTTAGTTATCTATCTTTTTTATGATAAACTTGTTTTGACGTGTGTGAGAAAAGAGGTTCGTTGCTTTTCCATTTTGTCATACCTCAAGCATTTCGTGTAGGGACTGAATACATGTTCGTGAGTTAAAATGATCTACAGAACAACACCCTGTGATTTGAAACACAACTGCACTCCCACCTTGCCCGTAGGAATGTGGCCAGTTTGTCACTGTCTAATGGCTCAAAACTCTGTCCTGAGTGACTGAGCTCTCTCCCCCGTGGCTCCATCCTGCAGACACTACATATTTTAATATCCTTTATTGCACAAACCAGTGGAAGACAGATCTATAGAATTTATTAGATGACCCTTCTGGATTTTAAAAAGGTATGATACGTTTATACAGTGGAGGTGCTCCTTATGAATCCCAGAAGACTTATTTGAAATGCACAGGATTTTTTCTGTCTGTATTATACAAGGAACTGCCTCCTCTATTTACTGTGCTGGGAATAAGGAGTAGATGTAGCCTCTTGACTACCTGCTTTCAAGATCCAAGTGGTTAAAGGTGAAATTTTAATAAGTGTCAGACAATGTAAAGCAGAGAATAGGTGTCACAGCTCCCCCAGTGCCCCCCCTGCCATGAGCAGGGACATCCTCACCAGCTCAGGGTGCTCAGAGCCCCGTCCAGCCTGGCCTGGGATGTCTCCAGGGATGGTTCATCCACCACCTCTCTGGGCAACCTGGGCCAGGCTCTCACCACCCCCATTGAAATGTTCTGCCCTTCTCCAGTGACAAAACCCTCTGGGACTCAACCCTGCACTGAGGTGGCTGCACTGACCAGGGACATGGTCAATCACAGCTCTGTCAGTACATGTCCGTGCTGGCTCGTGTGGAGAAACCTCATGTGCTCGGTAACACTCGTGGTTGCCATCGTGAGTTAGACACTATTTTATAAGCACCCAAAGACTTGCTAGGTCCTAGCCACTGTTGGAAGTGATGACTTTTTAATGGCAACCAGCATGCTTGAAAAATTCCCCAAGACTGAACAATATTCTGGACACAGACATCCCCGGAGATCCGTCTGCCTGCCCTCTCATTGCTCAAATATTGAGGTTAATTGGGAAAGCGGGGAGCTTTGAATTACCACTGCAGTATAAAGACATGTACGTAATTGTTTTTAATGTTTTGTTTCGGATCCTTGTAAAAATACCGATGCAAGTACTACTAAACACATTAAACTAGTGGACACATTTTATTATTTGGCAGCAAGTTTATTCTATGTACTGTAACTGAGCCTGTAACAAGATTCCCACTTCATTTTGTTTGCTTACTTGGTACTGCAGATAGAAATGGGAGGATGCTGAAAATGAAAACTCTATTTAGGCCACATAATCTCCTTCATTAAGTCTCAGACATGCTGGAATAGGCTCACTTGGGGACCTATTAATGGAAACACATCTGCTGTGTTCATAACAATAAAAGACTGGCTATAAAGTGATTAATTGCTGTTAACAGAAGCAGGACCTGCTTTGGGAAGGCAAATATGCGGCACGTTTAGATGCGCAAAGCACTACAGGCACTGGAAGGAATTGCACAGGGGGCAGCTCTGGCTCAGTTTGGTTTGCAGCACTTTGAGGACAGCTCAAAGGGTTGGCCATGCCCAGATGGCTCCTGTTGGGCCACCTTGCCTTTGGCTGACAAGCCCACCTCCCTCAGACTTCTCCAAGGTAAGAGCTAGCTGGAAAAGAAGCATCACTGCCTTTTTCCACTTCAAATGCATTTTTTTAGCAGTGTTTGTACTACGGTAGTCACAAGAGACCCTAATCAAACCGGGGCCCTCTTGCGTTAGACACTGTCCAGATGTGTAATACAAAACAGCTCTTCCTTTTAAGAACTTAAAGGCTTGCAGATAAGCCAGAGCATGGGAAGGGAAAACCAGACATGAAATGGGGAAATGCCACGACCCGCCTGAAGTTTTAGGAGACAACTGAAACCTTGTAGGTCTCAGTTCAGGATTATTGGACAGTACCTTCCTTATGACTTGAAAACGATGTATGAGACCCTCAGGAGCGAGACAGGAGCATGTGGCCCTCAGCAGAGCCATGCTGCCTTGTGCCTGCAGAGGATCGGGGGGAGTCTTGGGGGGCTGAGCAACTGGGCAAAAAAAGATGTACTGGAAGATGCTCAGGATGCTTGAACAGAGAGTTCAGAAACATTCCTGACTTACAGTGACTTTATAAGAAGGCATGTCATACCCTTTCAAATGGCTAGAAAGTATGAGCCAGAATGGCAGGAAAATATGGCTTATTTCCAGGCAGTATGCTAGCACGTTGATTAGAGTCCAGATGAAGATAAAAAGGCTGGAGATCCAATGCACAGTGCTGGAATTGTATGTTTCTGTAGAAGATCTAATGTATTCGTGCTGTCAGGTCACATACATTAAACCTAGAAACCTGATGTTTCCTTTCTTCTTTTTTCTCCCTTTTTGGAAGCACTTCGAGCAAATATATTGAATGAGACATTTGCAAGCATGGAGCCCATTAATAACACAAGGCAAATGCAATGCTGCAGTCTCATTCATACAGCTCTTGGGAGCCAAGGAAATTAAAATCCTATACGTTTCTTTTTCTGCCGTGGGGAAATGAAAGCCAAACCATGAGATGGGGCTGATTAGAGACAGGTGAAATGTCTGCTTGTTTTTAAAGCTTTACAGCTCTCATGTTGATAGTCCCTAGATTTTTCCAAGTGCATTCTGCAGATATCACAGAATGTTTTGGGTTGGAAGGGACCTTAAAGATCATCTAGTCCAACCCCCCTGCCATGGACAGGGACACTTTCCACTAGATCAGGTTGCTCAAAGCCCCGTCCAACCTGGCCTTGAACACTTCCAGGGATGGGGCATCCGCAGCTTCTCTGGGCAGCCTGTGCCAGTGTCTCACCAGCCTCATCACCCTCATCACCTTCACTAGCAGAGGAGAGATGGCTGTAAGAGAAGAAAACAAGTCCTGAGGACCAGGACCTTTTCAGACGCTAAAGAACAAAAGATGCTGCAGCAAAGGCTCCCGCTGACAGCTGCTGGAGACGCCCATCTTGTACTTATTGCACTCCTCACGCCATGGATTTGTAAGGCTGCAAACCTGTAGTCCCATTTGTGCTAAAATAACAGTAACAAAAATTAAAACCTTCCATGAGTTTGGAATGGAATAGAATGATGCAACAGTGAAACAGACAATAACTATGAAATTCTCCGTATGCATATATTGTGTACATAAGATTAACTCATCTGGATGTGTTGTCACTGTATATAACACACACCTTATTCAAGGTGCACAAAGAACCATGGCCATGCACATAGAACCCTCAGTACTGACCCTTCTCCAGGCAACCACAGGATGCAGATGTCCATTAGTTGAGTATTAGGTGGGCAGACAGACATCAGAATGACTATCACAAATCTAATGTTCACATCTAAACAGATATAAATGGTCTTGTTTTATAACTGCTTCCCCCAGTCAACCTCCTATAATATCTTAGACTTGCTAACATTCTTTTTATTGCTGCCATCTGATTGTATAACTCCACTGATAGCAGCTCTTCATATTGCATCGATTATAAAGAGAACAGGAAAATGAACAAAATGTACTCATTCTGTTTATAGTTTGAACTATAATTTTGTGGCCCTCCTTGGATGCCTTAGCAGAAGAATCAGATGCACTTTTCTCCATGTTTGGGAACACACTCATACTTTGGCTGGGAGCTGTGTCCAAGTTTACTCAGCCCTTGTGCTTGCTTGCTTTCACGAATGGATTTTTTTCGGATGTGGGAGATGGACAGGGCTCCCAGCGCAACGGGTGAGACACAGCAGGAGCTTCCATTAAATAGAGAATTTCCAAAGAAGAAAGGTTGTTCGTCAACCCTCGATCACCACCCGCTGACGCGTGATTGGGGTACGAAGGTTCAGACATGATCTATGAGGGAGGTGGCTGATGAGGTACTTGGCAGAGGTTATATTTACCCTCCTCGTTAGGAACATAGGGTTATTGCTGCTCATCAAGGTAAGAGGGATCAGAGCTGGCTTTTACTGAGCAAACCTTACTCCCTTCCCCACCTCAGCTTGCTGCAAGCTTTGTCTTTTCTCCATCTGAGGGGCTCAGATGGGGACTTGACTCATTTTCAGCTGTGAAAAAGCCATTTTCTTGCTTTGCTGCACTTTGGTCAATTCAGTGGTGAATGACTCAAGGTTACAGTAGCCTGATTAAATTAGAAATTTAAGGTAGAATGAAACTGACTTTTTCAGAATTTGAAAGAGGAAAAAAATAGAAATGTGTTTCTTTATCTCTCCTTCCGTGCTAAGAATCCCTATGTAAATTGAACTAGTCTTTATAAAATAACTTATTTGTTTTAAGAACAAATGGTAGAAATCTCTTTTATACAGCAAGCAAACCCCTTTCACCAAGGTATTAACTACTTAAAACCTAGTGCCTGTCTTGCACAATTTACCTCAGATAGAAAGAGGAAAAAATAAAGCAGTTTGATAAAGCTCTAACACTGAGAACACAACTCTCTGCAAACTGGGCTAGAACATTTTTGACTGGGTTCAGAGCCAAGCCAAAAGCTGCATGAGGCTAATCCCCAAACAAGAGACCACCCCGCGTTATCCTCACGCGCTGCTGCTGGAACGTGCGCCCCAATGTTTTTGTGGGAATGTGGGTTTTTTTCCTGTATCACTATCAAATTTCTCTGTACATGGCTACGGAAAAAGGCGAATGAAGAGGAAAGGAAAATTGAACCCAGTTTCCTCAGTTTCCCTGTTTGCAGAACAGTGATGTTCAAAACAGTGTCACCACTCCTGTTTTTGTTTTGTTTCCATAGTCTTTGTTGAATGAGGTTTCCCTTGAGGAGATTCCATGGCGTTTTTTCCCAGGGCAAAATATCCCACCATTCTTGCATTGGTTCATTAGCTGCCATCAACCTAACAATGGGCTTTAAACGCAGAGAGGGAGAGGGAGAGAAGGCTAGATAATGGGAAAACACCCCAATCCATGAACAAAATGTTGCAATAATAAGGGTAGTGGATGACTCGAAAGCTGCGGGATGTCACTGGGGGGTGTTCAGAAGGGGCTGTCCCAGCTCCTCTCCATATCAACGAACCTGCCTTCGGTCAAGCTATCAACTCCACAGACTCTCAAGATTCTGCCCAGTCCTATTTTCTGAGGCAGGGTAAAATTTGTCATTGGCAAAATAAAGATTAAATAAAACATGAGTAATGTAGATCTGGAAGATATCTTGGCACTGAGATCCATTTCCTGCTCTGATGGATTTAGAAGTGCTCAGGTTCCTGCTGCGACTGGAAAGTTGTTTCAGAACATCTTTCCTGTGATGCTCAGAAATCTTCTTCATGTTTCCACCCTCTATTTACTCACAAGCAGTTTGATTCAGAGCCAACATTGTCCTTTAGCGTAAATAACTGTCTCTCTTCCCTGGGGGTTTACCTGGACTATTTATAGAAAGCGATCGTTTTCCTAGCCTTTTCCCCCTTTTCCTAGCCTAAATAAAGTTATTTTAGTTTCTTCTCCACCACCCTGATTGCCCCACATCTTCCTCTGCACCTGCTCCAGGGATCTTCCTTCTCTATCCTCAATGCACTTTGCACTTGCCTTGATCTTCAGCTCTCGCTACACCCCTGGTTCATTTATTCTGTGATCTTTAACACAGCCATATCTTGTTTTCCGTTTTCCATTTGCTGTTTTTGAGCCTTGTTTATCACAGAAGCCTCTGTTGTTCGTCCCTCAGCTCATTTCCACACCATCTTTGTCAGCAGAAGGAGATATGTGGATGGGCAGTGGTACAGAGATGCTATTTCGGGTTTTTTATTGCTATGACAATATAATTTTCTTGATTTATTATTGAAATCCTATAAATAGGCTGCTGACACCTCAGCCTGGGCTTGTTATCTATGATCCCTTTATAGCCCATGAGAAGATGCAGGTTCATCTCATCAGCCCTGTGCCTATAGTCAGACAGAGCAAAATTTTGGAGATGTCTGGTTTTCTTCAGGGAATATAAAGGGAGGCCAGAGCATAAGCGCAGGATCAGTCATCTAACTTTTAGACACCCTGAAGTCAGATAAGAAGAATTTCACTTTCATGTAGAAGTTTGCACATCGACAAGGTAGTGACGACTTTGGGATAAGCCAGTTCTAGCTGCTGAGCAGCAGATTAGGAGCTGCCAGACAACAAAGAAATGTCTTTTTTGAAGATGAGATTCTGTCTCATTTGTTTTGGGCATGTGCATATGAAAATAGAACGGGAATTTCAAACCTCCCCAGGATTATCCGAAATCTGCTCTTTTTAAAGTCTGGTATTGACTACGAGGAAAATGCCTTGTATTGTGTTGGGAAATTTCTAGTGAGCTTGAGGTTGGTCACTTTTGGTCCTGGGCTTGACATGTCCTCTCTCTACTCTTACAACAGATCCACCAGACCAAGGGCTGGAGCAACATCTGTTTCCCAGGACCTCACTTGGGCATCTCTGCTCAGTTTCCCTCCGCCGTGACCACCAAGGGGGTTTGCACCCCTTCACTCTCGTCTTCATAAAGCCTGTACCCCAGGCAGTCATCACAAGGTAAGCGAGAGGCGTGTAAATCCTTGGGTTGTTTGTTGTGATGGAATCTGGGCAAGGAAAAGGACTTGGAGTTCACGATGGAAAATATTTTTGAGAGCATTTACTCTGGGGCAGCAACTTTGCTCGGCAAGCGTAGGAATTAATTTGGTGTACAATAAATCTCCGTGGTTCCGCAGTCTCACTTGTCAACTCTCCCAACGAGCATCCTCCCCGGTCCAGATCCTGACAGGTTTAGCTTTGGATCCTGTGCCTAGCTGGGCTGTTATGAATTCATTAGATTTTTGTCTTTTCCCCTGTTACTTACGTAAGCCTGCCATGCTATGTAAACTGGAAATATGTAAACTGAAAACATTTCTTTTTGTTTATAGGCAGAGATTGCTCTGCATAAGAACAGGAATGGCTTCATCCTAGACATCATGTTTACTTAGTGCTTCAAGTCGGGGCATCGACTTTGAAACCTCCAGCTATGAATTTTGAGCTGGAATAACCCACAGGCAGAAAACTCACCCATCCTGAGGGGCATGGAATGGGCAAAGTGATGACTCAGGAGAAGAAAAACCAGCGTCTCACTGTTAAAATGTGCTAAGGAAGACAACCCCGCTGGAAGGGGACTGGTTCCATTTGGCTTTCCAGGCAGTCACTACCGTAAGGCCAGCGGTGAGTTCAGAATTGCTCAGATGTCTTCAGATAACTTCAGCGAGAGTCTGCTGGCACATCTCAGTGAAAACACAGAAATATTTCAGGGTAGATTATTAGCAGAATGGGAAAAAAAACGACAGATGCGTAGCCATTAATCTTGTCCCTTGAAATTTGCTTATGCTATTTCTTTTCTTCTTTAACATTTGTTTAAAATCTTCAGGGGGAGTGGAGAGCTGGGAGGACGTTTTAAATAAATGTCTTAGTCCTGAATACATTTCTGAAACAAAAGAAAATAAAACCAAAGTATTTTGAGCCTGACCATTCATGGGTTTCACCTTGTTTTCAGATCATCAGTTAAATGCAAGTCCAAATGCTAATAGTGGTGTAGCTAAACATCCAGTTTCTTTAATTTACTAGATCTCCAGCTTATGCTTTAATTTGGCACTGTGCCTAAAGATTATTTAGAAATCAGTATTTTCATTGGATGCATAGGATTTTATTACAAGCGGGGAAACGGTGGATGTGTTTCCTTCAAAAAGCAATGATGTGCAGTAAGATGGCAGATGTTCCCCTGCAGAAACTGCTCTTTAACCCTCACAGAAAACACCATGGAGTCTTTGGAAAAAGTGCAGCACATTTTCTTTGAAACCACCACAGCGATTTTTTTCCCACTCAGCTTTGTCCTTTAAATAGGAAGTATAGCTTTCTATAGGTGCTTTGAGTTAATCATTTCCCCTTACGAACACGCTGGGAGACACGTTTAGTTGGAGAAGCGTCTTGGCGTGATGTGGATGGGAAACTGCTGGGCTGGGAACGGGAGCCGAGCCTGCAGTCGCAAACCACGGGACTGTGCATGACCTAGGAAGGAAGCAAAAGGATGTTTCCGAAACCCATAGCATATAATAATTCACTTTAATCTTCCGTTGTTGTCTTGCCTCTACGGCAGGGAAATAGAAATGAAAAAACTGCAGTTGAGATTTACTAGAGCGAACTTTCTCCTGGCTTTCTGGCTGTCAGCTGGAGGAGCAGCGTTCTCCGATATTAATTACTGTGTTACCTCCAGGACAGTGTTGAACGAGCTGTGCTGGGCCACACAAACCTTTGATTTGCCCTTTGGAAAAGGATTTGGGCTCATTTTTTCAACAGGTCAGTGTGGGATCATCTGCCAGGGCTGTGGACCCCTCGTCTTCCAATACCCTGCAATGGAAAAATTCCCCCATCAAATTAACTTTGGAACAAATAAAGACCTCGTTTCATGCAGTGGAGGAGAGACCATGCTCCTAGCAGGGATATGGGACTATCAGCTTTAGCGAATAATTTCTCAGCCTCTAAGAGGTAGCACATTACTAAACACTTCTGAAATTTCGCCCTCACCCCGTTTTTTTTTGTATGTCTTAAATCACACTGAGCTGTAGATGCCCAGGATGGACTGAGAGCAAAACAACCAACAGCAGACATTTCTTGGTTCCCATTTCCACAGCCTGGAAAAGCAGCTGGTGTTACCAGTTTGGAGAACACCGTTCGCCAAGAGGCAAAAGCAAATCACTATTTAAGACATCACTGAACTCCCATTGGGCCCTGTCACCTCCGACAGATTTGTGAGTCACTAAGAGGAAGTATTTTACTGTTATCCTGTTTGGTCAGCAGGTGGAAGGGAAATAGCTCTTGCAAACCCTGGAAAAAATTAATTTAACAAGACTTCCATTTCAGCATAGTCTTAGTGCTTTCAGTCTCACTGTAAGTTCCATATAGTGCCAGCGGTTTCCTGGAGATTTTACAAAGGAAGACAATACAACAAGATCCTTGGCATAAAGAATCTTTTTTTACCCTATATAATTTTTGTGCTATGTCCCAACTTTTCACCCAGTAATATCTCCCTAGTAAAAGTGAAGAGCTCTTTTCTCTTGGTAATTTCTTCTCTGGTGTTTCAGAATTCTCACTTCTGCTCTCCAATAAATTTTGCTGCAAGACGAAAACTATTATGTTTTCTTAAATCTACAGGGTAGGATTTAAAAAGGAGTTGGGTAGTTCATAAACTTTGCAAAAGGGATGAAATTCACCCCTGAAGAAGAAAAGAAATCGCAGACATCTTCTTTTTCATAACCCAATGAAAAAAGGATAAAGAACATTGTGGAAGAAATCTGAGAAAATTAACTCCCAAAAGGATTTTAGGAAATAATAGTAAAAAATGTTCCATTTCTACCAAGAACACTTCCCAGCTGGAACCCGAGCCAGCTAAAGTGCTAGTGGACAAACTACAATATCCTTCTCTTCATGAGTTTTGGATTCAGCAATGGGAATTGCTGAAATGTCAGCATTGCAAGACATGGTCTCAGCTTCATCACAGCATTGAGGGACCAGCACAGGTACAAAACCAGAGGAGTCTGATGCTGCCTCCCCTGCTCTCCCCTGTAACAGACAACCCATGGGGTCCATTGGTGAGATTTCCCTCCTTGGTGATGAGGAAGACCTCAGGTCCACACAAGGGAGGAAGGCTGTGTGGTTTTGAGGGAACTCCACAACACAAATCAAGCCCTGAATATCTACCAGGCATTCAGAAGACACTAATAACGTTTAAACTTGACTTACGCGTGTCTCTTGTATTACAATTGTCAGTCTACCATCTTCCTTGTTTTGGTCCTTTAAAAGGTAAGAATAGGATAATCCAGCCCCTTAACCAAGCCTTGAATATAGATTAGCTTTTAAGACCTTTTAGAGACAATTGTTCTCACTGTTTATACATTTCTGGTTCAGTAGATATCCACCTCAGAAAAACAATGAAGAAATAGGTCCATTGTTCAGGAAAGTCTATAACAGCTCTAAAGTTCCCTTAAAGATGTTCCAAAGTGATACACGATCTTGGGTGCTCAGATCTGAGACATACAAGAAACGTTTTAAAGTATTAAATTAAGTCACTGGGTCAATTCCAGCCAAGCTGATGAGAGAACAATGTATAATATGGAGAACGACCCTCTGACCCTCATCATGTGCCTGTTTCTGTAACTACATCCAACGAGAGGATTTTGGAAAGTCCTGCGATGTTTTGACACACACACACACATTTCATTTTGAGGTTCCACCTGGGACTTGTAGTAGCCGCACAGCAAGGAGAGCAGTTGTTCTTGTGGTTTCTTTCTGGCGCGGACCGTGGGCTGATGCACCAGGAGTCTTACGAGAAATTCTGCTTTGTTGGGATTTCCTGCACGATTCTGCACACAAAAGCAGCCCAAGCGATTCAGCTGACACAGTTATTGGAACCTGCAGATGATTTTCCAGTGCAGACTGATTTGGGAACCTCTCCTTTTCACCCCCTACTCTTTGTTGCATCCTACGTACTTCCCGTATGATATAATTTGGACATGGTTTTTTTTATGAAACATCGCTAAGTGTTATGAAGTGCCATTGTATTCTGCTAAAGCACTGCCAGCCCAGAGAGAGCTATATTTCAACTGCCGGGAAGAGATTCCAAGTTACTGAGATTTAACAAGTTACCATGCATCAGCTGAGCTGTAAGAAACCTCCATATGTGCCTTTTTGTTGTTTTCTACATCTGTGGCAAATAGGAAACAAGGCATCTCGATTCCAGCCCATCTCACTGTGTGCTGCACAAAGTTACCCTGCAGTTAACCAGCCCCAGCCCACCTGGGTTTTGGATGGGGAGGTTTGCCAAACAAAACTCTTTTTCTCACTAATGGATGTGCATGGAGCATTTTCATGCTGCTCCTTAGATCAACGCTGCTCCAGGTGGTCTTTATTTTCCTCGGCATCACCCACACCCTTTATTTCCAGTGCTGGAGCAAATCCCTGCACCAGGTAGGAGCAGGGAAACAAAATGAAGGAAAAATGCAATTGTAAAGCAAAGTTAGGACGAGTTTGCCAGTAGGAAACTATTCAGCCTGCATGAATAGTAAAAAACCTCTTGATTAAAAAATAAAACACAAAAAAACCCCAAACCAGCAAAAAAAACACTGAAAAAAAAAAGGTAAAAGTTAAAGTACTGTAACTACAGTGAGTAAACGAGAATCACCTTGGGAACAAGAACACATTAATATACTCTAGCAAATGAAAAGGAAAGAGATTTCTTTCTCTCCCCAGCCTCATTTCATTTGCACATTGAAGAGACCAAAGCTGACCTGCTGGTATCCTGAGCCTGCACTGGAAGTACCTGGTGTTTTCCTGGTGAGTGCCCATTTCAGACAGCAAGGCCGAGGGATTTCTCTATAAAGCCTAATGGGAGAAACGCTGCAGTGACCCGGTACCTGACAGTCCCTTGGGAAACCTGGTCCCTGGGGAACGGAGACTTAAGGTCTTGCTTTGGGAAGAGGGAAGGAACAGGTTCCTCCTCAAGAATCTCCTTCAATCCTTATTTTAAGATGTCTATAGAGCTTTGGTAAAGTGGTTGGCATTAGCAGATTTTTTTCCCCCCAAATAAAGAGCTGAAATTGAAAAAAGCCAGCCGGCCAAATATCCCTGTTTAATGCAGTAAGACATGGAACTGAACAAGTTAAATCTGAATTACTGCAATAGTACTCCTGAAAGGTTTACTGTATGGTGTGAGTCACAGTGTGGTTTGGTCCTTTGTCTCTGCAGAGTTTGCAATTTTATTTATTTTTTTTTAATAGAAGCAGAAGATTCATCAAAGTAAATTGGACTGATAGCTTTATCAAGCCCAGAAAGGCCAACCTGGCCTTACACATATTGATCCCACAGAAGATGAGAAAGCCCCATGAAACAAACACCTCCCCATTTGGACAGCAATATCCTTTCGAGGAAAATTCTTTCCTGATCCTTGCTTTAAAGAAGTGATTTGAGATTAATGTAAAGACCATTTGTCATTTTGGTTATAAGAAATGCTAATGGCTTTAGCAGCTTTTTGCATTTTCTACGGATTAATCTTGTATTGTTAACTTTTCTGTTAAGCATAAAACAGTAAAGAGATCTCCTCATCCAAATGGCAAAGCCCAAACTGAGTCACTCATCAATTCACTGCTAATTGTCAAATGTGTTTATTGCACAGGAGAAATGATAACCTGTAATAAGATGTGATGGATTTAGCCAGCTGTACTTCTACAGTTTCAGGCTGGTGTATGTCCAAGAGAAACCAAGTGAATTACGTGAGTATTAAAAAAAAATATAAAAAGGAAAAAAAGGGACAGTAGTGTTGATTCAGCACTGGTGTATTTTCTTCTGCTGATTATTTTTGTAATAAAAAGTGTCTGGTAAGTGGGTTAAAGGCTGACTGAAGGAGATGGGACTGGAAAAGAATTGCCATTATGTTTGTGGATATTCCCCCAGTTACAAGTCATGGAACAATTTAGACTGGCAACATATTGCAGGAGACTTCCCTTTTCAAGTTAAAAAAAGATAATACGCTGTCTGCATTAGTAAGCATAAGTAAATGGAGTCAGAATGAATACTGCTGACATGAGAAATAACTGGAGATGGAATCTGCAGTGGGAAATGTGTTTGCTCTTGCAGACATTTGCATCGCCCATGGTGTTGGAGCAGCTCGGCGTCCAAGTCACCTGTCTCAAAGCCCTGGACAGGGATCCCTCCCCTTGCCCGTCTCTTGGATGATGTCCTTTTGGTTTTGGCTGGAGCTGGAGGTGCCTGTACAGCCCTCTGCCCTTGGGACATGGCCACTGCCCCACGGCCAGGCCCTCCGTGGCACCAACCTGGCCATGGCAGGTGGGGACAACCAAGAAATACGGCTGCAAGGACCCACCTCAGAAGTTCAACCAACACCAGAGAAGCCCCTCCAAGGGACACTTTGAGTTCCTGATGTCTTAAGGCTTGAGGACAGTATGGTGGCACCCTTGTCTGGTGAGCTTCTCTTCAGTTTTCCTCTTTCATTAGCAAATTTTCTCCTAGCAAAATTCTGCCAAAAAAGCCAGCCATCCCAAACACTGGGAACACTCACATGATATTTGCATCTGACCACATCCTCCTCAATCCTTCTTCATCTTGGCACACTCAGCTTATGAGCTTGCAGAGAACAATTCACCCCTTGCCCAATGGGACTTGAATTCAACCATCAGTCCCAAGCACTTTGCTAAAAATTGGGCACAAGTTGTGAAAACCTAATATGGTGTTAAAAAACCAAGTTGTTCTGATGATGCCTGACTAATGAATGTGTGGTGGCTAAAAACAGCTAACGAGGCATGACCATGTTAGTCCTACAGAAATCATAGTGATTAATCACACAACCAGATGAGAAGACATAATGAGAAGGCAATGGACATCTTGGACATCTTCACAGAAGACTCAGATGTCTTCCTGGAGGATAATTCACACAGAACACAGGATTACTGAGCTTCATGTGCTGAACTGCATGAAGGTTTTTGATCCGTACCACATGGGGTTAGATTAGAAAAGACATTAAATGTATACAGGCTCTTCAAATTGCAGGAAAACTTTTCCTTGATCACAAAAGAAGATATGAATCAAAGCGATTTCCTTAAGGAGAATCTCAAAGTTCAGGGTTTTGACAGTGCCCCCAAATACAATTAGGATGTGGTGAACCTTGTTTTGCTCTTGAATTCACCTGTGTGAACTGAAATTGAAAATAGAAACACTACAGCAGCTTCCTGCACATTTTTTTCAGCCTGGATTTCATTAATATCTTCCCCAAGCTGGGATTATTTTGCTCATGTACAGTGTTCAAATCTGTTTGGGCTTTGTTTGAAAGCAGAAAAACACTCCTAATGTATAACCTAATAGAAAACGATAGTGTTCAACAGCTTCTTTTTTTTTTTAATAACTATTAAAATTTAATATATAATCATATCCCACTATGGAATTCTACAAGAGTGTTAAAAATAACCCAACAGGAAGCATAAAAGCTCTTATTAAATTCTACAATATTTACAGTAATTTCTGCATAGGAGTCTATTAAATTTCCATAGCACGCTCAGTCCCATTTCTACCGAGTTCCATAGAATTTTTCCAAAAAGATCAGCCATTTCTTTCTAGTTTTGATGAACAAAGAAATAAAGCAGACTGCTGCTTATCCGAGATCTCATTAGATCAACACCGGTGGCTGCAAAACACAGCAACAGGCTCTCAGCTGGTGAAATTCGGCAATTGCCTTCAAACCCGGGCTCAGGGACTCCAGCTCTGCTCTGCCTATTGCTCACCTCGGTATAAACCCACGTGTCTCCTGCTTTTGGCTCCCATTCACCAGTCAGTCAACTCGCAAAGGTATTGTTTTGAACTTTGCTGTATTTTAGTAGCTGTAAAATCAGCTGCGTTAGTTCATAACTTCTGGGAGGGGTTCCTGAGATGTTGCCTCCAACATTTTGTGTTGGAGATGGATGGGACGGCCAAGGGCTGAGGTCATTGATGTTTTGTGTTTAGCAGGAGAGAGAGAATTTGTGGCTCTTTCCAGCAAACCGTCTCCCAGTGACTGTCAGGGTTATGCAACTGGATGTCTCCATGGTGCCCTGGAAAGCTCCAGCCCACCTCTGCTAGAGATGCTCCTTCCGAAATAGACTCTTGTGTTCCAAAGAATGACACTTTCTGACTTCCCAGACACAAAGGCACAATTGTTTCCATTACAGCGCTTATCTCACCACCCCAGGTTGTGCTGGCCCCAAGGACCTGCTGTCCTGAGACCGCACAACCGGGCTGCGACGGTGGGTCGTGCTCTTGTACAGTCGGTTGCCAAAAATGCTTCTGGGAACAAAGACGCTCCTTGATTTTTCTGCAACTGAAGTAAATCTTGGACAAAGAACCCAGAGGGAGCTGTTGGCACACATCAGACAGGAATCCTGCTCACCAGCCAGCTTCTTGACAGGCAGGAGTTTAGAAACCATTTAGCACATGAAAGCTGGTAAATATGTGTATACATATATATATATATATATATATATGTATATGAGAGACTTATGCATAGGGAAACTGGGCTAGGCATATCATTTTCCAAAGCTGAAAATGTGTCACTCAGCCATAATTGCTGAACTGAGAGCAATCAGAATGATTGCTTTAAAGATTGTAATAGGGAGTTCAATGAAGGCTCTTAGAGACACTTATACCCACAGTCGTGGTTTTAGCAGCGTGGTTCTGAGTAGTGAATGAATAGATGCAACTACACGAAACTGGTGAAAGACAGTGTATTCTTTAAAAAAAACTTTGCTCAATAACACACTGTCTTTGCAAACTTCCCTGTAGATAAGGGTGCCTTTTGGGTGCACAAATGTAAACAGACGCTCCCCTGAAATTAAGTCTGGAGAAGATGCACATTAGCATAGATTTTGCATTTGCTAGCAGACTTCCTCCGAATTACTCCCAGGCAGTAGCTTTGCTGGTTTGAGAGCACAGAGCAGAAGCAGGAAATGTTTTCAGCACGGTTGCCTGTTATTTTGCAAACATCCTTGGGACAGGCTGCTCGCCCACAGCCACTTAGCGAACCACCAGCATGAGCGATGCCACTTGAATCCCGCTGAGCTGAGAAATAAACTCACTAAGCTAAACACAGCCCGGGGATCAAAGGCATTTTGGGGATCTGCTGTCATCATTTGTGTATCTTCAGCAACTGCTCAGCTCTTCCTGGTGAATGATCAGTGTCTGCGCGACGCCAACCGCTGTGAAAGGGATGGGAGTTCAGGGAATTACAGCAGCGATTACAAGGAAGCTTTGACTTCCAGTGCTGTATCGACTTGCCCATTAAGTGCTTGATGGACTTCGGTTTTCCCAGATGAGTTTTCTGCTTGGCGCTTCCTCTTACCTCCAAGCTACACTGTGTGTTATACCACTTTGCTTGGCTTGCATCTCACCCTGGCTTCACCGCAGGAAAAACTTTGTGTCAACACGCCAGGTATATAATAAGGTGTCTCTTCTTGAGTTATTTATGAACTAAGAACACATCCCTTGGCAAGGCAGCAATGCCTCATCTCAGATACGAATCCTTGAAAAGCAACCTCCGTATTTTCCAGATGCGACTTGTTCTTCTACAAATTGGATTTCTGCTCCCAAGCGGCTGGTTCACAGCTCAGATGGCGGAGGATGGAGGTGGGGACAGGACAGTGAATCCCCCTCAGCACCCAGTTGTGTTTGCAGACAGAACCCACGTCCTCTGCCCTGCAGACACCTCTCAAATCACACCCACCGTGTGGCTCATGTATATTCACCCCCCTGCATCTGTTATTGCTTCGCTTGTCTCTGAAGGAGCTGTGGAAGCGCTGTTGATGAACTTGTTAACATAAATTACTGCAGAATGCCATTTGCGTGAGATGGCTTCAGTGTCACCGAGCAGATGTCGTTTCTCACAGCAGCAGCATCTTCCTCCAAGAGCTGCAGGCGCCTGGATGCTGCCCCACACCTGGGACCACCTTCCTCCTCCTCCTCCCCGAGGAGAGATGTCACTGTCACACATGGGGTCTTGCCACCTCAAAAGATATGCTGCTGGTGTCACTTCAGGGTATGAGGTGGGACAGGGGTCACAGGTACCATGATGCTCTGCCAGGTCTTTGTCCCTTGCTTTTTGGGGCAGCAATGTCACCTCCTCACCACGCTCCATCTCACGAGTCCTTTTACCATCATTTTTCCATCCCATATATACTATGACAGGTGTCAAACCCCTCCGAGAGTCCTTCCACGGACACACAGAAGAGTGGTGTAGCAAATGCAAGTGATAGCTTGTTGTTTTGATTTTATACTCTCCATAAAAGTCCATTCCATCTTGGAAGGAGAAACAAAGAAATGGGGAATCCAACTGTATCCCTTAAAAACTGCCTGACTCCAAAGGAGGATCAAATCTCTACAGTGCAATAAAGCAGAGAAATGAAAAAAATATTCTGTAATCGAGCTGAAGTCCAAATTTCCTCCATGTCAATGGGAAAAGTTACAGGCCTCTAGTCAAAAGTACGTTCTGTGCTGATCAAATAAGTAACGCACAGGATCAGAAGCTGAGCTGCTTTGGAAAGGTTGTTCAGTTGGAGAATAAAGGGCTAAACTGATAATCCCGTCAGAAAAATATAACTTAATCTGGAGCTACATATAAAAGATTGAATCCAAATCATAGAAAACTCACTAAATTTGCCTTTCTCTGCTTCTCATGCTGACAGAGGAACTGGCTGCCCAATGTTTTGTGTCTAATTACCTGCATTACGAGCAAAATGCAGAGCTTTTCTTACAAGAGAACGTTTTTTTCTGAAAGTTTAATCCTCACAAGAGGATTCCTGCCCTGTCCCTGGCAGTTAGAAACCAGGCTTTCCACATTGCCCCTGGCAGAAAAGGAACTTCTACAAGATTCACATCTGCACGCTGGTGCTGAGCAGGATTTCCTTGCACAAAGATCCTCAGACTCACTGGGGAACTAAACCAAGCTTTGCTTGGGTTTAGTGCCCTTTCTTTTCACTTTTTTCAATTTATTTGCTTTTGTTTCTCCTAGAGGCTCCTCATGGCCTGTTAATGGCACATACATGGGAATTAAGCCTTTTGGGTGCTGAATGTGAATATGGTCCATTGCTGGCACTGAGCCGCAAACCGAGGGCAGGGGCCAATCTTGTGCTGTGGCACCGAGCTTATAGATGTCCAAATACCATGGGTTAAAAAAGAGCAAACCCCAGACTCTCTGTGTACTGGAAAGAGCAATTCTACTGAGCCTGGCTTAAATTTTTAGCGTATCTATGAGGAATATAACCGAAAACATAGATCTTTCTCTAATCAAGCTCATGGGCACATACAGCAAATAAAAAGCCATTCGTTCACTCGGTAACTATCTGCAGCAAACAGAGATGTTTAACAGGACTGAGGATGTCAGCACTGGATTAACTCTTCCTTTGGCCAGGGATGCATGTGTCTCTTTGGTGCAATTCCCTCCAGCTGCCCCAGGCTGGATAACGGAGCCGAGAAGCATTAGAAGGATGAGGAAGGATGCACGAGAGAGCAGCACAAACCACTGAGAACCTGATAATCCCATATGCATCCCTTTCCAAACAGCTCCATCATCTCCATGCTGCCCAAACCCAGGTGTTGGTACATCCCTGGGCAGAGCCATCCCCTGCCCATAGTCACTCTGGTGTCATTCCCGGCTCTGTGCCATAGCCCGACCCAGCTCTCCCTGTCCCCAGGCACACACAGATCGATGGGATAAATCTGTTGGATCAATTAATGCCTCGAGCTGCCCCAGCAGAAAGCAACACGCTAATGAGACCCTGCTGAGCCCATGCTAACTAGCAGGGTTCATTATCTACTGGCCCTGCTAATGCAAAGCACCATGTAATAACAAACAAAACTCATCAATGCCTCTGCCGTGAAGTCATCAGGCAGCAAATAATCAGTGGGGGGAGAAGTAAAACGGAAACACATGGTTGGACGGATTTGATTTTCACTTGTTTTAGGGAGACTCCTTTCTTTACAAGGGTTGTCTACAACTTATGTGCAGGAGCAGCTTCGGCTCACCCCCAAACAAGCCCCATTTACATCAGAGATGGGGATGCTGGGCAATCAGAGACAAAACCCCCACGGCTGACATGGCCAGAGGACATTGGTGCTTCATAAAGATCCAGATGCTTCCAAAAGAGTGGATGGGAACAAACTGGCCCTGAGCTGCTCATCTGCCACCAACGCAGGCTTTCCCATTCAGCAGTAAAAGTTATAAACAACTTGTATCGGGGGAAACAATAGGTTTAAAGACAAAGCCCAGCAAAAGACGAAAGCTGGAGACTCATACCCAGTATGAAGGTACACGATGTTCTGCGAGCCCTGACCGTCCTCTGAGGTTTTCAAACTCCTTTGTGGCAACGGATCTGTCTTTAAAGCTGTTTGCAAAGCATCTGCCACCCTGACAGCGCTGTAAGGATCAAGGATGGACAAATATAAAACAGGCTGAAGCCACTCGAGGGTTCAACGCCCATCAGTAAAAATAAGCTGAAGCACCACTCAGCTCTCCGTTCAACAGAAGCAGTTCTTGGAAATGAATGAAGGAAAATAAACTGCACATTCATTTACCTGGTACATAGCAGGGAGGCTTTTTGAGATGAAAGCATTTAGATCCCGGGCTTCATAACAGCAGCTACAAAATTACCTCCTTGCCCTGAGGCTCTGTACATCTGCAGGACATCGTTGGTTGCTATAGCAGGGCCACATCCCACCCTGCGACACTGGGACAGGTCACCAGCGGGCTGCAGGGACACAGCGTGGCTTTAAAGCAATGGAAGCTCTAAAGCTATCATAAAATATTTTTATAAAGGCTATACCTATTCAAACTTCTTTTATCCCTGCATCACAGCGCTGCTAAATCTCTCCAAGCTCCTGAGCTAATATGTCTGTCTTTAAACTACTCAGAGTCCAAGTAACAAGTGCAACAAGCACAGAATAAACCTTTCCCACTAAAACCCCTTTTTAGTGCTCTGCTCCTACCAGTGACTATGGTATTGCAGAGAGTGCTCCGGAACCACAGGGTATCTTGCTTAGCACATGTGTAATTTGTTAATGGGGCAATGCAAGCATGATTGGCTGCAGATGTCACAGCAGAGTTAAGCATCAGAATTCCTTTAAGGTTGCTAAGATAGTAAACTGATTGATTAATTAGCTTGCAAATCATCTGACTTCTCGCTTTTGCAGCAGTATCTGTTGGAATATCGAGTCACAGTGAGTAGAGAAAGAAATATGTGAGATGCCATGCATACCACAGGCAGCAGATTTGGGTTTTGACCAGCAAAATAAACATTTTAGGTCTGATTGAAAAATGTCTTGTTTGGAGGTTGCTGCAGTATAATTAAATGCAGGAAAAGCAAAGAAAACCAGCTGCCACCTTCCCACTTCACCACTCACAAGTTTCAGGGTTGGGGGCAAGCTGGGCAGGCCAGGTTTTTGGAAAATTCTGCAGGTTTGAGGTCGCTCGTGCAGTACGGGAAACTGGAGCCAGATCCTCAGTCCTGCTCAGCCTCCTCCTGCTCACTGCTGGAAAAATAGAGATCAACCCTCCAAATACTTGTTCAGCACAGCAGCTGAGGGGTCTTTGCCTGTGTCCTGTCTTCTGCAAAACAGCATTTACTGGTGGGTTTCTTGCTGCGGGGCAAGGCAGCAGCATGTTTAAATAAAGGTATTTGCTCAGAGGAAGCTTATTAATTCTCACTCAGTGTCAGTAGCGGCAGAGAAAAGGCATGACGAAGAAGTTCAAACGCTGGGGAAATGCAGTCAATCTATAAACAGGAAGTTTAAAAAAATATATCCTAAATCCCAAGGCATGTCCTGCCCTTAATCACCGCACACTCGGCTGCTACCGCGCTGCTGCCTTTTCCTCACTGGAGGCAACTGAGGTTTTAGTTGCTTGTCCTCACTAGAGCCCCTGGGAGCAGGTGGACTCTCAGGTACCTGCATCGATAGCAGCATCTCTGTTGTCAGAACGTTTTTTTAACAAACAAAAATAGAAAACTTGCTTTTGTGCTACCACACTTCAGAGATGTTCGGCGTGTTTGTGGTGGTCACACGCTGTGCAAGTGCATGGAGGAAAGCACGACGCTTAACGCTGGAAGGGGGCAGCGCCTGCTCCCAGTGCCGCCATGGGGAAGATGGACCCCATCCAGCGCACTTTTTGTTGCCCCAAAAAAGCCTTTTTGGCCTTGGGCATTGCAGTGCATGGCAGTGACTCTTCATGCCCTCTGCTGGTTAGATTTCTATGAGTTTGAGGGATTTTGTGCAACGATCCTATTTAGGAACAAACGCATTCAATCCAGCCCTGCAGAAGGGCTGGGTTATTAGAAGTGTACTCCTGAAGGAAAGATGCAAGCCAGGCTTATAAGATTTCTAGCAGGTTTGGACACATATTGCTCCTTTCTGCAAACGTCCCACACCAAGGGCACTCCATCAGATGGGCTTGAGCACCAAACCAGGGGAGTGGGAGAAGACAGGGGACAACTGGGAACCAGCACAGCAGGAGAGTATGTGGGAGACAGGATAGGATCGCGTCTTGGCAATGCCCAAGTGACAAACTCAGAGCAGGAGAGTGGGATCAAATGAACAGGGTTTGTGCTACATTTATCTGAACCCATTGAGCAAAAGATGGGGGACTGATCCCACGGGATGCTGCAGCTCCAGACCTTGGGGGTGGAAAGCTGTGCTCGCTCTGTGTGTCATGGTGAGCAGCAGGAAAAGCCTGGACTTGGGGAGAAACCAACCTCTACGCAGACGTTTTAGTTCATCACAGCAAAACCCCAAACCACTTGAGCATCTTCCACCAACCCTGCCAGTGTTCGCCCATCATGCGGGCTCAAACCTCATGTTTGCATCCATATAACTTTCACTATGGAAATCACAACCTGCAATGAGCAGGCACTAGGTACTTCTATAGTTTTGAGATAGAGTTGAGAATGGTGCTTTGTCCAAGGTCTCCAGAGAAGGTTGTCAAATCATGAGTTGACCTCATAGGCCCAACTTGGAACTTTCCACCAGACCGGGCATTGCGTCTCTTCCGAGTATTTTGCTCTGACTAAACCCGAGTCAGTGTTGCTGGCACAAACCCCGGGGGGACTTTTTCTGAGCAGTTCAACTGCATCTGCGGAGCGGACGGGCAGCTCCCGCGTGGCTGTGGGCAGATGTGGCCAGATGTGGGGTGGCAGCGGCAGGACAGGGGCTGGTGAAGGAGGCCGGGGGGGACTCACGGGGCTGAGCCCCCCCCAGCACCGCCGGCTCCCGCTGACTTCAGCGCCTGAGAGAGTTCTCGGCGTTTCTCCCTCTTCCCTTTCGGCACAGGAATTGTTACTCATTCTGTACACAATGCCAGGTACGTTTTATTGTGGAACGGGCAATGACAGGAGCGGCTGGGCATGGGAATGCAATTGATTGGAACCCTGGATTTCCTACTTGACTTCAAATTATAACAATCCCAGATATTAAGATTTTGGCACTGGGACGACTTTGGAGGATAATTATGTGCTATGATTTAATTTTTGGGATCTGCACTTAGTGCCAAATCTCCACGGCTTTCCTGTCTCCCTCGAGAGCAGTTCAAGCTGCAGGTTCCTTAACTCTCTTGTCCCCAGCTAGTTCTGACTTTTTATCTTTCATGCCAGCATCAGGGCTTTATGGATGTACACACACAGAAACCTCCCCCAACTTCATCACTAATCATTGAAGAGCCATTTCCTAAGTACTTGTAAGAAAAATAAAATATGCAAATCAGGAGAATTGCTGCACCCCAAGGCTAATATTCCCTGTGAATGAAGCCCTGGTAAAATGCCTTTAGACACAGGGGGAAGTGGTGTCTTCAGAGGGGACAACGAAGCTTCACTGTTTCTCTGCACACTGTTTTGGATTCTTGACACCACCACATCTCCCTTTCTGTCCCAAAACCATTGAGTTGAGGCAAGTTCAGCTTCCACACGGTCCCTAACGGTGGCTGCTGCCTTTGCACCCAATGTGCTCTGTGTAAATAGCTCAGCCAATACAAAGCTGGGACCTGCAGTGCAGAGGGAAAATATTTCTTGTATATCCCTGCAAAGCCTTCAGCCAGTAATTCATGCCCTTTCAGCTAAAATTGCTCTGGATATTATCTCTGCTGTGCTTCAGTCCTTCACGCCAAAATTAATTCTTCTGAAAGGCTGTTTCACTTTCTATGACTAATTGGAGGCTTTGTTTGTACCCACGTTAATAAATCTCAGCAGTGGCTGAGGGACAAGCGGTGCAGTCACAGTTTTAAGCTGCGTGTGACATCGCTGGGGACAGTCAGTGACGACGGGCAGCACCAGAGACACAGAGAAGCTGCACACCTGAACCCAAAGGAACATAAAACTGGGATACAGCTGGGATTCCTGGGTTTCCTCTTGATCCTCTGTAAGTGTTGGCATTCCCATAACACGTTCACATTTGACTTTTCAGCTTATAATGTATAGGATGACGGCATTTTGGGGATCACTGAAACGGATGATGTTGGAAATATTGACTGTTAATGTCTACAGGAATCAGAAATGATTTGTAAACATTTTCGCAGAGTAGCAGCTTTGCCCCAGCTCCATCCCCAGACCTCGCTCTGGGACACCTTGGGACCCTCAGCACAAATGCAGCAGCTTTGAGACAGCGCCTGTCTGTACTGCCCGAGCTTGCACGAGTGCATTAATCCTCATTTCCTGATAAAACAAACCATCCCCCTCAGGATTGCTTCCAGAAAAAAAGAAAATCAATCAAATACTAAAAACATGTTAAAGTAAACACCACACATCGAAAATCTGTTTTTCCTTGTTTTCCTGAGTAGGAAGTCAGCTGCCTCGACAGCGCTTTGATGTGGGGATGCACATTTGATGTCGGCACCGCTGACAGACAGGCCTCCGAAGGCTCCGGAGGAGGGTTTGAGTTCACACAAACACTCCCACGTTCACGCAAGGGCGTCCCAGCGCTCCCCATCGCCCGAGTCTGCAAAGCCCGGTCTCGTGGGGCTCCCGCAGGCACCTGCTTGAGCTGCTGCCACAACAACTGATGTGCACGGGGCACTTTTATTTTCCACTTTGGTTCCTGTTTTGGCCAGAGACTAAAAAGCAAAATGTCAATAAACTAAACAGGAGGCCTCCCTCCCCTCCAAGGGATGCTCAGGGCAAGGTTTGATTTTGCAGAGGTTTGATCTGAACCTTTGTGAAGGCTCAGGTGAGTGTAAAAGCCCAGGAGCCTCCACGGGCTGTTTAGAACCTGTGATCTCCTGAGCAGAGTTGCAGCCACTGCCAGGAAATATCACACAGGCATCTCCAGCGACGTTCAAAGCACTGAGAAAAAGAAGCTCTGGGATTTTTCTTTGCTGAACACTTGAGGCTGCCCGGACTGTGGGGTTCACTCAGCACTCCTCTCAGCCCTTTTTAATAGTCACCATCTGTCTGATGCTACTCAAGTCAGAGGACTTTTTGTTCTTCTGGAGTTTCAAGAGCCCTTTTGCACAACCCTGGTATTGCCAGCATCCTGCTCACCTACACCTCACCAACTGCAAGGAGCCGGGTTCTCAAAACACTACGAAAACACACACAAATAAAATAGTAAAGACATCTTAACATCAGATAAGGAGGACTCTTCACGTGTGAGTGACACAGTTCTTCATAAAAGTGAAGCTTTTGTGCCTTTTCATAAGCACTGGACTGGAACCCACCAACTTTTCTGTCCCGGGACCTTTCAAACAACATCCACTTGCACCAAGCTGTTGCTTGACCACAGTGATGGTTTCTGTTGACACCAGATGGTTTTCATATAACTCAATATTTTTCTTCCAAAATAATAACACAGCAATTTTGAATGAATTAGATTGTCTCAACTCTCACTTTCCCACCAATTACAGTGAATTATGAACAACTCTTGAATAAGAGAATCTCCCTGTCAGTTACTGGTGTGAGAAGATGTATTTGCCTTGTGGCCAGCTCTATATTATTTGACTGATTTATAGGTCCATAACTTACGGCATTAGAGGTGATCTTTTTTTCAGAGCTTTAATTCAAAGTGGTTTCTTTTTTCTTTGAAATCATGTGGAAAATGAAGATGATAGATTTTCCCTCCATATATTTTCAGCCCTCTAATAATAACTTGAATCTCACTTGCAGCTTTCTAGCCTGCACCCTCACCCTATATTAAAGCAGGAACTCACCATTCCAAACACATGCCATCTAAGCTGAAATGGATTTTAGCTTTCTAAACTATTGATCAATCTTTACCCTGCAGAGAGCCAGTATGGGACTCAGGAACCTCTTAATACATTTAGCTATATAGTGACTATTTTTCATTGAAAGCCAAACCCCCATAAGTAGATTTTATGTGAGGAATAGTTTAAGTGTTATCAGCAGAAATAATCTTGCAACGAATGCACATTGCTGTTGCTAAAACCTGTGTTTTGGTCAATTTTATTTGGAGGACACAAAGAACCCTACAACATTACCCTTATTTGAATCGAGCTGACACAATTCTTAAGTGATGGAAAATTTTAAGACTATTGTGTTACAACATTGCTATGTCTGACCCGAAGTGGAAATGTTGGAGTCAGAATGCCTCCTCCTCCGAAGGTTTCTCATCAGTCCTACTGAAATTTATGGACTCTCCATGGTTGAGTTTGGAGGATTAATTTAGCAAGACAAAGATGCCAACTCTCCTACACTTATCTGAACCTAAGGCAGACTCTCAGATTTCTCCAGAACAAATCTGTACTTGGAATTGTTGACGAGATTAAAAAAGAAAAGCACAGTTGTACCTCAGAAGTTATTCTGGGATTGAAAAAATACAAGAGATTTAGAGATTTTTAAAATGTTCACTAAAGAAAACAGGTCCTTTGGCTTCCTCTTCTAAAGGCTGCTAATCTGCTGGAGTAGATGGCTATGCGAAATTTTGCTGCTGTTGGGCTGGAGTTCAGTCAGACCACTATTTTTTTAAGTTATTTTTTCTGGTAATATCTATTAAAATGAAAACCTGACGGTAAAGATACTTCTGCCTGGCCCACCTGCAAATGATGTCATGGAATTTCTCCGTTCCCTACGTGCTGGCCAGCCAAATGTCTCATTAGAAAAGGGGGAGGGAAGTATTTGTTGTGAAATAACAAAAAAGAATATTTAATAGGTCAGGCTTGCAGAAACACCTCTAGACAAGCTGGGCCAGCTGGGGTCATGAGGCATTAGTAGTATTTTCCATGGGCTAAGTACAAGAGAAAATTGGCTCTGGGTGTTCCTCCAATACCTGTGCTGCCTGCAACGATTTTTTGAAATCCTGATATCAAACGGCATTTGCTGTTGGAGCCCTTCAAATTGGGTTATGAAAAAACAGCGGCACTTTGCCTCTAGTCTTCCATGCATTCCATTCTCCGGATCACATTTTCCTTGACCCAACATCTACCTCTTTGCTCAGCCCTCCCCTTGTTCTAACAGACAGACACTGGTGGGACGTGGCTCACGGAATCATAGAACAGCCCAGGTTGGAAGGGACCTTGAAAGACCATCTGGTCCAGCCTTCAGAAAAGATTAAGGTTGTGGTCATGAGGACTTCTAAGCCCATCCACGATGGCCCAGTCACCTCTAACGCTACACACACGTTATTAACAGGGTCCCGCAGCCCGTGATGACTTCTGGACGGATGCCACCCAGCCACTTTACGTTTCTCCGGCTCACATTCTCCTGCCATCTGCAGGTGATTATTGCAAAGCTCAAAGTCAACTGGCTCCTGAACAACATCATCCAGTTATCCCAGTAGGATAATTTGATGCGGTGTTTGCTGAGGAGGGAGGGGGAACGCTATTATTATTCATCTCATGAACGAAAGGTGCTCGACTCTGGTTTGTTTTAATGGTGCAGGAACCACAGGCTAATATTATTAACTGGTCCTCAGCAGCATGCCAAAAATCCCGTCCTGTTGTGAGAGGAAAAAAGGAATAAAGTACTTGAGAATCCAATATCTTTGGTGCTAATTTTAGGCATGTATGCTGGCACGGGGAGCTTGTTTCATCCACTCAAATCTGGTGCTGTGCCACAGAGTCAAATTTACAGACTATTAGTGTCTCAAATAGCACTTCATGTGCAAGAAGCAAGGGGAAAAACACTGGGTCCCTCGGCTTTGTGGGGTTTGAGCTGAGTTACACAAACAAGTTACTTTAGCTGTGGAGTTATTTACAGGTTGGCTTGGAAAAGTCTTAGTGACAGATCTAAATGAATTAATTTTTCTGACTTTCATTCGCTGTCTTCCCCCTTCTTCCCCCTCTAGCTATTACATGTAATTACAGGAAACCTTAGTGTATCACATCTTCAAAAAAGGCACAATGAAAGGCAATAGCGAAGATATTCATTTCTTCCTTCTTTAATATTTTTCTTGGATGGGAAGGCAGGGTGTGGCGGAGCTTTTCCTTGCAGCACCTCTGAGCTCTGCTCGGATCACCCCGCGCAGACACCCCGAGCGCTCCGCTCCTCTCCCTCCGCACAGACAACATCTGGCAACCCCGCAACCATTACTTAGTGCTGTCTTGGCCTTTGAAACTGCTTTTAATGATTATGTGAGACACTCACAGTAAGCCGCCTAAATATGGTTGGTTTTTTTATTCCAGGCATTAAAGAAGGAACATAAATGTATGTCTTTTAAACCTGTGTGTTAGCTTGGACCCCATGGAGCAAAAACATTGTTGACAGTCGTGCTTACATTCAAGTGGTAAAGCCCAAAAGACAAGCTTTTTGAACCCATCATTAATTCAGTAGCAGGAAAGACATGGCCATACCTGCAAAAAACTCCTAAAAAGGCTCCTAAACCAACATGCTTGAGGCCAGGGCTTTGGTACACAAAGCAGGGGGTGTTCTTGGAAGAAAACAGCTGGAATTTGCCATGTTCAACTTGAAATATCACCAAGCACATCTTCGCCCCAACCAAAGCGTCTCTGCTCCCTTGTGCAGCCACCCACCAGCACTGGTTCCAGGGGTTCTGTCCCACTGGAATCAAGGAACGAAGATGGGGGACACAGCTGGATTAAAAACGGGAGAGAGAAAGAAAAACGCTGCTAGTTTGGTCGCCTCCAAAGAAAGAAATTTGCTTTTTAAATGGAAAAAAAGTTTCCACTGGAACCTGGGCAGAAAGTCAGAATCAAATAGATATAATTTGAGGCGCAGACCCAAATCAGGGCTTACATTACTGACCCTTTTTTTCCTAAATCATCCTTCTTTTAATTTTATGTACTGTCAGGAAAACCTCTTAAATACACAAATACTGTTGGAAGTTAAATTGGTATGAGGATTTATTTTTTTTACTTTGGGGCAAGTCAGATGGTAACAGCTCGATCTTTGGAAGAAACACAATGAAGTTTACCTGTCAAGGAGGTATTTCCAGGTAGAGGGTGAACAACTTGCAAATGACACTGAATTCCAAGGCACTAGCATAGAGATGTATAAAGGGACCTTGATTTAAAACAAAACAAGGTTCAATTCCTCAACCCTGTGAGTGACTTTGGGGCTGTGGACATGTCCACATCCCTTCTAGTCTTGATTCAGGTAGAGACAACACCTCCACTCGTCACAACCACCCCGCTGACATCCTCCTTGTGGCTCCATGTATTTTTACCACCGTATAAATTGCATTGAAGCCCAGTGATATCACTGCTCTAAAATTCCCTTGATCCTCAAAGCAGATACAACCACAGGGTTTTAAACACCTCTGTTAATCCCTCATAGAGAACAATAAATCATTTGTCTGATGAAACTTTATCTTTCAGGCATCGACACAGACATGCCCGTGACATGAAACACCAGAAGTGATCCAAGGGTTAAGCACAGGAAGTCAAACTAAAAATGTGACTCAATTAAATCACAGATTTAGATATTTTTCTGATCTGTAGATGAAGGCTGAGTTACTGGCAAGTGATGTAAGCTGTATCTTGCTGATCAACATGACTGCAGGTGACACATTTCAGGTACCCCAGAACAAGTTTCCCAGCCCATCTGAGCAGTTCAGTTAATCCCCAGTGGAAGCTGTTTTGCAAGAGCTGCAGAAAATGTTCCCTCTCTCCTGAGAAAATACTTGAGCTATGGAAGATAGTGAAAGTTTACCCTGTATCACCTGAACAAAGGGACTTAAAAAGTCCCCAAAAGATTGCAGCAGCCAGAAGACATTAATCTCCTTGCACCTTCCAGACATAGGCGCAGCCACGCTGGTGGCTCTCATAGTTTGCTGAAAGCTGCTGCTGGCCAGGAAAAGTCCTCAGGGATTTAAACATCACACCCACACGGATAAATTACTCTTATCTATGGCAATGGCCCTCCTTGCCTGCTTGAGGGGCATCAACCACAAGAACATGGACAAGAACTGCAACATGGGTCGTATCCACTGCACGTTGTGTTTTTCCTCTTCTCAGTTGTTCCCTGCCGGTCACCAAATATAAACAGATTTTCCTTAAATTGGGCCATTGTGGTAATAAACCAAAGTTTACTTAGTCTGTTTTCTGAGGAGTTACAAACCGTAACAGCAACACAAACAACAGCGCTAGTAACAACTCAGCCCATCGCTGCAATGGGGCCAGCACTGGAGTGAGATGGGATGGTGCTTTGGAGCAGGAAATTTGGCTTTTTCCATGGGAAACTGCTGGGGGAATTCAGGGAGATGATCCGTAGTCATGCACGGAGGACTCTGCCCAGCTGATGCGGATGGAAAAGTCCTTTACATCCCTTAAGTTTGATTTTCAGCTCTATTTTCTTAGGCCAAGGGTAAACACTGTGCGCAGCCCTGTACTCATACTGCGCTTTTCAGGTACCCGAGCTTCCCACTGGACGCAGCACCGTGATGCTGAAGCTTGATGAGTCTTAGTGTCTTTAGTAAGATCACTGGAAATGTATAAATGCTGGTCTAAAACCAGATGGAAATCTTAAATTAGGTAGAGAATACAGCCGTGGTTTAGGTGTTTTGGAAGCGTGGACATGCGGCAGTGAAACGCGATCCCTCCGCGGATGCTAACCTTGCTGGGGCTTGTTTGTTCTGCAACACCTTCTTAGCCCTGCATGGTTACAATTTCGTTTGCATTTTTTTAACCTAAAAAAAGGGGTAAAGTGAGAAAACAGAAGGAAAAAAAAAAAAAAAAGTGATTTTTAAATCAACTGTCATTTCTGGCAAGGCTGAGGATCCCAGCAAGGCATTTGTTTATTATCAGGTATTTCCTCAGGATCAAATCCAGAGGAGAGAAGTCTGGTACTAGTTAAAGTCTGTTTAAAATCCTTCTTGAAAAGAGATTTATGCGAGGAAATTACCTAACCTCAGGACACAGGCTTAGTCAGCGGCCGCGGGCTCCGCCGCGCGCATTGTTGGTTGCAGCGTGGGGTTTTTTTTTAGCCCCGCCGAGGGTGCCCAGTGAGAACAGCGGCAGGTCCGCGCTCACATAACGGGATCAAAGCTCCCAATTGTTTCGAAGGAAATGACCCAGCAGCAGGAGCGTGTCAGACCTCGTTTTTTTTGCTCCCAGCCTCCACCAGCACCAGGCGGCTGCTCCCCGCAAGCCGTGGCCCGGGGGGAACAGGGCTACCCTAAATTGGGTGAGGGGTACATGAGCATCTCACCCCCGCAGCGCATTCAACCCCTTCCTTAGCAAAAGGACGTTTCCTAAATCCCATCTCTCCCCAGCCTGCCTGTGTGTGCAAAGATTCCCACCTCACCGGGGTGTTTTCCCAATCCTTGGCCACTTCTCCCTCTGCGGTGGGACAAGGGGACATGCGACCACCTGGGCTTGCACTGAGGATGCTCGGTGTGGTGGTGGCACACTGGACAGCAGGAGGGGACCCGCTCCGACAGCCCCGGCCGCTGTCACATCCCAGCAGGTCACGGCTGATGTGCTGGTGGATGCTCCGAGGAGGCAGCCGCATCCCAGCAGCAAACAGCAGCCGTAGGTCCATGCAACAACCCATCCAGGCGGCAGATTTAAAGCACGAAGGATGGAAAAGACCCATGAGTTCATCCCTGCCACTTCCCTGCCAGCAGCTAGTCGGATGCATTTAATAGTCTCGTGATGGGACTTCCCATACATAGCTCACCTCAAGGACACTTCAACCCACGGTCAGGGCAAGCAGCTCCAAAGCACATGACCAGGGTTGAAATGAGGTTTTTGGAGGCAAAACACCGACTGAGCAGGTTGCCGTATTATTTTTTCAAGGTCACTACTAAAATATCTGGCAGGCTTATCTTACGGCTGGGAAATTTTACTGTACTTGCAGAAAACAACCAATATTTTTTATTCTGGTGCCCGATTCCTCACTGTTTGTGTTGGTTTAACTTCACTGACCCTAAAACGCGAAACTAGAGGAACGCGGTGTTGAACTGGATCCCGATATGGATATGAATTATGTGTGTAATACAGTAAATTATTGTGAAACAAACATTCAGCGAGCATCCTGTATGGAAACTCTTTCTTCTTTCATGTCCATTGATCATTGACGTCTCTGCTGACAGAACGTGGTTATGCCGGCAGCCTATGATCCCTTCAAAATGTCTCAGAAATATGTCTCCATGCAGTTAAGGTTTTCCGCTGCTAAGAAATATCTTAATGCTAAAGGTTTGTTTACAAGGGGTGGCTGTTTCCACTTGCTGGAGCATTTAAGAAGTTGTTTTTTCCAACCACTAAGTAGATCTAAACATTAAGTGTTTCTTAAGTTGGGTTTCCAGCTCCTAGACTGCTATAAACTTTAACTTTCATTGGTTTAAAGCAAAATAAAACAACAAAAAAAATTGCTGCTTTCACCTAGCCACTCATAATGTTAGGGGGAAAAAATAGTGTTTTTAAAGACTTTTTATTTTTAAAAGGCTCGTTGTGCAATCCCTTTGCTGGTCCTGCAGCCGAGAACAGGACCGTGGTGACAAAGCGCTGCCTTGTTTTTGTTGGCAGTGCCAAGGGGACAGATTTTGGTCGTGTCTGTGACCCTTGGGGACGAAGCCGAGAACCAGTGGCTCTTCTCCTACCAACACCAGGCGGTGGGAACTGTTGCTCCTCTGCAGACTTTTATGATGGTTGTCTGAAAAACAACAACTGAAAGGAGTGATTTCTGTTTGAAAAGACAGGCTGCTATATCATTATACGTTTCCAGCTAGATCACTGGAAATGCATGATCAATAGTGAAATAATTGCTGTTTTGGAATGGAAAACCTGGTGTCTGCAAAACACTGCTGTAATGCAAAACCAGCTTCAATCAGCTGTCGGTAATGCCACCGACCGCTCCAGCAGCCCAACACACCCACCCGGCTACAAAAAGGACTCTTATTCATACCCAGGTTTTATTTACTAGGAGATTTTTCCAATCTCTGTAAAATTATGGAAGTTCTGGTCCTGGTGGGAATTAATTCATGACTTGTGCGGTCTGCACCTCCGATGAACTGTGCCCATGCTGGAACTCATCGTGCCTTCAATATCTGAATGATTAAACTCGAGTCGGGCCAGACTGGCTGCCAAGTGTTGGGAGAGGCCTTTCCTCACCCAGGAAGGGAGATCAACATTCTAATGGCCTCACCTGGGGCTCGGCTTGTGATAAACCTGCTGTGAGACCTCCCAGCAGATCAAAACACATCCCATGCCGCACCAGCCGCCCAGTGATCGCTCTCCTGCATCAGTTCTGCTCCAGGTCTGTCCCCATCACCACCCTTGAGCTGATATGAAACCTCTAACGGGATCTGGCTAATGCCACAGTAAAGTCATGAGCTGAGACTTAATGCATTTTGCATCTGTTCTGCTGGGTGGTCTGGTGATGCTCGGATGCCACGTCAGCAATTCTTGAACTGAATTGTGAAAACTCCATGTTTTTTTTCCTGTCTGGTGTATCCTCGCTTCCCTTATGGGAAAGTCTGGAGCTGGAAGCTGTCAATGAATTGATCTGGAGTCATAAAACTTCTTTAACCAAGACTGAGGTAGCATGCATGTTCAAATTCAAATGCCACTCGAATTTCTTTTGCTCTAAAAATGTTACTCTTATTAAGAATTGTGCATCTCAGAGTTACAGAAAGGTTCATAATATTTCATGATGACTGAGAAGTGGAATCTCATTGCTACTATCTCCGATATCCTCTGCACAGAGGAAGAAGAGATGGTCACAAGCTGCTGATCCCGTAGTGTGGGTGAAATGTCAAAATTCAGTGATTTTTAACAGAATTTCTGAAAGCGAAACCACGTTTTGCTTCTCAGTTGTTGTTTTATAAGGTACTTTGAATCAAAAAATTGCACGGGCCTTTTCCTGGTGAAAAGGAAAGCTACTTGTATCTCCAAAACATTTCAAGTGGAAATTGTAGATACACGTTAGCCAAAAATGTAAGAGCACTTCACAGCGATTAGGCAATAAGTACCTGTCATTCTTACATGCAGTCACCTCCCTGTTTCCCTTGTTATGTTGTTCATTTAAAAGCAAACACAACATCCAAGTTTCCTACCATCAGAGTTTATTCTGGTCTTTCTCATCTCCCTCTCCCCCCATCTACTGATCTTCATTCACTCTGTAATTTTTTGGGTCTCTGTAGGAAATGCTCCACACCGGAGCATCCTCGTGGGAAAGTGACAGTGAGAAGAATTCAACAGCACCAAAAAAAACCTCTTCCTTTAATATTTTTCCTGATATAAGTCAGTCCAAAAGAAAGAGTCCTACTTCCCCGTCTGAGCAGGACAAGGACACCAGCGAGGTCTCCCCAGCGCGTTTCAGAGCAGCACAATGTGCGGAAGCCAGCGAAAGTTTATCACCGGCCCCCAAAACAGGGATGGCTGCAAGGAGACAACGCACATTCCCCCACCGAGCAGAATATCCACAGCCTTATGAATGGCAGGTTTTAGAAAAGGGAACAGGATATGTTTTTCCCATGGTTCGGGAACAATGTGAATACTTTCTCACACGTTGTTGGTGAAGCGTTTTGGCACACCTGTGCATTTAGAGAGCTCTATTATACTCCAAGGTCCCCTGGTCAGCTCTTAAGGACACTTTTCCTCTCTAAGAACATGGATTGATTACGTGGAAATATGATTTGGTTTTGAATTTGTGCTGGATCATGGATCAGAAGGAAGCTACAACATGTACTGACTCCTGAGCGGAGCTTTCTGCTCCATGGCTCAGGAGTGAAAGACAAGCAAGGGCAACTCGGAGATGTTTACACAGCTCCGTTTCTTATTTTTGACTGTACTGAATAGGGAAAAATTGTTTACATGCTACAGAGGATGTTTTACCACTGTTACTTCCTACAGAAACATCCTCGCGCTTCAAGTGCTGGCAGAGACAAACTGCTCCTTGTATTTCTGACTGGTGTCTCCCAGAAGAGAGGACAGATACCGCTCCTCTGTGGGACCGGCAATCCTGTAATCAGCTCCGCCAGGTCTAAACAAATCACTGTTGCTTCAGGGCATCTGCGTCTCATTATTCCAGATGACATAATTTTGGATGGTGTGCGCAGCCTCGTGCAGGAACAGGAGCTCTGGGAGCCCCGCGCAAGTGGTGGTGGGATGAGCGATGCCCCCGGATGCCTCCATCCCACTCCTGCCCCAGCCATGGGCTCGTGGTGGGAACCACACGATCATTCAATGCAGTCAGCTTCTTGAATATCAACTCCAATGCATTCAGAACCAAATCTTTTATTCGGTTAAGGTCACTCTGCAGGACTGATTCGGCATGGCACTCCCATGGGGTCAGGGGATGGGGACAGCACTGCTGCTCTGAGAAGTGGGTCCTGCATCACCTCCTGTTTTGAGGCATCAGTGCATAGGATTCAGGTTTTCTCCTTGTGTCCTGATGATTCCTCAGCCGCCTCAGTCCCAGCCAGCACCTCACTCCACACCTCTAGAAGCAAAGATCCCTGAGAGTGTGAATTTTGAGCCCATCATCTTTAAGCATCACTACCTGGGCCATATTTTCAGATGGGCTGAGCTCCAGCAGCTCTGGATGTATTGGTGCAGTTGTGTCACGTAGGTAAGACAGCAAAGCCCTGGAAGAGGGGTTTTACTAAGCTGTAGAACAGGATGGCTGCAGTAAATCGAAAGCTTACCAGTTTCCATCCTCCCGAAAAGTTAAGCAGGGCACAAAAAGCCAGAGAATTGCAACATTTTCCCCATAAACGTTCTTTCAAAATGTTTTCAGTGATCATTTGGCACAAGAATACAATTTCCATCAAAACCTGTTGAGGGACAAGAATGGTTTCCCTCCTTTCCCCTCCACAACCGGGAAGAATAATTTGTTCCCTGCAAAAACTATAAGAAATTTTCCAGATTAGGAACCAAGCTAAAAGCAATACCTGGACACACATGTGCAGGCAGACGCCGGCGGAGCTCGAAGCGCAGCCCGTGTTGTGCTGCAGCTTTTGAACAGAGTCAAGAGAAGTCAAATGAACAAAACACACGAGGCAGCATCACGCACAGCAGCCGGAGCTACCTGTATTTTATAACATCCACTGTGTTTCCAATTTCATCAGCTTGGCACACGCTCTCCTGGTGGAAATAATTGAGGCCTGGAAGTCAAAAGCAACGGAGGAAATATCTAAGCTATGAAATGTCAAGCTGCCTTCCAAAAGGGTTCCGATCTTCAACCACATCAAGAAGGGTGTCTGAAAAGACAATCAGGACTTCGGTCAATTAAACGCCTTTTATACTTTTGCTTGGGAATGCAGTGCCGGAGGAATGCCCGGCATGGCGGGGTGGTTACCCCACAGACCTTGTTTTTCAGCTGCAGGTTGTTGTTTTTTCTCCTGAGGTACTTGTATTTTATATAAACCTCGATTTAGATTATTCTAAGAGAGCAATTTAGGATCTTGTTGTTTTTGGTTTATTTTTGCATTGGGAAGGTGAAACCTTCAGCACTCCCAAACTGATGCCAAGGAAGCAAAACCTGAGCTGAAGGTAAAAACTCCTTCTCCAATCAACTCCTACTAAAACCACATTTCGACCTGAGAGCGTAGAGCCTCCTGTACAGGGAGATTGATTTCATATAAATATCAGTCACATCTAGTGCCCAGAAAACCTTTCAATATAGTGGTTCGGAGTCAAAAAGTCATTCCTGACCATGAACTGTGAGGTATCATAGGAAGATGTCTTACATCTGGATATCAAACCTTCTGACCACTCGCTCTTCCATGGGATTAAAGTTTCTCGTCCCTGCAGAGGCAGGAAATCAGCAGCAAATCTTTCTGGGTGCTTTGAAGCCTTTTAAACTTCATAAAAGGAGGGAAAAGAAGGATGAATGTATCCTTAATCAGACCAAAAAAAAAAAAAAAAATCAGCTTTATTTTCCCAGGGGAATTGAACTATATTAGTTTACATCCTGTGGTACGAATAAATAAACAGTCCCTAACCAGTTTCAGACTCGCCGCTGTTTTGGCTGGCAGAACCTTTGCTCAGAAATGCTCGAACCTCCTTGCTGTCCCTTTCCCTTCGTCATTCCCAGTTTCCCTTGCTCTTAGGAGACACAGTCTTTTTCACATCCATATTTTTCTCCCCTTCTTTTATCATTCTCATTAACAAATTGTCTCTTGTTCCGCTCCACCAAGGTTGTCTCCATAAAATTCATATTTATGGACTAGGGTTAAATAACACATGGACTAAGGATGAAAAACACATGCAAAAAAAGTCCACTGAGTCCTACAGGATGGCTCGAGGTTGCAGTCTCTGCTGTCACTGAACCTCAGTGGCCTCTTCCCTGAGTGTCTTCTCCTCTCCATCACTCTGCAGCCACTGGCCATGCCCCGTGCAGGAAAGGAGATACTAAAATAACAGACTGCAAGGTGATTAGAAGCTTGGGTGTATTTAAGGAACTTTGTACAACAATAGGTGTGTCTTCTAATTTAAAAATGGCATACTTTAATGCTGAAATCAAATCGGCCCGGGGGAGCGCGGCACATCTCCGTTTGCCAAAGGAGACTGATCATATGGTAACAGCTGGAATTTATATGGTTTAATTTTACAAAATATGAGATCTGCCGATCTGCCACCTCCTTCCTCCAGCAATATGGAGACATTAAAGGGAGGGTTTCCAAGAGTGCCAGGCATGGTGAAAGCAGAGAGATTTAACACAGCCACAGACTGAGAAGAGACTTCAGGGTATCCTGCAGAAAACAGCTGACCTGGGGACAAGCTCACACACAAAAGTGTGCTAATCATGCCTGATTAGAACTGAGAAGAATAGTAATTTAACTTGTTGAGGAAGCTTGGGTGTAGCGGGGAAAAGTGAAGGATCTGGGTTGTGCTTTGTCTCGGCAAGGTTTCTAAGGCAGTTGCATTACACATGTTCATGCTGGGCTTCTAATTCAGGTGCTTTCAGCTGCCCCTTCAGGCACCTACTTTGCTTAGCTCTTTAGGAAACTGAAGGAGTTGAAGCTCTTAATGCATGTGATTCAATTTCAATCTCTATGTCTGATTCAGAACATGAAGTTAGCCCTGCTTCTGTGTGGTGGCTGTTTCTTCCAGTCGGCTCTGCTGGAGCATTCGTCAGCTGAAGATCCCTGGGAAGCCTTTGGGGACATCATCTTCATGTCGCTGGCCTCATGGGTTTGCTCAGTTCTATCTCCTCCCAGTCCCCAGCCCAGCACAGTAGGACACTTGGGGACAGATGCTGTAGGTACCTGTACCAAACCACACGCTGAACCCACACCATGGGAGGTGAGGAGTGCATGGATACTCAATTTCTTCACTCAAATAAAGCTACAAGAGAAGAAAGCCACCCCGGAGACTAAGCTTGCTTGGAAAATGCTGTTTATCCCCTTGAACTCCCTGCAAGGGACACAATAGAACAATGGGCCCGCGGCAACAGAGAGGCGAAGCCCTGAGGTCACCTTCACCGCCTCCCAGCTGGTCCCGCATTGTTCCCTGATGGGAATTTCTGCGCAGGGCTCAGATCCGTGACCATGTGTTTCCTACGACTGTTACCCAGCTTTTCCCTCCCCCGGCCCTTCCGCCTCTTTGTGACTCCTACAGAGGCTGCAGATTATTAATTAAACCTCCACACAAGCCGCTGAGGTGGAGAGGTATTAGGAACCCTTATCTTATAGATAGCCGATGCAAAAAGAATGAGAATGACCTTGTGAAATGCCCCCAAAGCCGAATGCATAGATGTGCTTCAGCAGTGCTTGGTGGGCACCACCACGTTCTGCTCCACCGGAGGATGTCGGGCAGGTACTCTCAGGAGATGCACAACGTGCTGGGATACATGCTGCACAAAACACCCAGGCTCCCGTTGATTTTGCACAATACCTTTTGTGCAGGTGGCTAAATCCTCTGTCATTAGAAATCTAAAAGAAATCTCCGAAATATACTGCATGGTTAGCGGGAGACTTAGGGGACTCTGCCCCCTCTTTAGCACTTGCAGGCACAGCTGCCTGTTTTTCCCGTTTAACTCAGGGCCGTGTCCTGTATCTTCATCAACATGATTTATTTCAGTGAAGAAACCCATCTCTCTGGATAAGAGTCTCATGGGAGCGAAGTGGCAGCAGGACCACAGTGTGTCCGTAAACGTAAAGCAAAGGACCTTCTCTGATTACTGGGGATCGGGTACGAGACCGACACAGGGGTCTCAGGGAGGAGCTTGTTATCATTTATTAAATATCCGTCACCCCTCTCTTAAGATATATATATGTACATATATATATATCTCCACATATATAATACAATATAATGGCTTTTGCAGGATTCAGAAAGCGATGTTGTTCCAGTTGTCTGAGCTGGCGGCTTCCAGTTTGTGGCCATATGGTTGGCTGTGAACTTGACTAATAAAAATGGAGCGAACTTTTTCTTTTTTCCTTTTTATTTTTTGGTTCTTCCTGACCCTAGTCAGTGCCATAAATACCTGTACGGAGCAAAGGGTTTATAAATAGCCCGGTAGCATCCACTGACAGCAGAGCGGTGTTAAGTCTGACCGGCAGGCGCTGGATCGCGGCGATGTGGAGCTGGAGTGGTCTGGGAGAGGAATATGTGGCCAATAAAGACTTGTGAAGCTAAAGTCATTCAGAAAACTCAACACTAGGCAAAACCAGGCAAAAAAAATACCAGTCTACCATGGGACAAGGTTCTGAAATGGAAACACCTTAAGCCAATATTGCCCCTTTGAGATAGCACTGAAATTCCATATAAATTTATGGTGTAGCTGACAGCGAGCCTGAGTAACTCGGTGTGTCTGGACGTCTGGCCCAGTCCAATAATAACATAAAAGAGAATTCTGTACATATCCTTTGCGGATCCTGAGACTTTGGACTTGGTTTTTGGAACTTTTTTGTTTGACGGTTGTCTACAAATTGTCGGATTCTCAAATGAATATGTTATTGAAAATTGTTCATAAATTTTCTCAGCAATAGCTCTTGGTATGCAAGACCTTTGCAATTTAAGTGCTGCTCAGTAGTTATTCAGCTCATGCGGTAATATTCTGGTTCCCTTACCGGACAGTCTCTCTTACTGTCTGTCCGAAGCGTTCAGAAGTCATGAGTCAATGCCCAAAACTCCAGCGACTGGCTTTAAAAACATCATTATTTTTAGTAAAAACATATCAATATTGGTGCTTTTTATTTGCTTTCTTGCTTCTGAGCCTGCAGGGCTCACACATCCAACCTGCTGGCAACTAACCTTCGAAATAAAGCAAGCTGCAGTTCCCACATAAATTCAACGCTTTGAAAGTTAGAAATGCAAGTTTTTCCTGAGAAGCCTGGTTTTCTATGGTTTTTTAGCCTGCTGGATTCTTTGATGTCTAATACAATCGTGAGTGCCAGCTGATGCTTTTCCCACTGTTTCCTAATGTGTCTCTTTGGTGTCTATTCCCTGGGGTTTACAGATGGATCACAGAACCATAGAATAGTTTGGGTTGGACAGGACCTTCAAAGCTCCTCTGCCATGAGCAGGAACATCTTCAAGCAGATCATGAACTCATCCTTCAGCAGAGACCGTGGCAGCATCTCACTCTGCACATGGCTGTCCACCTACACCCAACTCCTGCAAAAACACCCTGAAAGTGGCTCATTAAGAGCTTATATCTGCCATAGAGTAATGGCAGCCACGCACAAATGCCACTGGTTCATTTCGAAATAAACTATTTCCAGGAAAAGGCTTTTGAGTATTTTTAAGCTGGGTGGAAAGATAATCTTTATCTCAGTTGTGATTCAGAACAGCAGCGTCAGCACCGAGCTGAACCCACACGAGCCGTCCTCCCTCCCACTGTACAGTCAGACCTCTTGTCAAGAGCAGAACACATTGAAAATTTGAGAAGTTTGAAGGGGAAAAGTACTATTTTCCTGTTGGCAATTCAATGGTTCTAACTAGAGTGTCTTCTAACGGACACTTATGTCCAGAGAGGTGGCAAACACAAGGGCTCAGCTTCAGCTGGACTACATGGGATTTTTGGTTACTCCATCTATATTAAGATGTCCATAATGTCTGTGTTTTGTTTCTCTTTTCTCCTCTTTGCCTGCCCTCTTTGCCCTACCTTTCCAATACTTCTCCCTCTCTTTTCTATTTTTCCATTGACAGAGGAACAAGAGAACTGAAACGACAACCACGGTTTTCACATTCCGCTCTCAAATCTCAGATAATTTTCTTTTTGCTTCGCTTTACAATGTAAAAGTTTTCTAACTTTTTGCACAAAAGCAAAAGAGTGATGAACTCACCTGTGGACATTCACAAGCCACACCAGATGCAACAGTGTGCATCCGAAGAACTGCCTTTTTTAAAACTCTCAGAGCAAATTCCACATTACTACACCCATTAAAGCAGACGGGAAATCATTTGAGCCTTCTGCATATGTCAAGCCTCCCCAGTAAGGTAAATGTTTTTCCTACAAATAATGACTTGCATGTTTGATCAACTCTGTAACCACAATATCTATAAGCGTCTCAAATGTTAAACACCACATGAGCCAGATATATTTACCAGCCAGGAGATTTAAAAGCCATTCTTGACGTCAAGCTGTGAAGATCAAATATTCTAATTTGATGGCTGCCAATACGGTTCCCAACCATTGTCTAGATCCAAAACCCATTGTACTTGTTTTTGTTTTTGTTTTTGGCATCTGAAGTAAGACTTTTACTCAGACCACTTATGTTCTTAAATAAATAAGTTTCTAGGTCAAGTTGCTGATGGATGTTAACATAGCTATAATTTAAATCTAATGGTGATATCAGCTTCTAACGGGGTTTAAATTGGAGTTGTAGAGTACAGCATCAAGTTAGCGAGTTTTCCATGAAGTGACTTTTCCATGAAGTAAGTCTTTTCTGTTCCTAGTGCAATGACCCAAATTCAGAGATTCAGCTTTCTTTTCTTCCACGGTCCCTTTTGCCTTGGGTCTGTATGGTCTGTATGGTCTGTATGGTACTGTAACCTGTGCAGGTAGCATTACTCAGGTTTAACGATAACAGCATCAACAAGTGATGATGCTTGTGGAGTAAATGGCTATTAAACTAGAGCGAGTGTGAGAGACTGTGCCTCTCTCTCACCCATTACAGTCAACAAGTACATAAAACGAGCTCTCACATCTCTGGGACAAATACTTCAACCTTTTCATATACTGATAAGCACTTATGGCACTTCCGTGGAATTACAGCTAGGAGTAATTACTGTTCATAATGCATATGGACTGCTGAATCAGACCTAGACATAATCTGAAATGCCATTATGTTGTTAAAAAGGCAATAAACTTCATTTGCATTTACACAGCTCTGATGGAATTTACAGGTGAGGGCATCACTTGAGGATTTTTCTGTTTGCTTCTTTCTCCTCAGCTCTGTTTTAGGAACAGACTTTTTCCCACTCAGCTGCAGGAAAGATTGCATGTCCTAAGCTGGGAAAGTGGGGAGATGGGGTTCTGCTGGTGACTATTACAGATGCACTCGGCATCATTTGGCAGTTGCCCATGGAGCTGATGGGATGGGTGTCCCAGGCTATGTCCCCTCCTGACCTCAGCATCCTGGACATCCCAGTACCATGCTCAGCAACGTGTATAATTGGTTAATAATCCCACACAGAATAATTACAGCATATTCTACATTTAATTTTAAAAATGCAGAACGGGGAGGAAAGGATGAAAGAATAAAACCTGGCACTCACCACGCTGTTCAGGATGAACAGCGAGAGAAAAAAAGTACCTGGCTTAGTCATCCCCTGGATAATCCAGACACCACAGTGCTCTGAAGCGTCTGCTTTTCCCCACATTTAGTTACGCAGTCTGATGCTGCTCAGCCTTTACACCCCAGTTCAAGTCTGAGCCGGCTGCCCATGATTTAGTACTTGCCATTTGCCCAGGAACACAGAAAGTGTTGCAAGGCAGAGAGGCACAGACTGCAGCTCGCATCCTCTCCTCTACCCCTGAAATACAAATTAGCCAGTCTGGTATTTGATCACGGGCTGTTCTTAAAGCAGTTTTTTATTCTGTACTTTTATTTTCCATGGCTGTTGCCAAGACCGAGTCCTCTCCAGAACCCCCTCCCATCCCACCCCATCTCGTCCAATCCCCTGGTTCTTCATCCTTGCTTTTCCCTTTCTATTTTCCAGATCAAACCTTGGCTCCTTCCACCCCTTCTCTTCCACATTGGCTTTTGTGGCCTGCTTGCGAACTTGCTTGTGTATTTTTTGTGTGCCCATGAAATCTCGCCTCGCTGGCACTGCACCGTCCTAGTGTTCTCAGCACTCACTGGGCTTGTGTTGTTTTAATATTAGGCTGTTCTGCCTCACTCTTGGGTATTGGACTGCAATGAAAAAGACTGTAAATTAATGAAATATCTATTGCAGCTGACTTTAAATGATCCTAAAAAAAAAATAAAGTCTAAGTCCTACTAGTTCTGATCAGCTCAATTACCTGCCAGTACTGCTTCTTTATATTTCCTAATTCTTTGCCCAATCTATTATTAAATGTCTGAAGGAATCGCCTTCCTCTGCTTTCATTGAGGAAATAACTCCAGTGCCCAATAGCTCTCCCTGGCAGGAAAACTCTTCTTAAAGTCTTCTTTTTGCACCTCCTCCCTTCACCCGGATGACGCTAAACAATTCCTGTCTGTCTGTGAGGAATGTATGTCTTCACATATTCATAGGTAATTATTAATTTTCCACTTTCACAAGTATTTGGCCACAAAGCGGCTACACTTAAAAGATCCCTGTCTCAGATACTTTGAGAACATTGCCTCATTATCTGCAGAGTTACCGGCAGAGCTAAGACACCCAGATTCTCGTCTTAGCTCCAAAAACTGGCATCAAGCTCAGCTAAGCCCCACTTTGGGCTCTACTCTTGACTTTCTGAGTTTTGGACCATCAGTTTGTTGGGAAATGACTCCCAGTCACAGCAACATTTTTTCTCCCCTCTTTACTGGGTAGGGAGCAATTGGTTACACAGCCTCAGCCACAATTCAGCCAGTCAGGACATCCTCGTTTGGAAATAAGACATTAATTAGCTGCATCTGCTCCAATAGACACTGATTCCTTCAGAAGGGACTCACCACCAGCTTGTGGTTGGCCCTCGGGGAGCAAAGCTGGGTTCTGGGTTTTACGGGGTCCTTGGTTTGCCTGGACTGCCCCCCGCCAGCAAAACATGCACCGCATAAAATGTTTTACTGCAGAAATCTGCCGTAACAGCGCAACAACTGCCTCCACGGTTTTATGACATCTCTCAAGCACGAAGGACACGTCCAGTTACATTTGTCATGGAGACGCACTTGGCAAAACGCAATAGAAATGTCAGACGGAGGTGAAGTCCGAGGGAGTGCAACAGAAAGCCCTGCCGCTCCGCTGGGGGCTGAAATGGGAACCGCTGCTTCTGGGGAAGAACTAAGTTCCTGCGCTGCAAACAGATCTATTACATTATTACAGAAATTTAATATAGCAATTATTTCCAATCCATGCCCACACGCATCAAGGTTCTCATACATGAAAGTGTTTCACGGTTTGCAGGCTCTGACAGAAAGCCTGTTAGTGATGATTTTAGGCACTAACTTTAGTCCTGGTTCTAGAGGTTGGTCTGAGCACATCACCTCTGTGTGCAGGTCGCAGCGAGTGGGATGCAGGGGACCAGGAGCTGATGCTGCCTTTGGGCTTATTACATGACTCATGCTTTAAAACGGCATTTTAAAAGAACTCTAATCTCAGCGAGAAACAAATATGCTTAATTACTTGTTAACACGGTGCTTTTCACGTCGCTTTTTAAATAATCAGATACTGTTCTTGTCACTTTGGGGGATGTAAAGCTCCTGTCAGCTCTCAGGGCTGCGACAAAAAGCTCTTGTCAGATCAGGTGAGCCGATGGAGATGATCCCATCCAGCACCCTTGATTACACATATTATTTGTAGAACAGTTCAGGTTCTGCTGCCTCAGTTGGTCTTTCATGCGAGCTGATCAGCCACAGAAGTCAGTTATTATTTCATAAAGCGCTCTGTAACTCCAATGATTTAAGATGTTCCTGGGGCTGGGGGGGACGGCTGAGCACCCCGGCCTGCCAGACTTCAGACTGATGGGAATTTAAATGGCTTGACTTTGAAAGCCTCAGAAAATCAAATAAAACGGTGAATGCTCTGAATGGAAATTATTCTCTGCTACAATGGCATCGGCAGAAATGCCAAGTTTATCTATTTATAGCGTTATCTGTGCCTAAATACCCATAAATAGCTATGTAAAACACTGCCGTTAAATGTATGTGTGTGTGTATGTCTTTTCCAGCCACTGAAATGTTAAATCAATTTTATAACAAGTTGCTTTTCCAGCCACTGAGTGGCTGTAAATGTTAAGTGTTTTTACAGGCCATTTTTTCCCCAGCTGCTAAGCAGCTCGAGATGTTATCAAAAAAAGTTGCTTTTCCAGCTGTTCAACGACTCTGAGCGTTTTTAATGGATTTTTTTTTTTTTAACTTGCTAAAACCTATTTATATTTTACTCACAAAGCAAGTGCAGAATTGTCCTGGCTCTGTCTGGCTCTTGTTTTTATTGTATTTTTGTTTCTTTTTTGAAACCTGTGAGTAAAAATTCTTTCTCTGTCTGAGGAAATGTGTTTTTTCTTGAGAAAAGAAGGGGCTTTGGTTTAATGAGTCCAAGATGAACATTATGAGTCCATCTTAGCATTTAGATACCTTAAAAGCACCGTCCTTGTGGTACGTTCAATGGAAACACTGTTCTTGTGGTATGTTCAATAGAAATACTGTACTTGTGGTATTTTCAATGGAAAAAATATTATTGTGGCTTTTCCAATTCAGGAAATGCTGGTCGGTCTTTAAACCAGGGGAAAAAAGAGGGAGTGGAGGGTGAGAGAGCTAAATGGAGGTGACAGGGAAATGGAAGAATTACTTTATTATAACGAGGTGGGGAGAGATATACGAAGAGTTTAGGGCAGGAAAATGGAAAATTCTTGTGGCCCTTGAGGATTCATAACAGTGGGAGAAGGAAAAAGGTCTGGGGTAGTGCTAAGGAAAGGTGTAGGACAACGTGAGGAAGGAAGAAAAGAATAGTTTGAAGGGAAAAATGAAAGCCAAAAAGAAATGTGACCACGTAGAGATGGGTTAGAAGAAAGGGGAATAGAGAAATCTCTCGCTATGTACAACAATTAAAATGAAAAGACGCAAGAAGTCTCTTTATCTTTGGGTCCCAAGGTCAAGCACGATGATGAGATGGATGCTGTAGGACGGTCTGCTGAGACTCTCCAGACTACAGTGTCTGGTTGCTGGTGGAGAAATAAACACATCACATTTCTAGCTCTGAAAGCACTAAGGTTCTGGAAAACACTCAAGTTATTGTAATTAAAAAAAATAACAGGGAGAAAATTCAAATTAATGGTGATATCTGTCAATTCCTTGGGAAGAAAGTAGGATTTGGTTTAGATGGGAAATAACCAAGTGCTTTCCAGCCTGACAATCCTAATTATAATGATTTTTAGTGATGTTTACAGGCACGTGTAAGAGACCAGTTTAGTCCACGGATGCTTGTGCTGGGATTCAGATGCTCTCTCAAGTAACATAACATGTCCAGCAGAAAATAAAAAATAGACACATAAACACCATGTTTTGTTCCCATCTATTAAAAGTATATATTCTATATTTCAGTGCATATTAACAGTGACACTGGCTGATTTGCTTTTAACTTAAAAGCCCGAGATTTCCATCTGCTCTGGTACTAGTTCAAGGACTGTGCATCTTCTCAAGCCTTTACAAAAGATTCCACTTTATTGCAGCTTTAATGCATGTTTTAACTGTTCTCAGAATCATTCAAATTTGCAATAAACTCACCCTGGCCACGTTCACAACTCTTTGTCTTTGCTTTCTAAGAACTTTCGAGTTATCAAGTTTTACTGGCCAAAAAACATAGCGGAGAGCAAATTTCAGAATCACACACCAAAGTATTTACAGCAAGTGACATTTTGGTTTCTACCAGGAAATATTTGCAGCAGATGTGCTCCCACAAGCCTCCAGTCAGGACTGGAAATGCCACCACCACGTGATTCTTCTGACCAGTCGGAGTTCAGTAACTCAAATTTTGAAGACTCACAATGAGCCCCTGGAGCAAACAGTTCAGAAATACGGTCCATATAGAACAAATGTAGATGGCCTGATAAAATGCAAGGACCCAGCAAAGTCAGTGGGCAGGTTCCTCTTCTCTTCAGGAACTTCGGATCAATACCATCATGAATGAATTTAAAAAATAAATAAATAAAATTTGCTTTTACATCATCTATAACAAGGAGAGGGAAAGGAAGTAAGTGTATTAATATCCAAAATATATAATTTTGCTGGCGAATCATTACAGTTGTAAATTTGGCTGTGTTTTCTTTGCCTCATGTCATCTGCCATTGCTACATAAAACAAGTTAGTGACTTAGATCATCTGCCAGTAAGTTATCCACACTGACAGTAACTGTATTAGCCTGCTACTTAAATACATGCAAATTGAAAACTTAAATTCCCTGCTGAATGTTGGGCCATCTGACACGAGGCACTGGAATTGTTGTGCCAGACTGACACAGCAAAGCTGCAATTGCTGTTCTTTCCCTCGTGGGCACAGATTGATTTGTGATCAATGAAATCAAAGCAGGTGATGTCGGATGCATTGACTTGGACTCTTCAGCTCATCCCCTTTCTTTCAGATTTATTTTTAGTCCTTTGTCCAATCTAATGGCAAACAGCTCAAACAGTGGAGCTTCTCCCACATCCTTTGGAAGAATTTTCCACAGTTAAATAAGATTTCAGCACTTGGAATTTTATTCTGTTATTCAGCCTAAACTTTCCTCTACTTAACACTGCACTTTTAGTCCTTATACCCCTTTCACCATCCTAAACAATTCGTCTTCTTCTCAGTGTTTACAATCTGCAAGATTTCCTTCTTCCTTCCAAGAAGTTGTTTCCAATCTGTATTTAAAAATGGAAAAATAAATGACAAACAGAAGGTTCGGTAGAAAAGAACCTCCTGCACTCCAGTGCAACAACTGGTTGCTCTTCAAACAGACACTGGTTCTATATTCTGCTGGTTTCCAGCTATTCCACCAAAGGTGCGAGACACATCTTCAGTCCAAACAGACTTTGGGAACCAGGGAGATGCACACCTCGAACTTCCAAAGTAATGCTTTATTTAAAAATAAAAAAAAGGCCAAACAAACCCAGGATTTATTTTTTTTGTCTGATTTTGCTAGTATTATTTTTGACTGAGGATTAAATGAATGAGTTTATATGGTCAAGGGCTTGTTTGTATTGTGTGATGGTGCTTGGGCATCACGTCCATATAAACAGTTAACCTCCCAGGATGCAGGATCTTTGTTGTGTCTGATGAAGGCAGACTTTCATTAGGCCTTTTACCACCAGCCCTTGGAACTCTTCCACTTCATGCAAGTAAAAAAACCACAAATATTCCTCTACTTATATCAGTACCAGAAGCTGGAAGCATGGAATGTCTCAGAATGCTTTGAACCCCGTAATTGTCTCTTGTAATAATACATTTTTTACATTTGAACTCGTGAGTTATCAAGGAGAAAGAACGTAGCAACTCGGTTAAAATAAAGAATTAAATTATGGTCATGGAAATAAAAAAAAAGGTACTTTCCACTGTTCTTAAAAGAAAGTATCTTTGGGAAAGAATGAATCAGAATCTCTGTCCTTCCCTGTATGACTTTGTATTGTACTTCACAGACCAAGGGACGGACAGTAGGAAGCTCATGGTTGGACAGACCTGAGATAAAGGTCTTAATGTCTTGGAAGTATCTTTCAGAAGCCAGTTCAAGTCATTGGTAGCACCCTCTCATTTGTTTGGACCCCAAATCCTCAAAATATATAAAAAAAATGAAAGACAATACCCAAAATGAAATGTTACGAAATAATTTAAAGTACAATAATTTTGTACTAAAGTGGAGTAGTATTTACATTTGAAAATATGTACGTGAAAATGGAGTATTTTTTTTTTATAGACTGATTTGATTAGGCTTTCTGGGTTAAGACATCAGTGTTCAAAATAAAATGAGAATAACTCTGGTTTTTATTGGGCTTCATGCAGCCCAGATGATTTTTTGAGATGGAATTGGGAACGGCCAGTGATGAGCTGCCGGCAGCTGAACCTGTTCACAGGTCTCTGCTCTGTTCAGGCCTTGACTTCAAGACAATGCAAGAGGTACATGGATGGGGGAAGGAGAAGGGGAGCAATGAGCAGAAATCAGCTATATTGTGATAAGGAGGCTCTTGTCAGCCTTTTAATATTTATTTATAACTTTAAGAAGTTGATTGAAGAACCTGGAACTTACTCCCGGTTCAATCCCATTAAAACGTGATGAGAACTTTGCTGCTTTGTTGTTTCACGCTCTGAACCGCCCTTTGGGAGCCGTGTCCCTTGTTTGCCGAAGCGGAAATCCCAGCACTTCATTTGGGATGTACCCAAGGGGACCCCGGTCTCTGGATCAGCATCATCTCCTGTCGCTCCACGGCAGAGGATCAGAGCAGATCACCCTCTTTGATGGAAGGTTGAGCTGTCTGATACTTCTCACCACGGATTAATGGGGAACAAAATCTTTTGTTACCAGCCTGCCTTTGCTATCTAGAGCAGAGTCAGATAAGGGGGAAAAAAGGCCATTTCTGTAGCTGTTTTATGTCGAACCTGTCCAGTTTGGCTTTACGGTCTCACATGGTAATAACTCACTGCCACATGTTATCGCCCCTAATCGGCCTCGGACAGCCCCACACACAGCAAATGTCGGGTGAAGGAAGAAAGCGTGCCAGGCTTTGTAAGAGGAAAAAGAGTTTTCTCTCTTAGACGTGCAGTGAAAACAAAACCAAAACGGCCCCCAAATCTAAGGAGAGACAAAAAAAAACAAAGCTCTTGGAGATAAGTTCACATCTCCCTCCAAATCTCAGGAGTCAGCTTTCAGCTGATGCTCAATGGTGGACCAGGGAGATTCGGGCACCGCGGGATGCAGCTCCATCACACCCGCTGCCCAAGGGAAGGAGACATTGCCCTCCCTTTGATACTTTAGCTTCCCTCGTTACTCACAGGAAAGCTACAAAAAAGCGTGAGGAATAAAAAAGCACAAAATAAAGAACTACAAAGGCAAGTTGTGGCTGTGTTTCTCCACAAGGATCTTCTCCCTGTGGGAACCTCCAGCGCTGGTTCCTGCTAATCCATGACTTCAGCGACTATGGATAGTGGAAGTTTTCTGTGTTTTACTGCCTCAACAATGGGCTCGGGAACTCATACAACCTTTCATTTCCGTCCTTTTATTTGTAAATTACTTTCCTTTAAGAATACTGCTATTTAATAGATGGGTTATGATGTAAAGCTCTTTAATAAAAAGTTATGCTTTTTCCTCTGCAGTTTTGTTTTCATTCTAAACACGATTTTTTTTTTCCTAAACAGATACAATTTTAAGGAGGAAAAAAAAAAAAAGCCAAACATGACCAGAAAAGACCTTATTTGTTACGGAAAAATTATAACAAAGATTTTCTGTGGTTTTTTTTCCCCTTTGCTCTTCCTGTTGTTGGTAATAAAAGAATTTTTATTGTTCTTTGGTGGTAATCCTAGCTTTATGTTGAAAATCAGAAAGGATTTTTTTCCTTCTTTTTTTTTTTTTTTTAATTCTCTGTTTTCGGTTTGGTTCTCTGGTTTGTAGCCTGAATGGAACTAAACCAAGCATTGAAAAGCCTTGCCACACACGGTCAGAAATGGCATCGCTCCGTCGGGGCCGGCCGGGCACGCCGATGCTGCTTCACACAACCTTCATCCACATCTAATGACTAAGAGGGCATGGGGAGCATCCCTGAGCATTCCCATGGTAATTCTGATCTGGGTTACACATCCATAAGTACAGAGTAAACTCAAAGAGTTTGGCCGATTTAGACCAGGTTTGCCCCACACTAAACGAGGCCACGAGCACTGAAGCACACGGAGCTATTTGGGAGATGCCACACAGCACAGACACCAAGGATGGCTGAAATTTCTGCATTGACATTTCCCCCTAGATAGAAATAGCCTTTGTGGAAATTTATTTCAGGGGATCAGGCTGTATTTAATTCTATTTTTTCCTTTTTCTTCTCTCCTGGTGGTGGTGGAAATCCGCAAATGCTTGGAATTTTTGTTTCTGCAAAACTGGGAAATTAAATTTTATTGTAGTGTGGAAAATACCAGCAGCTGAAATGTTATAATTTTGAGACTAATTTAACTGATACATTGCCTAAGCAAAATCATGGGCTAATCACGATAACCTTGTTTACCTTCTCCCACATAAGCTGTTCTGCCAATATTTATGCAAAATGTCTAAGCTCAGATTCTTGCCCTCTTAAAAAAATTTCCCATCCTTAATTAATAAAAACATGACACAAAGCCCAACCATCAGCAGAATAAAGAGAAGCAAAACAAGAAAAGGCACTCTTCTCCCTCTCCTGTTAAGAAGGACAATACTGCAGAGGCAGCACGGGAGAGGGAAGGTTGTGCTGGGTAACGGTGCTGGGACGTGACTGCGCTGTGCCCAGGCTGGTACCGGGTCCTCTGCTCCATAGAACAATCATAGAACTGTTTGGGTTCAAAAAGACCTTTAATATCATTAGGTCCAACTGTTAACCCAGCAACGTCAAGTCCATGGAGATCCCCAAGAGCAATTCCACGCAGCACAAGCTCCTACTCAGAGCCCAAGCGCCTCCCTGCTCAGCCCATCATTAGGAGCTCAGAGTATGAAAAAGGGCTTTTCCACTTGCTTTCCCCCTTTCATGATAATGCTGAGTGGAAATAACTACAAATAATGTCCCTTTTATTATATCTGAGTCTACAGCTTATCAACATGATGGCTCTGGCAAGATTCGGAGAGTCATCAGGCTAATAAAACATCCTTAAACATCAGTTTTGAAAGTTAGTTCACTTGCAGCTGTAATTTTTTGCCAGAAAAGGAACTTTTTTCTGCAAATGTCTGTCGATTTTTCAGACGAGTGGAATAGCACAGTAGTCCTGAAAAGTCTTCTGGAAGTTATCAATATCCAATTTGCCACTTGAGCTTCTCATTCACCCTGCAAATGAGCTGTGCAAATCCATCCTCTGTGGTGGGAGATCGGCCGAGCCGAACGCACCATCTGAGTTCTCTGGGAAACGGGGCAGAAAGGCTCAGCCTCTGGGGTTTCTTTCCCAAGGAAAACCAGCCCTTCGAAATCAGGGGCTTTGCTGCCTCTGCAACCACCAACAGCCCTGAAAGTAGTGCAAGTAATGTTTCCATTGCTCACTATTTCACATCGAGAGCATATTTTTCTTGGAGCATTATTAACCTTTGGGATCTTTTCATGTTCTTTAGCCATTGTGTTTGCTTCTTCCTTGTTTTCTTACAGGGAAAGCTGAAATGACTTACAATTCAAATATTTTTTTTAACAGCTTTCTCCTGTTGCTTCGGCAAAACAGATTTTGAACAGTTGACCAATGCAGTGCAGTTTACTCCCTCTCATATAGTTTTCCACTTCTTCCAAGAAATCCTGGTCAGTTTGGATCTGACCCAAACTGGTGTAAAGAGGGATAACTCCAGGATGTTAAACAAAACCAGAGAGATGTGCAGCAGCTCAACATTTTCATTGTTAAGTCAAGGGACAAATTTATTAATGCTGGGCCAGATTCTTTTAGCACTACTTGCTTGGTTGTTTCTAAATTTTGCAGGATTGACTTGTGATGCATGGTGGTACAACTGAGAGCAGAGTTTGGTTCACTAATGGAAGGTGCTAAGGACCAGTCAGTCTATAACTAGAGGTAAGTCAGCGCTACAAATCGCTAATGTGATCCACACAGCAAAATGTGGGAGGATGCGGGATTTAGGAGTCTGACTTTCCCCATCCTGGAAATGGAACGTGTCACCTGCACGCGTTGGAGGTTTTCCACCTCAAAGCTTGGACTCAAAACCCACCTGGACTTACAGCCCAGTCTAAAGAGTGACCCCTTTGAAAAGTCAGTTCTAAGGAGGCCCCATCCTCAGCAGCATCATCTGCCTTGACCCAAACCCTTCACTTCTACGGTGTAATATGCTTGATTATATTCCTCAATGAGTATGTTTCCTCTGAAGATAGATGTGTAAATCACGCCAGCTGAAACCCAAGTGAGCATATGACAAATACGGTGTTTTTAAAGGTTAGTTGTTGTTCTTTTTAATGAAAGAAAAGCAAGAGGATGGGGTTGGACTTTTATGATGTGCAAAAGAGGTTGTAACCACAGAAAAATCTGCCTCCAAAAGCCAAATATTATTCATTTTGGTGGAATGCACTGTTAAAATAGCTCAGCCTTTCAGGAAGAAGCACGCTTATATAAACCATCTAGTTTACTTTCTTTTGAACAGATAACCTAAAAAAAAAGTCCTATCTGTACATATATGTGGTATCTTCCTCATCTATATGCACACAGGCTCATACATGTCCACATAGTCAGTTGTGGTGTTCAGCAGACTCATACGGCACATTTAAGAGACGAGGTGATCACCGCGGGAAGGCGATGTCCTAAACCACAACCATGCACTGGTGCCATTGATAAGGATCAATAAATCCCCACGCTTTAACAGAACCCAATGGCACTCCACTCATGCACCTTGCCAGTCCACTGCATATTTAACATTAAAAATGACACAATAAGGGCTGAAACACCATCATGCATCTTCTGTCGGAGCTTGGAAACACCTGCCACGAACAGGTTTATTGGAAATATCTATCATGGCTATCAGAAATGACGATGGAAACAATGGCACATCTGCAACTTTTGAACAGTGTTTCATTAATGGCCTTTCTTGTCCTTCGTTCACCCAAACCTTCCTTCCATCCTCTTGTCCAGAATACGGCCTATTTTCAGGTCGGTTCCTCTGCAAATGTACCCGATCCCCCCATTCACATTATTCATGTACAGATGATGAGTTTCCTGGGTCAAGATGCTCCCATGAACGACTTTGCTGCTGCTCTCCCCTGCAGTCAGCAGCTTGGAAACGGCGCTTTCAAAAGTCACCAAGAGTAACACTCAGATTAAATATTCATGTTCCTGTTTTTCACCCTTTGATTTTTGTCCCATGTAGCTGTAGGGGGAAAAAAAAAAAAAGACCGAAAATGTGATCATTTAATTGAAAGTTCAATTTGAGAGAGTTCAAAAACATTTAAAATAGAGGACAAACTCCTTAGAGTGATTTCTGCATGCTTCATGTTGTTAATTTGCATACTTCAGCTTCTTTTCTCCCACCACTTTTTGTCCCCATCAATCAGATTTATTCTTTTTTTAATCCTGCTTAATTTTTGCTGGGAATGGATGAAACGCTGTGGCTGCTTTTCTTGGCCTAAGGAAAAGTTATATGTGTGCAGTGAAACTACTCCCTGCTATTATCACCCTAGGAGTTATACACATAAAACCCGTTTTTATCCATGAAATAAAAGAGAATCGGAAATGCTTATAAGTTATTATAATTGGTGAAAAATACTAAATTCAATAGGTGATTTTCAGTGTTAGAAGTGGAACTAGAGCCTTTCTACCTCGGTGGAACTATGTTGATTTATACCACTTAAGGATTTCACCCACAGCAAGACGGGAAAAACATAAAACATTTAATTCTTTTCCTAGAGGGGAAAAAGAAAAAAAGAAGCCCTTCCCGACTGTGAAATCCACCGAGTTTTAAAGGATAATGTGTGTAAAGAACATACTCGCACAGATTTTAGGGCTTGAAAAAGGACAGAAAGGCAAAACAGAAGAGAAGGGAAATAATCCAACACAGGTGAGAGAGATTAGGTTACTTTTATTATTAAGTTCACGATCACGTTACCCTGCAGTACACAGTCATAGGCAGAGTTTTCAAAGATATTTTTTAGGATCAAAAAACCCCTGTAAAACTGGCAATATTTATGATGCAGTCAGCAGGACTGGGTCACCCATTTGTACAATAGGGTGACACTAAGCCACCAATTTGCTTAACTTAAAGGTAGCCACATCACAGGGTAATTAGGCAGTAGAAACAGGGCTCTCTTTCCCTTTTCTGTTACTGAGTCTTTGCTGTTGTATGCCCATGAACATACTCATCTTCCTCATTGGAAATTAGTGCTGGAAGCAGAAAGGTGCAAATACCCGCGATGTCCCAGGTTTCTGTGCTGGGTTCTGCAAGGAGAACCTTCAGAGAGCAGTTGTGTTCCATCTTGGCTTGTGCAGCGCCCTCTCGTCCAGCAGACAGCGGGACGTTAGCAGCTTGATGATGGGGGAAAAAGGGCTTTGATAAACACCAAACCCCGTCATTATCTCATTTTGCTGCACTCTACATTTTTTCCTAAACAAATTCCATGGAAAACTCTTGTAGGAAACCAAAACGTGCTACAAACGAGAACCCACAGATTGAATATTTTTTTCTTTTCTTAATAGGCGAATGTAGGGATAAAATTACTTCATTGAGAAACACATGGCATGGAAAAGAACGCAGGGATAAAAGAAAAACATTACCCCAAATCTACCAATGTCTAAACCAATTTTTCTGGGAAAAATGGAAAATCCTATCTTCAAGCTCTCCTATGCCACGGTGTCTAGCAAAGATACTTGAAATGGATGTGCTGAAACCACTGTTCATAGCAGTGAGCAATTATTTGTCATTACTTCTTTCCATTCTTTTGTCTGGTCCCAGTGATGATGTTTCTTCAAACGGAACATATTTGATAATCACTAAGGTATTAATTTACAGGCAACTTGGAAACATGCCAGTATGATAAGTACAGGAATCATTAAGCTGATCTTTAGAACTCCAAACCAAAACACTAAACCTGAAGTTGAAATGGAATCAGTAATATTCATATCAAGTTCAACTCAGGACCTGGAGGTGCCTGAAGATCTACTTAAAAGCTTTACAGTGACTATAATGCTTGCGCCAGTATATTTTACAGTGTTACTTGAGAGTGACTCAAGGTTACTCATATATCACTAAGTCGTTTCTCTTGTTGATGTGTTCTGATTCCCTTCTCCGATGAACTGTTCACCCCCAGGATCAGCCAAGCATAACAGCATGGTGTTTGAAATTGTGGAAACACGCACAAATTACAACCCAACAACCACCACGATGCTGGCCTTGCTTCTGTGGAGGGTAACAAATATAGGCCTCTCTTCTTAAGAAAATCGATGCTTTGTCATTTTTTGGTCTGCTGTTGTACAGGATGTCTATCTAGTTGGAAATTGCTCTATGGAAATCATTGGAAAATGCCAATTTTCCATGTTCTAATTTCCTGATAGACATTTCGCTGAAATGTGCCTGAAGTTCAGGATGACAAACACTGGTAGCAAAAAATATATATATATATATATCGAGGCATTTGCTGAGCCTGGAGTTCTGCACCAAGATGTAACACTCCCTTGCAGCTCCTGTCTTCAACTCCCCACCTAAAACCACTCACACGGGGTTCTAGATGTTGCTTCAGCCCTACCACAAAATGGCAAATCCTTGGCAAGCGGCTGTATGCAGGAAGTCAACAGTTCAACAGTCAATGGCGCACCTGGATACACAGCAGAGATTCCTGTGGGGCCACCAACATGTGGGCTGTGAGTTGCAAACGCCTTCCTCTCCTCACTGCTTACATGAATTCTTGATACGGTGTCAGGAATAAAACAGATTTAACTGCTTTAAGTCTTTGCTGTGGCTAAAGAGTCACTTCAGGAATGGCAATGAGCAAAGTCCCACACCCTAATGCAGGAATGATGGAAACCCAGGTCTATAGGCAGAGTCCAGCATTTTCAGAGCTCACACGACCTCCTTAATGAAGTTCATACCAGAAATCAGGGTCGATAGAGTCGTTAGAAAAGCTCTGGTGCTTCAACAACTTGGCTTGGCCATGCAGAGGACAAGCGGGGACTGTCTCCATTGTCATCGAACACTGAAATCACATTATTCTATTTCAATAATGAATCTTATTTGGCCAGGGTTCTCCTTCAGCTCTGCCATGTTCATGTGAGAGGGAGGCGATCTGAAACGTGTCTCATTTGCTATTTAATATTTGCCTAAAGGACTTCTCTGTACAACTGGTTTTGTCTAAACTATTTTTGGTGAGCAATCAGGTTTTTAAGCTTTTTCTTCTTGATATAAAAACAAGTGACTGTCTCTCTGAAAAAATGGGATTTTTTTATTGGAGACTTTGGGCAAAAGGCAAAAATATTTTGGCCCCAAACCAAAAACTTTAAGCTCAAAATGGCAAACCTCTCATTTTCAGCCAAACAATGAAAACATTTGTTTTGGCTGGACATTTTTGGTTTTTCAACACAAGTGATCTTTTTCTCGGTCAAAAATTTTCCATTAGGTGAGGAATAAACATTATGGGTAAAAGCCTGGTGTAACTGGAAGGAAGGAAGGAGTAAAAACAGAGAGATAAGGGATAAAACCAGCTTATCACAACCATCATGAAGCTACTGTTACCAAGGTCTGTTACAAGCCACTGCACCAATCCGGTAAAGAAACCCTGAAACCTATAGCCTCGTATATTTATAGCGTGATTCATGGTCACTGAATGTTCTATAAACAAATTTATGGAACTGTTTTTCTCTTGGTTGTTTCCTTTTTTAGAAAACCATCACCAGGAAGAAGCACTTGCAGGCTATTCCTACCTGGGCAGAGCTTTCATAGCTGTCCTGATGATCTCCGTTGCTACACAAGCAATAAAACACCCCAGGCACTTGCAAATTCATGAAAATCAGGAGCCCCGTGCAGGCATCTGTCAGGCAAAGTGATGCCTTGTTACCTCTTTCCCACCAGCCGAATAATCTATAGGGAGAAGGGACTGTGTTTAGAGATGGCAAAGCCATTTCAGACCACGACATGCACCGCTGGCTGCATCACACACCTAAGTCTGACCACTTGGGTGGACAAAGGTGAGTTGAACCACCGAGAGCTGGTGCTTTCACCTCCCAGTTTTCATGCAGAATCCATGAGCAGAGACAACTTTTTAATCGCTGTTATAACGTTTCCTGAACAGTTCATAAAGCGGCTTTCAGGACATGACGCAAAACAGCAGTTTAAAGCCATAGATCTTTCTAGTTAATCTAAAAGATTAAGCACCTCACAGCCACTGGAGAGTGCTCCTTGGAACTACAGTATTATGGCCCTGAATAAATCTGGTTTTATAATCCTGCTTAGTCTACACTGATCTGGATAAACAGAGACCCATCGTTCGAGAACGAAGCTCAGAAAAGCATGATTTAGGCAAAGAGAGGAAAACAGGAGCACATATTTTCGACAGGGAGAGGAAGGTGGCATAGGATGCTAAATTGTGTTAGGGACAAAACATAATCTCCTGTTGCCCTTTACAATGACACTTGGCACAGAGTCACCTTACTGGTAAAGTCCCTGCAGAGAGAAACAGCCAAACAGGCACCGCGGGTACAGGGGACACCCCTGGGGACCCTGGGGACAGGTGTCACCTGCAGACACAGCACCGGTCATGGATGCTGCTGGGCTCAAGGAGGCTGTAGGGCAACCGAGACACGTGCTTCTGAGGGGAAAAATAAACGACACTTATCTACCCTCCTCACCTTGGGGAAACAACCAAGAACAGAAGGAAACGTGTACACAAACCAGTTGATAACCGGGAACCCCAGTTTGCCTACCAGCACTGAAACATGGGTACATTTATTTTTAGCAGAAATTTTTCGTGGGAACTCAGCTCCTAACCCGACACACCACCCCCAGGGCACTGATAACAGCCTTTAGCAACCAACAGTGGTGACTTTTTCCCTGGGGTAGCAGCATTTGTCCTCCTTTGCCTTGCTAAGGTGTCCTTCATCATGGACCACACAGCAGAGAGAAGAGCAACATCTTGTAGGCACCTCCATGACACAATGCACTCCCGAATGGACAGACCTCTGGATGTGAAGACAAGGAGACCTCAACTTCTCCTTCCATTTGGCCAGTGGGTCATGGATGTAGTCGAGGCAGTCATTTTATCCTTTTTCACCGTAATTCCTGAGACATGTAGCAACCAACTGCTGTTTTCAGAAAGCTGACAAAAGGCTGAAGTGCTGCTGGTGTTCTGCACTAAGGAACCCTCTGTTCTACAAACGCTTCCCTTTACCTCAAAGGTTTTAGCTTCGGCTGCAATCAACTCAGGTTTGAAGTGCATGAGATCATTCACTTACATCATCAGTTTATCTGCAGGGTTACTGAAGCATTGATCAGAGGACTGAAGAGCTGGAAATATTCATTGCAACTGAGGACCTCAGGAAACATTTTTTTAGTGCTTGTGCAGTGAACATTTGCTGTACAAATATTTGGGAATAGTGTGAAATAAATTAGAAATGAATATATCTTTACATCCAGTACTGCCTGTACTTCCCAAGATGTGTAGCTAAAACACAAGGTACTAACTTAATACACAAATTACTGGGCAAAATCTCCTTGTCTATGTTTTGCAGATCATCAGATCAGCGAGGTCACAATGGCTTTATATTCTGAAGAAGCTGCGAACAAACAAATTGGGCACTGGATCTGCATTTGCAAACAAACATTTTGCAGTTATCCCACAAAGAAAAATGAATTTGAGTTACAGATCTTTCTAATATATAGCCTTTGTCTATTTTGAATCAACGCAAAACCTTTGGCAGTGAAGACAGAGAGACTGGAAGTGTTGAATGTACTAAAGTCAGCTCCTACTCACCCTCAGTGATAGTATTAAAATAAGTTTCCCACAAACTTTATGGCAGCAAAATTTAGAAACAAGAAAAGGAAGCTTTTAGAAAACAAAGCAACACATGAAACTCATTACTATGAGGCAGGAATTATGACTGCTATTCTTATTATCTAGTGCTTATAAGCTGTTACGATGAATAAGGACTCTTCTTATGCTTTGTACAAATAAAAGGATAAGAGATCATTGTCATCACAAATTTAGTGGATTAAGAAAGTGATATGTGCATAATGAGTCCCTTTAAATAGAATATTGGCACAATTTTTTTAGCTAGCTAGAAATAATTGTATCACACATGGCTTGAGCTGACCACTAATTTATACTTGAAAAACAATCTCACATGACTTAAATCTCCCTTACATTCCTTATTTTATAAGATGCTGGTTGGGTTCACCTTGAGAAAAAGGAATTGTTCTATAGGAGCAGCACTCCCTGCCGAGCCTGGAGCTACAGGGGAACTGCAGGGGGACATCAGGAGGAGAGAAAAGACCAAAGACTTCCAGACTTGTGGGATGTCGTTGGAAGGGAGCAGGCTCAAAAGATAATAGCACTGAACAAGTTTCCAGCTTCTCTAGGAGCACTTTCTATAATGAACATGTGTTAATTACAAGTATAAGATCATCCCGTTGTTTTGAAAAACAAGAGAGTTAAATAAACAAACCTCTATTTTTACCAGTAGAGAATGTGTCTCCCGCTCCCAAAGGAAGAGGCCATTTTTCAATTTATGTTTAGCAGAAAACAAAAAAACCCCAAACCCTTAAAGACCCAACCCAAAGCATAAGACCTGACTCCAAGCCAAAGTGAATGTCCTGAGGTCTGTTTTCCCGTCAGGCTTTTCCACCCCATCCTGACTACAATTCTGATGCCAATAATTCATGTAGGCAAGAGTTCCACCAGAACTCCAGCTGCAGAGAGCATTGAGATGTTGCTTTCCTTTTATTCCCCTCCCTAAGAAGTTTGTACCAACCATATCATAGAAAGTGTCAAATCAGCACTGAGAACTCCTGTTTGCCCTGACACTCTTCTCTTTCCATTGCCTTAGAGGAAAACTATGCCACCGCTGGTGTTACAGGGGTGCGATCCAACTTAAGCAAAGCTTACACAAGCGAGTACAATTACTAGAGCCTCCATATTTTCCCAATAATGAATCTCGCTCTAATTCAGAAGATATGCCTGGGAAACAATGCGAGGTTGAACGAGGACAGAGCAAAGAATGACAAGTCATAAAAGCCTGATGTTCCTGAGTGCCAGCAGAACCGTTCCCTTCTGATGGGTGCTCTTGGGTAGCTAATTTGAGGCATTCGCAGCATTTGGTAGACAGCTGTTCTGCTCAGAGTGCAATGGCAAGCGTTTGCAAGCTCAAACCACAAGAATGAGCCGATGATGCCATTTGGAAGCCATGTTCAGAGAACTTACCTCCTCTGACTACGTCGCATGGCTTTTAGGAATAGAACGGAGCTTTTTACCCTCTCCCCTTCCCTGCTGCTTTCCCTTTTGAACTTCCCTAAGCCCCCAAATGGTGCCAGAGCTGCAGATACCAGAGGCAATGAAGGAAGACGGGAAGCTGAGCAGCTTCAGCCTTCTTGGGTGGTGCCACTGGTGGGACAGATGGAGGAAGAAGAGGTCTCGTTTTGTGAGCAGCTCCTTCTTCTGTGCTAGAGAACCCACACCTAGGAGCAGATAAAAAATACCTTTTTTATAATAAAATACCATTAGTTTTTATTTCTGTCCTAAAGCACACGCAGCTGGCTTGGTCGGCTGTTTCACCGGCTTTGGTGAGAATCATCCAACAGAAAAGCATAAGGATCAGCAAAGGTTTTCCCAAGGTCAATTGCTCTTATTAACTGCTAATCTATTAACTGTTTACTGATCTTCTCCTGATAGTGGATGTGATTCTACCTGAACTGCCACATACAAAGATATTCATTAAACGAAAGAAGATCAAGACTGGTATAAAAGATGGAAGGAGAGGGTGTTTCCTTCAAAGGACAACACATGAGACAGGAACACAACCAACACAAACACAACCACAAGGCTCCTCTCGATCCATCTTTGAAATAATCTGGTTTTTAAATTTTCATCAATGATCTTGGGCATGTTAAAAAGTAGGAGCTGAAATCTGGATGCTGGAGGAGGGAAATACCAGAAGAGAAGGACCAAGCAGGCCCGAGGCACTGAGTGATGGCAGCAACATGTGAATATAGTAACAGATAGTGTCAAAGCAGGAATGGTTATAACAAGAATTTTTGCTACATGTTCAGAATATAACACATTAAAAAAAGGGCAAAGAGGAAGATGTGTTTATAAACAGAGGAAAAAGATTAATCCAGCCCTGGAATATATCAGAGGAGATATTAAGAGACAGGAAAGTATCACTGTTGTTGTACTATTGTAGATGACTTTTTTAAACTGGAAGACTATGTATTTTTTTTTTTTAACTATAATACTTTGTTCAATATTCTGCACATTTCTCTATATTTGGTGGAATGGTGAATCAAACATGAAAATGGCACCAAAAAGGGGATATACCATTAGTTTATTAACTGACTACAGAATCTTGGAAATGCTCATTGGGAAGCGTACAAATGCACAACTGACTTCCAAAGAAGAACCCATCTTGTTTCCTTTTCTTTTTTCCTGGTCTTTCTAGAACATCTTATCATTGACTCTGGTCTCATTGGGATGCCGAAACTCATTTTGCATCTTAAATTTCTTGATTTTTGTCTCTAAATACTTGTGCTGCTTTCCTATAGTCATTCTCAGTAATCAAACTGCTTTTAGAAGCATATCAAGTTCTTCCAAAAATTAACAGTTTTTGAAGACAAAAGGGGGAGAACAATGAACTAGGACAATTTGAGTCGGTGCCAGACTTGCCAGTCATCTCATCCGCTTCGTGTTTTAAAAAGTACCCCTTGCATTCTCCTTGCTAAATGGTTCTAGTGCAGCCTTTCAGATCTCATTCCACAATTTTTTTGCTCCCTTATTAAAAATAAAAGGAAAACAAACGTTAGATGTGATAGGGCTTTCAACAACAGGGTTTGAATATTGTGGATGCTCCGAGTCACTGGCCACCCTCCTCCATGCCCCCAACCGCTGCCCGTTATTGAGCTTAATTGTCTTTGCAATCACGCACAGCCAACTTCATTATGATTATTATGTCCCTTTATGCCGGCGATGTTTCCATCCATTCCTGCACTTGAGACCAAATTGAAATTAAAGTGATGTTTTAGCATGTGCATGCTGTGCACAGCACACTTGCCTATTTTTCACTTCCTTTTCACATCATTTTTAATGGGCCTTTGAGGACATATCTGTATTCCCGCAGCGTTATTTATGGTTCTGACATCATCCCTCAAGGTGAACAGCACTTTGCTGTAGAGTATTTACTCTTTTATAGTAAATCTGCCTGCTGCTTTCTATAAAAACAGGAAAACAGCTGCAGCTTTTATAGGTGAGAATGAACGTTTCTCCCTCCTCTTAATGTATATTTTGTCATGGGGAAGTTAAAAGTGATCTTGGGAGGAGAGACACAAAGCATGAGTGTGGTCTTTCATGGCTGAACTTTATCTGTATTCCTTCAGCTGACGTTAAACAAAATGCATAAAGCCACACCAGATGTTTTCATTATCATTCGTTACTTACACGAATGCAATATGGGCAAGAATGGTACAGAATGCAGAAGGAAAAAGCGGCCTTGGCTCACAGGACCAGATCTTTCTTTGCAAACATCTTGTTAAATACTTAAGTGTATGCACAATGTCTTTGGATTAATCAGTGTTGAGTGAAACAAAACCTATAAGGAAATACAGCCAAATGAAGAAATAGGCAACTTGTTTGTTGTTTTTTTTTTTTTTTCTCTTTTGTAACCGCAAATTTAAAAGAAGTTGCTTCTATTATTTGCACTTGTATTTGATCTGAACAAAGCGATACCATGCAGTACACAACACGCCTTTCACTCCAACTGCCCCCAGCCCTTTCTGCACTCAATGCAAAGAAGCTGGAAAGATTTTCTGAATGGCTGGGTGGGTCGGATGGAAATTGCTGAGTATTATCACCTCTAGGACATGCCCTTATATCAGCATTTGGGGTGAGGGATTCTCATGAATGAGACCCTGCTGCTCATCAGTGGGAGGGCGTCTGTGCCAACCCATTCAGGTAAATTTGAATACCAGACATTTACACACACAGAAAAATATGGAGTAAATCCACGGCCAAACCAAGAATCAACACTGTTCTGATCCAAAATGTCCACTTGCTTAAAGCTTCACGGTTCCTAACACAGGTAATTCACAATATTACAGTTGCACCAGAGCAGTGCTGAACTCCTCTGGGCTTCAATAGCAACTAGAGGCTTTATTTTGTTAATCGACTGGTCAAACATTATTTCTGGATCTTCAGGCAGCTTTTCCTCTAAGTGTTCCCCACCAAGCTAATGGGGATGTGTGACCACAAATGTGTTTAAATAAAGACAACTGGTGGAAAACTTCCCTAAGGACAATGCTGCTTCTCTTGAGCAGCAGATCTTGCTGATGTGTGGAGACTGAAACTTCCAAAGAACTTCAGAATTTGATCTCTCACTTTTATTTCTTTTCACTGCCAACTGGCCAAATATTTCAAACAAATATTTCTTTTAACAAATGTGTCCTTGTGGGGGAAAGTCCATTAGTAACAGAGTAGTTGCATCTTGTCAGGACCAGACTTTAATGGCTGTTTGAATTTTAACTATTATTTGCTCAGTATTCCTGTTCAAGCTAACTAAGACCATAATAAAAGCCATTACACACCGACTAAGTGGCCTCAGTGTAGCTGCAGGGTATAACACTGAGTATGATCTGAATTTATCCAGTGCAAAGCGAACACTTTGACCCTCACAGACTTTTTGGAGATGGAAACTTTTTGGTTTTTTCCTCAGAGAAGATTGCCCAGAAGAATAAAATTACTCTTCTTTGCCCCAGGGAAGGCCACGCACAGTTTGAAGGTAACATGACACACCGTAATCCATTTTCCTATTTACAGGATGAATGAAGATACTGTAAAATATCTGGCACTGATTTGCTAAAATACCGAGGACAATGCAATCCCGTGTTTGAATCAGTGGAAAAATACCCTGTGTAGGATAAGAGGCCGGACAAGCTGAGTGAAAGTATCGCACCACAAACCCAGGGAAAATACAACGCAACCTCTCCAGAGATTTATCCTCTACATTCTTCATGGGGTTTCTGCAAAGACCTGGGGACAAAAATTAATACTGGCAGCATTTTCACTTTATACAACAAATCTGATTTGAAGCCAGTTAAGATGCATAGAACTAATAAATCAAAATGTGTAAAAGCTAAAGAGAGAAGTCAAAGGCATGAATCGTCATCTGAAGAATTTGTATCTTTAAACATAGGTGTGAGGTAACAGGCACAAGTAAGATCATCAGTCCAGGAAAGGAGAAACGCAGGACCAAAGTTAAAATAATTAAAATCTCCTGGTTATTTATTCGTGGCTCAAGGAAAGTCTGTTGAAGTAAACAGCAAGCCTCAGTGGGCTTTGGAATAGGCTGTTAAGACATTTGCACATCTTAAATGATCGCTGGATGTAACCAGTGCACTGAGGCTGGAGTACAGAATGGAGAATTAAAAATAAGCAACACATTAGCTCAAATGGGAGCATAACAGAGACCTCACGGAGCAATTTTCCATGCAAAGCCCTTAACTCACAAAAACAACAACAAAAAAGGCCCAGTCCAAACCAAAACCCAGCCCTCACAAGCGATGTTCAAAACAATGCTTGGCTAGAAAGATGAGCTTTACACCACGTTCCAAATGTGAGCGAACTCCACAGCTGGAGACACTAATCCGAAAACGTTCACCGCACGAACCGAGCGCCGCAGGGATCCGGAAGGAATTTATTTCCCTGATGATCAATAACAGATTGGCGAGGTGGACCGCAGAAATCTTTCACCTTTTTGAACCAGCGAGTGTTGCTGACCATGAGGTGTCACTTGGTGAGGCAGCATCAATGCAAGAGTGAAAAATGGTGTTTAGCCGAAAGGGCTTTTGACATGTCATTCTGTGGAAATAACTTACTGGGGCTTCACTAACAAGTAGCCCAAAGCTGAGATTCTTACTCATAACATTTTGCTCACTATCTTAGGTAAACCACAGCACACGCTTTGCATTTAAGGTGCTTAATTAAAAGCCAGCAGGGCGTGGGGGAGCGGGGTAGAGTTCTCTGAATGAGCTGGCCTGTGCAGAATTGGCTCTCTGTCTCACCGAAAGGTATAATGCTGCGTAACCTGCGGGGCTGAAAAGCCGACACCAACATAGGTTGAGATTTAAACTGCTCGCAGAGTGCTTGGATCACCTCTGTGTGCGAGCGAAACGTGCCGGTTGTCGCCCAGGCCCAGGAGAGCATTAGGGAGCAGCAAATCCCAGCTGTCCGGCAGCGGTTTTCACAGAATGATATCCCAGTGCCTGAGTTATGAGACTAATTTGCTTCTAAATACGTTCTTTTCTTTTTTTTTTGCATGGTTTCAGTGATGTTTAATGGGGATTAGTTTGAAGTGAAAATGTGGTTTTCATTTGTCTAAGAGGGACACACCAGGGAGCAGAGCCCCAGGGATTATTGAGAGCTCTGGGTGGTTCTGCGAGGCCAAAGGCCGAGCGACTTCACATTTCAGCGCAGTGTAATAATCCCCTGGAAACGCACAGCCCGGCGCGTCTTATTGCACAATTATGGGATGGAAATTGTAGCAGGTTTCTGACCCGTGGATCATTCACTGTGTATCATTAACGCAGGTATGAGATGATCGTTAAGCAGTCGGGCAGCACCAGCTGCATCTGGAGTCACCTACAGAACCATCTCCACTCCCGTGCTCGCTGCTCCGTTTGGGTGCAGAACCTCTCAATCAGTTTAACAAGAGTTTAACGACAAGAGTAGCAAATAATGTAGCTGGTAAAGCTTATTCCCTGATTCATGGATAATGAGTTAGTCATTTGCCCACCTCAGGATATTTATACAGCTAATTAGTGGCACAAAAATTGCTATTTCGGGGCTCAAAGACATGACACTGTGCGTTGTCATTCTATTCAGTGGCGTCTGTGACATATGGTAGGCTTAAATTTTTGTACTTATTAAATGACTTGCAAACATAGGAACATACTGTTGGATTTATTTTTTCCATATTACTTATTTTATTTATTCACCCATATGAACCTTCCCCTTTGGCTGCTCAACACCCCATTGTCCCCAGAGGAAGGTTCGGTATCTCCTCAGGATGCAGCATCCCTGTGATCCTTAATCGCCCCTTGGATTCCTGCATTTGGAGAGCCAGGTTATTTTATTCGCCATGCGAGGTACAAAATAATATTGTTCCTATTGTTCCTCTCCTTCATCCCAACTCTTTGCTAGCTGCATTTCGTGGGACAGCTTTGAATGCTGTTGGTGACCTTGTGAAAACACCGTCTTCATTATTAAAACCAGGTCAGAAATACCCCTGGGCACAGTGAAATGCCTCACCTGCAATTCTTCAAATAGTTTCCACTGCTATTAATTCTTTGAGGTGTATGAGGTCTCACACATGTCTGTTCACTAAATAGATATCATCTGGAGGTAGCTGAATATAACATTTTGGCATCAACTGGCCTGTATATAGAACACCTAGAAGTATTATTTGTGGATTTATCAATGTACCCAATTCTTGATTTCCTGGAACAGCTCATCTGGAGGGAGGAAATCCAGCTTCAAACAGGAAACTGAACTTCTCCAAAGTTCATTGGTGTTGGAGGTCAAGCTTTAGTTCAGCTCATTACAGAGACAGATGTTCAGTTCAGATTAGGAGATACATTTTGGGAAAGTTTAAGAGGTTTTGGGATCTGTGGTTTCGGCCTAACTGGCTCTTGAATCAAAACCGACATCCCTGGGCAAGAGTCTTCAGCTCTCTCCGAAATCTGCATTCGAGAGGTACAGAAGCCATTTCCATCTCAATGAGGAAACCCAGGTCATGCTTATTCCCCTAATACAGTTGAATAATCTCCTCCAGTTCACAAGAAAACTGTTTTCTCCACCCACATTTCATTGTTTGTCTCTGACTTTTACAACCTTGCGGGTGTGTTCTGTTTTGATAAGAAAAAACGCTTGATGGGGATTGTCAAGTCAAACATCCTTGATTCCCAAGAAAAATGTAAATAAGGACTCTTCCAGTTTGTCAGCCATGACTTCTAAAGTGGTGGTTGCTAGAAATGATTTGCCATATATATGCCCTTCCAGACAATATTTTGAGTTGTTTTTAATTACTTTGATTAGAAACACAATGACTAAAGTGATGTTAAATTTAGAAAACAGCTTCAAGTCCCTGAAATGAATTCTTGCACACTCATTCAGTGACACTGGTTTTGTATCTTCCACTTAAAGGTCTGAAAAATCCCTAATATCCCCTTTATGTGAAGCATGTGGGTGTCAAGCTTGGCCCGTAGAAATAGCCTGTCAGGTGCAGGTGTCCTCCAGCCACCTCCCCGCCAGAGGAAAGTCTGTGCTACATCCTTGTTTAAAAAAATCAAATATAAAGCCTTTAGATAACAGCCAATTTACACGATCGTATTACAGGCACAGCTACAAATGCGATTATCGTGATGTATTATGTAAACAGCATTTATGAATGCTTATAAAAACGAATGTAGCTACTCAATGTTACTCTTTAAAGGAGGTAAATATAATTTGCATTTTTATCTGCAGGTGAACACCAGCTGGCTGCAGTCATGTGAAACCTGGAACTGACCCCAGGCTCCAGGTCTGCTTTTTCAGTCTAACATTACTCTGTATAGAAAAGGAATTTACTGATATATTGCATTTTCCACCCACTATATATGCCAAAGAATTAGACAAACAAGTTAAATGAACGCAGGTGAAAGAAAAAGGAAATATCTCCATAACTATTAGTAGATGAGAGTAGTTAGTTCTTGGTGATATCATACAAAAATAGTATTATCAGATTAGACAGCATTCAGAAGTGATCAACAATAATGATTTTGAACAGGAGACACTGATTCCTAAAAGTAAAATAGTATTATTAGTTTGCAGGCCCCGTTTTACCAAATCTTACATCAGCATTGGAAAGGGACAGCTTAATGTGGTGTATGGACACAGCTACAACTAACGGGGTGAAGACAAGGAAAACAATGCCCTGTAGCAGGGAAAACTTCTTGAAACTGCTATTTCTTAAGCTGCAACAGTCTGCATAGAGAAATGACAGAGGCAACGTCTCTCGGAACGTTTGAAACTCGCTTCACCAAAGCACCAGAAGCTGCGAATGGTCCTGGGCGAATGGTCCTGACAGTGCTGGCAAAGGGATCCCCCCAGGGGCTGCTGGGGGCTCAGAGCTATTTGTGTCTTTTACGACAATTGTTTGATGAAGAACTCTTATTATTTCCCAGTCGTCAATGAATTAGAGGGAAGAGTTTCCTGCGGAGTAAAATCTTTCCTCCAAGGTGAAGAATCAATCGGAGACAAATACCAATGTCACATTCCAGCCCTTTGCTCCTTATTGTGCTTGGCACGGCGCTTCCTCCGTCCTGCTCTGCAATTGGTCCGTACCAGGGCAGAACCAGCCTGTTCTGTCTAATAAAATTTTATTGCTTTGCTTTTCAAAATAACAATTCCTACACTGGCACTTGGAAAGCCAGGAAGGCACACAGGCAAGAAAAAACATGCCTACGACTCGTTAAGGCTACTAGAATAGTTGCATAAAGGGATCTGACAACGCAGCACAGTTTGTCATTCCAGTTTCATTCCACTAATTGTTCTTTTTTTTTTCTTAAATGAAGAATTACCACCCCAAAATAGACTGTTTTCGTAAGAACGAACAAAGATGAAACTGCAAATAAAAATCATTAACTCTTGTTATGTGTACAGTCATGCATTTTTTTTTTTCCAATGACCTTCTCAAATTATTTCTTTTTCTGTCAGTTGTGCTCTTGTAAGTCCTGCTGGAAAGGAGGGGAAAGGATGAAGGGAAGTGATCGAAGCACCGTGTTCTCTGGCATGACAATAATGAGAAGCTGAGCGTATTCTGAGTTGTCAGTAACTCCTGTGCAGGTCCAGCCCCAGCAAAAACGCGTCACTGAGGGTGTGCTGTCTGCACCAGGCCCCTTCAGTCCCTGACTTCCAAAAAACCTAAGGAAAACCTATCAGAAGCTGGGCATGAATCCGCTTTGCCTTTGGATGTCTGAGCTTCCCACAGTGGCTCCATCCCTGGGTACAGAAGCAAACCGGCTTCTCAGGAGCCTCGGTGGCCTCGCGGTGCCCTGAATCTCAGCCCACAGGAGCAGCCCTGGCCTGGCACCTGCCACTGGCGGCCTCGGCACCTCCTTTCATTCATTTTTTTTTATTATTTCCCTAAAAGTCACACACTGAACAGCCCAGCGCCTCCTGCGTTCGGCCGCTGCCTGAGCCCCGCACTGCGCGGGGGCTGGGGCGGCCCAGGTGGCTGCCAGCTGCGACCTCAGGCCTCGCTTTGAAGCCGTCTCGGGCTGTCTGGGGGCTGCTCTGCCTCTCGCACACCCTTTTGCCTTCGACGTTGCCGTGAACTCTTCCCCTGAGCGCTGCCAGAGCCCCCTCGGACCCCCCACTTCCAACCCCGGGTCCCTCCATTGCCCCCGCCATGGACCCGCATGCGCAGAAACCAGGCAAATCACGTGACAGCGCCATCACGTGAGGGCGGCGCGGCCCGGGCGGCGTTGCCATGGCGACGCGCGGTGCCGGGGTGGGCGGGCCGCTGGGCCTGTAATCCCTCCGGGAGTCCCCAGGGGGGTTTTAGGAGATAAGGAGGAGATAAGGAGCCTGTTTGGTGAGGGAGGTAAGTGTTAGGGGCACGTGTGGGACGGGGATTGTCGAGGTAGGGAGTAACAGGGTGTAAAATGTGAAATAAGCGGCTCCATCCCGTGGTCCCAGAGGGGGATCAGTGGGGTGTGAGATGTTCATTGCAGTGACCTGCATGCAAAAGCTCCCAATGATAAAGCCCATGCCCACGGCAAGCTGGTCACTTTCAGAAAACATTCACTGAGAAAATTTATATTTCTCCTTCTGGTGTTTTATTTGTTGTATTTTTTGTTTGTTTGTTTCTCTGCCAGGGTTCCCCGCAGAGCAGGTTCCAGCGCTGCCCCTTCCAGAGGGCCCAGAGTTCCTTGCTCAGCCCTGTGTTCCAGTTCAGACACCAACCTGAAGGGAGAGGAAACTGGCCCAGAAACCCCGCAGGGTACATGCGAGCTCCCCTGGAACACCAGGACCAGCAGGGCAGCGCAGCTGTGCAGCAGCAGGGTCTGCCATTTCACCCCAGAAATGCTGCCAAGCAGAGAAAGTAAGTGATTGTATTTTCCCAGGGTGTTACTTCACTTAAAAATAATACAAACCTGCTACATCTTTCTGATCTCCCCCCTTTCTCTCACAGCCTTGAAAGCCCAAGGAGAGGTCTGTGTTTGAGAATGGGAGAAAATGCTTCGAAGATGGTTTCAAATGAACTCTTTAATATTAAAAAAGTGCACATCTCCATTTAATTTCCGTTGTTTGCGGCAAGATAACTCCATCCTTCTCTTGTTACATCCTGCAACAGCCTATAATCTCTTGTTTCGTCCTTCTGCGAGATAAGTAGGAAGGAACCTAATGTGTCCTTGGCTCTTGCATGGGTTGATGGGGCAGAGTCACCCACAGAAAGTTAAGAGCGGTTCCAGCCTGTTTAGCAACAACCGCCCCAGAAGGGCTTGAAAAAAAGGTGGGTCATTGCCGGGCACAGCCCATTACACACACTTAAAGGCTGGTGCATCGTCAGCGCACATTGATCCTCCAGGCACAAGCTCCTATTTAGGCCGAGCATCTCCACGGCGTCTGTACTTTGTACTGTCTCATTGTGTGCACACTTTGTTTGCCTGTCATATTCTGCTAATGGTGAAAATCATTCAATTTTAAAAGGGGAAAAAAATGGAAAAGAAAAGCATAGTGCCATTGAGTCCTAAGAGTGCCATTGAGCCCGTAACTCGTTCCCCAGCTGTTGCTCTGAGGCACTGGGGAGTTACGAATCGCTGGAGGCAAGAGTGCAGAACAGTGGAATATACATTTTGTAAATGGAGCTCTAAGCAATGTCCTTGTTTCAGGACCAATGAAGTCAATAACGGCCTAGAATCTACCTCCATGTGCAGGTTATTATAACAAGGAATAATCATAAAAGCGTTCCTGGATTTTCACAAGTTCAGGCCATAAAGAGGAGGGAAATTATATACTTATTCTGCCTTCCAGTCTCTTTTTGTAGCTTTTATTGTAATTTTTCTCGAAGAAGGGAAGGGAAGGGTAATGTTGGCCTTCTCTGGGTGAAGAAGAAAAAGAAAAGGGGGGAAAAAGACACAAAAGACTCAAGTCTAACTTCAGCTCTGCTGGCATCTTTCAGGCTTAACACTGCTGCACTCAGTAGTAATAATCACGGAAGCAAGTTGGTATCTGTTCCAGTGGCTTCCAATTATAGACAGCTTTGCAAATAAAGGAATCAGTGACAAAACTACTGTTGATTATCATGCATTATTTGCCAGTGCAAGCAATGTTTCTTCATTATTACCAAGGAGAATTACTGTTAGTCATTCTAGCAGAAAATTAGAAGCATGCACCATAGTTAGTAGTAAATGTTAGGTATATTATGCTCTAGGAAAAAAAAAATATGAGGACTTCTGTAATATGGGACTGGGTACAAGGATTTATGGATACATCTCCTGCTATTCCATTGGGTTCTATCACAATAGCAGTGCACTGAAACCAAGATTCGTGTACGTGTGAGCAAAAAAATCAGCTAATTGAAATTTCCCTATTGGATTGAATTTTGCTTGGTTTGTTTGAGGGGTTTTTTTTGAGTGAAGTAGAATTATATTAACTGAAGTAATTTGTTGTCTCTGCGCTCTGGTAAAGTGTCTCTGCACCGAAGTAGAGAAAATAATAAGTAGGAAAAGAAGGAGCGTCTGACCAAATCAAGGCTAAAAAGAAATGCAGAAATGCTACAATCATCAGGCAGAGCAAACGGCGATTGGTTCAAGGCAGGAAGAGCCAAGGCAAAAAAAGATGCTTCACATGCAGCTGCTTCGGTTCCAAGTGTGTGCTGTGCACATGCTACTGGAGCTCCAGCTTGTGTGACGGGAACATTCATCTGCAGGCAAAGGGGGTCATGTATTATCTACTCCAAGATGATCTTGTTTTCATTTTTATCTTGCGTGTGTTGTCATCTCCTGCTTTGTAGTGCTACGGTCTTGTCTTTGCTACAAGCATGAGGCTGCATTCAGCAGCGTGTGATAATTAAGCCCTTTGAGGGGCATGCATATTTTAATTATTACTTGTTTTATTGTCAAAAGCTTGCCCACATGAGATGCAGTCTTGCATTCCATGTGGGACTGAAATAAGGGTCAACACATTCCTTCAGAACCCCAAATATTAAACAGACATTAATTTGTTTTGAGCTTTGCACATTTTAGATGAGCATAAATCATGGATGTATAATGGTGAAAAAATTTCCTCCATATGTTGGAAAGCTGAACTGAGACACTAACTCTAAGTGACAAAAAGTGGTGGCTGCAACAGAAAATGATTAAATGATTTGTTTAGCGTTTATGTAATGTATGAATTCACCTTGTCTGTGTTAAAGCAAAGTAATGATTGGTTTTCCACCAGCAAGGGCTGTGAATTTTAGCTCTATTCCCTTTTGGGATTCTAAAGTTCTCGGGTTCCGGCTTACACAACAGCAAAGTCTAAACGCAGACCAGTTTTTCATCCATGGAATGGAAGTTAAATAACGTTTGACTGAAGTAGACAAAACAAGAAGATACGTAGACTAACTGGAAACATCAAGATTTCAAAATTACCTGATAGGAAAAGGGAGGGGAGGGGGATCAAAGACGTCCCACAGAATGAAAAATTCCTTCAGAGCGCTTCCTGTTCTCTCTGTTATGCTAACCAAGGTAGGATTAGGTTTCAGCTGCCAAAAGAAATAACATTTGTAGCTTTTTTTTTTCTTTTGGTCTGGGGAAGTGGGATAGAAAGATTTAAGACAGCTTTTTCCAAACTATTTGCTTTCTGTCAAGCAGTCAAGTCTAGTTATTGTTATTAATTTGTATTACAGAACTAGCAAACTGAGGCTGGATTTCCAATGTACATGGTGCTGTACAAATACCCAGTCAGAGACCGGTTGTACCTCAAGGAGCTCAGAGCCTAAAGAGAGCACACAGAGAAAGGGCATTTTGCACTAAGTTGTGTGGCCGCTCAGCAGAGCTGGGAATGATCTCTCCTGAGGCACAGGCTGGTGCCTCAGCTACCTGAGTGCAGTTCTGGAGAACAGAGCTGTTGTTAAAAGAAATGAGCCTGTCACCTTGTGTTCAAGCACAGGACAGCGTGAGACTGATTCAGCAAAACCAGGTCAATGTGAGTGAGCAGAAATTACCATTGATACCTGTATGAGCTGGGGAAACCTCACGCCACCTTGCACCAAGTCAGTTCTCTGTTTAGTCCTTACAGTTTGCTTTTGCTTTGGTTTAATTACAGCTTTATTTCATAGAAAAGGTTCAGAAAGGGAGAGGGTCTCTGTGCGAGGATTGCGTTCTGCACCACTCCTGACCTCGCGTGGTACAGAACCATACCTGGAAATTCAGAAGGCCTATATTAATCTTAAAGTTCCTAAATTAACAGCCTGAATGTCATGTTGTGAGAAGGAAAAGCAGTAGCTGGTATGCTCTCTGAAAGGTCTTGAGACAGCAGAGCTGCTGAGCAGGGCCGAAGGCTGCGCTCTACACTCACCTTTTCCAGGAATGTGCCCAGCAGGAGCTGACATGTAATGCTACGTGCTCTGTGACTGCGATAACAAAGGAGATGACACTTCTTGTGTAAAGTGGAAGTCTTTGCCTTAGCCTTATGCTAATATGGGAACAAAAGAGTTTCTGTAGAAAAAAAAAATGAATTAATAAAGTAGAATGTAAGTATAAACTTGAACCTGTTTATATTAAAGTTGTATGTCAGTGAGTAATTCCAAGTCCAATCCCATGTGTCAACATTTGAAGTCCCATTTGAATTGTGAAGGGCTTTTCTTGCATGGGAGGATTTCCCCCTCCTTATGTTTGAGCTCCTGGCCCGGGCGTGCAAGGTGAGTTCACGTTTGGCCGTGTGTCCGAGCTGCGGGCAGGGAAGTCGCTGGCCCAGCAGCAGACGGACAGGCAGCGCTTTCTCCAGATGCCAGCGCTCAGCAGAGCAGCCCCTCGGAGTTTGCTCCCAAGAACAAACTGGAGTAAATGTTTAACTTGAGTCTTTAGAGTCTGTGGCTCGTACCTTTCTTTATTATTAACCCAACCCCTGTTTTTCTTTACAGTTGCACAGCTGCTGGCACACAAGAAACAAAGGACCCTTGAAATAACTTCCTCATGGAGGCATGAGCAAAGGTAAAGTACCTTTTGTATTGTTTCCGTACCTCTGCATGGGAAAGCAGTTACACATTTCTGTGTTCTGCATTTCTGTTAGGGCAGAACAACCTGTCAATAGCAAGCATGGTTTAATCTTTTTTTAAACTAAATCACTAGATACATCCAGCTAATTCATCCTAATTGGACACAAACTGGAAAAGCCTCTATATACATAGTATAAGGGTCTGCACGGTGAATTTGTTCAGATATTCACATACTCAGCGGTATGCACACTGCTTTCCATCACTTTTTTCTTCACACCAATAGCTTTATCTTTGTAACAATTGATTTCCTCTTAATTGTTTTTTGTGCTGCTCAAGTCCGAAAAGGTCTGCCTCTTCTTCTCCCTGAGGAAAGGTGTGACCACACCATGAAGATCTGGATTTACAGCAGCCCTTTCTCTAAGTTCACACAAACCAGCTGTACCGTTTGTTTTGCATTCATTCTGCGCCCTTGATCTTTTCTCTTCTCTTGGGTAAGCTGTGAATTCTAGAAGAAAGCTTCGTGGGGAGGCAGGCAGCCACCAGCAAGTACAGAAATGTCTGGACTCTCATACCATGGTGGGAATACTTGTTTTAAATGTTAAATATCTATGTATGATATGTGGCAACTCAAAATTGGTTTGCAGAGAGAAGGATTCGCTTGCTCAACTCTTATTTACCATGACATAAATTTACATAGAAAATGATATAATTGAGCTTTAGCCATTAGGTTTGTAGGCACATTATGAAATGTGGCAGGATCACAAAGCGCTGTGAAGACACACCATCTTCATAGCTCCTGAAAAGAGACTAAAAATAGCTGTTCAGGAGTAGTTCACACATCTCTGATTCCTTTAAGCCTATTAGATTAGGAAAAAGACTCTGCTGTTGTGTGTTTTGATCAGATCCAGCTGTTTGTTTAGCCCTAAAGATCATTGGCACCACAAGCGAGGGATGGTACAGGGATGATAATGTGGCTAACAGATATTTCCAAAACATCTGTCAGATATAGCTAAATTCTGTCACTTTACTCTCACTGAAGGATACTAAAATGAATGGGAGAATTAGTGGAATAAATTAGTATGTATTGGAAGGATGTCAGAATACAGGCCCATGTGACTATGAAAATCTGAATTATAACACACAAAAAGTAAATGGAGAGTTGCATGAATTTCAAGAGATTTTCACCTTGGTTGTGGTGTAAGTGGGAAGTCAGTTGTGAAGCTTCTAACCTGTTTCTACAATGGTCAAATTCAGATTTTGCAATTTACTCAAAGATTAAGAGATAAACAAGCAAAGAAAACACAACAAAACACAAACCCATTCTCTAAAAGAATGGGAGAACTGACAAGTTGATAAAGAACCTGTTGTCTGTTCAAAGGTGACCCAGGTCAGCGGAGGTTGAATTTGCCTTCTTTTTTGTCAGGAGTTTAATGTTTGTCGAGGGTCTGCGGATTTCTCCATTTCCTGAGCATTTTTTTTTTCCAATCTGGCAATTCTACAAAGCAGACGTTGGACTTTAAATGTATTTGCCCAGCTTGTTCTGGGTGCTATGAACTGCAAATAAAGACGCTGGCATCAAAAGGGGATGGGGTGCTTTGAAGATGAAGGGCTTGACAAGGAGCCAAGGGGCCGATGGACCAGTGAGAACTGGGATTCTCATGGGACTTAAATGACACTGCCGGCTGGTGAAAGCAAATGCTCCAGAAAGGAACGGGGGAGATCTTCATGGCTTCTTAACATGCTTCTCATCTCCTGTATCTCGGCGGCAAAAGCCTCAATTGGCTGGGAACAATGTGTGGTGGCAAGTGTTGAAATGCAGCGGTAATCACAAAAATAACACTGTCTAATGATATGATCAGGCTTCCTTTTTCAGAATCTAATGATGTTAAAATAAATGGAATTACGTTGCTTTTCATTTTTTTTAAGTCAGTAAATTCCAAAAGAGGATTTGCCCCATTTCTACAATGTGCTTAAGGACTTAGAGCACACGATCAACTGCAGATTTATTAGGCATTCGGCATACGGCATTCTCTGCTTAAAGCTGCTCAGCGCCTTTTCGTTCTGGTCAAGGAGGATTTTTTTCATCTTAATCATTATTTGTGAGACCATATGTGGCATTGCATTTTCGAGAGCTTCTTTTTTATTGCACAGAAAATGCGATGAACACTCTTTACTATGAACAGCAAGGAAAGCCGATGTTATTGGTAAGACCTCGAAAACACAAATTGGAGAAAATACCACAGAAAGGTCTCTAGCGGAAGGTTTTTCCCTTTTATTGGTGTGGTCAGTGAGAATTCTTCCCGTGACTTCAGTGGACCTTGGATCAAATCACTCTCTAACTCTCCCCCTCTGCTGGCAGTTGAGCTCTTGCTGCGCTGTCAGAGCTGCACAGCATCTCTGAGCTTTGCTAAAAAATCTTTTAACAAGTCACATAGCGGGAAAAGTAACAGACCCTAGAGAAGGACAGGGAGATTCTGCAGTCTGAACTGTGTCTGTTTATTTGTTTGTAGCAATTGGAACCAAGCACAGAGACTGTGATTGATAACAGCGGGTCAAGAGGAGTTTGTTTCTGGTTCAAACACAGAGCAAGCATTCGGTAAGGGCACCTCAGACTTTTACCGTCCTTTGTTTGATAAACCAAATCAATCTCCACCACTAAGTCAACAAAGCATTATACTGTTCTTATATTTTGAAACACAAAATAGATAACATACAAACCGGTGGCTGCAGATAAGATTATTTCACACACTTTTGAAAGCCACTGCAATTTACAGAATATACAACACCGGTGCAGTCTGTGCTCTGCAATATCGTACATTATAGATCTTAAAAATTGTGCTCTGTAATGTGCAGGAAGATTGGATGGTTGCATCTGAAATGTTTAGGTTTTACGTGTACATCATGTGAGAGTGGTTTGTCTGACAGGAATATTTTCCTGCTCCTGTTTCACAGCCCTTCTTGATGCAGTTTTGTTTTTTGTTAATCTGCTCTGCACAAATCTGTGCTTTGTTCAGCACAAAGGCATGAAAGTTGCCAAAAGTAAATGACAAACTCTATTGGAGGAAGAGAAATCCAGTCATTTAAGTAAACTTTTCCACCAGTGTTTAGAAATTTCCTCTCTCAATAGAAGCTGAAGCATTTCTTTTCAATGTTTCTTCTGGCCAGCTGTGAATATGTTTTAAATATATAACGCAGAATACTGGGGTACTATGGAGGTCCTGATTTTCAACAGAAACTTAAAATTCTCTGCCTTTGATGGAAAAATTCTCGCCTGAAAATATTTTGGTGCCTTAGGAGGGTATTAAATTCCCAGGTATTTGCTCAGTTCTAACGACAGCTGTTTCCTCCTGCAGACCCAACTGGAAGCGGTGATCGAGCTGGCTATGAACTAAGTTGATTTATTTAGTAGGCAGATTACTTTGCAGTCGTGGAGTATGAAACACTCTCAGCCAAAAATGAAATTACTAATGTTCAAGAGAATGGCAGAGAAGTATGTCTTAGACAAATCAGGCTCTAACCTTCATCAACCCAAATGACAGTTTTATCTAAATTGCCAGATCAGCTCCACAGTGTCCATGGTTGATTCATTTTCTTCTGGCATAATTATGCACAGAAACATTTTTTGAGGAGAAAGTACAATCAATATTTTACTGAAAATAGTTTTTAGATAATTTTTTGGTTAACTCTAGGTAAAAAGCTCTTTTTCTTTATACTCTCTTAGTGCTGATGAAAGGTAAGAGAACATGGAGAAAAAGACTTTGCTAGTTTGGGACTTTGGCGCATTTTCAAAATTCAGACACTTTCACCTTGTCTTTTGTTCCTAGCTCAAATTCACAAAATCCTCTTAGGTTAATTTCTTTTCCAGTACAAAGCGCTATGAAACCTAAACCGACAGAAAGGCATTTTCTTCTTTTCCGTCCCCCCCACCGCAGGAGGGGATGATCCCGCTGCGGGTGAGCGGGCAGCGCCGGGCAGCTCCCAGCTCCGGGCCGTGCTCGGGGGTGCAGGTTTGGGTTTCACAGCTGCTGAGCGGGCCCGGCTGGGGGGCTGCCGGGTGCCCTGCTCGGTGCTGGCTCATCCAGCCCCCCTGGGACTGCGCTGGCCCTGCTGGACGGAGACCCCCCACCCGCTTCCCCCCCCGGTGCCGGGGCTCGGCCGCCGCCGGCCGTGGTGCTGAAGGGAGAGCGCCCGCCCCGCGCCGGGCCCCGCCCACTGCCGCCCTGACCCCGCCCACTCCCGCCCTGGCCCCGCCCCGGCGCCACCGCCCCCTCCCTCCCCTGCCCCTTCAGGGCCCGCTCCTGGTGTTTTCGAGTCGTTTTGCAAAAAATAAAGGCGGTGTCAAAGTGCTTCTGCAGCACTCACTAGGAGAGAAGTTGTTCAAAGCAGCGTTCCTGCCCCAAATTCTCTCGAATCATAGGATCATTTAGGTCAGAAAAGGCCTTTGAGATCATCGAGTTCAACCATAAACCCAATACTGCCAAGTCCACCGCTAAACTGTGTCCCTAAACAGCTCATCTACACGTCTTTTAATTATCTCCAGGAATGGTGACTCAGCCTCTTCCCTGGACAGCCCGTTCCAATGCTTGATAACCTTTCGGTGAAGACATTTTTCCAGTTTGCACCTCCCCTGCCACAACTTGAGGCTGTTTCTCCTCATGCTATCACTTGTTACTTTCAGGTAGTTGTAGAGAGCGATCAGGTCTCCCCTCGCCTTCCTTTTCTCCAGGCTAAACAACTGCAGTTCCCTCAGCTGCTCCTCAAAGGTCTTGTGCTCTAAATTCTTCCGCAGCATCGTTGTTCTTCTTTGGACACACTCCAGCACCTCAGTGTCTATGGACAATGTCCACTGTGCTCTGTAGAACTTAATTTCTCCTTCTCAGTAACAATTACTGAGATCTTAAATATTACAGTAGTACTTAATGCCCCCAGTAATGGTCTGTTGTGCTGCTTTATTAACACAGAGCAAAGGATTGGTCTCCAGCCTCAATTGCCTACAGCTTAATTAGGTATGACACATTACTTCTTGTGCTCAACTCCTGCAGGGGGATGTTGTATGTTGTTAAACAGCTGCTGGAATCTGCCCGAGAGGGAAATCTATTTATAGGTTATATTTCAGGTTGTAAAGTTTGCAACTCTGCTTAGGAAACAGCAAAGCTATAGAACTGCGCTGGATTATTAAGAATGTTCAGTCGCACAGAACAATAACTGTAAAACAAGGGGTCAGCCACCGGCGGGCCCTGTGTGGGTGGTGTGCGGGGATGGAGAGCACAGGTCACCCCGGGTGCAAGGGCTGCTGCTGAGCAGCAATACCTAAGTGGTCAGAGACCATTAACAATGACCCTCTGGCCTGTGGAACTGGCTGGATCCAGACAGCTCAAAAATAATGTAACCCCACTGGAGGGACTGTACTTATGCAATGGGGAGTTCTGGGAGAGATTTTCTGACTCAGTGAGGAGTCTGGGACCTGGAAGTACAAAGGTTAGTGAAAATTAAGACTTTTTCTACTTCAGGTACTTTAGAAACAATGACTTCCTGGTGCTCAGTAACATCTAAAGACCAAAGGGTTAGCTATGCAGTTGGCGAGGGCTGCGCCATTTCTATTTATCAGGTATCCCATTTGAATTCCCCTGCCAAGAGCTGAATATTTAGGATTTCCATGGCAACATATTTCTGAACCCATGTTACAGTCAAACTGACGTGTGTCAACTGATACAGGGATCAAGGAGGCAGTGGCTGAATTTATTCAAGCAATCACATTCTCTTTTCCAAGGCTAATGCGCATGAATACTGAGTTAGCAAACTAAATTGACAGGGATTTCATCTCAATGAACATGTATAATGTTCCAGCCCAGTAGAGTAGCATTTAATTGATGAGTGGGATTATATTTACATAGCAATTATAACAAAGCCGAGGTTGGCTTTATGTGAAAGACTGTTTGCTGTAATATCTTGCTGCTTGGGTGTCCAGGAAAGCTGTTCCTTTATGGGCAAGAAAAAACATCGGCACAGATGCACTCAGTTTCTACATGGGCTTCTTTTCATATTCTGCAAATACTCACTTCATGAGCCAACTCAATAGTCAGTTTGTGGTTGCCTTAGATACATACATTAATTTGCTCCATTATAACTTAGATGCCGATTGTTTAACTGCACGAGTATTAATAGTTATTCACTGCTATCCTCAAATGGCTGTTTGGTGGCTAATCTAAAATGAATAAGAGCTCATGCTAAATCCCGTATAAGTCAATGGGCGTCTTTCTCCTCATTTCATTCAGAGCTGGAATTATCTATCCCCATTGCAGTGCCCCCAAATATTCATTTTTTGTCCTCAAGACACCTCTGCAAGGTAAGGTAATGCCACTGACTCAGTTTCACAGATGGAAAGCTGGGGCAGAAAGTTACCTCAGAATCATCCGGCGAATATACAGAGGTCCTGACCCTCATCATCCCTTCAGTCTGGATTTCTTTCCGTGGATGGTGGGATGTGGAAGGTGCATGCCTGGGTTTGGTCCAACCCGGGGTTGGATTCAAGGGGAGGGAAGCAGCTTGAATTCCCAAATGGTCAGACATGATCATCCTCTTGAACTTTGAGAACAGACCGTATTTTAGGTCCATCTTCATTGCTACACTAGGAAGATATCCCCAAATGCCTTACCTAAGATCTGCTGGGCTAGAGACAGGGAAATAAACTTAGATCTCTTGAGACTTTTACCACAAGAAGAGTTTTCTTCTGTTAATCCAGGCTTTCACTGCTCTCAGTCTTATTGCCATTGAAATTGTCTCCAATTGGTATTACAATTGCCTTGTTGACATCATTAGTAAAGCACATAATAGATGGCTGCACTGCTCTGATATTTATCTTTAGGTCAGCAGCTATTGAAACTCCAGAGGCAAATAAGAAAAAGCATAGACTCTTTATTAGTAGAACTTAATTTAACTGTATTTAAACTTCATTAAGGAGTAAAAAAAATGACCTTTCTTAATGCACTCTTTCTTTATGAAGTATGAAATAAGGATATTAGATTAGTTTGATCCTGGTTCATATTATGCACACACAGTAGATGAGAATGCAAAAATTCCCTCATTCAGTTAGGTACTCTTGGATGTCAAATCAAAGACCAGGTGCTCCACAAGCCCATTTCCTTTCTTCAGTGTTTTATGTTTCCTAGCCCTGTAATTCCCCCCAGGAAACCAGAAGAAATCTTAATTTCTTGCCCCCTTCCCCCCATTAAAGTAACAGTTCTGGTCATTTAAACAATCAAGCACATGTTCTTACACTGTCTGCACCTCATGCTATCCATAAATGGTGATGTGGTAAGAAAAACCATGGAGGAAAGGAAAGGAAATGACATTAACCTTTTCCATCTGATAAATAAGGGCTCTATTCAGCTGCAATAATCCACATCCTCCCCTGGAGATCCAGTTAATGTAATACCTAAGGGCTCAGTTCATTTAAAATTATTTCCACACTGCCCAGCTGATTTCTTGGTGGATTATTTAGTCCCCAGACTGAAATATTCTCCCACAGCACATGTAAAAGGGCTGGAGCCCTTCTGTAGCTCCCAACAGCCTGAATGTGCGATCAGAGGTGCCAGAGGGTCCGTGACATCCATGTGCTTTATCTGCGCCCTCTAAGTTGACAGGAACCTTTGCACTGATTTTTCATGGGACCACCAATCCATAAGCGCTGAAGATATCACATCTTGTCCCCCTTGCTGCTCTTCCTTGTGGGAGGCTTCTCACCTCCCTATCAAACTTTAAGCACCTGCAGTTTATAGGTGATAAAAAGAGAGTTAGAACTTTGAGTGGGTGCAAAATTAGAGCAACAGACTCAGGTGGTTCGAAAAAGGCAGCCTGGATTATGAACGTTGTTGCTGGGGCTTGGGGTAATCGATGTAGATCAGTGAGCGCTGCAAGGTTCCTCGAGCAATCCACACTCCCAAAGGCTAAAAATGAGAACTGAAATGCAGGTTTTTTCTTCCCTTTCCCCCTTTGCAATACAGAGATGGCTCCAGTGTGATGGCCCAGCTGCCCCTGCCCAAGGAAGCTGCAAAGACAAGGGACTGTTTGTGTGCACCGAGACAGATGTTTTGAAAGCAGGACAGGGGAGCGAGGCTCACAGAATCCACCTGCAAATCAGTGGGAAACAGTCGTCTAACTTCAGTAACATTATGTGAAAATCCCAGATCTATTACATTAGTTGTATTGATCCATAGTCAGTTGAAAGCCATGGGTGTCTCGTCATCGGCATTTTGGATTAAGTTCCTACATTATGACACATGTTCCTTCCTTTTTTTTTTTTTAAAGGGAGTGTAACTAATTAAGTGTATTAAACCAAGGTTGTATGCAATTTTCCAACGTTTCTGATGCTGTAATAAGCTGCGCTTTGAGGGTTCATTAATAGACTGCTGCTAGTTAAACAGGAAAAACAAGAAATCTGACCTCACTGTAGTATTTAAGTGCATTTATTGACCGATTTTAAGCTGTTATAGCAAGTTTGTTTGCTAAGGGCTGTGGGCCCCTTAGCTTCTGGGGTGGACAATGACGAGCCACACAAGTCTGTGGCACGTTCCAGGCTTGGATCGGGGGTTTGGGCTGGCTCTGAGCTGGAGGCTGGTACATTCTCCCTTGGTGCTGCTCAGCTTCCCTCCTCCTCCCAGAGCCCTTGTGGGGTCCGTACGCCAGAGGGAAAGCGGGACTGTTGGACCAGGCATCTTTTAGTTCTTTGCTCTTTGGTGTTGCAGGTAACAGTGTTCAATAAAGAGAATAAACCCCTTTGGACCTGCCCTGCCTCCTGAAGGATTCTGCATGTTGCAAATCTTTGGAAAGATCTGCATCTCCAGCCTCGTAACGCTGAGGAGGGAGGACTGAGAAGGCCGTTATATATCAGTGCCAAGGCAAGTTACGGCTGCATCTCTCTGCTAGTAAATCTACCTTTGATACCGCGATGCTGAGACTGGCACGCACTTAAGGCTAATACATTCTTATCCCCATCCCATCTGTATTAGAAATTAAGGCAGAAACATGAAGACCGTTACCACGCTGTAACCTTAAGAACAGTTTCTCACTTCATAGCAGCACTCAGCAGGCACTGGTGCGTTCAGCCATGATTCATTAGCGCTGAACTTTGGTGCTGGCCTTGGCCGGTTTTGTCTGGATTCAGTTAAAGTTAACTTGTTCCACTGGCAGGAAGGATTGCTGAGCGGTTGTGTTATCTCTCTGGAAATCTTAAGTAGGAAGCTGAACACGATTGAGAACAGTTGCCTGATAGAGGAGACAGAAAATGCGTTCTGCAGGAGACAGGAGGGATGGAAGTCGGTCCTGGACCAGACGGACACGGCCCTCCCTGGCGGAGGAGAAACCCAAGAAGCTGAGTTAGCAAGAGGTGGAACTAGACATTACTGTATATGATTTCAAACTGAATTTGTGTGATGCCCCTTGAATTCACTTCTAATCTAAGTCACCATAATGTTAAACTAAATCGGCTGCGTTTTTTGCAAAAGTTTTGGCACGCTCAGGGCTTTGCGGAGTTGTTGCTTATCGGCATTCTGAATACCGTAACGCCAGCCGTAGTGACGCAGGTAAATGAAGCCTCTGAAACTTCATTGTTATAAACCAGCTGCAAATCTGACCCAGAGGAGATACGGATTCTATTCAAGGAGTCTGCAATGCAAATTTATGCAGATGACTGTCATTAGTCTACTGTATGTTTGCTTGAAACAGCAGGGTAGGGAAGAGACAGCTACTCTGTAGAGAATAGGCCATAGAAATTGCAGATTTGTGCCCAGACTGCCATCTTAGGAAAAGTATTAGAGCACAAGCGATGCTTGCCTCTCAATTCTTTTGATAGATTGCAGAAAAGTAGAAGTGTAAAGGCTGTTTCATCACCAGCCACCACCCCCTTGGCTCCCATCTCGTGGCATTTATTAACAAATATTTCTGCCTGCGAGTTCCCAGAAGCAAAGCTCTGTGGCCAGGTGTGCACAGAACCAGGAGCAGGCAGGGTTCTTCTGTCACAGCCCTAATCTGAGGACCACATTGATACACTCAGGGTAAGATCACTGCCTGCGTCTTGCGTGTCACTTTCTAGTAGCAGGAGTTCCCAGGAGTGCATTTGTCTGGGTGAGCCAGAACACCTGGGAAAGCCTGTGCAAGCACAACTGATAGTATTGCTCTGTACTGCATGCACGTCTTTTTACACTGACTTCATTTTTGTGGCCTGCTAAAGATCTCTCCCAGCTCTCTGGGATTACTATCACGTTTCAGGTGACAGTGACAGCAGGTGAGCTGGTTTCTATGCAACTGAGGCAGAGGATGGAGTAGAACAGGAGTTGAAAATAACCTGCATTCTGCTGCAAGTACAGGCGGGTTAGCAGCAGCAGAGGCTTCTGGGAGAAAAATGAGGACTTCAGACATCTACTGGTGGCTTTTATTATACATAGTGGTGGTGGGATGCAGGATAAAATGCAGGGTCCAAAGATACCTGTGCTGCATGCAAAAATCCCTTTCCACTTTTACAAAGATCCTCTTGTCAAGGCTGCCTTAAAGGGGCTGTAGTTGTTGGATCAGTTATCAGAGAAACGCTAAAGGTTTGGGGTCAAATTAGTTTCTGCTGTAAATCCTCTGGTTGCTTCATTCTTACTGCAAAGTAAACCTTGAGCCTTTTTGAGAAAAAAAAAGGTGGGGGGGGAACTGCTGGGCTCCCAAATGTAGCATATTTCTCATCAGTTCTCATGTGCTGAAAGGATGGGATTTTCTGTGAACTTTTCCCAAACAGTCTTGCACTTTTTTTTCTCTTTGAGAGGGGGTGGAGTTGTGCCTAAAAAAACAAACCCAACCTGTCGTTCTCAGCTCTGCCAACCTGTCAGTCCAGCCATGCAAGAGAGGGAGAGAGGCAGAGGAAGGAGGGAGTGAAGCAGAGGTTCTTTCAGATCTCAGCAGACATTAAGGTAAAGCCCAATTCTCATTTCCTTAATTACGCCTGCCTCTCTGTGTGTACATGAAAACAGAAATTCTATTACCTTAGAGAGTTTTAAACGAACTGAACAACCTGTATGGGAATAAACTGTGTATCTTGTTCAACTGGAAGTGTGTTTTGCCTGTAAACTGGCAGCTCGTTAGTTGTTGTTTGGAAACACAGCTTCTCTCTCTGAAATTCAGGAGGAGAGTTTGTGTTCATTTCAATATTAAAAAGAGGTAGAGCTTCAGTGCTTGTATGAATAAATGTTTGGGAAGGATATTAAGCTGTGTATTTCAGGGCTGAAGCCAGCCTCTAGTTACTGAAGATCAGGGTAAGAACTTGTTAGAGGAGGGAAATTCCTCCAAAGCTGCCTGTTGCAGGGTCTTACACCTTCTGGAGCATTTGGTAGGAGCCACTGGTGGAGACAGGATATGAGACCAGACAGACTGTGGGTCCGATCCAGTTTGGCAGTTCCTCCATTCCTGTCTGTCCATTTCTGGTGGGGTTTATTCCACTTGTCATTACCAGAGGAGGAACAAAGGTAAGGTGCAGCACAACTGCCCGCATGAATTCTTGAGTGAGGAGGGCAGACCAGCAGAGACACTTTCAGCTCATACCAGAGGAAATTGAAGGTTACAGACTGTGAGAAATGTTGGCTGAAATGAGGGTGAGTCAGAAGAATCATTCTGCCCCAGAACGTGCCTTGTGAGTCTGGTCTGGGCAACCAGTTTGTTAGAATGATTGTAATAGAGGGAGCCTGGTAGTGAAGGCCTGAAATACAAGAAAGGACACGATTTTGTTACATCTGAATATCTGTGCGTGAGGACCTGTGTGAATGTGTACTTGTGCACAAACACATATAAGGAGTCTGCTGAGAGATTCTGACCTCTAGTATGCCATGGAAATCCACAAACAAAGGTAAGAAAGGAACAATTATGTTAATCCACCTTAGAGGTCCTCCCTATTTCTATATTTCTGAATCCATTTTAAACTGTCCTGAAGACTCTCTAATGTCTTTCCAAGTAGGCTGAGGCTCTAGGAAGGTCACGTAGAAGGTCAACAGGTAGACAGGATTTCCTTGCTGTACATTTAGGGTTTTCGTGCCTCCTGCCAAGGTGTGCCTGCTGGAGATCACCTGTCTAGTAATACTAACCTGACAAAACAAGTTGGAAGGTGGCAGAGAAAGACAACACAGTCGTCACGTTGCTCAGTGCATGGGTTGCAATGCCCTTGCCAGGGGTTTGGTTACACACATACTGGCCACTGCGTCTTCCTTGTTGTTAAACTTCCTCAAATACTGGTGCCCGTGCCGTAGTTTCGGATGGAAGCAGCAGCCACAGCAGAGCTCTGAGCCCGGGAAGAAGACAGAGATGATCCAGGGTAGAGAGGGGTGGTCTGGGAGGTCGTCTGTCCATACGACCGTTCCTATAAAAAACCTTGAATTACATCACTTTCCTTTCTTCTGGTAGCGTGGTCTCCTGGGAGCATTGAGCTGGTGTTTCTTATTACCCCTGACTCATTCCCCGTGGGGATGCTGATACAGAGTGAGACTATAAGCTTTTAATACACAAAAGAAATTATTTTCTAGAGAGTGTTTTTTGTATTATTATTATAAGCTTTCCTGCCAGAACCAGAATGGAGAGGGAAGTGCTTTTTCAAGTGACCATGGGAGCTGGAGAAGAGGAAGTAAATGCTTCACTTTTGATGGGGATAAACATTCCTACTGCTAGTTACAGTAACACAAATTAGTCACTGAAAGAAGGAAAGGAAGAAAATTCTTCAGCTTTCATGATCTGCAAAGACTTCACTAACTAACCTCAGCACTTCTACATCTTTCCTTTTCTTTACATGATTTAAAGCAATGCAAAGTAGTCTTGGGGCATCTACACGACGCATTCCATAATGCTGATGGGCATTTCTGAAATGGGGGCATACATTCTGGTGCACTTGTTTCATTGCTGCTTTTGAAAAGGTGTGAATGTCCTGATTGGTGCTACTAAGTCAGCCAAGCTCCCTGGAGATCAGACAATTGATCTATGTACTGTCAAACACCAGATTACGGTACATGCTGATAAATGGTTCAGCACTGCTGAGCAAATGTCACTTGATCAATGAGAGTTAACCAGCTGCAAACTCGCTAAATTCAGGCAATGTCCAGGCAATCCATATTTTAGACTGGCTTCGTTAATGTAGCTGTAACAACTCCGCACTGCAACAGGAGGGAAGAAGTGTCAGAAATACAAGTCAAGTTCTCAAGATTTCTATATCTGTCATTCTGGAGTCAGGAAAAGCAGGGACCGATGTATTGGTAATTTGTTTTCTAAAGAAACTAAGAAATAAGCTTTTGCAAAGGAAGTGTTACCAGACTAAAAGGTTGAAATCTGAGAAATCCTTCTGCCAGAAGAGGGTCTGAGTGGTTCTTGGAAATATCCGTTGGAAAAGAAAGTTTCTGCCTTTCAACAGGCCACTGCTAATTTAGCTCTCTCGTGTTCTCCAATGTGAATAAGAGGCTCTAGACTGGCTGATGCCTTGTCCTTCTTTCTTTCTTTTATTAGTTACCTTTCTTGCCTGATACTTTATTCTCACCATGAGCTTTTGGTGAGAATGTTTGGTAACAGAACATCCATTTCCAGTAACCTATTGTGCAGTTAAAATGCCACAGGAGAAATACAAAGAAGCCAAACAACCAAAACCAACCTCAGGTTTCTTCTCTGTTTGCTTTTTTGAATTGGGATAAGAGCTTGATTTGATTCTTCATCTTTTCATCTGGTGTTGTAAAAGCAGGTCAGTTGTCCGTCCTGCCTGGCAGGCAGCAATGCTGTAACCCAAGAAGCCGTTGTGCTGCTTTTCACAAGGAACTGTTCGTTTTTTGGAGTTTGCACTCAGATAGTAGCACTGCTTCCTCCTTTTAAAGCAGTTAAATTTGTGTTTTGAGAGTGCAGACAGGGAAGAATATGCGTCAGCTCCTCAAATGTTATTTGTGGTGACACGCTGGATCAGAGAACTGGAAGAGTGGGGAGTGTTTCAGCCCTTCGCTTCCTGTGGAAAGATTCAGCTGAGGAAGCATTGAATTTTTGGTTTCTCTCTGCTGTCAACATGGCAGAGGGTAGTAGGTCAATACCAGCCTGAGAAGTTCTAAGAACTGACATTTGATAAAAATCAACAGTCCGAGAAGCAAACTGAATAGAGACAATTTCAATGGACAACCATTTTTCAGATGAGTTTTCCTGCACCCCAAAGGAAAACCACACACTAGGTGGTGTGAAATGTAGACTCAGCTGGGTAAGAGAGTAAAACTAGCCGGAGATTTTCCACGTATAAGAACTAAAGGCATCTCCATTCCTGAGGCAACTTCGAACACGAAGGATCGCCAGGTCTTTTTAAAATGTTCTCTCTCAAACTATTTTCAGTTGGCACCCAATTCTGTGCACACCAAGGGGAGGGCATTGACTCTGTGTTGCAGGACCAGCATCACCAGTTGTTTCTTTACAAAGCTGCATCCCAGCAGGGATCAGACCCGAAGAAACTTTACTGGCCTGATTTCTGACATGACCAGGTGGCCCAATTTGCTGTCCAAGAGATGCTGATCCTGAGCAGCTATGGGAGAACAAGCACATTTTCTAACTAGCATTCTCCCACTCAAAGATAGCTCAAATGAAGACAAATCTGAGCCATGGAGATATTCTTTAATACATATAAAAGTAGATGCCATAAAACACAGCCTACTTTCCACCAGAAATCTCAGTAGGGAGATTAAAAATGTCTATTTCCACTCACAAGCCTTAACCAGCTGTTTGACTGCTAATGAAAATCCTTTTAGTTTTCCACAACTAAGTAAGAACTCTTTCCAGGAGTGGCCTGTGGTGAGATTCCTACTGTACTCTTGCTTGTGATAAACTAAAAATATTAATTTCTTCATTGCATTTTGTCACCACAGCGAGCTATTCCCCAAAGGAGCGAGACAATTGATGCCTCATGCAAAAAACCCTCAAACAACTTCTATAAGTTTCTGTTATTCAGGTCTCAGAAAGATTTGATTTAGACTGTTTCAGTGGGAATAAATAATTAGTGCTTCGCTTTATCTACGTGAGTCTGCTCAAGCCCAGTTAAATGATTGGTGCAGCCGAGTTTTGGGTTGAGGTGCAGTTTCCCTGGTAACAATCAAGAGTGAAATCAGAACCTTTTGAACCGCCAGTGGAATGTGGTTCTACTTGGATGACAATAGGTCACAGCATTTTAATGGGTAAAAACGTAATCCAGTACAATAAGATTTATTGCCACTATGTCATCAGATTGACACTATTCCTGCAAATTCTTTAGCTTGTGACAGACTTCAATTGAAATCTGTTTAGTGGAAAAACTTGTAAAGTGCCATTAATCATTTTGTTTTCCAAATCAACCAAAGAGTCTGTGTGTCTCAGGGGGTTAGAAAGAAAATCTTCCAAGCGAGTGAAATTCAACCTCTCTGCACAAAGCCCTAATGAAGGGCTGTTCTGGACACAATAAATGGTTCTAAGAACTAAAGGTTCATTTCTGCAGGGTGCTGAGTGCTCTGGTCCAAGTCTATTGGAGAACTTCCGCACTTGCTTAATTTTACACTAACAAAATAGTTTCCAGTGATTTCTAGGACGGTTATTCATGCTCTTAAACCTGATTGTATTTGCTGACAGACAAGACCTCGCAGGATTAAGTCCTAAACCAACACTGCAAGAAAAGATTCCCTGTTCCGTACGGCAAGGGCATGGGGCAATATTTCATCCCTTCTGCTGACAATTTTCCAACTTCTGCAATAACAAGCCTTTTATTCTGAAAGATCCCGAAGTGCTGTCTAAGCTAATAAAACGCAGCCGCCGCTCGGAACAGCACCGCGAAAGATCAGGACAGGAGAATGTGGCGCCTGCAGTTTGGAGGAGATGGCAGGTTAGGGTGCCCAAGTCTGCCCCGAAGCCAAAAATGTAGAAGACTTGACATCCTTTGGGGTGGCAGTAAGGGACCTCTGTCACACACACACCTCTAGAGCCGTCTGGTTTGGTGACAAGATAGCAGAAATGACCCTTAACGTTCATTGTTGGTGGGTACCTCGTTGAAACTTGTACCAGTTTTCTTTGCGAGTAGATGGATGTCATTGCCATTCATTTCCCTTTAATATGAAAAGCAGATTCTCCTGGGTCATGTGCCTGGTACCGTGCGTATCCTTTCATTGTTGATAGGAGGCTTTGACAACAATAAAACTTCAAGCTAGCAAGTTTTCCTCTCTTTGGAATGATTATGTAGTTATGAAGAACAATTGAGCCAGACAATGACACAACCTGTTTCTTGTCTTCCTCAATGGGAAATGGGCTTTGAGTTTTGTGAGGATGTTCATAAACAGCCAAGAGTGTGTAAGGCAAAGAATGACCTCAAAGCTGAGTTTTACACAGGAGAACAAAGGGATCTCAAGTCCTGATTTGAAAAACACCCGAAGACCAAACCAATGGCATAATATCATAATTATCAACACGCGTCATAATGTTGCTGGAACCTACTGGCCGCTTCTGCCTTTAAACACAAGTAAACACAAGCTCCTCTCCTAATTGCTCTGCAGCTGTCAAGCTTCGTCAAGGCTGTTTGTGCTGGCAGTAGCTGGAGATAACTTCATCTACCGAGCATTCATGTGGACTGGAGATGCATCCTTGCTTCTTTCCGCGGGATGTTTTGTGACATTATTGTTTTCACATTGCTTTCCCTTTGTTACAGTACTTCTGGCTCCCTTCCAGAACCTTTTTGGTTACTTTTTAGCCTCCTTAAGCTGGACTTTCTCTCCTGAGCTTAATCAGCATTGCAGTTGCTCCCGGCCTAAGACACCCTTGCTTTTTCTGTGGGAAACACCACTTGGTGTTTTTCACAGGCTTCATTCCCAGAAGATCTTTTTGGGATGAAGTGAATACAGCTTAGCACTACACAGAATGTTCCTGAGGAAGAATGCCACCGATCCAAGCTCATGTGATCCAGAGCTTGTCAGGCCTTGAGAGTGATTTGAGGTTTAATTAATCACCTACAGATTTGGGTGACTTCTGAGTGACTCTGGCTTTGTGGCAGGAGAAAGTGATGCTTTTACAAAAACAGGAGTAAAAATGTCCCAGGGAAAATATAGGATGAAATATCTCCCACTTAGGCTGGGTATATCACTTTGGAACTTAATTTTTTTGGCCAATCACTTATCTAATTCAGAGTGGATTGGGTGACAATGAAAGTAAGAGCAATTCTGTTCAGGCACGCTGCTGTCTCCAGTGACAGCACCCCTGGAAAGTTAATGTCTACTAAACAAGAGAGACATTTATTTCCCAGGTCCGCAGCACCTATGAAGAAAACCAGCAAAGTTGTTTCTCCAAACAATCTTTGGGAATTGCTTTGGCAATAAAATCAACTCCACTGTAGTTCAGATATCTTTTTGAGTGAGTGTTGACATCTGTAATACAGCAGATTTTTATTTGATGTGTTTTTGTTAACATCGTCCTGATAAGATCTGCTCGCTTGTTCACCGTGTTTGCCTTTGAGAAGGGAAACAGGGAGAGCGCAGCTGACTGAGCAGCTTCATGACAAACGTCTTGAAATGAGCCGAACCACCCGTAAGTGGCTCATTCGGGCAAGAGGTTCTGCTGAGGGAAAATCCCCAACGCAAAGATCAGCCATGGAGGCCAGACTGTAAAGAATGTATTGACTTACCCTGAGACAACTGGGGGATCTGCTGATTGAATAAATTCATTACAATGGCATTGAGAAACCAGTTTGTTGCATTCCTGCAGTGATTCACTGTAAAGCCTTCAACAAATATTTTACCTCTCTGCCTCCAATCTCAGGAAGATTTTGAAGCAGGCTTATGTTCATTCTTATTATGTACTTATAGTTAAGCATATGCACAGATGCTTTTCTTAAATTTGAACCCAATGGTGGGAGAGAAGAGACGAGCTTTAAGAGGAGATTCTGCTTTTTTTTCATATTTCTTAGAATACTAATCACTGTGTCCAGATCTCACTCAGGTGGTCAGGAATAAGCTGTGGGACAGTTGCAAGAGACTGAAGAAGAGGTTATGCAACCCGCACACTGAGGTAAAAATAAAACTCTTAAATGTATGGTCCAAACACACACACGATTTTCCAGTTCCACGTTATTTTAATTATCTGACTTGCAAAACACCAACATACTGTAAATTAGACTGCTAAGCTTGGGAAGAGAACGACAGCTGAAAACAAGAGTGGCCAACATCATGCTGTGCGTAAGTCCTGAAAAAACAACCGCAGCGTTTCAGAGTAACCTGCCTTTCCAGATGAGCCGCGGCCGTGCCCGGGCTCACGAGGATCCCCGTGCGGAGGTTCAGCCGTCTGCTCTGCAAGGTTGGGAGTCATCTCTGAAAGAAGCAGCCCATTCCCAAATTTCCTGTAGGCTCCGGTGGAGTTAAGTAGCAATATGGAAAGTCAGCATTCTGCCAAAGTCTGTGAACCGAAGCAAATGAAGATTTTCTAAAGCCCGTGTTCCTTAGAAAGTATTGCTGTGATTCCAGCAAGCCCAGCCAGCTCTGAAGAGCGGGGATGGATCCTGCCCACGCTGATACTGAGAAACCCAACAGCTCCATCTGATCCAAACCCAGAAATCAAAGACAAGCCCTTCACTGACTTCAGTAGGGTTTGGATCAGGCCTCTGATCTCTGAAACCGTTTAATAGATTTCACAGGCTTTTAAAAAGATGTGACATGTATAGCCCAGCAAATATGGCAGCGTGTTTTGGTTTGGATGAAGAACCTGAAACTGGAGATGCCCTGGAGGACTGGGGGCCGTGGCTGAGCAGCTCCGGTCATGGGAGCTACATGGGATCCTCCACCAGACCTGAGAGAAAATCATGTTTAGACATATCAGATGTATCTGTATTCACAAATGAGAGCCATACAAAGCTGCTCAGAAGAGCAAGTAGTCGTTCTTGACCTTATTAATGGTTGATAAATGGATCTGTTGAAGCACAGGATTTGATGGCCTGGTTTCTCTGACTGCGTGTGTTAATGTCAGTCACAGAAAACTCTGGTGCTTTTCCTAAAACAAAAAAGCATCAATACATTGTTTGACTTGATCCTTTGCTAATACTTATCTCAAACTTTTTGCTTTGGGCATCAGTCTGGAAAACCTGAGACAGCAAGTTTTTTGAGGTATTTCCTAAAAGATTAGGACATAGTGGATGTGATTCATTTTACGTATTTACATGTTTCATTTTGTTTGTTTGTTTTTTCCTCCTCCCTTTCATTTCTTAAAGAATGCAGCGCAAAATGATATTTTCACTGTTAGACCCTACTTCAGTTTTGGAAAATGTAAAGTCTTTGGTGACTTAATTGGCATTTGAGATATTTTATTAAGTGGACTGCAACAGCTTCTGGGTATTGTGGAATTCCTGCTGAGGTCAGTAGCCCAAAGTTGAGATCGGCAGAAACTTGTAAGTGTTCCCGTTTGACCTTGGAAGTTAATAACTGGTGTCAAGCTACATCTTAGGAAACTTTTTGCTGGGGTAGAGGAAAAAAGAAAATCAGAGATGCTCAGGCTTCCTACTCACATCTTACTTCTCTCATCTGTTGAACAGAGCTCACTCACGCTGTTAACTTGGGGTTCTGTTTTATTCTATTCTGTTCCGTATATGAAATACAATAGCGAGGCGTCTGATCCAAACTCCGCTGACACCAGCACAGGGCGTTCCATTGTCAGAGCCGCAGCCTTTGGAGCTGGCAGGATTCAGACTTGCACAGGCAATGTAAGGCGGTCTCTGATCTTCACATAACCCTTTGGGGAAAGCCACGTAAGTTTTCCCTCTCTGAGCTGTTTTTGCAACGTGTGCACACACAGGGAGACACAGAACCGGGGAGCACCGAGGTACATGGGACAGCAGGAGCTCACTGGGGTGCCCCAGAAGAACAGCCCTTTATCTCCTCGCCTTTCTTATTCTACTGACATACTGGAATAAAGAGCACAAGTGGGAAGACAGTCACTCCACATTCTTATGTCGCAGTGCCTTTCCCTGGATATTTGGTTTAGAATGTACTCCAGAAAACAGGAAGAAAAGGAGTACGCGTTCTGCCTCAGGAAGCAGAACTGCACAGCGTGACGTAAAGGAAACGGCTCCCGAGACTGGAAGAACCCTTTTAGAATATCAGCTCTTGCCCACCCCCAAAATCTTACATTTTTAATAATCTGTTGTGTTTTGAGAAGAGATATAACAGCACTGAATTGCGGCAAAAACAGAGCCGAGGGTGTTGGCTCTGTTAAACGAAAGTGGTCAGCATTATCTAATCTGATTCTATCATTGTTCATGACCTGCCACTTACCTATTGTTTAATACATTATTATATTACATCATGTCTATTAAGAGCTGCAACAAACTGTTCTACTGTTCCCTGCCAGCCAGATCTGGTGGAAAAGTTCCTTGAAGAATTTTTCTGTGCCTCCGTAGGCTGAATGTAACCCCTAAGGTTCAATGTGGGGAGAAATCCCGCTGCACACATCCATCTGCAGAACTATTGACATGAACCTGCAGCGTCGCTGCAGCCGTCAGTGTGTCAGGGGAGGAGGAAATGATAATTAGCGCTGACACTTGCGTTCGATTGCCTCACAGCCAACTTGTGTTTAAACCCGGGGGATTCCACCTGCTGAAGTGCAGAATAGGTTGGCTACTGGTTTCCACAGGGAGAAGACTGGTTATAAAATGCATCTTTTCAGCTGTTCTGAGTCTGTGTGTCTGGTAGATTTTCAGGTGTAGGATGTGCACCAGATATACCATTTTTAAGAACTGAGGCTACAGGGGCTTGAGCAGAGTCAGAGACTCTTTGGTCCTACCAGCTCAATACCACAATGCAAAGGGCTCGGAGCCGATGATCAGAGAACGGGAAGGAGGAATTTTCCGGCAGGAGGAGAAGACAATGGCCACGGGTGGATTCAGCAGCTCCATCCAGGTGTGGGCCGTGCTGGACACACACCAGGCTCACCTGGGAGGGCTGGCTCAGGTGTTTCTATGGTTATTCTCCCCCCTGGGACAGCAGCTGCTGAGAAACGAGGGTTAAAAAGAGGAGGAGAGTCCTGAGAGTCAACAGTTGGAGGTTTCGCCTCTGCCAAATTGTCTGAGACAAAGAATGGCAGGGAGGCCCGACATCAGGAGTTTCAAGTTGCCAGCACTTTCCATTTCTCATGGTATTTCAGTGTTTCCACTGCTTGTTCCTGGCTAAAACCAAGCAGTGCATACAGTGCAAATAAATTAAAATAGACGTTTGCAGCTTTGTACAGATTTGGGGAGCTGCTCGGAGTGGTGAGCAGGGGGCTGGGTCACTTAAACCTGTCCTGTGGCTCTGAAATGGGGAACCAGCCTTCAGCAAGGAGCAATTTGAGAGTCTGTCATCTCAAACTTAAGGGGCCAAACTGATTTCCTTTTTTTGGGGGTTGTTTTAAGGAGATCTGGTTTCACTTAGATGAATTAAATGTCAATATATCTGTTACTGTGAGTTGTTTCAGCGTAGATTACAGCACCGTTGCATGACTCTGTGCAAAAGTCTCCTTTTCCTCCAGCTCTGAGCTAAGCCTATCCAAAGTTTTATTTCTGTATTTGCAATCTTCTCTTTTGCTGCTGCAAGACCTGCACACGCACGGGGATGGAGAGGAAAGTGCTCCGTGCATGGTGACCCCTGCAGAACCGAGTCCCAGTGCAGCCCTACCAACCTCTGCTGTTCTCTGACATCTAAGCTCAAGTGATCTGCACAACGAAGCTTTTCTTTTAAGGGGCAAGCTGAGCCATTTAAAAGCTTTGCTCCGATGCCTTTAAAGATATTACTGTGCATGTAAGAAAGTTCTGTGACTGAAGTTCCTGACTGGGCTGTGTTAGGTCCTTTTGCAAAGAAGAATTAAAGGAAAGAAGGAAGGGAAGAAAGAAGGAAGAGTCTCAATGCTGTCCTATAATAGACTTAATTAGATTTTGTGGGTGGTGTTTGGTTTGGTTTTTTTTTAAGGAACAAGTATTTGATTCAGTTCCAAAGCAGCTCAAAAGGTTCCTACTTGTCACATTTCTGGTCTCGGAGCTGAACGTCTTCCAGGGTTACACAACAATGACTAAAACTGGAAACCTTTCAGACCATTTCCAGAATGAAGCAGGAAACTGAGGTGATTGCTAAACTGAGGCTGGAGAAATCCACTTCCATGTGTGTGGGGTTAGGGTGAGAGTACCCAATTTCATGGGGAGCTTTCAAGTTGTTTTCTTTTTGATTTAATCTCAGAACAGAATTATGCTGGAACCAAGATCTTCACATTGTTTTGCTTAATGTTTTACAAACAGGCTGTTGACTGAAGTTGTCACTGAACAAAAATTCACCCCTACTTGTTTACATAAGGGGAAAATGTAGTCATAAATTGGGTGTAGCAACAACTTGGTAGGTATTAGGTTAAGGTGCAATGTAGAGATTATCCTCATAAAACACTGAGCCCTACACTCAAAATACCAAGATTAAATTGACGATTACATTTAGTGAAACTCTTTAAAAGGCTGAACTCAGTGCTTAAGGCTCTTCAGTGTTGTTCTGGGCCAGCTGATGAAAATCAAGAGCTCAGGTTCCTCTCGTAGAGCTGCTCTATTCAAGAGGAACTAGATGCAGGTGATAAATACGATAAAAAGCCTTGTTTCTGCTAGTGTTTGCTCTGTGGTAGCTCTTTGCTGGATAGAAGTGTTTGGTTTGTTCCTCTTCTGCCACTGCACTGCTTTATGGCCCTTGAAATACAGGAATTTCCTTACCTTTGTCCCATATCTAACTGGGGGGACACTTTCAAAGGTATGAACACAGGTCTCTGGAGCAATTCTGTGTCTCCCTGTATCCAGCACAGTAAGATCCTAGGCTTGGCTTAGATAATTAAGAATATACACTGATTTTCTGAACTCTGAGTCTGATACATACACGCTTCAAAAGAACTTCTGAACCCTCTCCGAAATCATTGAGATTTCTCTATTCCTGCCATCCTGCCTGGCTTCACTGCTCCCTTTTTAGCTCTCATAAGTTCTTACTTGGGGAGGGAAATATGTTTTTAAGAATAGTTAGCAAAAGTACTGCAAATTTCAGCACAGCTCCTCCTCTGAACAGTTTGCAAGAGGAGGCTCATGATGTGTACAGACTTGCCCAGAAATAAAGGGAAAAACCACAGAAAGTAAAAGCAAGACACAAAAGGGCGACAGTTTGTGTGCGAGTGTTAGAGGAAGGTGAAAACACTTCTGGCAACATCTGAGAATCATTTGCAGCAACCAATTCATAAGCTTTAGTGAGTAGAGAATGTTTTTAAATCCTCCCCCACCCCCTTTGTTAATCTTTACCAGGTAGCGGGACCTTTAATGTGATTCATATGGTTTTCTTAGGGGTGTGTAAAAGATTTCCATTTTGCAAAGGAAGGTTTTTGAAATGGCTCTAAGATTTGAGTTGGTAAGTCTGTGGCCTTCTCCCCTTTAAAATTTGGTCGTCATAATAGTCTTCAGAATGTTCTGCGTGTCTGAGCAGAGCGAGCGATGAACATCTGGCTTCACAGCCTCGCCGCCTCTCGTTGGGAATAGGAAAAGCACGTGCCTGCTTAAAAGTGTCCCCATGAATGAAGTGCAGATTGTAATTCAGACTTACATAATTCCGAAACGTTGGCGGATGGTTTTTGAGACTTAAATGTTTTTTCTGAGCGACATCAGACAGTGTAAAAGAGTTATTAATTATGATGCATGATTGTTATTGCACTCGAGAGACTGGAAGAGGTAGCCTGGAAAAGCGCAGATTTGGCTTTACCTTTAAGCACACCCCAAATACTGGGCAGCGTTTTGAGATGTTTTTGAGTGGCTGAGGAGGCTTTTTCCTAAGCCTTTCAAGCACATTTGGGATTTTAGGTCATCTGGGGCACGTCTCCACTGTGCGATGCCAAATGGCTCGGAGCAATCCAATTTTCAACACGACGGAGAAAGATTAACGCAGATCCTGAGAGCAACGTATGTCTGTTAGCATTCCCTGCACTGATTCTTTTTTTACCCCGTCCAGCTTTACGGCTAGATCATTCGGCTGTGGTTTAGAAAGCTCTGTGTCACGTTCCCTTTCTTATTACAGACAGACTTCGGATTGTTTGGCAAAATCCAATCTAGCATCTTACTACATGGCTTCATCTATACCAGTCAAAAACCCGTCGCGGGCATCCGTGAGCATATAAATGTTGCTACAATCTGTACTTAGGAGAGACCCTGAGTAAAGTCAGAGTTGTCGCGCAGGATCCGTCATGGTCGCAGTTGTGTCCCGTGTGTGACAGGCTACCGGAAAATCAGGGTTTTGCATGTGTGACAGTCCGGGATTCTTCCCAGCACCAGCGCAATCCCAAGGTGGTGCCAGCAAAACACCATTTCTGAAATATGATGATTTGCTGATGGCAAGAGCAGAGAGTGGAATCAACTCAGTAGCCTCTGATTCATGAACTGTTTAGTCCCTTGTAGAGTCCCAGGATGTTTGTGAGTGTTTTCACAGAGCTCTAGCTTGAATCAGTCAATAAGGAAAACAGTATAAGCTTAAATATGTTTTTTATTTAAGATTATATTGGCTCCTGATTACAATTTGCTTCATTTTCACACCTCACATTATGAGGTTCTTAAAAAAAAAATAATAACTCAACAGTTTCCAGTTTTTGTTTGTTGTTAAATATGACTTATAAAATGTTAAGTCAAAAGTCTTCAATAGACTGGGCTACACTGTTTGTTTAAAGCTATGAGTAAAGCAAGTCATATGAATGTTTCCAAAGACTGTATTCCAAGAAGTATTTTTGGAAACATTAATGTTGTGTTTTTTAATGAAGGCCACATTCTGAGGCTACGACACCATATGTCACATCCATTTCTGTACCGAATTAAAAAAAAAAAAAAAAGAAAAAAGAAATGGAAACTATGTTTGGCTTTTAAGTGTTTTTGGAATAGTGTCTGTGCATGCTTGTCATTGTTCCTTGGATGGGAGCAGAGTTCTCGCTCTGTTAATCTAGTCCATCCAATATATATTACGCTCTGTGGGCCTGACCGTGAAGTGTGTGCAGTCACTTAAGCTCAGGTGAAGTGAATGAAGAGCTGAGGAAAAAAAACTACCACTTCTTTTTTAAAAACTCCTTTTCCATGAATCTGTTGGCTTCATTGTGAACCTACAGCTGAACTTCTGTCAGCTGAACCCTGCCGAAAAATGAGAAAAGTAGTTGTCATTTTTCCACCGAAAGCTTAGAATTTTTGGAAGAATAATGACTGTTTTCCCTGCAAAATATTGGCTTTTTTCCTTCAGAAGTATCTGTTAGAAGCTTGGCATTTGGCAAAAGTTTGTGATGGTTCTCGCTGTGTCCCCCTGTCCCTTCCAACTTGTTGAATTTGGTGTGTAAGCAGTTGGGATGTGGCAGAAGGAGCTGGAGACCTGCAGGAAAAAGCATTTGCCTTTTCCAGTGCCGTATCCTACCAGTAATTCATGAGCATCCTGTAACTGATTACTTCAGCTGAGTCTTTCCTTTTTTATTGGATTCCAGTTGATGAGGTCTCAGTTTCTACCATAAGTTCTTGTTATTAGTCGCTGAACGTATAGCCTGGCGCTCCGGGAGCTCATCTGGTTGCAATCTGCGCAGACATCCGAATTCACAGCGCTTCCTAAATTTGTGTCATCCACAAATTTTATTAACATACTGCATGTTTGTTTCAAACTCATTAATAAAAGTTTAAATACTTTCTGGCAGCTGGATTTTTTGGGGGGTGTTGTTTTAAGGAGTGATTTGTGAGGCTTTCCAGGACCTCAGAGAGGTTTCTTTTTCACTTGAAATGTAAATACCTACAAATTGAACAAATATGTCTCTGTAGCACTAGCCCGGTAAAGTTCAGTTCCACGACCAGGTTTTTCTGGGCAATAGTCAAACACAAATAATGATGAATGATTGTGTGGTTGATCCATTTTCTGGTTAAAACACATTAGCACTGAACTTGCCTGCCCATGCTACTGAAGCTGATGTCTGAATGAGGGTGTTTTCCTAGACATTTCTTCTAATGGAGGAAAACAAACAAACACGCAGCAAACAAATCATTAAATACTTCAAATATTTAGCTGACTTTAAGAGGGTTCGTGCCATTCGTCTGATCCTTCATGAGAGCCCGTTTGAATGCTACTTCACCAAGATATTAGAGAGATACTTACAGAGGGGTCACCACAAAGCCTTTTGATTTCTGGTTTCATCCTCATACCAAATTTGAGGATTGATATGGACATTTCTAACTGGTTGAATTTCTAGCTGCCTCCTATTTCCAGGCCTCAGTTTTTGGGCTGTTTTGTGTAATGAACATCAGAGTTCGTTCTCTTGGGAAAATTGCTCATGGCGGCCACAGAGTGTATGTATTTGGATTTGGTGTTACACAGTTCTGGCATAGGAAATTAAAGCAAAAATAAACTTTTTCTTTTATTTCATAGATTTCCAATGGGCAAAGAAAACAAGTAGCCCCTGGGACGGCCAGTGTGTTCTGTAAAGTGCTACCACGAGGCAGGTATGAGAAAGACGACTGAACACGGTGGTTGCTATAGGCCTGTAAACACCCAGGGAAATAAGCTCAGTTACCGAGGCACTTGTAAAGAAAGCCCTGAAACGGGGATGAGAAGACCACAGAAGCGTTTTCTCCACAAGGATGGCAGCTGCAACGTGTACTTCAAACACATCTTTGGGGAATGGGAGAGCTACGTGGTGGACATTTTTACCACGCTGGTGGACATCAAGTGGCGCCATATGTTTGTGATATTCTCCTTGTCCTATGTTCTTTCGTGGTTGTTCTTTGGACTGGTCTTCTGGCTGATAGCAATGCAACATGGAGATTTACTCAATGATGATGAAATAACTCCCTGTGTTGCAAATGTCCATAGCTTCACAGGAGCTTTCCTGTTCTCCCTGGAAACCCAAACGACCATCGGTTATGGTTATCGCTGTGTCACAGAAGAGTGCTCTGTCGCAATCCTCATGGTTATCCTACAGTCGGTATTAAGCTGCATTATTGACACTTTCATAATCGGAGCAGCCTTGGCGAAAATGGCCACGGCTCGAAAAAGAGCTCAAACCATTCGTTTCAGCTATTACGCTGTAGTCGGCTTAAGGGATGATAAATTCTGCCTGATGTGGCGTATTGGTGATTTCCGACCAAACCACATGGTCGAGGGCTCAGTCCGAGCTCAGCTCCTGCGCTACAGGGAAGACAAGGAGGGGAGAATGACCATGGAATACAAGGACTTGAAGCTGCTAAATGACCAGATTATCCTTGTTACACCAGTGACAGTCGTACATGAAATTGATAGTGAGAGCCCCTTGTATGGTCTAGACCGGAAAGCTCTGGCCAAGGACAACTTTGAAATCTTGGTCACGTTTGTCTACACAGGTGATTCAACAGGAACTTCCCATCAGTCAAGAAGCTCATATGTCCCCAGGGAGATTCTTTGGGGCCATAGGTTTAACGATGTCTTGCATGTAAAGAAAAAATACTACAAGGTGGATTGCTTACAGTTTGAAGAAACCACAGAAGTTTACGCCCCTCACTGCAGTGCCATGCAACTGGATCGGAAGGAGCAAGAATGGAGCCAAATCAGGAAAACACGGGAAAAAGAAACAGAGACATCAGCACTGGAGGTCAAGACATTTAATAAGAACCAAAAGTCATTTAGTGCGGTTGCTCTCATCACCAGTTGCGAAGATCCAGAAGACCCAGTGACAGCTGTCAATCAGCCTTCCGAAGAAGTTTCTTATCAGAAAGCAGCTGTGACCTTGAGTAGGCTATCAATAGAGTCCCAAATCTAGCTTTTTACAGCAATTAATATCGCTTCCAACAAATTCTCCCAGCGCAGCTTTTAGAATGTAAACAATGAACTCATATGCACAAGTATTTATATTGTAAACCTCGCTGACAGCGTGTACGGGGTAATACAGCGCTGAGCTGCTAGAAGGAGCTTCATTCTGCTTAACATGGGTATCAGTAACAGATAAAACCAGCGACTGTTTGGTTGACTAGACAGCTACTGCACTTGAGCAGACTTATTGTAAACTATTCCCCTGCAGGGACCAATGTTGGACGTAACCAGAGACAGACAGAGATCTGGGCAGGGAACAAAACCAACAGAGCGTGCCCTCGAGGGCAGAGTTTTTCAGATTTATTTGGGAGGCCGGTTCCCAGTCCCTCCGGGAGGCTCCAAAACTCCTCCACCATCACAACAACCCGTTGTGCTTCGGTTCCGATTGCACCTCTCAGGGTGAAGTCCCCGTCCTAGGGTCACATTGGTGGATCTACGGGGCTGTTCTTTGTAGGAGGGAGTGAAATCCCAGTTCCAAATCAGGTTGAGCCTCAGAGAGACGGTCACGTTTTTAGCGTGAGCTGTGCAATATTTTAAATCAAAATGTCTTTCATTTCAGAATGTCAGCCTGGCGTTTCTTTTGAGTATAGTATGCCTCTTTAGAAAGGCAAAGATCAATCTGGAGACCAGTGTGATTTTGTCAAAATGTAATATTTTTGTTCATCTGAAATGACTGTGTAAAAATGATCTTTCACAGAGAAATTCAACATGCTCAGCTGTCAGCTCAGTTTGGAAAAGAGGAAAATGTCCATGTTTTGAGGTTGTGTGTGACGTGGAAGTTCCATACTCTGCACATCTCTGTCATTACTCAATAAGCAATATCTCATCATGCTTTTTTTCCCCCTGATGATTACAGTTCATTTGCATTGTGTTTAATTATCATGCTAACATAAAAATAATTCTCTCTGAATTTGTGGTTGCCTTAAAAGGGATTTATCTCACCTGACCTCGGCCATCAGGCAATCGCGTGGTTACTGGAACTGTTCTTCTGTCTTCACAGGGGAGTTCATCCTGTCTTCCTCGGGCATTTTAGGGAGCTGAAGGCAATCGGATGTGTTTATCCTGGAAATGTTCATCCCTCTCCATTTATTGTTGAAGGAGATGACTGTTGTGGAAACGCTGGCTAATTTTAGCCTGCTAAAATTAGGCCTGACGAGTCATTCACATCATCCTGACTAATCAGAAATTTTTATGAGCTCATCACATTTAATGAAGAAAAATCACATGCTGAATCTTTTTTTCCTGAAATATACTCCATATTGTAGTAGTGCTGCATTATGCCAATGTATCTTGCTTTTCTCTTTTGCTCGCACTTATCTTTGGATATACGTGATCCCTTTAGGTAAAATGAAGCATATTAACAGGTCTGGGAGGAGGTGGCTATTCCAAAGCTCATTAATTAGCTTATTTTATGTCCGGAATCATCAGCAGCATCCAGAACTGCAGAAGAAAACATCTTCTTGTATCCTGGAAGTGAACACTGGCAGACATTGGAGAAATAGTCTGAAAAATGGGAAGGAATGTAGGAAAATGTGTAAGGGTCTCAGTACTTATGTAGTGTTGGAAAAATGGTATAAAATAGAATATAAGCTTCAAGACACGTGAAGTAATCCTTCCACACTCCTCTGCCTTTGAAAGGTCTGGGCTGGGTTGCTTTATTTGGTGTTGGGCACTGTGCTTTGGGGAAGACATGGAGCAATCTGAAGAAAATCTGGAGATCTAGAAAACACGTCAGCGAGGAAGCGGGGAAATAAGGTGTTTCAGTGCAGAGAAGGGTTAGGAAACAAAGCAACGGTTCTCCAATAGAGGAACTGCAATTCAAGAGAGAGGAACAATCTGTTGCCTGTATCTGATGGGCAGGACGGGAAAACGTGGTCACTTAGTGCTTACACACGTGGGGGTATTTGAGTAATTACTTAGGTAAAGCTACTCAGAGAGGTGAGATACTACTGCGATGTGTAATCAAAGTCTCCACAGTATCTTCAAAAGGTGCCTATTTCAGGTGCTCTGTGTAAAAGAAGCTTCCCTTGTGAAGCTCGGCTGCCTCTCCCCTCCCGGCCCTGTGCTGCGTGAGCCTCCCGCGCTCATGGAAATTCTTTCCTTGAAATGATTTTCCTGTAAGTGAAAGTACCAGGAGTCTGATTGAGCGTTTTGTCACATGCTTCTTGGTATAGATAGAGATAAATACGTGAGCATGTATAGTAATGTATGCTTTGGCATATAAGTCAACCACTAACTGATGAGGGTCAGGAAGAAACTTCTCTCCTGGGCATGTTAATTCATAACAGGCTACTCTACAATTTCTTCTACTTTTATCTGCAGCATCTGATACCAGCCAGTGCTGGAGCCAGGATACTTGTTGAACCACTGCTCTCAACCAGTCTGCCTCTTTCTGGGTTTCTCTGTTTGATATTTTAATTTCATTTATCACAGTATAGAAACTATGTACAGTAAAGCATGCATCGCATTTTTATGAAGAAAGACACAGAAATAAAGAACATGCCTCTACCACACACCTTGTGAGAGCACATTGGACTTTTCTTCCCTTCAGCCGCAGTTTTAAGCTTCCATATCTTTTGCACTAAGAGGTCATGGAAAGATTGATAAGGTGCAGAGCGGTCTTTTGACTTTAAGATATGCCAAATCACAAGCAAACCCACAAAGTTATAAATACATTCTGTGGAAGCTTCTTAGCATGAGCTCTGTTTGTTTGGAGGAACAAGCCAAGCAAAGCCCCGCTCAGACCCCCCCATGTTTCTGTCCAAGCATCGGGAGCTTGGACTCACCTGCAACCTCCTCACCCCGTGAAGGGTCTTTGGTGGCACCAGGTGGATGCGACAGGAGTGGATGGAGATGCAGAAGGGCTGCACAGCCACACAAAATGTGCAGGGTCCTTCCAAAACTACGTTTAGGTGAGGCCTAACTGTGCTCTTGGTAGAGCCAGTTCTTGTGTCCTTGCCTAGGAGAGGACTTGGGAAAGACTCTTGCAGGACCTTGGTGTGCAGCAGCTTTGGGTAAGTAAAAGGAAGGCTCTACCTCACCCGTCTGCTCTTTCTAGATGAGGATATTATTGGCTTTTTAAATTCATCATTGCAGAGCTGAGCAATGCAAAAGCAAACAAGACTATCTGAAACCCAAGAAAAGTAATAACACCTGCATCCTTGCCGCAGAAACTCAGCCCTAACCCTTGAGCTGTGCCTAACGACTGCATCAAAGTGCCCACCAGGCCAAAGCGAAGTGTCTGGCTGCAACCTGGGCTGTTCAGTGAGCTGGGAGCTGAAGCGAAACACAAGAACCCTCCTGATCTCCCAGGAATTTGCACATGGGCACAGGGGCTTCAGAGGGCCAGGGCATGGGGCTGACGATCAGCAGCCTCTTCCCAACCGCCAAGACGCGGCAATGGGTATTTTGGAGCTGGAAGCTGCTCACCCTGTTCCCCTCTTTTCCACGAAATTTACCAGACGAAGCAAAATTGTATTAATAACAACAAAGAGAAAAGACAAACCACTTTGCGTTGGACTCCTGCGTCATGATTATAGCTGCATCTCGTTTATTTTCTCTTGGAAAGCAGCACTATTGTTCTGGGTCAAGACTAGTCTATGTCAAAGGGAATATAATAAGAGATTATTATATCATTTATTTTTCCAGATTTTTCTTACCACTGTTCATTAAGGCTGCTGGCATTTCCCTCCCAATTACCACGTATCATTTAGTGCATACTTTCAGTGAAGCTGATTTTCAGATGTGGGTGTGATATATCCCTTTGTTTATCCCTTGTTTCTGTGCTGCCCACCTCACCCAGAGCATTACGGTTACACAGTTAGTTCAGGAAGGAACAGGTACCTCTCTGGGTATCACGAGTGTTTGTGTGCGAAGGAAAAATTGCTCTCAAGGTTTTTTTAGCTTTTATCTTTGCTGGTTTTGAACTGGGAACCTGCAAACAGAAAGAGTTGGTGTCTCTGTGGTGGGCCCAAGAGGCCCTTTTTGGGAAGCATCTGACAACAAATTCGCTTCCAAGCAGACAAGAAGAAGCATGAGAGAAATGAAACAAAAATGAAACAAGGAGCAGTTACAATTTTAGTTGGGGCTGAAAACTGTGGATTGCTTAAAATCACAACACGCGAGCTGCTTAAAATCACAACACAGGAGCTGCTTCCAGAATGTAAAGCTTTTCTTGGGGTCAGTCCCCGTGGCTGAGGAGATGATGGAAGAATCAGGAAAACATCAGGCAAAACCGGTATGAAGTTGGATAATTCTGTTTCAGGCTCATGTTGCTCCCTAGAAAGCTCGGAATTTTTTTTTTTTTTTTTGTGATATTAGAATCAGAATCATTTTGGTTGGAAGAGACCCTTCAGGTCATCGAGTCCAACTGTAACTTGACTCTACCGCTAAACCGTGTCCCTAAGAGCCTCATCTATGTGTTTTATAAACCCCTCCAGGGATGGTGACTCCACCACTGCCCTGGGCAGCCTGTTCCAGTGCTTTATAACCCTTTCTGTGAAAAAAAGTTTCCTAATATCCAATCTGGCGCAACCTGAGGCTGTTTCCTCTTGTCATATCACTTGCTATTGGGAAGAAGAGACCAACACCCCCCATGCTACAACCTCTTTGCAGGCGGTTGCAGAGAGCGAGAAGCTCTCCCCTCAGCCTCCTTTTCTCCAGGCTCTATTGCCACCCATCAGGAGATGTTTCCTTCGTGCTCCGCAATACAAAGTTACGTGGAACCATCAGAAACGCCCCAAAACTTCCAACCCGCCCCCCCCCGCGCCGGGTCACCGGCCGCGCCGCCGCGGGCCCTTGGGCGCCACCTGGCGGCCGCCGGCGGAGCAGCCGCGCCGCCCCCCCCCGGCCCTTCCGCGCCTGTCCCGGCCGGGCTGCCCCGCTCCCCCCGGGCTCTGAGCGCCTGCCCGGGGGCACCTCGTTGGGAGAAAAGCGCCGTCAATGGCAGCGAACACCCGCGCTGAACCCCCGGCTCTGTTTCCCTATTGCACTGAGAATCACCATGATTTAGGATTTGTCCCCAGCGGTGCGTCCCCCCGGCCGTTTTTAAAAGCCGCGTAGAACGGTGGGGTTATAACCACGGCATAAGCGGGGAACCTGTTGTCAGCAAATTCCCCGACCATCCCAGGCAAATTTGGGACCAGAATCTGCGGCTTCCTATCCCTGCCTTCTCAGGCTCAGCAGAATAAATCAGACTCAGAAAGTAAAAGATTTTGGTTTAGAAGTTGACCCGACATGTGCTCAGTCCAGCTGATTTATTCTATATCATTCCTCTTTATATATAGCAGCAAAAGCTGAGAGGTTGCTTGATTTGCCAGCTTAGGTATATATAGCCAGTCAAAACTGGCCACACTCCACTAGGAACTTTTCAAATAGGGCAATGATCTATTTGTGGCCAAAGATACTGACTTCGAGAGGTATCAGTGACAAGAAGCAAAAAGCTGCTTGTTTGTTTGGACCAGGGAACATGTGTGCATGTAGAAAGGCAATACTAATGTTTATTATGTAAAACTGCACACAGAAGGGCTCCAAAATAGAAATGCCTTAATAATTATCTCACATTCAGTGCCATGTCCACTTTCTGAGCGCGCATTTTCCATTGAGCAGCTTCGTGCGTTCTCTCACGCATGGGAGTAGCTCCAACTAAACATCTGCTGAACCATCTATATCATCATCCTTCTTCACATCCTTTCTTCGGGCTCTCGGTGGTGTGGAGGAAGCTCCACAAGTGTCAGGCAGCTGCTCCGCTCCCACTACTGGGCATCGTGTGTTTGTTCCTCGCGTTTCCCCATCTTTGATCACAGGGTGTCTCTCCGACTCGCCTGACAGGGGAGGGACTATTTTGGGACTGATATTAGTTCAGCAGGATTCCTGCTTGGTCCAGGTGCCAAAAGGACCTGATGACCACTATGTGACTGTTGTACAAAACAGCGCTCGAGGAGACAGTCCCAAAGCCTCCCCAAAATCACCGCTCCCTACTGTGTCTATATTGGGTGTCTCTAGCACACTTTCCTGGTAGAGACACCTTTTCCGTGGCATAAACTTTCAAATTTTGAGTGACAAATGTTTAGTTGTGATAGGAGTGCCCTAAATAAGGCACAAAAAGAGGAATTATGCATGAATGGGCAGGTCTCATTGCAATCTCCAAGTGGAAAGCAAGTCGACCCAAGGGGAACCTGCCTTGCCCACCGGGTCAGGGGCCTTACTCATGGTGAGTAAATGTGACCCCACCAATTTCAATGGGACTGTTCCCAGAGTGACCTGCCGTAGGATGTGAGTTGGGACACAAAATTCACTAAGTACTTTATTGCGGTTCTTGGAATTACTCACTGTATATACTGATTAAAACCTCTTCGCATCAGTGATCGCTTTTTCCATAGGCAAAAAAACCCCACCTTTCTTTTGTCACTTGTTTCGTTTGAGAGGGTTCAGCGGAGTGCCGCTCCAAAGTTGGCAGTCGCTCTTTTTTAGAGGGCCCATAACACTTTGCCTCGCTGTTTCTTCTTTCTCTTTCCTCCCATTTTCTCCTTCTTTTTGGGGAAGCAGCAGGTAAAGTTGTAAATGCAGCTCTCCACACTCCGTCTTTACACACCACCAGCCACGAGCTGCTTCCCAACACCCTCCAGCAACCCCATGGCTGGTAGTACAGCAGAGCAAAAACCACAGGCGTCCCTCGATATCCTCTGTCCCAAGGGTGTGGAGGGATGATTTGAAACCCTCAGGCGGGCACTAACGATCCTCTGGAAGTTGGGTGCAGAGTGCGAGCGTCGCATGGGAGGGTATGTCTGCTCATGTGGACGTGCGACCGAAATAGCTCCCAGCATTTTCCTTACCTTAACCTTAATAAAAGGGGACGGCACCTCCCAATTCCGTCTCAAGTTTCGTCCCTCTGAAATATGTGCACTTTCACCAGCTGCATATTTGGCTCAGGGTAATTACTGTAGCGCTAATTTTACTTGAGATGATGAAAGCGCTGGAACAGCCTCACCGTATAAAGGGAGGACATCCATACAGCTGATCCAGCCTTCTGGGGCCTTTTTTGAGCGAGGGAAGTCATGACTTTGTCTTGTAGATTTGCTCCTTAGGGAGGCTTCTTCTTACAGGAGTGAGCTGGAACACAACTGAGGCAGGAGAAGAGCAAGGTCAAGGGTACTTGTGTGCTGGAAAATAAAAGCACTGAGGACTGAAGTGTTGCCTTGTAGTAAATTACCTTGTATAGATTAAATTACTCAAATAGATCTGCTTCTTTTCTTTTCTCTCCTGTGAGAGAAGCCACTTCCAGACACCAAAAGCACAAAGATGCTTGAAAGTCTTTTATTTTTCTCTGAACCTTCCAAAAAGATTCAAAGTCAATTGACGATTCTAATGAAGATTCAGAACAGACACTTACTCTATCCAAACCAGTTCAGCTTGAAAAAATTACAGTGAAGTATGGTCGGAGGAAAAGCAATTTGCCAGAGCTTTAGGAGTGTGAATAATGCAAAGCAAACAGCTCTCTGCTGCGTTCACTCTAATACGCTCACCTCAATCCTGCGCCCTCCCCGGCTTCACCTGCAGGTCCTGCTGACCAGTATCACGGATGGTGATGAAGGAAATGTGAGCTGGTTGGTGATTTCAAACTTCTGTAAATTTGGAGGATTTTGTTTTGTTAACAAAAGGCCCAGCAATGATTAATTAGCACTGTTGGCACTCGATCCTAAGCACTGGAGTCACCCCATCAGGAAAGATGAACAAAGCCGGCCCTTTGTGCTCTGCTCTGGTCTGTTCTGCAGAGGGTTTTTATGTCACCTTTGCTGTCAGAGAGCACAAGCACCTTCCAGTACTGTAACCGCGACGTGACTCTGTCCATTCTCTTTATCTCTTTGTCTCTCTCACTCTTTACTTTTTGCCACCAGTTGCCATCTACATGTGATCTCTGGCCTTTGTGAAATGAAGATAGTCAGGACCCGGGTGCTGGATGTTCCCCGTGACCGATGGCCTGGGTTGGCATTTGGCTCCCAAGTGTGCTCAGATCAAAGCGAAATGTGTATGGAAGTGCTGCTCTGAATAAAGGCAGTTCCCTGCTCTCAGGCCTCTGAGGAGGAACGTGAGCTTCTTGTGAGCAGCCGGTCTTCTCCAGGAGCCACGGACCAGCAGCGTGTTCCTGCAAATCCCCTTACGCCGACTACAAACTCCAGAAAACGCAAACTGGTGCAGGCAGGGAGGGGACGGGCACCCTTCCGGGCACCCTGCACCCACAGCACCCATTCGCATGGGTGAAGAGCAAGCACAGCCCCAGTGAACCTCCGGGGTCCTGGGATTTGTGATGCCACCACGGACCACGACGTCTCTGGGACTCGCGGTCACCGCAGCAACTTGGACATTTCACGCGTTTCCATACCGATTTTTTAATACTCGGTGGGAAATGGCACAATCCTTTCCCCTCCAGGCTCTGTCACAAGGTTGCTTAATAGGGTTTGGGCATTAGCTCAAATAATATCAGAGGATCAAAGGCAACTTTGGAAGTATTATGGAGATTACAAAGAAACGCGTGGCTTGTGCCTTCGGATGTGCAACTTTTCCTAGTGCAGGCCAGGGGGGAGCCCCCTCTGCACCCATCCCTGCCCTCTGCGCGGCCCCACCAGGCAGCAGACAGCACAGGACATGCGGTTTGCCCCGAATTTTAATGCAGGATGCCCAAGGGTGGGTGAGGAATCCTTCTTGCCCTGTGCGTCTGTATAGAAATGAAAGGCGGAACTCAGCCGGGAGGCACAAAATGGCATCAGAAAAGCAAATAAGCAGCACGAGATCACGATAGCAGGAGAAAGGAAGCTGTGGCATTTACCCGCTGAGGATTATTTCCTCTCTGACGACAGATTTTTCAAACGACAGAGGTGTTTGAGCGGGTGGGCCTTGGAGGGCTGGTCCAAGTAATCAGTCAAAAACAATATCAGGAAGTTTAACCCACGATTTGAGCTCGGTTTGGTTTTACTCATCTGTTCAATTTTAGTTTTGAGGGAAATTTAGGAAGGTGCCAGCTAATCTAATTTGTCCGCCTCCTTCCCAGCCATGCAGGAGTTCCGAGCAGGGCTGGAGTGGCACTTTGTGCCAAGGATCAACTCTGATTGCCCACGGGCCGCATCCCCTGGCCAGGCTCTGCTCATCTTGGCTTCCCGAGCGGGGAAGCGCAGGGCCGGGAGATGCTGTGATGGCCATGGAAGGTCTGGACGTTCTCCCAGTGCAGGTGGGACCGTTCCACACCAGCTCCAGCAGCTCCTCGCTGAACCTGCAGCCCCGGGACAGGGATTGTTGCCTTCAATCAGACTGACTGTGCTTTGGAACAGTCACGGCTCTCCGGCCCGTGAGCGGTCTGCAGCGCCGCCATCGCCATGGACCTTCACATTCGGTGTTTGTGGGCACAGCGCTGCCTCCTCGGGAAACTTGGGCTTGTTTTCTGCTGTGTTTTTCCTCCCACAGTGGCCAATGATCTAACCCTCTGTTTTTAGCAAAGTTTATTTGCTTTTCAGGAGAGAAAATAAACTCTTATATCGTCAATTACATTGTGGCCACGGAGCCCAGGCAAATTCTTAGGTTCTGGTACAAACTGATAGAAAACACTGAGGACATTTGCATCTAAACCAATATACTAAAATAAAAACTGTGCCAAAGTAAGGAGAGTAGCGGTTTATGCGGTGTTAACACAAATCCGATGCTGCTGAGTTTATAAATGCAGTTTTCACTGGAGTGGATACACTGATAGGTAATAAAGCACAGCAATAATAAATGACAATCAGCAGAAATGCAATATGTGCATTGCAATGCAGGAAAAGTGTGCAGGGTTTTAACAGAGGTGCCTCTGAGTCACTTCTGGGTATAGTGTTCTGCTCTCGGGGTGGGTTACAGCGTGTACCCACGGATTTCACATCATCTTTCTCTCAGGAACTGCCAAACGCCGCCTGAGAAACTGAAGCTGCCCAACGTCAATCACTTTGGTGAACCACGTTTTGCAATACAAACGGGTCACTAGGAGAGCTGCAGAATAAGCAGGTGCTTTGCATTGGTTTTGTTTAGCAAATATGAAAGGGTTTTAGTTCTTTCCTTCGCAATTGACTTTTTTCTTTCTTGCCGCTCCCTTTTCCATTGGAAATTTGCCACATTTCCACCCCTGGTGGCACACACGTGGTGACAAAGGCCGAAGCAGACCTCTGCTTCATCCCTCCTCTCACAACCACGGGGAAATCGGGGGAAACACGGCTCTGTAATCATCACCCCCTCCTCACCCCCAACACAACCCCAGAAGGTAGATCACCTGCTTTTTTTGCTAACCAGAACACTCTTGTGCCAGGAAGGTTGGTGCCAAGATGCAGCACCACATCTGCAGCCCCCGCCGCTCTCCCCACCCTCACACCTTGGCTCACAACCCTTCCCAAAGCATCAGCTCATCAATCTGGTGACCCCCAGGTTGAGGGGAGGGACGCGGCCACCATCTCTGAGCACAGGGGACGCTGCAGATGGACGGTCGACAGTTGGCCGAGCGCCACGTGGGCTTTTGAGCGAGGAGGTGACCACACCGGTGGGAGCCCACAGCAGGTTCCCATTGAAAAACCTACGAACATCGACCTCCTGCTGCCATCCGGGACCGACACAACCGCAGTTTGCAAGCCAGAGAAATGCAAAGATGCTCTTACCCTGTTCTCTGCAGCTGAGTGTGAGCCTGTCCTGATTTTAGAAAACCTGGCAGGCCAGGAACACTCGCAACGGGAGCTACAGTCACAGTTTTGTATGGGTGAGTTGCTGGCTCTTAACCCTTTTCCTTCCAGGAATTGTCAAGTTCTCTGTCAGCTCCATGGACATGTTCTCACCGCTCTGGCAAGTTTTATTAACCATTAACTCCCTTTTCCCTTGAGATATCCAAAGAATGGGAAGGGTGGAAGATCATTAGATAACTCTGTGATTAATAGGGAAATATTTGCCTCATTAATATGTAATTGCTTGGAGAGTTTCATCACCTATACTGAGGCCCTTCTCATAGATCCGAATAGACATTCCCCGTTGCTGCCTTTGAGGACAAATTGCCACAGCTGACAGAGGGCTGGCCAAGACAAAATCAAGAATATTGCCAAGCCACAAATGACGCTGGATGCTGGCTTACTGCATTTCTGAAAGATTATCCAGAACCCTCAGTTGTGGAAATAGATCACTAAATGATAATACAACTGTCTTGCTACAAGGCTTCTAGAAAATGAAGAATGGGCAATGTGTACATTAAATAAGATACTAACATTTCCTCATCATTTTCAGGCCTTTGACACTGCAGAGATGAGCATTTGTTGGAAACTGAGAGAGCTCACTTTTGCCAGCAAGTTTTGATCATATTTTGTTGGGTCTGAAAGTTGAGCTGGAAATTAAAGGCCTTTTAAATTAGGCATCTTAATTTATTGAAAATGGAACCACATGGAATATAGTGTTGGAAATCAGTTTTATTTGGCAGAACTTCCTGGGTTGCTGTTGAGTTGCTGGTTCTGTACAGTTACTGTGAGCAGTGGATTTCTGTTTGATTCATTATTTCAAGGTTTCTTCACCTTGCTTCCCGCAAGAGAAGAAGAGATCTCCTTGGAGATCCCAGCATTAGACATATAAAGATCCAGTTAATGTCGAAACCCCACGGGTTTACTGTGAATGGGGAAACCACCTTTTCCTGATGAATTTTTTCCAGTTGACTTAATGGTTAGAGAAGAAAGGCTCGCTTATGCCACTTTACATGCATGGAAATGGTGAGACCAGAAAAAAAAAAGCAAGCCCAACGCCTTATTTATGGCACTTCTTCTCATCTTGTGGAAACCGACTGCTTTGATTCTACCAGACCATGTTTTCTTTGCAAGTACAATACAATTAAGCTATTTTCAGCTGGCAATAAAATCCTTGAGAACCAAAGCAGATTTGGCCACTTTAAGAGATGAAGACTAATGCAATCTGATAATTAGGTCATTTCAGTGCCAAGACAGAAAAAGCAATTTAATAACATCTCCCGCGCAGTAAGACAGGGGTAAAGCCTCTGGTCCCAGCTGGCAAGGACTGTGTCTGCAGCACGACTCGCCGCTTCGCTTCCATGGCATCTGCAGAGCTCGGCAGGACCGAGGGGTGTGATGGGCAAAGGCGACGACGAGGCCAGAAAACAGCAAATGTGGGGAGAAAAAGCCCTTTTTTCGCTGGTATGGCCTGGCTGAAATTTGCCTCAGAAAAAGCATCTCGCTTTGTTGCTGGCTCCTTTTCTTCCACCTCCTACGAGAAATGAATGTTCTGCTTTCCCAGGGCCCTTCTCATCCCTCGACACCATTTCTTCTGCAGATAGTGGTTATTACCTTGAAAACTCCTCCGACTGTGACCACTTCACAAAGCTCTTCTAATATTCCCATTCAGGAGGCTCTGTAGTGAGACTTCTGTAGCTAGACCGTGTCAAATTAGAAAACTATTCATCAAGAGAAGAAAAACAAACCCTGGCTCGCTCTTGAGGGTTATGTTTTCAGCTGTCTCTCAACCCCTTTGTCCTGGCTTGTTGCAACAGGAAAGGGTTTTTTAGAAACTGTTCTTGTAACTTCAGCTTCCCCGTTTGGGGGGTTTGGAGGTGTTTCTCTCGCTGAAGTCCATGCGGACGCGAGCCGGCTTTGTTATGGTTCTCATTATCTACATAAGAGATGAGAATCGATATTTCATTCTAAGAAGAGCTTTCTGGGCAGAGCTGTTCCAACATTAAACAAGCTGCAAAACAGTCGTGATGTATCTGCTCTACCCTTCCTCAGGATGAAACACCAAACGGCTGAACCTGCAAGTCCCCGCTGCTGTGATTAAGTCTTAGTCATGTCGGCGGGTCTGAGATCTCTGGGTCTAACAGTCCTGCAGTTTTTAGCAGTTGGTTTGCATGAGTAAAGGCTGAGTAAGAGTCCACAAGGTCGGGCTGTAATCTGTAATATCTTGTGGATTTTGTGCAGAGATTTGGCGAACCCAGCCCCCAGCAAACTGGGGCTGTTCTCAGCAAAGCCCTTCTCAGCAATAGCAATCACAGCTCTGCTTTATTTCACCTGTGTATAGACAAGAACATACTTCTTCAAGGTGGCCCAAACTGCTGCTATTCAGCTGCTCGCAGAAAGCCCACAGACCCTCAGAAGAATGAGGGATGCTTTTTCTCTGATACAGGTACATGAACTGTGTAGTATTTGTGCCTATGGCTTTCTAATCCTGTGGATTTGATGATTTTCATCTTACTGAATGAAGAAAATAACTGCAGTCAGTCCCTCTTATAGATGTTTTTCCAGGTTTGTCATTCATAAGAAACTCACCCGTGTTACAGGACTTTTCTTCCACTTACAAATGAGCAGAATCACCCAAGAATAACTCACACACAATACGATTGCCCAACATGCCAGATTGCTCAATGTACACAAACACTTGTCTTTTCTTCCCCTCTCCCCATCGTGTAAATTTTGTGCATCCTGCACACATAACACTGGGGACTTTTACAAACCAGCTGCACTTGGCCATTGTATTTGTTGCTGCAACAATGCGGCGCTTCCTCATTCGGAGTATGGGGAACTCAGCAGATCCTGTAAGGGACACTAAGGGCGGGCGCTGGAAATTGTTCAGCAGCAATATGTTCCTAAAGCATTTGGGCAAGACATTTTCATTGAGTATTTAGACAGCTAATGTCAGGTTGTAAACTTATGAAACAAACGAGAAGGAGGACAGTCAAAGTAACTACAAGTGACTGCAGGCACTGGCGTTGCTGTGGGAAGCAGAGAATCTGATTTAGAGCCTGTTTTGGACATTGTAAGGAAGCTTTTGGACCAGTCCCTCTGCAGCTCCAGGCAGAAAACCTGGCTGCAGATTAACACTGCTTGTCCCACACCATCCCCAGCACCCGTTCGCTGGGTGTCGCAGGAGCTACCATTGCAACCCTGAGCTGCAATTCGAGGCGTCCACAGCACTTTCTGAAGCCTTGTGTGGTCCGCAGCCCTTGCACTCAGCAATCACCTTCGCTCTGAGTTCTCCAGCGGAGCGCACAGGGCTCCCCGCTGCATTTCAGCTGTTGGCCCTGGGGAGCGCGGCTTTCCGAGGGCAGAGGAGCGGACACCTGCCTCGGAAACCAACACCCCTGCACTGTCCATCAGCGCCGGAGCTTGGCAAACTTCAGAGTGTGCTTACAAGGCTGTTTTTGTTCCTGCAAGGCTCCCGGCCAGACATTTCATCCTTTCTTTTTTTTTCAATCTTAGGCCACGTCCACTGCAGGGCGGACAGGCTATTAAAAATCCTTCTGATTTCTGCACGTTTCAACACCGGCCGGCCAGCCTGCGGATCGAGCTGCCACAGGTGATCTATGAAACAAAGAACTGGATCCTACGCTCTGCAGCCAGGCAAATACTTCTCTTGCTTCCAGCCTTGCTCCGAAAGATGTTAGTTCAGGGATCAAAGCTCCTGTTTTGGAAGGCACGTTGGATCTCAGTGAAAGAGAAGGATGTGAGGTTTGATGCTTGAGTGTTGCTTCTCCTGCTAGGGTCAGGTGTTTGTGGTGAGATCACAAACATCTTAGCATGTCACTGAAATAAAGGAGCAAAAGGAATAAAACTGGGTTCAATGGGTTCAAACTGGAACACAGGAGGTTTCACTTAAATATGAGAAGAAACTTCTTCTCAGTGAGGGTGGCAGAGCCTGGAACAGGCTGCCCAACGGGGTTGTGGAGTCTCCTTCTGTGCAGACATTCCAACCCGCCTGGACACCTTCCTGTGTAACCTCATCTGGGTGTTCCTGCTCCATGGGGGATTGCACTGGATGAGCTTTCCAGGTCCCCTCCAGTCCCTGGCATTCTGGGATTCTGTGCAAACTATTCCCTCTCTGATAGTTTTCCTTAGCACACGGGGTCCGGACACCGGCTCAGCCACACAGATCCCACCCGGGACCTTCCCAGGTTCCCAATAAAATCTCGCAAAAGCTTTTCTCGGAGCTGGGGGGGCGGGTACCCGTGGCAGGTGCCGGGTGCCCGCGGACACAACCGGAGGGAACCGGGCGGAGCGGCTGCGAGCGGGACCCGGGGAACGCCGCTCGGGGGGGGGGGGGTGCGGCCGCCCGGGGCCGCCCCCGCACAGCCCAGCGGCCGCGGCCGCCCCCGCTTCCCCCGGCAAGTCCTCGGGACCCCCCAGCCCGGTGCCGCCCGCCCCCCGGCCGCGCTGCCCGGCCCGGCCCGGCCTCCCGGCCGCCATTGGTGCGGGGCGGCGGGAGGGCGGGGACGGCGGGGCCGCTATTAAACATCACATGGCAGCTCGCGAAAAAAAGGGGCAGCGGCTCATTGAGAGGCTCAGTGGGAAGCGGTGCGGCGGCCGGCGGGCACCCCGGGATTGGCTTTGCTGCGTCCCCCACAAAGCCGCGGGATCTTACACCTTTTGAACTCTCCCAGCACCTCCGTTCGGGCCACCGGCAGGTAAGCAGCGCTTGCTTTCCACACCTATTCGAGACGCCCACGCAGGGTCACCCCGGTCCGCAGGGCGATGTCGCGGTCTCGGTGCGAGCACCGTGTCGCGATATTCCCGACATAAAGCTTTCTTGCTCGGTGAATGTGTGCTTGGACGTTTGGAGGGGGAACTCCTGCGTTTCTCATGCACCATCCACGAGCTATTCTCAGTGCCTAAAATAATTAGATAGGTATGCTGGGAACACTCGAGCATCTGCTTGCAGCATCTGTTTATGTTCATAACTTTCCATGCACCAGCTGCTCCCCCCTCCCGCCCCCGAAATATTTTATTCTGGGGAAGGGCTGGAAGTTTGCATGACAAGCCCGTGTCGCAGGAGCAGCGCCGCTCCATCCCTTCCCATTCTTCTCGCCTGTTGTTTCCTGTACAAGAGAGAGGTCGAAAGTATCAAGTCTTGGAGATCAGATGTGCCTTTTTGAAAGGAGTGTCTGAAACGTTCTGGAGGGGCATGAAATGAACCTGTAACTTCATTCATTGGTATTACGGAAGCGGGGGGGTTGTTTGTTTTTAACCATCTTGCCAAAAAAAAAATAGGAAGAAAGAAAACAAAAACAAAACCATTGCAGCTGGAGAGCCCGTGAAGGGGTGTATTGTTCCGAGTTAGTTCATGACAGTTAAAGGAAAAAATACTGATAAGAAATGGCAGATTTATTCGCGGGGACTCAGTGGCTGCTTTGTCACCTCCCCGGGGACCCGCAGGTGCCACCGCGGTGGCCGAGCCAGGACCCGCATCTCGGTCCCCCCAGCCTGCGAGGTGTCAGTTCCAGCCTCACCTTTACACTTGTTTGCTTTTCCATCCTCCCAGCCGGTGCATCAAGTACACCCCCTGGTGATGGCTGCTTCACTTGTAGATATTTTGTCATCAGCTAGAAATACCCTGAACCCGTCTCCTTGGCAGGACAGCAGATGCAAATACCACTTGTCTTTTCCTCTCTCCTATTTCTTTGCACCATCATCATCTGCTCTTTTTTTTAACTTATTTCCCCCCCCGTCCCCACTGCCTGATTGTGGAGGACAGATCCTTCTCCTGAAGGCAGCTGAGCGCTTTGTGTCACTCGAGTCTCCCCAGATCAGTGGAGAAGCCCTGGGGAATGACTTTTCAAGTAAGGCAGGGGTCCAGAGGAAGGTTCTGGGGGTGGCTGTCCCCAGCAGCGAGGGAGCGGGGACTGTGGAACAGGCTTCACTGCTGCGAGTGGCTCCTTTGTTCTGTTTACCGAGGGCAGGCGGGGAAGGCGCTTGGCTGAGCTGGTGCTGGTGCTGTCTTAGCAACATGTGCCCGGCTCTCGGCAGGGCTGTGCGCTGGGAATAACTGCTCCGAGCGCTCATTAGTGCTCCTCTCCCCACCCCTCCGCTCTTTTTGCACTTGAGAGTTTTTGCTCAGTATTAAACCTTCTACACTGATTCCCTTCGAGCTCTTTGTTGCAGAGTTTAAACATGCGATGTGAACGTCTTTCCTGGGGGCAGATATTGAGGGGGATGCTTGCTGAAGGGAAAAGTGGGGGTTTGGGCTCCGCATCGTGGCATTTGCACACAGGTTGGGTCAGAAATGCTGTGGATGCGGCGCAGCCCCGTTTTTCTCTGCCTCTCCAAGCATCCCCTCGCAGCAGAGCAAGCGCAGGGCTCTCCCACCCCATCTCATCGCTCCCCAGTAACGCTGCGCTGGTGCCAGTGCTGGTAATTACAGGCTGCATTGCTCTAGTCTTGTATTCCCTTCCAAGAGGGAAGGCAGCCTGAATTAATCATCACTAGGTGTGTTGTTATTATTATTGCATCTACAGCTGCGTGTGCGTGTCTGGCTGCAGCACGCTGGGCCCAATTATACCAAGATTTGGGTTGGTTGGTGGGTACTGGGTGGGCTCTTTGTCTGGTGAGGGTTGCAGGGCTGGTCCCACACTCGCTTGGCATCCTTGGTGCCACCAGCTGAGAACGGGGTGTGGAGAGGAGCAAACTTGGCTCGTCTTTGAGCAGCAGGTAGATTAGTTGAATCACAAGGACCGTTAGATTTTCATCCTAGTTTGGTTGTTTGTGGGATTTTTGGGGGGAACTTCTACTGGAACTCATTGTGCAAGTCAGGGTGATGACTGATCAGGTGTGTGATGGGGCAGCCAGTGGATCTGCTGGGTGTTCTACTGGGCCAGGAGCAGGATCAGCCCCTCTGGCTGGTCCCTGCAGCCCCGAGCGCTCGCAAGGGAGACAATTTGTGCTGTAAAAGCAAGAAGCCAACTGTGCTGCAGTGGAGCGTGCCAGAGCTTTGTTGTATCGACTTCAGGCAGTCTGTAAAGGTAGCACAGGGTTTAAGGATCGTTAGAGCCAAATTGCTGCAGGTTTGGTCCCGAGGGTGGCTGGGAAGGAGACGTTCTCTGCAAGGCAGAAGGTGCTCAGCCACTGAGGGTAGGAATATGATGGTATACGGTACCTAATTCGGGTCCCAAACTTCTAAAAGCAGCCGGCTTGCCGCAGGAAGCTGGCCTTGTGATTTCAGTGATTTGTGGAATTCAAACCAATGTCCTTGGGTCAGGACTTCTGTCGGGAGAGCTGCGTATTCAGACACCTGAGGCTTTACAGCTTATCTTTCCGTCCACCACAAGTTTTCCCCTAAAATCCAAGAGACAATGCAGAGGAAAAAAAAAAAAGAGGGGGAACAAAGCCCAAACAAAACAACAGCTTCAAAATAAAGCGCTTCCTGGGCTGTGTATTTCAATCAGCTTGGAACAAATCAGGCTTTGAACGTGGAAGTTGAACATGACTGTGATTATTGGATGTGGTTTATAAAAGTAATCGATTTGCAGACCAATGCAGCGGCTTTTGAAGAAGTTGTTTTGTGTGGAATGTATTAACAGTAACTCCACCTTCCCTCTGTCTTTAGGTTTCTAATAGAAGTATTTTTCAGGCAAAAAACATAATTTAAGTGAACATTAAAAGATTTTTCTTTGCATTTTTGAGAGTGATATCCTGACAGGTGTTAGAAACCTCATGATTAAAAGGGGGTGTGTGTGTGTGGGGGGGAAAGTGAATCCTTATGCAGCATAGGCAAGATAGATAAATAAGGGCAGCTATACCATCCCCTAAGCCGACATTGCTGAGAGCAGCGCTCCAACCTGGGCTTTACCGAACTGATCAAAAGCTGCCAAAATGTCTTGTACACCAATGAAGTCACAGATGACTAATCCCGGCAAGTAGGTGTTGGGACGCGTTCTTACACAACAAACACAAGGGAGGAAGAAAAGAGAAGGTAAAAGTAAACCTCGAAGCGATTCTAGAGGGAAAAACATCCCATGTGCAAATACAACCACGGCGGTGGTTTCTGTTTGTCACCTGCTCTGTTCCTCCCAAGTGTTTGTGCCCCGAAGCCCTTGTCGTGCAGTGGAAGGATGTGGGAGGGCTGAGAAGCTGTTTGAAATCCCGCAGGTTTTTGGAACACCTCTGCAGGGCTTTCGGGGATGCTTTGGGGAAAGGAGAGAAACTCTTCTCTAGAGCTGTTGTCAGATACGGAGCAGAGGAAGAGCCACAAAGTACTGAAGCTGCTTTGTGTTCCTTGGTTGCTGCAGTTTTGTTGGGTTTTGGATGAACGCAGGCGAGTTTAGCTAATATTGGTTTACAAAGAGCATCGTGGTTTAATCTCCCATTACTGTACGCGGTTCTGAAGTCTCCTCTTCCCAGCAGACATTCCTCATCACTCCGTTTTAGTTTCATCTCCTCCGCGGGCTGCATGTGTGGATGGAGCAGCTGCATTAATGCATCTCTTCTCCTCTGCAGCGTTTCAATTACATTTCCTGATATACACTACACGACTTAATGGATGACGCACTTGTTAAAAGCTAAACCTGGGTCTAAGCCAGACCTCCCTGAAACAAGTTTGGTGGCTTCTATCCTCGGGAAGAAGGTTTTGTAGCTTCTCTGCTGAGTCTTAATTGCTGACATTTGAGACCCACGGGGCACTCAGACCCGTTACCCGTTGGAGATGGGACCGGCTGCCTCTGGCTCCCGAGGGGAAGGGGCTGGTCCTTGTCACCAAAGGTGTCACGAAGATGCTCAGCCGGTCCTACTCCATCTCAGCCTTTTACTAGTTGCATTAGCGGGAGCAGATGAGGGTCGTTATAAGGTTGAGTTTGCTTTGTTTGACTTAAGCCTAATGTGAGTGTAAAAACTGCAAAGATCCTAATGAGTTTATGAAGTTAGAGAGGAATTAATGCAGCCTTTATTCCTGCCATTTGCAGAGAATACACAATTCCTTTTTCTTAGCTTAATTAAAAATAAGCTATAGGCGATGTAATTTCATGGAAATCACTGGCATTTTGCACTTTCTGAGTTTACTGCTTTTCCCAGTAAACGCCACCTTCCCTTTTGCACACTCCATTGTTTGTTGTAGGTGGAACAGTCCAGGAGACACACATGGTGTGTCACTGAAAACTGCTTCAGTGTTTGTATGCGAACAGATGGACGTTAACGCTAATTGTTGGTTTCAAAATAAACAGAAAGCACAGTTGTAAACGGTAGGTAGATCCTTTGCATGTCCAGCTTTCAAGTGGGTATTTCTTAGAGACTCCTGTGACATGATCACTTCAGAGCTTTCACTCAAGAACAGTGATGCCTTCTCCGTAGTAATGATGCCACTTCTGTCAATACGCGGCTGTGCACAACGTGTCTTCCAGAAAATGCTCTCATTAAGAACAAAGAAACTTCTTGCGGGCCCACAGGAGTCATTTTACTTGATTCTTTCAGGTTTGATTCCTCCGAGATCTAATACGACATTTCTCTTTCTCTTGCAGACCATGCCCTCTCTATGACGGTCACTTGTTAAGCTAACTCTGCATGCCAGAAGACCGTCCTTGGTTGATCCAAGGGCTTTTGGGGACTCCAGCCTCTCCCCAGTTTTTCTGTGTGTGTGTGTTCCTCTAGAACTTTCAAAACTGTTTCTCCAAAGGGTTTTGCAGAAACTTAGACTGTTTTCTAAAGCGGAAGCACCTCAGTCCACAGCAGTAGTGATGGGCAGCGTGCGAACCAACCGCTACAGCATCGTGTCTTCGGAAGAGGACGGCATGAAGCTGGCGACCATGGCCGTTGCCAACGGCTTTGGGAACGGCAAGAGTAAGGTACACACCAGACAGCAGTGCAGGAGCCGCTTTGTCAAGAAAGACGGCCACTGCAACGTCCAGTTCATTAACGTGGGCGAGAAGGGACAGCGCTACCTGGCAGACATCTTCACCACTTGCGTGGACATCCGCTGGAGGTGGATGCTCGTTATCTTCTGCCTGACCTTCATCCTCTCCTGGCTGTTTTTTGGCTGTGTGTTTTGGTTGATTGCGCTGTTGCACGGGGATCTGGAGAACCAAGAAAATAACAAACCTTGTGTCTCTCAAGTGAGCAGCTTCACCGCAGCCTTTCTCTTCTCCATCGAGACCCAGACCACGATCGGCTATGGCTTCAGGTGTGTCACAGACGAGTGCCCCATCGCAGTTTTCATGGTGGTTTTCCAGTCTATAGTAGGCTGCATCATTGATGCCTTCATCATTGGTGCTGTCATGGCAAAGATGGCTAAGCCAAAAAAGAGAAACGAAACTCTAGTCTTCAGCCACAACGCCGTGGTGGCCATGAGAGATGGAAAACTGTGCCTGATGTGGCGAGTTGGAAACCTGAGGAAAAGCCACTTGGTGGAGGCACACGTGCGAGCACAGCTCCTCAAATCCAGGATCACGTCGGAAGGCGAGTACATCCCTTTGGATCAAATAGACATCAATGTAGGGTTTGACAGCGGGATAGACCGCATATTCCTGGTCTCCCCCATTACAATTGTCCATGAAATAGATGAAGACAGTCCTTTGTATGACTTGAGCAAACAAGACATGGACAATGCTGACTTTGAAATTGTAGTAATATTAGAGGGTATGGTGGAAGCTACTGCCATGACTACCCAGTGCCGTAGCTCGTATCTGGCAAACGAAATCCTCTGGGGCCACCGCTACGAGCCCGTACTCTTTGAAGAGAAAAACTACTACAAAGTGGACTACTCGAGATTCCACAAAACATACGAAGTGCCCAACACACCCATCTGTAGTGCCAGAGACTTAGCAGAAAAGAAATACATCCTCTCGAACGCAAACTCCTTTTGCTATGAGAACGAGGTGGCCCTCAACAGCAAAGAGGAGGACGAGATTGACACGGGGGTGCCTGAGAGCATGAGCACAGACACCCACCCGGACATGGACCACCACAACCAGGCCGGGGTTCCTCTAGAGCCGCGGCCGCTCCGGCGGGAGTCGGAGATATGACTGACAGACGCTTCCTCTCCCTTTTGGTTGAAAGGAAACTTAAAAAAAATACAAAAAATGAATCTATCGGTCAAAAGCACGTTGACCCGAGAAGTTGGCCCAGAACAGTTTTCAGACGACGGTACTGTTGAAGATTGGTGGGAAGGCAAGCAGACCTGAGAAACCCGGGCTGGTTTTAGGGCTGTCCTCAGAGGAGAGACGACGGAAGATGAACTCTAAACACGAAGCACTAAACATGTCTAAGTATGAACAGAAGGCACATATGTTGTAGAATAAATTATGTATATATTTTTTTACAAAACTTGAACTTGCAGGCAAGCTTTGGTTGGGTTATTATTATTTTTTTTCAACTTTTTCCAGAATGCTTCTCTCTAGGGAACAAGAATGTTTTTAATGGCATAACAAAGGCAAGAATCTGCCTTATTATTATTATTATTAAAATTATTTTTTAAAAAGCTGCTGCTAACTACATGAACACAAATGGTTATTTTTGTTGCAGTGTAGTTTTTATTTTCTCTTGTGTAATTTAAAAAAGAAAAAGTCAGTGTTGAACTTTTTGGGTTGGAAAAAGCTGGTGATCAGTTCAGAGAGGCCAATGTTGCCAGAGAGTCTAAACTCCTTTGAGGCCAGTAGGTTGATAGCAGGAATCAGTTTCTCTCTTTCCAATTACATAAGGGGCATTATGTAATATCAGGCCAATCAGGAGCCTCCAGCAAAATTATGATTTTTGGGGGGAGAATTTAATTCTCTGTCTAAAGGAAAAAGGAAATTAAAAAAATATATATGCATAGACAAAGGACTAAGTTAAAACTACCTAAATGGATACCAAAGAATATGCACAGTTTTGCACAGTGGAGTTTATTAAAAAAGAAAAAAAAAAAGCAAAAAAAAAAGGAACAGGCTGCTTTAAACAAAGAGAAATTCAAACCTCAGACACTTCTTTTGATTTTGATTTTTCTTTCTTTTTAATTTTTCTTTTGGAGATCTTTATTTTGCACCTTATTCTAAACGCTTAAGACTCAGATCTAAAGTGAGCTTGGGCTCCTCCCCTTCCTCCCCCTGCTTTTCTAGGGGGAAATCAATTCCCTTTCTTGAGAGGAGAAATAAATTGGGGTAAAGCAAAAAAACAAAGAGAAAAGTCCTGCCCGGTCGCTCGCTGCAGCACAAGGTCAAGTGCAGACGTTCCCAACCCAGCACTAGACCTGGGGAAATGAGGTTTTAATAACCCCGATGTGCTGTAGGCACCTGAGCCCCCTTGGCTGCCCCCAATGTCCCCTGGTAATGTCGGGGAGACGCGGAGCTGCCCATGGGGTGTTGGGGCAGGGACGAGCCGAGCGATAGAGAAACCCCCGGGAAAAAGGGTTTTGGAGAGGAAGGGAGAAGGTGATGGAGAGGGGAAAAAAGCAACTTTCACAACACGGCACTTGGGAATGGCACAGGATTGTAGTGTTTTGTAGAAAGACAAAAATAAAGGGGGGCAAGGGTGTCAGGAAAAGTGTGTTTTCCAGCTCATTTGGAGAGGGAGGATTTGGGGAGGATGAGGCTGCCGAGCGAGGTCCATCTCCTGCTGCCTGTCCCCACCAAACACCCCGTGCTCAGCGGATAGAACGTGTCACCGAGCTCTGAGCAGATTTTGTGACCTGTGAAGCTCCGGCTCTAGGGGGATTTTGGCTCCTTCACCCCGCAGGAGCCAAATTTCAATTCTCTGTGCCTCTAAGCTCAAGGAGACAGCGAACCTGCGCTCCCCGAGGGGCAGGTGGAGGGGCCGATAATCCTGGTCAGCTCTTGCAGTATTGCATCACTGTATGCCATTAAAAAACAGCTTGTTCTAGGTCTAATGTCTTCTGCAAACGGATATCTGTGAAGGCCTCTGGCCCCTGCCAGCCCTGCCTGAAAGAAATGCCTGCAACGAAATGGTTTCTGATAAGATGGTATCTGCGGTGGGTGGGTCCGAAACTGTGGAAATTCGACATTGTAAAAACGGATTTGGCTACTGGAGGGGGCAGATGATTGAAGTGCAAGTACTGAGGCTGTTCCTGGGGTGGGGGGAACGGAAAAGAAAGGAAAAGCTGAACATCTAAAGGCGATTTGATGGCAGTTTCTGGGTCAACAGTGGTGAAGACAACTGAGTGCTGCTAGTGCTGCTATTGTGATATTCTTGTACAAGGAACATAACTAAACCAAAGAGTATTCAGTGAAATAGAGGGTGCATGGAAACGCAACGGGGAAGGGATGGGAAAGGGAGGCTGGTGGGGAGGAAAGGGACCTTTTCTCCAGGTCAGCATCCCCCAGGTGCACAGTGCTCCCACTCAATGATACTTGAGATATTGGAGGGAGGGATGAGAGAAGGGGGATGGGGAATGCAGGACTCAGCTTGTTTCTTTAAAGCAAAAGAAATTCAGAGGAAAAAAAATAACTCCCCTCCCTCTTAACATTTCTGGTGCAGAGGTTTCGGGGGTTTTTTCTTGTTTTGCTTTGTTTTGTTTTGTTTTTCAAGTCAGTTTTTCAGAAATATTTTTAAAATGTACATTTTATAAAGTTTATCAAGTATTTTCGTATTTAAAGCCAAATGTAAATAGAAGTCTGTAAAGGAGGACAAGGAGAAGAAGAAAAGGCAACAAGAAGTATCAATTCTGCTCGGCAGTCTTGGCTAGCTAGTACCTAGATGCTACCGGTTAGCATGAGTTTTAGCAAATACTTGCAAGCCTTATAGGATTCCTAATGCTATGAACTTCTCTTTATTTATTTTTAAGCATGGACTTTTAATTTGGAAACATGTTCTAGTTACTGGCATTTTCGAAGTTACCAGCTTTCTGAGTGCGAGACTTGTGGAGGGCGCGCGTTGAGGGAATCCCTTACGCTCTCCGCCACATTCTTTGCTTTTAATTAATCCTTTGTCTTTGCCGATTGAATCTTACGTTGCAGAATTGCACTCAGCCTCCGGGAAGCTGCTAGAAAGAGACCCCGATGTACACTCCATGGTACCCTTCCCCTTTGCCCATCAGTTCTGTATTTCTCAGCACAGCGGGGTAAGCCCAGGAGAGGACAGGCTATGGTAGCACACTTCTACAGCAGCAAATTGGCTTAGGAATTTAAAACTATATATTATTTTTAAGGACCACATGGTGGCTGGTAGCGTTTCTTCAGTTCCCGAAGATCCTGGGCCAGGCTGATGCTTAATTAGGGGCTGGTTAAACTGACTGAGCTCTACCCGCAGACTCCAAAGGATGTTGGTTTGGCCTCTTTATCACAGATAAAGTCGGCTCAACTGGCTCGCACAGAAGGTTTTTACTGTATTGCGCTTAGGGGCTGGGGGGGAATATGTTATTTCTGCCCTTCCCTGAAAATACTTGAATGAGACACATTGTCTAAAACCTAATAGTGCGTACAGTGACAAAAAGCATTTCGGAGGCAGGTGGGGATGGATCTCTTCTTTCCTCTGGCTCTTCCGTGCGAGTTGTCCTTGGGTCAGTAGCAAGGGTGGAAATCATTACTTATTAGCTGTATTTAATGATACTCTCTCCCAGCCATGATAAACTCCTGTGTTGTTAGTTTAGCACTCGCTCTTCTCGGAAAAGACAAAGGGTCCAGATGTTTTATTTGTTCTCTTAGGTCTCCTTTTTCATAATGGATTACAAGGTAAAACTGAGAAGTACTGTAATGTCTTTAAATTATGGCTGCTCACGACCATTGTAAAGTAGAAGGGTGCTGCATAGTTGCCATCCCACAGCCAAGGAGAAACCGCTTTTGGAATGACTTCTGGCCTGCAGCTATTGTAAGGTGAACAATCGAGGCATCTGACAGTTGTCCATTAACTATTTTCCTGTTTGCAGCCTTTTTTGTATCAAAGTCTTCCTAATGTACTGCACAAATTGTGGATTGTACAGATTTTTATATATTATGTCTTATTTTATTATTTCTAAATAAAAAAAAAAAAATTGAGAATGACCTGGTGTGTGCGACATATGTGTGAATGAACCGGGGAAATGGGTCTGGAGGTTCTTACAGAGTGACGTTTATGGCTGGCTGGGCACAGGCGTTGTCTGAAGCACTTTAGGAAGAGACAGGTTGTTCTCTCCCTTGACAAAAGGCAGGAGGAAAGGAGATCCCCCCATTATTTCCCAGACACGGTGGTAGATCTGCCCTAGAGAGACTGAGGGACTTTCTTAAGGCCATGCCTGGAGCTGCAGAGCTCCAGATCATTAGCTACAAGCTGTATGAAATAGGAAAAAAACCCCTCAAGGTCTGCGTAAACTACAAAGCAGGAGAGGGGGGAGCGGGAATAAAAACACAGTGTAAGCAAGTGCATTGGAAAGACTGGGAAAGCAGAAAACTCATCTTCATGTCTGCCTGGAACATCCCCTTGTTGAAGTGATGCTCCCCAGCGCAGCTCCATCCCCAGCATGCAGTGATCCTCGTGTGCGGAGGCTGATGGCACAAGGGTGGAACCGGGATTTTGTGTAACGGGGACGGGCCTCAAGTCACCAAAAAAAGATTCGATGTCCTTATTTGCTGGGGTTGGAAAGCTCCTTTCCCGCTGTTTGTGTGTGGCCTCCAGGGCAGATATTGAGGCTGCACAACCGTGACTCAGCTGGGAACTGCTGATCTCACCGGGATCGGACGCGCTGCAGCGGCTCAGCACGGCCAGGAAGCATTTCAGCACAAGTTTTGGCCCCTTTCAAACTCTTTATCAGCCTGTAATGCTATTAAGTGATGCCTCAGATGGAGCCCTGACCCTGACTAGAAGGACTCGATTTATAAATTCAAATTTACTTTTCAAATCTAATGGTCTCTTCGAAAGCTTATGATAATAATTACAGGGTGGATGTAGAGGTACAGATCAGCTGTCACAGCTTATTCTCCCTGCTGAAAAGCATCCTCGGTGAGCGCTGCCCCTGGCTTTGATGTTTGCTGTGGGGGCAGCGGGTCGGCGGCCGCGATCTCCTTATTCCACCTGGTTGGTCCCTGTTGCCTAAATCATTAGCACCCTCTCCTGTCAGTGCCTTTCCCTTCTCTTGCTGGCCCCTCGTCCGGTCAGGTGGAGTCCGCATAGAAATAGTAACAAAACACAGTGTATTTTGGTAACTAGCAAGGTCATAGCTGAACCCTTCTCCCTCCCGCACCAGCTGGATGCATCCAGCAGGTATCAAGCACGTGGTACGGGATGCGAGCACGAACCACCTGAATCTAGATGGCACGAGTGGAATGGCACAGAAAACATCCAGCAGGGCTGGTGTGGGCATTTCATGAGCAGCAGGACCCAGGCAGCGTGTGCTCTCCGCAGGCAGCACAGAGGAGGGTGCAGGAACCAACTGTTCCAGGGTTTCTCATCAAACCGGCAGTGCCTGCCGACTCTATCGATGTGCCCAGCGCATGCTGACTGCAGCTTTCGCTGGTGGGCAAAAACGTATAATAATATTTAAAGAAATGTCCGTTCTTTCAAAATGTTTAAACTAAACTCCTGACCTCAGGAGAGCCTGTTTCACGGTTTTAGATTCTTGGCAGGTGGATATTTTCATACAGTGAAGGTTTTGGATGAGACGAGCGCTCTGGGATTCAACACCCCCCTTGTCTGGATTAGCTCCTTTGTTCTGATGTCCCGGGCTTGTCAGCTCTGCAGGGGGGTCAGGGCACTTGTGGGGTCCCCCCAGCTTCTTGCACCGCTCAGGGCAGCAGCACAAGGAGCTGGACTTTGTTAAACCTGTGAGAGGTAGATGAGAAGGGAAGCTTTACAGATCTCTCAGACTGATTTTCGCTTCTCTCTCCATTTGCTCTCTGGTGTGCAAGATTTGGCTGCTTTACCTGTATTTGGATAGCACGTTCCCCCACTGGCTTCCACACAGGTAGGATCTAAAACCGCTTGCAAACTTTTGTCCAGAGTCAATTAATTGGGAATTTGCAGGTGTGTTCACAGCTCAGGAGCCGTGATGGAAGTCAGGACAGGACTGTTGATGCTGCAAACGCAAAAGCCGTGTGTCCTCATGGAGGAAGGCAAAGAGCAGCAGGAGCCCTATAGAATTCCCTTGCTCTTGTGAGCCCAAATTTGACCTTGCTCTGGTTATTCCTCCTAATGAGGCAGCTGGGGGAGGATCCCCCAGGTGAATCCGCTCCCTCCCGCTGCAAGAGGCACATTTGCTCTTAGGAAACACCTTCCCTGCTTCAGCAGGTAGGAACCACAGGCTCTTGCTTTCCAGAATTACTATTTTACTATCTGTTTTTGTTTTTTAAATGCAAAATGTCTTGCTGTGTATAAACTGTATTTGATATGCAAATTAACTCACTAATTATTTTGCATTACATGGCATGCGAGGTCCCTCAGGGCTGTGCCTGCATTTCATCCAGGCTTGGGGCGCATGAGCAGCAGGGACAGAGCTGCCCAGGCCTCCTGCCACCCCCTTGGGGACCCCAAACCTCCTGTCTTGGGGACCCGCTGCCCCAGCCCACAAATACAGCCCACAAAGAACAAACCAAACCAGAGCACGCTGAGGTCACTGCCTAAGAAATTTCCTGATTATTAGGCTTTGAGAAAAAACTGGCTGCTACTATTGCCCGAGACTGATAAACTTGAAGCTGCTGCTTCCACCAAATAATTATTGGAGTTTCATTTAATTGATATATAACAGGCTGTTAACTGGGAAGGATAACTATCTATAGTTTAATAGCACAGGATCTTCATGAAGTGGGATGAATCTCACCCCGGGGCAGAGAGATTACCCACGGAAATGACACCACTTTAGCTCTATTTTTGAAGTCTTTTGATATTCTGAAGTGGTGCAGGAAGGATGAATGGCTACCTTTAGCCAAAACATTTCCATCTTTGCTCATGTATTTTTGTGTGTGTCCTTTGCACGCACACAGAGAATCCAAGACAGACCAGCAAATATATATATTTATATATATATATTTATTTTAGTTTTTTGTTTCTCATGTTGCTTCGTGCATTGACCTCACTTTTGCTGGAAAGGCAGAGCAGATCAAAAGTATTTTCTCTCTTTACATCTTTATGCAAGGGGGCTTTGGCTGTTTGCAGGTGACTTAGGATACCTCGGTGACCTACAGATGGAAACAGAGGGAATTCTGTTCTTCCTTCTGCAAGAGAGTTTAGCAAGAGATGTCTGCCTTGTAATGGGAATCCTAGCAGCTAACTGAGAAACAAAAAAAGGAAAATAAGGTGAATTAAGGTATGGACAGCTCAAATGAACACACCGCATTTCAAAGACAATGAAGTGCGAAAAATGTTCCATCAGCTCTTTCTAGCAAGCTCAGTAGCTCCATGCGAAGGTCCCTCTCTGCAGGTGTTGGGTGATTGTAACAGCAACACCTGGAGGAGGAGAGTGATTAATTGAGGGAGGAACAACATCGGCTGTGTCTTGCTTTATAAAGGCTGTGCTGATGGCAACAGGTGTTTTTGCTCTCCCTCCTCCTCTCTCTCTGATCAGCCTGCAAATCCCATCCTGGACAGAGAGTCCTCTCCAGGATAACCAGCCAGGTAAGGAGCTGCTGTTTCTGCTGTGGGGCCACACGTTGGGCACGGTCACTCGTTTGCAAAGAGGCAATTAGGGAAACTCTGCCATCCTAATTAGAGCTGGTACTGGGGCTGTGTTAGAGCTGTTATCTCAAGTTTTCCAAAGCTGTCTCTCAGCAGACTTGGGAGTTTCAGCCCTTCTCATTCTTTCCTCCTTCTTTTCTCTCCCATCCCAGTGCCGCTTTTCACCAGGCTTTGAGCTCAAGGGCACTTGTGGATTTGGTATTTACCTTTATAGTTACAACACTTTAATGTAGTTGGAGCATCACAATATTTTCAACATTTATAGCTCGTTAACTCCTGTGATGAAATCCTTCTGCAGTTCTTTATGCTCAGTGTCTAACGAGGAGGGGTTGCCAGAATTGCCGTGCCCGTCCCTGGTGTATTATCTGACGGTTTTTCTATTGAATTAACTCAAGGTATGCATTGACTAAACATCTTTAGAGCCATTGGACAAACAGACTATGTAATATTCATAAATTAATGCAAATCGGCTTCAAATATGTCAGCCTCGCTCCCCTAGGAATCCCTGGACCTCAGCATGTTGTGACAGTTCTTGTTTAAGCAAATCTGGATCTTTCAGTGCGAATAATGAGAGCGCTTTCATCCTCAGCGGTATTACCAGTGAGACTAATGTGCCATTCTCCTTCTTAAAACTGTAGTCTCATCAGATAGAAATTAAACCACTGGGAGAGAAGGAAAAGAAAATGCGAGTAGCATTTGCATGTATTGTCCCTCCTTTTCATCTGCTGCAGGAATCGCATCCTGGCGCCTTTTTAATGACAATACTGCTATTACAGTGAGTGATTAACTAGTCGCAGTCTTTCATATTCTGGGTGTTCAGACTTGGAGATTTTGTCTCACGTGTAAATTATTTGCGTGTATTTGAGATATAACTAATTATTTATTGCTTGAAAGCCTCATGCCACACACTTCAAATCTTGCAGGAGGGTGGTGAGAGCCTGGCCCAGGTTGGCCAGAGAGGTGGCGGCTGAACCATCCCTGGAGACATCCCAGGCCAGGCTGGACGGGGCTCTGAGCACCCTGAGCTGCTGAAGATGTCCCTGCCCATGGCGGGGGGGCACCGGGGGAGCTTTGAAGGTCCCTTCCAACCCAAACCATTATCTGATTCTACGATCTTATTCTCCTAAGCCAGGATGCAGATGTGCTATTTATTATTTCCAGCAGTGCTGTCAGGGTCCATGGTGTGACTGCTATTTGCAAGGGCAGCACCGCACTCTATTATTTACACTGAAAAATGTAAGCATTACCACTCCAATATATTACTGCCCATAACACATCTTCCTAACTAAACTTGTTCAGCCCGTTCCAACATGGTAGATTTTGCTTCAGATAGGAGATGTCCACATTCCTCCCTTGAAGTTAGTCTCCTCCACATATCAAAAAATGTTAACAAATAGGCATAATATATGCCCTGGGCAGCAGAGAAAGCTGCTTTTCTTTTTCTTGGCTGGCTTAATTCATGCTGGAGTTGTGTGACTTTTCATCTCTGCACTTGGAGGAAAAGGCGAACTTGTGGTGTAAAAGTAGTATGATAAATTGTGGAAAAATAACTTGCTGGCTTTCTGAAGAAACTCTTCTCTGTAGCTCCTCCTCCCCCTGTGCTCCTTCCAGAGCCCCAGCATTCACTGCATCAGTGCGTGTTATGGCACCTTTGGGATGCGTTAGTCATAAGAACGGAGCTACTGGTGCTTTGCAGGCGGTATTTTAACTTTGGCTCTCGCACGAGCGCTCTGACACATCCGTGCTGGGTGGTGTTTGGTCGTGGGTGCCTCCTGGGATTCCAAACAGCTCAAGGAAAAAGGAAACCTCTAATTTATATTTGCTAAGGTGTGCGGGAGGTCCTTTTGGTGTTCTTTGGGGGTGGCGAGGGCTTCTGGGTACAGGGTTCACATGAAACGAAGGCAAAAGTAGTGGTTCAAAGGGGAACTTTGGGTTCATGCTGTGATGTCCGGTTCCAGTTCTGTCCTTGTGAATGCTGCGGGAGGGTCAGAGGGAGTGGGGACGCTGTGATTGCTTGGCCAGTCTTGCTCGTGTGCCCCAATTTACTATTTTCTGCATCAGGAATATTCACAGGTGCCTTCTCAGGCTGGGGCTGTGCTGCCCTGGCCCTTGGCACCCTGAGTGTTCTGCCTTTGAATTCATTAGGATCTCAGAATTAATCTGTAGTTGCACATAACTAACTTCTTGCAGGGCATTTTTGAGATAAGAGCTGATAAGTGAGTGCCGTACATCACATTATAGACATTTTCTTCTGAAGGCATCCCCATCAGGTTCTTTTGCTCTCAAATGGTGCAATTTGGACTCAGTGATTTCAGCTTTACACACCAAAAAAGTGAGATGAAAACTGACTCTTTGAGCATCTGCTTTTGCACGCAAGCACAGCACAATTCCCAGTTTGCCCCTGCAGGTTTAGTACCAGCCCTGGTTTGAAAAACTCATGCTTTTTAAGCCTAATCTAACGTCACCAGCACAGACTGGTCCAATATCAAGGCTTATTAGCAAGCAGTGTCTTTTCCATCAGCAAATATACCAAGGTCAGTAAGACTTACAAGACTGAGGTGTTTTAGATTAAAATAGGCATTACATCGTGTCCTGAGTCATTTGCTGATGTTCCACACATAACCACGATTATTTTATGCTAAAGAAGGGACGGGCACGCTCTGAAGTTAAACTGCCCTGGCCTGTCCACATTAAATGTTCTCAGATTTAAGCAGCTGTAGCGGAGAGATCAGTCTCTTTTTCTTTCCCTCCAAATGAATGACCAGATAGAGATCTGGTGCACAAGCAGGGGAACAAAAACACATTAAACCAGCAAAGTACTGTGGTTAGCGAGGGTTTTGTTAAATGAAATGGTGTTTTTGTTCCCCCCCCTTAGGGAACAATAAGAAAACTTCTCTTTGTATGTATCTGTTTTGAAACAAGCTCCATGACTGGTCACAACCTGTAATAAAAATGCCATATGCAAGAGAATATATTTAATATTGGGAAGGCAAAATAGAACGATATGATCTGTTTGGGGTTTGAAGGTAAATGTTTAGACATTTTTTCCTTTAAAATAATCTGCGCTAGATGCTGGTTAGCTGACTGGGAAATGAAATCATGGAGGATTTATGCCATTAATGACAAGCTATGATGTCAAAGACATTTGGCCTGTAGCCATAACCTTTTGTGTGGCTCTGGCTGATTCTTATAAATAAACAGGACTGCTCAGCTGCTGCCTGAACCGGAGTCCCCATCACTTGGGAGCACTAGAAACTGGGCTAAGGAGAACACTTAAAAATATCGAGGGGAAAAAAAATATATTGAGGCAAAGGGATGTCCTGCAAAAAGTGCTTTCTCCCCTTAGTGTGGCTGGTTTTGTGCGGTAGGGCTTGGTCAATGAAATAAGTGAAATAACACCAAACCCAACTGCACTTTCAGAATCTCCACTGTGTCATGTTCATTTGCAGTTAGTCAAAAGCCTGGGTGCATTGTCAGTACCGTACATCACCATGATTTTGGTGCCTTTTGTCCCATTTGTAGTATAAAAGAGCAGCGCGGGTTGGCTTTGCGGTTGTGCTGGTGTGGTACCCAACCTCAGCATCAGGTGGAAGCGCAAAGCCCAGGACACCCCATTCGAGTCCCCTCTGAACAAAAGCCGCCAATCTGACTGCAGAGACACAGGGAAACCCTGAGGTACATATAACTTTTATATATGCCACATCTATTCCCTTAAGGAGCTTACAGGCATAATTTTAATCATATTTTGCCTGATAATGCACACGATTTGCTTTGCAGCCATTTCAGCCATTTGATACAGGGGAGGACTTCGTTGTTATTGGTGTAATTTTTCTTTTTGCACAGAGCTATTTTCCTTTTGTATTTTATCCCCTGGGAGCTGCTCTGCTAACGGTTCACCAGGTGCCAGCCCCTCAGCAGGGTGAGACATTGCGGCTGCATCGCTCGGGGTTGAATTTAAACCTTGGAAGGATCCAGGTCCCTTTATTAACATAATTCTCTTCTTTCAAGGTCTGAGCTAAGCCTGCTCTGTGTCCTGCAGGTGTTCGGTTCCCGAAGCCCTGGTGACTTCAGCAGACCCTGAGCTTACAGGTGATGCAGCATCATCTCAGCCCCAGGATTCCGACGTGGACCTGGCAGCACCTGGGGCTGGTGAGTGCTCCTGAAATCCTGACTATCGAACTTTAGGAGGGCATTAGCAGCTTAAAGTTCTTCTTGCTTAGGCTGGGGCTGAGCAGCCTACCACCGGCCACCAGGCCTTAAAACACATTTGTTTTCCCTTCTTCCTCTTGCCTTGCACTGAACATAGCAAAGAAAAAAAAACATCAAAAATGCAGAAATGTTTTATTGTGCCAACAATTAGATCCAGCCTGCAATTCAGCAGAGAAGTGTGTGCATAAGGAGCCCTTAGAAGTGAATCCGTTCTTTCAGCTGCAGGCTGCAAACCTCCGCAGGGAAACCTGTTTGATGGGAGGGAACGTGGCTGTTGGTTCCACTCTGGCTGATGCAGCAGCATCCCCGGGTTCTGAGGGACCAGGCTGGGATGTTCCCAGCTGGAGGAGCGTCCAGGAGGGGTGGGATGCTCTGTCTGTCCATCCACCTGCTGCAGCATCGCCAGCACACACAGGCTCCCCTTCCAGCACCCGTAATTCAGTCCAGATGTCAGAGCCGCTCTGCAGTTTGATGGTTGTATTTCACTATTAACATATTTGTTTTATGACAGAGTAGGGTCATTACAATTGTCACATTATTCTTGTTTTTTCTTCTTCCCTCTCTTATTAGTAGAGACACTTATTATCATTTTAATAGGGAGAAACAAGCTCCCTATGTCCTTTTCCAGTCCTAAAAATACAAGACGGTATATTCCAGAGGAGCTTATTGTTGTAGATTTAAATGTTCAACTAGAATACATTAAGATGCCCTTGATGTCAAGAAGAAAAAGAGTCCTGATACCCAAAGGAAGGCTGGGTGCTTAGCCTGAATTATAGCAATGTGATTATTGGTATTGTCAGATTTTACAGTCTACAATGTTATTTTTAGGCACCCATCCAATTCACAAAAGTCTCCTCAAATACTTTCAGAAGAACTTCACTTGAAGTCTGTTTGTTTTGGAAAAATATAAATTATTGCTCCATTTAAACATTTCAGCTCAGAGAGCAATAACATTTTATTTGTTTTGAAAGAAGGCAAGGGCTCATTAAATATTAATATGTGGTTTACAGCATGGGTTAAAGTTCCTCTCAATATATATACTATGACTTTGCCCAAGAGAATTAACTCCTGAGGGAGTGTAAGTTTCTGCTTAAGGGACTTGAAGATGGAGGAAAAAAACTGTATTCACAGGGTATAAATATGTGGGATGCTTTCTGTTCAGAATTCTGCTGCATTTTGAACATTAGTGATAATTAATTATCTGGGGTCAGAGAAAGGAAAGAGATGGAAAATGCCAAGGGGAAGGTACCAGGAGGGAAAGATACGGTGAAAAGGGGGAAAGCAGATTGTAAACCAGGGTGGGCGATGCTCAGAAGGGACTTCTGGAGAAAGATGAGTGGGAATGGTCTGTCAAAGTCCCTGGAAGCCGCCTGTAAATTATGAAAATGCAATGGGATTTCAGCTTTTAAATCATGCAGGGACTTCTGGCAACTACAACACAAAGGTCTTTGAATCCACGGAGATGAGGGAAAAGCCCCAGGAAATGGTATTTTTAATTCTTTTTTCGAAGGCTGCTCAGGTAGGTTGGTATTGACTGAATATTCATCAAGATTTTTGATGGGGGGGGGTTGTGTGAGCCAAGTGTGTTCGCTGCCTGTTTCATTGCTCCAGAAGAAGTGAAGATGTAATAGTCTAGTATTTCATTAATTTGGGGGGCTGTTTTAAGCCTGATCTAATTAGAGGCCGTGAGACATCCTGAGACAGAAGGGAATAGTCATCTGTGAATGGAAGGGAACATGGTATTATTTCCACTGCTTTATTCCACAGATTTGAAGAAAAAACAACAACAAAAACGAACAAAACCCCAAACCTCCTTGAAGATGAGATAATCCTGGTGGAACAATCCTGTAATATCTGCTGAAAAGTGCACGCAAGACTGGATCGTGAACTTTCTAATGGGAACATTTTGGATGTGTGCAGTGTGGTGCATCTAATTTTAATTCCCTTAATTCTGTTCTTGAAGTTTTTGGTCCTTTAGACTTAAAAGGCAGAACTGCGTATTCTTTGTGCTTGGGAAAGGAGACAAAAACTTAACAGGCTCAAAATGGGCTTTTTTTTTTTTAATTAAGGTTGCATAAAAACTGCAAACTCCTCTGAATAATTCTCATCAATTGCCTGAAGAGTTCCTCAGCTGAATTGTAAATCACTATATAGTGCACTCCAAAAAAATATAGAAATATGGGCATAAATGTGTTTTGGAGTTGTCTCATCTGGTGTTCTGTAAGGTAATTAAATCAAGGAGACTTTCTGATCTATAGAAGGGTCAGCGTAACAGGGCAGCGCTTTGAACCATGGTCTCATTAAGCCACTATTGCCTTCCCAGATTGTTTATAACAGAGGACTTACTTATTCCTAAGCAGTCAATAACTGGAGAACATAAATCACAGCACAGAAAGAGTTATTCCCAGTTTATGGGCCGGATCCTCATGCGGTATAAATCACTGTTGCCCCAATGGTGTCACCTGAGCTACGATTTATACAACCTAAAGATCTGTCTCGTACTGTTCTCACTTTATCGGCTTTTATTGACTCACTCTGTAGACACAGATTTTCAAATATAAAATGAAGGTGGAGGTAACTGAGGTATGTGAAAAGTAATTTTGTTACATTTTCAACCAACAATCTGAATTGTTGTCTTCCCCCTCTACTTTTTAAATAAATAGTTACTATGCAAATTTTTGTCAGCTCATAACTTTCTCCCTAAATACCACCATGGTCACTTTGCACCAAACAAGCAACACTCTTCCAGCCTACAGAGCTCCTCTAATAATACATAATTACTGGTAACTAATTAAACTTACAAAAGATCCTTTCCGTTTTCGTCCCAGCGGTTGCTGTGAGCAAATCTGGCAGTATGAAGTCATTTTTATATGTCCTGGTTGTATTTCATCATGCTGATGTCACCAGTGTCAATATGGTATTTGTGAAGCTGGGGATCGATGTGAAATACTGGATTTAGGATCCACTGGCGGAGCTGTAGCTCTGGCTGCATTCGACCTTCTTTGGCTGATGGAGCCAGAGGGGTTTTTCCATGTCGTTCAGTTAAAGGAGTTTCCACTGTCTGGCTTTCTCCTCTCCCTACACCACAATGTGGGGACAACTTGCATCTGGAATTTCAAACAAACAAACAAAACAACCCCAGAAATCTTCAGAGAACAAAATATCCAACCAGCAAAGAGACCGAACATGAGAAAACAGCCAGGGAATCCCTTGAAAAATGGATCAGCAGAGCGGCAGATACTTGAAAACAATAAATAGGCAGAATCTACTTAATTAGCGATGACTGTAATATTACTTCTCTGGGTTAAAAATGTTAACTTTTATATCCCTCTGTGATTTTAGCACTCAGATAATGGTGTGTCCAGGCATTTCAGTTCTCTGCTGTTCTCTTTGCAACACACAAAAATTATGTCCACTATTTTTTTCCATGAAAAATTACCAGCATTTCATTCCAAGCTGTTTCACAAATCAAACCCATCACTACAGCAAGGGTGAAATATCACCATCTCTAAGTTCATCACCTTCACTAATCCATCCTTTTCCCATCAACTTTCTCCAGCTCTCCCAAGCGATTTGGAAGCCTCGAACCCTCACAGGTGGCAGAATTTCTTTCTGAACTCATCATAGCACTTGCTCTTAACTTTCTTTTAGCCCAGAGATCTTTCTTATGCTCCTAATCTTCCCCAAACCATCATTTCTTTTCCAAAGCTGCTTAAGCAGTTGGAGGGTAACGTTCATTTCCAGGCAATATGTGCGCAAACTTGGATGAGGGCTGGTTTGCAAACGGAACCGCCTATAATCCGGAATAAAATTAAACCTTAATCACGATGTTCCGAAAGAAAGATTTGTCACTGCCCAGCAAACACGTACCTTAATAAAGATGTTCGTTCTTGCGGAGCACAAATCCGTTCATACCCACGGGTTTAAAAGGATGCGCATCTGTGCACAGGCATTCTGGGTTTTCTCCATCTCAAGCAGTAGGTTGCTGTTAAGAGAGGTGTGTATGTGTATATATATATATTATATATATAAAATATATATATACACACACACGTATATATGTATTTTTATATATATATACACACACATATATGTGTGTATATATAAAATATATATATATTTGTATATATATGTATATATGTGTGTATATATGTATATATAAAATATACACATATATAAAAATATATTTTTATATATACACGTATATATTTATTATATTCTATACATATATATATTTAATATATATACGTGTATATATTATATATACATATATATATACATATATATACACATATACATACACACACACACATATATATATGTAAGCACTGGGGACCCTTATAGAATGTACATTGTTATCACTGTCCAAATGCCATTAGCATCAGCAGGTGTGGCTGTGTAAGGCACCTTTGAGTGAGGAGATGCAAAGGGCAGCATCATCCCTGCCCCAGGAAAAGGCCTGAGCTGTAGATGAGTTAAAAACTCTTCCCTGTGTGACACGGGACCGTGACAGGGGTCAGAAACCAAGCTGGGTCTCCTGAGCCACCACCCCCTGCACTAACCACACTATTTCTTTCATCCTCTCGCTTTATCTACTGCTGGTAATTACACTTAGAAATGCTCTGAAAGCCAAAACAAACAGGCAAGATATTTCCAGTGAGCTTTCAGTTTGTTATTAATCCTTCAAAGATGTTTTTTATCCACAGGGCAATAGAGAATGTTATCATGGTCCTTAAGCCCGCGGCTCCGCTCTGCGTGTCCGCGGCGTCGCTCCTCGCTGATGAGCTGATCTGCGTCCGAGCTGCCATCTCCCTCTTTGGACTGGACATTTTCTCTCTCACATGATGGGAAAAACAAATTCCACACTGAATCAGAACACAGCCTGCACAACTAATGTGTTCTGGATGCGGTTCAAAGGACGGGGATTTTGGTCACCTACCTCAGAACCAACTGGAAATAATTTTGTGTGTATTTTTTTTTTCCCCACCATACTACAAAGTATTACCTCATCAGCAGAGCATCCTGGAATTACGGTAAATATCTGCAGATACTGGGTATTTGTTTTCTGCCTCAGATTTCCTGTTGCTTATCTCTAATTTTGAATGGAATCCGTGGGAAAAAAAAAAATAGGCATTTACTGGATTCTTTTTATACTACATTTTTTTTACATGGATGTGAAAATTCCAGCACCTACTCATCCTGCACTGACTCACGGGGAGATGCTTATCGCAGGTGAATCTATCGAAGAGACTCATCCTTATTGACACTTCGCCTTTTTCCTTGGAGCTTATTCATACATGACCTCATGGAGCTTCACAAGACTCGGCTGAGGACTGGGCGCAGTGTCCCTCTAATTAGCAACATTATCTCACCCAGCATCATATTTTACAATCAGCAAAACGTTATCTGGGAGATCTAATTCAAGAGAAACCGATGAGAGTATTTCAGTTCTGTTATTGACTTTTCTTCTCCGGTTTTGTAATTAATTCCCAGTGCCTCGGGCAGGCAGATGAGCTAAAGCCCAGGCTGCCGTGTTTGATGGGTGTCCTGTCCCACCACGACTGGTGACCCTGCTCTGCTGTCACAACCACACACAGTGGTACGTGCTGAGGTATTCCCCTAACTCAACCAAATACTGTAAGTACAGAGCACATTATATGGCCGAAAATTCACGTGAGACTGGATTAGAGCCAAATAAGCCTCGTTAACCAAAAATCTAAAGACAGACTGACGCCGAGATATCTGCAGAGCCATTTAAACCCAGCCTACTGACTATGTTTTACATCAGAAATTATGACTTGGTCAGGTGTGGAGGCAACTTGGATAACAACGAGTGTGAACGCTTCTGCTTTACCTTGCAGATACGCATCCCACAGCGTACACATGGTCCGACCAAACCTCCTGGGGCTGTGGGTAGAGCTGGACCTCAGCCAGAGCTCCAAGACACATAGATCGAGAGCTCAGACTCCATAAAGTTCAAATAAGCTGGCAAGTGGTGTTTTAGTGCTGGCCTGTTCCTAGTTTGAACTGCTTCAGATAGAGTGGGCATAGCTGCTCTAAAGTGAAGACTGACTGGCTCAGATTTATTTTTAAAAAGTAAACTAAGCAGATGATTTTTTTATCTGACTATAGGCCAGTCCAACCCACATGAAGAAAAGGCTAGAGCACAGATCAAACGCTTCTTGGCCAACATGGCACTGCTGTTAGAGGAGATTTCCAGCAACCTCTGTCACAAGTTGCAAGATATTTATCAGAAACAAATGGAGTTTGAAATTTCATGACATTTAATTTTTTAAGACAGTAATTGCCTATTTCCTTACCAAAATTAGAAACAGAAAATGTTTTCAAGTCCTCTCTCCAGAAACCCCTATTGTGATTCGGTTTCTTTGCAGCTAAGGCATTGATCCCCTTCCTAACAGAAGCCCAGAAGGGTCTCATACCCCTAAGCCCAGCTTAAGTGCAGGCAGGAGCCATGGCAGGAGGGGAGCGCCGGGTCTCCCGGCTGCGGGGAGCGAGGTGAGCATGCTTTGAAGAGAAGGACTAAGGCAGCTGCAAGATATAAGTTTCACTTTATCAATCTCTCAAGGAGAAAACAACTTTGCTTGCCATTAAAGTCCTTCTGGAACCTACGATACTTGTCCTTAAAAATCAAAGAAGGTTTTCTAGATTGTTCCAATTCATCACTCAGAAGCTGAAGAGCAGAAGAATAGCCGTTTGAAGTATATAAATATGTATATGTACATATATATATATAAACACATAGTCATAATCTGGACACAATCTTCCACGAAGTGACATGCAAAACCACATGCATGACTTGCAGATTTGGGTTGTCCCAGTTCATCACATTAAGAGAGAGCAAGAGAGTGAGAACATGGACATTTTGCAGGAGGTGATCATAGGAAAAAAAAATAAATATATATATGTATATGTATATGTATATATACTATGCAATTTCATCATCTTGCTGGTGTTGCTTTCCATGTCCTTACCTTGTCTTGATGATGCACCCTGTGAAACTGCCGACTGTAAATGGATGTGAAGGTCAATTGCTGTGTGGAGATGTCCAGGTGACTCCAGACTCCATCTGCCTGAGGTTTCTTCAAGAGATCTTGACGGTCACTGCAAAAGTTTAACAGCTGTCAGGTCACCAGTCCTGCTCACCGCCTCTGTTTGTGCTACAGGCATTTCTTATGGGTAAAGTTTTAACTAGCACAATTATGCTTTGATGACTTAGTGGTATCAAGCCAACGTCATTCCAATTATATCTATCTTCCACCCCTTCTTGCCACATGGCCCAGCTGTAAACATTTGTAAAATGCTTCAGGAACTCTTAGAAATGATTGTGCCACAGTTACAAGAAATACCGGAGTCCCACATAAAATCTTGGAATGCAAACTAAAACTACTGGGCAAAGCAAATAAATTATCAGTATTCTCACAAGGGTCTCACTGTGCCCACTGAGGTTCCAGAAGGATATGAAATTATATTGCCCCAAGCGTGCATTGTGTAACCCTCAAGTCCCTGCAGTGTAAATGTGGGTAAACACTGGAAGACATAATTAATTGCCATAACGACAGGACTCGCAGATCCAACTGATAGGGGTGGACAATGAGTACATCATGTGTCTTCCTCTGAATGTGATCAGACTTGCTCTCTGAAGCAGTTTCTGGAGGACTTAATTTCAGAGGAAAGTGTTTCTACTAGAGAAAATACCCTGCCATCAACACAATATAGTTAATTTAATAGTATTTCGGATGGGTGGTGGCTGAAACCAGAGGCAGATTTAAGGAGATGAGGTGAAAATTAAAGTAATACATTGGGTGTGACCATGTGGTTACATCCTTTCATCCTGCTGCCCGACCATCACTATCCTGCCCTGGAACCCTGGATTTTCCCTTTAATGTGACTCTTTTTCTCACACACCTCTGCACCCCGCTGATCCATTTTCTCCTCGTAATTTTAAATGTAGATTCAGGGGAAGATCTGGGCTTTACAACAGCTGTATTACGTTTGACCCCTAAAATCCTTGCAAAAGCTTTTAATGTGGGCAAACGTCCAGCGGCTGCAGGGGTTACAAGACACTTTGTGAACGTGTCACAGTTTGTAGAGTAATCCCAGCTCCACAGACCCAGGGTATGTTTTGCATTTGCTCCGCAGACACTGGGTAACCACCACCCTACAGATCCAAGGGTTTCTAGGGCTGGCACGTGGTACATCCCGTGGAAAAACAGCAGCTTGGGCATGACACAACAGGTATGATGCTGCATATTAATTTCCATGGAAACACTTGTGGGCAAACTGATGCAAGACCAAGCGGAGCATCAACGAGCAGTTGTGCCGTGATAAGTGAGCACTTGCTGCTCGGTGTTCATGCTTGGGCCAAAGGTTTCGTTGTGGGGTCAGCCTGGATGAGCTCATGAGTGCTCTTTGGGGAACGCCTCGTCATACCCACAGGAGTTCTGTGGGAAGAAGAAGAACGATCACTCCCGAAGTAAAAGTGCTAAAAGATTTTTACCAATTGCCTGCTGACAAATCAGTGGAACATCTGAGTATTTGTGGCTCGGTGCAACTCTATCAAGACCAGAAAAACCACAGTGGAGTCAGACTTAGTTTGCCCCATTGCCTTTTGAGCAATTCAGTGTTGTCTAAATTCATCCCGCTCTCATTTTTCATGTTTGCTGTGACTTCCCAGCGGGCAGCAGGCACAAGGTACATGCTGAGTGATCATCCTGTTCGGTTTTCCACATCTGACACTCAAAAAAAAATATGCAGAGGGGAAAGAGTGGCTTGCAGTGAGCGATAACAGCTCCGCCTGTTCCTACCACGGGACATCGCTGACGTGAGGATGTTGGTGTTGGTGTTGATGCACGTGGGCTGTGTGATGGCAAACTGGGAGAGCAGGCAGGTTTGGTGGCAATGGACCATCAGAGGTATAATAGAAGAGACGGGACATGGAGAAAATGGGTGGCAGAGCAGGAACGGAGCAGAGGCGAGGGCTGCACAAGGCTCCACGCAGCTGTCTGGAATAGTCCCGCGGCTGCTGGGCTGTCCTGACATACCTGGGCTGAGTTTCAAGTCGACCTCAACTGATTTATAGGCTGGATGGAGACCTATAAAAACTACAGCGGTTCGGTATGGGGGTTCTCTACGAAACTCAGCAAAACTGTGAAACTCCAGCTGAGCTTTGTCCTGATTTTTCTGAAACTGGGATAAATGTAAACCAAAAGCCTCAACCCAAATACTGCCAAATTATGGGGGATGTGCCAAAATAGAGAGTATTTTTAAATATCTTCCCCTGTTTTGTGGTTAATGGGATGGGTATAGGGATACTAAGCAATAAACAAAGGAATAGAGAGACAGTGTTTTGTGAACTCTGTACGTGACCTTTTCCACGAGGTGAAGTTATTGTATAAGACTTTCCTGCCTGAATGGGAAGGGAACGAGCAGGACAACACAATAAATGATCTCTCAGCAAATGCTGAGGACTCAGTTACAAGGGTATGGCCTAATTTCAAGGTCTCAGCGAACTGAAGCAGCTGCTGAGCCACAGTTGGGTGTAAGGGACCACAGGACCCTTGGATCGGGGGGCAGTCAACAGTGCAGGGCTGTCCAGAAAAACACAGTGTCTAGAAAAAGCCTAAACCCCCCCACCTGAAATGCATCTATCTAACATCAGGGGATAAGTAAGCTCTAGGTAGAGAGACACGGAGTGATTTACTACCCTTAAAATCTGTTTTCTCTTAAAAGTCTTTCTTCTAAACAAATAGCACTTGGCTCAGATAGGGCCCTTTCTTTGCTGTATACCAGTCTCATCGCTCCCAGAAAGCAGAGAACCACAGACAGTGAAAATAGGTCAGGCCTGCTGAGGTAATGGGGATAAATTACCCTCACTCCGAGCCTACAAACGGGAAACCAGTGCGATTTCTCCCCAGAACTTGGGATGTGAAGCTGAGATGATGTGTGCTCAGCCCAGGAAGCGCTGGGGCAGGTGCTTGGGTGGAGAGGGAGGGAAGGTAATGAACTCTTCCCCATGAGAGGAAGGGCAAGAAAAGCGATGTTTGTCAATAAGAAACATGAAAAAATAAACCACCCAACCCTCAAACTGAACTGGCCTAATTCCACCCATCAGATAAGCTAATGGAGCATTAATGCTTCTCCATTTCTCCCTTCCTGCCCTGCCCTGCAATTTGCCAATGGAACAGGCGCCTCCACATCCCTTTGCTCTTGCTCAGCTGCCCATCTGATCCCACATTTATCTGCTGGAATCGCAGCACCGCACACCTATCGGTTCCTGTGATTAAATCAACAAAACAACTGGTGATGTTGACAAGTGACAGCAGCTTTCTCCATCTCAGAGTGCGGATGGTGCGATGGTGACCCGTCCTCCCCAGGGAGCAGGGACCGTGTCCAGAGCTCTGCAAGTTCCTAAGGGTGTGGTGGTCATAGAATGACAGGATCATTTCAGCTGGGAGAGACCCTCAGGATCATTGAGTCCAACCATAACCCAACCTAGCTCTAGAAATAACCCATGTCCCTAAGAACCTCGTAGCAATGCGGCTATTTATCAGGGCTTCCCCCACTTATCCAGTAGGGCTTATAGCCCAGATCCTTTCCCCTTTAATTGCAGAGGGACAGAGAAGATGATGTGACTTTCTCAGAGCTGCTGAATGACACACAAAGTGTCCCCTTCTCCTTTGCAGGGACATTAGTAGGGTGGTTTCCCCGAGCGCACACATTGCTCAGCGAGTTCTTGTGTCCTTTTCACTATGAGCAAATATTGTGATCGCATTACACCTACTCTGCAGACTTCACGGGTCTGTAAAACTCCAGTAAACAGTCCTGGTGGATGCTGCTCGAGTCACTAGCACTGGGCACCGAACTCCCTTACTGCAAAACACCCTCTCTTACCCCGTAGAAATACAAAGGATGTAAAGAAAAGGTCCCCACTGTGGTTGAAAGAGAAATGTTTTAAAGACAGAGAGCTTTATTCTTATCCTTACTGCTCCAGCCATATACCAGCATGAAATGGCATAGGTATGGGGCCAAAATTAATGTTATTTTTGGAAAGAGACCGATCCTGGAAAGTGAGTACATGAAAGAAGAAGAGGAACATGGGCTTGTTAGTGAAGGTCGCTTTGAGGTCTGGCACACATGACCCCAAAAAGCCCAAAGCTTTGGATTCAGTCACCCCAGTGAAGGAATTGACTGTGATTATATAGTTACAAGGGTGCATGGGGTAAATTAACAGTCAGAAATCAAATTTAAAAAGGCTAGGATATCCACAAACAAGATGTACTCTGCCATGTCATGAAGAGTTTGACAGCAGCCATAAGCATTTTAGGTGAGCTTGACAATAACATCGGTCTGCCAAGAATCTGCTGGTCCTTGGGAATGTGGGAATATTGTAAAGTACTGGGGCTCTGTGGCTGGGTATGGAACTCGACTTTCTCACCCCTTCCTTCCTTCACAGTAAATGCAACTGTAAAAAAAAATAATAAAAAAACAGGTATCTGGGTAGGCCCAACCCAGTTTCCCAAAGCCCTTTATTAGAAAGTGCCCGAGCGCTGGAGCACGTAGAGCTGAGGTTATTAGGGAACTCAGGACATTTCCCACTCCTCCACCTGTGAGGACATTGGGAATTTAATCAAGGTTGGGACATTCAGAGCTTGATTCAGCCCTGAGCACTTCCACCTGAAACTGTATTATTTGCTCTGCTTTACTGTTATTTTATAGCGATATAATAAACTAGTCAGCAGAAAGGCCGCTGGTCCAGGGTGGAAGTTTTCCTTGGTTGAACCAAACTAGCAAAGACTTGAGAAGTATAAATATTGCTCAGCTTTGGAGATGTTACAGGCAGCCCTGGCTATAGAGTGAGGAAAATCAGTTTGCTAAAATATCCACTGAAGCAGCAATATATCCTTGTATTAATAAATGCAGAGTCCATCCCTGCAAGAACCACGACATGCAAATAAATGTTGCAGCAGCCTCTAATGACACATCCTGGAGGGCAAGAAAACTGTCTCCATAGAAATCCTTCGCTGCACTTTCTCCCCTTTTTATAAGGCCCTGAGGGTAATTAGTACCTCGCAACACCTAGAGAAAGATGAAACATCATCTAGGGCTAATTGCTTTGACACACAGTTAAAGGATCGGGGAAACAAAAGTCTTTTTTGGTATCTTATATCCCACGGACACAGGGTACCTGTAAGATGAGAAGAATATGCTTAGCTTTAATTAGCTTTCTGGAACTTGCAGACACATTTAACAAGCATAAACCCTGCCTATCTGGGGTCTGATATCAGCCTGCACCGCTCATTAGCTCTCGATTGCTTCTCTCTGTTTTGCTTTGCTGAAAACTACTCAGATTTAGAGAGGTATAGGAAAGAAAATGTTTTGCTATGTGTGAAATAGGTAGGAATTAAACTTCAGGAGAAGAAGTGAAGAAGGGGGAAGAAAATGTAAATATTAATAAAGCTAAATTTTATTCAAATACAAAGATAAATTGTTATTTTAAGTACAAATTCGCTTTAAAGGCAATCAGCAATACTCTTACTGAGAAGATAAGTGGTTCTCCCTGTTTTACCTCCACATGTTCAAGGTGTCTACATGTCAACATACCTGGTTGTTCCTCGCGGGAGCCTGGTTGTTGGTGCCACTTGAAGGGACAGCAGATCCCGAACGGGCCACGTGGAGCGTTGGATGGAGCCCAGCAAAGGCTTGCACTGAAATCCTGGGGTGCCATGGCCTGGGCATCACCCTGAGAAACCCTCCAGATGGGCACAGAACATCCTTAGTCCAAGAATTCAGGTGGACAGACTTTGAGATGTTCATTCCAGTCCTGGAAGCAGCTGGACTAAGCGGGAGCTGCAGCGATGATTATTTCAACGTGATGTCGCGGTCAGTTTTCAGACATAAGCTGAAACCCTCTAATTAGTCCCCTATGTAAGTTTGAAAGAAAATGAGTTGTCAGGCTGCTGCAAAGCGCTAATTCGTGTCAGGGGCAGCGCTCTGCTAAAAGACCTTGTGTTTCAGATTGAGGGGAATTACCTCTGACCTGAAAATAAAACACCACAGTGAAGAATGCTGCAAATTCCCTGGATGAAAGTTTCTTTTTATCTGCTCTGATGCTCACTCTTCGAGCATTTTATAATCCCAGATAATCTCAAGCACTGAAAAGTGCAATATTTCTAGATATCAAGTCAGCAAAAGCTCAACAACAGAGAGAGAACATGCTTTTCCAGCTTTTTTCCCCCTCAAACTCGCTTTTGCTATTAAACTGAGCTGACAATGAGCTGACTTTTACTTACTTCCTACGTTTAAGTAGAAAGACACACAACAACACAAACCATCTGATACAACTGACATTTAATACTCTTCATCTGTAATGAAGATCTCCTGTGACTACTTTTCTCATTCCTGTTAACACAACTTCCTAACGCTAATTACTTTCACACTTGGCCTAGGAGCTTTTTATAGTTAGTCTGTAGACAACAAACAGCTGATAGTAACCATAGTCATGAAACCACAGTCACCCACACCACCCAAATCCTTAGCATTGTACTTTCTAACTTAGGCCTGTTTTCCAAACCTTAAATAATCAGCTGAGCTGATTTGCACATTTTACAAACTTAATTACACCTCAATATGGATGAAGATCATGAAGATTTTTGTTCTGGCTAATAATAGTTGTACTTTATCTTGCTTGGCCTTTTAACTAAATATGCGCTAATTGTGCATTTACGTTTACTGGCATGCGCAAAACATTTTAATTAGATGGGCAAAGCAGCTAATTAGTATTGTACATTCTGTACTTGCATGGCACAGCAGAAAATCGTTCCGTGAAGACAAGTTATCAAGCACATGGTCAACATTATTCATTAATTAAAAAATAGGAGCCATAAATGAGGACCCCACATTAGTGATCTGAAACTTGTATCCAAGTGTCGCAAAAATAAATCTGTAAACAAGTGTTCCGTGTTGAAAATGAGTGGATTTATTGTTTAAGTGTATTAGTGTGATTTCTGCATAAAAATCGAGGAACATATGTGGGCTTTAATGCAATACTTTTAAAATACAAGGTACAAGCAGTCTAAGATTTAAGGGTTTCTCCCTAGAGACCACAGCAGATTGTTCGCAATTATCCAGGAGGATAACGGGGATTTAAAGGAGCTGTTTTTCTTTGTAATGGGGATGAAGATGATGTAGTTTAAAGCCACAGACCGGACTGGCATGCCCTGATATCCACTCATCTGCCAGGTGCTGCTTTAACATGAAGGAAGCTTTAGAAAGCGAACGTGAGGAGGGCTTGGTTCTGTATCAGAGATCTCACGGGTCAGTAATGCACTTTCTCTGGTGGCGGTGGTGCTGGGATATGTGATTACCACTCTTTTTCTATTGAGCCAAACCCCATAATTTCGGGTGCTGCTTTGTCCATTACGCAAAATGGTCCAGGACTGACCCGCACACCACCCCGCTGAGTGCAGCCGAGTGTGGAGAAACTGGGGAGATTTCACAGAGCAGCTGGAAATAGTCTATTATTCTTTTCTCTCATTTGCTTTTTAATTTTCTCTTTTTCTCTCCCCATATTCTGTATCAGAATATCTGTTCCAAATTGACTACTGGCTTTATTTAATTAAGCTGACCTTGGCTTGTGCGTCTGATGAATACTGAGGCTAAAAGCGTAACAAGAAGCAAAAGAGACCTTGGGTTGCTGCAGGTCTGGCAACTCCACTAATAAGAAAATCTAGCAGGTCCACTAATAAGAATGCTAATGGCTCCTCTAATAATCCTGCCAATGAGACAGCATGTGGGTTTCTTGTCTTTTCCTGCACATGCAAACAGGTATTTGCTAGATGAGAAGTGACGAACTTTATTTATTTTCAGTTTTCCTTGGGAGCGGACCCAAACTTAACCAATCTGCTAGAAATCGAGAAGGGCTGCTTCTCAAGAGCTAACGAGCAATTACTGATATTGTTACAGAGGATATATAAATATACGTATATGTCAAACTTATCTCCCCCATGAACAGAACAGACTGGAGCATGTGGTCTTCCAGGCATCATTGGCAAAGCTTTTGCCAAATAAATGTCTTTAATACTCTGGAGAGCGCACGTATTTCTGGTGCGGAATTTCTGTTTCTGCATCAGCATAATGTGTTTACAGAGGCTCACAGATCTAGTGCTACTACATTTTAAATATATTGCATGGACTTGCACAAGCAGCAATTACCTTACAAATGTCTTCATTTCTATATGACGATCAATACTCAGTGTATAACAAAAGCCTCTTCTAAACAACCAAAATCGATGCATGATAGTCTCACAATCGCACTAATTAGCTCTTTTCCTGTCTTAATGGGCCATATATAGGCCAGCACAAGTTCAGAGCCGGCTTTCCCAGAAGCAGCTGCTGTAGCATTAGATGCAGCCTGAGTCACAAGGGAACAGACAAGTTGTATTTCAGCAGAGAATCTGGCAGGTGATGGGATGTTCAACTGAAGCGGGTCAGGAGTCAGACCTCATTTCAAACGGAGACTAAATCTGAGATAAGGCTCGAGATCAGAGCTTTGGTGAACACGGTTTTATTCCTTTAATGAGGTTTCTACACAAACTGTAGTTAAGAGCCAAGGGAGGCATGTTTTCTGAAAAATAAAATAGCCATTAGCTGCAAGAAACCAAGGCCAATAAATAAATGTCTCTCCAAGCTAATGCTCCTTCAACGCTTCCAAAACCAAAAAGAAATAAAGCTTGAAAAGATAAGTTACCCCCTCAGCAAAATTATCTCCCAAGAACCTGGCAACTTCCATGAGCTATAAAATTCAATTAACATTTTTTGCTTTGTGTGTCACACTTCAATTAAGTAGAAAGCATATTAATCATATAGAACAGGAGTGTATTTACCATGAGATAATGTGTTGGATTTCAGGACTTCGCTACTCTGGTTGTGATTCAAACCCAGAATGGTCTGTTCCTTGTTTATGCCTTTGGAAATGGAAGGGACGGGACTCACCGTGGTGTGTTTATCAATTGGAAAGATGACTAGAGCTGCACTTGAAGATCTTGGAACAGTTTTTCCCTGCAAAAGGTTAAAATGACAATTGGATGTCTGAGAGGGCTCTGAAATCTTCAGAGGACGGACTGTGAAATGCTCTGTGCCCAGGAGAAAGATCAGGTTTCCAACATGCACAAGAACTTGTTTGGGAAGCTTAGTTAGATACCCAAACCCCCACAACCGCTTAGTTTTAAAAATCCCAGTAGTCACTGGTTTGGAAATCTGCCCCAGGAGACGTGAACCAGCAGCTTTTTCCTTGCAAAGGGGAGAGAATGATGCGCTGGTGGTTTTGGCACCGGAGGAGGCGTCGAGAGCTCCGTGTTTGTATTTTGATTTTGCTGTTGTTTTGGGCAAATCATTTACACTTGTGAGCTTTGGTTTCCCGTCTTTAAATCAGGACTGACCCCACTTCCCTCGCCTAAAGAAGGGTTTGTGAAAAGAAGAGGACCTGTAATAAAGAATGCCACTAAAATGTGAGTTTTTCCAGGCAAAGGAGCATCACTTTGTTCGACATCTCTGCAGCGCCCCAGCAATGAGGACAGAAAAAACCCACAAAAACTGCTGCGGGCAATGCCTTCCTGTACGATAAACTTAATAGCTAATCCATCCACACTGATGGATGACACAGGTATGAACAGATTAATGTAGATACCTCTCCAAAATATCCAGAGCTTGGCCTTCCAGGCTGCCAAAACGTAACTGGAAATCTCATGAGAGTTACAGTGCCGACTGGTTCTGCCATTTCAGCACTTCAGCTTGAGCTAAACATCGAAACCTTAGTGCGTAACAGGAAAAAAATTAACGGGATTTGTCAGAAACTTCAAAGAAGTTGAGCTCTATATGTAATAAAGGATCTGAGATAGGCAAGATATATATATTTTTTCTCTCATTCAAGTAGTTTCTTAATTACAAAACAAACAGAAGCAGAAAGCATTAAAAAAACCCCAAACTAAAGCAAACTTGAATGTGCCATATGGTCAGGAGTAGTTGGAAAGCAAAAAGTTTCCTTCTCGTGTTTCAACTGAAAGTTTTTATTTATTAGAGATGATTTAAACCCTAAAACTTTGAAAAGATTAGAATAGAAAACAATAGTGGTTACATGTGTCGACTTTTCAGAAGAGACCAAGAAAGATTTAAAAAAAAGAAAGAGATTATTCAAGCATAACCCAACTGCTGTAGTAAATCATTGGATGTGCTAAATAAATCAGTGTGATACTGATAAAGCTGCTTTGGCCGCTTCGAGACACTTTTCACAAGGTTTTTCAACTGGTGGTTACATCCCGTCTGTGATCTGTGGTTGTGTAACTGATCAGGTGGGCCAAAAAAGTATCAATAAATAAATCTTTAAGAAACATAAAATGGTATTTGGCTCAAAGGACCAAAGGACCTGTGCAAGAAATTTCCACATTAAAAAAACATCGCTCTTTCTGAATCCTGGGGTGAAGAAACAGTTTGAAATGAAACAGACAATTCCGTAATTTTAGGGGGAAAATATTTATTAGAACACAGACAAGTTCACCAAAACATCCAGGCCAAGTTTAATTTAGAAAAAGTTTCTCAGTCCCCTGCTCGACTTTGTGAGTGGTTGTGGGATTGGGAAAGATTGGAGCTGTCTGTGTAAGCGCTGAGATTACCCATTTTGTGACCCAAAGTTGGGTTTTATTAATTATTCCCCAGCAGATCCAAAGGGTGAACTGCTAATTTTGAGCATGGGACCTCTCTTTTTTTCTCTTTCTTTTTTTTTTTTTCCCAAAAAACTGTGCAATACATGGGGAGACATCATGGCAACGTGGCTCAAAATATGGGGACCGGTGTATCCTATAGATCGCACAGAGTTAACCTGTGTTAGGTTGCTGTGTTTCTCTTTCTAGTTCCGTTGCTACATTGGAATTGAACAAAAACCCCACCACCCACACAACAGAATAGGAAACTAACAGAAGGGAATAAAGAAGCTGCAACAAGACTATTAAAAACACCAACACTGAATTTGTGTCCAGGTGTAGCCTTCTGCAAAAATGTAGGTTGGTTTATTGGCTAATCAAGGTCACCACCCCGCACTAAAGGCAATTATTTCATGTTTGCTCACGACCACCACTTCGTTGTGTGGTGCGTGACTATTTTTCTGTTGATTAAACTACTGGGGGAAAAAAAAAATGATATGAAAACCAGTGCTGGATAATTGCGTATTGCATGCACATGAAAAATCTGTGCTGGCATGACTGTGCGTAGTGTTTTGCAGGTGAGGTCATTACAACAGCCGAGCACATCTTTTGTTTTGGACTCTTGGAAATCCGTCAGGCTTGGAATAGGGAAAGGGGAGAGAGGGAGACCTTCACTTCTTCTGAATATTGTTCTTTCTCACTTCATATTTTTGATGCTGCTGCTGATCGGTGTTAAGTCAAATCCCATAAGCTCAGTATTACAGCCCCAGACACCAGCGTGGGGAATTGTCTGTGACGGAAGCCCAATGATGCTCATAGACCTTGCTGACAGTTTTCCATTTTCAAAATTTTGATGAAATTAAAACCTACCAGACAGCGAACAATAACCAGCCCTGGAAAAATATTAGACACGAGTTTTGCAAAGTGCATGTTTTGTCCCCATTTTATCCTGTGAGAGATCATTATGACTAACAATGGTCATTTTATGTAATTGGCCGTATAATGTGATGACCTCAATTATACAGAATTGTAGTTATAAGCACATGTTCAGGGATACAAAGAATCTCAGAGCATGAGACAGTCAATGAGGAAAAAGACGTTCAACCAATTTCTGCTGTTGCAGATTGGGACGATGTTACCGTAAAAGACCCTCATTGCCCGGGTCTGCCGGGACGGGTCACCTGCAGAGGCAGAATGATGACCGAAGGCGTTATATCCATCTTCCTGGGCCTGTTTAGATGGGTAATTTACAGCACAGTGGTGATAAAAACAGCCTTTGTTGCACAACTCTGCAAAAAAAAAAAATTCTCAGAGAACAGCCAGATCTTTATACCTGTATTTTATCTCCTCCTGAGCTAGAGACCAGGACTTTGCTGCAGGTCCTCTTCTTAGTCATTAGAAATAGAACAAATCTCAAGGAAAACGTCCTTAAAATTTGGGTTTGGGTCATGCAAAAGGGGAAACAGGTAAAAAGTCTGGATCCAAGTTTGAACTTCCTCTGGGGAGCATATTGTTTGGGTTCTGGGGCTTGGGTTTGGTCCATCTTAATAAACAGAGCTGACAAGCACAACCTGGTTAATTCATCATGCATCTGAAAATGGAATAAGGAAAAGAACAGATTTCTATTTCTTCAGAGGATGCAAGTCTGAGATTAAGAAGAATAAAATATCTAGAAGCTTACTTTAAAAATAACAGAAGGTTCATCATCTTTCTTTAATCCATACCCAAAAGTGACCTAGACTGGGAGAGAATACAAAGCTTTCAAGACAGTTTCAGAGTTTCTATGAGCTCATGACCCTTTGTGTAATCCGCATTATATGTGAAATTGTTTTGCAGTGAACTAGGAAATGATCAGTATCCAGCATGTCACTAGGGACTCTTTCAAACTGTATAATTAGAATAATTTCACTTGTATTGGGCAGGGCAGGGATTCAAAAAGCAATTCAGAGGCAAAAGGGCAAGCAGCCAGACCATGCTATGTGGAGCTGAGTTATGTACTTCGTATTTTATTGCTCTTCCACGTAGAATCTGGCAGTCATCTATTTAGCAAATGCTGCTATTTGTTGTCTGCAAACTCCTCTGAAATAGTACCAGTCTGCTCGAGTTCAATACAATTGAGCAGGAATGGCCAGGAATAGTTTGCAGGAAATATAATGCAGAAAGTTCGGGTTTGGAAACTGAATGACAGAGGCTCTCAAAAACTAAGACAGCTGGTGCAAAGGGGCCCTTTCTAAGCTAAAATGACAGTAGAGAAAGTGTGTAAACAACATTTCCATGGGTGTAAAAGCGGGAGCAGAGTGATGCTCCATGTCCAGGAGCCCGTTCCTGCTTCCATCACCGATTTTCTTGCAACAGTTGGAGTTACTTTAACATCACGAAACACATTTTGCAAGGAGTTTATCTGTCCCAGTGCAATCATATTACCTTCAGTCATTAATTTTTGTAAAGAGAGGAATATTTGCCATGTGTTTTCCCAAAGTTTGATGAATAGTTTTCCTTCAGCATCTTCTCTAAGCTCTCTTCCTTCATACGCTCCTTTCCTCGGTGCCTTCTGTCCCTCCGCAAAGTGTTTGTTCAGCCACATCAAGCCACACGTCTCTGCCGCTCTGGGAATATTTGTCTTTTACTCATTACAAGGAAGATCTGCAGCCTTAGAGGAGAGATAAAAACACATCTTAACCCCTCAGGAATCACTCTGAGTGCCTTGGTGACACAGTTCACTTTAGAATTACAGTTCCTCATACATCAGACGTCTGCTGCTACAAAAAGAGTCTCCTATAAACAAAATCCTGGTTTATACCTTAATTCATATTGATACAAATACCCAAGATAACCATCCAACCACAATACAATATGATGGGAGATGGCATCGCTTCTTTTGAAAACTAGAAACAGTTTAAGATGTAGAGAACATCAGGCCACCAACCTCTTTGTATGCTACAAAGGGAAGAACCGTAAAGCAGAGTTTGCAAGGGAGTTTTCCAAAATAGATGCTCTTGGTGAAGTGCTTTGAAGAGGGTCGGCATTACATAAATGCCATATGACAGTCGAGTCAGAAGATTCCTGCAAAGAACAAATTAAAACCAATTAACCTGGCAAGAAGTTAGTCCTTCCATTATGATAGCAGCTCTGCTCTGATAAAAGCAAGAATTCAAACAAGTCGATGATTTCATCTCCTTGGCATGGAGATTACAGAACAGCTGCACAGCTGAGATGTCACAATAAAGGCAAATGCTTACAGAAGGTTGTTCTTCATGTTTTTTGGCTTTTAAACATTAAACTGCCTGTGCTATCCATACCTGCCAGGAATGTCAACAGTGGCTCGAGTGCACATCTATTCCCTTTAATCTGGGACAATACCAAATTACAAGTGATAAATCCTCTCAATTTCGGAGCCCAAAGCAGCAGAAGAACTGGTATTTGGACAGAGAAAACTTTTATGTTGGCTTGGGCAGTATATATGCAAAGGAGAGCAAACTTGCTGTGCCAGGAGAGCAGAATCAGTGCATTCACCTTCCCCTGCTGCAATAGCTTAAAAGACGGACTGCAGAAAAAGAATAAATGGAAGTAGTGACTTGCAGGGCTGTGGTTTGTAGCACCGTTCGATTTAAAGCGCTTTCGCTGTAGGAACTTGACAAATGGTCACGTTTTCTAGAAGAGAAAAGCTTTTGAAACATTCAGAGGGTCTGTGCATCCCACACTTACCCAGGGAGCTCAAGCACGAACTCCTCTTGCTCTGCGAGTTGCTGGTGCTGCTGGAGCTGCTGCGGCGTAGCGCGGGAATTCCCTCCGACACGCAGGGAAACGCACTGAAAGCAAAGGATTTACAAAAGGCAGAGAAAACACAGGGTTTGGGGCAACTTCTGGTTCTCGGAGATAAGATGGAATTTTTTCTTTGGATGGATTATCTTGTAAAAAATGCACAAGTTTTTCTCCCACCTTTTCTGAACTAACTTATTGGCTACTCTTTACTCCAGAATTTAGACTACGACTCACCCCTTACATCCTTTTATCGAGGCATCATCTTTGGGGTTTGTAAGTGCCTTTTTTGATAACATTATTTCCACTGCCCTTGGTGTTCTATCGCTATATGTGATGCGTTGTAGCCCAGCGTGCCCTGGGGCTTGCAGGACAGCTGCCCTCGCGATATCAAGGTGAACAGATTTGCCCAGAACTACAATATGGCTCTTGATTTTCTTCCAACTTTAAGAGTGCGATGAAAGGAAAGAGAATAAGAAAATACTTAGATGACCTGAAAAGTCTCCTTGCCAATTTGTAATATGAACCTGAAGCCTGTAAAACGATGACAAGTACGTGAAACTGGAAGATGCTGGCTGACGTTTCAGAGTACAGACAGCCACAGCTTCATCCAGATTGCAAAATAGTAATGATTTCAAATGGAAAAATCTAATGGGCCAAACACTGGCTTTTCTATTTTAGGGACACCTAAAATATGCTTTTTGTTGTTTTCTAAGAGAAAACAACACTTCTGGAAGTGAAACAACTCAAGTTTAAACACGGGAAGAACTAGAGAAAACAAACAAACACACACACACAAACCCAACAATGACAACAAAACCAAACCTCAACAATATTCACACACACTGTCCATTTCAGGATAAAAAATATAGATCAAGATTGAAATTGTCTTATTTTAATTAAGAATGTGTTTCTAAATGCTTAAAAACGTAATACTTTAATAACTTGTTTGCACTTCAAACTGTTGACCAGTATGCAGTACCTTACACTTTATGCTTTTTGCTTGGTATTTCTCTTTCACTTTCTGGTTCTTGAGGCAATTCCAGAACAGTAGGGTTGGGTTTAACGCCACCAAATGCAATAATAACACTCAAAGTAGCTCTTGACCGCAACATTTCTGGACTTCCTTGAGAAAATGATTAACTTCCATATTGATTTCTGAACAAACAAGGATGGATCATCATCCTCCCGTTTGCTGTTTCGTCTTCCTTCAATATATCTGCACAGACACTTGAATTTCTCCGGACTTTTTGGTGGTTTTTACTTTGTTAAGGCCCAGCAGGCAGTGTGCCAGCCCCACGGTCAGGTGCAGTAACCCAATGAGTGTCTAATTTTCAATTGCACGCTCACAAATTAAACCGCAGCTGCTGTCCACAGTGAACCTGATCGGCTCACTCAGACATCATTAGGGAAAATCAATTAATTTTTCCATTCTCCCAAACGGTGCTGCAGCTGAATAGGAGGAGAAGAAAGAGAAAAGGGGGGAAAAAAGGATTTCTGTGTCTATTGTGTTGGAAAGATAAAACCAATAGTATTGAGTAGCCAGGTTAATGCAGGTCGGTTACAGCTCAAAAGAAAGGAGATACAAGTAGTTTGTATTACATTTTATAGATGAAAATGAGAGCTGGTCAAGCATGAAACAAACCTGCTTGGTGCTCAAGCACGACCTCCTTACTTTTTTCACCAGATACTTTTTCCAGGTACTTCTGTTTTATAATCCTGGCTTGAGAATAGTTAAAGGTGAATGGGAAACATTATATTAAAAACTAGAGAAAAGGCTGCCCTGAAAAACTGGCTTCAAACTCCTAACAGTTCAAAGATTTGTTATAATTTGGTAAAAATGAACTGTAAAATAAGCCTCTGGAAAACGCAATGAATTACAGTAGGATTTCTTTCCTTTTTTTTAAATCATGAGCCAGACATGCAAAACCCCAAAGATGATGCTTAATTGAAACTCATTGCACAGGGCAAAAGACAGAGCTCTGAAGAAAAGTCCATTAGGGTGGCTTTTATGAAATGAAATAGAGCTGAGTGCATTCCAGGTTTTAATGGAAATTAAAAAAACCATCATTTTTAAGGATGGGCATTTCAATCTGAGTATATAAAACAATTTTTAGAAACGCTCTGGTTGATGTTCACTACAAAAAACTTATTTGGTTAAGAAGATTAAACGTGCAACTCAAAACACTCTTTTGGCAAATTCTGGCTTGAAGATGGGCACGTTCTCATCACGGTCTGAAATGAACCATCGAGAACGGAGGTAGCCAGAGAGAATTCATCCTGTTCAGACACCAACATTGAAACTTTCATGAACTAAGTATTTGTTACAATTATATTTTCTTGTGGAAATATATTTCTTATGGAAATGCTAGCTAAAAGCAAAATAAATGCAAATCATTTTAGAAGAAAATAATCTTAATACCTATAATTCTTCCAAAAATGTTGTACTAGAACTTGAATTAATTAGATGCTATTACATGCTAAATATTTCCTACAGATGATATAAGCAAATGTCTCCTAGCCACAGCACAGTTATTCATTAAACGCTTCAAGTGTCAATCCATGCACTTCCAGAATTTTTCGGAGAACTGGTAAAATACCATTCATAGACAACTAAACTGAAACCTTTGGGTGGTGGGATAAGAAAACCAGTTTTCTGAGTGCAGAGCAGAGGATGCAACAGGATTGTGTGATCTCAGGGGCTTCGAGCAGCTCGCTGCACCACAGTGGGGCTGCTCCTATTGGACCAAAGTGGGAGGAAGTAAATCACGGTAACTGAGCAGCATCCAGCAACATCACATCCTGTAAGCAGGCGTCCTATTCATGAGAATTCCAGCCACAGAAACATGAGAAATCTGAAAGTAGACTTCTTTTTGTCGTTATTGTTGATTTTTTTTTCTATTAAATTAAAATTAAGAAAATTCAGGGAACAGGAGGATGAGCTGCAGAGGCAAACACTGCAAAACCTCTACTCAAAAGCCACCAACTTTACACCATATATATATATATATATATATAATTTTTTTAAAACCATAGCTAAAACTTATAATAAGATTTCAAATGACAACATTTACAACGAGAAGAAGGATCAGAATGAGAGGTGGAAAATTCATCCTGCTGCTCCGATCTCTGTCCCATCCAAACACACACCTACCCCTGTGGTTTGTGCAGAGACACCAGCACCATAACACACCCATACAGCATCACATCACTAAGTAATTAACTAAGTAACCAATTAATTAATTATAAAGGAAAGTTACTCTTGTGACACAAATCAGTTAAAGAGCTCTGGTTTCATAAATGAAGTATTTACTAAAAGAACTAAAGCAACAGGGCCACTATTGTTCACAGGAGAGACTCTGTTATTCTTAATTAACTTTTCAGAGTGTAGGGAGCACAATGACCAAAGACTAAATCATCAGCTGGTGTGAATGAGCTCAGCCCTGGGAAGGTGAGGATTGGGGTCCTCAGTCTAGATGATGATGATTTTTATCCTATTAGTGGAATAATCCCACCCTCCGAGCACAAAGAGATATCTTTCAGTATTGCTTACATATAAAGGTATTTATTAAGAGTTTGTTAACTGCTCGCTGGTCTGGCTTTAAGTGACTATGGGTGCAAAAAACCTCAGGCAAAAATCAGCCGTTCAACACCCAAACTCCTAAGCAGGAGATGGACTGCCCGGAAAATAGAGAGAAATGAAACGTGCCATGGAGGGAGCGAAACAGGGACAGAAAACTCCCTCCTCCTGCATCTGTAATGGTGTGTTTGATGGCGTGTTTGACTGAACACTTCCAATGGGAAAATCAATCTGTACAGACCCGATCAGTGACAAACCTGTTCTTCTGACAGTAGTAAAAATATCTATTAAGATCACTTTACATGGAGATGAGCAAAAGCAGAGAAAAGCAGATATCAGTTATTTAATGGGTTTAGTCTTTTGTCCTCTGCTGAGTCAGACAAAAAGCTCAGAGACCTGTCACTGTGCAGCTTTTCTTATCTATGAAGGCTGATCTATTATACTGGGGTAGCATGTTTTTAATCCACTCTGCTCGCTATGACCTCATGGCTGTGAGATTGCGTTGTCACTTATAAACACGTAATTGTGTGGGCTTTGTGTGGACACTGGGGGATTAAACATGATGGATTCAAATGTGAGATAGCTAAATACAAGCTATTGGCCCCATATTTTCCTTTGTTTCTAGGGAAAGGACACTTAATTCAATATGTATGTGGCGCCAAGCAGCTCCCATTTTATCTCATACTGAGCCTAATCCTTCTAGAGGTGATGGATTTCTTCACAGTTTGTTGGTTATAACAAGAATATAAGGTTTGCAGCAGTGTAATGCTTTGCAATTCGGATCTACTTTCCTCAACTGATCAGTTATGATGAACAAGCTAAACTTTGCTTTGTTAGTCTTTCTCCTAAAAGATAAGTTTTTGAAATTCCCTACTTTTTTAACTTTCGGTGAGGGATGATACAGCTGAAATGATGCTATGGTGACATAACAAAGAACAGTAAAGGTCAGACCAGATTAATTTGCTACAGGATCAGCTGGAGAATATTAAACCTCTTAACTGTAATCCTTTGATAACCAGTCCTATAATGTAATCATCAGTGTACATCCAATAACACACATGTTAATTACTTTAGCCTCACATTTTTCATTTTTAATCAAAAGACAAATTTTAAAGGATGCCAACACCACCCCCCCAACAACTAAAATAACTCATTTCAACTAAAAAGAGACTATTTTTATGAGGTGGCTGGGGAAAAGTCAGCCTGGAAAATATCCTTATGAAGGAAGCATCTGTCACAAGTCAAAACGTTATCGCTGGTCCCTGGGGAGAGCCAGCCTAGGTACAAACAGCCAAATACTCGGTGCTGAGTTTTGACAGGCAACGGGTGGATTTTGCGTTTGGGAGAGCGTGTTATTAAGCTGGGTCTGAGCAGCTCACCCCCCACAACCTTGGGTAGCATAAGAAATGCTTAAAAATCCAAGTTTGGAGGAGAATGAGGAGTTGTTCTGCATGCACAGAGAATTGAATATTCATGGAGAGATGGCAGCTATTTTGCATTAGATCCATAGGAATATTTTTTCATGAAACCAAGAACCATGTCCCAAATGGTCCTGCCCTGCTCCAGCCCACCCATCGCATCCCCCTCGGAGGGAAGAGCTGGAGCTTTGTGCCAACTGGGCAGGAGTTCATCCGCCACGGAGACCAACGCACAGAAAACATCAGCCTGCGACCCACACATTTCTGCAACCGTTCCGGAAACAATTCACCACCCTTTAAAAGCAAAAGCGCTTGTGGGTGTGCTGCACAGCTTGTGTACACATATGTCTTTCAGAAAGATGGAAAAAAAAAAACCCTCAAACTCTTGAAAATTAGGAAAAAATACATCCACAAATTGGTCGCGACTTCTCTTGGAGCCAAAACGTAGTTGCGCTGAAACACCGACTTTACTGAAGGTGGTGAAGTGCTGAATTGTTTTGAAGTCTGTGCACTCTTTTGATGACTAAATTGGAATTTGGAGGTGTAACTTTAAGCATTCACAGTGTAACAGTTGATAAAGTCTTAGTAAACAAACGGGTAAAGCCCTCCCTGCTCATTCCAGAAGAGCAGAGATCAGGCTGGACTGAATCTGGATGGTGTGGTCCAACTTTTAAGAGAAAGGGCAAACACTGTTCTCCTTAGAGTAGCCTGTAAAGCCTCAAAGTCCTTGGGAAAAACACAATCCCATGGGTACTCTGAGAAAGAATATTTATACATGACTTCAGTTCCAAATGTGCTGTAAAAGTCTGGATGTACCCAATTATAACAATGCCCTTTTTGATCTTAACAATGTCATCATTTTACAGTATAATTTCAGATTTCAATAACTCTTTCTTTGCTTTCAACATCCTTTATGGTGAAATTTGCTAATTGAAAATGGAGGTGCATGAATGAGTTCAACAACAGTTTCTGGGCTGAGGTATAAGGTCCCTCCAGAACAAAATAACCACTTAAATTTCTTATGATTCACATTTGAAGACAATCCAGCTGTGCCGTGCAGCTGGCTGGGTCTTTTGGGGAAGAGGTCGCGTCTTGGGAAACCTGGGTTCAAGCTCATTGCACCAACATCCCTCCGAGGGCTCAGTTGCGTCGCCTGAAGTACATTTATATGTATATAGCATGGGAAATAATGTGCTGAATCCCTGCTTATGCCGAAAGAACTGAGTCAGGGGTGCAAATGAGTTTGGGAAGCCTCCCCAAACTGGCTTGCAGCTTTTGGTGTATTCTGATATTCAGGCCCTTCCTCCTTCCATAAATACTATGTCCCAAAAAAAAATGCTTCCATCCAAACTAAGATAATCTAGAGAAACCCATGAAGAAGCAGAGGGTGCACTTTTCTCTGATAACTGATCCCAATGTGTTATTGTCCTCAGGAAAATAATAAAAAAAGGAAAGCTGACCTCGGGGGCAATTCTTGCTCTGGCTTGTGCTGTAATGCAATAGGATTTATAAATCTTTAATTGCAGTTGGTTTGCTATAAATGCTTAATGAAAACATGATGTCCAAATGGCTGTTGGAGGGTATTAGTGACTCGGCAGAGTTACAAAGCCGCCGTGCTGTAAGTAACCTCGCAAGGGGCAGAAGCTACAAAGGATTCGCATTTATTTCTCTTGCATCTGTTCTAAAAATGTGCCAGCGATAACGGGGTATGTGTGTGTGCGTAGCTACAGGCGTGTGCACGGAATTACACAGCAATAGTTCGATCAGCTCGCCTGGGAAATTTGAGCTTGCGTGGGAAGGCAGTTACATCATTTGAAATTGCTTTTAATTAAACCTTTAAAGGTCTGTTTAATCAAAAAACTGCTCAGCACTCACAACTCGTTCCTCTGCAGGGGACTCGCTCTTGGTGACTTCACTGGCGGCATCTCCAGAGAGCAGAGCTGAAGGATGAAGGGGAGAGGGGGGACCCTCGTGAGCACCCCAGCTCTGCAGCCCCCGTCTGCCGGGCACACACGGCCCTGGAATCTCACCCTTCACAGCAAAGGCTTTTCTGATTCACTTCTTCCCTTGCTTATCCTGCTCCCCTAAAAGCGGAGGGTGGAGAGAGAAGGGAGAGGACAGGACCCCACCGAATATAATGTGTCCTTTTGGCCACAGTTGACCCTGGATGCAGATCAATTAAAAAGAGTCTTCACATAATGATCTTTTTTTTTTTTCCTATGGAAGAAAGGAAGGGAAAGCAGCACCAGACAAGCTCCTGGCTGTTCTGACTCATGTGGCTTCCTGAAGCTTTTACTCTGCACCATTTACCCGGCATAAATCAATTGCCAGAATATTAGTGCTTTGCTTCCTTGTTTACTCTGAAAGATTATGTCCCATTAGCAGATTTGTCTTGTAATTGAACTGAAGTGTAAAATGCCCATGTCCTGGACAACCTGAACGGACAGGATTAACTGCTGCAGACATTGCTGTCCTCTTTTAAAACATTTTGACTGAGCATAATTAATCCAACCCAACCGTTCGGGTGATGGATGCTTCCAGCCACAGTGGTTTGCCAAGTGAGGCAAGGCTGGATGTATATATCACAGCAAGATAAAGAGGCAATGACAGACCACGGCTCCTGTCTTTACATTGTTTTTTTCTCCCCATACAGCTACATCTCAGTGGCAAAGCACAAACCTCACTTAGTCCTTGTGTCAGTTCATTTTGGGAGCATCCTGAAAGTGCAAGTTTAATTTTGATCATCTGCTCAAGCGTGAGTTTGGAGTCAGGGTTTAATCACCTTCAGCAGCGGTTGCCACTGACCTGAACACAAGCTCTATCGAATCAGAGATTTTTTGCCAAGCTCTGACACTTTATATGCACAGTCCCACCATGAGAAGGACAGAGAGTGAACCGAAAGGAGGAATTGCTGTTGTTGGGCTTGTCTGACGCTTGCAGGACAATTCTGTGTCCCCGTCCTCCTCCTGTCCAGCCCGCTTTTTGCCGTTGCTGTTCACTTACTATTTTTATAATGTCACCCGCCACATCTGCTGTGAGGGCTCAGGGCCAAGGCAGTGACTGAGGGCTGAAGAGGAGCCTTTATTATTTGTGGGATAACGAGAAAAGAGATGCTATCCTAGCAGGTACCCAGGGTGAGAACACGAGCAATGTCCTGGCTTTGCAGTTGGCCTGAGTTATTCTGATGTGTTCACTTTTTCCTGCTGTTGCCTTTAACCCTTTTCTATAAACCAAGATGGAAGCTTTAAGAAACAAGGACAAACAGCTGCTTTGCAGTTCTTCAGGGCACAGACTTCAAGTTCAGTCCAGAGAGGCAGCATTGTTCTAATTTACCAGAAATATTCAAGTTTCTTATCCCTGACCAAAACTAAGTTAGAAATCTTGTAAAAAACAGTATTATTGTGGTTAGTTCCTCTTACTGATCCTGGAATTGCAGAAGCATGAAACAATGAATAAAAGGAGGAAAAAAATAATCAGGAGATACGCGATGCCACGTGCCTTTATTTTCAATTAGCATGAAGAGAACATCATTTACTGTCTCTTTCACGTGTGAAAACAACACCTACATCTTGACTCAACTTCGGAGGCTTCTGCAAACTCTCGCACATCACACACACCTTGCACTGGAAATCAAGAGGCAAAATGAAATTCTGCTTAAGGAGATGAAAGAGTTTGCTGGGGTTGGGTTTCTGAGCGCGGCACCGCAGCCCCTGCTCGCGCTGGAAGGTCAGCAAGTGTATCGCTTAGGAGTCATATTCTGATTTATTATATAACTCCTATCTCCGGAATTAAAGCTTAATCCCAAACCGCGGCTTGGAGCGCAAATGAGAAAGGGCTTGCTTACATTATCAGTAACACGGCCACCCTGTTTTCTAAGGGTACAGTAGCATAAGCAATAAGGATGTTTTTTAATCTGAGCCACCATGTGAGGGAAATGAAGCTGCTGGTTGTTCTTTGCTGCGAGCCCACAGCAGCCGGCCAGAAAGTAAAGGTTTTTGCCAGGACTTTGATGAAACACTCATAGTTTTGTATGGCATCGGGTGCCAAACATGCTGCTGATAGAAGCAATAAATCCACATCCAAAACCTAAAAATAATATTGGGATTGTTTTAAATTAAGGTTATGGAATATGGATTTAATTAGACCCTGCATGGATTCTGAATAGCAATTATTACATATTTGTTCAGGTTTAAGTATTTTTATAGGATTTTTTGATTTTATTTTTTTTTTTTTAAATCCCGTTAGAATATTTTTCCTATGGGATGGGGATCATCTTTGTGAGAGGAAGAATGGCCTTGTGGTTCAGGCTGGCCTGAGACTTAGGAGATCTGGGCTGGATTGCTGGCTCTGCCACAGACACCCTGTGTGAGCTCGGGCAAGTCATTTAACAGCCAGCTTTTTTTCCTTAAAAGAAAAGTCCAAGACCCATATAAGCATCTCAAAGATGCGGCTGCTGAGAACTGCTGAGTGCTTAGCATTAAGAAGAAGAAGAAAAAGAGTAAAAGAAGAAGAAAGCTGGCTGCCTATCTAAGAGTTGTCCTCCTTTGGTCCCATCAGCGCATGCTGAGAATTTCTGAAAATCTGTCCCTCCGCGTCTCTATTCTTCGTCTGCGGAGCAGAAATCGTAACCCTCTAGCACACAGGGATTCTGGAAGTGCCAGCAAAGCTGCAAATGGGGCGTAAGTCTGGGACGAAGTTAAAATGATTTGACGTTGGTTTTTGTGCCAGCAGCGGGTGAAAACATGAGAAATGTCGCTGCTCCTCGCCAAACTGGTTCGCCTGCAAAAAACCCTGACGAGGAGGTGACGGAGGGACAGCCTGACGTGGACACATCGCCTGGGTTTGACCTCAGCGGACTATGAGTTTTGGGAGCCACGTGCATTAGGTCATTGCTCCCTCCATTGCGACATCAGCAGTTCAGTATATATTTGCAGTTTGGCACCAGTTGGTTGCAGTGTGATAGAGTGCACTCAGAGAAGCTGATGGAACTCAGACATATAAGTATTTGTTTAGTTATTTAGGACAAGAGAAAACAGAAAACATCCCTATATGAAATGTTTTAGAACAGGCTACTGAAAATTACTGATTAAAAATCTTTGTACTGGGACAACCACTTGCCATGTCCTCGAAAGCAGCGAATGAACTTGCACAAGGAGATTTGACCTTGTCTTTATCTTTTCATTGATTTAAAAAAAAAGGTGTTTTGACAATACTTTCTGCATCTGTAGAAACACAAGGAGGATAAAAGAAATGTGTCATGTAATACATGTTGTATAGTTAACACAGAGGTGAGGGAGGTCTAGCAACGGGACTGTGCACTACAAATTATACAAATGCAGTGAGAATTCTAGGGAAGTGTTGGCAACAGATGTTCTGGTGATATGTAACTAACAACAAAATTGTTATTAAATTCAGTCAGGATAGCAGGGATTAAAATGACAGGGATCAATAACATAAAAATGAGGTGGGCTGTACATTCAGGATGCACAGACCGGTGCCAAGGAAAATGCGCTTTTTGAGGACGCAGACAGCACGTAGCAAGGGTGTCTCTAGAGTCAGGGAAAATCGTTTTAAATATAGCAAGATCATAGCTTTGTAAAGTCAAAGATCAAGGGCACGGATTCATAAGGTCAAAGCATAACTCTGGATGGAAGGAACCCCTTGCTCGAAGCAGAGCGAACTTCAAAGCTGCGCCATATTGCTCAGGGCCTCATATAATTGAGTTTTGAATATCTTTATGGGTGAGGATTTCACATCCTCTCTGGGCTCCTGTTCGCTGTCATGGTGATATTTTCCCCCTGTATCTAACTAGAATTTCCCTTGCTGCTGCTTGTCCTTTACCGGGCACCTCTGAGGGGAGTCTCTGCCTTCTCTGCACCACCCCCATTAAGAAGTTAAAGGCGGCAATTAAAACTGTCTTCAGCAATTAAAACACAAAGCTCCTCCTGAGCAGCCTTTCAGCCTATTTTTCCTCTGCTATCAAGTCCCCTATTGCAGTCACCCTGCACTGCTCATGTGTGCTCCTGTTCACTAGCTGTGAATAAGCAGCTCTGCATTTATTAACATTTTAAAATAAAACTATATTACCAGTGCCTCTGGCAAGCTCCGGATTGTTAATTGTTGGGGGCTGGAGAACGTGCAGAGAAAAGATGGCAATGACCGTATGGACACTTATGCTGACACCTGCTCTGGGCATCCTCTGGGACAAGGTGCTGGTCTGGGTGAGCCCTTGGTCTGGCCTTACAAGGCAGAGCTTAGGAGGATGAACACAACCTGCCTGCTTTCTTCTAAGTATTTGCATAGCCACTTCAACAACGGAATCAAGCCGAGCAAAAGCAAAGCAACCTCTGAGTGTGGGCTTGTTCTTCTACCAGCCACAGGGGCTGGCACCACACTATTCCCAGCACTAGTATGGTCAGAGAGGGAAAGACTTTCAGTGCCTGTACACAGTGGAAAGTTCTTGGTTTTATTTTTTTCGGTAAGCAGCACGTGCCCCGGAACGCGAAGAACGTCCCTGTGTGGATTTCCACCCTCGCTGCTGGCCAGTCCAGGCGTGTTTCGCACTGGAGCGTGGCCAGAACGGAACAGATTTGCAATATATTTCCTGAGTCACTTGCAGTGGTTGCGTGAGTTCCCTTCCAACAGCTGCACGAGAATCGCAAGAGAAAAGCAGAGAGCTGGTCCTCATGGCTGGTCAGAGCAGAGCCTGGAGCGGTATGCACACAAGGTGGCCATTGGCACATCCTCTAGATGGGTCATGGATCTTCACCACCTCCAAGTGGAAATTCCTCACCATGAGGGACAGGGATACAATCATTTGAATGGATTCCCTGACAGAAAGCACAGTATAAAAAGCTAGAGAGAATCATGTAATGCTCACTACTTCTGTACTTCACATCTGCTCCAAGCTAAGGTTTTAATTCTTCTTAATGAAAGTTAAACTCATATTTGTAAGCGTAATTACACCAATATTAGAGATTTAATTCAGGATGCTGAGAACAATGGGAGATCTGAGGAATATTTTAAAACTTTCCAGCAGCTCTGCTGTCAATTTATCTTGGAAGTGTAAGGCAAGTTTGTTTCATATCCTTGTGGTTTCATAATTTGTAAACTTCATGCTTAATAAAATTAATATTTTTTATGTGCTTTTAGATACACTTTTTGGAGGCCTCAGCTTAAGAAATTTTATGATTTTTCTAACATTTTAGCTGAAGGAATAGAAAGAAAACGGGAATCTCCCAGGGCACTCAGCATCCTGCGGGGCTGAAGCTTCAATTGGGATCTTAAATGGCAGAGGTGGTATTTTATCTACCGCTCAGTGCCAAATACATGGTTGGCACTGAGCTAATCATCTGTCTCCAGGCAATCTTACAAGGGCAGCGTCAGATCAAAGAGATTTCAAAATGAAACAACTGCATGAAAGCAGAAAGGAACACTGCTGAAGGTTTGGCTCTTCAGGCTGCACAATACCGACGACATAGACAGTTCTATTCTCTGACTCGTTGGCCTGTCCGTGCACTCCCCCTCCATCTCTTGTATTGATACTCAGAGAAGCAAATACCTGCCCACCAATATGCCAGTTATCACCAACCATTTCACACATATCAGTAAAAGGTACAGGGCTGGAGAGGCTTTTGCTGGGGTGGAAAGGTTGGTAGTAAAAACCTGTGTTTCATACAAACCATGGCCTAGAGCAGAGGCTGGTGCTTTTGTGTAGGTTCACACATGTAAGGCAGAGATGTGTAATGGGTATCGTCTGGGGTGAGCACCAGCTGGAGGTCCAGGGGCATTCCCGGGCTCTTTCAGGAGGACAATCATGCACCATTTATGTCTGTTCTTGTGGTTGTAAGTTAAATCTTTGTCTGGTGGATTCCTGCCAGTGCATTCCTGAAACGGGAGTCTTCCTTTGCTTTTGTGTAAGATGTGCATTCATTCTCTTCCACATCAGCAGTGCATTACACAGACCAGCAGCAAGGGAGATTCAAAAAGGCCCGGGATTAGAGGTACCACGCAGTACAAAGCATACCACACGCGCCAGACAAAATCACAGGTTCAAGCAATAAAGCAGATGGAGACATAACAAGAGGGCATGAGCGATGCGGTAATGTACTTAAGAAGCTAATCTTAGTTATTTGTTTAAGTATGGCCATAAAAAAAGGGTTGAAAGAGGTTTTATATTCAGCAGCTACCTCAGATAAGCCATTTCATAAGCTGATTAATTTCTGTCTTAAAAACTATTAGTCTCTGCTCTCAGTGGAAGGTGGTTCCAGACTCTTCCTGCTCAGGTTACTGGAAACTATCTGATGTCCAGCCTAATTATACATGTTGTCATTTCAGTACCATTTGTTATTCTCTTAACACCTCCTTCAGCTTAAACAGTTGTTTTTCTTACCTCCAGATGTATTTATGCAACTAGGGCCATCATTTCAAGGATAAATAAGTAGAGGTCTTTAATTTCATCTCGTAAGAATAATCCTACCGATAACAGTACATCTTCTCTGCTCCAGACTGAATTTATTCTCCCTGTATATGGTAACAAGGAGTATACCAGCCCTCCTAACCTCACCCTTTAAGTGACATTACCACTTCTGGCTCCTGGAGAGATGTCTCCAAACACATTCTAGACACAATTTGAGTCTTTCACAGATAATTCACGCAAATACAACATAATCACACTGCAACTAACTCAGATCTTTGCATTCAGTTCCTGCTAATGAGTCTCTGCTCACATCACCACATATTAATTTCCATCCGACACAAATGCTCGGTTCCTGTACCATGTACAAAGCAGCTTAAGAAACATAGTAAAAGTGATTGACATTGATACACTGCCCTCTTGAAAAGCATCCAATTATTCTACAAAAACATACAATTTCAGCTACACCCTCCCACTGAAATGCAGACAGCTTTAGTGTGGAAGGTTGAATCTATTAAACAGAACTACCAGCCTCATCTGACAAGGAGGACATCACCTTCTATAATGGAAACACAAAATTCGAGAGGCAGAAGGTAATGAGGTTTGCTCAGTGCACCAGTATTGCTGAGCACAGACTTGTGCAACATGCCATGGGATACTTAATGATGTGCTGTTTCATGAGTAAGGAGAACCTGATTAATGGGACAGCTGAAGGATGCCAGATGCTACAGCACAAAGCTTCCTGAACTCCACATATGGGCGTTGGTCCTAACTCAAAGGGAGTAGTAGTGCCATCTACTGAATTACCACCACCATTCCCTGTAACAGCTGGATTTTAATGCTACTTATCTGGGTGAAGCCCATGGTCTCCCAGATGATGCACTTGCCGAGAGCAGCGGGTGCAGGACTAGATGCCTCATTTTGTTGAGATAGAGAAGTGTCAGTGGTGGAAGAACTTGACTTGCTCTGTGGCACTTTGGTGTTACCTCAGAATGAACATGCCCATCGTTTCCATGTGAAAAGAGGTAGATGAAGCTAAAACAAGACAGCAATGTAACATGTTGTTCCTTCCTTAAAAGAGGACAGATTTCTAAATCCACCCTTCCTGACACCAACTCTGGCTGTAAGCCTGTGTATGTGTGCTCATACAGCAATAGCTCCTGAACTGAACTTTCGCTCCCTCCTCTTTTTCCTTTCTTCGTTGCATTTGTTTTTTTGTCATTCAATGGGGATAATTCTGCTGCCCTAATAGTGGCAGAACAGATAGAATTGAATTGCAAGAAAAAATGTTAAACTTTCCAGCCCGTGTTGAGTGGATTTAGGCAGAGGTCAGTACGGCAAAGTTCCTCATGTCAGAAGCAGACACCGGGATAAACTATATTCCTGTAAGTTGCTCGGGCTTTGACTAAGAGGATGGTTTCTGTGTGAGGAAACAATTAGAAAATAGTATCTTGGTCACATCTGCCAGGCTTTCATACCTCTGCAGTTCAATTGTATATACAACTTTATTCACTTGCATTCTTATCTCCACTGTGATTTATACTTTTTCATGAAAGTGTTGCCTTGTAAAAGTCTTTCAGAATATAGGTGCACAATACGTTTGTTTTAGGATGGCTTGACAAGAGGAAAAGAAGCTTAAAATATTTGCAAAGATATGTTTGGCTATCTGGCCTTTGCATTCCTCCCTCCTGGAATGAAGAGTTTGCAGAAGAATTTGCCAGAATATGGACATAACAGACTGTCTGCTAAAAGGAGGGTATGGAGGTAGGAGATATAGAAGGAGAAAAGCACCACTTGGCAAGATTCCTTGTGTAAGAGGAGAAAATGAGAAGGTACAAATACATATCTAGCAAAACAAAAAAGCTCATGCCATTCACAAATTTCATTTTGAAGAGAGTAGAAGGTCTCATTGAAGTCCAGAGACATAAGACAAGTAAATACATTTAGATAATTTACAGCTTTTTGTTGTCCAAACTTAGAAGCAAAAATTACTTAAATATCTTATTCTTGCTCTATATTTTAGGTGTGAGACTCACATTGCATGGATTTACCATGTATAAAAACCTACCCTCTTCTACCAACATCAGCTATTGTAGGAGGGAATGAGCTCAAGAAAAGGAATGTTATTCCTTGCTGATAGGGTCTCCTGAAAGGAGGAGGCCAGGGACAGCGGTGAAACGCTGGTCAATAGCAGTAAAACATGTTGGACTGTGGGTTTGGATAATGTCCAGGTCAGAACTCGCAAAGGAATATTTAGTTTGGGAGAGGTTATGATAAATTACAGTAAAGTGAGGGGTCATCCTTGCTAGACAAGAGAACAGGGATTTGGCCCACCAAGTACTATGATAATTATTAATTTATCCTGCTCTTTAGTCTGCTATAAAAAAGAAATGAAATTCCTGCTGAAGTCAATGGTTCCTTTCCCCCAGTACAAGTAAGGCAGAATCTGACAGGGGGTTTGAGGACTTGTTGCAAGCCAAGATCCAGAAAGAACCTTTCCCCCACCCCCCCCCCCCAGTCAATAAATTTGTCCATTGTCACAATGCACTTTTCTATCCTATTTCTTCTTTTCCTATAGAGAAGTTACTATTTTATCTCTGATACCAACACTGTATATAGAGCTGGATCTATAATTCATGGGAATGAAAACAGTGGCATTAGAAAAAAAACCTATCATAAATTAAGCTATTAGGCTTTTAAATGAGTAGCAATGGCAGTGTAGGGATGTGAAATGTTTACTGTGGTGCTAAATATAGGGATAATGCTGAAAGGTTTTCATCAACACATGTAAAGAACAAAATACTGAAAGTACTCTGAGCTTGAATTTTTGCTCTCTGTAAATTGTATTAACGGTTTCTTTCCCTCAGTTTTGGATTTGTGTGTATGTGTCTGATTTTGGGGTGGGTTTTCTATGCCCTTTGAAATCAAGACTGTTTCTGTCACTCACTGGAGAGCAGTTACATCCTGAAACTCAGACCTTTCCCCCCAGCAGCACCACTGGAGATGACAAATTCAAACCCAGGGTGGAAGGAAGGGGCTGGGGTTGCTTCACGGATGCTCCTGGAGATCCCTCATTGTACAAACAAGTTGTTTACGAGGAAGTTTCTCAAAAATGTGCCGTGGCTCTAAGGGGTGGGAGAGGCAGAGATGGTGCCAACAGTGCCAATGGACCAAGAGGGGACCGTTCTCTCCTACACATTCCCCATTTGTTGTGATCTAAATTCACTTCTTATATGTTTAAAGGCATTCCAGCATACATACTCCCAGCTTTGTAATCCCATTTGACCAAACGCTGTCACCACTGACCCCACCACAAATGTGGGTGATACCTAATAACTCTATAGGAACCCCTAAGAACTGTGCCAGTCTGATCAGGAAGAAAATATATCGCGCTGCCTTAAGCTGGACTTGCAAAACATCAGGTTTTTACGGCAATAAAAAGAATCAGGAAAAGATATTGTGAGATGAAATATGAAAGAAAAATAAAGCTTTAGCTTGTGTAAATCACTTGGAGCCCTGCCTGAGGTTTGCTATTTGAAGCTAAATAGGATAGTTTTCTGTGGGAGTTGAAAAATACACCAGTTCTCCCGGGATATTGTAAATATAATTCATGTTTGCTCCGGCAACCGCTGACATCACTTCCGCCGCGCCGAGAGGCCGAGCACTCCGTGTGCCGGCCTGGTTAAAAATAGCAGCTTCATAAATCTGCCCATTCCTTTAATCAGGCAACCCTGATGACAGGATTAAGATTGAATGCTTTCATTGCAGATTGGTTAATAAAGTGCTTTCTATTCTTTTTTACGCGGCGTACAATGGGCTGCCCTCAGAAGGATCCTGTCTGCTGAGATGCGCCGTTATTAATTGCTGCAGGTACAACGGGGCTGGAAAAACTTTCTTGTCAAAAGGTCAAAAAGGAAGATTATGTAGACATTTTGTATTCTACAAATGCAAGAGGAGATAATCAACACTTCATAGGCAGATGAGACTGTGCAGCTCCGCTCATTTTTTTTTTAATTAGTTATTTAATAGAGTCAACATTTGATCAAGATTAAAGAACATTTTCATATTGTGTTTTTTCTCCCCTGTCTAGCTTCTACTGAAATATTATTAATTGGGGAAAAAAACTCCAAACAAACCCTAAAAGAACAAGGTCATCCACAAAAACTGTCTTTATGTTTTGTCAATCTCCCCCTTTGGTGCATGTGGGGAGAGACCAGCCAGCTGCAAGTTTCCACCGATCCACGCTGCCAACTACACTCAAACCACCCACAGGGACTCAAGGAAACTTCAATACCCATTTCTGCTCAACTACTGTCAAGGGGATGGCAAGCGCCAGGAGATTTTTCTGATATATAGGAGATGCGAATTTCCTAATAGCTGGGCTGTTAACACTGGCCTATATGAGATGGTGGCTACTGGTGTGGCCAAACGGATTACTGTGCACGTGGTTAAATCCTATTTGTTATATCCAGTTGAACGCTTTCCTGAATCCTACGTATTTATCATTTGTGTGTTGGTAACATTAAAGAAACCTGCTGTGAAAACAGATGGTGCATAAAGGGAGAAAAGCCGTGCTTTGCTCTGACGAGTTCACCACCCGATGAAGGAAAAAGCTGAGGTGCTTGTAGGAAATAACAGGCAAAGTGAGGCCAGGGGAAAAGGAGGAAAAAGATCACTTTTCCTGCTCTTGAGCAAATGCCTGCAGTCCCAACTTCTGGACATCTGGTCTCCCAGGGTGTTTTCTCACATCATGCCAATACCTGACTGGAATAAACAACTTTATCTAGATCCTTGGTTCTTACCATCAGAGGCCAATAAGAAAACTTATTCCTATCAGCGTGAGATTCAAGCAGAGGGAAGAAAGATTTATGCGGGTTTGCAAGCAGCCTCCGCCCTGCCCAAACGTTCAGCTCTGCGGAGAAACGTGGAGCTAATCATGCCGGTTTTTCTTTTCCAGGAGGCTGTAGATCACAGCACCAACGCTGCTCCCGCCGCCCACCAGGCAGGCAGCGTTCAGCTGCAGTTTGTTTTGCCACGGGAATGACAGCGTGCTTCCCCTCTGCAATTTACTGTAATGCCGATAGTTTGTATTTCTACAGCTCCTTTCCTTCCCCGGGCTCTGACTGCTCGGGAAACCTGAATGTATTTAGTACTAAGCCCAGAAGGTGCTTCAGATGTGAGAATAATTTATATTTTGATGGGCCAACAAGGGCACATTGCTATTTTGATGGCATTTTGAGATGTTTCAAGCCCCATTTGTTGCCACCTGTTCAGAATTAGTCCCCATGCAGCTGTTTGGACTCAGCTGGATCTGAATGAAGCCTGTGAGGTCCACACTCACAGCTTGAGACTCGCTCTCCTCCTTCGCTGGGATCACTTGTTGGATCTGTTTTGGGGATCCTAACTGGCACAACTGAAAGAGCCACCGGTGCCAGAATGAGCTGGAAAAGGAAATGGGAGAAGATCGACTAGGATAGGAAGTTCGGGTTTAAAATGTTCCCCTGAAGACACAGAAGTAGCTCTGTAGGTGAAGCCACCACAGCACCTGTAGGATTAGAGCCCAGCTATTCTTGTTTCTATTCTTGTCTTCTAACCTTTGAATCACCTTCACTCGAGCTGCCTGCAAACTTAACATTTTATTTGCAAGCCCTTTATACCCTCAGCTGTTTAAATAGATGTACTGTCTTGGATGGGGAAACGTATTTGGAAAATGGTCTATTTTCAGCAGTTACAAGAGCATTCGAGTTGTCAAAAGTCTCTTCTCACATATTCAGCTTTATAAAAATTCTTTCCTGTAGGTGTGCAGCTTCTTTGCAAGAGTTTGGGAGCTGGGCTCTATTTTTTCCTTACAGTAGGCTCATAGTTCAGTTTAGAGCAGCTCCCACAACCGCTTAAAAGAAAAATTAATGCTTAATAGCATTGCTTTAATATTATTACCATCATGCACCCAATTCAAGCTTGAATATAAGAAATTAATTTTTATATTTGAGAGAGCTTTACTACGCTTTTTTGATCACTGAAACAGGATGAGAAGAATTTGTACTTTTTCCATGTTTGTGCTGGTTTTGCACTGAGGAGCTGCTGGGCCAGGCAGTACAAGAACTGGAGTTTTAAATGTCTGCCCATCGCAAGCTTTCTCTTTTAATCCCTTCCAAGACAGAAGATGCGAGATGCCCCAGCTAAAAACCCATCTCATTAACCTTTCGCACTTGTGAATGCCTTGTCTTCATAAAACCCAATGACATCCATTTGTGGGGCTGATTGCAACGGGGTAACACATCACAAAATAATCGTACAGCTCCTTACTTTAAACATCCCCATTACTTTGGCCAAATGAAGCGCTCTGAACAAGAAGTACCTACCCCTACCCACCTCTGCCTTATCTCTTGAGCATGTCTGAGCAGGAGATTAATTTCTACAATACCTCTAATTTAACACGATAACAGAAAGAAAATAGCTACTCTCCAGGGATGGGGTATTTAAGTGTTTTGACATGCCTCTGTCTCTTTAGGCTCTCGCACTATATCCATTTCTGTGATATCTGAACACCTTTTGACCTTCTAAAAGATGAAAAATCATTCTTTCCTCTTCGCTTTTGAAATGTTAATTAAACACCCTCTCAGCGCACGTCAAAAAATCACCTGCTAAGCAAGGGCCAGTAGATACTAGTTGGCAGCATTCCTTAAAAATGTTTTCCCAAAAAGCTGGTTTGGTTTCCACTTTCAGTGACCGCCTCAATGTGTTTTGAGGAAGAAAGATCTTCTCAAGCTCTTTGCAAAAAACGCAGCTGCCTATAGACAGGAGAGATTTAGGATTCCATAATGTCAGCTGTGCTACCTTCTCACCCTTAGCACTTCAACACTATTTAGCAGAGGCGTTTACAATAATTAAATCACAGTCCCACGACCTCAAAGGATCAGAGAAGCTCTTCCACAGTGAGTGCAGGCACAGGTCACGCCAGGACTCAAACAATGGCTGCTTGGGCAGGCTGGTCTTCCAAAGGGTTACGTATGACTTCCCCGCCTCAGTCCAAGGGGCTGTCAGAGCCCTGGATTTCTGCTTCCCCTCTTTGTTTCCAAGCTCCTTTCTTGGCGCTGCCCACACTCACCCCTCTCTCCTCCGCTGACCTCTGTGCTTCACCACAACGAGATGTGAAGTGTCCAGATCTCGGGGAGCTCCACAAAGCACAAAACCACCTCGGGGACCTGATCTGACTGTTCAAAGGGGCACCCAGACAACATTTTTTTTCTCAGATTTCTTTAGGCAAAGTGCTAAAGTTCACCCTCCTTTGCCCCCAGATGATGACTCTTAAGAATAATTGTAGGTTCAAAGGCTGCCAATAGAACTATTCCTCTCTCACCTGTCACCCTTTCCCCCTCCAACTAATTTTGACTGAGTTCAGTCATTTTTCTCATAACTTCAACCCCTGCATCTTTGCTGTCATAGTTTCAGCTATTTGGCAGCTGCCTGGAGGCAGCAAACACCCTGATTCTGCCTCACCTGTGGTTATTATAACTGTAGTTGTTATAACCTGTAGTTACTATAACTGCTCCTTGGTTTTGTTTGGAGCTACGAGGAGGTTGCACCTGATGGCAGCAAAACCTCCCTGCACTCCTGTAGCCAGGAGCACCAATGCACAGAGCACACCCATGGGGAGCCAGACGTTCATAAAGCACAATGTGCTGGACAGTTCGTTCGTATTAGAACGGGAAAAACAGTGGCATTCTAATTATATTTTTCTTCAAAATGCCTTCATTAACAAAATATTTTTCATTAGTAACACTGGCTACATCTAACGAAAATATCCTAAATGGAATGTCACAGTTATCACCACTTGTAAACTGGTCCTAAAGTCCCCCAAGGAGCTTATTTGTTTTTTATCTATCCTATTACAGTCTTCACTGAGGTGCTTCCTATGAATCATACACTAAATACTTACTGTGCAGCAGTTTACACATAAAAGTTATGTGGCAAGGAAGAACCAGTTGCCTACCACCCACTTCAGCTATTTATAACTAATGAAAACACAAGGCAACCATATTAATTAATATCTATTGAAGAGCATGTTAAACGATGCCATAATCTGCTGATGAGAGAAAGTAGCTGGTTTGGTGATATGTCACTTAACACAGATACTGATAAGATGCTGCTTATTTTCAGGTAACTATTTTCTGAGAAGAAAAGGAAAGCCTCTTGGAACCAATAATAAATCACTTCAGGTTACATGCGTGAAATGATTTTTTTTGGTGATGTTTACAAATTATCTTTCTAGAACTGCCAGGTGTTATCCAAAAGAGAGAAGAAATGAATATGGGAATATTAGAAAAGAGTAGAACTGCACAAGCCTCAAATGCTTCAAGAAACTGGTGAAGTTTAAGGGCTGATAGTCTCTGAACTGAATGGCATGATACGAAATGCCATGGGCCCAGGATTTTTGGTAGCAGCTGTTAGTAATAGGCTGTGCTGGAAGGGCCAAGGACAACTTTGTCATCCTACATTTGGGCCACGTTCTCTTCAGAAATACAACTAAAACTATCACATTGATATGAATAACAGGTGAAAAACTTCAGCTTGTGGGAGAGAGACTTTTAAACATCCACTTATTCCAGCCTTATCCTAAAACTTTGTCCCACAGTAACTGTTTTTGGCTGAATAGAAGCAAATTGCAATTGGGTTTATGCCTTTCAGAGTGCACTTTGTCCAACAAGAATATTTTTATTCTTTTCTTGCTTTTCTTATTCCTTCTATTCTTTAAGGCAATAGGTGAAGGACATACAAAAAAGCTAGAGGCTGACTTTTCCTGAAGTTCATGCTTTGCAGTTGTGAGCTGGGTTTGATTTTACCAGCAGCACCCAAGAGAAAAACCAACCAACACCAGCAGAAGGAAAAGGTCTGCAGTGGTTAGCCAGACCCCTGGCAATGCCCATGGCCACCGTTGGGGTCAATGCAGAAAGAGGATCTGAGAAAGATGATGAAAATTGTTTGGATGGCAGAGGAGAAGGTGAGAAGAGAGCGTGAAAGGTATTTGTAATACAGCCTGGGAGGTAAAGCCTTCTGGAAACTCAGAGTGATCCAAACCTGAAATAAAAATAGAAGATGGGAGATCCTTGGCTCACGTTTCATAGGGGACATCGATCAAAGCCACAGAGGAGCAGGAGGGACGGTGCAGACTGAGGCAGCGAGCGCTGCAAGAACACAGATCTCCTATTTCTGGGAAGCCAGCTCAGATTTCATGTCCTGGTGCTTTCAGGGGGAACATTTAGCCTCGTGTGAACACTCTGGAAAGTCCCAGCTATATTTCCTTTATGTCTTTGCTCTGACTGCAGCTTCTGCGCACAAGGTCTGTCTCATGAGCAGCCTGTGGACTGGATGCTGAAGTCGCAGGTTTGCAGAAGGGAGAGCAGGTGTGCCCAGAATTGAGGGTAGCTCTTAAATCATAATTAAATTTAAAAGACATTAAACTGTAAAGCGCAGTGTAAACACAGTCCTTGTGCCTTTTAAGGTGAGAAATCAGGGAAAGCTCCATGGCACTGTCCAGTGGGGGACGTCAAATACATTTGTCAAAACTTTAAAATATGCCTTAAAATAGCATATCTATCCACAGAACTGATAATGCAGATGAAGAATATATAAATTATTTCTACATGCTGCAATTCCCATAGATGTGAAGGAGAAACTGCTGATAGGAGCATGTGGAAGAGGCTGCCAGCCCTGGGTCAAGCTCTGCACCAAACTCCTGCTCTGCTACTGTTCTCCTTCCAGCTCCAACTGCTGGGGCTTTTGGCAGAGATGCTATCGGCAGGAGGGCTGGAACTGGAAACTGGATTAAATTGGGCAAGGAAAGACAAAACTGCGCCAGTAGAAGGCATACGGTCCTCACGAGAGCCGTGCATTGGCACGCACGCTTTCCACACACAGAGGATCTTACAAGGACCGTAACAAGTCAAGGCAACGTATAGTTAGCGTATAGCTGAAGTTTCCAAATACCAGATGTCATATTACATCAGTTCGTAGTGAGTAATGTTCTCTCGTGTTATGCAATGTTATGAGCAGTAGCCTGTTATTTCAAAAGTTGCCAAGAGAAAAGCTCCGAATTTTCGGAGATCTATATTTTTGTTTTGTTTTTCTGTAGTCATTATTTTTGCAACTGGAGTGGGCTCCCTTTTAATTTATCTACAGCACTGTAGTCTACTTCCCCTGAAGAGTGGATGGAAGTGCTTCCAAAAGTGCAAAAGTGCATGAGAAGCAACTCAACTTTTTATGGGGTACTAGGCAATGCAAGAAGTAAATAAGTCTTGCTAAGTGTTTGATGGGAAGAGCAGCACCAATATTTTTAAATTGCTGAATTACACTCTTTCCTGCTAGCAGATAACTGCTCTAGAATGGTTTTTTCACACACACATATTTCACAGTCCTGCAGTGATAACAAACGAGTCTCTGGAAGTGCTCAGCCTCTTGGCTGGTTGGCAATGGTAGGGTGAGCCACAGGATCAGCACAGAAAACACAGACCGGGTGAAACTGCAAGTTCAGACCTGCAAAAATGACTAAATTTGTTCACTGTGGTCACATCCAGCACCAGCTGGTCACTGGGAATATGTCCACATGGCAAGAAAGCAAGCCTATACGAGGGTGCTGAGCACCAGTCCATAGCAGCAGTTCAGTTGACATTACTGGATGCACCTCAGGCATCTAAGATGGGTTTGTCTTGCCTAACCAAGGTGTCTACACTGAAGATATCTCCTTTTATAGTCCACAGAGATAAGCAGGTACTTCCAATTTACTCCTGAGCTGGCTTACATTAGCAGCCTTAGGGACAGACAACAAAATGAGTCCTACCCAATAATGTACTAAGAATAAACTTGAGGACAGGTTTTGATGTGGGAACAGATACGAGGCAGCAAACGAGAACCTTCCCATTGATTCCAACGGGAAGCTGAACTTGCCTGTTTTACCCCAAAGCTCTAAGACACTTTGAGAAGCAGTTTCATACACAGCAGTTGCAATCGCAAGGACATCTTGACTCATAGATACGGTGGCCTCACATTTGCAGTTTTGCTGCAGTTGTAGCAAAATATCTGAGGTTTCCAGTGAGCAAAACATGGTATGAAAGTGCGTGGAGCCTCTGGGAAAAGATTCAGGGAGCAGCTGAATCCACACACCCACAAACTCCTTGGAGTTTCAGAGCGTTTGCTGGTGCCAGATATTTCCAAGATGTGGGTTCTGAGGAGTGAGTAATTCAAATTGCTTCATCTATCTGCTGAATGCACTATTTTAAATAAAACGATGTGTGCGTAGTAACGGGGCGGGGGGGACAGGAACCTTGGTTTCCTTTTGCTTTTAAGGTCAAAGATTGAATCATGTGCTAACTGCTGTTGCAAGCTCTGCCTTTTAAACATGCCCAGAATTATGACCTTTCAATTGTAGTCTAAATACCAGGTTCAGTTATAGGATCATCTTAGCACCCTGTGCATGATTTATAAAGTCACGTGTCAGTGAGTAGTAAAAGGGATTTACAGCAGATTGTAGGTCAAAAGGGTTAGGGCACACTGGAAATATTGAAAACAGGAGTAAATTTAGCATAAATGAACGTACTAGATGTTGAGTGGATGCCAAAGCATGTATGGGATTTAAGCCATTGTTTTCTATGGTCCTGTGCCATGTACAATGGTCCTAGATTGGTGGATTTATGAGTGAATGATTAAAAAAAATAGTAATCAAAGCCATTTAAAGGGTAAAGAATCGGAATGTCATTGCTCTAATAAACCTTAAAATTAATCCAAATCTAGATCTCAAAGGTAAAGAGAAATCTTTCAATAGGTAAATTTATACACTTCAGAGAATTCCCACAGAGATATTTATATTTTGTCTTCTACTCAGAAAAATCCAAATACGTCTCATTTCTGCATACTTGTGCCGCACTTAGCGCTTCCATTCCATCCTGCAAAATCAGCAGTTTATTTAGTTCTTTGCAAAGCGTAACTGCTCAGAATACACAGGGTCCCAGCACCGAAATGTTTTAACAAGATAGCTTCATTATGCGATTCTGATAAGAAACCAAAGGCAGGCATTTGCCTTGTTCTTTATGTCGCCTGATTCGCCTCCCTCGCCCCTTTTGATCAAACAGTTAAAAAAGAAACAAAAACACAGCCAACAAGATAAAACAAAATCTTGACTAGTGTGGCATCCTGTGTATTTTCCAAATTCCTCGCTGTCAGCAGTAATAGAAAAAAGCCTCCGAGGCACAGAGACCTCAGACCCCAGAATACCTGCAGGCATAGGAGATAACAAGCCATGATATCTTACAATAACTTTCTCTCTGCTTTTTTTGTCTCTCAGTTCTGCTGCAGAACTTTTGCCTTCCAGGATTTCTAGTGAAGTTTTCCGTTTTCTTCTCCTTTTTAGCTGGTTCTGCATTGGGACTAAATAAAGGGTCTTATGCCAGTTTTCCACCCCTTCCTCCTGGCCCAGCTTTTATTTAAGACAGAGCAGAGCTGCTGCTGGGAGTTTTCTCACGTGTGCTATTTCAGTCTGGTGTGTCCATCCTTCTCGTGCCTTCCTTGTTTTTCACATCCACCTTCCTGTCCTTCCCAACACTGCCCTTCCTCTCCCTCTTTCCTGGTTTTGTTTGATGGCACTCATCTCTCATGTCTTCCAGAGATGCTGTGCTTTAATGCTGGTTTGCTGGCTCTTCACACCCTTCAGTAAACACAAGGAAATTAGGAAAATGAAGCTTTTGAGAGCACCAAAGGGCATTTCAGTAGCACATGGTGCCCTAGTGCCTCAGGCTTCTTCAGCTTCAGAGCTTTGCAGCCATAATCATGCAGGGTATGAGTGTGGCTTTTTCCTCCAGCCACAGAACAGACCATGAAAATCCTTCATGGTTACAGCAATCTCTCTTATTTTGCTTTTGCAAACTGCACTCTTGCACTGGTTCAGGTGAAGGGGAGCAGGTTATCCCTTTGGCTATGCTGATGTTATTTAAAAGGACAGAAAAATCTAGTCTAGATTTTAGTTCTTCTCTGAAAAATCCCATCCTGCATGTTCGCTCACCTCTTACAAAAAATGCTGAAGGAGTTTGCTTACGTTTGACAACGAGTAAATTTAACTGTAAAGAAAGTGCTACTAGGAGGATGTGAGCCAAGTATGGGAATATCAGCCCCCAGCTTTGCCAAGCAAGTTAATAACCCCCCCACTGTCAGCAGGAGGGTGGGAGTAGGTGGTAGGTGGTGCTGCTTCCCCAGCAAGAGACATCCAAGCAGAGACAATGCAAACTGCTCTTTTCTTTTTCTTTCTGCTTTTATAATAGAACTCAGAGCTGCTTTACATCCTTTAAACAGCCCAGACTCACAGAACTTCTGCTCAGCCAGAGCAGCACAGGAAATAAATGTCTTTAAAGATGGGGTAGCATCAGCACCCACTTCACTGTCCTGATCAAGGACTAAATTGCAGGTGAGGTGTTGGGCTGTGTGTACACGGGGCTCCTGATGGCATTTGGGAATGCCGTCCCACAGGGAAAATGTGTCTTTTGTAGGTGTGAGAGTAACGCCATGCACCTGTGCCGTGCCAGTTTATGCATTAAAGACACTGTGACAACAGCTCCATTTGTACAGGATGTTCATTGAAAAGATGCTTCAAGTAAACACATTCACATTAGGCAGATTCCACTGTCTGCAGGTGATACCAAAAGAATATTGGGTATGTGTCAAACCTTGGGAGAGCCCTTTACAGCTCGCATTAACAGAATACACATCAGTGTAGAAAAGCTGTTACCAAGCAGATGTCAGATACCATAAACCCAGACTGTCTCACTCAGTAAGAATATCTCAAGTTCCAGGTATCTGTGGCAGGTGGTTGCCTAAAAGGACTTTGAGTCTTTTTTCCAGGAAGCAGGAGAACTCAATATTTGCAATATATTTGCAATATGCTTTTATGGGTTTAATCAAACCAGCAGGGGAAGGGGGAGCGGGAGGTTTTGTTTCACTTGTTTTCACCCTCGCAGCCCTGTGGTGGAAGGGGACACGGGGAACCCGTCAGGAAGAGCTGGTGTCACCTTCCTGGAGGTTTACAGCTGATCAAACCAATAAACACCAGAAGCCAGCACAGCACCAGAGCAGGCTGGAAAGTAAATACAGGAAGCCAACTAAAAACTGGAACAACCACCACCACCCCCCCCGCCCGTAAGAATATATATATTTTTTTTAAATCCTCGCAACTTGAATGGAGTCAAGTTTGAAATAACACTCCAAGGAAGAACACAAAGCCCAGCTCTGTGCTAACAGGCTTTTAAATCATTTTTAAACAAGCAAGGGCTATAGAAAACCACGGAACAATGGAGCGGAGCTGCGTGTTTGTTTTCAGCCCCAGAAGCTCCTGCGACGGTTGGATGTTGGAGGAGCAGGAGCTTGCACTGGGATTGCTGGTGATTTCCCCTTTGTCTATTCAAGGTAAACTGGAACAATAACTTCCTGCTCCCTCTCCTGTGAAAATACCCTGTGTTTGTGGGTATGAAAATAGCTCCATGTCCCCGAGTGCTGCAACCTGCAGAACACTTCATCCCGGGCACGGAGGGAAACCTTTAGGGAGCGGCTAATAAATCACATCTCAAATGCCAGATATAGCCCCCAAGCTATATCTATCTGGCAATTTAAAGCACGAAGAGCTTAAATGTCATAGGCCAAATTCTGAAGGATATTTGACAAATAAAGAGAAAATGCAAGGAAATATTAACAAAGGAAAAAGAGTTTGGAGAAGCAGTGGTGTTTGTGGATTAATCTCAGCAGAGTGAGTCAGGTGAGGCCATTCTGCTACAAATTCATTTTTGGAAATTCACCTTTAGGATCTCAGTTCCCTTCCTCTGGAGTTTTGTGGGTCATTGGGATGACAATTTGTCAATTCAGTGTAGTGAAAGCAAACAATAATGAGAACGCAAACCTAAGATCTAATGTACCCTGAAGCATGCAAGAAAAAATGATGGCATAAGACCTCAGATTTCATAAAGAAAGTTTAAGTGTTGATGCAAAACACTTCCAGGAAAAAGCAAAGAGTACTGCAACAAAATGTGTTTCAAATTAATCTCTAGGCAATTTTTCACTTCAGAAAATTTTCAGGTTTTGTTTCAATATTACTAAAACAAATTCTCTCTATTGAAAACAAACAAAACTAATAAATTGCTTCAGTCTGAAAGGTTTTTCACTTTGGGTCTTGTGGTCTGTTTCAGCTGCAGAACAAATAATATTTGGTCTTTCTGTGAAGCTGGAAACTGAAGCAAAATTAGGTTTGCACAACACAAGGTGAGGAGTTTAAATGTGTTTGGGTTTTGTTCCCAGACCCACAAACAGAACACCAAGATATTCACACACTTCTTCCAAAGATGCCTGTTGGGATTTTCATTGCACTTAAGACTGTTTAAATGCTTAAGGATGCAGACAGGTCCTTAAATATAGCCCTAACAATGCCGTCAGGCTTTTGCTAAACCAACGTGCTTCTTGACCCAGGATATTGTCAGCTAATCCAGCTGAGAAAGAATTGAGGTTCCCTAACTCTTACCTGACACCGTTTCTTAATGACTGGGCTTTGCCTAAACAAATAATATATGTTTAGAGCCTCCTCAAAACCACAAGTTTCTGCAGGGAAATGAGTTGGACAGCTGCAGGAATCAGGTTTTTGTTGACATGTGTTCTACGAGCCCTGACTGTCGTGTACCACGATCACAAGCTGTGCTGACATCCGAATAAACGTGCACATCATGGGGGTGCCGCAGGGAAGGACTCGTGCTCAGTGCTGCCTGCACCACTCCCGACTTCACCAGCAGGTCCGTACAACCCATTAAAAGCAAACGATGAGCATCAGCCAGCAGCTGAGTAATATTATTTGCTAAACACTCAGTCTTTGCATTCAGTCAGAGATATCAACCAGCTAAGAGATTAGCTCAGCCACAATTATCTTTTCCTTTGGGAATATTTTTCCACCTGCTTCCTACTCCCCCCCCCTTTCTTTTTTTCTTTCTATTACCATATTCACATAGGGCTCATGTTCTTAAAACGGATAATGAAAATCTTTTGTCCTCCCTCAACCCCTATTTTAGGAACCTCTATTTTTCCTCTTTCCTGGGTCATTCTTAATAGCATCACCAGACACAGAAGGATCTGTTAAGCCTGTGAGCAGACAGGGCTGCGAGTCCAAGTGAAAGGGGCACTTCAAGGTGACCTGAGTCATGAAGAATCTCGCAAAGAAGGGGACATATGTACGTGTGACATCGCCACCAGCCAGATCCTTATGTAGCACAAGCCCGGCTGTCGCACCGGAGCAGCACAGACACCTGCCAGATTTATTGTGATGTTTCAGCACCCCGGACACATTGTGTTCACAATACAGTAGGTACTGGGAGAGAGAACTTTCAAAATTACTTTTCTACTTCCTCCAAACTGGTTATTATCTCTTATGGGAAAAAAAAAAACAATCAACTACTCTAGAAAGCTCCAGATCGCAGAGTAAACTTTACTCGATGTACAACACATAAGTACCTTCTACCTAATCCTCAATCTTGTCAATATGTATTTACCCTTAATAACTTGGATCTGGGTCATCACTTTGTCTTACATTTGTTTCAATGTGTCCTAAGCTGCAGCTCTATTTCTGTCCAAGCTAAATGCTTGGTATTCCCCCTAAGACCTGGGCAGTTTCCAGCTTCTGTCTCACTAAATAAAACAAGCTATAAACAAAGACTCTTTCCAGCCAGGCACTGCATTGTGGGCACAAAGGCTTGCCGGTATCTGAAATTTCCCACTCTTAAAAGTATGTCAAAGGTATTTTCACAGCTTCAGTCCCATGTCATTTCTCCAAAACATCTCAAGCCATTTTCCTTTAGGAGAACAAGGGAGAAAATAAAAACACACACAACCTCCCCCCTCCCAATGCTATAATGCATGTGTTAACAGGTGAGATCTAAAAATTTCATTAGGAAAAAAAAAGGGGGGAAGCAGCAGCAGCTGCTCGCGTGTTTGGAGGAAATCAGAGGGGCACTTTCCATCTGGCATGTGCTCCACAGGCAAAAGAGCTTTTATAAGACTTGGAACTCAAAGACCACTTATATTTTGGGGAGCAGGCTATTCTTGTACTGCTCATTTTAGGCAGCACAGCAACAGCTACTGTTCAAAATACCCCATCACCCCACCCAGGAGAGTTCACACTGCAGCTAGAAAAATAAAGGTAAAAAAAGCCCAGTTCCAAGTGGGAAGATGGACATGGCCAAGGTGAGGATGTCTCATTTCTGCTTCAGCCAGAACCTGCTGTGAAATGCTGGACCTGACCCTTCTGCCTTTGAGCTTGAGTATTTCCCCCACAGATTTAGGATCTGACACCAAGGAAGGAATCTGTGCTTTCAACTTTTTCCACCGCTGCAGAAGGAACCTACAAAAATGGATGCAAATAAATTCTTCCCTTCACCTCAACCACTCCCATTCCTGCAGCACCTGGCACAGGAGCACAGATGATGCCTGCACCAAAGAGCAAATGAGCTTTGCTTTTCTTTTACTACCAGGTTTGCCCAGAAAACATTTTTCCTCTGCTGTGAAGCTTCCTCAGACTTTGACAGAGCAGCTTAATCTGCAATAAAATGAAATCAAGAGCAGCCTGGGAGTGGAGATAATCACTTGAAACATGGGATAATCCACAGGTGCTGCCTCTACCAACCATGCCTTGGCATCCCACATAGGGGCCATAACCACTAGAGATCAAGGGCTTGCCCTCTTTCTGCTTTTAAGGAGAAATTTAATCCTGGAAATTTTTTATTAAATGATGCTTGCCCCAAACCAATGTGTTGCTATGGAGAGGTCTTGTTTGAAGAATTTGAACTTATCTGAGAAAAACCTATGGGGTCACACACCCCCAGAAAGCCCTGTTATTATATATACCTGTATTACAGCAAGCCCAGGCTGTCCTAAGCCCTCTACTAATGAAGAGCCAAATGCACAGCTCCTGCTCCATGGAGTTTACACTCTGCGTAAATAAGAGATTGACAGTTACAAAAGCACAAGGGAGCATTTCTCACTTTCAGCTGTCAGCCCTGATTTGACTCATCAGCTCTCACATTCACTGGATTTTGCGCAATAGAGCTTGGATTTGAACTCGACATCACCAGCTGGCTCGGTGGCAGCTGCCCAGTGTCCGAGGTGGCCCTGGGTTTGACGGTGTGTCATCAGACCATCATCAGACCGCACAACAAATTGCAGCTCCTCACTCAAGCCCCAACCCAGCAGGACATTTAAATGTATTTTTAACTTTGCTCAAGCAAATCCGTGAAGCCAGAGGCATTATGATGCTGATCTGGCCATGTTACGGTCTCCGCAGTGTACTTTTGGGAGACCCAATGCATCATTGTGGTTGGAGCTTTCCATGGGCCATAAACTCCGACATATGTCCAGCTGAATATCATGAACACTTTGTTCTTTTGAGGTCTCCATAGAGATGTGCAACCAAGTTTCCCGGTGCCAAAGCAGACTGCTTTTTCTCCCAAGAAATTTCGGGCAAGCAATTCAAATCTGATTTTTTTGTTTGTTTGTTCATTTAAAAACTGAAACAGTCACATTTCAACTTGAAATTGTGATTATCAATGCATGTTGACACATCAGCGATCCTTTTCTGTAAACCAGAGAGCTGAGCAGCACCGCTCCAATTCCTACAGCTGGTTTTATTTTTTTTGTCAGAGTTTGTCTTTCCTATGACCTCCAAAGCAAAGACGCCTTATGGAGCTTGGACCTGTTGAGTTAATTGTGCAGAGGTCAGCTCTGCCACCTCTGAGCTATATGAAGGGCTACTAGACTATAGGTAATTCAATGTAAGGCAAGGAAAGATAATAGCATATATCGCTCAGAACAGTGGGAGCGCAGAAAGAAACCAGAGGGGTCAAAAGAGACTCCGCAGGAGAGAAATAAAAGCTCTGGCGAGATTGCCTATTTTGTAAAAAACAAGCAACCAAGTTATTTCTCAATGTCCAAGCTGGAAACCAGCTGATCAGCACAAGGAACAGCAAAGGCAGCAGCTCATTCCAGCGGGCTGGGCGCCCCCGGGACTTCACTGTTCTCCTGCCAAACAGGGAGGATCGCAGCTCATCAAACCCGCTAACGGAGCATTTCTCACTCGTGCGTATCCTTTGCTGTTCCCCAAAAGCACAAATGTATACCGCAGTCTGGTACACGGTAAGCAACGTAAACATATTTGTTTTAATTCAGCTCCCCCAACAAGAGAGAAGCTACAATGAAGGTAATAAGCCAAACCAGTTACTTCAGGCCACTGGGAAGGAGCTGCACATACTGGGACTGTTTGTATTTACCGCTGTACCTTTCTGAACCTGCCTTTGCCAGGTAGGGATGCTAAGAAGTTTGAAAGAAACCATGAGCAGGAATGCCCCATCCCAGAATGACTCCCCAGCTGTGGGTGCAACTATTAAAATACATACTCTGGCTACCTTCATTTTAAGGATGATCTCTTCCCAGCATTAACTGCCTTGCGCTCTAGCTCTTGGCTTTAGAGCCAAGAAGAGCAGAGCATTTTGGAACCGCTTGCTCTGACAAAACTGTCCTTGCCGTTTTCCTCTATTTGTCCATATTTAGGTGAGCTGGTTGGGGTTTGGGCAGGAGTATCTGTGTGCTCCAGTTGCAGACTGGGAGAAACTGGGAGGCACATTGTCAGGGTACGGCTGTGAGCTTGTTTAGCTCTTACGTTTTGTCAAAATCAGGATGATGGCCCAGATGGACCTCAGAGCCTCTCTCAAACTTCTTAGCATCCCTACCTGGCAAAGGCAGGTTCAGAAAGGTACATGGAGACTGTACTAACAGACACAGCTTCCAAGAGAGACAGATCTCATCGGTATTTTTAAACTGAGCCCTGAGCCCCTCAGTGTTGGGGTATTTGTTGGTTAAAGTGCCATTCTGGGAACCAATCCACAGTCATATGGCAGACAAGAGGCTGCTCCTTGCAGGAGGTTGGGTGGATGTTGTGCTACCTGCTGCTCTTTCCATCAGTTATTCAAATTAGGGCATGAAAACAGATGCAAATGCTGGGGGATGAGAGAGAACACCTTTCCTGAGCTGCTGAATTTCCTAGCCAGCTTCAGCAGCAGTTCCAAATGGGGCAGATGGGAATTCTGCTGTGTTTGAGACAGGTTTTGTTTGGTTGCCTCACTTTGATTTTAAAATCTCCAGGTAGGAGTAACAACTGTATCTATGGGGTCTGAACAGACAAGCGCATCAACATATATAAGGGGTGATTGTGTGCACGTTAAATGCACGTGTGTGTCTCAGCAACATTTTTCCTGAAAACAATTCCCCAGTGTTTTTCCTTTCACGCTTTTAAATGTAAATGTTGAAAGTTCAGAGAACACTAATAAAATATGAATGATGAACATTCCTCACTCCCTGGTTTAAAGAATGGCCCAAGTCACGAGTAACATAAAACCACAGATTTTTCCCAGGAGTAATAGTAGAAACTTCATTACTTGAATCATTTGTAATCAGACTAGACAAAGCAGAGAAGATTGTACTCTAGGGTGCAATCCTGAATCACTTCCCTCCCACCCCGAGAACTTTCCCCCAGCTGTTGGCATGTGTCTTTACTTACAGATTACTTGCCAAGACGGGTCCTTTACTTTCCTGAACATACCATTACTAGCGAACAAACTTCCAAATCGTTGAAAGCTTCCAAAATATTGCATCTACTTGTATCTGAATATTCATTTATGTTTAAGACCCTGGACTAAATATTATTTGCATGCCTTTAATCTCTGAAATTTATTAGCAGTGTGTGCTCTTCTGATTTTTCTTGCTAATCAGCTCATAGAACTCAATTAGCAACACAGGTCAAAAAGAAAGAACTGATCTGTAAAACAAATGGTTTGAAGTTGTTGTGGAGGTTTAATGTTCAAAATCTCAACTAATGACCACAAAGTTTCTGCTGTCCCAAGGAGCTCATGCCTGAACAACATGGCAAGCAGTAAGCAGGGTTCTGATTTCTAGCTCACATGCTTTAGTCTGCCTGAAACAAACTCCACAAAGACAGATTTTCCCGATATCTACTTGAAGATCTTCCACATCGCTGCAGAAATGGATTCTGCATTCTTTGTTACACAAACCATGCTGACAATGAAAATTCAATGCAGCATGAGGATAAATATGGTTGAGGAGCACAAGTCCAAGAATTCAACAAAATCCAGAGTCCAGCTCAGACCCAAAGGGGTCCCACCAAGTCCCAACACTGGTCACCCTGGTAAACTCAGACCAAACCAGCCTCCATGCTGGTTTTGTGCTAGATTACGAGTTGCTTCCCAAAATACAGAACTTTTCCTCTCTGGAAGCCAACAGTGATTTTCAACTTGTCTATAGTGGTCCTGGCACCTTCAGTTTAGGAGACCCCTAAAATGTGGCTAAAGCAGCTTGGAGTCTGCAGAGACAAAAAAATACCAGCCAAGCCATAAACCAACTTGGCTCTTGGGCGACAGCTCTCCAAGTGCTGCAGCCCCTTAATCCAATGGCTGGAAGCAAATACATTTTTCATCTCGTGTTAAGCATGGTCATACTTCTGCAAGCACTAACAAAATATTTTAAAATGGGTTTGTATCAGGTGTCCAGAGTAAGTCAGAGGGTTCTCCCAGTTATCTGCACATACATTAACCCTCATCCAAACCTTTTCTGGTGGGACACAGCTCTGCATGCTGTGGCAGGTGTTCCCCAACCCTGGCCGGCTCTGGGCACGCGATTCAAACTGCTTTGAAATCAACGGGCTTTGTTCAGTTCATAGAAATGCGCTCATACAATAAAGCCTTAACAATTAAGAACAGCATCCGTGTCCCCATGAATCACTTTTCACATGTTTTTGCATCCTCTGTGTGTTTGTCTTTCTTCCCAAGGCTATTCCCAAGCTGCTGCTTTCCCCTGGAGCCCTATTAGGGTCTATTCTTTGTATTTACTAACAGGAAGCGTCATGGTTCTGTCCTCACCAGCTTCACTCACAAGCCCTCTTAATTATTAGTATCTTTTTTTTTGTTAAGCTTATTTGGCAAAAATCTACATTCCTCTATTCTTCCTGGCTAGCAGGTTATTTCTTTCTTCCTCAAGGTGCAACCTGGTTTCCTTTTGTTGTTAAATTTCCTAATACTGACACTTTCCTGGATATTGTGGGAAAGAGCCCTGGTTGACAATCAACTTCTTTTAATTCCCATCCTGATTAGTAAGCAAATAATAAGTAGAAGCATAATTTACGGTTTGATTTAAGCCACCTCATTCACATTTGGAAGGAAATCTAGGATGACTAAATCTTGAAAGGGAAGGCAGGATAAGCGGTATTAAACTGTCAGGGATCAGAATTGCATTAAACGTTCCTGCTTTGTCATAGACTTCTGGTCTCTTGCATTAACGAGACAACACTAGAGAACTCTTTAAATAAAAACCCAGTAAATAAGATAGAAAATCTGACTGTGAAGAGAAAGTTGGGTGACTGGCATCCTACATCTACCTATCTTGAGTTGATCAATATATTCCTTCATTAATTTCTTGGCACTGTTTCTCTGTTGGCAGCTCTCCTTTTTTGAGGTATAGCTTTACACATCAACCTGTACTTTCTCTAGCTGTGCCCAACCTACCCTTACACCTCTGAAAATATCAAACAGTTCCGCTAATGACACTTATCTAATTTAGTCTGAAGTGTGTGTGGTGTTCAATTTGGCTGCAGGTGAGTATTGCACTAGATAAAACATATTGTGCTGTTATATGCCTTGTGTCCAAAATGAATGGTGTTTCTCATTGAGCTGCTCTCACCCTGGTCTGCACATCGAGGTTAAGTTGTCCTGGAGCCCCAGGAACCAGCCAAAGCCTCTCCATGGCAGATATCTCAGCGAAGTCTATGGCATTGTCCTACATTTCCTTCCCTCCTCTCTAGTCACCCTCTCTGATCCTCAACAATGTTTTTTTTGTGACTTTTCTCCTGCATTTCAGTCACTTCAACTCTTATCTTTGCAAAAAACAAAGTACCTGGACACCTCAATAAAACAATAATGCACGAAAATGTCAGCAAAGCATCATGGAGGAAAAAAGTCACCACCTCTCTGACAACTAGATTGTATTGATTAGTGCCATTAGCTAAGCCAAAGGACAGAATGTGTCAGAGGACAGATCACAAGGAAGGAATGTTCAAAGGGAAGCTTGGAGGAGAGAAAAATGCAAAGCCTGTATGAATTGTATGCGTGCCCGAGCAAGCAGAGCTCGCAAAGGGCTGCAGTGGGAATTGGGAGCTCATCTTGGGCACAGTCAAGCATCCCCAAAGTCGCCTAAATTAATCACAGCCTCAGCTAAGACTGATTCAAGAGGTGCTTTTAAAGTGAATACAACTGGATATCTTAATTGCTCTTTCATTTAAAGGGGAATGAAATAAGTCATATTTTGCTTAACATATTCCAAAGGAATTTTCATTTTTGGAGTAAAATACAGATAGTAACATTTTGTACTTTCTCCCACGCCTAAAAAAGGAGAGAGAGGATAAAAGCGGGGAAAACAAACCTGAAAAAAATTATATTGGAATAATCTTGGATTCTTCAACATTTAACCATGTCAAAATCACAGCCATCATTCAAATTCCACTCTGATCAGATTTGAGAACACAAAACTAACACTGCAAAGCCACCCAGATTGAAACGTGAAAACAAAGCAGAACCCAAAAGCAGCAGCCGTGTTGACGCTGTGGCACAGCCCACGGTGCTGCTCGCCATGCGACGCTCTCCCACCCAGCGGTGACAGCTGGACAATGTCACCCACTGGTGACATCAGGGAGAAAAGCGGTTCTGGGAGCTCCAAGGGGACACTCAGCAGCGCATCATTTACTCCAGCACCTCTAATGGGAGTATGAAACAGTGGGATAAATCCAGTTCTCACTGTTAAGTGAGCACATAAAGCCTTGCTTTTCCTTTTTGAGGCTGGGATTTACATTGGGTCTAAAATAATAAGGTGCCCCAAACCATCTAACCCTTATGGTCTGTTTTGAAAATCCTCAGCCAACTCTTGATAAGTGTCCAAATGTTTGGATCCCTATGGAAACTTTCCTATGGAGTATCTAAACAGCAAGGTAGCAACATTTGTATTCCCACTCTCCATGTATTTCCATTGGTATCATTAATATATGTCAAGAATGCAAGTACTAGGAAAATATGTTCACAGTCCCTGGTCAATTCTTCCAAGATGGTGCTGTTGTAGGAAAAAGGATTACGTGAGTTAAAAGTGCACAGGGCTCAGCAGTCATTAAGGGCTACAACTGCTCCTAGCAAAAATACTTTTTGCAGCTGCACTTTGGAGAAATGTTTCACGTGTTTTCAGTTGTTTAGTTTCTTGTACAGACGTCAATATTCCTCGGCAGGCATCTCTCTCCACCTGCCATTCAGCAGGCATGACCCAAGGTGGGTGGGTGAAGGGATTTTGCTTAAATGATGAGATCTGTCAGCCTTGAGAGAAATGCAAGAGACATTGGGATAGACACCTTATTTACTCTGCTTCAAACTGCACTTCTCCTGGTAGCCACGTTGTTAATGTTCAGATGCATGTGACATTCCTGGGACTTCCCAGGTCTGATGAACAACTCTTTGCAGCTTCCTGCTGTACATTGACCTGGCTCTGCAAACCTCCTGGCTTTTAAAGCCCAGACATCATTAAAGCTGAGAGGGAACCTGCACAAGGCAGCATTAAAGGGAGGGGCATTATTAAAGCCACTGCAATCTCAGGCAGGTACAACCCAGAGCCTGACTTAAAAAATGATAATGAAGCTGCTTCACCATAGCAACGGGATGTGCAGCTGCAGGGTCTGACTTGGGATGAGCTTTCTCTGCCTGAATTCTTTTACTCTTCTCTCCCATGAGGACAAGCGAAAGACATCCTCCTACAACTCAATCTTTTACCATCGCTCAAAAAAATACAACTAGTTTAAAATCTACTGTTTGTGAATTTTCCTGAAACAAGATTTGTGAGCTTCATTGCCATGGACTGAGATCCAGTGGTCTTTGCAAACCCAAACACAACTGGTTGTTGAGGTGTCTCCAAATCTCCTGCTAATCTTTCTGGCTGCAAGTCAGGCCGGTGTTGCCAGGCTCTGCAATAGGCTCAGCCTATTGCTTTCACCACCCACTCATCCAATATTTGCCTAGCAGTATCCTTGTCTAAGCAAACGCCAACCTGTAACACCTTTGCATGCAGAAGAGATTTACAAAAAAAAATAATCAATAGTATTAAACCTCTGTATAGAGCTTCTAATTTATCTAACAAATGTTCAGCAAACAATGGTCTACTGGCTTTTCTTTTGGCTGGCTAACTTCCCCTAAACTTGGAAAAAAAAAAAGTGCAAACAAACCAACAGCAATAAGATAAGTTCAATAAACTCTGTGGAGATACAGGGAAAAAAAAAAAAAAATATATATATATATATATATATATATATATCCATGACCTCATGGAGACAAATGGGACAAAACACATGGAGAGCAGGGACATTTGTAGCAGATCAGGACACCAGAGTTAATTCAGGGAGCATCTCTTCTATATTAAAGGTAAAAATAGAATTGGGTATGAGTGTGAATTCCAAGAATATTTTAAACTCTGCTATCACAACTGAAGTTCAGAGACCTCTCTGGGTTACCTGGGTCTTTCACAACATGCAGAAAAGTCTGGGCTGGTTGGTACGAGTTACTTGGGAATTTACAAGTATTTGTATTGCTGCAGCATCACTGATACAGAGATCTGGACCTGATAGTTGAAGATGTTTCAGAGTGGAGTAAAAAAAATAAAGTGGCTGCTGCCCTGTGCCATTTCTGTGTAAGAGACGAGACAGTGATTGTTTGCCAAGAGAAAATGATGAGGAGCACAGGCAAGGACCAGCAAGCTTGTCAGCTGAAGGCAGACACTGAGGTCTGGTCCTGCGGGCCAAGAGGAGCCTCAACGACAAAACCAAAGAGCTCATGTTTGCAGTGTGAAGTCACGGAAAGGGGCGCAAGAGGAGAAACGGCACAAGGAGCCTCGCAGGTTTGGAAGAAGTCCTTGTCGCTGCAGCATTCAGAACATCTGGTGAAGCCAGAGGTTCCCTGCTGAGCTATAAACGTCACCGTCCCCTCTCCTGCCACAACCACTCAGGAGGAAAAGATCCAAGAGCCACTGCATTGGTGAGCGCCAGCATCCCCGCTCCTGAACCGGGTACGACCTTTGGGCACAAACGGTTGCCAAGTGACAACCTCACGTACCAAGATTTGTTTTAGCAACTTCATCATAAAGGTTTTGCCCAACAGTTTTTGAAACCTAAGTTTAATTTTAAAGGCAAACATGAACATTTGAGAGAAGATAATAGAGAAAAAGCAAAAAGCTCACGTTTGATGTGTACAAAAAATACTAAAGTTACCATTTATAAGATAATATTTTATAAGTGTTCTTGAATTTGCAATGATTCATTATTATTTTTCTTTAATTACATTAACTCCAGAGACAGGAAAAATTAACAAAACCAACAACAAATGCAAAACTTTGTTAAAAAATGTCCACTTTTAAAAGAAAAAAGCCCCTGGAAATGACAATCAGAGCATCTGAAAAAGCTTGTGCTGAACCCTTGAGAAAGGTACCTGCTTGCTGCACATCACTGCAAACTTCAAGGGAAAGTAAATGAGCACAGTTCAAAGTGTGCTAGCTGGGCTCAAATAAGATTTTTAAAAACCTTCCCTAAAAACTAGGCACAGAAGTGTAATGGAATGAATACCAAGTGGGAACCTCTAAGACGTTTCCAGTCTTACTGACAAGAGTACCAGCAAGAATACGTGCGAGAAACTTGTTCCTATCCTGTTTTTCCTGCTCATTCTGCCTGTCTGAAGCAAGCCACTCCACACTCCAAACCTCTCCTCGCAGCATTTGTACCAGCGCCACACTGAAAAGATGCTATTGTGAAAATTATGGATGCGCTCATCTCCCTTTGTTCCAAGACTGGAGTACTGCGGGGTCCAGAAAACACATCAGGTCATCAAATCCGCACAGTAAATCTTCCCTTTTACTTAGAAAGACAAAAATAATCTTGACTTTTTAATGAGCTCACACAACACCAAAAGCCATTTCAGACTCAGGAAAGTATCTCATTTCTGCTGGCGAAACGCAACGCAGAAGTTGGACCAGGCTGCACTTGGATGGGCTCTGGTACTACACACCAGCTCCAGCTCCATCACAAAGAGGGAGCATCTCAAGTCACATATATTGGTAATGACCCCTTATATCCAGCTCCCTTTCTGAATTCAGCTGGTGCAGAGACGCTGGTGCCTTTAATGCCAACCTCAATATTAATCACGGAAGAAGAAAAGAGTTGCTTCTGTAGAAAATGGACCTCCTGTGCGAGAGATCCCAGCTGCCGCAGAAAGCATGTAATCTCTTTTCATGATCTTAATTTCAAGAATTGGCCTGATTTTTCATGTGTCCTCACTATTCCTACTGGAAGGGATTTCCAGAGCCTGTCTATTTATACCCATTTCTTCTAGAGCCAACATTGTCTCTCCACTTGAATAACTTTCCTCTGCCTGCTGCTTGCTCCTTGATGCGCTCACAGGCAGCTGTGAGATCTCCTCTCAGCCTTCTCTCCCTCAACAAAACAGCTCATTCCCACTTCATAACCCCTGAGAAAGAGCCCCCATTCCCCAGACTTTGCCAACCCTTTCCCTACAGGGAGCTCCTCTTTCTGGATGTGACGATGAGGGTGCTCCTCAACTCATCCTCTATGGAAGTTTCACATTAATACATTTTAGGATCACATCATAATATGATGATTTAGAGGAAAGGTCAAAGGTTTTCTTTGTGTTTACTCCTATCAGTAACAAAACAATCACTGCATAATAACACAATTACATCCATTGTGTCATGCACAGACTTATAAGAAAACACCGTATATTACTACATTAAGCTTTGCAGCTCTTCTGTTTTCTCATTAACAGCAGCAAACAAGGATATTGCTTTTTCTTCTGCAATATTAAGGCCTAAAGGTTCAAAAATGAGCAAATATATATACACATGTGTTGGATAAAGAAGAATACAGATAGATAAAGAGAACAGCTCCCCCTTCATAGCTTGGTAAAATAAATAAATTACTTTCACTATCATCATTACTGCCTTTTGCTGCTTCTTCAACATCATGTCTATTCAGGACAAAGCAAACCGTGCAGGCAGATGAAGGATCTGTTCCTCTTTGAAATAAAGTCAGTGGTAAAACTCCCATTGACTTTGTGTTGTAGCAAGGAACAGCTTTGGGTTCTGGTTTTTGTAAAATGGAAAAAAGAATCTGCTGGAATAAAATGAATGCTGGTGATAACCTAGTTTAACAGATCATCCTTATCCAAGACAGAAAAAAACTGGAAGGGTTTTCACAAGACCTAGATAGAAGTTGACTACAGAAACAAGTGTGGGACTCAATAGGGAGGAAAAAGCAGCTGAAAATTCTTGCTGAAGAGCAACAGGTCACTTGCTGCCCACATCATCCAAGCTCCTACTAACAAAGCTATGTACAGACCTTGATTTGCACACTCATTATTTATGCACCTGTAGTTATTCTTTGCTGCTAATGAGTACACTTTATTTTCCTAAATAAAGATGATTTACACCTTGTCTTTGAAATACACCTTCCCACAAACCCCCTGATGCATATATCATAAAAGGCCCCCTCTGCAAACATAAGAAGGCATAGAAATAACAAGATCTTGCAGGAAAAGCCTGACCAGCTAAAAAAGATGTTAGGATTAACAAATACCTGGCTTAGGTCAGAACCTGTTCAAGATAAGGAGAAGCACAACTCCCCTCCACTTGAGCCATTGCAGGCTCAGGAGCTAAACCCAGCTTAACGGCTGTTCAAGGCCACAGAACAACGTAAAGGAGAGAGGAAGCCCGTAACTACGTGACTAATTCTCCTGCTAATTTGGAATTTCTGATCCTGCACAAGTAGCAGAGACAATAAGTTCTACACACATGGGCTTATTTTTTCCCTGAAATCAATCTCGCTTGTCCTCACTTGAACACATGTTAAAATCAGGGAGAACGGAGATTTCTCCTTGCTTTGATTTCTGTTACTGATGTGCCTCATCGTGGGTGGCATTTCCCTCCCCTATTTCCTTTTTCTTCTCCAGTGCAGAAAGTTATTTACGAGGGAGATAACAGAGAACATATCCCGTAAGAGCTTGTTTAGCCTGAATGCCATGTTTTGAAAAGTATCCTACATGAAAGAGAAATTAGGTTAAGTCTTGAACTGGAGTGAACTGGTTTTGTACATACAAGTTGGATAGTAAAACACTGGTGGTCAGTGGAAGTTGGGTTAAGGTTCTCAGGCAGCTTTATTTAACTTGGAAAAAAATATCTACTTTTCCAAAGAAAGGAGTCAGTGTTTCACACCAGATAAAAGACACCTTCACCTCTCGATGGTTAAAAACCCAACATGATATATCAACTTGTACTTAAACTCCCTGCAAATGTTTTGGGTGGGAAAATTCTGTGGAAATTTGGGTTGACTTGGGTTACATTTTTTCCTTACAATGACTTCAGCACAATCCAAATTTCCAGACCAAACAGCATTATTTTCCCCCCAAAGATTTTTCATCATACGGTGACAATTTGCAATGTGTTATTTCAATTAATTGTCAACTATTTCCAGATCTCTGACCAGATTACTGTATATAAAACCGTCACTGCTAGTCAATGTGCCTTTCTTTCCTCTCATTTATTTTCCAAGACAAGAGCTTTTGGGTGACCATCTGCTTCTTATTTCAAACCTGTCTATATTTGTTAGCACCTGATGTCCCATGTCTCATGCAAAAGCTCAGTTAAAGATTGATAAGCAGGCCTTTTGTTTTGACATAGGTTCCCTATTCTAAGCAATGCTTTGCAATTCCAAATTACCTTTCTGCTGCAGATTTTTTTCAAGCACATAAGTTCTGATTTAGGCTGACATTTGGCAACCATTTCCAAATATGCTTGGCTTTATGTTTTTTAGTTACCTTACAAAATGAAATAGAGACATTTGTGTGTTAAAATATAAGCATTTGTGGATCTGAGGCCTTAAGAAATGTTAAGCTGGGGCTTCATCTATTCTTCCTTTACTGGTTTCCATACTAAGCCTGCTTGGTATTCAGATCGAAATAGTTTTATTTGTCTAGAGACCAGCAGAGCTGTACCATTGTTAGGATCACACTGGGTCCTTTCCACTCTTTCACCTCTAATTCAGCTGCTGCCAGGTAAAAAGCTTCAGGCAGAGAGCCAAATACCAGCCTTGCCAGATCTTTAAAGACATGTTTGTTGTCTTAACTGCATTAACTTCTCATTCCCCCAGTAGGATAAAGCAGCTTTAAACCATTCCCAGGCATCCCTGAAGTGGCAATGACTTGGAGAAGGCTTCAAAGTAGAATGGGAAGAAATAACCAATACACAAGTAAGAAATAGTGTCTACTACCATAATAATCTGCTTACCCAGCCCCATTTGGAGCTATGCAGGGAGCAGTGTCAATGTGAGCACAAGGCTGCAGCTGTGGGATACACAAAACTCAGGCACTGCTTAAACCCAGCTTTGCTTCCGAATCCATTCTCTGTGCTGTAAAAGATCTGGTCTTGCTTTGGTCTCAGCTAGTTTGTGTGATCCTTGCATTAACAAGGTCATTTTAGAGTTTCAAGTAGATGGAGAAACATGAGCTTCCCTGGAAGGTGATTCAGTCTGTCTGAAACATGAATTGCTCACTTTATCTCTCTACTTTTTCTGTCTTAACAGACCAGCATAGGTATCTAATACTAGGGCAGATGAACCTTAACCAGGATCTCGCCCCTCTTCAGGTGGGAAAGTGTCCTCATCTCCTCTGACAAAAGCAGTTGATTATACTTTATTTTTCCCATCTCCACTAGGTAGGACATCACATGTAAGCAAAATCTCCAGCTTCTTAACTTTTTTCCTCTCTGTTTTCCTTACTCTGTTCATATTTTTCTCAAAGTCTGTCACTGACAGCTAGTTTCTTTCTCTCTGTAATGGAAATTTTTGGGAATGATTGGTTAAGAAAAACCCAAATCCTAAATCATTAAGCAATAATACTGAGATATTATCTTACTGAGTAATAAGCAATTTTATAGCAGATTTTTTGACAGGACATATTTCACTTACAAAAACCATCATTTTTTTCTCTCTTTGGTTGTAAGGTGCTTAAATCATTTTTTGAAGGAAGGAGGAAACAGCTGTGGCTAAAGCACTTTTTCCATCTGTCATTTTTCTTCCTTTCTTTTCCCTTTTTGCGCATGCAGCAGAGTGAAAGCACCGGCAGCGGTGCCAATATTAGAAGCTGAAGAATGTAAACTTGGATGATTTTGACCAAGGTCCGAGAGTAGGATTTCTTTTTTTCCCATGTTCTCTGCCCAGGCTGGAGGTCAAGGCTGCGCTTCCAAAGCCGGCACAAAGAATCAGGGTCTGGGATGTGCTGACCGCTGCCGTACCCATCCATCCATCAGCCTGGCTTTTCCGTCAGCCTCTGAGCCAAACTATGGGTAATTTTCTCAGCTGCTTCCATTTAATCAAAGAAGCAACCCAGACCACAATTTTAATCCACCAAAAGGAAGAACAAGCACTAGTCTGATGCCACAGCTGGTTTTCTACCCAATGTCTAGTTCATGGGGATTGCTTTAGGCTGAGACTATTGGACATAAAAAGTTCAGAGGGACATGAGCAAAATAAACCCATGATCTGCATTTGGTTGAGATACACCCAAAGTCTTCCTTGCTTATATAAATGAGATATCCCTTCTAATCAATGACTTTCCCTACCCATCGCCTCCCACACCCAACCTCTCTTGTGCTCGATAACAACCCACAGCTCCGTTTTCAGGAATCACCATTTTGGATCAGATCCACAGGCTGCTGCCTGTGAAAATACCCAATTCAGTGCTCTTCAGAGGAAGCTGTGGAAAAACAGCATGGAGATAAACCATCCACATCATTAATTATACCTGTTTAAGAGCTAAAATCTGACAGGTAGTAATTCAATTTAATAACATTCAGGAAAATACTTGCTACCTGAAGTCCAGGTCTAGGAGAGTAAAATATAAACATGTCAATATGGAGAGACAAGCTTTCCATCAGGGTAAAATAAGGGTGAAGATTTCTAGAGCTTTTAATTTTTCCCTTAATTCCTTCTGTGTCTATTAAGGAGCAGAACTGATGAATTCAGAGCTTGAACACAAAGAAGTCCTGGTGCCTTCTGCTGGGCTGAGAAAGGTTACAAACTACAGAGCAGCCAGGTGAAACCTCACACAATAAAACAGTGATTTGGATGAAAAAAGAAGCATATAATCCCACCGTTATTGTTCGGTTTTGTGCCAGCTAAAACCCAATTGGCACCTATCCCAACAAAACTAACACATTTTGATTGTGATTTTCATCTTCTTCCTTTAAAAAACTGCCCCTGTGAAGTCAGCCAGGATTTAAACAAATACATCTATAGCATGATAATACTGCCATTAAAAAAATAATTAGGAACACAGCCTGAAATAACTAGCTAAAGATACTTGAAAACGTAAATCAGCCCAAGTATTTCAATAACAGTAAGGTGATGATGGAGACAATGGGAGGTGGTCTTGCTTGAGAACCGAGAGTTTTGTTTTGATAGAAAGAGCATCAAACAGAGCAGACAAAGGTCTGTGTGCTCTGCTGCCTTCCCAGGCCAACCCAGCTCCAAGAAAACTGTCAGAGGGGGCAAATAAGCAAAATAATTCTTCCCACTGGCTACATTGTTTTGTAGGAGCAGAGCAGCTTTTAGCTGACAAAGACAGATCTAATCCCTGAAATTCAGGCCTCTTTTTGTCATGAAAAACACTGATTTTCTATTAAACTTTTTTTTTGCTTTGAAGCTATTTGAATGCTATTATTTTAGAGACTTACGTCTCTCCTATAGATCCCTACAGACTTTTTACTGATGGAGGTAAATATTGCCCCACATTCCTTTTCATCATTTGCTGTCAAACTTGCCAAAGAGCTTGACTCAACCGTGCATTACAAGGGAGTTTTTCAGTGGGTTTGGATTCAGTTCTCAGTTTGCCTCTTATTGAACCACATCAGTCTTCTCCACATCCCAGAGGCACAGGACCACAGTGTGTGCTGGTATCACTTCTGCTGGAAAGCCAAGGAAAACCTACCTGATCTAGTTGAAGATGTCTCTGCTCATCACGGTTAGACTAGATGACCTTGGAAGGTCCCTTCCAACTGAAGCTACTCTATGATTCTATGAAGGGAAGGGAAACCACCACAGTCTGGGGAAGATATGAAGAAGAATCAAACCTACAGAGTCTTTCAGCTCATTGCATGTCTCTGCTGTGCTGCTCCCTCCTCCATCCCACATGCTTCTCCTTGCTGGAGACCTCAGATTATTCAATGACTATCAATCAGTGATTTTCCTGTCCTTCTGCAATGTGGTGCTGAGCCCCTGCGTGGCCACACAGTGTCCATGCTCTGGCCAGCACCAAGTCCGGCTCTCTTAATCCAGGATTTGTTTCACAGCCCATTTGCTTAGTCCCCAAGCAGGATTTCCATCACTGTGTCACTTGAAGGAAGGACAGCCCAAAGGCTCTAAGCAACCTGAACTAGTTGAAGACGTCTCTACTCATTGCAGGACTAGACCCATGAATGTCCCTTCAAACTCAAACTATTTATGATTCTGTGATCTTCAACCAATGCTGCTCAGCACCTCACAGAGCTGGACTCCATTGAATCCCCGTAGGTTGCCAGCCCTGGTGTCAGTCACTGCAACACGAGGTTTTCCTCCCATCAGGTTCTCTGATTCAGCACAAGAAGGTCACACAGATCTTCCTCTGAGCTGAGTCACCCCCGTTCCTCATGTTCTCAGCAGGAGTCAGGTCTAAGGCAGGACATTCCTACACAAAGCGCACAGGACTCAGGGAACATGAATGAGTCACTGGTGCAATTGTTTTATGCCCTGCATTAATAATGTTAATAACAGCTCCTCAAAACCTACTATGGATACAGATTCATTCCATTATATCATTTCTTTACCCTACTGCTAAGCTTTAGTAGTTACTATAATAACTGGATAGGAAATTTAAAACCAGAAAATTATTGTCCACTATGTGAAATCTTACATTTGTTCTCACATACATCACCAAGATCAAATAAAGCTCTGAAACTTCATTTTTTATGGGAAAACAGCATGGTGGTAGAGCTATTGACATTGGCTCAGAAAACTAGATCTTCAGAAACAGAGAAAGATGTTGCTTTTTCTATCATCAGAAAGGTGGGGAAGTCAGGAGAGATAAGGCGTATTTGGCAATGCGCGGTATTACCACAGATCAATATTTTTCAGGCAAAATGTTTTCATTAGTCGAGAAAGTGTCTGCTTTCTCAAAAACAATTAAGCACATGAAAACAGACTTCTGGAACCTTTTCATGTTTTGCACGTTAAGTTTTAATGAACTTAAAATGATTGTTTTTAAAAACAATCATTTTCTTTTTCTAATGTATCCTTGCTTGCAAGCTTTATGTATTTGATTAAAAGCATGAGCTCTTCAAAATATTTTGTTTTCAACTTGCAAAACAGAGACACCGAAAATCAGGACTTCTCCCTCTTTAATGAACACTATCTTGTTCGTGCACTTGCAAAATGCATGGAAATGTGCTGAGGGGGAGCAGCCAGGAAAATGAGCATAGAAAGTGATTAAATGATGGGGCCAGGAACAGCCACAGATGAGGGTCTTGCTAAGGCAAAACCTGCATATTTCTAGCTAATAGGGATGAGGATTCTTGGCCTAGAAAACATCATCCTTAAACCAAGGTTTAAGGTTTGCAAAGTTGTAAAAAACCTGAAAATGCATCTTCAAATGGAAAGGTTTAGTCAGCTTCAGAAACAGTTTTCATTTATAATACATGGAAAATTGCTAATCTTACCAAGTTTGTCACCAAACCAGTGCTGAAGTCTGAATGGAAAAAGTTCTGCAGTCATTTCTGTGAAATGTCATGTAATTCAGAAGAAAAGGAGAAAAACAAGAGCTTTATTTCTGGAGTTTTTTTCTTGCATGGTCTGGTAGTTAAGACTTTGCATTAATGTCTCGCAATCAGGAGCCTGGACTCCATTGACCCCTCTCAGGAAAATCCTCCAGGTACCAGGAAAACACTGTTGATGGGGAAAGAGCTTTGAGGGGACACCTTGCGTGACCTTCCAGGCAAGTTCCCCAGCTACGGAGATTACAATTTCCTGTACGTAAAATTAGGAATTAAAAGTACTAATTACTGTGGTTCCTAACACATCTGAATGAACACGGTGAGAACATTCTACGTTAATCTGATTAACAGATTATTTTCCTCTTTTATCTCAGAAAAATAAATGCCTTGCAACCCATTGTTTTGCTAGTTAACAATTCTATGTTACTTTGGGGCCAAATGCAAATGTAAAACAGATCATTTCCATTTAACCAGTTTCTGAAAAAAAAATATGCTTACTGCCTACATAACAGGCTTCAATGTTAATGCATCACGCAGACAGCCAGAATGAAAGAGAGCAAAGCAGGGATCCCACATCACAGCAATGTAACTAACGCAGAGACAGAGTAAATACCAATGTCAAAGGAAATTCATTAGCTAATCTTATCTAAAGAGCATATCTAAATGTGTCAGGTGATAAAAAGGCAGACCAGCTCCAACTGGTTCTCTGGAAGATGCCTGCCCATTTGAGCCACAGAATGAATGAAAACACACTGACTGGGTTACCTGTCACTCAGTCCTTGCTCGGAGCACGTTAAGTAGCACAAGCAACAGTTTGGAGGTGACAAGAGTCTTAGCAAGCACATAGTTGCTGAAATAAAATGCGCTGTAAGATGTACTCCTTCTGCTCCACAGTATTTTTAGCTAGGTTAAAAGTATCTCACATAGGGAGTCCTTAGAGTAAGAATTACTACAAAATTATTTGATAATAAATATATATGTGGCTTCACTACCACCTCTCTCTAGAGAGGCAGAAAATCAGGGTTGCAAATACTCTGAGGCTCAGGGGACTCCAGGAGTTACATAAGACACTATGGGAATTACACCATCCCCTATGACTATTTCTCTTTAGCCAAGAATTTCACCTTTTGGGACCAGCTTCAAGAAAGAACTAAAACAAATCAACATTTTTCTTTTAAGTTCTTACAGCCTTCCTGGATGTTTCACCTTTTGTAACCATCTCTCTACAACGTCACAAGCTTGACAGTTCCCTGAATATATTGTTTTTCACTGTTGGGTATCTACTGTGTCTTTAACAGAAAAAAACCCTTTACACGTTTCTGAGTTCATAGACAGAACAGCTGTGCATCTTTATTACACATATGCTGCTTTCTGGTTTTGCTTGTTAGCCAGCAGACAGGAAAGTTTTATTTTTAGGCAGATGTGAAAGCCCTAATTTGTTGCAGAGGGGAATAGAGAGCCTAATAATAGCACACAATACAGCCAATGCCAAATTCATTAATGGAGACCAAAGCAGGTTACAGTTTATGAGCCAAAGCTACTATTTTCCACTTCCCCCGCCTTCTCCCTCTCTCTGAAATGACATAGTAGAGCTCGAGTTGGAAGGAGGACACTCCACAATATTCATCACTTTTGCTGTGCAGTGAGGTTTGTCTTGACCTTACAATGATCTGGTGGAGGAGACCAGCCATGAATTATTTCTTCCATGACTGGCCAGCACCCTCAGAGTCCCTCTTTGGAGAGGACATCACAGCTTGTGGGCAGATGAGAGCCAGCAGAGCAAGAAGGAGCACAGAGGAGGGAACCTCAGGTCTTCAGAGAAGGTTGTGAGGAGCAGCAAGGCTTCTGCTGTGCCTGGTGCACCCAGTTCTCAGTGGCAGCCCCACCGGTGGGCAGATGACCCAAAGGAGGCTGAGAACAGCTCGCTGCCTCCCTCCCCGAGCTCGGCTGACCACACGCGTTTGCCATCAGCTCTTTCCAGCTAGGAGCAGGAACCTATTTTAAGCGCTGCCTTTCCTCACGCACACACTGTTGCCATAGCTGCAAAACTAATGCACATGGAGAGAAAGGTCCTTACTCTATTGACTCAGCAGAGAGGCATGTTACTGAATCTCCCCATTTCTTAACTCCTGTAAAGTGAAAGGTAGTGGGTCAGATCCTTCCCCAGATGGTGCTAGAATGGCTTGAGTCTATTGGCTTAGTGAATCCCTATTAATTTGCAGCAGCTGACATACTAGCCATTTGTTTTGAATTGATACACCTTCCAGAATTATTCATGGTATACTGTAATTAATTCAGCTTCTCCTCTTGTACCTCCCCCATCAAGGATATAGTCTGACAGAGCAGAAGAAAATTGTATTTGTTCTCCTGCCCATCCACCCTTCATTTCTCTGAGGATTCAGGGAGTGAATGCACATGTCAGGTATATGGTATATCTCAGCCTGACTTGCGTCAGATTTCCAGGGTTACAGAAAGCAGCTGGGGAATATTTCAGGTGAGCTTCAAACACACTGGCAGTGAGCTTCCATCCCAGCCTGCCAGTGCTATACACACCAGTGGCTTGCACTGATTTTGCTCACATTTGCAAACTCTCAGCCAACTCCTATTCAAATATAATTGCTAATATTTTGAAGCTGCTGTTTGCCAAGATACTTCAAGAAGAAACCACCAACACACTTGAAACAAGCCCACTGCAGATTTGGCTAGCATTTTGAACAGATACTTCACTTGAAGGATTTAATTTTCCTGCCCATTCCTAATCTTAAACAGAAAAGAAAAACAAGGCAGCACAACTTCAGTAAAAGGCAGTCAGGTCTTCAGTTAATATGAACTTGCATAATTCCTTTGCCTTCCAAGTTTATCGAAGCTTTAGAGTAGGGAAGACACAAATGGGTCTGATCTGATGAGCAGGCAGTTGCTCAGTATATATAAATGGTAAGAGCTTTTGTTACACAAGGTAAGTATTCACAAACCTGGGACTGATTGACTGGCTAGTAGAAGATAGGTGGATGAGGGACAGATTTTCTTCAAGAGCCAAACAAGATTACAAAAGCTCTAGGAGCACACTGTATTTTGCATCATTAAGTTGCACTAGATGATGCTTTAATTCACTGCTTGCAAGTATCTTCACTCAGGCAGGTTGTCTCTTCACTAACTACTAAAGTGTAAATATCAGTAGAGAAGCAATAAAGGTTAATTCTGGCAAAAAAAACCCTAGTCTATCGGTAAGGGTTTATAATACAGCGTTACAGGAGTTGGCTGTAGAGACACAGACAATTTCAAAGCTTTATTCTGGGTCAAGGTATGTGCATTGCTTTCTGGGGGTGTTTTGGTTTTGTTTTGTTGGGTTTTGGGGGATGGTTTATTCTCTGCATAGCTGCAGCAGTCAGGCAGTACTACAAAACAGATATACAGCACATACATTCATGTACAAAGTGTTCATGGTGTCCACAAAGAGCACCCATGCTTTACATCTGAATATAAGAGAGTCAGAGTCATATCTCATCAGCTACTGTTTTTAAAGATGAATGATCGATCTGCTCACCTGGATCCTAAACTCATTTATATATAGGCTTATATTTCTTTTAGATTTGTGACTTATGTGTGTATCGGGCTTTGCTGTTTCAGACAGCGATACCCGCTTTTGTTTGTGCCAAAAAGAGTTTGCAAGACGTTAGCACCATTAAAATCCAGCACCGTAGCTCCGTTTAAAGCTGACAAGTGTCAAGATATAAATATTACCTCCTAGCTATTACTGTTTATAAAGCGATCCAGCTCTTTAAAAAGTCAAGCTATACCATATACTCACGTGGCTTCCTGCAACAGTTAATTCCAAAGGCTGCTTAAACATGTATGATATTTCTCCTTTGACATGCTTTAAATGTATTTGTCATTAATCCTGACCCTTTGACTGTTCCCCAAGGGACAATTAAGTGATCAGACAGCTGTGCCCCTCATAACTTTTAATTAAATCCCCTTTGGACCTTTTTCCCCTTCTCTATTCTTTCTTTAGTCAGCCACCAAGAAAAACGACCGCAATTTTAACATCTAAACACTGGAAACTATGAACATATAACAATGCAGAAATAATTTCTTATTTTTCAATTTACTTAATTATTTTTAAATTTAATTTCTGGAATGAATGAATGAGAGTTCTATTTTCTCCTTAAAATTCTTTTTGAAGTCACAGTGGTTTGGCCTCATGTGTATAACCATAAACAGAACTGTACAGCTTTGGACAGATACTTTTAAGAGAGAGTTCAAGTTCTGCTCTTCCATAGTTTAACAAGACAATAGTCTTTATAAAACTTTTACCCACAGAAATAGTTGATCCATCCTGAGAATGATCAATCTCATTTAAAGGTAACAGCCTTGGCTCACAGATAAAACAATCCCTATCATTCTACTATCCTATTCTTATGTTTCGCATCCAAATTTCAGTGTCTGGTATTTACTGGCATGTATAGGAATTGCCGAAAATGTCAGTGAACTGGCAAATTGTAAATATCACTGACATTAAAAAAAACAAGGAATTATTTTCCACTGCCTCAAACTTTCCATTAATACACTGTTAAAAGCGAGTATCACTTTTGATCTCTGAACTTTTCTTGGAGAGATTAAAAGAAATCAACCAGGAAATAAAAACATCACTAAATCACTTAGCACTATTTATTTTGCGTAGTGCAAGTTGGGACACATTACCAGAGCTCAGTTTGGTTTAAACCTTGTTCCCATAATCCCCAGAGGAGTGGAGGGGGAGAAATCATCATTTTGATTAAATTAAATTGTGCTTTATTTGTAAAAGTACAGGTAAATCTCAGCAAAAGGTAATTTTGGCTGTTTCTGTTAAACAGTCCAAATGATGTAAGATTTTAGCTAGTACGGTCTTTTCTTGCAACCTGACAAGCTCTTTACTTGGAAAACATTATAGGGAGTGGGGCCAGTTTGTAACTTTGCATTGCAATGGTGTGTACCTGCACTTTCACAGCTTGGTGGGAAGATGTGTCAGGTTTTACTCATTTTGAAGCTCACCACAACTCAGAAATCAAAGATAAGCTCAGCCATATTCTCAAAGGGAGCCAGCTGGAACAAAATCCCTGCAAAGACAAATTGAACTTGTGGAACACACCTTCCACCCACGGTAAATCCCAAACTATTTCCCAGTATCCAGAAGCAGCAGGAGCACCCCTGAACACACCAACCATGACACCATCCTTGCAATGTTCTTTGGACTGGGAGTCCCCCAGTTTTCCTGTTCTGCAGACCCACTTCATTAGAGGGAAATGGTTTGTGGGCTCTGCCCTCCTGCTCCCCAGAGATTTTCACACTCATCACCTGTGATTATAGGACCACGAGATGCCTTCTCTGCAACACTTACACAAAGGAAACCAAATTACTGCAAATAAGCATCCCCATCCAGAAGCAGCACCCAAACCATGCTGACACAACAATGCTCCCAGACTCACGTAAAAAGTAGGGACACCCCGAATATGCCACTGTTACCACACTGGCATCCCTAACTGTTCAGTACATGCAGGAAACAATCATATTTTTAGACCTAGACATCCCAAGCCCAGTTGAGCCCTGCAGATAAATTCTCCACAATGTCATCACTTCTGCACACTCGATAGCCAGCCACAGTTTTTACTCATTTAACATACATTAAATTAAACCTGCCAGTAAAGCTGCCTCTGGGGATAATTCTGGTGCAGAGTGAGGACAGTTAATCAACAGGTACCATAAGCTGAATTCCTTTCACCTTCGGTGTGTGAGGAGGGGCACATGCCCTGCAATAGGGAATATCCACCACCACCCAAAACAGTGGATGGAGCACATTCAGAATAACATGGCAGGAGGAAAAGGGTGTCTGAGATAAAAGTGGCTTATAAAATAACTTGGAATGTCAGCACATGATTATGTTGTTTTCCCCTCAATCATTAGACTGCTGTGTTGCAAAACACCCTGAAGCTTGAGAAACTGCTAATGGGCAACAGCTTTTGGAATGTCATAAATGCTAAGTCTGACTGGACTGGAAAGACAACTTATTGTACAGTCAGAACTCAGATGGGAAAATATTTGGACACTTGCAGCTTGTAATGAAATCAGAGAAAGTGGATTAGTAGCGTTTTATAACTCATTAGAAGGGAAGAGCTGCAAAAGAGAGATTTGTGGGAAATCTGCACCTCGCACTGGGTTCTTTCCTGCACTTTCTCTAAGTTATTTACACCTGGACCAAAATAACACAATTAACTCCCTGTATCCCCTCAAGAGCAGCCTCATGGCTTGCAAGACAACTTGCAGATGAGAGAATCTGGCAGATGACAGTACTGAACCTGGAAGACTCCAGTGGTGAATACCTGATGTAATGGGCTTCACTTGATGGTTTGAAGGTGTGAGTGAAGCCCCCTCATCTTTCAAGACAGCAGGACCTTCCAAACACCCAGCTCCCAGCTGCTCTGTGCACAATGCTGAGCCCAACCCCAGATGATTATCAGCCTACGTGGCTTTTGGCTGAAGCGAGAAGTAGGATGAGCTTGTATCTGCCTTCAATAAATCATGTTGACTTGCCCCAAGACTAATCACAATGGAATGAAAAAGCCTTTTACTTTATTAAAGCAGAGGGTGATTCCAAAGGTAAATTAGGAAGAGGCACATTATAAAGAATAAATTGACTTGGAATAAATTGACTTGGAATTCTTTTCAAATGTATTGGAAGATACGGAAAGGCTATAAAATAACTCATTGGCAGCCTCCACACCTAGCATCAGCTTTCTGTTCTTTGTTCTAAGAGAGCTGGTTCACACTCCTCAAGAGATAGACGTGCAGTAATGATGGCTTTTACTCACTAAATGACAGCAAAAGTTGACCTGTTAGATAAACAGATTTGTTTAATGATTACATTTTTCCCCTGCCAAATGAAAACACATAAAAGTGCAAGATTCAATGGCTTTTTATAAATTTTTTTGCTTGAGCTGCACAATGGAAATTGTTTGTACTCTTCGCCAAAACAGTAAGGCTCCGCAACTCCGAATCTGGCAGGGACAGAGCCTGGGTCACATCGCTCTCCTGCGATTGCTGGAGGAGAAATGCCAACAATTTGTTTTTACACTTCCAAGATGTGTTATGTACAGCACAGAGTGATCCTAAACAATTTTAACCAACCATCTGATGGCTCCTCATTAGAATCAGAAGTTTAAAAAAGCACCAGAAGTGGGTTTTCCCCGCAGAAAGAAGAGCAGGTCTGGAGTGGTTTGCATATGGTACATAGCAGTTCTATAGGGGATGAGTGATCACCAGCCACGGGTGATGGAAGGATTATCATAGACTGCAGTGAATGTTGGGTCAGGGCTCAGGTACAGCTTGATTACAAACTCTTAATTAGATCTTGCCCATGACATCCACAAACTTTGCTGTAAGCCATATTATTCAATACCAGCATCACTAGACAAAGACACTTGTAACAGTTGTGTCATTAGGCAGATCTGAAAACTTTAGTAGGAATTCACCAAAATTGTCAATGTTCATTTTTTCCAATAATATTAGTAGTTAAATAATCAAGCTAGACTAATTTTCTTATTGTGTCTGCAAAAACATCAGTTTTTCATTTTCTGATGTTTGACTTTATTCTTACACTATGACAGTTTACATATTTATTTGCTTAGTCATTTGCCTTTGATTCTCATAAGTGTGGGTATTACTTTTTAATCATTTTGTGTTTATATTCTTTATACAAGCATCAGTTGTTACAGCCTACTTAACACTACTTTTCATTAATACAATGCTTGGTTTTGCATGCGTGAAACTAACCATAATTCTAATAGGACAAACATCCATCAGATGTTAAACAGTCTTGTTAAATGCATTTGTCAAAGTGGCAAGTACATTTTTGCAAGCACAACTGCCACCTGATAATTACAATATTAGAAGCTCCCTCTCCCTATGGAAAATTAAGTAACTTTTTATATGCTGTAAGCACCGAGTTGCAGGCTAAATATTGTGTTTGGTTTTATTTTACCAACAGATAGCTTAGCTCCATAGCTTACTGAGCCTTGCAAAGCACTGTATTAGTAACTGTTGATGCGCTTAAGTCTAAAATAGTTTATAGGTGGTATTTTTTCTGACAATGCTGACTAAAGTTACCATTCGGTATACTGGAAATTCTGAAATAGCACCAACAACAGTGCACTAATAATAACCTGAGTGACTGTAGGAGAGTTGGACAATGACCCTGGCCCAGCCTGTTGCTGGGAAGGAATCCCACTGGACAGGAGTTAAGCTGCTTGGTTGGGATTTTCAGATTTCTCTGCTCATCTTTACAATTTCTGGTAACTTTTTTATTTCCCCACATATTAGACTGATTTTATACACAATGCAAACCTCACATGAGAAGAGCCAAATGCTTTTTCAGTTGTCAACAGAAGCAGGACAACGTGGCCAAGACTGCTTTGTACATCCTTCAAGGGGGATGGAAGCCTCTGCAGTCATGTTTCTTGCCTTGATTATGTTCAGCAAGCAGAAATACTTCATCACACAAAGCCAAGGTGTTCAAATAACTCCACAACCTGGGAACATTATTGCTGCTGCCTCTATATCTGTGCCAACAACTGCAACTGGGGCTTGCTAACCTGACTGGGCTGCATCCATCTACAGAGCATTTCATGATGCTCCCACTCCAAAGCAAAAAGAACATTTTTCCATGATAGATCTAATTGTGAAATGATGTGATTTGCCTATTTTTATACCAGGAACAAGTTACCTTTGTCTTGTACCACACACTTCTAGTCGGACAAGAATGAACATCAAGTTCCTTACATTAATTAAGGCTCTGGGCAAAACCGATTATTTTTTACATATTTTTTGACAGAACAGTCTGGCCATAGCAGCATAAACAAGATTCTCATGGATGTGGGTATTAAAAAACTAGGGTTTTTTAAGTCTAGTATAAAACTAATAATGGAGAAACAAAGTTCTGATAACTTCTGAAAGGTCCTGAAACACCTACAGACAATAAGATTAACATATGCAATTAAGACAAAGCTATAAATTATTCCTACATAGAATTATTTTGAGTTAGAACTGTGTGTAGAAATAATGTGGAATAATTTTGATCGCTTTTACATTTACTTTTTAATGCATATAATACCCAAGCTAAAGGACAGAATAAACTTAAGGTGAAATCAGCATTTGCCACTTTTATAACCACAAAAAGGTACTGAAATTCAGATTGAAAAGGCTATCCTATTTAAGAAAACCAAACCAAAGTTCCCCTGTCCCTACAGCTGAGAATCTTAGAGAAATCTGGAGATACAGATGAACCCAAACAATGAATTTTCAATGACCCAACCTGTCACCCATCCCTTCCATTGGCTAACAAAGTGCCCACTGCTCTCTTGTCCACAACCAAAAACAACGTGTCATGTTCTTTTGGTTACAGTAGAGTGGAAAATAGGAGCTACATAACCTTTCCCCATGCGTATATTTATTTTACAGCCTTGTTTTTCCACAGTTGCCACTGGGTGTAGCACCACAGCTGTCCTTGTTTGCTGGCAGTGTATTTTTATTCACTTATCTCCAACCTAGCAGTTTTTTTCCATCGGTGCTTAGTTTCCAATTCCCTTACCCCGACCCCCTGCAAAGAAGAGAGGGTCCTCTTTTAACCTCTGAACTTGGTCCTTTCAGCAGCTTTATCAAGGATGAGGCGACTTCTGTGGTTTGATCTGTGGTTTTGGATGATCCATTTAGCCTCACTCGGTTTCTTACTCTCAAAGATGTCATGATCTCCCTGCTGCTGTGGGACTTCATTGACCTTCCGGGCCAAAGTGATGCAGTGCACAAAATATCAATTTCATGCAGTGTTACCTCTTACTTTCCCCTGTGGCCTGGAAAAAGCCACGCTTTCCCTGTTACAGGCAGAAGCTTCAGTTTTACTTGATTTTAATGCAAAGAATTTATTGTTTTCAACCTGTTTGCAGGTCACTAATTTGGCTTCATTCGCACACAAATTAGAGAATTCCTAAACTACCATTCAATCAATTAAGAGCGGTTTTGAAAGAGTGAAAGGCCTCAGATTCCCCTTTCTACTACAGAACAGACTTGATTTTCATTGCTTAACCTTCTCACTTGTAAATCTTAGACAACATCTCTCTGTGCTGCAGCACTAAATGGATAAACAGAATGAGCATTGGAAGTGCACAGAGGAAAATCCCCTATCATGGAACTTAACATTTGATCTGTAAGGATAAAATTGAAGAAAAAGTCTTGGTGAAAAAAAAATCAATTATCACCTCAAACATAGATGTTTCTGATTAGCTGAAGAGTGAACTTCTGGAGCAGCCAAGAGAACAAGCGGAAGAAATGACGAGTTGAAGAGCAGAAATGGACCACAACACCTTATGGCCAAGGGGCTTTCTTGGTCATGCACATAACTCAATAGCAACCCCTCTCACAGAGAACTAGTGGCCACTCAACCAAAAGGTCCTGACCCAGCAAACTTGATGGGAAAAACAAGCATTTTATGAATCTTGGAGAAAGAAACCAAAGTCAGGAGGAGAAGTTCAGAGGTGGCAGCCACAAACCCATCCTGTAAATCTGGCCAGACATTGAGCTGCTGCATTCTATAAATAACTCTCTTGATAGAGTGAGAGCTTAGTTTTACAACCACCCATTACAACGCTTTCATGTTCTTATTCTACACGTGATACAGTAAACAGATTTAGGTACCTAATAGTAGACACTTCAATATGAAATTTTTGGCCTTGGATTTTGAGAGCAGAGATGGGGAAAGAGTCCCAGACACAGATCCAGAGCATCTTAAAGGGATGGGTACATGTATGCCTGGAAAGCACCTGTTGGTGGAGATTAGCAAGTGAATCTTTGAGGAGTGAAGGAGATGAATAATCCCCTAACCAATGACACTGAAAGAGAAAACTACTTCCATAAAAGTAATCTGTAAATACAAAATCCTGGACCTCTAGACTGGAAAGCGTATTCTAAAGCAGTTTTTTTGTGTTACATGTTTCCATTTAACATTACAGGCCTAATCATCTGCAGCTTAGGAAGAGGGTTGAAGCCCACTTGCACAAACCCTTATTTCCATACCCAGCTTTATCTTTCTGGCTGAGCAACTGCTTGACTTGTTCACGCAAACAAAAGCTCCACACACTCAAATGCACTTTTCTTTGCTTCTCTGCCTTCACTTGATGACAGTAAGTGCTCTCACATTGCACTGCACGCACATTTAGAAAGTATTAAAAAAGCAACCAGCACAGCTCACCCTTGCTGCAATAGGGAAAATCATGTTTAAGATGGTATTTGTTTTCCAGCTGGATGTACCTTCCCAAAGCATAATTCTGAGTCAGAAAATCAACTGCAACACAACCTCTATATATATCTAACAGTTGCTGTGAGACAGATCACAAGATACCTATGTAGAAACTTAGAGCAGCTCCAATTTTTATTAATTCAGATATAACAGGTTCTCAAACTTTCCTATTGAACTCAGGTAAAAATGAGAAACTCCAGAGGCAAAGAAGAATTCCTGGGTAAGATCTCAATCAGCAAAGAAGATCTGCTGCTTCAAATAGGTACTTGCAGTTTAGCAGTAAAGGATATTATTGAAAACACTTTCCAGCCATCGCTGCTCATCATCCTTGCTCTAGTCTGTCCTCAGTGTCTTCAGCCACTCCACTCACAGGGTGCAGGACAAGTTACCCTTCCACTTCTAAACAAACCTGCTCTGCGAAGCAAGCTGAATTGATGCTTTTCATTCCTCCTAATCCCCCTGAGCCATAACACCCCTCACAGAGGCTCTAGCAAGGTTGAAAACTTGAACGCGATACTAAGCTGGAGAGCCAGGTGGCTGGCAACGTTCCTTTCATCCAACCCTATTTTTGCTTACCTGCCATTTTAAGGCCATTTGTAAATATAGATCAGAGGGTTCATAAGCAATAGGATATGGAACACCTTGCAGGAAAGATTCTAACAACAAAAAAGTTCTCCCTTTCTTCTGGACCTTTCCATTCTCCAGTAAGTATTCTCTTTTATAGGTGGAAAAAGCTAAAGCCCAGAGACTTAATTCTTACCACACACACAACATTTAACATTCCATATACAGATATTACATTTTGCAAAGAACGGGATCTGAATCCGAGACGCTCAGCAGAGCCAGCACTGACAGCTCTTCCAGTCAGTGCACTGAAACATGTTATGGACACAAGAGGTATTTTGTGAATAAGTGAAAATAATTGTTACAATATTTAATACCAAATTATCAGTTACTGACAGCTTTGCTGAAGCTTGATTTTTTTTCCTTTTTTGACTGATATCTTAGCAGACTCCTTCAGAGAAAAAAACAATATATGAAGAATTACCATTCCAATAAAGATACTTTTTTTTAGGTCCCAAAATCCCAGTAAAGAAGGTCACAGATAAGGGCATACATGGAAAAATATTCCTTTGTTAGCTCTAATACATGGTATTTCAAATACATTTTCTAGAGCATTCATCCATCTCCCTGGTGTGAGTGGGGCTGAGCCAGCCCCCCAAGCAATTTTGAAAATCCCACCTGTAATGATTAATTATTCACAGCACTGAGAACAAACCCCTATGGTTCTTAGACAATTCGTTGTAATAAATTAGGCACTGATTAGATTTTTTCCTTTCATTTATACAGCTTATTGTTATTTAAGACATTAATACCTAGTGGCATAGTACATTTTCATAGAAACTGAAGAAGTGGATTTGATATCCAGTAGACTCACAGGCACCTCCACAGTGGGCCAGGTTTAGAATATTCTGACAAAATTAGAGACTCACAACTAATACAAAAATCAGTACATTGCTGTCGAGCATCCACTTAAACTTCTGGTCAGTCTGTGGGTACCAGATGAATACACAGCTCAAATCCAGTGATGATCAAGTACACTTAGCCTAGGCAAGAGCACTGACTGCCTTCTTCATCCTGACAGCGAGGAAATGGCCAAGAATTAGGTTGCTTTTTTTTTTAAGAAAACATAAATAGACTTGATTCAGTTAACTGATGCATTCACCAGATGTAATCCCTAACCGATGGATTATACACAGTGTTCAATGCATAATTCTGATCTGCTCTTTATTTATAAGGGAATGAAAAGTATCAGGTCTATTTTTAACTTCCTGGAAAGTTTAAAAATAAAGAACAGCTTTCAATAATGCATTAAACAGCAGGTTTCAGTCTTCTCAAAATGAACCTGCATGAATCAAAAAGGTGAAGTTATATGGCTCTACTATGCACACCACAAGTAGGTGAATTAAGAACAACATGTAAGGAACAAAAGACTGAGTTATATGTGTTAATAAATACAGGCACATAACATGCTCATGGTTCAATTTAGGGAATGGCAGGGTGTCTTAAGGTCACCTAGAGCTTAATTCCCACCCAGCTCGAGAAACTTTAGACAGAAAGAAGTACACATGGGCATTTCACTTGTGAAAGGGACACAAGCACATGCTAGATTTGGATCTCAGATCTCCCTAGTCCAGCTCTGCCCCTTTAAGAATCTGGAGTCTCATTTTAAGAGATTTTCCATATTTCTCCCCCCCTTCCAATACACATTTTTCCAGCACATTTGCACCCTGGGCTTTTCACTAGTTAAAATTTAATGTAAGGCTTCAGTCACGCTGGGCTGGGTTTACATTAGCACATTCCACAGCAAATCCTCAGTGCTGGGGAGGTGACCGGTGGTCACAGCACCCACCTTTGTGGAAGCCACCCACCTGGTGTCACTGAAATAAGGAGCACTGGGGACCACGACAGAGCCATTCCCACTGTCCCCCCTCCTCAGACACTACAACCGCCCTGTCAGACTGTCACCCCAAGCACAGACACCCAGACATTTCAGGGGGACACTGTCCTGCAGAAGGAACAGCCTTGGTGAGAGATGTCAACATCACAAGCCACTGTTGGTGAATCAACCAGGGGCGGGAGTAAAAGCCACCACTTGGTGGCTTCATTTCAGACATACCAAGTGATTCCTTCCTTCTTCAGAGAAAAAGACAACTTCACACAGAATTCTTTGAAAAAGAAGTATTTAAGACTTTCAGCTCAGATAAAACCTCAGGTTACAGGTAGCCCATAAAACTAAAATTTAACCTTGCCTCTATAACCAGATGCTGTTTCTCCCCTTTTATTTACCTCTCCACACTTCAGAATAATTTTTCTTTAGGCCAAGGTATTAGTAATGAGGCAACTAATTTCACATTAGCAGCATGGAAGCAAAGGACAGTGAGAAATGACACCCGGGCCAGCTCTGCCCGGCCATACAAGGTGGCACAGGAGCCATAATGAAGAATGTCTTGGTTTGAAAGACAAGGCTTCTCTAAAGCAAATGAGTGCCTAATGTAAATATTTGTCTAGAAACTCTGGAAAAAAACTCTTTTGTAGAAGTAATTACTTTAAAGTAAGTATCAGGTGACACACAAAAGTATTTTGTTTAATGTTATCTGTTTAGAGCTGTGCCCATACACAAAACATTACCCACCTAGTGAGTTTATAAAGCATCCTGGTTTGTATGACTCGCTCACCATTACAGCAGCAACTTAAACCCAAACTCAACTGATATAACACCACCACAACATCACGAGCACCGAGGGGGAGAAAACCCCTCCCAAAACACTGACAGAAAAAGTGGATTTTTATAACAGCAAGATCAGTTCCTAACCTCACTTTACTCCCTCTCCACCACGGGTTACATCAAGCAAGACTAATATTGAAACTACCCTGCGATGTTGCAGAGGAGTTGCTCAAGCGCTCATTGCAGCCAGCACGCGGTGCTGACAGGTCCCCGTCACCGCGGGTCGGGGTGACGCTGCTCCTGGCTCCCCATCCCGCAGCGCCCGCCAGCCCAGCCCTGCACTTTAATAGCATCACACTGCAGGAAATGGGGCCAAATTTGGCTCACTGCGTTACAGCCGAAATAAAGGACATTAGCGATTAAAATTTTTAGTAAGTAATTCAGTTTTAAATCCCTCAGGTAGCTGCCATATCCCCTCTTCCCTATACTTAAGGATGAGAAATACTATCCTATACAAATAGGATAGTAAATTTAGCCGCTGAAAGCTAGCAACTGTCTGGCTTTTATTGGCACTCCTCTCTATATGCCCTGGCTTCCATTTCCCCATATATTTTAAGCACCAGCTTCTGTACATATTGGTACCTTATGCTTAGGCAGTTGCGCACTGTAAATATAGAAGACTTTTAACCTAGGGCTCGACCAGATCTTCCCCCCTCCAGTATTTTTAAGGAGAAAAGGTCAGAGTATTCCAGTGAACTGACGCACTCTGTCTAATTTATACAGCAAGAAGCTTAAAATTGTGCGTCATTTGACCATTTTCCATTTGTTCATGCTGAGATTAAGAGATGGGTTTATTGTTGAGCTTATAGTTGAAATTACAACTAAGAGGAAAAAAGGGTTATAGGAGATCAGTAGCTGCAGCTGGGCTTTGATTTACTGCTGCCCAGTCATGGCAATGTGAATTAGAAAACTTGAAAAAAGCAGCTCATAGGGATAGAGAGAAGCTGAGTAATTAACCATTTCTAAGGTAAAGGCTTCCAAATAAAACTGGGCAGCCAGGACTTGCTGTGAGCAGCAACAGCTTGTTTAATTGCCAAAAAGCATCTGACAGCAGCACGGTATGAACAGCATGGAATGCAGCTGTGATTGCAAGGGAGAAAAACCCAGCATCGACATCAGAAATCATCTGTACAGCTGAGGAGTCAGCAGATTTTATACTTCATCACCGCACCTCTTGGGTCACACACATGGCAAGATGGATGCGCCCATCACAAGCCCGCGCTTCCCTTAGATACCTCCCCAGCATTTCTTCCAATATATGGGATGTTTTAACTGCATTAACAAGTTTGGGTCCAAAAAAATATCTCACAATACACATTCTTGAACTTTGCAGTAGCGTGGGCAAGTCCAATGAAAAATAGAGCTGGTCACCAAATGAGGTTTTGTCCAAGGCCATTTACACCAGTAGGTTATTGCGAGTAACACACATGTGCGCAATGCAAATGCCAAGCCCTGAGCTGATGCAAGCTCAAATATTTCAACTCAAGTTAGCAGAGCCACAGAAATTTCTACAAGTAGAACTGTGGATAGTTTTAAAGCTTTTCCTCCTAGTAGCATGGATCACTGAAGTTCATCAGGTCTCAACAAAATCAGAAATTCATCAGAATGGCTGCAATTCCCCCCAATTTCTTTCCATACTGTTTTGTATACACTATGAATCCCAAATTTATTAGTATTTATATGATAGTGGTAAGAAGGGTAACAGATTTGCTGACATTTTCCTGGAAGAACTGCTGCTATCTATAGCATTTTCCATTTTCATCTGGGATATTTTTATGGGACTGGAGACAGATGGATTTTCTAGTAAGGTGAAAATAAGAACATTACCATTTAAATAACATATTTCCATGTGTGGCAAATCACTAATACCATAAGATTTTTCTCAAACTACATTTATATATTTTTCACCACCAAAGAGCCTCCTTCACTGGTGGAAAAACAATCTCAGCCTCTAACTCTGCAAGGGTTTGCAAACACTCCAAAAGGTGAAAACTGACAGAACTCCAGTGCCAAATGCTGCTCAAGCCGCTCGTGACAGCCCGTCTCCAAACAGGGCAGGCATTTTGCTGTTCTGAGGAAGATTTATTATGAAATATCCATTAACAAACTTTCTTTTTCATAACTATGAAAAATCCTTGATGTTTTCCAGAGCAGAATCCATGGAATGGAAGTACCAGAAGAAGAGGAAAGTCTCACTGCAGGAGAGACCAGAGCATCTGCTCTAACACAGGCGGGATAAAACAGGTCAGCAAAGCAGGAGATTGTCAAACCAAGCACATGGGATTCACGAGTAAAACGTGAAAAAGCAAATTAATTACATATTATTTCAAAGTCTATTCTGAATGAGCTTTTTTCTTTGCCTGTGGTTACCTCCTGATGTTTGAGCTTCACATTTTCTTGACCATCCCATCACACACTAAATCCATCACAACTAATCTTTATCTGCTCTATTAAAGAAAACTTTTCTTTTGTGATGTATCAGTACCTCTAGATATATTAAAGCCTTAATGTGCACATAAACATCACAACCAGCCTTCACAGGCACAGAAGAGAAGGGTCTTCAGCAATGTTCACGTGCAGATAGTTCTCTTTAGATTATGTCTCACTAAAGTAACACAGCAAAATCTTGGCTTTTTTCCTAATGCAATATATAACTGCAAAAATAATGCTTAATCCTAGAGGTCCTATACATCCACACCAAAGTATCTTATTATATTCCAACCACTAGTGTATTAAGAGGTGTTGTAAGACATGAAAGTAATTTTATCTGATTTTGAAGTGGGGATCTGAGACAGATGAATTATTATTACCGCCTAGCTCTAACTTAGCATTTTTCTACTGGAGACCTCAAAGTGCTGACAGAACAAGAAATTTAATCCAGGTCTCTCCAGTCCAGCTCAGCCTCCTCAGTGCTAGACCACCTGTATTCCAGCTCTAAAACTGGGGTGCAAGTAGGATCTCCCCAACACTCCTGCTCCAAGCAAATTTCATTTCTACTCAAAACTCACAGGTAAGAAAACAAGAAAATAAGGCAACACAAAAGCACAAGACAGAAGCTCTATTTTCAAGACAGATAAAGCCTGTATCTGTTTCAAGCTGTCTCTTTCAATGACATCTAGAAGAACTCTCTGTACTAATGATGTTTTTTTTTCATATCACTGGGCAAATTTACGAGCCCTTGTCAGAAAAGGAGTTCAGAGCTTCACAGAAAAATTTGCTATGGATGCACTGGGACAAAGCAGATAAAGTTTAGCATCAAAACTTAAGATTTAGATGTTATTATGACATGAAGCACATGGTGCCAATTTTCCAACTCTAGCAAACGTACTAAATGTCATTGTCTTTCTAAGAAGAAAGGATCTGTTCGTGTTTCCTTTTTTATTGACTGAGGAAGATTAAGGGTAATCTCTACTAAATCCTCAATCACCCCACATAATACACATTTTTTTTAGACATTGCTGTGTCATTCAGAATATTATATTCCATAACAGAAAAACTCTTCCTTGCTTTATTCATCCCTGCATCATCTTGTGCCTCCATCCCCTTTCCAAGCACCCCCACCTCTGTCTGTCACCCAGTGAGACCAGCTTAAATTTCACATTGAACCCAGGGTGGGCAGAATCATCACATTTTACTTTAAACAGTTAAGACGCATCCAGAAAGGACAGCGGCCAACTGCAAGATATTTCCTTCCTGCTTTGGCCGCAGGATAAAAAGGCAAATTAAGCTTGCCAAATTGGATTCACTTCCCTGCTACCCTCTCCTCTCCCACCTCCCATTAGAAATAAATAAGTAAAGATCTAAAACTAAGTCCACAAACAAACAGATGGGGGGGAAAAAAGCACTAAAAAGGATTTTTTTTTTTTTTGCTCCATGCCCATGAATTCTGATTTCTTCAGGAAACTTGACCAAGATAAAACTTGCTGGGAACACATGTATCAGGTGGCAGCACCACAGACTGGGGGAATTGACTTCCCATGTTGTGATCTGTCAAAAGCAGCTGGCAGAAGGGGTTTTGGTGCCAGACAGGCTATTTTATTTCTGAAGTTACCAGGGACTCCTGAAACCCACAGCAGAGTCTTGCTGAGAGGTTGGATTAATATTTAAGGCAAAGTGAGAAGCCAGTTCCTCTGATACAAACTCAGCTTGCTGAAGCCACTCGCTGTCCCAGGAACACCATGAAACTCTCTGGGATTTGGTACCCAAGAAACAGCAGAAGACTATTTCCCATAAAAGCTCATCAGCTGCTCCTTATATGCTTGGTCTAAAGGCAGTGGAGCCTTTCCCTGGGCTCAGCTTATCTTGGGATGAGCTTCTGAAATCAGCAATGAACTGGGATGCTGAGAACAGATATTCATCTCCCAAGATGTGTCCACCTGCTCATTGAAAGATCTGGGGAAGCATCACTCCAGGCTGGGCAGCTGCATTCAAACAATTTAAAAGCTGAGGCAGCATGTTAGGAGACCACTAGGGCAGGTTTAACCTCTGCTAGGAACAACAACAACAGCAAAAAGTGACAATAATAGAGGAGAAATATCATGCTAAGGCAGGTGGTATGAACTCCTTGGATGGGAGGTCATCACCTTTTAGACCAATTTTTCTTTGGCAGTAAGTCCTAGCACTCATTTCAAAGCTCCCCAGAACAAGCCTTCCCCATCACACCCCTCCAAATCTGACAAGGAGGGAGAAACTCCAGAGAAAAAGATAAAGAGACTTTATACCAACATTTTCTCACTTAAAGGTATTCAAGGCAAGCAATCTGTGAAATCTATCAGGGTACCCATCATTACCTACAGGTTTTTTTAAATAAAAAGTAACTTTAAATGCACAAATACTCAAATATGAAGTGCAAAACACAGCAAGTGTTTCAAAGCAGAAGGGCCAAATTCTGCCTTTATGCATTTAACATACGAACACTCACCAGTGAGAGTGTCGCTGAAGTTTCTAAGCTCTGAATTTTTAGCCAAGTGTTCAGAAGTCTCAGCCCTTATTAAAATAAGTGGGATGTTTGTCTGTGTAATAATGTCGCAATTTTTCATTGGTTCTAATTAGAAAATAATTAGTAGAAGAACCCTAATGCAATGATAGTGCCGTAGCTTGCTGCTTATTTCTGTTAATCAGAGCCTGGCACCAAGTCAATATACTTTCCCATAACAAAAGAGACCCAGTGCTACAGAGCCATTTCTCATAATTCCATTCAGCATGCTACAAAGTAAATTCTGATGATTAATTGGAAATGATCTTTTTAATAGGAGGCTGGTTTTGTAATTACCATTAAAACAAAATGTCCCTTCTGCTTTACCCAAGCTATGCCTTTCACTAATGGTGTTCTCTTGGATTACTGTCTTTTTATCAGTTGTATTTTTATGAGACTCATAAGACCCAATTTGATGTTCCCAGGTATTTCAAACAGAACACATTGTACATTGTTCAAAAGTAATATTATTAGAAATGAGGCTAGATACACGTGTTGCAATATTTTTTGAGAACTAGAAGATTCAGATTCCCTGAATCTGAACCTCTATTATTCAACAACTTGTAAAAGTTTAAAGACAAGCATATAATGGAAAATACTGTTCAGATTCCAAGTAGCAACTATTGGTTCAAAACCACACCATTGTCCACCCTCATCCACCCCTAACACCAGAAACCAGCCACTGCTTCATGTGGCCCCTGCCATCCCCATGGTGGCTGAGAAAATATACAGGTGATACCCTCCAGTCATCAGCCAGTGAAACCTTGTGCAGAAAGGAAAGAGTTAACTCCCAAAGAGATGTCCAAGTAGGAAAATTACCTCACATCTGTATTATGTCCCATACTGACAGGTGTTTTGTTGCTGTAACACTCCCTTAATTTATGATCCCCCTGGTACCAAAAGACTCATGTCCCTCTCTGATAAAGCTCTGAGCAGCTCCAACAGCATTTGCTCTTTGAGCAAACAGCAGCCACATCATCAGAAGCACTTGAAACTCTTCAAAATTTAAAGCCAAAGTGATAATCCTGCAACTCCTGGCTCACAACTGGTCCTGCTCCATCCCTCTGAATTCAAGGGCATCTCCATGGTGAGCCAAGATCACCAGGCCTGAGGTTTCCAGCATCCCACATGAGCTGGTACTTCATGGCTTTTTCACCCTCCAGACTAAGTTCCAGCTTACATTTGTCACCCCCTACTAATATTTGCTTTCACACACTATTTCAAACAATGGTGCATCAAGTCTGTTTTCCCAAGATTACATTCAGATGCTTGCAGCAGGTATTTTGTTTTGGCTCCTGTTACAGGAAATCCATAACCAAAGAGCAAAAACATCCCTTATGCTAAATGCATCTGAATTCGCTGCAGTTTCTGGCTTGGTAACACATTTCATCTTTTGCTTTTAGAGAGAAAACGTGCGTTGTTGGGATTATTGTGAGAAGAGCAACAGAACTTGGGTCTTGTGCCTGTGTGCTCCCACATCTGCCCCAGCCATCTGCCACCTTGGCATTGTTCTCAGCTCCTGAGCCCTTTGGGACAGTTACCGCCTTTTTGTTTGGTCAGCGAGAGCAAGACAGCTGCACTGCATTTAGCATCCCATAGTGCAGGTAAATAATCACCCTACTAATAAAAATAATCATAATTCCACCTATCACAAAGTATGATACCGTGACTCAGGCACTGCAATCCTTATGCTGCCTGCTGAGATACTGCCCAGAGCCAGAGCTGCTTGCCATTTAAGATTAATGAAGAAAAATGTGCCAAAGTTGGAACAATGTTCAGCATTCAACTGAAATATCAGCAGGAATGTTGTTTTAGAAGATACATGGCTAAATTCCTATTTATTTTTATTAAAAATGCAACTAATAAAATAAAAGGCAACTATAGGAGACTCCAAGCACAGCAGAGGAAGCTGAACACAAGGAGTCTTGCCCAAACCAATGAGCTCTTAGGAATATAATTACATATGTCAGCAAAAACTAATTTGTCCAAGCACAAGTGAGAAAGCAATTTTTTGTGGGCTGCAATCAAAAGAAACCAAGGATGGTAAGATTGCTTACAAGAGAAGGAAAAAGACCATGAAAAGGAAGTTAAAATGAGATTGAGAGGATGGAGGAAAAAGGTGACAACAGATAAGCAACTGAGAGTGAAAGAATCACAGTCCAGGGAAAAGTTATGGGCTGTGATAGAGCTTCATGTGCTAGAGTCAAAGCAAAATTTGGGAAGGGAAGAATGAGGAAGAAATGAACAGTCTGATAAACACTTGGCATTTTATCTCCCCTGGATATTATTCACATGACACCTTTTTTTAAAGGGAGCTCAACAAGCAGGTGCCAGCTGTGTCCAGCTGTTCAGGCTCCAAAAGAGCCAGACAAACCCCAGGCAGCTGCCACCCCGGGATCAGACAGAACCTCACGCTATCACCCGTTATCTAACTGTTGGGCATCTGGGTCAGCCACTGTCATCTCCACCCCCTGCCTGATTCCAGCTTAGGAAAGAGCCCAGATGTTTACAACACGTTACAGGACAGGGAACCACACACCTAGAAACCGGTGAGTGTGACTGCGGGACTGGTTTTATCCCCACCCGTGCCATTTGACTCCTTCCTGAGCCTTCCAAGCTGTGTCTAAACCCTAAGATCAAGTGAAATTACAGTGCAGCTCATTATAGGGTTGCGAGTTCAATGATTTGAGCCACCTCCTGCACTCTGGCAGCTTAGCAGTTGAGCCTCCTCTTATGGAACCATCCTTGGGAACTCTCCAGTGCAGGATTGACAGTGATCAGCATCATTAAACCAAGTTACATAAAGAGTAAATCACACAAAAAAAATTGCTTTTCAAATTGCCTTGCTTCTCCTGGAGATTCAGGGCAAAGAAAGGGGTGTTTTGTTTGGTTTTGGTTTTATTTCTAGGAAAGATGAGAGCTAGGCAGCTGAACTGACCCTGCTGCACACCCCTCACAAATGCGTGGCTGAATGGCCAGAGCATGCTGCTTAAAAGAGCTGCAAAATGCCTCTTTTCACACCCAGATTCAAGGCAGGAATGAGGCTGTGATGTGAATTAGCTGTGAAAGCCAGAACAGAATGAGCAGCTTCCTACTTGGAGTCCCGACTGGTCAACAACAAACCGCGCCAGCAGATGCTTATTTTCCATTTTAACTTTTATGGTGTATTAGATTTAGTCACCTTGTCTGGCATGAGTTATGAAAGAAGCATTAAGAAAACATCTACAGAGGGTCAATTCCATTTCAACCTTCATAAACAACAAATATCATCTATGCCAGTTTGCTGGCCCCAAGCCTGCTATTAAATTAATAATAATAAAACCCCAGAAGAAATAGTTTTGGCAGTGTCTCAGATGTCATGCTTACATTTCTATCCTGAGTTACTACAGTTCAGCACTGGACTCATGTTTGGGTGATTAGGGAATAAAAAAAGTCTTATAAAAGATAAAATTCACAGCTACAACGTAATATCATCTTGAGGAAGGGAGAGAACAGAGATCAGATGTAACTTGCTAATAAGAATCAAGGATAGCAGAAGAACAAGGTTCTAATTTTAAAACACAGTATTAAGTTATCTGTGTCTTGGTAGTGAGTTCTTAACCAAAAGATTGAGAATCAGCATCTTCAAATTAGCTGCAGAAAAGGAAAAAATAAAGCTGAAAACCACCATTTCAAACATCTTAAATTGGCTACTTCACAACTCACATAACGAGTTGGGGTTTGGTTTCTCCAACCCAGAGCTGTGGAGAAACATGAATCCCAATAAACAAATAAAGAACAAGCAAGTTCAAACCAGAGATCAGGAAACACTCAACACAATCATAAATATTTTATTGAGGCAGAATTGCTGTTTCATTCAGGAAATTATTTGATACCATCAAGGGCTGAATAAGAGTTGGAAGTAGAGAAGGGACAGGGCAAGCCAAATAATTACTCTAATTGTCAGATTCAGTTGACTTCATCCGGATCAGTGGCTGCTGCACAGAACTTTAAAAACTACTATTTTTATTTGTACATTTACTAATTCAACAGCCCTATGTCCAAACACAAAGGTGTTGGCAGTGATGGAAGGAGAAATTAATGGGCTGTATTTGTTGTGGCATCATCTCTGCAAGTCTCACATCATGTGCAGGCCGGTTTGCTGCAGCACTTGCTCAGCAAGTTGCTTCTCCAGAGAGGTTTTAGATTTGATAATATTAAAAAAAGCAGAAGAAATACCCCATATTGCTACCAGCAGACTTTCGCAAAGCCACATAGACTTTTAAGTTCCCATGACAGTTCCAGAAAATGTTGATTCCATATTTATCTTGTGGGGCAAGGAAAAAGCTCCCATTGTTTTTACTTGAAGAGATTACCTTAAAATCTATGGTCAAGCTTGTTACACTTTGAATCACCCTTTTCCATCCTGCTGATTCCCATAAAGCTGCAGAGCTCCCACTGGCTCCAAATCTGTGTCTTTTGGGTCCCATTACTGCGGGCTGATGATGCGACAAGTTTCTCATAAATTACCAAAACTTTAAAAAATTATTCCAGGTAGAAAAAGTGCAGAGAAAATAATTTTCATATTTGCATGTGTTGCCACACAAGCTACTCCTAATTGCAAATGAATGTTCCTCGATTCAGGATGTTGTTGCACAGCCCGACCCTGCCCCTGGACACGGGCAGCGGGTGGTTTTGGGGACACCAGGGTGACTTTCCAGGGTGAGAAAAGGCTGGACAGTGAACACAGCTGGGGCCTGGCAGAGAGTCAGAGGCACCACGGAATGTTCTGGGAAACACTCAAGAAAGCAGCACAAGGTTAACAAGTGGCTCCTATTTAGATTTCCCCTGCTCAGAAGGGTTTTGCTGCCAACTGCTTCTTACATCACAGCACAGAGGGTTTTTTCTTCCTCCTGCTGACATTCATCATATTATTATGATTCCCCAAGTGGACATTTTCTGACACAATTTATTATATTCTCCTTACAGTTCTGGAGAGCCTTGGGACACTCCCTGCCATGCAGCGTTCCTGTAACTGCCATGGGGATGGATAACTGTAAAACACCATCATGAGATGAAGCAGGAAGGTGTGTGAGATGAACTTATCACCTGCTACATCAGCATGAGGTTCCACTTTCACATTCAGAGATAGATCAAACCCCCCAAGATATTTACAGATAGTTTCCAAAATGTTCATAGAATTTTGGGAACAAGACTTTTGCCTGTTAAGGACCAATGACTTGACCAGTGTCCCCAACAGAATGAGCTGCACCCAGGTTGCTTTTTACAGCTGAACATGGGGGTAGGAAAGAGCTTTCCATCCTCATCCATTATTGCCAAAGCCATTTTCATGACAAGGCTGGAATAGGAATAGGCAGCATTTCAAATCCCACAGGGCAGTACCCTGGGCCACTGCCTGACAATTTGCTTAAACAAAACACTTGGAAAGCTTAAATAGTGTTTTATGGGGGGAAGAAGAAGCCACCTAGGTCTGCATTTTAATTTCTACTACTTTTGAGCTAGTATTAAGATAATGGACAAAGGATGAATAAGGTTCTGTAAGTTAGAGTTTAGAGCAATCAGGCAGACAGAGGGAGTGAGATTGTCATTTGCTTCTTGTACAATAGCGTTAAAAGGAAAAGCTACAACAAGATTCCACTAAAGAGCCTCACTCACCAATATTAATAATTGCCTTGCAGTCCAAGAAATTGAACACAGCACACAGTAATAATGTAAAGTCAGTTTATTAATGCTAAAAGCAAATCTCGCGCTTTCACACTCCAGTTCATTTAGGTTTACACCGAAGCCAGAGTAACAAAGTGGCAGTAAATGATGGAGTTTCCTGCCAAATCAACTCCAGGAAATGCAGGAATCCCACTCAGTATAAAACTGCACCTCACCGGATTTCCAGCACAAAACAGTTGGTAAGTTTGCTCTTTCTGACAAAAGAATGCCAGTTCTGCTGAAGCTTGCCCAGGAAAGGCAAATAACCCCACCAGAAAGGAACTGGGAAGACATCTGTGCTACTGACTTACCTTATCTCCAAATTAATTACTTCAGCCTAGAACTGGGTAAGTTACAAGAAAACAAGAGATTTAGCCTTGATCAAAGCTATTCACATGTTCAAGTAAAACCTGACAATGTTGGCCAACAAAATCATTAAAAAGCCCAGGTTGAAAGGGGCCTTGAAAGATGAACGGGTCCAACTTGTCGTGGAAAAGGGAGCTGAGTTAAGAACAACAACAATAATCTTTCAGATAAATTGCTATTTAGCTACTTTTAGAATGCAGCATTTCAGATTTCCCTTCAGGAAAAATTAAGTGTAGGCACAGTAAAACACATTAAATATCTAAACCAAAGGAGAGCACAAAAAATCCCCAAGCAGAATCGGAGGTTTGAAGAGCATTGTCACTTCCATAGACATGAAAGAAACCTGTTTCTGTTTCACTTCTATAAGCTTTCGACTAGAACTAGAATAAAGATAAAAAGCAGGAAGAAAAGTCTGCATGTATAAAATATGTGAGAAGCAGAAATGTTCTTCTTTCCTTTCGCCAGGAGAAGTGGAAGTTATGGTTGTTCCCGAGAATCCACGTCTACAATCCCAGCTTTGCAAAGCCAGACCTGGGCCAGCCAGTGTCCTCAGCTGGCTGCGGATGCAGAGTTCCCACCCTGTGCTGGCTTTAAACAGCAGCACAAGCCCCAACAGAAAACTGTGAAAAGTGTCACCAAAAACAAGCCCTTTAGCACTCACAGCAAGTGAGAGATCCACAGGAAACTTAAATGGCTGATAAAGGATTGTGTCCTTGGCCTGGCAATAGCTGAACGATGCAGAACATCTGTTTACTGACATGCAGGACTTCCAGCTTTTTTGATAAACTGGAACTTCCCTCCTTCCCTTCTATTAAATTCCAGCTGTAAAAAAATCATTTCCCTGCACATTATGCAATTCTGAGAAATAAAAGGCCTTATACCAGCCCCATGTGATCCAGCTCACTAAAACTCTGCTTTTCCAGTGAAGCCCAATTCAAAATGATTTACAATGGTAAACAGAAAATTAATATCTGCTTCAGATTTATACCTGCATCTTAAAATACAGCATAAAGCAGCAATGGCTGCAAAAGCCTTTTATACTGATCTCACCTTCTGACAGGCTGCTATTTAATGACAGTAACACCTTAGAAATGTTGGTGCTCTGGGATTTTTTTCAAGCAGAAACATGTTTTTAGAACTGCCCTTAAATCACTTGTAGTGGACTGAGCCTGGACTTGCTTGTGGCCAAGGCCACAGGCCAGAGCAAAATCACATCTCTGCTTTTCTTCATTTATTAGGCAGGCTCTAAGCACAGGATCATACCCTACCTAGCAAGGTGCCTCCAACATCACCTCTTTGCATAGGAAAAGCTATATTATTCTAAGGATCAGTTTCATTTATGTTGTTAAACAGCCCGTTTATTTGTTGCTATGCTACAGAGCAAATATTTTTGCCATTTGGTTTGTTTAATCACAAACAAAAAGCTATGGGCAAGTAATTTTCTGTTCTGATTTATTACATGGAAAACCTACCCTTAAAACATGAGCAGCTTGGCTCCACAGGTAATTCCTAGAAGTTCAGTGTGGAATATTCCATCTGGTGCCAAGCTTGAGGATTACCTTAAGGCAATACGCATAGATCAGGGAGGTGATGAAAATCCGACAGGAGCCCTTCCCATCCCAGGCACCAAATGAGAAGCTGTCTCCAGCGCTTTCCACCTGGAAAGGAGGCAGCAATGATGGAAAGAGCAGAGAGGAGCAGCAGCCCCAGTGTGAGCACATTTACTGGGCTTGCCACAGAGCATCACAGCCCGATGCTCAACCATGAGAGCCCCAATAAACCCACAGTGCTCACCATTGCTGCCACCAGAGCACCAGCCTCCCCACCTGCCACAAATAGTTTCATTTAATGGGATTAACACTATTTAACTGCTCAGGCATGAGTGGGTGTTGTGCTGGATGGCAGAGGGTTCCTTGCAACTGGATTTCAAGCCAAGGTTTGGCTGAATTTTTTTTCCCTTTGTAGGTGAAATATTGTGCCCAGTGTTGCTTACGCTGGCCGATACACAGTGTTTTGCAGACAGGATCTCATCCCCAGCACAGCACTGTCAGTACATGACATCAGAGCACATTAAAATCTCTCTCAGTTCAAGTAGAAAAAAAAAAAAATCAGGCTTCTCATTCTCATGGTACAGCAAAACCAGGATTTTTAGGACTTTTTGAACTCTGTTTCAGGGGAAAAAAATGGAAATAGTTCAACTTACCCTTGTATGTAAGTGCTTATGTATTGAGATCTTGAGTTATCACATTTCCAGGAAATATGACAGATTTTAGCCCAGCCAAAGGAGGTCATCAAGGCAATTATGTATCTCAGACACCACTTAACAGTTCAAATTGTGTTGCTGACCCAGACACCATAAGGAATTTGACCCACAATATTAACTACAGAAGGGAATCTACGTATGTCCCTGATAAGTGCTCTGTAACTACTACATCTGTTAGAAAAATCAGACACACTGACAAGTGTTATTAAAAATAATTGATAGCTGATGTTCAACAATTCAGGGATGAAGGAAGAGAATCAAGTGGCTTTCAAGAAGTCATTACTTAAGACATTAAGTGATAATCTTTTCCCAAAGCATCAAAATAAATGGACATGATCAAGCTGATAGAATTAAATAGTCTTTAGCCACAGAAACACTACCTTATCACATCACACATACATTGAAGTACCAAGCAGAATATGCAACTTGTGTGGAGATTTTTCTTACTCTGGCTAAAAGCCGATGCTACAAGGATTTATTTTAATCTTCTGTATAATCAGTTCACCATATTCTCTGTCACTGAGAAAAACCTCCTTCACTTGTTTCTATGTATTCACATGCATGTGAGCAAATATTTGTATAAATTGAAGCTATAACTGAGAGGAAGCAGGACCAGGAAGAGAAAGACAAGTTTTTCAAACTATATCTGCCAGTGTTGGCTCAGATAATATTTGCTGGGTAGTAGCCATAGAATTTATATTCAGAAAACTATATTAGAATATTTAATTTGATCTTCTGTGTACCAGAAGACCACGCTTCAATCAGTCATTCACAGTACTGAATAATATACTTGGCTTTGACTAAGCCCAGGCTAGTGCTTAGCTAACATACATTTACTCTCAGGGCAATAGATCTCAGCCTTTGAGTATCTTCATTGCCCTTGGCAATTTGTTCCAGAATATAATCAATAAATTGCATTAAAAATGTGTCCAATTTCTAATTTCAATTTGTATGGCTTCAACTTCCAAGGAAAAACTGTACATTCTCCGGCAGATTAAAAACACCATTAAGCACCAGAACTCCCTCTGAAGTAGAAAGTGACAACATTTAAATCACCGCTCAGCACTTTTTATAAGTTAAACAGGGTAAAATGCTTTGACATATCCTATCTCTAGATAATTTCTGTAGTCTTCCACTCTCCATTTTAAACCCATTTTCCAAATGTAATAAAAACTGTAACAGTAACAAAACTCTGATCAATCCCTCCTTGCCTCTAAACATTGCAAAGTTGCAATGGTTGGTGAAATAAGCAGATTTGTTTTACACAGTAACAGCAGCACAGGGGCAGGAGCATTGCACAGGACAGTGTCCAGCTCCCTAAAGAGGAAACAGCACTTGCTATAGAAAATATAAATTAAAGTAGCCTTGTATGCAGTGAGAACACAGGGGCACCGGCCAGCGCTCTCTGCTGAGCCCATCTCCACTGGTGTTTTTATTTTACCATCTTTCACAGCCTCTGTGGGTTATGAAATGAAAGGGCAGCTTGACTGACAGGGTGTTAAAGTCCCTGCAGCCCTCCAGTCCCATTTGGATCATCCTCCCCCTCTTTGGAAAAAGAAAAATGAAACTAGACTTGTGTCCGTCCCCAGCCCCGCTCAGCACTCGCACGGGCGCTCTCCTGAACGGGCTGCAGCAGCTGCACACATACTGAACTCGCTTTAAGGTTTTTCCCCCCCATAGATTCAGTCATTTTGCTTCTGGAGTGTTTTGTGGCAGTAAATTTGACAGCAGATGACCACTGATGCCAGCAGAGTGACTTCTGCTAAGTCATTTCTCTTGTGTTTCAGACTCTTTCCAAAATAACCCACCTGACAACAACAAAAACCACACACAAAACCCCCACAATTATCCATGAAAAAACCTGCTTACTCTGTATCTTTCCAGTGTAGCCGTATAACACTCCTATAGACTAAGTAAATAAAGGCTGATAAAACCCTGGGCCACATCTCACCATCTTTATTCATTTGAGCAGACTCTGAACAAGGGTTTTCAAATGAAGGAGCCAGATTTTTAAGATGCTGCCTGCCCCATCAATCAGGGGAGCTGCCCTTAAGCACTGCCAACAGCACTGAAATCCCACACGATAGATTCCTCTTAGTTTGCTCTCCCTTTAACAAACTTCTATCTCACCATTTGATTTATTCAAGACACACAGGAAGAAAAACAGTATTTGAAACTAAGCTCAGCAAGAGACAGCAACATCAGAACAGGTCATTAGCTTAGATCTTCTATCCAGAGCACACAGTGAATTACATTCACTCGCAAGGATGCTGTACAACCTGTGGTGATAAAAAGACAGAATTCTACTCTCTGAAGGGACAGGTAGCGTAAATCTTCACAGCTCTATCACTTCCAGTAGCTGAGCTATGTTCTGATCCCACTTGCTGCAGCATGAATTAATAGCTTTGCAAATGTAATATTGCCCACAGAGCTTATAGCCCTTGTGCTTGTACAGCACAGACCTGGACACCCTGAACACCATCAAAACCCAGCCTTGATTTGCTGCACTCAGGGCTACTGAGATCAGAATAAATAGCATCAATTTGTCCATCCACTAAGTACAGTTCTGAGCAAGTAACACTAGACATTTATTTTACTAGAAAGGATTTAATCTGATCTCAGCTAGAAAAAGGCAAGTCCTGAGCAGATTTTCAGCTTCATTCAAACCCAACAGTAGTTAAAGTATGATCTTGACTCCTACTCCTTGAGCAGCAGCACCTCACAGGAGCAGCAGTTCCAAGATGCTCAAAGACTGTTACTGCTCTGCCATTGATGAAAGAGTGGATATTCATATAATATAATTGGCACAAATTTGTTTTAAAGTATTATTTCTAGGAGAAAACATGTAATCTAACAGGCTCTGAAAAGTTCTCAGGTCCAGGCATTACTGAGCCTTAGAGAGTTTCCAATTACAAGGCACTCAGGACACAGAATTGAACCTTGGTCTCCAAGCGACTTCAACCAGAGCTGATGGAACCCTGTTGATGACATTGGCAGTTGGATGAAAACTTTTGGGAAGGAAGAATGCAAGATTAATCTTTTTTCCACCCCTATGAAACATGAGCTTTATATATCTCTCCTTGCTGATGCATCATACCCCAAATTATCTCAAATAATGATATAATTCTGGGTAGCTTGCTAATATGACCATCTTCAATTTCCCTTAGCAAATATTTAATTTGTCATCTGCTAATTAACTAAGTAACTGGCATGTTTTCCAAGATGTGACAGCATGCAGCACAGAGTTCTCGGGCGTTTCAGAGTGGTGTTTATTTTAAATCTAACTATGCACAGCCTTTGGCTCAGAGTTCGAAACATCCCAGCTCCTCCTGTCCAAAATGAAATCTGCTATTGCAATGCAGACAAGCATTATCACTTCTTTGTGCACAATAGCCAGGGATTTTTTGATCAGAGCCTCTGTTAGAAGCTTTCAAAAACTCTCCTTGTTATTTCTGTAGTTTTCCCAGCTTTGTTACACTCTTTCAGCTATCACTTTACATCGCCCCTTCAGTAAATACATCTCACATGTTTTCCATTAGAAGACTCAGCTGCAGACAAGTAGCTGAGCAATGAGTATCATTGCAGGCTATTTTTCCACTGATCTGTCACAAAGCACCCGACTTCATTTACATGAATTTCTTAAAGGTGAGTAACAAGCCCATTTTAATTTGTCTATTTTAATTGGAAATTTCCTCTCTGAATAATTATTTCCTCTCGCATTCCTGATATTTTCTCATTTGAGTTCATCTTTATTTAACTGAAGGTCAAGTCAAATAGTATATAACACATTTTTTTCTTCAACTTGCAGTAGTTTTGAGCCATTTTGCCCTGATCTGTTCTAATCAGCAGAATACCTTCCTGGCAGCAGACTTGTCCTGCCCTCCCAGTCAGCAGCAACACCTGCGAGTGAACTGGGAATGTATTGATTTTTCCACATAGCTGCTGGCTACAAACCCGTATTCATAATATAACATGGAACCTCTGGCTTTTATCAAAATACAAAAGAAAAATGAAACTGAAGCAAAAAATATATGCAAAAAATATTAAATTAATGAACACTTTGTTCAGTTCCTTGGGTCATAACTATTGAAAGAAAAGACCACTTATGTTATGCACCAGCTCCGCTTGCCAAACTCAGCTGTGATAATAACAAAGACAGCAAAGGCTATCTCTGCTCAGACAAATATTCTCCTAATATTGCAGCCTAACCCTCAAGTGAGGTTGTACAGTCAGGAGCCTGGGGCTTTACAGCCTCTGTCATTTATACAACAGCTCTACAAGTTCTGAAAAATGCATTTTCCCATTGCCCCAACAATATTCAGAACCAAAGAACAAAACAGACTATGGAAACCAAGACTTTTCCATAGTTCACTGTAGACACTTGCATCCTCAGGTTATATTCCCAGTAGGGGATTGTGATATTAGGAATAGCAGAAAATTATGTTGTTCAAGTCTTAACACTACTTCTATGAGTCTGTGCAGGATCATCCCTTTGCATACCAAGGGTGGTTGTAGGCACCAAGGGTGCAACTAATACCCAGGTTATTAATATTTTTACAACCTTAAGGACCGGCTGTGTACTAAAACCCTGCCTGGTGCCACGAGGCTTCACATCATCTTCACAACACGATCGGAGAGGTGAAAGATGCTATAACACTCAAAGCCTCAAAACAGTAACAGCCATCCTGCCCTTTCTGCCAGACACCACAGACCAACACAGAGTGACCTGAGGATGCCCAGGACACAAATGCATTTGGGGAAGAGCGAAAAGTGAATTCCCCATCGTATGTGTACCCAGAGGGCCCAGACTAGTCTGTGACTAACTCTGACAGAGTAAACAAACACAATACATGGAGATTGATTTGAGATTTATTGTAAGTTAATGGCTGTGACATTTTGTAACGGTCAGTTCATAGCTCTGCAGGCTTTTATATTAATGTAACTTAAATACATTAAAAAGGAAATTAACTCATCAGGGAATGCCAACTTTTATCTGCTCAGCTGTCTGCTGAAACTGAATTATTTTAGAACAGTCAGCAAGTTTTGGCTTGGAGAGGACCAGCAACTTCAAACATTATTTATGCTGGCCCTTTTTTCCCCCAGCTAAATCCAGGAGTGAAGGGAACTTAAAAAGACTCCTTGAACAGCCTGACATGCAGATTGAATATGATGACAAACATACACAGACAACAAGTTACTAACAGGCAACCAGAGCATTGCTGAGTGGCCGCACCAGCCCAAAGAGCTGCCATCTCACCATTCCTTCGTCAGGGGTTTTTACCTTACCACCAGTACTACGTATTGAGAATTATGGGAGGCTGAATAAGCAGCAGTACATTGTATTTTTTGCTGCAAAGATGAAAGACATGCTCAGTTCACAGAAATCAGGCTTGAGAGGGTCGTTTCTTGTAAAAGACAAGAAAATAGAAGGCATGCTACACTGGCTTTAACTAAATACATGGCATATTAACTTAAATCACTTTTTGATGAAGCCAACAGGCCTAATGGCTGCAGAGAACCAGCCGATTTCAGCTCAGCAGCTCTCCAGAGTGTTCATTCTCTTCTTGCAGAAACACAAAGCAAACAGGTGGAGGGGCTGGGGTCAAACAGGCCAGCCTGCCATCACCAGATCTTGCCAGAAGGCATCAGTAATCACCGTCGAGCTCCACTGGCCCATAAAACCTCTGCCAGCCAGTCTAGCCTTAGTCTTACCCTTCCTATTTTTCACCACCACAGGACTGCATCTTATCCACACCAGTGCCAGACACAAGAATCCCCAAGCTCATTTGTACCCCCAAGCTGCCACCCTGCAGGCTGTTAACAGCTGAACACATTGCACTATTTCACCATAAGTAAAAGGCCTTAAACTCCCTCCTGTTTGCCTTCCACACCGAGACAGAGCAAAACCAGAATCAAATGAAGCTTTAGCTCAACCTCCCCCACAGCTGGAGAGGATCACTCTGGGCAAAGCTGACTACACAGCACAGAGGAATCAGTTATATATTGGTTTTGAGAGGTTTTACTGCTTCATTCACTGTTGAGTAGCAATAGCCCATTCTTTTAGTTGCATTAAAGCAAGATAAATCCTCCTTGCTCAGAACTTGGTAATGCAGTTTAGACAGAGTTATTACTAATGAGGTCTTAGGTTCAGATCCAGATGTTTAAAGAAAGTAACCAGCTCTATAGCGCTGTTAATGCTGGAAAGGGCTCAGTGAAAGATGCCTTTATTTCTTTGGTCTATTAAAATTTAGACCTTTAATTATGAAAAAATATTTTCTCCCAACATACATATTCAAGGACTTGTTTGCAGCACAGGCCAAGTGATATTACTCTTGGAAGAGAATCTTTTCACAATTTCTAGAAAGATATTTCACAGCTGAAGTGATACTTGGATGAAAAGTCACCACACTCTACTTATTCTGCAGCTCATTAGTTGTGGCACCATAAGCAAATACCTTAGGAGGCACCCATGACCAGTTTTTTGATAAATTCTCTTCACAGCTGAGAGTCCAAGGCAAATGATCCTACTGCTTATACAGCTTTGCTTTACACAGGAATGGAAACTGAAGCCTCTCACATTGTCAGAGAACTGACATTTCTAAGCATATGCTTAGAGGACAGTTAAATTTGATAGAAAACAACCTTCAGCTCCTGCCAGCACTTCGCACAGGCTGCAATGTCTCCACATAGGAAAATGTTTCAGTACATTTCCCTCACTCTGAGAGAAGCCAGTGCTAAGCAAGATGGTCCTTTACACATGTTGAAAGCAGAAATCTTGATTAATGTCATATTAACTTGATTTCTTTTAAGCTTTGGCAAAGTTAATTCTGTTTGAGCCTTGCACATGAGACAGCATGAGCTGTGTTCCCACTGCAGTGCTATCTGTTCAGTAATGTTCAATTAACCACCACATCAGTCCTGCACTACAGCGCTCTGAGTTCACTCCTTCCTCAAATTTCAGACCTTCAATTTACACAGTAAAGGCCCAAGAACTTAAATCTGCTACTAGAAGGAAGTTTCTAGAATCTGCCAGCATTAGCACACTTGCTGTCATGCACCAGCTAGAGCATTCACTAAAAACATGATATTCTAATGACTCCATCCTTGCTGTGTCCATGCATCTCAGGAATTTTATGGCAGGGGAAAAAAGGCAGGCTAAACGGAAAGAAGCAGATAGAACGCACAAGATATCAGCCTCCCTCCACACTTCTCCTTGTAGCTGTTGTGTACAGAGAAGTTACTGGAAAGCCAGTCTGATGGAAACCTATGCACTTTTTCTTAAGTGAATTGGCCAGCAGAAAACTGATGGTTTTAAGCAAATAGTAAACCAGATATCCCATGTTAAAAAGCATTAAGAACATGGAAGAGAAGAGAAGAGAAACACTTGGGGTTTGAATCTCAAACATATTTGTCTTTCATAAATCCAAGGTGATCACCAGTTTCTGGAGTTAAAAATTCCTGTCTTCAAGCTATTCAAGATGAGTACTCAATGGTGGGAGTTAATTCCCCATTTGGACAGAGCTGCACAGCCTGACAGCCCAAGGCTGAGTCTGCAGCTCCCTTAGTCCCAGCCTGACCTCTTCTGACCTGCTGAAGAAAATCATTTCACATGGTACGCTATCTGCATTTTCTATTTAACAGCTGGAGAAATCTGATGTTGCTAACATTATTTAATTCGAAATTGAAGTTGACATTTCCAATGCAGTTTTGCAGATCTATCAGACAGCAGTGTTAAGCTAAAACCCCTGCTTTAGTTTTACATTAGAACAAAGTGCTTTCTGAAGCTGACTCTGCTCAATACAACAATTCTCAATGCAGTATTTTTGGTAGTTTAACAGCACTGAACCCAGTAATATTTGAGGAACCCTTCAAGTGAGCTACCCCTTTTACAAATCAGAAAACACACACCAATAAGTTTTATTATGTGTTTAAATTTTCCCAAACCCATCTTTGAAACAGTTTTCTGAGGACAACAGCCACCCCCAGCCCTTGGTGCTGACACAGTGCACTGCACAGCAAGCTGCTCTGCTTTCTGTATTCCTCCCCATAGCCCTTCCCATTCAAAGCAAGTTATTATGGGGTCTTCATAGGACGAAAGCATCATATTGAGGTGAAGACCAGTGAGCAGCTGGGCAAGCAGGACCTAGAGAAGGATAGCTTAGATTGAATAGTTCCTAAACTTTATTCTCCTTGAAGGGAAAAAAACGTTTGGAAACCCTGCTGATTTCACTCTTCCAGACCCAGTTGTTACAAACCAAAATTAGACCTTAAGTTTTGAGGCACCTTTCCATACCAGACCCTCACCAACCTAAAGCCATTTCACAGCTACCACCACAGTAGCAATCAAATAGTTTCTGGAGGATCAGTTGTCCCAAGATAAGCATGAAGGCAACAGGACAGGCCATCAAGACAACTAATCCAAATAGATAATGAGGTTACAAGTTCCAGCTGTTTTCTTATAAATCTTTGCTAGTTCCATACTTCTAACCTTTTACAAATTGATTTTGTGCTGCCTCTCATTACATTATTTCCACCTTTAGCTCCTTAAATCAGTTTTCTCCCCAGCATTTCTTCAACACACTTGCAACAATAATTCCAAATAGTGCAAATTGATACTAGACTGACATTTAGTTCTCATCAGCCTCTGAAGAGGCCATAACTGTGCTGGTAATTGAAATGGTTGACTACAAAAAAAAAAGTCAGAACAGGACCTTAAAAACATTCAAATACTCTTCAGATGTTTTACAACCTTAATGCACCTTGACCAGAGCCATGAAGTAATTGTAGGGAGTGAAATGTTGTCATTTAATAGAAATGCTTTAATGAAAGATAGCTATATTCCCCACATTAAATGGATAAAAGCTTTATCTTGCTGCAGAATTTCCTTCAGTGAAATCCCGTCCGTAACACTATCCACTGCTAATCACCAACCAGCACCATGTACTCTCCACAGAGCATGAAGTGCTCTTTAAATACACCAACGAGCTGTACAGGGTGTTCTCTTACACTGACCCAGAAAGCAAACCTCACATTTAACACCTTTTCTTGAGCAGGCATAGAATAAGCCTGTAAAGGGTTAAACAAAACCGAACATCTCCTGAACAGTGGAGTTATATTATCTGAACATCGGTCATGACCGATGCTGCAAAATCAATAGTGCCATATGTAAAATATCTTGTGTGGTAGCTTTGAGGGACAGCTGTAATTAAAATGCAGTGGAACTGATGTTGGCTGAAAGGGAGGAAAATGAAAACAGAGGGGAAAGAAACAAATTAAAAACCTTTCACTGTTTCCAGAAAGCACAAAGAAAATGGACGGAATTGAACAGAACTGCAGAATGCTGGCACAAAACCCAATGAACGTATTAACTGGACTCAGAAACATTCAGGGTGCATTCTAGAAAGTGATTTCAGACCAAAATCAAATGAAGCTCCAGAGCTACCAACCAATATGCTTTAAAAACAGAGGAAAACTTATCACTTTCAACAATGCAGGTTCATTGTTTTGTGAAAGCGGATACAAGCGTTTGTCTCCAACAGCAGGTGATGAAACTCCCCAGACCCAAGAGCCGTCGCTCCCCAGCCTGGCACAGCCCGTGCTCTGCAGAGCTTGGGCCAGGGTTATTGTCCAAATGCGCCCCGAGCTGACGTGCGGGGAGCAGAGCACTGGACAGGGAGAAGAGCATTAGACAGGGAGCCCAGGCCATCTGTGCTGGTTAAAAATAGGTATCACCTCCATCCAAGTTTGACCTTGGATCTGTTTCTCTACGCAGTGCAATCTATATAGAGAATGATTTGAGGTAAACCAAACAAATCCGTGGAGAACACAGGTTGCAAGGTCTCTTATGTCCGCATTCATGTTCCCATCTACAACTGCTCATGCCCTACTTTCTGACTCAATTTGCACGCAGAATACCATTGTGAAGCAGAAACGTTTTGCTCTTGTTCTGAGAGAGCCTTCCCTGGCTGAGAACATCTCTCTATACTCTCCAGAATCACAAGAGAAGTTTTGGAAAAGTGCTTCTGAAAACTGGTAAAGCTTCATATGATCCAAATCACACATCAGCAGAAGGCCCTATATTTAAGACTAACACCCTATTTATCTTGCAGATACAGCTTTTGGCTATTTGTGCTTTCCTTACCAATATCTGTTCTGCTATTGCACAGTGAGTTACCACAGTGCACATTATGCCGGCAACATTTAGTCTATGTCATCCAGGTATCTGAAAGTAAACCATAAATATGTACATACCTGATCGATACGTTTATAAACACTACAGGGGAAATCCAATTCACCACTGCAAGTACTGATGGGAATGCACAGGTGAAGCTCAGATCTTCCTTCATAGCCAAGTTATATTCACATAGAACTGCCCTGCTTCAGCCAGACCTGAGGTTTACCCAGGTTCTCAGCACAATTAATCGAGCTCTTTGTGCTCCCTAAGTGGAATTGAGATGAATCATCCATGAATCCATACACCCAAAGTGAATCTATTCTATGTCAAATGACTAAAATAAGGCCACAGAATAGCCGGAACCAAACCCTTCATTCTATAAATCCTTTATTATTCTTAGAAGAGAATACTTGTTTTCAATTTAATGGAAATAAGTCCTTGTTTTCCAAAGCGTTCCCTGGCCCTCACCTACACTTGCTAAGGCTCTAATTCTACTATTCATTATATGCTCTTATGATCAGGATGGAATATTGTGGCCAAAGGGCATTGCAATAATTACCAGTAGTTTCATTATTACAGACAAGCCAACAGGATCCCTCGAAGAGTTTTGTGTGTCACCACTTATTCTCCAGATTATTGGGGTAATGATTCTCCAGACTCCAGATTCTGAGGGGAACACTGGCCAGCACATTAGCATAGCTAATTGGATCCTGACCTTTAAATGAAATGGGAGCAGTTGGCTACCTTCACATTCCTCAGCTGTTGGTCATTTGTTTGGCTTCATACAGTTCTGTTTATAAGCAAAAAAGCAAACAACTCATTGACTTCCTACCTTACAAGTAACATGCCTAGAGGACTCCAGTCACTGGCAGAGCAAAGCCAGGAAAGGTATTTGGTGATGCCACATGCACCTATACGCAGAAACCCATACATTTTAAAAAATGAGACAAGACTGCTGAAATTGTGTTCACATGGAATTAAAAATATAATCAAAGATTGTTTACAAAAGTGCTGATCTTAAATACTGCAATTCAAGATCTGTTAAAGAGGTACTATCAAATTTCTGAAATCTGAGTAATTTAAATTGTAACTAGCAGTATTTTGAAGATGCAAATTGCCAGCTACATGCTTCATTTTTTTAGCAGATTAAATGCCTTGCCAGCAAAGCTGTTACAGAATTTCACACAGATCTGCATACTCTGACAAACATATACCAGGACATTTACAAATGTGGAGTAACTGAACGAAAAAGAGGGTAACTTTTCAGAAACTGTTGTCAGACATTATCATCCAGTCATGTTTCTGCACCTTTCTAGTCTAGTTTAGTGGGCAACACAACAGCAGAAAAACATCTTTCAGGCAACATCTGCAATTGCCCAGTTTGAAATAAGGGGGAATAGCTGTTTTAATACCAGCCTGATCATAGGACACAGAGAAGTGTTTTTCAAATAAATTTCTATCAGCGTTTCCTTTTAACAAGCTGTACCTTTCAAGAATTTATTACAGCAGTTAATAGAACCCTGACCAAACGTTCCATCTGGACATTGAACACATTCTGATTGTCAGAATCCTTTCCAAACTCAACCATGTAGCACTGGAGACAGATCCCAACGCCATCAATGCATAATTTCAATTAAGTCAACTTGATCAAATTACTCTGCCCTTCAACGTATTGGCTTCGCTATTGTAAACCATGTACCCTCCTGACAGTGCAATTTCTCTCCCAAACCAAAGAGAATAACTCCTTTTTAAGTACACAGAGCTTAAACAAGAAGCCAGTTGAAGCCTTGAAAAAGTCTCTCCAATCACTCATTGGCAGTGAATTTTTCACTTATTCTAACACCACAAAAAAAGTCCAGATTTTAACATTTCTTCCAATTGTTGCACAAACTATTTGTATCTTGATTACACTATCCATGTGCCTAGAAAGAAGGAGGAGCCCAGAGGTGTATCCACAATTAAGCTCTACAAAAAAGGTCCTCGGTGGTGGAGAACACATCATGGCGATAGAGAACACATCACAGCCCAAGCCACCCACAGGGATCCTGTGCCCTGCAAAGATGTGGGACAGAAAAGCTGAGTTTTCAGTAAGAAAAGCAGTGCAGCAGGACATGGAAGTTGTTCCTCAGGGCCCAGTTCTGCCTCAAATAAACACCCACCTGGAGAGTTGCTGCCATGCACACACTTCAACCCCATCTGCAGGGTTCCAGACACGGCTTGTGCGGACAATAGCCATTGAATTGCAGGAGAACAAGAGCAAAAACAACGAACAGGTGAGGAGGGGGAGCTTTAGTGAGTGCTGGGAAAGGAAATCCCCAACACCCTCCCCATTCTGTCCTGCTCACCCTCCCCTTGGGTCTGATCCAGAGCTCACCACAGGCAGTACAAACAGCCCCATTGAGATTTACACTCCCCAAGCCATGTTTTATATGGCAAAGGGGGAAAGAGGAGAAAGACAAAGAAGTCAGGTTAAAAAATACATTCATGTAATAGTTGGAAGTAAGCCCTAAACAGATATAAGGCCACATGTTCTACTATCATTACAGTCACTGCATTGAAAACTGTGTGTATATATATATACACAACCCTAAATTTAGCTCCTTGGTTATACACGGTACCTCTCAACTTATATACCCTCAAGAAAGGAAAATAAAATACTCTATGTTCAACACTATTAGGTTACTAAAACCTTCTCACCCAAACCCATTGCACAGCTGGCAAGTGGCTTCAAAACTAAAATACTAATGTCAAGAACACAGATACACATGCAGAAGCCTAATTTTTCTTCCTCTATAAATATTGCTATCTCAGTCCTAATATGCTACAAACTTTCAAAGCACTCCAGACTTGCACCTACAGTTGAAACAGCAAAATCTCAGGGTTTTACAGCCTCAAAAATATTTTATCAGCATTAACTCTCACAAGAACAAGTGAATTGATATATACACAATTCCTCACTTCTGTGAAAAAGTGAAGTGAAAAGCTCCCCAGGCACCCGCTGCCTCCCATGCTCTGCAGTTAGAGCCTTTCCCTAGAACCTTATTGAACACAAACAGCACAGCTAATAAATCAAAAGGCATTGTAACTGCTCTGTTTCATCTTGAACAAAGGTACAAAACAGAAACCAAGAAGTTGCAAAGTTAGATTTTTTTCTTTCTAAATGCACTCTAACCGGTATTAGCAGCAGAAGCAATTGCAGCCTGTAGATGACTTTGATTTCACAAGGGCACAAAATACACAGCAAGCACTAGCCCTACAAACAAAACCACTAACCCTACAAACAAAACATGTTCCTCCATTGCAAACAGAAAAAGAAGTATAAAGAAAATTGATTACTTGAGTTCCATGCATATACTACAGAAGCCACCACCCACAGGAGCCAGTCTACAACACCCAGAAAAACCAAAACAAAACCCAAACCAAACACCACCAAAACTAACAAATTTATAAATGTTGTATAAACTTATATATGTTGTAAAGCATATAAGGACTTACTGTGTGCAAGTGCTCATGTGTTATAACAAAGCCCGTGTCCAGATCCCTTCTCCAGCCGCTTTCCCAGGACGAGCGCTACCCGGCCCGGCCACTTAAACCCCCGCACGGCAGCATCCTCAGCGCGGGCACCTGGGAGTGTCCGCTCAGCTGTGGGGGTCAGGGGTATTTAAGGGTTTTTCCCTCTGGTAGAATAGGTTGGGTTAATGTTCTTGGCTGTTAAGGTCAATAGAAGCTCTAAGGATGCCCCTGGGTCTTTGTTTCTGCTAACAGTCGGCTCATCGAGCCTTTAAGGTGCAATATTGCTGTAGAGGCCAAACTGCTGATGTTATTCTTCTCTCCATTGTTTTCTTCGGACTGCAGAGTTCTAGGAAATTTGTCTTGTTGTGATCCAGAGGGCGGTTTGGTTGAGCTGCCTGTGTGCAATGGCGGGGGATGCACTACTGGGGGCTGTTTGCCTTCCCCCTTCTGCCCGCATCACCCCTAGACCTTGATTTACCCTTTATTGTTGTTTTCCTCGCTCTTTTTAATCTAGCAAATGGTGTAGCTTGCTCTGCTGTGCAGTGTGACGTGCTACAAAAAGGAGGACAAAGCTCTTTTGCTTCAGAAAGTCTTTACCCCATATTCATTGAAGGCTTCTATCTAGTATACAAACAAAAATAAATGTCTGCTATACACTCCATAGTAAAAACTGCTACTGAAATTGAAGCAAGGGAACTGCAACTTCCCACCGTGCTGCGTTTTCCTTGCCAGGGCTCTTGCATTGGTGCCCCTTTGCTCCCCGGGATCCCGGCTCTGAGGAAGCTTTTCTCTTCGTTAGGGTCAGGTCTTAGTGAAATGATCCACCTCAGTGCACAAAAATAACAATTTGGGGTTTTTTCTTTTTATATGGGAGAAAATGGGCAGACTGGACTTTCAGTAAAATGGGCTTTTCTAATAGCAGAGGAGGTGAATTTGGCTGTCGGGGGATTCTAATTTAGACAGCAGAAAATGGAGCATGTACAGAGAAGAAAAATCCTGAGTGCAACATGCATTGCGAGAAACAGAAGGAAGATTATAATACTGTCAGCCTCTGATCCTTGGAAATACTCGGTCAGAGCCAAGAAAAATCATGAGACTGACTTAAAAAAACATAAGACTTTTCAAAAGTGATACATTTGGGCTCTTTTTGTTTGACTTCTGGTTTCTGAGCCTCTTGGTTCAAGTTTTCGATTATTTTCATTCAAAACCCACAATGGCCAGAAATGTATATATCTTGTTGATGGCTGTGTTTCCTTTTCATTTGGACTTTGGATCAGTACACACTGGGAGCTGGTCTCAAAAAATGAAACACAGAGCGGGAGGCTCCTAATAAAATCCTGAGAGCTGGTAAAACTGTTGGTTTCAAGCAGGGAGAATTGGGGATGTGTTGTTCCCCTGGGGCTTGTGTGATGTGACAGGTAGAGGTGCCACAGTGACACCCTGGACCTGCAGGAGAGGGCAGACTAAACTTCGGAAATGCTTCCAAATCTGAAAAAATATATAGTAATTAAAACCAGAAACCCAACCTCTGGAAAAGAAGATTCTCCAAAACATTAAATCAGGAACACTGGAAAGTTTTGCTTCAATAATAAGGAAGCATTATGCTAAATATTAATATTCTACTGTGATAGGAAAATTGAAGCAAAATGTTTACAGTCTTGAAGTTAAATATTTTAGTATTACTGAGAAGAAGAAATTGAAACAATCCAGCAAAACATTTCAGTTTTGACAAAACTGCATTTTCTCATTGGACTTTGCTGTCAAAACATTATGACCAGCTCTAATAAACATATGCATAATGAGTGTAAACATATGTTCACTCTAAAGATGCTGGTTTAAACATTACTGCAAAATTAAATCTTTGTTTATCCAGGGAATAGACTGAACATGGGCAGCAGCTGTTGGGCTTTTCAGCACCTCGTCCCCTGGCTCTGCAGAGATGCTGCTGCAGGACCCGCTAACTCAGGGGGTTTGGGGGCTTTGCCCATGAACTGGGGGGGTTCACACCTGTCAGCTGGTGTCACCCCCATCCTGAGCCTTAATTCATCATTATAGGTAAATTTTCTGATTCACGACATTATACAACGACTATCCGTCTGTTGCTATACTCTCAAACCAGAGGATCACCCGCATTGCAAGTAAAATGAGTTATTTCGGCTGCAGCTCTTTAAAACACCCAGAAAATGGAAACCTTCTGAAAACTGAAACCTCAGCAGCGCTCCCCAGCCGAGCGCTTTCCGTCAAGAACTTTCCATCCCTAGCGATGCAATCAGTAGCTCTAAAACAAATGTTTGCCAATATATACGCTGCATTTATTCAGGACAAATAAAGAATAAATCAGTCAGTTTGTTGTGAATAACTTCCATGGTGGATGGGCGCGTATGGGTTTACTACAGCCATGGAAACATTTGTCAGGATCCCTCTCCCCTCTTAGGGGACACTGGCTCCTTTTCTATTTTTGGGTCAGGTCCTGACTTAGGGACAGACAGAAAGAAAACAAACGGAGCAAAATTAGGAAACAAAGTAAATGATCCTTAAGTTGTATAAAAGGCAAGTTAATAGAGCATTCCTTAGAAATCTAATCTTTTGTGGAAATAAGAGGGGACATGTTCGCAGTGAGCGCAGCCTCCGCTGGCAGCTGGTTCCTCTCTCCACACTGATACCAGCTGGCCAGGCTCAGAATATCCTCAGCTCCTGTAAAACTCCCACTTTCATTGTCTTTTAACCAAAACCTACTTGTCCCTTTAGAAACAACAAGGCCACTGAGGGCGATATCACACGGGCAAGGGCACTGCGAGGGGTGTTCGGACACAGCCGCTCCGGGTATCTCTGCAGTTTTTGGCAGGATGCTCCTGCAAACCTCCCACCTTGTGCTCACACCACGGCTCCCAGGGCAGGTGACAGGTGCCACTGTGACATTGGGACACGTCCTGCTGTGGCTGTTCCAATGCTTATCTGCCTCAGGTATGTGGGACCCCCATTCTCTAGGGTAATATTTCCCCCTCGTGCAGCCAGGCTTGCTGGTTCAGTGCCCATACATGCAACCTGATCCTGAAAAAAGAGTTTGGGACAAGCCTCAGAAAGCACTGAGATATCCCCGAGTGACCTGCAACTGGATAAATGGCTCTGGTGTTCTTAGAAATCATTGTTAAACTGAGCTCTGCAAGCAAACACAGGAGAGGAGCAAGGGACCCCCCCAGTGCGGAGCAGAGATCCCCAGTGCGGGTGATGTGGGAAACGCAACATCCACGTTAAGCATCCTTCGGCTGGTTTCATTTTGCATAAAGAATCCTGCAAACAGCCAAATATCCGAATAAAGCTGAGCAGCCTTTTTCCATAACAGCCATGGCCACTTGGCCAGTGTCTTTGCTGGGCTCTCGGTGGCTCCTATCAGAGCTCTGGCACTTAAAAATGCCCATAATGGTGTGAATGGCACTAAATAATCTTCCTTGGCTGACAAACTCCTAGTCTGACATGTTTGATTTTATCATTGACCACCCCCCTTCATTGCTCCCTTCCTTGCTTCTTCTCAGTCTATTAATTAGATTTATTAAAATCATAGAATTGTAAATGACTCCTGTACTGTGGCTTGTGCACGGCTCATTCTTCAGTGAACACGATGAAATGCAGGCTCTGTCTTCAATATTATTATACTGAAGTGATTTTTTTTTTTGAAACATCTGCTTGAATTACCTTTTTACACCAGCAGCATGCTCTTAGCCAATATTCCAGCAATTTTTAGCAATTAAATGTATTTTAAACAGCAGTAGCAGAGTGGGAAAAACTCTTCTGCTTTAAGGTATGAATGTAAAGAAGAGTTTTCAGCATCTGACTTGGTTGGAAAAGCACGAGCAATATGGCTTTCGAAAGTACAAATTCTGCTTGTAATTTGCAGCTCTGCCCACTCTCTGCCCACCTCTGCACGCTGCAGAAATAGCTGTGAATTCCTCCATTTATCGGCACCTAATTCTGCACCAAAGGCATAAAGGCTGAAGTTTAGATGCAAAACTAAAGCTGGTTTTAAGACACCTGGGATTTAGGTGATTCTCACCCCCACTCCACCCCCTGCCCTGGGGTTTTTAATTAAAAATACTAGGAAAGTTCAGTATTTTAATGAAGAGTGTAAGAACATAGGACTAGAAGAGCTCCCTTAGCAACTCAAGTCAAATCTCCTGCTGTTTCCAACACCAGCTTATACTCTGCGCTGCAAACTGACCAAGTTGTTCTAAAAAGCGGTGTTTTTTCTGTGTTTTATGATCCCATGTGAAGTCAGCTATACCATTACAAACATTAGGGCCGCCAACACCTTGCTCATGCCAAGGCCATTTATTTTTCTGATGTGTAGGTTTGGATGAGGAAAACGTCAGTACCATCTGTGATTGTTTGTACACGTGCCTGTTTGTGGAGGGACCATCTCTGCACGGACATCTGGGTCCGTCTGTCCAGGGTCTGTGCAATAAGGGGGAGAGAATGGGAGAACAAACTGATTTAGGGTCCAAATTCTGGCACTGACAGTCACCAAAATGTTCATTTCTCTACCGAAGTTTCTTTATCTGCAGACTGGATGTAATGATACTGATTTTTCCTTTTTAAAAGTGCTCGTGTTGATTTGGTTGCATGAATGTTTTCATTTCCATGTCCCACCATAGTATATACAGTTTGGAAATGTTAATCTATTACTTGACAGTAATCTTTTCCTGTCATTTGCAACATAACCTTAGTAAAACAGACATATTCCTACCATAATTTAGAACATATCCACACTCCAGACAGTTCAGAGTTGTTTTATCTAGAAAGGATTAAAACACTTGCAAATATTAAATTTAATCCACTCTAAGGGGGGGAATAAATTAATCATAATTAAGCCTCAGCAGCTGTAATTCTTAGCATAATGTATCATCTAATGGGGATTCTTGCTGAAGAATAGGTATGAGTCATGGGCATCCTATTTCTTCTGTAAGCTTGTGCTGCAAATCAATACATTTAACAAAGTAATCAAACAAAAATACTAAATGAACAATTCTTTTATTGAAAAATCAATAAAAGGAAATTGATACCCTGCCTATGCGCATTTTATGGCACGTTTCTCTTTCTGCAGAACAATAAAAGGCCGAGAGTGTTTACAAAGCAGAGAAAGAGCATCTTTTATCAGCCATCAAAGCACAAGGACCCAGTTGCACAAAAGCCTGAGAGCACTTGGCTCTTTTTTAAGCGAGGAAGCTGCAGGAGCTGAGTTCTCATCTCAGCCAAGCCAAGTCCAGACAGTTTGCAGCTCAGCTCATTGCGGAGTGTTGGATGTGGTCCAGAGCTAATGAGGTTTGCACCTGAACTTCAGAGGAATAACGAGTTGTTTGGGCTTGAGGTATTTGTCTGGGACCACCAGCAACACCTGAGTCCTTTCTTTGGGTGGTTTGCTGCAGCTCTAATTCGTTCATTATGTCATTCATTAGCACCTGTATGAGGTTAATTTCTCTTTTATTCCCCTCCCTGAGAGCACACTTGCTATGCTGGTGATGTGCAAAGGTGTGATCCTCGTTCCAGTGCTCCGAAAAAAGTAAGCAAATGTGTCTGTTTTTGTGAAAGGCCTCGGTTTAGTTGATTTGGGGCAATAAAAAGCCATGTAGAGAGTTTGGGAAGTCACTGGGCTGTGAGTGCCTGTCCCTGGGATAAGTGTAGAACATGCCAAGAGCTGCTCCATCCATGCCTTGTAGAAATAATATGTTTGTGTACAACGTCCCCTTATCTCTTACAAACCTGGTTTATTGGTGGTCTGGAAGAGTATCCAGCTGCTGTGGGGCATAAGAAAAGATTCTTTCTTACACTGCTTTTTTTAAGCTATTGCCATGTGCTGAGACCAACCTTTCTAGCTTTGTCAAGTCTTCTTATTGTATTTACGTACTGCAGGGCAGGAGAGAGGCTTTGCAGAAAGACCCTCATATAAGACAAAACATAAAAAACAGCCATTAAAGTAATATAATAAGACATAGGCCTTGTTAAGCCACAATGATATAAAAATAATGTGATAGCATAAGAAAGAAACGACTTAGTTTGGGTTTACTGCTGTTGTTTTCTTGTTTGTGTTCTTCTGAAGTCATCTTTGCCCTAATTTCCCTATTTTCTTGTATAAATACACAAAATAGTAGCTGGGTCTTCTATTCAGTTATAGCTAAATTTGGATTTTTAATTTCGGATAGATCTTTTTACTGCCCTAAATGGTAATACATGCAAAGGGACACGCTTACCCCTGAGTAACAGATGTTGTGCCTGAAATACTGCTGTAAACAAGGTATTTAAATCCAAGGGGTTTGAGGCTCATACTATATTTAAAAAATAAAGTAGTATCAGTTCAGTTAGGTCATTATTGGGATAATTATTTTTGTCTTGGCGCGATAAATCTGAAATAATCATGTGACTTCCCAGATTGCTAGAAACCATTGTGGAACAGAAGCTCATGCCGTGGGTATTTATACCAGATGCTAACATTGGTTTTCCTTTATTCAGTAGAACAAATAATATCCCACCCAAGACTGGCCCATTTTGTGCTCAGTGAAATGGAGGCCAAATGACCAACCATGGCTGCTTGTACTGTGAGATGCTTCATATTCAGCTGGCACCTCCCAAATGATTATCTGAATCAGAGCAAGTCAAAGGCACAGGTGGTGTTCAGCCAAAATTGAAATCTGTCTGGCTCTTGGTTGTCCTTTCTGGTAGCTAATGAGCGCATTAATCAGTTGCTTGTTCACCCGTTTCCATTAGGTAACTGGGTGGTGCAGAGATCTGTCTCCCTCATTTACTGAACCCCCGCCACCTCCCTTGGGTGGCAGTCGGCCAACCCATAATACGGAAAGGAAAAGGAGGGCTTTGATTTTTTTTTTTTGGTTTTGTTTTTTTTGGGGCTGCAGATTCCTGATCTGGAACAGGCAGGTGCTCATTAACCTTAATTGTGAAATGTTCTTGAGATGCTCTGGGCTGCTTGTACCTCCCGTCACCCGCCACCTGTCCCGCTCATCACGGGACACGAGGTCACGGGGCTCCGTTTCAGCTTGGCAGTGACCTCGGAGGAGCAACCGAGGCTCTGGGTAACTCAACTCCTGAAGGACTGGTGGAGCACATGCCGAAGCACTGACTTCAAAAGGTGCCTGTGTCCTGGAAACAGCTTAGAAAAACATATTTATCAAGTGACCTTTTGCCTGGGCTGCCTCGTGCTGTCTTATGTGACAGGTGACAGGGACACAGCACTTGGGCTTCATGATGTTGTGTTGTTGTAGAGGGCAGGCAGGAGATGGGCTTAGTGGCTGGAAGGGCTGTTGGGTGATAGGGACGTGGAAGAGGACTTGGAGGCCTCAGTTCCACAGTAAGCTAAGGGTGTCTGTTCTGTTTGCATCCCTGTGTCCTCTCCTGTGTCACATCACCCCCTGACCCATCTCCTGTCCATCATCCTCTGTCCCCAGAGGTTACCTCTCCTTTGGATCCACCCTGCCAGTGCTCCCTGGGCTGTCAGTTAAAATGAGCTGGGATAGCTTAAACCCTTTAAATCATAGGTTAATAAAGTGCTGCCAACTTAAATTGGGAAGCACTGGGGATTTATGATGCATGTGGCTGAGCTTTGGCTGGATGGTACTTTCTGCTGATGTGGTGAGTCCGGTCTGTACATGGCTAATGTGAATACTGTCTTTGCCTTTTCACCTGGTATCTCCCAAAATCTTGGCCAAAACTCTGCAGTTCTGGTCATTGTGGCATGGGTGCATCTGAAATGCATCTGGATCTGAGCAGTCAAATTAGAGAAATACTGAGAGTAGGAACCTTCAGGCTTCACTACAGTGTTGCCATCACTTTGGCTTTATGAATGAGAATATTTGTTCTTTTCAGCCGACTGGAATCACCTGTTAATTGTTGGGAGGTACCTAAAGTGCACTTGGTGATCTTGGAAAGAAATGTGTCTATATCCTGCTGGACTGTGAAAAATGAACAGACAAGAAAAATGTTGCAGTGTTAAATAAAATGGGGATTTTACTGATGAAGCTGTTGTACTTTAGAAAGAATAATATAGGAGTCCTTGAGCTAGGGAGACGGAGCAGGTGCAAATTAGTGGTCCAGTCTTGTGATTTGGATTCTCACGCAAGAGAGGAAGGCTTCCGGGGACACATCTTAAACCTTCATGAATTAGATAGTTCTGTCCTTCCGTAGCTTAAACTCTTTATAATATAGACACAGCACAAGGACTGTATAAGAGTGTCCAAGAGCTGATTTTGCAGTTCCAGGACTGCTCGGATGGTTTTGAAGACAGAGCAACCTGCAACCTCGCACCCACGTCCCCCAAGGACCGAGGGGCTGTAAACAGGAAAGGCAGCGGCTGGTCCCAGCGCTGTGGCGTGGCAGGGATGGCTGGGATGCCATTCCTCGGAGTCACAGCTCGGCACAGAACTTCTTGGCTCCATGATCTCTTATGTAAAGAGTTGGAAAGCATTCTTTTTTTTTCTTCAGGAAGGCACACATGTCCTTGTGCTGAGGACAGAGCTGGCCCTGCTCAGCCCCAGCCCCTCCAGAGCCAGTCCCTTGCTGCCACCGTGTGTTGAACCAGAACTTGCCGTACCTGGGTTTTCCTCCTCCGAGGTGCCTTTTGCCAGCAGAGTTTATGAGAAACTCTGTGGTCCTCAGAGCTGCTGGAAGAACCACATGTAGGTGCAATGGCTTCAGAGTGCTTGATTTCCCCTCTGACCGTGGCTTCAAACAGTCTTTATATATATAGACATATATATTTTTTAATCACGTGTTCCTCCGCTGCCCAGATCTGCATTCATCTTGAATTTAAAGCATCACGTGCCTTTTCAGCTTTAAAATGAAAGGAATTTGTGATGGAAAACTTAACTCTATCGCAAAATGTCGCGTGAACTTTATCTGTACTGCAGCTTGCAAAATGTGCACTTGTTGGGTTTGGCACAGACTGGTTCGCATGAAGGAGGCCCCAACAGAGGGAAATGTCACACTGAGGATGGGTCATGTTCTTCACCTATAAGCAGAACAGGTTTCTGACTGAATATGATGTAACTTTCATACAGACTCTTAAGTGTCTCAGTTTGATTCACTTGTGCCAATGAATATATGGTAGAGCAAGCTGTCAGAGAACAGGAATATTTCCTTTGTCATCAATAAATATGAACTTTTTCCATTTAAAAAAAAATAAAAAAATCTGAATTCCCAATACTTAAATTTTAGTTCTAAAAGTGACCTGAAGGATACTGGAATAAAAGCTGCGTCCTATAATACATTATTTTAAAAAATGGTCCGTAAGCAAGTATTAAATTCAGCTAAACAACTTCTTTTTATCAGTGAGTCAGATGTTAGGAAAATACTTGCAAGACCTGCTAAAGGGCAGCAAAAGTGGCCTCCAAGCTGGAAGAGCTCAGCAACGGGTTTGCTTCACCCACAAGAGGGAGCTCTCTTAACATTAATAGAAATAACTCAACTTATTCCCATGAAAACTGCGTCTTGGTCCGAAATGCATTGGAAAGAACTCAATGGGAAGCACCATAAGCCCATATTTTAGCACCATGCATGCTTAAATTCTCAGTGCTTCAATTAAAACCCATCCAGCACCTCTTTCTCTGAAACAAAAAAAGCACCAAACCATGGAATTATATATTAAATTGGACCCTGAGTAGAGGGAGAAATTAACAGCATCGGGTCTCAGAGAAACAGATGCTACTTTTCACAAGCTGCCTGCTGTTTAGTAGTCTAATTTTGCCATATTGGGGTTGAGTTGTTTTTGTTTGTTTCTTTTTCCCTGTTGTTGTCAACCAAAACTAGAAGCAGAATTCTGGCAAAAGGTAAAAGTTCATTTCCAGACCAAATGACCAAAGAGGACCCAGACATCTGAAGATCACGGGGTACCAGAGAGGGTCGATAAGTGACTTTAACACACCCCTGGGTGAGACAGGGCAGATGAATGAGATCAAATGTGATGAGAACGGCTGCCCCACGGTGCCAGGAGCTCATTCCAAAAGGACGAACCCAGCAAAAGCTCCAACCTGGCGCTTCTGCCCCCATCCCCAAAGCCGGGGCTGGTGCACGAGCTCCCCACATCTCGCCAGCCGTGCGTGAAGACGCCCCGTTCATCCCTGCGCTCTCACCAGGGTGGTCGTCTGTATGGAAAAGCCTAAAGCAAACAAAGCCAAGCTGCAGCCAGATGTTGGGAGGCTTTCAGGTTCACTTAGTGTTCCCGGGGAAGGCAGCACACACATGCCTGTGCTCCCCGCTCGGGTGGATAAGCCCAAGCAGCCATTTACCCTTTAAAACCTTTCCCTGTGCAATGCAAAGCGCTGCTTTACCTTTCCAGAACCATCTGAGCAAATAGGGACCTCGCGGAAACCCTCAGCAATTCCTGATCCATCAAGGCTGGACTAAACAAACCCAGCCGAACAATTTACAACTTGACCTCACTTTGTGCCTGTAAATGGATTCTGTGAAAGGCCTTTTCCTGGGTTAGTTATATTTTCATGGTGTATACACCAGGCTAAATTAGCCAATTCAACAGCTCCCCAGAATTGCCTTGGCTTTGCTTTTTACTGGGGAGGGGGGATTTCAGAAGGGGCTTGTTGCAAATCCCTGAAGCTCTGCTTTATCTCTTGGGCAGGAAGCATTTTCCCCCTTGTCTAGGGCAAGAAATGCTGCTTGTCTCTGAAAGAACAGGCAAGACTTTGTGTCACCTTTATTTGGGTTGTGGTGTATCTTTGAATATTCTTGAGAATGGCTTCTCCCGAGTGACTTACAGTCAGCTGCTGAAATCAAATCAACTTATTTACAAGTCTTGTGTGATGGATTCTGAGTGATTCCTCAAGGAAAATGTTTTAAAAGTCACCCTAATATTGGCATGAAAGAAGTCGCTTTTCTCAACTTGTCCTACACAAGGTGAAAAATCAGTTCTAGGTCAGATTACAGCCTGATCTCGCAGAAACTGAGGCAAGCACGTCGTTTTACCCTAAGAAAGAGGGTTTAATAAAATACTTCCTTAGGAAAGCGGGAAGGCAGTTGTAGAACAAGTCCTGACGCTGAAGGACAGCAAGAGAAAATATATTACACCAACTGCCAGAATTTTTCTCATCTGCTGATTATACTTCCAGGTCATGCAGCCACACAATACATTCAGGATTTGTAACTGCACAATAAATCTCCTAACCCAGACATCAGAGAGCCTGACATGATATTTCTGTAAAGAACATATTGCAGATGGACAAACATGGACTAAATTCCTTTTTTAATCTGTACACACATAACTCTTAAAGGTGACCAGACTCCTTGTTCTTTAACTGTAACAACCAGAACATAAAAATATTATAAAGAGAGGGAAGACAACATATCTGATTGAGAACAGTTACACTAGTATTGCTCCAAAATATGTTCAAAAGATGAACGTTCACACGTGAAGAAATAAAGGATAACGAATACATTATCGTAATGGAGTCTGAATGACAGGTAGCAATGAAGAAACAAAGAATTTACTCTACTTCTACTAGCACATATTTTCTCTAGTACGTATTTTTCCTGTGTCCTCCTCAACTTTGCCTTCCCCAGAGCAGGACCAAAGGTCCAATGCGGAGCAGAAGGCAGAAGGGCACATCTGTGGAAGGGCAAACGCGGAGCGCGGACCGCGAGCTGCAATTCTCACGATCCCCAGCCTGAACTTTGTAAATAGACTTGGCAAGAATTCTTGCCTGGAGAAAACAGGCTTGGAGAGGATATAAATAAATAAACAAACAACCTTCCTTTCCTTTGCCTGCAGTCCCTCCTCTCCTGCCCCATCAGACTCTGGGAGGCCACATGTGTCTGGTCCCTTGCAAATTGTCTGTGGCATCTTTTAGTTTTGATGCTGAGAAAGGCAAATGATTTGCACCTGTTTATTGCTGTCCTTTCTCTGAATGAGGGTGCACAACATGCAGTCAGCAGCTATATAAACATAACATCTGATTTAAAGTCTCAGGAATAACCAACAAAGCTTCGGTGTGAATGATAACGTGATTCCTTCAGAACTGAAGAGTTTATCATTTATTTTAGACACAAGCACAGATTTTATAGTCCAGAAATACCACAAACCCCAAATCTACCCCTTGTGTCTCCCTGCTGTCTATACATGAAGCTAAATATGGTGGATTATGGGCAGTTGGGAACACAGTGTCTTCTGCAAGCTGGTCTTCACTGCAGTCTTAGAGGGAGCTCTCTCCACCATGATCTCTGTAATTGCTGAGAATTCTCCTGGAAAAACAGCAAAACCTTAAAGCCAAACCTTAGGGCACGCCATGTTATACAGGTACAGCACGGATGCAGCAGCCAGTGAGTACCTGGAGAACATCAAGAGTCTCTCAAGACACTAAGTACTCTTGACCAATGGTGATCCATTGGTCTTAAGAGCACTGGAGATGGTAAGAAAAGTCTTGGCACTTGCCAGGAGATGTTGCTGTGGCTTAGGCCCATCGAGTAAATCCTACTACGTCTTGACTATAGGGTACGTTGGGATGCTGCCTGGAAACCTGAACCATGAACAAACCATCCTTGGCGGTGCAGTCGCATCCTGCATACAAACAGGAGCACTCAGGCCCTCTGTTTGCTGCTGATTTGCATTACAGAGGAAGCGATATCATTCAGAAAAAGCAAATGGGTCCTTCTTAATAAGCTGGTGAACTGCCAACGAGCTGCCCACCTTTTACTTACTGTCACACCATTGCATCTTCCCATTGCAGACAAGGGTGGGAGGAATTCACCACCACGGGCTCCAGTGATTCGCAAAACCATTAATACATCTACCAGTACCATCCAATCCCCAGCGCTGCCCCTAGAGGGTGAATATCCAGACATTGCCATTTCAGCACAAGAAGCTGGATGCGTTTATTAATCAACCTGAGTGGAAGCCTGGCTGGTCTCTCCTAATATAACCTAATCTAAATCCCTCGTTCTGTTTCTGTTACAAGACTTGCACAAAAGAACATTTTCTTCTACTCTTTCTTACAGAAATGGGAAGACTTGAATGCTTTTTTTTTTCACTGGGTCTTCTTTTGACTGACTGGGATTTTTCATGGCTGTATCAGAAAGTTGGACGTTCTCCTTTGTTTTGGAAGCATTCGGTGATGGATCACATTTTAATTGGCGTTGAGGTTTACAAAAAAAGGGAGCACCACAGGAAGTTATTAGAATAACAACACTATGCATCTGCACAGGAATTAAAACTGCAAATGTAGGGGGCATATTAATTGCTACCAAATGCTTTGTTTTTCTCCCCCTCTAAAAGCCCATCTCAACAGAACGGGGTTTTATTTTGATGTATATTTTCCCGTCTTTCTGTTCCAGTAAAAATGCGAGGGATTAGATTTGTGGGATTTTAGTTTTGTGTGTAAAATTTCTGCTACAGCATGTTTCAAAGCAATTGCAAAAGAGATAAACACATTTGTTTTGACAAGGAGGATACTGATGGCTGCAGACAGGGCTGGCTTGTCCAACACTGTTGTTCCCACAGCAAGAATCTGAGCGTGGTCTATATGAGAGCTCATGCCAAAGATGGTCACAATGTTTTGCCTTTGCTTTTTATTTTTTCCCCTAAGAAATTGCTGATATGTCGTCACAGAGCTGTAATTCTTGTTGCTGCTGGAAATAGAAGTAATATGCTGATTGTGAACAGTGTCTCTTTAGCTTGTTATTTTTTTTTAATTTTGTAAACAAAAAGAGGAAAAACAGTAGGAAGAAAAGCAAATATTTTTCTGAGATATCCATAAACAATTCCACCTCATTAAAACCCATTTTTTTTTTCAAGAAAGAAGAAGGTTGGAAATATTTCAAACAGCCTGTGTCAATGACACTTCCATGTCTTCCTTTCTTTTTGCCTTTATTCCAACACGTTACTTTTCTCTGTTCCTCACTGGTATTGCTTCAGAAATGTTCTGAATGCAATGCCCAGTCACCAATAACTGTAAAAGGACATACCTAGAACTGATGCTTTTCTGGCAACGATTATAATACAAAGAGCAGGTCTTAAAGGAAGGATTAGGTATATGAGCAGTGTCAAATTTACATTGGAACATCCATTATGTGTTTGTCTCACTACTACAATAAAATGAAAGCTTTAAGGGAAAAAAATCATGTAAACGTATTTAATGAAATTATTCTGCATTTCTACTACCGTAACTATTAGTCTCACATAGCTGTTGATAGCCATTAAAGCTTGAGTGATATTAAGGCTTTTACAGCTAAAAACCATTTTCTTGAGAAAGCAAAACTCTTGGGTATCTCTTTGGGCTTGGTAATGCTTTACCAAAAACTGCATGAGGCCCATCATACCAGAGGTTGTACAGGAGAATTCTTGCTATTGAAGACAGAAAGAAAACGTAGGTTTCTTTTTGCCAATACCAGCTTGCTCTGTAATCTGTTGCTTTCCTTCCAATCCTGAAAATGGGAAATCCCAAAAATGACCTGCTTTGGAACGGACATAGGTGGATTGTTTTGACATCTGCAGAAACTCCAGCTATCTACAACTGAAAATCAACAGTTTATTTAGCTCTTCGTGTGTATTTCAATGTTTGCTGCATTTCACCCCTGAGAGATAAGGTCTGCAGGCTCAGGGGTGATTTGACATTGGAACAGGACCATGGTACAAGCCTCAGAGGATGCAACATGCCATGTGATAAAGCACATCCGTGCTATCAGGCCTTTACCATTTAGGTCTTTCTTGTACAGATATTAATCTCCTAGACTCCCTCTAGCTTAATCTGTTCATTGAACAATCCCATGCCCCTTCTAGAACACAAATATTTTATGACTGTCTCCCATAGATGATCAGAAAAAAAAGGAAAAATAAAAGAAATGGAAACACATGCATTGGTTTATCTCAAGCTGCAGTTCCAGAGGAGCTCTTGAAAGGTGTAAAAGCCGACACAGCTCTGCTTGGCCTTTGGCCTTAACTCCCAGCTGGGCTTGGCTGGAAAGTCTCCAGTGCACAGGTGGGATTTTAGTGAAATAAACAGCACCATGGGGATGTCAAGTGCTTGTTGATAAATTCAAGCGCAAGCTTCTCCATGTCCTGGTCTTCCTCTCCCATCTCACACATCTGTGACTTTGGCATCAGGCCTAGAGGAAAGACACACAACTGAAACAAAGAAATCCAAACCAAGGAGGCAGGCAAGAAAAATTCCTGTCAGATGGGATACGGACAAAGAGAAGAAGAGAAGAAGGAGAGAAGCAGAAGAGAAGAAGCAGAGAAGAAGGAAACCAAGACCTGGAACTCTCTGAACTCAAGAAGGCATTGCAAAAGGCACACTCAGCTGAATGGTGGTGTATTGCTTCTGCCCACACTTCACATGACAACCCCTTTCCTTTGTGGCCAAAACTACAATAGGTTTCCAAAGTGGTATGTTGGATACTTTGCAGTTTTACAGGGTCACCAGCTTTCCTTGTCCTTGCAGCAGCTGAACAGGGTATTGTCAATGAGGCTTTCTCACTTGAGCAAACACTTCAAGGAGAAATCTCACCCTGTAAGTGGGTTTGCAGGCATTACCTCACAACTATTGTTTCCAAATCTCCAGTGTTTTCACTGCTCAGAAGGGTTTGCCTTTATGTGAGAGAATAAAAAGAAGTGACAGTAGACGGCAGGTGCAATGGGCTGTTTGCCGGGCACTCTTTGTTCAGTGGCACTGCCGAATTCTGCTGGATGGTGGAAAATTGCCAAGCCGCTGGCTGGGGCGGGCGTCCCTCCCCCAAAAGACTACCCAGAATGTTGCCATCAGACGTCTGGTTCAGGATGACCAGGGAACTCCAGATGCAAAGCTTACTGGTGGGAAATGCTGATTCATCAAACCAGAGCCCATTCAGAGAAACAGGTTGGTTTCAAGAGTCTGGCAAGAGAAAAAAAGAGAAGCTTTTGCTTCACATGTGGTGAATCTATATGGAGACTGGGAACTGAGAAGACTGCGTGGACGTGAGAAGTCGAGGGATGAACCTGTCCCGACCAGCCCGGCTGGGCTGGAGTGGGGTTGTCTGCTCCTTCATCAAGGACAGTGCTGGTGGGAACCACAGAACCAGAGCTGGGTGTTCAGGGAAAAGCACAGGAGAAATTTCCTCTGGGATTTGGGGTTGAACTCAGCTGTATCTGATGGATCTCAGTTCGCAGACTGGGGAGCAGACTAATTTTGATCATGCACATTAAGAAGCCATTTTAAGCCTCTAAAAATGAATCCTCCCTTGGAACTTTGCTGTATAAGACCTCATAATATTTGTTGCTCCTGAATTTATTTTCTTTGAAGTATTATGATTTTATTGTGAGTATATGTAAATGTTGTGGTTTGAGGTTTTTTGTCTTTTATCAAATAGCTTCTTAGAGCATTCCCTAGGGCAATACTTTTCATTCCTGAGATGATATATTAGTCAGCAGTGAAAACTAAGCCCTGATCTTTCAAACATTAAGTATGAGGTCCAAATTAAGCCCTAAACGATGTGCTCATGAGGGATGGGAGAGCCCAGTGCTCCTGGGGAGGAACAGGGATGGAGGAGCTTTGGGATCCTCCAGTGAGAAGGTTTCTATGAGCAATCTCGGTTCTTGCCCTACCGCGTTACGCTGAAGGAGATGCCAAACTCATTACCATATTCAGAGCCAGCGGATAATCAGAAAGGAAAACAAAAAAGGGAATGTGAACGTTCAAAGCACTTTGTCATCTGATGGGCCCGGTGCCAACGCTTCCCCCCACGCTGCGGCGCAGCAGCCCCCGTGCCCCTCTCCCAGCCCCCCAGCACCCACCCTTGCTGCAGGACCACAAAGCCAGCCCGGGGAAAAACCAACACACTCCAGAAAAACAAAACAAAACAAAAGCCCCCCTTAGAACAATAGTCTGTCAGGCATGATTTACTGTGCCTGCATCCACCGGGCAAGCTTCATTGAACAATCTCAATCCTCCGGGTTCCCACACTGGTTTGCTTTCCTCCGACTCAACGGGACACAAAGACACAAGTAGATGGGCAGTAAATAAAAGTGATGTCTTTTGTGTCATTGTGTGGGGGCCTTTCTCTGGGGGAGGCAGAATAAATGAAGTGTGAAATGTGATATGAAATCAATTTCTTCTCTTGGGAGGCCAGGTTGGGAGGGAGTAGGTGGACTTTGCCATGGTCTCAGGGACACCCAGCAATATATTTTTCATCGGTTTGTTGAGCTGGTTAAAGAAAACCATGCTGCTTCTCTCCTGCACTTGCCCAAGTGGCATCTTGATGTGCCTCACTATACATGAGATAGTAACAGCCATTTTTCCGTGAAGCACTGTTCCCCAAGACCAGATATATGTGTCTGGGGGTAAGGAGTGGCCTCCTTTTCTCTATGCTGCAGTCTATTGGAGTCTCTTGCACACTTTTCTGCCCTTGGCATTGCCCATGTCACCACCTCGCTACTCTGTCACCCTCAAAACGGTCCAGCCTGGAACATCAGAAAGGATTTTGGTGGAAAAATAAACAGTACACCCCATGCAGCGTATCCTCACTTCAAATAAATGTGCACAGCACCATGGGTGTCAGCAGAGAGGGAACTTGTCCGTGTCTGAAGATGTGGCCTCCAAGCGCGTTTGTTTTCCTTCTGCAGAGTTTTTAATTCAAGCTGCTTCTGATGCGAAGTGTGGGATTTCTGCCATTCTGCAAAAATGATGGAGAACAGGAAATCAAACACAATTCTTTGAATATGCTAGAGCAACATTTATATACTGTGTAAGTAGATCAGATACTGCAGGAATAAACTACCAAACAATATAATAAATTAAATGATACCAAACACAATTGCCTCACCAGCTTCTCCCGCAATAGCCTGGACTTGCTGCGATAATCCTGTCTGCTACACGTATTCAAACAGTTGGATATCTTTAAAGCAAGTTGCTACTATAAGAGTTTTCTCTTTTCCCCAGTAAATATTTGAATTTTCTGCTCCTTTTCCATCCCCAGCTTATCCTAAGGTATAAAATAGCCCAGGTTCCATTTTGCACCATCAGTCTGAACCTTCCCGCAGCTGCCGCCCCGTCCAGCTGGACCAAACCTCAGCTGGGGCAACTCCATCTTTCCTGTTTGGCTCTCACCCTCCCAGATTTTATCTCCACATATTTGTGCTAAGCCTGCGTGTCACCGCACAGTAAACAGCGGGGGATGATCCTTTCCAGAAAGCGCTGCATTTCATCAGTGACTTTTACCTTTTCTGTTGAGGGCAAATCTGGAGGCACGTTTAGATTCACACCGCTACACCCGGACTGGTTTGTACCACTTGGGAAGCAGAAAGCAGCTTTTAAGCTGATTGAATAGGGGTTGTTTGACAGCTGCTTTGTATCATCAACACTGCAAAACAGCCAGAACAGCCTTGTGTTTGCATAGGGCAGGGTGGCCAGGTGGGCATCACTGCAAGGAACATCTGTCCAGGAGCACCCAGCCCATCCTGATGTATTAATATATCCAACCTGTGCCACACCTGCCTGGCTCTTCCTATGGGCTGCAGAGGGAATGAATGCTTGGACACCATTCTTTATACACAGCGGATGTAGCCAGGAGGGATCTTGCCACAAAGAGTTACTTTGAGATGAATTACAAAATGTAACAGTGCAGGGGATTTTTTTCTGCTGCTGTATTTCTTTCCCTCTCCAGCATCACCCCCTGGATGGGTTGATGAAGATGCAACAGGGTAACTGTTAAATGGTAACTGTCACACCTCTGAATCTGGTTAGGATGCTTCGTTTGATTTGAAAATTGTAATATAAAATATAAACACACCACCACAAGCCTTCACATCAGCTTTAGAAAAGAAGTTTGTTGTCTTGTAGGACTTTCATCTGTCTCCCTGCAATCACTGATACACGGATGTATTTAAACCATAAGTTTCTTCTGAACCTCTGTAACAGCTGCAGTTGTGTGTGGTTACTGATGGCAGCAGAGGTGGCAGCGTCCACCGCAGGTGAGGTTGCGGTTTCTCCAGGGGAATTATTTGGGGTGTTAGGTTGATTCTGCAAACTGATTGTGCAAACCGCCGCAGCCCGATAAAGGCAGTTGTTTCTGTGCTCAGCACATTGTTCACTCCCTCAACAGATGGAACAGATTAGCCGGGCCCTGAAATGTTGTTAAATAAAATACGCAAAAAGAAAATACAATTATTGCTAAAGTGAAAACATACCGCATGGGATTATTAAAAGACCAAGATGTTTTACATTTTAAGGATGTTCTTCGTTTTTTTTCCATCCTTCATGCACCAAAACTTTGCAGGGGTAGTGTTAAACTTTTCCATCTGATCTCACAGAGCTTTCAGGCTGCAGAGCTTTGTCATCCCCGCGAGGGCCGGGAGCTTTCCCCTGCTAAGAAAAGTTCTCTGCCTGTGGTTTCTCACCATCTACACCAGGTCATACACATGTACACGGGGCTCTGGCCTCCTGAGTTCTCCAACAAGTTTGTGCTCTGTGATAACCTCAGTCTAACAATCATTATTCTCATTAGAAATACTAGCAAAGATTATTTTTAAAGTGGTCTGCAAACTTTCTTGATCTCATGGTGATCACTTTGGGTTGGAGTTTACTGGTTGCAAGGGTACACTCAAGAAGGTGGAAGGTGGAGGTGGATAACATGAGGACTGGAGTGAGTGTTGCTATAGAAAATACAACCAGGTTTAAAATAGAATGGGTGATTCCTTTGTGGTTCCCCTGCTTATGGAGTTAGGCAGCGTGGGGTTAATAAGTTTAGTTGAACATGTTCTTAATGGCTTTTCTGAATCTGGCTTTGGGAATGCAATGCCTTGCAGGTATTTTCAGGTGTGTGATGACAATAAATCACATTTAAAATGGCCTTATAAAGGGAGTTTTGAATCAAGCTGCATCCATTAATGTTCAAGTTCTCTCCTGAGCATCACTCGATCTCCTTAATGTTCCTCAAGCTAAATCATCTCATGAATGACGTATGAAAAACACATTCAGCTCCTTGAAACCGTTCTCTTCCATTTGGCTTTTAATGACTGGGGGGATCCTGGTGATTGGTGACTGATGACAGAACTTCTCCCCAGAAATCCAGCCTGGCTTTTCACCATACTGTCACTCACTGACATGCAGCCGCTGGAAACAAGCACCTCTGGGAGTGAGCTGGGAAGAGATGCTCAGCACATCTGGAGTGCAGAACGGCTGCAGCGCACACAGCTGGGGAAGGGGGAACGGAACCAGTGGCTCCCATACTAATGAATTTGAATGTTCACTTATTAGACAGCAACTGGTAAACACGGAGCAATAAATAGAAAGTCCCCACTTCAAATAGATTTTCTTTCAGCCACGTGGAAAATTCCATCCACAATAATTTAGAAAGGTCAGTCAAGCTATATTATAGAAAATTGCAGAAATTAGTGGAAACCCCCGAAAGACTGTTCTAGTTAAGGTGTTTTGCCACCAGAAGAGTGGGAATGTTTGCTGATGGCTTACCAAAAAAATGTTGAGATTATTTAAACATCTTTAAAATAGAACACAAAATGCCGTCCAACTGATTTTTATAAGGTAAACCATGGACCTTCAAAAGAACCAGAATGCTGATGGGGTCACCAGGGTGTTTTTTCCTATCATGGTAGCTTGAAAATGCATATACGTGCATGCGTATGTGTGTATATAAACATAAATATTTGTTTAAAATCTTGACATTTCCTTTTCTAAGAAAAAAGTCTGTTTTATGTTCAATATGCTACTTTTTAATATGCAGGAATATTTCTTTGGTGGAAAACTTTTCAGAAAATTAAATATTAGGGAATATTATGGAATATGTTTGCCATGGCAAAGATAATAACCAGCAATATGAAAGTGCTGACCAATACTTTGCATTTTAAAAATGTTGTGCAGATTCATGAAAAAGAGGGAGTCCAGAGAAACTAAATGGAGCTATTTTTGATGACAACTTTATTTCATTTAAAGAACAACTTGCTTAGAGCAAACTCAAGTTAAAATGGTGAACGAAGCGGAGCTGTGTTTCATAATATTGTCACTACATGGGAAATTTCCCCCAGGTTTGCCACGCTGAACCAGGATTTCCATCCATATGGACAAGCCAGTGTTACCGCTGCCAAAAGCCTTCACCTATTTCACTCTATCACAGCCATGTCACTCAAGATCAGATCTTAACAATCAGATAAACCCTTGCTAAATGCTGGTTTCAGTGTGTTGGCCTCCTAAACTGCTGAACGACCAAGCCAAAGCCTTAATGTAGTTTTCTTGCTAATTAAATGACTTTCCACAGGCTTAGACCATAAAATCTTCTCTCAAATCCACAATTAAATGTGGTGACCATTGATTGGGAGATAGGGCTTCATCCTCACATTGGCTTCAACCCAGTACTTAGAGATGGTGAGTTGGGTAATGCAATAACAGGCTGGGTTTCAATCTAAACTCTGCCATAGCCACGCCAGGTAATTTTATCAAGTCATTTAATCCATCAGTATCTCAGATTCCCCAATGAGAATTCAGGAAGAAAAGCATTTTCCTACATCACATGAAGTGTTCAAGTGTTTTGCAAAGAGGCCTCCATGATGTACTTAGGGATTTCCTATATGAAAGCTTAAACACCTAAAATCCTGTCAGAACCCCTCAAAATGTTCCAGTCCAACAAAGTTCAAATGGGGAATAACACATTTGTTAAAACAGGCAAATTTTTATATTAAGAGGATGACATGGCCAAGAGACCATACATACCTCAAAAAGAAAATGAAGACAAGATTACCCAGCCAATGTAAACCCAATTGGCGTGGTCAGTGTTTTTAAGATTTTAGAGACACTTGGAATGAAAGAGGGAAAAAAACCCACAGCCAAGTCTCAGGCATTGCACAGCCTGTGTACACTCCAGGAGGAAACTTGGGTTATGAGCAAATATTTTAGTACAAATCAAATGCCTTCCAGGGATAAGCAGCTGGGAAGGTGGGAAGAAATTAATATTGGGAGCTTTAGAACTTCCCAGAACTATTCCCTACCTCCTTGATTGAGGGAATTAACTTTTATTTTATTAACTTTTTAATGCCCTTCTCTCATCCAGGGTGCTCTCTCTCAATTGCTTCTCCCCTCCTCCAAACGGGCTGCCCTGGGGATGTTGCTCTTCTTAGGCTTTAAGTAGCAGCTGGCTGTGATTAAGTGGATTGGGAGGATCAGTGCTTGATTAACTTGCTGCTGCTATTGGTTCGCCCAGGTTCCTGCAAGAGAATTAATTTCTTGGTTCGGCAGGCTGTTGGGCTCTAATGGATACCAGACACCTCAAGCCCACCCAGAGCATGCAGGGCCAGAGTCCTTGTTTTAACACGGTTGGACTTCGTGCTCCTGTCCTGCCAAAGGTAAAAGTGAGACAGATGCTGATGGGATGTTTTCTACTCTGCTTTTTAGTCTGTGTGTTTATAAACTTACTGCCTGTTTCTGCCCAGCTCTGTATCTTGCTGCCTATTATTTGGTTATTGTCTTTTTCATCCGTGTATGCAACTTTTTTCTCGAACGGAAATCCTCCTACTAAGGTGCATTGTTAATTGATCAAGAGTAGCTCTAATATTGCAGTCATTTCCTGCTCCAGAGAGATCCTACAACAATCTTTACAAATCAGTGTAAGCATCAATAACAGAGCAAAAGCAGCAGCTTACCCAAGGATCTTTAATTTAAACTGTAAGGTAAAAATAGTAAGACTATAACTATTTTTTTTTTTAATATATCAAGAGAGTAAAAATGGAAGCTTGGCTGTACTTCTGCACTAAATTATGCCTTGATGGAAACGAATAAAACTCAAATGAAGTCCACAGGCATCTCCTTATTATATCACAAGGTTTTATTCCACTTAGTTTTTCATAAAAAACCTTCTGATTTCTTTTAATTATTCTCTATGGAAGTATAATATACTGCTTAACCAGGGGAAAAGAAGCAAGAAAAGATGAAACTCCTGATCTCTCTTGCTCTCTGTGTTTGTTGGGATAGATCAGTTGTGAAGTTTAAACTGGGTATGGAAATTCACTGCTTGCAATATGGTTAAAAAGAAAGAGCATGGATGATTTAACAATTTACATAACCTGGGAGACTCAGCTGCAAATGGAATGAATGGAGCTCTTTGTTTCTCTAAGCTGAAATAAAGAGAGGGGGAGAACAACAACAACAAAAGTTTCTTATGTAATTGTCTCTGTGACTGGCATGATAGGAAGTTTTATGTCTATTGGTGGAATTAAGACTGGGACATACTAGAAAACACAAAGCAGTAAAGGGGCAGTTAAGCAATTGTACAAATCAACTAATAGAGAGTGACAGAGCCAGCCTTGCTGCACAAGCCCGTGCTATGTTTGCATTATTGTCCTTGATGAGATTTGGCTCCTTTTCCAGCAGTCAGTCTTGAACAAGTCCAACCACATCCCTGGGGCTTCTGAACTTGTAAAGGTGTTGAAGATCCTAAGAACTTAAAACCAGCACGTAATTTTACAGGGTGCACAATCTCCTTCAGCCATGATTTTGTTGATTCTCCTTCCACCAGAGACTGAACAAATCCCATTACTGTAGAAACCAAGGGGTTAAATTATTTCGCCTGCATGAGTGTCACAAGCTCGGCTACATTTCCACGTTGCTCCCGCTGGCCTCGACACGCACAAATCTCTGAATGTGGAAATATTGTGGCGTCTTTCTAATACGGGCAATGTATACTGTTGAGTGTGAATTCCTACAACAAAAGCCGGGCAAACCCTCAGCTGTGTTAGAAACCACAGTCACCCACCGGCCTCCAAATATTTACCATGTGAGGATGCCAGAGCTGCCTCTGCCTTACCTGCTGCCTGCATCAATAGGCTTTAATTTTTAAGGCCTGTTAATCCAGCACGTTTTCACCAGCCTGAAAGTCCCATTCAAATAAACAGCTGGGATGGAAGTTGGGAGGGAAAGGCCACGCTCACCAGAGTTCAAACCTCTGGCGAACATCTTGCTACAGCTCTGCGTGCAAGAGCAACCGGTGGCATATGGTGCGTATCTCCTCCCTAAAGCCTGTGCAAGAGGAGAAAACAAACTTCACCTTTTGGAATGTAACCAGCAGATGAAAACAAATCAACCTCCTCTTTTGTTGTTGTTGTATATTTTAACCCAATGTCTGTTTTAATGTCCTGCTCTACAGCTTTTTTTATGATGGATTCCTCAATTTGCCACCTCACCCTGAGCAGAATCAATCCATGTCAATGTATAACCTATATAATGATATAACCTATATCATCTTTGCACTGTGCATTAATACCTGGGACCTCATACAATTTATGCACAGTGGCTTTTGAGCCTGCGTCAATCCTATCTCCATTCTCTTTTATGTGTATTATTTTTATGTGTATTATTTTTAAGTATGAATGAATACTCCTAAGTGACAATGTCGCCTATGCAACTGATTTCACCACAATGATGTCTTTCATGTCATTTAGAAACATTTTTTTCATCATCAACGGTTTCTCTGTGTTAGAATTACAGTCCATTAGATAAACAAGTTGTCACTGAGCGTTCCCTCTTCTACTTCAGAAGAGAGATGAATAGACAATAAATCTGGCAGTAGTGAGAGAAAACACTTCTCTGCACTGTGCCTGGGCAGGTTGGCATTGTTAGGAACAGCTTTAGTTGTGTGGGATTAACATTATAAATTGCTTTCCTTTCTGCACTCTGAAATGCAGGATGTTTTAGCATGCAGAGACAGCTTGGTTTTGCTTCTTGGCTACTAATGAAGCCCAGGGTTTAGTTCAGCTTGACTGCCATGTTCTTCTGGAATATAAACCAGCTCCATCCCATGCAATCTCGTTTATGTCTCGGTGTGGATGTTCTCTTGATGCAGAGTTTGCTGCTGCATGAAGTCAACAATAGGATTTAACCACATGTAGGAGATATAGTGGAAAACACAGCTCAGACTTTGAGATGTGATTTCTCGGCAAGGCAGAGTAATGGTCGTGCTGGGAGGTCTCTTCATCCTGCCCCTCCAGGAATGTCTGACTTCTTGAGTCAATGAGTTCTGATCCACAATAAGTGGAAGGGTCACCCATGCTACTTGACATGCCATTTCCCTAATGTCCTACAGGACTTGTGAAAGGCCAGGAACTAAAACTGGGTCTCCTCCGGCATTCCTGTGTAGGATGTTTCATAGTGCAAAGGGAAATCTTCACCTTTGCTGCTGGAAAAGTGCTCCCCGAGCCCAGGCTCTTGGTAGCAACGTCCCTCCATGTCACCTCATCACCTCCTCTCATCCCTTCTTTGTATCTATGCAGCAGGTTGCTCCCAGGGACTTTGTACAGGATAGGAAACTGTAAAAAGTTTCCATCAGAACACAAGTAGTAAATTTAGTGTTGGAAGCAGGCTTCTGTGTTTTTATGAAGGGAAACACTGAGGAAAACACCTCTTGCCCAGCTGATCTTGTGCCATGAAAATGTGAGACAGACTGAGCAGAGATGGGGGCAGCAATTATACCTGTTTCTAGCTGAGCTTGGCAATTACACTCAGGGAAAACCTTTGTAGCAGAGCCTGAGTTTGTCATATCTATTAAATTAAGATAATCAAAACCTTTTCCTAACTATAAATACAACTCAATGCCTTGATAATGTTTGTGACGTTCAGTGCAGCTACCTTTCGATTGATTTTTAAAATCTACACAAATAGCTTGATATTGTAACAGAAATGTTCCCCTTTCTGTTACAAAGAAACAAATAAAGAGGGATGAAAAAGGTCAGCTTTTAATAAATGCCAGGGAAAAAAGTCACATTTCAGTTCCTAGAAAGGACTGGAAGGTTTGCATTGAGGATACAACCTTGCCAGGTCCCTTCCGTAGGAATCAAAGATGTTATTTTTGTCTTTGATTCTTCTCAGCATTTTTTAAGCCCAGTTTACTTAGGAAACAATTATACCCTAAATGTGCTTGTGTCTGTACGCAGGTGAATCCATTTACCCACAACATTTTTAAAACCTTTCTGCATGTTTTTGCCTACATGTAGAAGTCTCAGAGCTATTATGCTGCTAAAGTTTTGTGAAAATGAACCAATAGCAGCTGTGCCCTGATGTGTGGAACCACTGAGGCCAAGGTGACAATGGAGCTCAACACAAAAAAAACAGATTTGTGAATTGGAATCATAATAATGATTTAATGAAAAACTGAAGCTTCAGTCATTGTAACTGTAACACTGATATAAGTAGAATGTCATGTTCCCTACTGTCATCTACTTTATCTTTTATTCTCCAAATTTTGAGATAGCAAGGATGTTTTTTTTACGCACAGTCCGCTCCCAAAAATAATCAAGTATTTTGAGGTCTTATTTTCGGGTACATTTTTTCTTACGAAAAATATTAAATGTCAATATCTGAACCACGTTTAGGTATTTTATTTGATCTTTGGCCTGCCAAGTAAAACAATTATTTGTGTCTTTATATGACGGTACTTCACCAATTTAAAATAAATATTTAACTACTACTTCACAGGAAAAAATATTCATGTGGTCAGAGAAGATATGCTGGAAAAACTAAGGCTGGTCCTCAAAGGTATGTCACGTTGTTACACTTCACTGTTCTTAATTCAGTTAATCCATCTTCAAACTAAAAAACCCAGACCAGAAGAAAAAATAAGGTATTTTTAAGAGTGCTTTTATACTCATAGCAGATTTCTTAATTTTAATTTAGCATTTTGCTGCAAAAAATAGGTATGAAATAACAACTCTGATGTATATAATTTATCTGTTTTCTTGTTGATTGTGTTCTATAAAGTCTGCATGTCTGCCAGGCAGAGGACTCTCAATACAAAATTTGCATAAGAAACAGATTTAAAAGAGCAAGTGGTATTTTTCCTATATGTTTGTAATCAAGTAGGAGCCACTTCCATGGGTATTAGTTTCCCATTATTCCTCTAGAAACATAGGGGAAAAGGACAAAAGTGAGCGAACTGTCATAGCAGAAAAAGGCTGCTAAGTATTTGCGTCCCATAAACTATTGATGGAAAGATAAGTGAAGTGAATCCTGGACTTCTGCCTGGAAAAGATTCAATGGGAACAATAGTCTCAAATTTCACATTTTCTGTAGCAATTCTCCAAGCTGTGTTATACCTACTCACAGGCTTGAACTGGCAGAGAAGTTCATCAATTACAGGGACACATTGTGAGTCAGGTTCAGTCTGATCTTCTGCTTTGAAAATCCCCCTGAAGCCCATGGAAGACTTTGCTGACCTTGGATCAAGGCCATGGAGGAATGAAGCAAAGATCTCAGTTTTTCCGGCAGCATCGTTTTGCTCTTGATGCTTGAACCTCCCACCGTTCGAGCCTCATCCTTTCCTAATTAGCTACTCCTGCTTCGAAAATCCCGATTGCTACTTTCGTTGCCCGTTATCTTCTCTGAGGAGAAAGATCTTGCTTTGAATGGGATGCAGATCTTTCAAGCAGTCGGGTATCGGCTTTCGGAGCTGCAATCCCCTGCTCTGTAGTGCTCTTAAAGGATAACCCAGCTCTTCGCTTGGTATGAAAAACCAGTATTTTCCCTCGGGCATTGAGGCAAGTGTGAGGTAGCAAATCACACATTACTGGATTTCCAAACTATATCCCTTTGGTCTACCTTGTAATACCATTTTCCCCTCCCAATGAATTGCATATCCGTTATTTTACCACCCAGTTTATTTGATCATCAGGGAAGATAAATGGCTTCTGCTGAAACATTAAACAAAGGGAAAATTACGGCACTGGGAAGAGTAAACAATACAGTAAAGCACAATTTCCTTTCTGCTACGTGAATAAAATGTGTCTCTCTTGCTAAGTATCAGCACACATGCTCAAATTCTGTCCATCAGCACATGTGTAACATTCTCACCAAAGTCAATGGGATTTATGTATGTCTGGGTGAATTTTGAACTGAATGCAAGTGGAGGAGGGTTTACTAAATAAGAGTTATCCAAAAATAAAATTCATCAAGGAGTTTAGCACATGGAGCCTTTTAATTTCACTGCTTTCCTTCATGTTGCTTGCTTTCCTAGCATCGTATTTACCAAAGATAAAATGACAAATGTTACTTTACTCGCACAGTTGGTTGATGGGAAGAACTAATTTCATGTAGACTTGCCTCTATTCCATAGGAAACATCTGAGGATCACATTGATTTTTCTCATTCTCCCACTGTTACAGCCCAGTTTCTGAGTGTAGGTTGAATAATCATTAAAGAACTAGTTCTGCTGGAAATATGACAAATTATAGCTGCTCAAGATTTGCTCTACAGGTTTTGATTCTCCTCAAGTTTTGCCAGTTTTACTTGGATTCACATTTTTTTTCCAGCAAAGTTACCTATGTATCAAACAAATTATACTCACCATAGTCAAGGCATTCCTTACTGCAGTGAGACGAGGCACCAATTTATTATTACTGGATAGTATTTGAATGTGATGTGGATTCCCAGGCAGACTAAACAGCTACGGGGGGTGCAAATGTATGGCAGGAGCAAGAAGGGCGAGGAGAGGGGCGATAGGACAGCTCTACTCTGCGAGTTTAGAGGAAAGGAATAAAATAATGGAGTTTCTGTAGCTGCAAAGACAATGTAGAAGGTGAAGGTAAAATCTCTTCTAGGAAGGCAACAGCCTGTGCTGGAGCTTCTCTGCTGCTGCCCTGGCAGTGACCTCCATCCCACCCGAGAGCTGTTTCTCCAGGGTGAAGGGAATTGGGATTCCGTGCTAACTGAGCCCTGACCTTCCCCCTGACAGAGATGGATGCCCAGCTCTGCTAATGGTCCGTGGCCGCTTTGTGCTGCGGGTTTGCACCTCAAGCACTAACCTGGGACGAGCAAACCGGCTTCCCGCTCAGACCGCACTTCATCCGCGGTACCCGCTGCTTAATACGCCACGCGCACTTCGTGTTCCCCCATCATTCCCTCCAAGGCTAAATATCACCCAGCTGTGACACACGCACGTGTGCACACACACACATATGCAGGTAAAACCATCAAGAATATTTGGAAGTTGCAATTGTTTTGCATGTACTGGTCTTCAGCTTTATCTGCTCACCTGAGTGAGTAAAACCAGAAACAGCATATTCTCTTGTACTCCACATTTATGTACGGAGAGAGAAAAATGCAAACCAAATTAGTATAGAAGCATATCTTTACTTAAGAAAAAACAAAGGGGGGAAAAATAACTGACACAGGTGCTGATGTGGTTTTGTCGTAAGGTATTCACCAGACTAATGAGTGATTGCCTTTTGGCATCTCTAATTTTTTTAGTATTCAGAGGAGAATAGCAGTTTGTAGGCAGGTCCTGAACAAGTCTTGGATGAGAAACACCAGCTAGATCAGCCTGTGTGCTTTCCTTGTCTTCTTCTTCCCCTCTCACTCCATCTAGCCCTCTTGACCCTTCATCTTTCTGGCAAGGAATGATAATTGCCCAAAGCTGGCCTGACTTCCACAGCTCTTTACTTGAGACCTTCACTTCCCTGGTGGGTTCAAGTGATGTCTGAACAGTCCATGAGCCTTTAGAACTTCTGCAGAGGCAGAAACGTGCACAGTTTCTGGAGAAGCTTTTGTCCTTCTGCTTGGGCCGGTGGGAATGGGAGGTTTTGTCCACCCCAGCAAGTGGCCTCCACAGATCAGAAGAGTCAAGGAACCACCTTGTCTGGTTCCAGGGTTGCAGCACAACCCTGAGATGGGCTGTGAGGTACATGATGTGCACATTGTTAGAGCTGCTCGAGAGGAAGTAATGAATTAATTTTAATTTAAAAAAAATCTTTAAAGAAACATTCTCCTGGACAATTGAGAGGAATGCTGGGCATCCTTTTTTGGGCTGCAGTGGCTGCCTTCAGTCCCTCCAGGACACAGCCCTAATTTAACAAGGCATGAATTTAAATATATTAAGAGCTAAACAAAACATGGAGAGAATCTGGGAGGTGAAAAGTCAGTCCCCTCCTTGTCCTGCTGTCTTCTTTTTGTTGGCTGCTGGGCTGGGAGACACAAAATAAAACGGAGCAACATAACCTGTCTGAGTTTTATTCAAATAAGCCAATTAAAACATCAAGTTGAAATGTCAACGAACGTGTTATGGCCACTCAGGAATTAAAGCAGGAAAGCATCTGTCTGTCTTCACCACAAAGAACTGAAGATTTTTAATTCCACTTCTGCAAAAGCTATGACATTAGATTACAGCCATGAAAAACACCATCTGCAATGTGCCCTGACTGGCTGGCTGTCATCAACTGTTGCTTTTACACAAGATTAGATTGAGTTAAACACCTTTTTTTTTTATTTGGAGGAACTATTTATCATGCAGCGTTCTTTTCTCGAAAGGTGTGCGCCATACGCCTTCCAACATCGACACAACTTATTCAGCTCTTTTTTTCCCTCTGCTTACTGCTCAAATGTTGATTTGAATCAGAGGAAGACCTGGTTGCTTTTGTCACAAGAACAGCGAGATTGAACTTCCTGTAGCTTTAGATTTTGTCCAATATATGATCTTGAGGATTTAAGGCTGAATTTTAAGGATTCCTTCTATTTGATAGGATATTGGGTTTGACACAGTCATCGTTCCACCTCACCCGTGTCTTCTGAAGTTATATCTTCCCGATAGGAACTTGAGGTTGATAGTCCCATACATTGCAAGAGACCATTCCCTACCCAGTCTACACTGACGATCTCTCCTTAGGTCCACACAAGATGTTTCAGAAAAGGTTTTGTCAGAGTTGATCTGTTTCCACAAAAATGTGTGGTTTCAACAAGTCATCTTTCTTTTAAATGAAAGTATGTTGTGTTGAAGAATTCCCACTTGCAAGGTAGTCAGATATTGGGCTGAGAGCTACTGAAGCGCTTAGATCCATTAGACCTTTTTAAAAATTATTATTTGAAGTGTCCTAGATACGTAAGTGTTATTTTCCAGACTAATGTAATCCACACCTGGTCTAGCCACTCAAAGCAGTCCAAAGGGCTCCATTAGGAGTGTATCCTATAGATACACACATGGAAATGGAAACGAAGTCTCCAACATCCCACACACTAAAAAAGTCCCCAAACAAACAAAAAAATCTCTCCATAATCCACATATTCAGCGTGCAAGCGTGTGTTTCCAGTTGCAGTAACTGGCAGGAGAGCTTCTCATGAAAGTTATGTGCAGTGCTGCTACAGTCCATGTAAGTAATATTCTTGTCCTTAGGCCAGATCAGGATCACCAGTAATGTTGTGGAACTGCTCCTGATATGCTCTATTTGATATTTAGGTAAAGCTTGCCTACGAAAAGGGGCTGTTTTCATTTTTATCTTGACTTCAGTTCTTGTCACTCTGCAGACACAAATGCTCAGCTGGTAGCAGTGATGCCTCTGGTCTTAAATGACAAGATTTGGGCTTGTGTCCATGAGTAGCCCCTGCTGCCACCAAATGCACCACTAATTACAGACAGGCTGGTAGAGTGATGGGAGATAATTAGGAGAAGACTTGAAATCCAAGAGTCCTGATTCTGCCTTTCCACCATACTAGACTGTGACTTGCTGTTGATTATTCGCACTGGAAAAGGCAGCAGAAATGACTGCAAATATATTCTTAGTTTGAGAAGGATGATAGGAACGTTTTGAAAGACATAAAGAAGGTATTTGTGGAAAACTTCTATAGCCAGCATGAATATAGGAGCAATGTCTAGACCAAAACCCAATGTTTCATGCAACTTACAAATTAGACAAGTAAACCCAGGTATTTTCTGATTTTTCAAAGAGATTGAGTTACGAGCAAGAAGGGATGAAATCCAGGGCGTTCCCCGCAAGCCAGAATTTCTTGTGCAAACACTATTGACCATATTTTTGGAGAAGTGCATAAAAAAAGTTGATGTCTGCAGTAATTATAGCGTGTCAGAAAAATTAACATTTGCAATTCCCCATATCCTGAGCACTAATCATATAGAGCAAAGTACAGCTAAAATAAACAGAGGCCATCCAAGAGGAAACTATTTCTTCGGCTAAGTTTGAATTTTCTGAAATTAATAGCTATTTGGATTTTGAGTCTCTGCTAAATCATGTTCAAATAGGTAGATGTAGTTGTCTGTAAGTTTGGGTTCTCCATAAAGAGACTGTGGTGATAATGGGTGGCAAGTCTAAAGGGATTCCCATTTGAAGGTTTAGAGTCAGTATTTACCGGGTCACATATAATGGCTATCTGGGTGGAAAGTATGGCTTGAAGAGGGTTTTTTGTTTGTTTTGTTTTGCTAAAGAGATAATATGCAGGTCTGATTTCAGAGCTGAGAAGAAAGAAATACGGATTGGGGCATTTCACACAGGTCCAGCATCTGTTTCACTGAGACTCCTTTGCCTGCAAAAGTCTGAAGAGATGCAGGAGTATAAACTGCACTAAAACAAATCCAGAAATAAAACCTAGAGTCATGATATACATTTTAAATAACATGGAAGGATGTGTCTGGCGCATACCTTTTCTACTAAGACTGTTCCACCACAAGAGGTTTATTTCCACTGTAAATTACCTCGTACATCTTAGTTAAAATGAACCCAAATCCTGTGCCAGTCATGTCCCAGCAAGCAAACATGTTGACACAGGAACAAGTAAAGCCTGAAAAGTCTGAAAGCACCGTTTCGGTTTTGGCCGAGCACCCGAAAGCCTTGTGCCCCAACAAACGGCCTCATCCCCTGAGGTTCGACACATCCGTCCTTTTGCTGCCAGCGGTTGAGTGTCTCTTTCTGAAAGGACAACACCCACTTGGGCAAGTGGACCCCAACACGTTGCAGAAGGTGCTGAAGCCAGAGATCAGCTCCATGCCGGGGATGCAGGACAAAACTCGCAGCATCATCCATAGGGTGATGTAGCTGATCAGGGACCTCCCCTGCATGTAGCTGCGAACATTTCCAGACTACTCTTTCTGCTCCAAATCTGAGGTAGCTAAAAATATACTAAGGGAGGGCTTTCTCTTCATTTCAGGTGTTCTGCACTTCTCGATCATGTAGGAACATGGTATCACAAGAAATTTTTTTATCCAAGTTGTCTTGCTTATTTTCTAATAAGTAAACAGAAGGAGCATAAAAATGTTGTTACTTGTATCTTCTTTTTAGGTTAAAAAACAAAACAAAAACCAAACTTTTAGCAACTCATAATTCTGCTCTCAAGCAAAGTCTTTTGCTTCCTGAGGCCACAGAGGCGCTGTCGTGGCAAATCTGGGTGGAGACATTACAATGACAAGTGACCACAGACCAATGTATCACCCAAGTTCATGGCAGATTGCGTTAGCTGTTATGGGTATCTGGCTTCAAAACGGAGCAAATTGGAAACATACAGCTACACTATAGATGCGCGCACATGATGTAGCTTTTACTTTTTTCCATGGTGTTTCTTCCAAGCTACAGGGTTGTTTATTTATTATATGTGCTTTGAAAAGCCTCTGAAATGCTCTATCTCCAGCAGGGCATTCTGACTAGAAGCTGAAGACATGTTTTAAAGCTTTTTATTGGGAACTTTGGAAATTAATAGCAAATTCATACATGAAACACAGCAACAGCCGCCCAAGTTTCTGAGTCTGCAAAATTGACTCCCCAGGGTTATAGCAACAGGACCCCACGTCTCCCCCAGGCAGACCCTGCCTGGTCAAGGAAAGGGTTGTTGATACTGATGGGGAACAAGCCCAGAGCCGGGAGCATCTGATCAACTGTCATTTCAGAAAAGCCCCAAAATTAACTCCACTTCAGTTGGAGGCTTCCAAATGTTTGAAATATTATAGAAAGATGGGCTGATTTTTGAAATATTATACAATATTTCATTGTCCTTAAATCTATAAGGCCACATCTTTGCTCTGCTGATTTTAGAGCTGTATTAAATTTTACCAGCTAAAGTTCTGACCCAAAAAAGTTAAATCTCTCTGAGATGGGCTCCACACCAATGGTATTTTCTAGTATAAATTATTCAGGACAGTTTCAGATTATCTATAGCAATTTAGTTTTCTTTCTTAAAAAAAAAAAAAAAAAACAAACAGGGAAGGGAAAATAAATTCCACTGTACAAATATTCCAGAGAACAGATTGCTTATTGTTCAAAAATATCATCTTTAATAGCATTACCAGAGTGGCCCATGAAATTGGCCATTTACTAGAAAGATGGGCTGCTGTTTTTCCCCAGGCTGGCAGCTGGGAGGTGTGCAGGACGCGGAGTAAATTCATGTACAGTGAAAGATGGAACTCTGCGCTGAACGAGGCAGGAGATGCCCCTTAGCGAGTCTCCTCCTGTTTTATGAGCTCCCATTGCAGCCTCTCTGTCCTGGGGCAGCTTCCAATCGGACTTGATCTGGTTGAAAAGTTGCATCCAGAAAAGTTTCCCACCAGGAAACGCCTTTTCATGTTTACCAGGATGGCTCACGTTTGCTTATTGCTGCTCTCAAATAATTCATGGGAAATATTTTTATTGCTAGCATTGCTATTTTCATACATAGCTTGAAATGACAGAGGCTAAACATCGTCGAACTAAAAATTACAGTCTTGGCATAAAAATTTCCATGAAGTCAAAATAATTTTTTCTTGATTTCACTTGATTTCACAAATACTGATGATATTTATGTTTTTCTTCTGAAGCCAAGATTAAAAGCAAGGCCTGGACTCCTGAGCCTCTTCTGGAGAGGATTTTACACCAATGCCATCTTTTAGATGTATTTGAACACTCTACCTGGTCACCAGTAGTCTGCTTTTACAATAGGATCCCAAGTTCTGCTGAGGTTTTCAGTGTGGTACTGTAACAGAAGTAATAACCAAAATGATGATCATAAAGACATTTTATTCTTAGGGAATTGGGACCACAACTTCCTGAAAACTACCAGACCAGATAATGTCTTTTTCCCTTCTCTCTCTTTATGGCAGCCACTTGTTCGAAAAAAGCTACACAACTTTCTTTAAAATGGACTTTTAAAATCCATCATTGAATGCAACTCCGGAAAGTTAGCTCCTGTGCTATTTCCTTTCCTTCCTTCCTTCACCTCTCCTTTTCTTTCTTAAATCCATCCCTGCATTTTAAATTAGTTACGAGAAAGAAAGAAAAAGGAGGTTTACGGGGTTGAAATCGCTTCAGTGTGACAGGGCAATGTGGGGGTTTTTGTGTGTATGAGTCTAAATGAGGCTTTAGACAATGATATGGTATCCCTTAAATGGATCTGCTCTGGTCAGAGCCCATTAGGCAGTGCAGGAAGATTCCGCAGGGACAGCTGAGACCAGACGTCTGAATCCCAGCGGACGGAGATCACTATTTACTTTTCTGCATGGCGAATTAATATATGTCTCCATCTTCTACCAGCGGCCCTGAACCAGTGAACATAAGGGAAACAGAATGAGTGGGGGAAAAAAATGGTTTGTGTGTTTTTCCCTTTTTCCTTTGGTGCAGATTCATTTTGTTCATTCAGTATTTGCACATTATTCTTTGCTTTCTCCCTGTAGGATTTTCTTCCCTGACTTTGAGGCAATTCATCTGTCCTAAGAAGGTACCTAAAGATAATGAAGAGGCACATAATTTAGTAATCTTGACCGTTTTTTACTTGGAAGATTAATTTTTGCCTTTATGTGTCAAGGTTGGTTAAACCGAGTCAGCAGCAGCAAAGAGCAATAGCCAGAAGGACAGACAGGAACCTGGGCTGGTGCAAACTGCCCAAAATAAATGAGTCATGGAGTCATTTCACTATCTGCAAAACGATAGACTGGTGATTATTAAAACAGAAACACTCCCTGGTTCATCCAGTCTAAGTTTAGAGCTCTGAGGTTCTCCTTCCATTTTCTTTCACTCTGCCTACTTTTTCCACTGAAAATTAGGTCTTTGGGTCTGTTCTGTAACTCCCCACGTCTCAGCCGTGCTGCAAATGCTTTGCTGAGATTTGGGGACTCGTTCGCTCTCCGCAGCACAGCGGGAAGCTCGGACGTAACCTGTCAGAGATGGGAGGGTGTCAATGAGCTTTCGACTGCGCTCACAAAGTTAAAAAACCAGAACTCTGATCATGAACAACGCTCTTGCACAATTGCAATCTCTCCTCCCAGTCTCCCCACATGTGTGAACTTGCAGTTTCTATAGGATTTCTGTGAGAGCCAGAGAAGATAAGAGTAATGATCCATCTAGCATTATTCATCCCAAAAGAGAAGCTGAAAAACACACCTGAGCATGAGTTAAGCTTCCAGACAATGCTAATTTCTAAAAATAGTCCTTAATCTTCACCATCATCACTTTCTGCCCTAAATTTGCCTGTAATTTTGCAGCATGTACCTGGGTTCAATTCATGCATCAAACAGCGAGATTAACCAGGAGTCAGCTGCTCTCACAGCCTCTCACCCAGCAAATCAATTATGCAAAATCAATAATATGTTTATATTTTTGGAACGGGATAAAAAATAAGGAGCACTACCAAGAGCAATGCACCCCGTCCTCTCTGTAAGAGTGTGTTTGAGCAGAGTGGGGGTGTGGAACTGAACAAAGAAAAGAAGCATGGAAATGTTGAATTTATGGGGTAGAAAGCTAATCTGAAGTCTAACACTTCTTCCCTCCCAGTGATCTCTCTTCCCAAATCACTCTGGATTCACTGTTTGCTTTCATGGTGCATGTGAAATAACAGAAATATAAACTCTGCCTATCATTTTAAAAAAATGATAAAGCGGTTATACAAACCACTCAGATGTGTCTATCACAGGTTTATTGTTTCTATTATTCTCTACTTGGTACATGATCTGTGTCTAAGACCCCCTGAAACACTTCACAGCTGGATTAAACTTGTCTTCTGTGAGCTTTTCCTTTCCTATCAGTAAGTGAAGACAAGGCTCCAGCCTAATCCTGTTTTATTGTCATCAGCTACTCTACGCTTTATCCTCTGCCATAATTTGTGTGTATGGGGGTGTGTGGCATAAACCTGTACATGGGAAGAGATTATGTTCCTTCACAACACACAAAAGCACACGCTGAGCCGGCTCGCAACTGGAAACATGCGAAGGTCAGTGCTTTCCTCTGGCTGATACTCCGAGCCCGCAGCCTTTAACTGGGGGATTCTTCTTAGATTTTTAAAAGGCTGGGACGGTTCACGGCCCCATCATGAAAAGCCTGGGTGGAAGGTCAGCAGATGTGGGCTGTATTTACAGGACACATGTGGAAGCTGCTCCTGGGTGGGAAACAGCGCAGCTGTCCATAGGGCAAAGCTAAATACACAAAACCTGGCTCTGCGGTTAAAGACAAGCCACCTAAGACGAGATGTCGTGTTTGCTACAGGAGGATATGGATGGAATGCTGGGTGAGATGATGTTACAGCTCTGGCCAGGCTCAGTGTGTAATCCCAGCTCACAACATGGTTATATCCTGAGCTTCACCCATCTCAGAGCTTTATCAGTCTTGCCGCCTGTAAAGGGCTTTTAGATCTTTGGCCACAGAACTGCTACGTAAGCTTAGTCAAGACGCCTTCATTTTTGTTTTCTAAACCAGCACGCAGGTCCATTACACTTGGTGTAAATCACTCACAGTAAATGTACGAGGCTGCAAAGTAATTTGGGGTTTTCAAGACTTTTCCGTGAGTTATCCACAATCAGAGGCAGTTGGCTCCGAGCAGAAGAGATGAAGTGTCAGTGCACAGGGAGGGAAATTGTGCCTTCTGTTTCTCTTTTCGGTATATAAACCACACGCCGCATAGCTGGGTTGGAAATGAAATAAGCTTGTAGTTCTCCAGCTGCACAGACTGTACTTCTTAGCGTTCTGTTACGTAAAGAGCATGCAAATATATTAGCAAGAAAAGAGCTGAATTTGCCCATTAAGGCATGTGATTAATGCAGTGCTGAAAGCTCGTTTAAAGGACTGTACATTGCAGCTCACTTGAGAAACAGAAAGAAGAACAAGAATACAGAAAGTGACTTCAGTGTTCTGGGCATGAATGAATTCAGTGTGGCTGTAGAGGGCACTAAAGGTCTTCATGATTTCTCGGAAAGAAGCAAAAGCTGAAAGTTGCTTTTTACACTTCATTATTGAAAAAAATTTAACCCTCTTTAGGAGCAAGTGGGACCACATCAGACTCCAATATTACAGCTTCTCCCCTTTTAACCGCTAATAACAGGTTGAGCTAATTTCTGTTTTGATTTGGGGTTTCTTTCTTCCATTTCTAAGAAATGGTGAGCTGTGCGGAGCCCTCCCGTAGCACCAATTTCAGCGAGACAGAATTCATTCAGCATAAAGAAATCTCATTTATTTAAATAAGAAATCTGCCTGAATTGCTGAGAAATGGCAATTTATCAGTCAGGTTGATGTGGCTGAAACAGAGAGGGACCACAAAGAGATCTGGTCGCATTAACACGAACCCTGAGAAAACTTCTCTGTGTCTCAAAACATTTGGGGTGTTTCACTTGTTGAGTTTTGCACGTCTCCGACATTTCTGGGTTTGGCCAGAATCAAGCAAGTCTTTTCTTGTGGTATTTTCTGCCATCGGGAATTGGAAATCTCACAAGAAATCCTGTTCTGATGAGATTCCCAGCCTGATTTATATCTTAGGAGAGAAACTGCAGATTAGGTTTTGGATTGCAGTGCTTCATATGAGACAAGGCAAATTCTCCAAGAAATAAGTCTTGTTGCAGTCTGAGAATTGTTTTCAGATTGCAGGCCACTGACTCCAGTCCAAGATTACAGGCAAAGTCCGTATCTTCAATCAGCAAGGGGTAGATTATATTTGCTGCAGCTTTGTCAGGATACCCAGCGTTATTCCGTGCAGCTCTGCAGGTGATCCTGAGCACAGAGTCCTCTCCAGAAATCTGCACAGTCATCTTGTTTTTCCTGGATATTCCCTCAGCTCTGCATCAGACCCATATTAGAAAATTCAGCGTGACTAAGTCGTCTATTTACTGCTCACTTATATTGCCATAGTTATAGTTGTTGGTGTAGCTTTCTCTCTAGTTTCTATTCTGGAATGAGTGTGCCTAATAACAACAACATTATAACTACACTGCTGTGATTTCACTGGTAACTTGCCTGGTGTACCCAAGTCTGAAGTGCATACCCCCCAAAATACAGCAGGGTGCAAAGGAATTCTGATGCACACGCTCAGCAAAGCCACACACACGCTTCAGGAACACGCAGCTTTGTAAATGAATATTGTTTGATTTTACTCAGCTGATCCCCAGGCCACACACAACCGGGACAGATCCCTCCTCATGCTCTGCACCACTGAGAGCATTTTGTTTTTCAGGATCTGCACCTTCCATTCCAGAAATGAATGGCAGACGAGAAGCTGAAGACACTGAGATATCCTGGTGAGTTGTTCTAACTGAGCTACTGGACATCCTGCAAGTCCCTGATCATGCTAAATTAATTTTGTGAATTATTTCTGGGTGTTTCACGAGCTGAATATTTCCATTTGAAAAAGGAATTGGCTCCTCTTGGTTTCCTCCTTTTGAAATGGAGATAAATCAAAATGATGTGTTTCAGCTATGGTTCGGGGGCAGGTTTCAGTCTGGTTTATGGTAATACATAATATTGATATTATAAAAGGTACTTTCAGCTTTGGGTCCCAAGTAAGCAGTAGAGCTGGTATCTGTTGGAAGGGATGAACCTCGTGGCTCCTGTCACACGGGGAGCAGGAACTGGCGAGTAGATATGAGCTCAACTCCCTTTCCTCCTGAAATCTGGTGGAATCCTGATTTTCAGGTTCCATTTTTAGCCCATCTGTAAATAAAGCCAAGCGAGTGGGTGTGACAAAATATTCACAACCACAAGCAGCTTGTCAGGAGGTTGGCTGGTCAGCGAGCACCTGTGGATCATGCAAGTGCACATCAGCTTGTTCTTCCATGCTCATGTATTAATGCAAGGTATGGGCACTGATAACACGTGCTCCTCTAAAAACTGCATCAGACAAGTATGGGGTTTCAATATTAAACAGCCAAGAGGGGTTTGCTGGCCCCGTTTGGCCAGACGGGTCTCGCTGTATTGTGCCTTTTCTCCCCGTGCTCCTTGGCATGAATCACTGCATGGTCAAACAGAGCGTTTGGTTTCCACAAACATGTGCATGAGACCTGCAAATTCACTTCCACAAACATGTGTGTCATCATGGGTTAATGGTGCTGCAGGAAAAGAGAGGTTCCTGTGAAATTTATGTTAGAGAAGCAATCTTTTGCACTCAAAACCCAGCAAAATTATATGGGATAATTCTTGTCTCAGATACAGTGAATTCATAGATAAGTCAGAATTAATGGCAATCAGCCCATTAGACAAGGTAATTTAATATCCACTTTCAGTTACACTAAGGTGCTGGTGACAAGAGCAGGCCAGGATGGTTTTATCTGGATTTACACTAAAAGACGAACCTTTTAAAAAAGTAATCAGAAAGCAAAACCAGAAATCTATTTCAAACCTAGAAACAGAATAAAAAATTGAAATCTGGAATGCAAGCCCTCCCTAGGAACCACAGGTACTCCAAGTTAGCTAAAAATGATGTAGATTAACTTATAAAAATAGCAAAACAGCAAAAAAGGTACCACATGTTCCTCCCGGACTGAAAGCCAAACAATTGCTATTACATTTAAATCATGTTCTGACATAACGCTACAGAAACCCTGGAAAAAGTAGAGCTGCCAGTGTCGAAGCACATTGTGCTAAGCAAGCCCCGCGTGCTCGGGGCTGAGCATCCCGCTCGCTCCACGACACTTCATCAGCCGCTTGCACGAGAAAACAAGCCATTCAGGTCCCCTCGCCCTCGGTAATCGAGCTGTATCGCAGGACAGCAAACCAGCTTAAAATAAATGACACCTCAGCCTCATAACCCCAGCCGGAGCCCGAGGACTCGGCTCCCGGTGCCGAGGACGATGCCAGATCCCGAACGGCCACAGAATACTAATGGGCAGCTGTGGAGCCGCCTGTTTATTTTCTCTTTTGAAATAGCCATGCAAATAAGACACTGGCACAGAACATCAGTGCCCCCGGAGCTTATATATGATACGCAAGATTCATTGCTTTCTTTTCCTTGTTCTCCCCACCGCTTCAAGTTTGGTTCTTTTTTCTTCTTTCTTTGTCTTTCTCATCCATCCTGTCCCCCATTTCAGATGAAAGCACAGTTTGCCTGGTGCTAAACCTGCCAATTATTAAAAAGGCCCTAATTTTTCATAAGCAACTTCAGACTGCTCCTGCATTGGGCACAAATTCAGAGCTGAACACAAGCCCTGTCCTGGGAAGAGCTTCAGCTTCGTATATATCCATGGGACAGGAAAAACTGTTTGCAACACCTAAATACGTCGCCTCGAACTGGCCCGGCCAGCTTTCATGAACTGGTTCTCATTCACTGCAGTGTTGCTATATTCTCAGTCAGTTGCAAAAGCATAAAATGAGGTATTTTTTTGCACCTGAAGTAAAAGCTACATGGTGCCTTACAACATCTTATGTCCTAAGATATGTAGAAACTTACATCCCTGCGAGATCCTGGGTGTAGTTAATTCCACTACCCCCTTAAAATTACAGATGTAAAGCCCAGTTTCAGGGGATATATGGCAGCAAGTCTGAATAATCAAGAACTCCATATTTTAAAGCATCTCAGCTTTTTAAATAGGTTGAACTTTAACTACTGTAATATGAAAACAGGTTTGATTTGATTCAGTCACTTCCAAGTGAGTCGGTCACAGTTTATATGTATGGAAAAGGAAAAGATAAAAAAAGCAAAAACGAACAAAACCAAACCAAATAATGTGGAACTACGGCTATCTTTTAGCTTTCAGAGTGCTTTTAGCTTAGCGAGGTCTGGGTGGTCCATGGAAATGAGATGATCGGACAGGTATTAAAATGAATTGCATGGGCTTTTTGGATGGAGTCAGCGTGTCCCGAGGCAAGGGGCGAATTGGATGGGCTGATGGAAAGGGCTGCAGCCAAAGGCTTGTGGCACAGCATGGAGTTCCAAAAATCTTCCGGGCCATAAATGAAGTGAATATTTCATGTTTGAAGGCATTCCTTTTTCTTGGAGAAGATCAGTCATTTCATCTGGATCTAGTGGCCATGTGCAAGTAGCAACACATTGAAATGATGGAGGGTAAGGTAGATTTTAGGTAGAGACTTGTGGCTTTAATTGATGTCTGATTTTTTGCCTTTTCCCAGAAAAAAATGAGTCTGTGGCTCCTCTCTCAAAAACTAGATCCTCTGCTGCATTGAAGATGTGAGAAACGTTACTGAAATCTGTTATCCAACAATGCAAAATACTCTTGACCACACACTTGTGCTGCATAGTGGGGACTTAAGAACTCTGTGGGAATGCAGTATCCTGTATCAGAGGCGAACACTTGGGATCCAGGAGTAAATCTGAGACGCTTATTGTGAGCAGAGCTGGAATGTGTTACCCTGCATCCCAGATCTGACTTCACTACATCTTAATCAGTCTCATCAGAAACTAATAGGTAAAAAAAACAGTTTTAGGTTTCAATGGTTGTAGTACAAAATAACTCCAGATATTGAAATTTAGCTTGCAGACAACATGAATGCATATTTAAGTCTGAATGGGAATTAGATAACTTGGAATGCTCACCTAAAAGAAAAGAAATGCAGTTTCAACTCCTTCCTGCATCACAGCCATGCTGGGATATGTCTTTATCACCCACAGTGTTGGGATTAATAGTTCAGGCCCAGCATTACATTAGCACTGTTGCACAGCTCCTGACCCAGAGCTGCCTTTCATCCACTCCACTGGGAACATGCACAAAACCAGATCCTGCTTGCCTCTACCCTTCACGTGGACACATTATACTCACCAGAGGCAGAATTTGCCTGGTGTTTGCCAGCTAAAAGCAGGATATTGTCTCTGCACTAGTCACGTCTCTCCTTTTGAGGGAGAGATGTGCCTCAGCATGCCTTGTCATCCTCCTCGCATCCCTGCGTCCCCGCGTTGCCTCTTTGGAGGGCGTCTGATCGACCAGCTGTGAAGGCAGCTGCTCAGGTATCCAGGAAGGCACTTTATTTTTAGTTTCAGGCACATTTCTGTCCCGGATGGATATTTTGGGTGAGGAGTCAGGATACAACCCTGCTGCACCCCCTCTGCCCCCATCAGTGACCAGCTATTCCTTTGACTCTTATTTCCCCAGCCAGGCTCAGCTTGTGGTGCTTAATGCTGTTTCTTGGATCTTCTCAGCTCGTTTTGAAGCAAACAAAGGGTCAGACTTTCCCGTAATCCTCACACATCATTGGCATCTTTGTATATCTCTGCTGCAGAGCAGAACAAACACAAAGGCTTCATCTCCATGTACCCTCTGCACCAAGTCCCTTCAAGTGTAAAGTGAAAATGTTGGCAGGAAAATATGGGAAAGTTGGGTAGTTGCCTGTGCCCTACCTGGCGTGCAGATAAAAGAATCAGATTGCCAAGTCTGCTGGTCTTTTCAGCCTGACAAATCCACACACTAGGCATTTGAGTAGACATAAAAAGTTGAGGGAATGTCGTCTCTAGAGCTACAAAGCTTCACTTCTTGTATTGCTTCTCAAATTAATTCAGATAATCTTATAAAACTCCAGGCTCCTTTATTCCTGTCTTTCATTGTGCTGTTTTGTAAGTCATGGATTCGTGTTATTCTTCTCCTTTCCACCTTCCCAGATTTTTCCCTGGTTTTCTTTCCTGTGTCTGTGTGTCTCTGTACATGTTCTCAAAGCAGCAGTTGTTGCTGACAGAGATACAGCCTGGCTTCGTGCAGACTGCAGCAGAAAGAATAGCATCCCCCAGCCACCGCAATAAAACCTTCATTGCTCTCTGTATCGCTCCCGGGTGTCAGTCCCACACAGGTGGAAAAAAGCCCCTGAGCACCCCATTTGCTTGGGCAGCAGATGCTCCAGGAATCCTATTAGTGAGAACAGTCATGAAACGTTCAGCAAATAGTCTCTGAGCTTCCTGAGTGCCTGAATAGATGAGTCAGGTTGGTCAGGCAGAAGGTTAGAACTCATCGGCCCCATTTTCCACCACTGGCTGCTGCAGGAGGAATCCAAGATCCTTCCCCTCCAGGGAGCCCATGAAGCTTTTCAGGACTCTGGGGGGAGAGGGGAAGAGATGACAACCCTCGGGATCATTTGCATCCTTCCCAGTATTATTGTGTTAGTTGATCATTCTCTAAAGATATTTTTCATATAAGTTCAGTTTTTTGATGTTATTTGGTAATCACCGTTGGTATTTAATTATGGCAAAGTTTAAATTGCACAGGCAGCCGCTAATCCACATTATGCAAAGACATTTTCCAAAATTCTACTCTAAACATTCCTTGCGGTCCTTAACAAACAGAGGCAGTTCTCAGTTGGCCCAAAAGTCACATCGCAAATATTTTCACAAAAGCAAGGATGAGCAAAATGATCCTAGGGCCAATTCAATTCATTACACAGACTTCCACCCATGTTTAATCTGGAGAGACCCATTTGTTTTCCTGAACTCCCTTCCCAACCCTAAATGAAATTAGGACCAAGCCTTCTTGGACCATCATGGACTGAAGAAAAATAAGCTTTAAATTAATTTCTAGGTCTTCTTACCTTCTGCACTACTAAGGCAGAAGTACTGTTCTCGCCCTGTTCAGATGCTCCTCAGTGCTCTGTGTAAGGGAGAATTAACAGAAGCTGGTTCTTCTTTAGGAGAGTAGCTCCTGTTTTGGGAGATGGATGTTCAAGTTGCTGCTTTTACACAGATTATATCACTTGCCCTCCTTTACCCATCCAGAAAAGAAATATTTCCTTAATAATTCAATAGTATATGTGGTGATGAGACATGCAAGTGGTAGTGGGTTCAGAATTCAAGCTGCTGTGGGCTCATCCATGCACCCTGCCCTGTAACAACGGCACAAATATTGACAATGGTGAGGTAACGTTAGTGTAAAGCTAGAAACACTATTAGACCCCTTACCACACACATCAGCCTGACCCGATGGGACTCTAGGAAGAGAAAGCACAAAAGCAACACGGGAAATCTGGATAAGCTGTCTCAAGCACACACTAAGAAGAAACCAGGGTGAGCTGTTAGCTTCAAGGGTCCTGTCTCCAGAACGCTGGAACACTTAGTTTGCCAAAGCTAAAAGCCACGATATGAAATATCAACTAAATAGTTAAAAGACCTCAAATGGAGAAGTGCGAGTCATTCCTCAGAAGCTGTCTAGGGAGATAGGGTGATAAAGAGACCAAGGAGTCTGGAGATGTGTTCTGGTGTTCCTAGTCAGAGAATTGTCCATAAGGTGTGGACACATGGGCTCTTCTGGAGGCAGTGCTGCTGGAGGAGGTCACAGCCCCAAGCCTGTCCATGCTGCCCATTTCAGCCTCCAAACTGGTGTTTGCTGCTCCCCAGCTCTGACTGCTGAGCTGCCTGTAGAAATGGTCCGTGGCCAATTCATCAAAAACAAGCTGGATCGAGCTTAAGCTCTTTAAATACTAAGTCTTTGATAAGATGGCAGGGTAAGGAAAGCTCCTGGAAGAGATGAAGGAAAATAACGTCTGTATGACTCGCAGAATGACGTCTAGACTGGGCCGTTGTCCAAAGTCCTAGAGGAAAGCAAGAGTTCGCATAAGCTGCCTCATTGATCTTCAGGCTTATATGCATTTTCACCAGAAATGTTTTTGTTGTAAGAAAACAGAGGGGCAAGCCCCAGCCTGTGGATCACAAACGTGACAGCGTGCCCAACAGTGTGGGGTATTCACGAGGATGTGGTTATAATGAGAGGAGCAAACCACGAGCTTCGGGCTTAAAACCCCCTGAATCTTTTTGTCAAGTGTATCCCCTTGGTTCAGGCTTCTATTTTCCCCTCCTCCAAATTTGCACTTCAAATCCACTCCCTTGAGAAAATCCTTGTTTTGTTTTGTTGACTCAAGAAAGCCTCTTTAAGGTTAAAGAGACACACAGTATACTTGGAGGAAAGGTCTTTTCATTCTTTTGTATTCTTGTTCACACAGGTTTCATCCAAGCTGTTGTTTGTCACAGCTTTAAGGTAAAATGCATGGCACAGAAAATCCTTGCTGCAGGCACCCAGGACTCTCTGCCAGATGCTGATAAAGCTATTGTGACCCTCTAAATGTTCTCAAAACCAAGTTAATGTTCTGGCACACGGGTGCTTGATGGATATCTAACAGCCCTGCCACCTTTGGGCATGCATTCATACATTAAAAACAGAAATATAGGGTTTTTTTTCCCCCCTTCCTTTTTTTCACATCTTCTAATTTGGGTGACAGTAATGGGTCGCCCAGAGCTAGGATTGTCTGCAGAACTCTTGAGAATGTTATTGAAATCAAAACAACCATTCTCTGCCCTGCAGCCTGGCTGAGTATCTCGCTGTGTTTCTTTTTCTTGCTGTTTTGGTTTTTTCACCAGCAGATCTCCATTGCAATACACCCTCCATCACTGTGTTGTGTACTGGATCTTACCCTGCTTCGCAAACACTGGATGTCATACAATGTTGAATTTACCCCGTGTCTACTAAAGCTGGCATTTTACCCTTTGAATCCATGTTATTTCCTATTTCGGTTGGTTACAAAGTTTTAAGTTTCTTTGGGAGCAAAAGGAGGCAGATGTCTACCTTTAATAACACTTTTCAGAAAGCACAAGTACGACAAGGAACTTTTCTTTCCTGTGGATTCTTTAGTTTACTTGTTTGCAGTAGAACTAAAAGCTTGTAGTGTTCACCCAAGTTAAAAGTTCGTAGCTTGGCTATTACAAAAATTAGAAACTCCCTGAGAAATCAGAGAATCCTCAACTCTGCATTTAATCAAACACACTTATTCTGCTAACACTTTGCAGATTCTTATAGTAACTGGTATTAATTTTTGTCCATTTGTGACCATCTCACTCCATTCGAGACTCTGTACCTTTCAGTGTAGCCTGAGAAAAATGAGTGAACAGCTCAGACTTAGTAAATGGACCTTGCTGCTTTTAAACCCCTCATAAAATCAAATATTATCTTAAGAAATCCTAATCAAATTAATCTTCAACTCCATCTTCCCTCTCTTCACCCTATGACTTCACCCTGAACTTGCCTGAATATGACCTGAATCTCATTTACTTCCCATTAGAAAAAATGAAGTGAACTTCTAAAAAAAATAACCTTTCAATTACCTTTTAAACTCCTAAAAGAGGACTCATTTTGACCATGACATCATTCACTGATGATTTTAGCACATGGGCCACATTCCCTGGTTGACCTAATTTATCCGAGTTAACAGAGATAAGTAGACAGTGAAATATGAAAAGTCCTTCGTAGTCATTGGTGAATTGTAATGATTTTTCATGCATATCTCTAGATCGATGCCCACACTTAATAAAGAACAGGAAGATGAGGTTGGGTGGGTCTGCAGCCAGATACCTGCACATAGAGGCTGGAGGACAGTGGATAAGCTGAGATCTGTGTGCAATAACTTTGGTTAGACATCCAGAGAAATAAGCTCTTCCAGAGAACCATCCATCTCCCCTTTCTCAGACACCTATTTTAATATGTGATGAATCTCCCTCCAGAGAGAGCCATTTCTCTCCTCTCATGATAACGGGAGCCTGGGATGACTGATGCCTATATTTAAAATTTAAAGCCCATGAAGATGGATACCACCCCAAGCAAACAGAACAGCTATTAGGATGAATAGATGGATATTTAAGAGGCTGTACAATTCTCAGAAGGTAGAGGATGTCTAATCAGCACAGTGTAAGCAGGATCTGGTTCAACTCCAACCCACAGGCTGTGTGAATGTGTAAACTTAATCGGATACTGTTTTTCTCTTAGAGAGGCTTGTTAAATCAGCCTAACCATGGCTATGTGGCATTTTGTCAGCCTACTTACATCTATCTGAAAGCAGAATCACAACTATACTGTATAGATAGATCCTTAAAACTACTGTCACAGGTTTAACCAGTGTAGTTCTTAGTTTCCTAGGTTCTCATCCTCGAAACTAGAAATCCATGTTTGGCCAAAACAAAAGGAAATCCACATTTTGACCCAAAACATGAGTAATGTCAAGAATAAAGTTGTCAGCATGCTATTGTCATCACAGGCCTTTCTAGAGGCAAGATTTTCCCTGTGTTTTGTTCTCAAGCCATTGCCCCAAGACCGTACCCGTGTCAGAGCTGCAGCGGGGTGGGAAGTGCGAGCCCTGGGTCCCCACTTCGGCTTGAGCAAGGGTGACAGGAGAGGGAAGACACCATGTCACAGGTCCTACACAGTGTCACGAGATGTAACTTGCCTCTGTCACTTCAGAAGGGGCTCATTCTCTGTGTCATCTGGTTCTGGTGGGGTTTTTTTTTGTTGCTATTGAGGTTTTTTTCCCCCCCAAAAAAGTGTATTTGGATGACAAGTTACTAAAGCTGTGGAAGACTCATCTCTTAGAGCAGTGTGGTGTAGTTTAAAAATTTGCCTCTATGTCCTGCTGAACTTGCCAGCCAGGTGTTGGTAGAAGAACCAGCCTGGTCCCTTTCCAGTATACCTGCTATAACTTGCTGGATGTTACATTAGAACACATTAGCGTCACTTAAATTGAGAAATAATGCAGCACTTTGTCCTTCCAGATGGCTTCTTTGCTTCGTCATTATAAAACTATCAACCTCGCGACTGTCTTGTAGACCTTTACAGCTGAGAGGCGCTCAGCCATTACCTCTAATTGTGGTAGTATTGAAACCACACTGCGGCTTTTAAATAAGGCTCCCTTCATTTCCTCCTGCCCTCCCCTTGTCTCTGCAACCTTTCTCTCCTTCACCAGCTCAGCCCTTTTCCAGCACCGGCAATCAAATCCCCACTCATCTCTGCGATGTCCAGCTCTGTGGGAGCCACTCGTGTGCTCCTCCTGCTGTATATCAGGGTATTTATGAGACACTTGGCATCAGCAGACTTAACGTATGTGATCGTTCTGGGTAACTCTGCCAACCTGCTGCTCCAAAGCGCTGTTTGTCAGCCTGTTCTCCACTCCCCACCTCTTGCTGCTGTAGCCCTGACAGCCTCCCCTTCTGCATTAGGGTCTTTAACACATCCCAGAGGAACCTCTTGTTTTGTTATTCTTTGTGGATCTCCTTACTCATTTTCCATTCTGCAGGATAGGGTTTAATGGATTTGATACAGAACCAGGAAGACCTCACTGGAGACATAATTAATGGATGCTCAGCATAGGAAAACTTTGACTTAGAAAATGTCATATATCAAGTGAGCAGGACCAATTAAGGTAGCCAGGTTTTCAGCAGAAGTAGCTTTAACATCATCAGGATTTCCTCCTGAATGTACTGTTTGGAAAAGGTGAGTGGAACTGGGGGTGATGGCAGGGGGGGCGGAATTTGTTTTTCCATGGTGGAAAGTAGTCTGCCACTCTTGGGAATGCTTTACCAACACCAACTGCAAAAACATCCATGTTGCCAGTTTACATTAGGGATAATATTGTGACTGCGTTTAAACTGGAAGAAACCACTCCATCAGGCAAAGGAGGATTTCAGGGGATATGACCTTGAGTAATGTTCTGGCTTAGTGAAATCTGTGGATTTGATCATTAGTAATATTTTGCATGATCCTTTTTAAATTTTTTTTTCATTCAAAGCAGACTTTGTCAGCCAAAGGAGCAAAACCCTCTCTCGTGTTCCATCCTTCTCCATTTTAGGGCAAGCAAGAGGAATCTCTGTGAAAATATCCTCTGTTTGCCAAAACTGAAAAGATAACATTCCTAAGAGTGAGACTGGATTCACCTAAGGTCTCTTCAAGTTATAAGATGGTGAAATTTGCAGTCTCAGCAGCTTGGACAGCAAAACATGGCTAAGAAAGAAGGGATTTTTCTCTCCTGGAAATGGCTCATGAATCTGGCTGTGAAAACCTATGGTAGTTAATACTTCATGTAGTTATAGCACAGCTATTGTCAGCCAGGTGAGTTGTATTTAAGCCATGCAGCTATAGCTGCTGCTGTAAAAACCCTCACACAGTTTGCAAAGCACTATGATCATTTTGCAGCTTTCTGGGCATATTCCGTCAGCTCGAGTGTTGGGAAATGATGGCAAATGCCTTCTGGGAGCTGGGCACTGGGCACTTGGGAGAAAGCTCCCATTGCTCTCCAAGGGATGTTGGCCCACATCTTGGAGGACACCTGGGTTCTTGCTACATTTGAACATCGGGAAGTTCATGCACAAGAACATCTTCAAGTGGCTCCTTTTTTTCTCACTCCCAGCTGCCGTTGCTCTCATTAGATCCCCTGCATTGTGTTTTGTTGTTTGCCACCTAAACAGATGCAGATTCTTTCTCCGACGCCACAGAAAAGAGCCCCTTTTTGTCTAGCAAATAACTTCAATAGAGGTTGGAGCCACAGTAGCGCACGGGAGCCCATATCCAAGCCATTTTGCCTTCAGCAAGAGAAATTCCTTAGCGCTCACATGTCCATGTTGCCTCCGGTGATCCCGTGATTCACCACAGCAGCACCAAAGCCCCGCTCAGCAGGGTAAGTTATCAGTCCAGCTTCAATGAAAGATTAGTCACTGTGGGAGTTCGGTTCCTCTATTATTCATGCCATTCTGCTACAGCCAGATTTATGCGTCAGGAAAAACATACAAACGGAATCCGATTTACTTGCAGAAGTTCCTGTTCTTTTTGATTTATGTTTGAGTAAATAAAGACATATGTCTTGTAGGTATTGCTCTCTGGTTCCCTTTCTCTTCATAGATCTATGTCTAATTTATCAGCTTCTTTCTTTGCTGGACTTCTATTTATGAGAGTTTGTAAGAAAGGCAATGCCTGCTGAAGGGAACGCCTCTGACAATTTGAGGTTTAACTTTTGGAATAGGTTTAACTTTTGGAATAGTTTTGCACTGAAATTCGCTACATTTCTAGCAACGTCTAGCTGCTCATCTTGAAAGAACTTTACAGAGATTCCTAAAACCACACTATGCAGGGAGAGAAATCACTCTGCTTGTTTTCTAAGCCATATGGCAAATTAATTACCGAACCAGGCCAAGGAGCAAGGAGTCGTGATAGGTCAAGTTCTACAATCCCAACAAACAGAAGACCTGTCATTACCAACCCATAATTAACCACCTAACCATAAACCATTCAGAGTTGTTTCAGGCACATTGAAACACAATGTAACGAGACAAGTGTTGCTCTATTTCAAAAATCAAAGTTTAGAATCAAGAAATTCAGTAATTTTCTTCAGAATTTTTTTAACTGAAATCAATTGTTGTTTGGTTTAGTTTATTTTCTCTTCCTGTTCTATTTTAATTCCTTTTATCCACTGGAAACAGTGTAGAGAAGCTAAGATATTGAGTTAAATTGGAAAAACTTCCCATCATTCCCTGTTTCCATATATTAAATAATCCAGTCCAAGTCAAACTGAAATTTCATCATTGACTCCAAGTGAAAAAGGAGGAGTGCTAGATAATTGCTGGATGCTTGTTTGATACAGCTGCGATGGTTGGATTCTGCAAAACTTGTACAAAAAGAAATTAATTACACCACGTGTGTCAAGAATTTGATCCAAACCAGTCCTCCACTCAGCAGAAATTAAGCCCTGGCCATTCTGGCCCAGGGAAAGATCATCCGTTCCTATGGATATCCAGTTGCCTGTGGGATACCCAGCAGAAATGCTGAATTCATGGCAATGAGGCACTCGGCAGAGCAGGATTTTAGGAAGTCTGAGAGATGTATTGGGTAATAAGAAAGGGAAGAGTAATAGCTAGAGCTGAAAATAAATATTAAAAGCCTCAAAGCTTTTGAAACTGACCCAAACTCCTTCTTTCTGATGTTGAACGGCTGTCCATCTGGTGTAGCTAAGAGGAAATTTCCCCAGGACACCAGGCTGGATGTGCTGTTCCCTTGCTCGGCGTCCCGCACTGTTGGGTTCCTTTGTTTCATACAGGAGGTCTCACAGAGGTCTTTTTCTGATGAGTTTTCCTTGGTCACCTTTGATCTCCTGCACATCAACGAACCTTTAATGGCATCGGCGAGCGCCCACGTGTCTGGAGGCGGCTGCGGCCCTTGGTGGGCAGCTCCAGCAGCACCAACACGGGGGGAAAATCAACTCACTAATGGGAAAGTTTATTTGGCCACTCTTACTACCCGCAGTTCCCTTTGCTGTTCAGTCCTACTAAACAGCCTGAGAAAATATTTATCAGAGGAATGTGGTAACAGATTTATTGAATCCCCAAAGCCTGAGGTCAGCTTTTGAACGTCAGGAGCCTCTGCAAGTGAGGGAGAGCAGGAGACACCTCAGAAATAAGAGGCAACCCACAAGATCACTGATGTTTCTGCTAATTAATTGGAAGTCTATCAACAATAAAACTTACGTAGAATAGAGGCTGGCAAGGTCTCTTCCCTCTTGAACAAGCCCTGGGACTTACCTGAAAGATGTGCGTGGTTTCCGCACAGCTGCCGAGTTCACCAGCATTCTGCGGGAGTTTGTTTAAATAGATTTGGGGTGATCTGTAGATGGCAACAATTCTTTTAAAGCAAACTAGCATGTTTAAAGAAAAGCAATGACATCAGTAAATCTCATTGTCATAGTTAAAGCATGTGAGATCTAATTAAAATGAAGATACTAGGCTGTGTCATTTCTTGGGTGAGTTGTACCCAATGTCAATATAAAACGAATGAAAAAATGTAATGGGAAAGCTTGTATGCACACTCTATATTTGCAGCTGAGTTAGAGGAAGTAATTGCCTTTGCACTGATGCTTCTCTGCAAGCACATTTCTGTGATAAATCTGGTGAATAGTGTTGTGCGGGATTATACAGCTATTCCCTTCAACCGCACCTGAGAAACTCATCAATCTCATGCCACAAATCAAATCAGAACAAGCAAGTAAGCAAGCAAACTACTCCTGTCATCAAACCCGCTTCTGCTTTTGATGAGAAGCACAGGCTCGGTTTCTGTTTCTTACCATAAGAAATATGCTGTTGTTTGACAGATAAAATCAAATCAAATAGTTTTCCTATGTTTCCGCACACTCCAGCTGTCATGTCCCCATCTAGTGTGTCTCTTCACTGCTCATCAGCTTCAAGGCTCGTGTGAGATGCGTGGCTGGTAGGCGCCAGTCACCACTGCCCTTCAAGACGCGTGTCAAGCCGAGAGCTTCTGTTTTGTAGTGGCTTTTCATCCTCTAAATCCAGATCCTCCAGGCTGGATCCTCAGCTGGTGGGAAGCGACATTTCTCTGCGGTTTTCAGCGTAGCTGTGCCAGAGAAGGATCTGTCCTCTGTGTTTCACACAAGGTTACATTTATCTGTTCTGAGTCTTTGGCACATCTGAACTGTTTTGTTAAAAAACAGCCCAGGCAATAAGGGAAGATTTTCCACAGAATTCAAAGCAGATCAGAGACCATGATACTTCCACGCCTGGGTGTATTTCTCCCTTTTCAGTTTGCCCTCTTCATCCTGTAATTATTCTACTATTAATATAAGAGATGAAATCCCTGAGCAGCTTCAAATAGCAGCGATGGTAAGAATGAACACGTTTGCGTCTGGTCAGAAATGGCCGTGCTGATCTAAGTATCATGCCTGAGCAGTTGATTAATTTCTCCCTGTTATCCAATACCTCTCCCTCGGCAGGGACCAGGCAGTAAATGATGCTCAGAAGTTTGCTCCTCAATTTCAATGCAGAGCAAAGAGCAGTTTAGGTCAACCTCTAAACCACTGACTAAAGGCATAAATATTGAAGGTTAAGGTAACCTGCTAGTGCTCAACACCTTGAGATGGATGAATAAAACAATGTGGAGAGAGGGCAGATACTAGTCAGGGATTTAGCTATGGGAAAGAGCAAAGAAATGACTATAATTTGCATGTATACATTTGCATTTGGGCAATGATTGGTATCAATTCTGCAGGTGGATTTCTCATGGCCATTTTCTATGAGTACGGGAATAATGTGGTGAATGAGACAACTAGCACAAAAAATCAGCCAAATAGTTATTATTAAACTAACCATACCAAATATTCATTGAAAATTTGGATCCATACTTACTATATATTCTTCCTGGAGACTAGAACTTCTGAAAAGAAATTAGAACATACTCTCTGATTCCTTATCCCACCTGGCAGGGTTTGCCGTGATATCAGCACCTAATAATTACGGCATCATTTGATACCGTGTGCACTTCAAACAACGACCTCAGTTGTGGCCTCTCTATATTGCCCACTGGCATGTTGGCAAGAACCTGCGTTCTGTCCCCTGGAGAGAGCTGGAAGGAAACATTTCACTCAGCTCGTTTCTATCATCTGCAGTGCCAAAAGGGAAGCAGGAGAAATATAAGGAAGTTGCAATGATAATACCAAAATAATCTGCTGTTCTTCCCACATGTTATAGTAATTATACCCTTCTCCTTCCATCCCCAGATGTTCTGTGTTTGAAGAGAGATTCATGGTTACATAATGAATCAGGAGGGCAATGCAGAGAAAGGATGTGAGCCATGAGGATGATGTAAGGAAAAAAGAATAAAAAAAAAAAAGGAAAAAAGAAAAAAGATAGGAGATTGTTGAAGTGTTTTGGAAGGGAAGGAGGAAGCCTCAGCACAGAACTCTAAAAACTCGGTCAGAAGAGAAGATTGCTGCAGCGGAGAGGAAGAAAATCAATAGCATATGAAGCAATTCAGGAGAAGTGAGCAGTGCAGCAACAAATCAAAGAGCTGCTGAAAATCAAGATCTGCAAAGAGGGAATTTTCAGGCAGCCCCACATATAAAAACAGGATAAAGCAGCTTTAAGTGAGGAGCGCCAGGATGAGTGGAGCGTGCTAGCTGAGATTCAAAGAATTAGTGAAAAACGGTGACTGTGATCCACTAAATCAAAATGAAGAAACAGGCAAATTTGGCTAGGAGACTGTTTAAATATGATTTACAACTTAGAGAAGGTAGACATTTGGCTAAATCCCATGAATGTTTCATTTCCTCAAAATTCTCCTAAACTTCAGTTTTAGGGGCAAATATTGGCAAATGTTTGAGGGAGGAGAGCCTATTTAGCATTTTAAATAACGTTTTCCTCAATACTTCCAGCAAAGTGGTTGAGCTGTTTTTGGATGAGAGGAAAGTGAATACGAACGCTTTGCCCACAAGGAGAAAAACGAAACCCTCTCCTCAGTTTTATGAGCAGTTCTGATGATCCTGTATATCTCTATGAGTAAAAGCTGTGCTTGGACTAGAAAATAGTTTCTACCAGCGACAGGTGTCTTTGATTATTCCAGCGTGATTTTCAGCGCTTCTTATCCATGTTTCGTAGTGCGGAAAGCTCAGCCATTTAATCAACTGGAGGTCCCGAGCCTTGCAAGGAGCATCAACTCTTGTGTTGGGTAATGAAAAGCTTGTAGGAATGGTCTTTGTTCTCCATGCAAAATAAGACACACCCAGAGGTCTAGAGCTTGAGTTGAACCCAAGATACGTCAAAGGGCAAGATGAAGCAAGAGGAATTGCTTTGCCCAGCTTGTGGCTCGAGCTGCTCCTATGGGATGCACCTGCTTCTCCAGGGTCCTTCAAGAGCTGTTCCCATGCCAGAGATGGACGTTCCTGCATCCTGACCACCCACAGTCCTTGGTCCTCTGTGAGGACACCAAGAGCGTGTGGCAGGTGGGCAACGGACCAGCTGGCTGCTGAAACCACATGGGGAGGAACAAAAGGGGATTTGCTGAGAGTAACCAAGGAGTTGCATGGCCAAAGCCAGGCTGCTGATGCTTCCTTTTCCTTCTGAAAATGGGAAATCTCAGCCCTTTGCCCCCCAGGGTTCAATAAGGGAGGAAAAGCTGTAGGAAACAGTATACGATCTGACGAGGAAAAAAGGCATGCTGCAAACAGTGGAAACAGTAGAGGCAAGAAGCACTGGGAAAATCTGGGAGATATTTAGTAGATTATTCAGGTTTTGGTTTGGTTTTGTCTTTTAAATTGTTGGTAGATTTTATCAATGCAACTACACAGAAACCAAAGCCGAGGCTGCTAAATGTTGTTGCACTATTGAAATGCTCAGCAGGGGTCTGACTCAATGCTCATTGCTATGGCAAGAAATTAAGAAACATTGGATGATCGTGTTTCACTTTCCTGGAAGGAACAACACCATAGAACAACAGGGAGCAAAGGTATTACTGGAATAATAATTTTTAAAAAAGCCCAATTACTTTTAACATGCTAGAGTATCTGTTAACAAATTATTATTCTCTTATCTTTTTAGCGCTGGCTGCCTTCTAACAATGTCCTTCTTTAAGGGTGCAGAGAAGGTACGAATAAAAGCAATGACAAGTGACTTGGCTATTTGCATTTCTTCTGTTTACAGTGGCCAAAATGACACCGCTTGGGCTGCGCCACCTCCCCATGCTCCAGACCCCCCTGATATCTCATGAACTTTGCAGGGAGATAAATTCTGGCAAGACTCATCCAGCTCAAGTTTACAGCCTCTTTCTACCTATGCTTCATTATAATACATTATACCGACCACATAACAGCAAAGGAAACTGTGAAAGCAGGATCCAGGAAATAGTGTAACTAATATGTGAATAAAAGAGAAAGCAGATGGGGAGGATGCTCTTCTGTGAGCCATGGGAAGAAACTTGCTCCAAGGCCAGGGTTCCTTTTCCTCCTCTTTCTTGCTGACAATCCAAGCAAGTTGTGGCATCTCAGAATAAATGAATCCTGTGACATTGATGAAAATGAGATCAGGAAAATCTCCTTTTGCAGACGAGGTCAAGAGTTCTATGTCTACAGAGTAGACACGGTCAGTTCTTTTAAATCAGAAAAGAAGCTACCACACTGTAAAATAATAGCAAAGAAACAAAGTGTTGTTTTAAGGAAAAGTCACCTACCAGTTGTGTGTTTTCTAGAAAATCTAGAAAATCTTCTGGTTTTCTGCCCAAAAAGAATTCCAGGGAGTCCAGATGGATGCCACGTCTCAGGAATGGCAATTATAGTGACAGATCAAGAAGAACTTAATAAACCAAGATTTGAACTCACAGCATGGGATCAGTAAAATTAAACTTCGGATCTGATGAAACTGTGGCAAATTTCAGAACTTCTGACAACAATATGGAACAAATTCTAATGCATGATTTTTATTTATTTTTTTTTAAAAGAGCTTTTATAACCAGCTTTAGCAGTTTTACTGTAACTAAGCTAGTTCAGATTTCTCCCCAGCACTATCCAACCACCCACTGCACTGGATTATGTCCCATTACTGGGTCGGATCCCTTGCTCAGCAAATTGTTGGGCCTCAGACCAAAAGGTGAAAAGTCATGAAAGGAATATGGAGTGAAAGGCAAATAAAGTGGGACCTGAACCTCTCAAGTGTTGAGTGGGAATGAGGTTAATTTTACTCTTCAGGCGTGCTGTTTGAAAGCCTGTGATAAGGAAAAAAACAGCCTAGATTTTTCAGCTTAGCTGATAATAGCTGAACACCTGCTTCATTTACCTTGAAGGTAGCACTGGACAAGGTCTGAACACATCTGTTTCCATTCATGTTCTGTAGGGTTTGACATCCTATAAGGCTTGACAGTCCATCCAGTCCATCCAGCCTTCCAGATAGACAGGGCTGGTTTGTTTCTTTGGGATAGATTTTACCTGGCTTTGCTGATTAGTTTTGTAAAACTCAAATTAGAAACAGCTAGTCATGTCAAATACAATGACATTAAGCTGAAAACTAGGTGAAGTGTATTTATAGGAAAAGAATATATATAGAAAAGAATGAGTCTATAAAACCAGATTTCTGTATCTGATTTTTAGTCAACTAAAACTGTCTTAAAGGATCAACTGCTTATATTAATCTTTTCTAGCCACAAGAAATACTTTGGAACTATAATGTGCTACAGGATGAATCTTGAGTTAGCAGAGCTATTAGGAAAAAATGAGAGTTATTTTGTGTGATACTCCAAGGAAATCAGTGTGAATGCTCCTCAGGGTTGAATCTGCAGTAAGAGAAAATCTAAGGACAATTTAAGCTCTTGTCAGACAAAAATCTTGGTGTAAATTTGACAAACAGCATGCCTTCGGGCAAGCATGAATCTTTCGATTTGTCTGTCGTCTTGTTTCTCAAGACAGTCTAAGGAATGAAGGCGTTGTATGATAGTTTCTGGCTCATTTTGATCAGTCTTCATTATCCGTTTTCCGTCCCAAACCACAGCAAGAAATGAACCTGAATATTGGCAAGATATTTGATTCCCTATTCTTTCCTTAAACCCAAGCAAAATATGCGTATCCCTTTATTCACCATGATAGACTTCTATATATTTGATGTAGTTTTCTTTTCCTATTTGTAGAGCTACTCAAGGATATTGGTTCTTCCATTTAACCACAGGGGCCCTGGAACAATCTTTAATGCATTTAGGATGTGGTCATATTTTAGGATGTTTTAGAGTATAAAATCACACTTGAGGGCTATTTAAGTCCTTGAAAAAGTGCAATGGACACAGCTGTATGGGCTGCCAATCCCATAACTGTCCCTCCTGCTGGCCCTGGGAGACATCTGTGTTCGGGAAGGGGTAAGAGGATTGGTTTGCCTACTGTGAGTTCACCTGTTTACCTAGGCTATTATTTATTGAAGATCAAATTGACTGAAAATCATTCCCGACAGAGAGCTGGCAAGAGATGACATTACGAGGAGACCAGAGTTTGTGTTTTATAGGTTCAGCTATCTGTGATTTAGGATCATTATGATCTCTTTAAAATTCTTAAAGCTAGCCAAAACAACTAAAATTAAAGGAAGGCTGTGCCTTACATTAAACAATTTAGAAAACAAATGGGAATAGAATAGAGACACTATTCTGTTGGGCTAAATCTTTTCTTTAGTTTGATCTCTACAGATTTCTTTAATGTTTTTGAGCTTGGTTTCGCCAACTTGAGTGAATGAGGGGGAAGTATTATTCATGATGGGCAAAATATTCCTACAAATAACTTCTCTACAATTTCTAGGATGGCAAGCACTCTTGGTTGGCTCTTCAGCTGGGGACAAGAGCGGTTCGTAGAGACTAAACCTGACATCTGTTCCACGCTCTGAAATCTCGATGTCTGAACTAGTCCTATGGAGAAAGGGACATTCCCAGGTCTGAACCTTGGACTTGAAACACTCCAGATCGAATGGTGACAGTATCTTTGTTATTCTGATTCCAGTCGATTATTAAGGTGGTTGCAAGTAAGACACTTTAAACTGCCCTTTTGTGTTTGTATGGACGCTTTACAACTATTTAGTAGTGAAAAGAACAGATTTAATACTGTAAGACAGAAATGCATGCAGCTTCTAGCTCCATTTTCAACAATTTTGAAGCTGGTGTGGGCAACAAATAATTTTAGACCAGGGTTTTGTGCTCTTGGAGGGCAGCAGCTTTGGGGAAAAGCAGGAGGTTCATCAGGGAAAAGCACTGTCTTTTGTTAAGCAAAGCCCGTCAGTTTTATGGAGCAGTTTAGGCAAACCTGCCATCTAACAGGGGAGCCATCTATTTTCCTCATACTTTTGCTTTGTTTTATTTTAGCAGAGCATTTCTTCCCTGCTGTTTATCCCCTCGGACAAATACAGGAAAAAGCCCACTTGCACCCCTCGACCTTTCTCCTCAACAACTGACAATTCCCTTCCTCAGCCTAAAGGCATTGCTTTTTTTGGGAGTGCCTTATTTAGAACACACGATCAGCATTCAGGGCTTTCCAGTAGCCTCCAAGCCCCACTGAGTATTTATTTACATTGTATAAAATTAGAGGAAATGAAGGGGTATGTGTTTGAACTAAAAGCAACAGCCTAATTCTGCTTGTTATAAACTCCCCTAATGGAAGGATTTCAGTCAATGTCAGCTTAGGGCATGGAGGGAAAGGAACACCACTGCTGGGCATTTCCAGCATAATGGGGCATGATGCCTGACAATAAAACACATTTAGCAACTTTCTAAACAAAAATAATTTGGTGGATTTGAAGTGATTTTTACCATCCCATGCTATGAGTCTAGCTTGTGTCTTGGCTTCCTGACTTACCATAGGACATCCCCCAGGGGCACCCTTTGGGGCTGAAGAAAATGAAGGATTTTTTATGGAACAAATACAAATTTGAAAATTATTCCACTGCCCTCAAAACAGATAAAAAGGACACTGACTGAAACATAATAAAGGTACAAATGACATATGATTAACTGATTAATTTGGTTCGCACTGGTACCTGCACTCATTCTCTGCCCTTCCTGAATGAATGAAGAACTCATCATCTGTTTCTGGCTTCACTCCACGTCTCAAAGGTAAATACAATGGAAATAACCACAAAAGGAAGTTGATTAGATACAGGTTTGTGTTGCGAAAAAGAATCCAAATAATTAGTTACAGCATAATACTGTAAAAAAGGTGTTTTGTTTTTGTTTTTTCTAGAGTTAATAATTACAGGCTCCAAGATGGATCTTAGTAGGGAGGCTGGAAAGGAAAGACCATGGAAGAAATTCCAGGCATCCGTTAATGGTAATCTAGAACAGATCCCCAGCCCTCCTGCCAAAGTTATTTTAAAAGGCATTTATAGCTCATTGTCCTCGGTGCCAGCCCAAATTTGCCCCTGCCAAATTTAGCAGTGGTGTCAGTGCTTTGCCATCATTGGTTTGGACATGCCCATCAGCCACTTTTTAGAAATCCGTAAGGAAGTGACGGAACTTCCTGGAGCTACTGAATGTTTTCCCAAAAACTTCTCAAACGCCTGTAGAATCGCTTATTAGAAAACCATCCCCACGCTATCCCGGTTGTTGGCTTCAGGTTTATTCTCGGGATAGGACAATCACCATTTTCTCTTCAAAGCAACTCTGCCTTTAAGAATAGTGTGTAAACACCATTAGAAAAAGTTGTCCTGAAGGCCTGATCAAATTAGCATTAAAATTGTTCAGTTTAGTGTAATGAACTTTTCTCTGGGCTGGAAGGAGAACGAGGGGCAAAAAGGAACACTGAAGAAAACCTTGATGTTCAGGTCACTGCCTTTGAACATGAGAGTGCTGGGTTCAAATCAATATTTGTGAGTTTTTAATTACATAGAGACAGTTCCAATGGTGGAAGTATCATCAGGTTTGTGTTTGGTGAGGTTGGTTGTGGCCCAGCTGCAGATGGTGGATTTTAAAGGATATAAAAAAGACCCCAGCACCACAGTGAGAAATTCCAGAACTAACCTGTCTTAGGGTCGGCGTGCTCGTCTTTCCGAGGGGAAATTTGTGCGAACACAACTCTTTCCTCTTTCTTTTTTTAAACCAAAGAGTTTATGAAGAAGTTGCTAAGTCCACTGGTAGGTCAGCCACTGAGTCTGCAGAACACAGCTCAAAACGTGATGGGAGGAGAAGGTGAAAATATTAGAAACCAATACCAACTTAGAGCTAAGCAGAAGAAAATAAGTCAACTTGTAAAGAGGCAGATAAAGACAGAGCCCTGCCTGCTTTCCTGGCATTGCTTGAGAGGGAAAAGGGAGAGAAGTAGCAAACCACAGATGATAAACAAGGATGGGGATTCTTAAAAGAACTTATTTATTTGTAAACCTCCTACGTAAGCAAAAAACGTGTTGTGCTAATGACTGGGAATTTAAACAGCTTTTTAAAAAAATAGAACAAATAAATATTCCTGTGCACCTTTAAGATTCCTCTGAAATGATTTATGGCAAACATATCAACATAACCCACTTTTCAGCAGCTCAAGCAATAACTTGCATTCAAGGTCAAGTAAAATCTCAGTAAAAACAAACAATTTTTCAGCAGTCCTTCCAGAAGCAGAAGCTGAAAACAACAGATCATATGTTTAGGAAAAACATTGGAAAATTACGAAAAAATGTCAACACAAATATTTGGCCTCCATAAGAAACCGTTCCCTGGCTTTTCCTAAAACGCTGCTTGCGAAACGCCTTCTCCATGGGGAGATTTTGTAGGGCTGCAGTTTCCTTGGGTCTGGCTCAGAAACCCTCAGGAAGTGGCTGAAAACTCTGCGGTGATGTAACTGTCAAATTGACACAGGAATGGTTCTGTTGATATTAGCCGGGCTAATCATTCCGCTAATTGGACAGCCATTCGAGCCACAATGCAAAGCCAGATCGGCTTTCACTTTAACTACTCACGCAAATGAGGTTTGACTCAAATGTAATACTTTATATCAACACACTGGATGACTGTAAAAATAATACCACATGTGCTGGTGCCTCTTTTTAATAAGTGTCTTCCTCAATTTTCCCTGCTGTATGAGGCATTTTAACATCCACATAATTAAGGTTATTTAAGGGATATCAATTGAAAAATGCACCCACAGGAGGCTCAACGTGAATGATAGAGCTACCAGTAGAGCTCCCAGAAGTCACTTGCCATAATTTCATGCAGCACTTCTACAATATGATCTTCTACCCATTGCATCCGAGAAGGATAACCTGGCAACCTCTTGCTTTGCTCTTTCCGAAGACATTTGCATCAGTACAAAATGGACTTAAGATGCTGCCTTTCTGGTTTGGCAGCGATTTATTCAGGAATCCTATCGGATAAAGAAAGCAAAAGGCACAGAGAAAAGCAGAGCTGGAATCCCTTTCTGTAGCTTGTGGATAGACAGGTAAGACCTTCCTGCTCAGACCTGACAGGGAGAGCTATTTCTGTAGTCAACATAGGAGATGACACATTAAAGCATTAATTCAATAACTAATCATGCTGGGGATGCTTCAAGCTCTGCACCAACCTTGTGCTCCCAGATGATACGGTGCATTCAACATGTTCAGCACTCTGCAGACAACACTAATGCAGCCCAGGACACCAACACCATGTGCACGATATAATCATTATGCTCACTGAAAGGCAGCAATTTTATTGCAATTGATATTTTCCATGTTTCTGCTTTAGACCTTTAATCTCAGCAAGAGCTCTGTTTACTGTGAAGCCTGTAAATGGTTTTAGGGGTTATTTGATAAAGAGGAAAATCAAACGCGTGCTTTGTCCAAGATCAAAAAGGGCCCGTAAAAAGTTCTGCAAATCCAATGATAAAGAATTACTCCCAGAGCATTTTAGCTAATACCGCAGCCATACTAAAGGCGGCACAGAGCAGCGTGTTGAGCACTGGCAAAGCAGAACTGAGCCGCTCCTCGCAGCGTCAAATTTGGGTCCTTTCACAACACGCAAACCCAGCTTCTTTTTGCTGCTCTTGTAGTTCTGCTGATGCTCGTATCCATGTCCCCACCAGCCCAATGCCCTCACAGCACCGTGACAATGGCACGAAGCCACCCACCTCCTGCTCTGACACCACTTGATGGCTGAAGGAGCCCCTCAAGAAGGAAAGAAGGGTCTTCTGGTTTGTCAGACATGCCTTGAGAAGGCAGAGGGAGTTTCCAACATACAACAAAACCGTGAAAGAAAAGGAACAATCCCCTTCTCCTACAAACACACACACGCTGCTGGAGACGCTGTGCAACGCACAACAGAGCTTGCGAATGCTGGATCTTTGCAAAAGCTCTTTCTAGCCTTTAAAAACATTTCAAACCTATGACTTATTTGATTATTTTTTTTTCCTGTTTTTTATTTTCTTGCTTGCAGCTTTTCTACTTTCAAAAGCCTTGGGTTTCTGTGAGAGGTAAACCTACAGCATCCTGCAGATTAACCATTGCTCTAGTGTCTGTGTTTCTTTGCTTTTAGCTGTGTGTTCATTCTTTGGGCCCCGCCAGGCAGTTCTTGGTTAGGGACAGATCATCTGAGTTCAACATAAGAAAATGCCTCACCATGAATTAAAATCCTCCCTGACATGTACCTGCAGTTCCCTCTGCAGTCAAGTTCTCCACTTCTCTGGAAAGTTGTCATAAAAATCATTATGTGCCCCGAACAGATGTGACCTTAAAATGCAGCTTCATGGAGAAAAAAAAAGAGGTGGGGAATATAAAATAGCCTGTGGTGAAAATAACAGCAGGAAAACATTATAAAATCTGAGCCATAGCTGGCTGGCTTCCTCTTGATTATTGCTTTCTCTTTCAAGGACCCGTCCTTGAGAGCCCAGATATTCGAGGGTGAATTCATGAAGGCAATTTTAACACGCTGTTGTTCTAATGAAACAAAGCTGCTGTACGGACCTGTAATAACCTGGTGTTTGAAGAACATCCTTGGCACATGATTTAAACAGTCTCACAGGCCTCAGTGAAATATCATTCTTCATGATTTTCATTCTAGTGCTAACATCGGACCCTGCCTGTGTGTGAGGGGCTTTTTTGGTGGTTGATGTCAAGGGCTGTGCAAACTCATAGCAAGAGCCAGTTCTTGCACCCGAGTGACTATAGTCTAAATATTATAGGAAAACAGCAGTGACTTGTTCAGCAGGGCACAGATCTGTGGCAAAGCTGGCAATGGAGCTCAGCAAGACCCGACCCAGCCTCAGCCTAAGCTCCCAGCTCTGCTCAGGTACCAGCACCTCACCTGGCAGTCGAGTAAGATGGTATTTTTGGAAAAGGGCTACAAATACCACATAAAAGTGGAAATAGAAAACATGTGACTAGTGAGTTTAAATTGTAGATGGATTTGCAAATTGCAAGCGCCTCTTCTCCATTCACAGGGCACGGGTCACTTCTGGCTCCAGTCACCAAGGAAAGCTTGAATTTCACCTAAACTGGGATGTTTGGATTCAAATGCATTAGGTTGGATTAGGCTCAGAAATAATCTTTTGAATATGAGAGCAAATTCTGAAGCATGTCTGGTAATATTTGGATGTAGATAGCGCTGTACTAAATTGGCATATAATTTAAATAAGGTGTTAGAAATTAAATAAGAAATCTGATGTGCCTGTTATACTATGCAGTGTTCAAGCTACAAACAGGCTGATCTCAGTGGGTTTTTTATAAGGTATAAGGTATAATATTTTCTGCAGCATGTCATATTTGTGTCAATGCAATGTAGAAAAAGTCTCAGGCATTTGAGGATCTTTTGAAATGAAATTACATCCAGTTGATTAGGTAATGTGCGGGAGGAACAAGCACATTATTTTTCTAAAGAGCAAGACAGAAAAGAGAAGTGATGGTCTGAGTTTTGGATAAATCATCAGGAGCTACAGCTTATCCCAGGCTGGTAACAGGTTTTCAGAGGTTCCTCCCAGACACTGTTATAGGAAGGGCTGATTTTTTCCCGCCCAGGGCTTTGCTGCAGACGCTGCCCTTTGCAAAACAAATGGCATTGCGTTCAGGTCTCACTGCTCCTCCTCGCTCCATCCGTCCCGCAGGGATGGGCAGGGGCTGATGTACGGTGTGACAGCCCCTGGGCACGAGCTGCTTCGTGTTGTCACCAGACCTTGGGTGAACCGTTGAGTTTTACAATTTTAAAACATTGTCAAGATATTGAGGCTGCGTGTGTCCAGGGCAGCCACGAGTAGAGGCTTTTCACTGTTACGAGCAGAACTAAATTCACGTATGCACATTATAATGGCTCTTTTCCCACCCTGGATCTGGGGCTGATTCTGTAATTCAAGGCTGGCTTGCAAATGCCATGGGAGGAGAAGCCGTTTTCGGCAGCAGTTTTAGTTTTGAACTTCCCCCTTCAGCTCCTTGAGAAATTAAAAGCCAAAGAGCTGTGTATGAGGAGGGTTTGACACAGTTCTTCCACACCTATGGCTGCAAAAAGTTTCACCTCCTACACAGATTTGACAATTCTTGTCTGGTGAGATATACAGATATTGGATTAAACCCTTTCCTCTTTTAACACCGTTGTAGAAATCATTCCTGTTTGGCTGGTTGCTTGTTGCTTTTTTTCCCCCCTATTTCATCATCTGACATTATTCAACTTTCTCAATAACACTGCCAGTCCCGTTATCAGATTTCTCTGGGCCTGGTGATATTGGAATCAGGAATGAAATTCCTGTGCATGGAGACAAGCTGCTCCTGCAGAGGTTTTGGCACTTTAGTTGTATTTTGCATGGATAGCACAACCCAGATTGAGACTGGAAGCAGCACTTTATAGAGGAGCTCTGCTGCACGTGGATACAGCAAACTTAAACTCTGGGTTAAACTACACATAAAATGGATTAATCGGGATCTGCCACTGCTCGCAAACTGCACAGAACCAAAGTTGGCTGGTGTTCGAGTTCCTGCTTATCTGATGCATACTGATCATCCAGCAAAAGCTTCTGCAGGATCTGTTTCTCCCCTGAACCCCTCGTCTGTCTGCTTAGTACTTTCCTGTAGGTTTCCTCGCTTCAGTAAAGTTGTTCGTTCCTGGTCCCAGGTGAATCCTTCCCCAGTATTTGATGTGTAAGTGAGAGTCCCCTGCGTGGCGCGGGGCCGATGAGCGCGGGACACCGGGCAGGGGCTGCAGCGCCGCGGGAAACTTCCCGCTATCGGGCGGCAGCAGAGGGGGTTGTGTTGTTGTACCACGATCGCTGGGGGAATATTGTTTTGTTTTTGGAAGAGATTGCTAAAACAGATGTTGAATGCGAGATGGCGGTTTGAAGCCTGCAGCAGGCCAGAATTATCCTTCAGGATGAAAAGTGACCTCCAGTAGTGCCTTTAATCTAGAGCTTTGTGCTTTGCTATCGGCTTCTGATCACTTCTAAAATCCCCTCCCACCCACTCAGCCTTCCCTTGCCCCAGAAAGCTCAGCTTAACAGACCTCGGTGCCTCCCTCCTGGGCTGGGTCCTCCTGAGATGCTCCAGGAGCTCCATCACCTCCTGCTCCCCTCCGCAACCTGCACAGACACCAACCAGAAACTTTCGGTCACTTTGCAGTCATGTACAAGAACTAAATACCTACTAAAAAAAAACAACAAAGCGATCCTCTCTCAGCCCTATATTTGGGTACCGAGCTTGCCAATTCCATGTTAATTGTGTGAGTTATCTCCTCATGGATGGACAAATCTTCCTGTGCACATCCCTGGAAGACCTAAACCTAGATAGCTACGCTCTGTACCATAATTGGCGATTTCAGGCATATCCCATCCCTCAGATTGAATACCATATTTTTGAAGGATCTACATCCCATTAAATTTGGCAAGATCTAAGTATTTCAGCTTTCCGGCCCAAACCCAACAACCGTGCTCACGACCGTGTTGTCCTGCTGGGCGCCCTGTTCGTTCCTCTTCTCAGACCAGGCGACAAAGACCGAGCTCAGGTAAAAGATTTGACCGTGATGTTGCTGCAGCCCAGGATATCCCAGCCTGACACAACATTTACAGACAGCCCATGTCTGTACAGGTATTAAAACCCACCCAGGATTTTCTCATAGTTAAATTACTGACCAAAGGATGGGGAATGGGTTCCCCAGAGAGCAGCTGAATTCCAGTTAAGACTTACCTACTTGTTTTACGAGACGGAGCTCCAACTGAAAAGGCTTTTTGCTCTGGGGTGAGTTTGACTCTGTAAAAACACTTTTTAAGAGAGTGGATGTGGAGAAATATGCCGTTATTGCCCTGGACAAGCGCTGCAGAATCGCGGTGTTCCCAAAGAGGGCACTGATGCTCCGCACACCACGCAGAGCCAAAAGCTGAGAAATACATCGGCGAGGCATAAATCTCTGAAGAGAAATCTGTCTTAGCACGTCTACCTCAGGAAAAGGGGAATTATTACACTTAATTAAAGTGCATTGACACCACATGTGGCCCCACCTCTCCCTTTTGGCTTTATTAATGATAGCAAAACTGGAGCTTTATAAAGGTGTGTGTGGGGGGGTGTCTGCGTTTCTAAACAGTAACCATAGGCTGCTTTGAAAAATATGAATGCAGCAATCACACTTTTTAACAAGCCGAATTCTTACCTCTGAGCTAAGTTACATTTTCTAGTCAATATTTCTGCTTGGCTGAATTGGCAAAAGGGAATCAGTGAAGCACTGTTTGCTGGATTACTATTAATGCCATTAGAGCAATATGTGGGCCATTTCTCCCCCATGTTTATTGACAGAAAGCATTCATTAAGGAATTAGGTTTTGTATTTTTTGGTGGTGTTGCCTTTTTTATTTTTTCAGGAGAGTTGTTTAAATAGAAGTCGGACACAAAATCATGCCCTGCTTGAGCAGAGACATTTTGTCTACGGCTCACAAGAAATCTCAGATGAAACACAGAGAATCTGCTTAAATCCTGAGCTGCGTACCCACATTCGTGGATTTCTGGATTTTTGTCTAGCAAGTTTATAATACAAAGGAGCCTTTTCCATTCCTCGCCCTTTCCCCACCAGCAGTCTGGGGAAATCCTGAAGTGAGCAGAAACTGCTTTTCTCTTTGAGGTCCCTGCACTGGGATGCGGAACAGACCGAGCAACAGGTTTAACATTTTCCTTTCCTACGTTGTGAAAATCACGGGTGGCAAAAGTGTCATTTTCTAAAATCTTGGAGTCATTTCCTAGTAAAGTTTGGCTGTGACTGGAAATTTCACATAAAACAGTGGCAAGGGTTAATATTATTCCTGCCATAACATTTTGTACAATTCCCCATGAGAGCTCTCAATGGTTTTCCACTGCCACTGGAAATAATGACTCTCAGCTGGAGAAAGTTGCACTAACACTTGATATTCCTGCACCAAGTGCTCTTTGAAATGAGCTGGTGTTGCTTTTGCACACTCAAGAAGAACTAACACCATCTCCTCTTGGTCAGGGTTTCAAACCAAAAGCCAATATTCTTGACCAAGTTGTCCTTGAGTCGAGTTTACGTCAAAATCTTATGGAGAGTGAGAGCAACAATAAATTTAACTATCAAATCAGCCGGTGTGTTTGTAAGAACCGAGGAGCCGATACTCTTACAGGATGCCTGATTTCTGGAGTGTTCTCGGGTAGGTGTTCTCCTACCGTAACACTGCAAAATGTCTGGTTTTCATACAAATACAAGAAGCTCTGTAGGAACACATACTGGCCCTTTTCTTCTGCAGGTTTGTCTTTCTTCTGTGTGCTGTAGTTGCATAGTTCAAAAGGCATAGCTGCATCATTCAAAAGCTTTACCTAGCTACGCTAGGATAACATATTATACAAGAATCCAGCCCATTTACTACAAGAGTACAGAACATAAGCAAAGGCAAAACCCCTCACCTTTACCACCTCAACCATCTAAAAACACTGTATTGCTTTACCTGTCTACAGCCATGTAAAAATTCTGTCTGTAGGCTACAGAGGTTGATTATTTGTATTAAAAATAAATTAGCTGACATTTTGTGTATAAGAAAAAAAATCCATTAATTACATTTTGCAGATCCTTTTGCGATGAGAGAAAGATAAAGGTTTCCAGAACAATATAGGGCTGGGATTTCTGAAATGAAATTCAAACCTTCCAGTATAACTGGCGTGATTTATTTATTTTTAGATGTTACTGCCAATGAGCTCATTGTACAAGATGAGCTTAACAGGACTGTAATTTGAATTATGCAAAACACCATCAAACCAGCTCTTCACAGCCAACCAGGGAATGTAAAGCTATGTAATTCCTATTAGAAATGATGGCTGTTCTACCAGAGGTTGCAAGCATCTCTTCAACACCGCAGTCACTGCCAAGTTATCAAGGCTGGGAGTGGCATACCCAGAAACTGGAAGATTTCCAAGTCATGATCCCTCATTCTTAAACAGTTCTAAGTCTATACTACGCTGATATTATTGGGTCAATGTCATGCTCTGAGCATGTCCAGTATCAAGGTGATAACTCTGCATTTCACCCTTCCCAGGCTGCCAAATTTTGCTGCAGAAGAAAAAAGAAACTTGACTATATTTAGACTGTTAAATCCTCAATGTACTCTTGGTTAATGACGCACATTGAATTTAACATCTGCAACGGGTGCCAGGATAGACAGATGTTATTTGGCTCACCATGCTTTGCCCAACGTGCACTAACAAGTCGAGGCAAACAGATGCGCAGCTCTACAAAGAGAAAATCAGGGCGGCTCAGTCGTCTGCGGAGCAACCCCAAGCTTCTCGATGAATTTATAACCGGTTATGACAAGGGTTAAAATGATCAGGAAGCAGCATCGCCATCTGATGATGTCACAGCTGCCCTCTGGGAGAGTGAGGTCACTGACAGAGTTGTTCGGGGAGATAAGAGTCTGTTAAAATAAACACAAGTGCCACGTAATTGCCCACACTCAGGAGGAGGATTAGGCTGTTTGGAAGACCCCGCGTCTGCCTCATGCTGTTACTTTTTCTTTTAAATCTTTGGGCAGAGGTGGAGGGAACTGTGGTTGAAATCGATAACTGGCGAGTCTGAAGAGAAAAACCAAAGAAATTCTGCTCTTTTACATCGGTTAAAAACCTGTTTTGGTGGGATTACACACCCTTTCGCCAACACGTAAAATAATGTTGCATTATGAAGTGGAGATAGCTGGGAAATTGTTTCCATCCAGCAAGGCTCATTCAGCAAAAGCAAAGAACTCAATGAAAAATCATCGCATTTAGAAAAGCAAGGGGGTGAGCGAGCTGGGGCCACCCCGTTGTGGCAAGAATGAAAGCACCGTTGGGGGATCAGGGCTCTGCAGCACCGCAGGGACAAGGAGCAGAAGGAAACGACCCTTGGGGGTTAAAATCCCACCAGCTCTCCTGGATCAGCCCACACAGGGCACCTTCAGGCCATGGTCCAAGGATGCCAAGGATGCCACCTGGGTCCATGACTGACGCCACCATCCCTGGGGGGGTTAAAACTAGAGATGGGGGTCTTAGGGACATGGTTTAGTGCCAGGGTTAGGTTATGGTTGGACTCAATGATCTTACAGGTCTCTTCCAACCAAAATGATTCCATGATTCTATGACTATTGCTACAATCTTCCAGACTTCTTTAGATTATAAGCTTTTGGTAAATACTCCAGCTTTTTTTTTTCAATGTGTTTTTTAGCACTTACCATTGGACGGCTCTGTTTAACGAACGGGGCTGCCCTACAGCACCCTGAGAGATAAGTAAATGTGAGATAGATAAATATATTTTTTTAAATGTAAGATAGATACACATATTAAAAAAATAATTAAAAAGCATGGCAAACACAAGCATTTTTGATGTACGTCGAGTGGCTAAAAACTCTCCCAGCAGTAGATGCTCTTTCGAATCAGCTTTCCAACCCAAAACAATACCAAAAAAATGCAATGCAACACAACGCATTGCAGTGCAATTCAATGCAACGCAATGCAACGCAACACAATGCAATGCAATTCCATGCAACACAATGCAATGAAATGCACGGCAATGCAATGCAACGCGATGCAACACGATGCAATGCAACACAAGGCAATGCAATGCAATGCAAAGCATCACCTGAATGGCATCAGGTATGTAGATTTACTATTGCAAAGCAACACGGAGTGTCTGGAAGCAGCTGGAAATAATTCGGTAACACAGTACAGTGAAAAGGAGTTTGAAAACCACACAGTCTCAATGATATTTTCATAGTGCTCCAAGCAATTTACTTCCACAAGTTAAATGGTTTCAAGACTATCCAGCTCAAAATTACATACACAGCGTAAATGCCAACAGCGGTAAACTGCAGAGCATCAGGCCAATGAAACAACAGCCAACAGCCCTCGAGGAAATTGCAGTGGGATTTATGAGTGGCATTCTCATGGCTTTGATGGATATCACCCAAAGTCCTCTCTTATCTGTCAGTGTCTGTCTCATGTGTGTCTCACTGTGGAAAATAATTCGCATTTTATGCCATTATTGCAAAAGCATTGCACTCCTTTGGCCTATAAAATCTTTGCCTCTGCTCTCCACCTTGCTGGTATCCAGAACACGAACTGACTTGTGCAAGTAAATTACTGTTCCATGTAGTTACATAGACAAAAGTTTGGATGATTTGGAGTCCAGGTAACTTTGTGACACAGCTAAAGCTTTTCTTATAATGAAAAGCATCTCCATCAATAGCAGATGACAAATGCAGCAGAAGAGCCCATGGTTTAGGTAGGGCATGTGTTCATGTACACTCCGATGATGGGAATAAACACTTCTACTCTAATTTTTGTTTTGTATTCTTCTGCTAAGTTACTCAAGGAGAAGAGCACATTTTTGATTGCATGCATCATCCAAATAGCTCCTATTTAGGGTAAATGGATGGGATGATCTGCTGCATTTAGAGTGTTCTCTGTACTTTGACTTAAAGTGAGTGAGAGCTGAAGTATCTGGCAGATGTGGAGATTACTCAAAGACTCAGGTTCTGGAGTGATTTTGGACTCAATATTCTTTGCAATCTTAATTGGAGCATGGAAGCAAAAGTCAGAGAAGGTAAATAAGTAAAAGGCAAAAAGCAAGCAAAGTATTTTGGCATGCAAGTGTTATCAGCTCAGGAAATCTTAAGTTGAACAGTATGGAGATTTTTCATGGGTCTGCACACATCTCAAGTTGAGAAACATAAAAAATTAAAGCTATATGTATGTGTATATTGTAAAAAACTTGTCATATGCTTAAAACGAATTAAAAATCCCCATCTAAAATTTCACATAAAAGTCCCCCAGAAATTCAGGGATTGTTGGAAGGATTTTGGCAAAGAGACAGCATGTCCCGGGGAGAAGCGGGCAGAGCCACAGCCAGAGTTCTGCAGATAAATGCATGGGGAGTCCGACACACAGCAAAGAAGGTGGCAAAAAATCTTTATCCAAGAGGGATATGAACAGGACGATGGAAATAAAAGAAGTAATCATGTTATCTTTAGCGTAGAAGCAAGGCTGTTGAATTTAGCAGCAGATTTCTTTTATCATTGTTAGCCAGACTAGCTAGATTAAAACCCATGCACACTTGTGCTACCATCACACATAAAGGGAAAAAATACCTGGTAAGAGCGGCTTTCCAGTCAACTGAAGAAAGGCATAAAACCAGCTAACTAAACCCAAAATGAAGATATAAATAAGGCATCAATTTTTAACAGGGATCAGAAGTGACTTTTTCTAGGAAGAACCTGAGGAACAGGTGGATTCTCCCTCTCTTGAAGTCTCTGATCTAATTTAAGCCGCGTCTTGGATGACAGATGTTGGCTCAACACAACTTCTTGGCCTCGTTACAGGCACAAGTGTGCGAAACTTTGCGGCCTTAAACTCCCGGTGATTAGATTCCGTCTCCAAACACCAACACAACAGCCCTGGGCTCCTCCTGCGCCCGCTGGGTCTAAGCTGGAAATGCTTCATAACACATAATAAATACAACTGCAAATCATGAGGAATGTGTTGCCACAGAAAGAACGATGCTACGAGGCCCGGCTGCCTCGCGGTGCTGTGCCATGTACCCGGCAGTGCCGGCACCGCCACGGGGAAGGATGCGAAATATTTTGGACACGGGGACATAGCCACAAGCACAGCTTGAAAAACTAAATAAAAAATTGACAAAATAGATTAGCCTGAGGTAAAATGTAATTGAATTTTTGCTAGATTATAGACTGTCCAATCTCCAAATAAGCATCTGCACTTTTGAAACCACTTTTTAGTGTTTTCAATAAGCTGCAATTATTTTTGCACGGTTTTCAAACAAGTGGAATTTTGGTGTTTTCCGACGCTGTCTCAGACAGTTCTGTTATAAAATAAAAGCTGGGCGAGGGCTGGGTGTCTGGGCCGTGCCCAGGGACGCAGTAGGCCCAGCCCAGTGGGACCACGGGGACAGATTTGGGCTGGCTTAGCGGAGAACTTGGCTCAATATCAAAACCAACCGGACGCAAGGAAAACAAAGGATAGAAATTGTGAGATGGGACTGACCTGAGCGAACACTGGCAAGCGAAGGGAACTACCTTCAGCGCTTCAACTGCCAAATGGAAAAAAAAATAGAGAAAAATAAAATACATGGTTTAGTTTAGCACCAAGAGCCTGCAGGTGAATGACATGTCACGACTAAAGTTTTCCTCCTCTAGGGCCCACTTGTGCTGCTTTATTTGTATATATTAAATATATATGTATATACAAATATATATATACAATATATATTAAATATTGACTATTCCAACTCAATCTCAGTGGGGACCTGAGCACCGATGGAACCATTGGGTGCGGAGCTGAGACATCAGGTGGGGAGCGGGACCCCCTGAGGCTGCTCCTCATCTCCAGGCAGCCTGGAAAGCTGCAGAATTTCTTTCCATTTTTCTGTTGATTTGGAAGGAAGAATTCAGGATTTTCCTGGCCAGCTTCTAATTTAGACAACAGAATGATTGGCAGGGGGCAAGGTGGGATGAGGGTTTTTTGGGCTGTATTGAAAGATCTCACTTCAATATCAACTTTAAGATAAGCAAAGGTCACAGCAACGGCGCCAAACTTCAGAGTGTTTTGATTTGAACCCATAAAAATAGAATATCTCCCTTTTAACCCCAAAATTCAGAATTACCCTGAAAATAACTTCTGCAAACCAATAGTGAGAAGAAATAAATCCAGGAGCTGTCAGAGTTCCCAGCTTTGCTCAGGCTTCATCTCCCTTATGCTCCTGAAATGCTGGAAAAAAGATGGGCCTTGAAGTCATAAAGCCAGAGCCATAAAAATAGCTATAAAGATACTATCTCCATCCCTGGATGGGGATAGTCCCTTGCCCTCGGCGGTGATTGTAAATTTAGATCATTAGCGTACATCAAATGTTTTTGCGAACTCTAAATGACAAGGCTCTAGAAGCCTATGTGATTGTCGTTTATTAAATGGTCGGGAGTTATTCAAGCTCCGAGGAAACCTAACGCAAGTTAGGAACTGAAGCTTATTTGTGAACATGGAGTGCTGGGTGTATTTGGCAATGCCGACGTTTTGAAAACACTCCAGGACAGAGGGGGTTTGCACACATCTGTCTCATTTTGCACATTACTTCAGCCTTCCAGGCTGTGGCTTTGTGGAATTTGACTGACATCTCCGTCAGATACATCGCTGATTATTTCGGTCCTTCTCCCAAGGCTTTGAACATCCCGTTTAACTCGCGGGGAAGAAAAACCAGACTACCCAAAAAGAAACAGATCCAGGATGTTACTCTAAGGCTGAATTTTACCTCGTGTTGCCGAAATTGCCCTGATCGGAGATGGGATGTGTCCAAAGGACGCCTTGAAAATCTGCTGTTTGACTAGAGGTCCACACTGTGCAGTGGTGAGAAGGGAGAGTGGAGATGAGGTTCCTTTGCAATTAGACAAGTAATCAGTTCAAGCTCTGGAGCTGCCTAATTGTCAGTCAGCGGCACCCACAAGTGAAGACAACACTGACTTTCATCCTGCTCTACTTCTGAATATCATACAGTCCTAGAAAACAACACAGTATGTGTGTACAGAGAGGCGGTCTCATCCTGGTTTAGGACTTGTTTTAAGTGGCTTTGCCTGTAGAACAAACAAAAGAAGTTAAGAATCACTGGCAACTTCCAGGCACCATTTCCTTTTCTATTGGAACCCCGGAGCTTCCACCACGGCTTATCAGACATGCAGAAAATAACAGTGTAATGCTTGAAGTCCAGTCATCCATTCAGGCTAGAAGAAAATCAGTTGAAACGAAATGGAATAGATATTTCATTTTGCAAAATATCGAGTTACACCATCCCTAAGGCTGGTTTGAACCTTATCTGAGTCTTTAGGGACAAATTTAGTCCCGATTAAAATCTCCTTTGCTTTGAACAAGGTTATGCTAGGGATGCAGTTGTAGCTTTTAAGGTGGCAAAATTTGGCCAAAAATGTTTGAAATAAAAACCTTTCCTGCTTCTGTTTGATATCAGAGATTATTACAGCCAAAAATCCAATTGAAATATTGAGGTCTAGGGGAAAGCAAGATGGGGTGAATAATCTACCTAGAAAGGCAAATATCTGCTTGCAGTGCCGTATTTCATCTCCCCCATCTCGGGCTTCAGTCCAGCAAAGTAATAAAGCGTGTGCTTAGTTTTTGGAAAGTGGGAAAATGTATCAATATTAAACAACCAGGCTGCTTGTACTAAAGCATGTGCCTAAGCAGATTTTTAGACTGGACTCCCAGAAAAAAAAACATCAATGGCTATTTTTTACCCAATTTATTCAGGACTGGACTTACTCCATACCCTTTTTGCCTGTGGTTGGTACTCACCGCATGGGCTGCGCGGCTCCTGTCCCGCTTGTCCATGTGTCCCGCGTGTTCCAGCTCTCCCAGGATGGAGCCACCGCCCTGTCCTCAGCGAGGTTCATCTCGCACGTCTGGAAAGTGGTTAAAATGGTTTACGAACAAATCCAAGTGAAGAGGTGGGGTCTGGCCGGGATCAGAGAGCAGCTCAAAGCTTTACTCCTCTATTTTTGGATGTTTTCGCTAAAAAGCTTTTTAAATCCTTAGTGCAAAAGTTGCTGCATGAACCCCACATGTACTAATTAAGTTAAAACCTTTGCAAAAGCTACTTTATAATTATAAGATTTGAGCTGCGGCATAAAAAATTTCAGAAATATTTTTTAAAAAGAAGCAGATAATTATATTTAGAGCAAAGTCCCCCCCACTTTTTCTCTCTCCCAGGATAGACATGAAAACACCTTTGAAATTATTTCTCTCCCATCAGTATGGTTTCTTTCCCGGGTGTAAGTGCATTCAAGTGAATGTAATTACATCTTGCATTCAACAACCCAAATATTTGATTTCATATTAATATGTTTTCTCTCCAGCTAGTGGTAAATGTGGCTTCATGCACCAGATGCAGAACATTTTTAAGAGCTTGGCAAAGCCAATATGTATTTATATGCTTATGTATATGCTTTTGCATGTATATACATATATAAATGTAAATGCTTACCACAGAAGAGGGGAAAAAAGATCCTATGAAGCACTTTTCCCTGCACCCCTAAATCATTCAGGTTTTGTGGAGCAGACTAAAAAACATGAGCGCTTCTGATCATTGTAGGAAAAGCAAACAAGAGACACTGGAAGAGGTTCACCCCTCCCGTTGATGTCCTGTCAATCTGCATCACACAGATTGTATTTGACAGCCCAGAAGTGATGAGTTTTGACCCACGAACTGGACACCCAACCCAACAACCAGCAAACTTATCTGGCAAAGGAACTTGGAGAGATGCCGTTGAGTGTGGAGGAGTCAGGTGCAGCGCTGAGACTGCAGCAGAGAAGAGCATCCAACCATGCAAACTTCTGGCTGTCCTGCTTGCCCAAGAGCGAAATGAGCTTCAGACACATCCTCTGCCGGACTGGGCAGCAGGGGGGTTGCAAAGGCCTCCTCCTGTGCCTGGGTGTTGATGCAAAAATTGTGCTGAAATATTTAATGGACAAGTTTCGTGCTTCAGCTCCAGGCTTGGCACTCTTAGCTACATGGCATTCATTTTGCAGTCTTCTCTAGAGGTTTTCTTAATGTCGTCATCTAAAAGTTGCATACATAGATGATCTAATTGAAGTAAAAGACCCATATAAAGAAATACTTATCTCTGGAGGGTACTTCTACTGAATTTTTAACCATTTTACCACCAGCAACTCATGACTATTGACATCGGCACAGGTAATTGAGAAGCTTAAACCCTCTAATTTCAGGACCATCATGGCTTCCAGAGTGATGGGTACGTAAAGACTTCAGAGCTCAGTCCCTCATGTGAAATTCAAGTTCTGGATCCCCCTCAACAGCACAGACACTTCCCTAATGGAACAAGACATAACCCATGGAAAACTACAGCACGTGAAAGAGGAAAGGGGCCATGATTGTGTTTTGGAATCTAGATTTCAGAATAGCATTGAGCCGGGATATCTCTGCATTCACACACAGCTACCTTCAAGCCGCATCAGTAGATTCTTTTTCCAAAGCTAATACAGCGCATTTTTCAATCAAGTTGTGCAATCTTTTCCTTTCCATTTTCACAGTTCATGATTCAACGGCAGCTTTAGTAACGAACAGATAATTAAATTTTCACTTTTCAGCCTTGATGCTTTGTTTATTTAACAAGGTTGATTAAGAAATAAGTAGCCCACAACTTGGTGTCACTCAGCTCTTTCCAGCATCTCATTGTGTTTATTGTAACAACCCACATCCAACCCACCAGGAGTAGCGGGGAAACTCCAGAGAAACACCATCCTTCCATTTAGGAGCACCAGTCAAAGAAAATGTTGGTTTGTTTGAATTAGGGAAGGGAAAGCAGAGAAAAATAAACTGCAAACCAAAGTATGTTCCTACTTATGGTACTTTCCCCTGGATTAACCAAGAGATCCAGCACAACTTTAATTCATGAATGATAAAGATAGAAAAGCTTACTCACTCTGACTTAGGCAGCCAGAATATCATCAGCATAAACAACACCAGGCCCAAAATGTGGCCCTTCTTGATCTGTTCTAAGTAGGGAAAGGAAAACCGGTGCTGAAGAAAATGAAAAGAACCCCAAAATAGCTCCCTCTGTGTAGAAATCACACCTAACAGGCCACGTTCAGATAAGCTTTCCCTCCCTGCCCCGTTCCTTTGCCATTGCCACATCTGTCTGGAACCAGAAAGAAACATGCAGATGCCATGAATCTCTTATCCTTACTCCAGAGAAATGTGACAAATAGAACCAAAGGCTTTTCTCAGCTAACAGAAAAATATCTTCACCAAAGCAAAGAGTGATACCAAGGGCTTCGGGGATGTTGGTCCTTAAAGGACAATGTCCTCAAAGACAGGAATCACCTCCCTCCCTCCAACCTACAGATGAAGTCTCACTGTCTTCTCTTCACACTCTGGATTCAGATATCATTGGGGAAAAAATAAAACATCGATCAATGATCTTTGTCCCAATTCCCATTATTGAGGTGTCACATCAACATTCAGCCTGAGGAGCACTGAGCTGTGTAAATACTTTTTTGGGCTTCGGTGGGAGAAAATAGTAGGGTTCACAAAATTGTTGCAAGGGACAAGGGCTGTAATTATTAAACCAAAATATGTAACTCAGCTAGCTTAAGTCAACAGTCCCATGCCCAAAGTCAGCAGCATTTTCTATATGTGTCTTTATCTCATTACAGACTGTAATGAGAATGTAAAGGATGAAAGCAGAAAGTGTATCTAAGAAGAACCCTTAGTACGCTAGTATATGTTGCATAGTGAGGGTATCAAGTGATACAAACCCCAGTTCTTTTAGCAAAATGATGCGGAATGAACGGCGAGGCGCTTTGTGCAGAGGGATGTTCTTGGCTGCGGGCGGCTCACGGCAGAGCTGTGAATGGAGACAGTCAGAAAAGTGGCAAATCGGGGAAAATCACGGAGCGCGGGGAAGAGGCTGAGCCCTGGGCGGGAGCCAAGCACATCTTGTTGAGGAAAAATAAATACCTCTGCTGGATGGCATTCAGAGATGCTGCTATTAAGCTGGTATTGCCCAGTGAAGCTTGTAATCGCAGCTCAAGGCTCCTGCAGCACTACTCGTGGGTATAAAAACCTGAATCTGTGTTCAAGCATGAAAAAGGGTATCTAAGAAAATTCCTCAAATTTTGCTAAAAACAAGAAAGCACCACCAAACATTTGAAGTTGTTTCATCCTCAACACTTTTTCAGTTATGAGTGCAGTGTAACATTTCTATTATTGCTTTGGTCCTGCCCCAGGAAACGTGCGGGATGCCCAGAGCTGTCACCCAGTGACACTGGACCTTCTGTGCCCACAAGGAAACTTTAGTTGGGTCATCTGCATTTTTTTCCTCCAACCCACGAAATGAAGCGACCGAGCCCATGACAGAACGCGGCTCAGTTCCAGGACGGGGCGCTGGAGCGGGAATCATCACCGGCAAGAAAATGGTCGAGGGCATCGAAATGTGGCTGCGATGGGCTGATCACATTGACTGATTATTGAATTTACAACACCAAGCACCTGAACCAGCCTGGAAACAAACCCAGGAACTGTGGCTTTTCTGCTGACTTCTTCCTCTATCCAAACAAGCATTTATTTTCTTTTTTTCCTTTTTTTTTCTTTTTTAAAAGTGAGCAGGGTAAAATATCGGCCTGTGCAGAATGACTGGCTGCTATATTTAACTCAGACAAACACATAACAAATCACTATTCTGCAGAAAGAAGGCACACCTCATAGGCCATATTTTTTTTTCTTGAGACCTGGATGTAAGACCACAACCCTCTAAATAATCCTCCAGAAATAAACCAATGAAATGTTCACTCTGACAACAGACACAGTATTATACCTGCAGCTGGTAAATGTTTCCACAGTTCAACCACCTTTCCTTTTCGTTTCCAGTAAAAATTTGATCCCGGGGGAAGGAGTCAGCAGCTAGGATTTTAATTACTTTTCTGCAATAATGTAGAATGGAGAGTAGCATATTTTTTTTTAAATGCTACTGATGTATTCTACTTTTCTGCTCTGTCTTGAAGGGCAGGACAGAGGGCAGTTGACAGCAAAGGCAGATGCCCTATGGAGAACCATCCCTTTTGCCTCCCATATCTCTCAAACCTTCATTATTCGCTATTTCCCTGCAGCCCAAAGACACAGCAGCTTGGGAATCTGATGAAGGCTTCAGGGAACATTGTCTCTGCAGCACTGTTGGCTCAGTTTGCAGACCAGAGTATAAGCAAAGCCAACTGAATCTAGCACCTTGCTGCCTAGAACTAAAACAGCTCTGAAACCAGGGACTACCATAAGCTTCACATTTAAATCCAGTATTTGACTGTAAAAACGTCCCAAAGTCAGGAGGATGAGCTTCTCACAGATGAGATTGACTTACGAAGTTGTTCAGTAGTCTGGCTGACACCTGGGACAGTTCTGCTTCATCTTCTAGGTTTGAGTTTTCCTACATTTCTGTCACGCTTTCAGACTTTGACATTTCCTTTTCTGCCACGAGAACTAGAAACTTCCTTTCAGATAAAAGATAATACTGATGTTATTTTTGCTGATTTCAGCAGGGAGAAAAAAGAAATATGCTCACATACATTTTATATATATATATACTCATAACTGTAATGTATATATATGTCTGTTCACCATCACATAAATATGCTGCCCGTGCCAGATACACAATATTGCAAGTGTTGAAGTCTAGTTCTGATTTTTACGATTTATTCCTCCCCAATCATGCTGGATCCCCCCTCCCTTGCCCCCACACAACACGGCGCTGCCAGAAGGTCCATTAGAGACCCTTCGGGAGGGACGTGGTGGGCAAAGTGACAACAGCGTCTGCCCAGGGACGGAGCAACCGGGCAGAGCTGCAAACTCCAGAGCTGCTGGGAAATGTGTGCGGAGAGTGCGAGCGATGGGCGAGAACAGCAGCCGCACGAGTGGAAAACCAACGTTTCCCGCTTGGGTAAATCCTTCCCGCTCGTCCCATTATTTTGAGAGGTTTGTCCAGTCCCCAGCAAGGGCAAACAAAGGGCCACAAACACTCGTGTGCTCCAGCGCGGTGCTGGTAGCAGCTGCTGCGGTTTCTTAGCGGATTAACCAGGCAGAGAAGTGGAGGACAAGCAGGGAAATTAAATAGCACAAGAGCCCCAGGTTCTTTCAAATGGCTTTGACACATGAATTTCACTTTTGCAGTATATCAGTGAGTATCCAGCATCCTTCCTTAAGAGGACATTGTATTTTTCTTCTGGGATCTCTGCATATAGATAGATATAGATATAGATATGTCATTTCCTATTTCTCTAAAGCCAGAGGCTTAGAAATACCTTAAACATAACCTGCTTTCAATTTCGGCAATAACTATGATTTATATTAATGCTGTTTTATAACTAGCTACCCTCTGCCCTGTACTCATAAACTAGAACTGTGTTTCCAAATTCTGAAATGAGACTTTTAGATAATAAAGCTTACAATATTGCAGCCTTTCTCTGTCAATATATTATCCCCCATCCAACCCACAAATTATCACTTAAAGCCTCTGCTTGTAAACTTGGAAAATATCTTTTTTCAATGTTCTTATTCAGCTGTGGTTCGATATATGGCCATTCAGGAAATGCAAGCCTGATGATGATTAATAGCCATATCTAATAATAAAATATGTAGACTTTAGTAGGAAAAGATGAGCTTTCTAATTGATTTATATTTGATACTGTAGTGAACACAAGTGTAGGCCCAAAAGTCAGACTTAATAAGAGTAGAAACAAGTTTCAAGGGACCTAATATTTTGTGTTACAATACAGTGAATGCTCGCTACAAGTTACTTTGAAAGGTACTTCACTAATTTCATTTTAATATGCAATTCTTATCCTGCAGCATTGCAAGTAACTCGCAGTCTCGCAGTCAGTGAGATCTATGTGCATGACTTAGTTTGAATTGGGCTCATTTTGGTCAAATAGATTCCTGAGATGATGTGTGTCAAACCCACAAAGAGAAACGAATGCTGACAACTTCAAAATTGGAAAATATCCTTCCATAATAATAAAACACTAACTGCAGGGTCCAACTCGGAGTCCTTAGGGTTTCAGCAGCCCCTAAAATATCTACCATTCAACAAGGTATTTCAAAATAGAATGGTAATGTTTCAGTCCAAGGGCAGCAGGCCGTGCAGTCCCGCGTGAGGAGCACGTCTCTAATTCCCTGCCCACGTGTCCTCTCTGGCCAACAGTTTCGTTTCTAATATTTATGATACTTGAGTTACCAGCTCTTTCATTACTTGTAGCTTGTTATCAGGAAACTCGTAATTGTACAAGCGCAAATAATGAAACGGCAAGAAAACCTGCAGACCTTGACGAGCCAAAGGGCCCGTGTGCTGCAGAGCACTGATAGTCATCATTCCTCACGCACCGTTTTCCGTCCTCCTGTGGGATTTGAGCACATCCCCGGGGAAAGAAGAGGATGGTTTCTGTAGATCGGTGCAACCCCTGACATCATAAGCATTTTTAATGAAATATTGATGGCCCTTCTTTTAACAGGAGTTTCAGTACGACCTAAATTAAGCCGCTGGAAGAGAGATGTTGTCCCATTAAGGAGAGTAAAACCTTAAGCTCCCTTCCCGAAGAGTAGCTGCGGGCAGCTATAGTGCCAATCAATTTAACCAGGCGATATTGCTCTATAGGTCTCTGAAGTGTGAAGTCCCAGCATGCCTGCTGTATTTCATTTTAATTTCCTTTTGGAAACGGAGCCGCGGTTCGTGGGGAACCTCACGCACACGCACGCGCGCAACAAAAGCCTCGGGAGCGCAGGGAGGGAGGAAATTAGTTAACCCTTGCAAAAAGCTATACATTTCTTTCGCTAAGTAAAGAAAAATAAGCATAGGTACTTTCTCCTTTAGTTCCTGCGTAAAAATAAACAATAGTCTTGCATAGCTAATAACCGTGTTAGGGCCCCTTGCTAATAACTGCTACAAGACCTGAAAACTTAGCGAAAAGTCTTTTTCTTCTAGTTTCCCTTCACTTGAAGCAGCTTCTAAACCAGCTCATGCCCTCTATAGGGGAAAAAGATAAGAATCATGTAATTTCATCTCACTTCCCATTTCCAAGCGATTTCTCTGCCATCAGACCACACAGGTACATGAGACTCCTTATCAGATGTAGTTTACTGTTGGTTCCAGGTCAAATCTGATGTCTTCAAGATGGTAGTGCTGCCAAAATGGTGTGAGAACGAGTCAAAATGAAGCAACAAAATACTAAATGACGAGAGGGTCTACTAAACGATGTGCAAAAGAGAAAAACTGCACCTTGCTTCAGCCCTACACTGACATTATTTCAAAGGGATTGAGAAACAATAATGGGAATGAAAACCTTTCCAGAATGTTCCCTTATTGTATTGGAAACCAATAGTATATGGAATTAATTAATATCATCAGGAGCATCCTACTATGGGCACTTGAGAAAACATAAGCAAAGACAAATGACTTATGACCCCTAACAGAGGCACCTGAGAAAAAAATATATATATATAGCATTTCTGGTTGGAAAGTTGATAAGATGCATTTATCTTTGTTTGTAGTGCTCTATATTATTATTTTTTATAGAAACATTGAAAACTGCCCTCTCACAAGGTGACATAAAAGCCATGCCTGTAGTTGAATCTCAGAATTATATATATTTTTAAATGGAAATAGACACATAAATAAAAAATCCCACCAGTTTTATTATCATATCTGCAGGATCACGGTTCAACTACAGGCATGTGTTGAGCCGGTAATTACTTCAATTTCATGGGAAAACAGATAGAGACGTGCGGACGATACAACCAAGGGCTGCAACAACTGTCCTACAGTTCTGCGCGTCGAGCTGCGTTTGGAGGGATCCTGCTGCTGTCTGGGAAGGACGGCTCTGTTTATTTGCAGTGCGGTGCAGTGCAGAAAGAAACTAAACTCCTATTTATTTTGCATATGTATATTGCATTTGGTAGCATGAAAGGAAGGCTCTCTATTTTTCCAGACCAATCAAGGAGAAAATTTTAATGGTCTAAACATCTACCCCTTCCTGGCTGGCAGCAGCTTTTGAAACCCAGGCCCGAAGTCGGGTGAGTTAGACAAGGTTCCTTCTTGTCTCATCATTTCGTGAAGGTGGAGGAACAGCCTGGCTTGTCTGTGCCCCAAGGAAATTCAAAGCAAGAGGCTCCCACATGCTCCATTTAGTGCTGATGCCCATCACCAGAACTCTGAAAGGCTTCTTTAGATCTAGGAAGCTAAATGGGGTATATCAAGTTGAAGTGGTTTAGAAACGTCGCATTCAGGTTTTTGAGTAGGTGGTGGAAAGTGAGGAACTCCAAGATTAAGGCTTGAAAGGCGAAACTTATGAAGTCTTGCTTTTCAGGTATGAAAAACAAACCAAAGCCGCGGACTCGGCGAGCTGGGACCCGCGTGCCCCGCGCAGACACGAGCCGCACTGTCCACAAGAGCTCGTCACCTGGGTCCCCACGCAAAACCCCCATGTGGATCCTAACGGGGAGCTGAGGAACCCACTGCTGGTCCAGACGTGTACTGAGACATGGGCTGACTGAGAATTCCAGTGGTGGGCAGCAATGGACTTGACCTAGTGGTTTGGCTCTTCCTTTTTTCTGCTTCTCTAGCAAGGCCACAGATCTAAACCCTCTTGTCGGGAGAAGGAAAACACTCAGATTAATACCCAGAGTAAAAAAAGATACTGAGTTTAAGGATGAAATTCAGAAATCCTGGACTATGGATACAAGATTCACAGTTCAAGCTTGGTAGCTCTCAAGCCTAAATACCAGAAATAAGTATTTCTGAATTTGTGATAGAGATTAAAATTTGGGAGCTCAGTTTACCGGACCTTTTCCTGCATCTCTAATCACTATGAGGGTATAACTACTTTAGAACAACATTAATAGTGCATTTAAGGTATCAATGTGTGTGCTGTTACTGGTCTAATTCTTAGGTGGTTCAAAGAAATATTCCCCTTATTGGAAGGTTGCTTTGCTTGTGCTTATTATAGAAAACAGTTTATGTACCTGGCAAAAATAGTGTAATTAAAGGAAATTAATTACAATGTCAAGCAGTGAAACAAGCATGCTTCAGAATATGTTACCCGGTAGGTGAAAAGAGCGGTCCCAGCTGGAGCTGGTTCACGGCCAGATGAGCAAATGGGTTTGAGCTCCCAGGTGTGAGCAGTTGTGTTACAAACCAAATATAACCCTCCCCCGGGGCCCTGCTGGGAATTGGCTCCTTGGAGAAGTTCTCATGGTGGAGTTTCCATGGTCAATCAGCCCAAGCACCTTTGGAGGGTTTGTCCCTGGGAGCTGTTGGTTCTCAGCTGTGAAGGGGAGATAAGATGCTCAGGTAAGTGCTGGACTCAGTTCACTATGAGGACACTGAAATATCTGGATTTTTGTTGGTGAGCCTGTTTCACACTAATATGCATGAAGCGGTGGGTGTAGTTTGGATGTTGAAAGCTCAGAAAGCTTCTAAATAGAGAATGAGAGGAAAAGGCAAGAAGAAAACATGTATAAACAGAAGATCATTCCTCGTGGTATTATATGAAGAGTTTTATAGTCCTGGTCAATTTGCTGCTATGGTTTCTTTCTAAACTATCCTTTCTAGAAAAAATAAAGCCTAATTCTAGCTAGAAATGCTTGTTCCTGCTGTTCTCCTGCAGTTCTGCCCTTTAAACTGCTCAGAAATGGTCTTTTGGTGAAATGGTTTCAGTCCATGTTTTTTGATTGATGTTATAGCAATGCTGCAGAAACATCTTCTCCTGCTGTGCCTTGTGACTCGCTGGTCTGTTTGTGAGAGCAGCATGGGTATAGAAAGTGGAAAATGATAAGGATTTAACAGCTTTCTTGGAAAGTTTGGCTCAGCCGCTTCTTGTTCTGTTCAAGCAGTTTGTCTGTCTGTAATGCACGTGGAGAGATGTGTATCAGCGTGGGGTTTGCTGTGCTCAGATGGCCCCGCTCTGGTCAGGAGCGACACGCTGCTTCGTGACAGCAAAGGCTGGGGGAGCATCCTGGCCCCCAGCAACTGGGAAAAAGGCAAAAACCCAGAATGTGCTAAAGCTTCTGAAACCCAGATGAAGTGGGGACGAGAGTGGTGGGCAGGAAGTCAGGAGCCAGAGCCTGGTGAAGCCCATTGAGATGGAAAAAATGAAGTAATCCAGTACTGTAGGCTATTCAGGTCTGAAAACAGTGTGGTAGGAAAGGCAAAAAGGATGGGGAGATTGAAATTCAGATGAAATTCGAGGGTCTCTGTGCAGCAGCTGTAGATCATGTCTGGCAAAGCACATGTTTATTTGGACAATAATAGCCTTGAAGCCTCCTGATAAAACCATCTCCTTGCACTTCAATCCATAATACTGCCAAAGGTTTCCTTAAGCATCCCCTTCTACTGGGATGTAAACCAATCTGTGCTGCTGCGTATGGGGAGCGGAAAGGGGGGTATGAAAATGATTCCCCTCGAAGTGGGCAGGCACGAAAGAGACGGGAGGGTTGGTGGAAAGGAAGGGTCAGTCTTTTGTTGTTTTTTTTTTATATATATATATATCCACATCTTTAATTATTTCCTTGGAAAAACAAACTAAGCAATGGATCCCGGGCTTCTGAGGAAACAACAGAGGAAGCGGCCTGTTTTCTGAAGCCCCCTCGCCATGTGGCTGCTGCTGGGTGCCTTTTGTCTCACCGCTTTCCTGGACATGGCTGGAAAGCGTCTCCCTTTCATGACCCAGCCCCGCTTCTCCGCCGCCTCCTCGCCCGCCTTTGTACAGTCGATAGGAGAAAGGAACCAGCTGCAAAAAAAAAAAAGCGCCTTTTCATGTGTATCGCGCTCCTTGACCCCCCTTCAACACCTCCTCGTGCCCATGGGGATTTCGTGTTTTCTAGTGTTACGTTATGGCAATCGCCTTCTGCTGAACTGGATGGGAGTTTGGTCTCAGACTAACAGCCGGCCGTGCAATTTCAGTGCAGGTTTTAGGGAGAAAGAAGGAATTCTGATCTTTCTCCTCTGCTAAGCAATTCAACTCAGGTTTCCCAAAACAGGAGAGCGTTGAAACTGGTATTGAGTTTAGAACAAAAATGAATTAAAACAAATCTGCCTGTAAAATCCAGGCTTAGATTCAAATATGGAAATACATAAAACATGTGGGTGAATATTAAGAGTAAATTCCACCCTGTGCCGAACTGCCTTGTGAAGTACCGGCTGCCTTCAGGTCCTTGAAGCAGTTGTAAAAAAAGCCCAACATAATCACAATTACAGAATCCTCATCTCATGGAGGGGGGAAGGTGAAAGAAATGCAGGTACTGGATGCTAGAGAAGTGATTCTGTTCTGTGATTTACCTGTATGTTATGATGCTACTAGAAAAAAACAGGTAATAACATTTTCTGAAGGAACTGGAAAGAATAAAGAGAAGTATTCATCTGAGTAGTGTTAAAGATTTTCCTGTGGTTGCAAACTGTCCTTCAGGCTTCTTTATTTGATTCTTCTGTTTTAGTTCCCAATAGGAATGTTTATTAAAAATAAGAAAAGTTTCCTCTCAATGCATTTGTATGGAAAGAAGGCTTTTAACTAAACCTTGATCTCAGTGACACTTTCTTGATGGATGAATATAATTTAAATCTAGAAGGCAATACCTGGTTGTGTAGTTTGATGTCCAGTAGATGAAATATCACCCTGTTGCCTCTTACCAAGACCAGTAATTTCTATCTAGTTAGAATGTCACTACTAGAAATGTATCTGCTCTTGACCTGGAGACAACAAGACCTTGAGAACTTCTTGCTTCCTTAGTAGTTCCCTTTGCTAATCAACATCAAACTTGCCCTACTAGATTTAGGCTTATTCAACAACTGGTGCTTTCCTTTTGTGAAGGTATTTTTATAATGTTATCACCCTACTTCTCTGTCCTCTTTGACCAACCTAAACAGGTTTCCCTGAAAAGCTTTTTCTCAGGGTCTCTGGATTTTTTTGCACCTCTTTCCTGCACCCTCTGCACCTTTTTTTTTCCTCACACATCTGTTTTAAAATCTGGATACCAGAATGGAATCAATCTCCCCAACACTCAGCAAGAATGTACATAATAAAAAAGACACAGGCCACATTGCAGGAAAGCCGTCAGCACGCTGCAGTGACCAATATATAATATAACAACCTAAGCTGCAAAGATCTAAGCTTTATTTAGTATCTTTTATGGGCTGTTGCTACGGAAATGGACCTCCCAAAATAAAAGCTGTGGTCACTGATGGTCTATATTCAGAAAATATTGGTGGAGCTGTTATGAATATACACTAAAATACAAAAGCTAAGGAAAATAATGGCAAAAAAATAGCAAGCCTTGGGGACAGTATCACTACATCTTGCCGCTTTGCGTCTCCAAGCTGCTTCTTTATTATATCTTTTTTCCAAATGGGCAACTCAAAAGTGATCAAAGGTCTTTTGGGATAGCTGGTTTTGTGCAGGTTTGGCTTGTGTTAGTGTTTTGCATTTTGGTTTTGGCTGTTCCGCGGGGTGGGAAGCCTGTTGGCGTTCTCCGTGTGTCTATTATTCGTGGGCCAGCCGGAGCTGGGCACTGCGCTGCCACGACTGTTTAGTCTGCTGAGGTGCAACTCGGACCCGTCTTTCTTTTCCTTTCCGCGAAGCTGGCGGAACGGTAAACGACCGCGATTACAAACGATCGCTGGTGGTTCCTCGGACACCCAGAGAGCTGAGTATATTGAACGGCGCAGGATGTTTCTGGCCTCTTGAAAATATTTCCATCACATGTCTTCACAGGTAACTGGCAAATATACTAAAAGAACCACTGCCCCGTCCAGCCAAGCTGAGCAAAGGCTGTTGAAATTTATGACATATTTCTCCTACCACAGTATTTCCCTTTCCATTTTTGTGACTGACAAAAATACTTTCATCTAAAAGTAGGAGAAAATCCTTCCCTTTTCTAATTATCTGCTGCTTTATATCAAATTAGAGACTAAGGCTAAGGCAAGGGGAATAATTGTCCATTTTTCCTGGTGCTGATTACACGGAGATGTTGTCATATTCCTCCTGCAAACATCAGCTTTCTGACTCTGAATGGCATGATATTTGAGGTACTTGCATATCCATCTGCACAACACTTCTAAAATAACATTTTGTTACCAGTTTCAAGAAAATAAAGGATCAAATCAACTGCTAAATACAATCAAGAACACAGAAATTAAGTGAAAGGATTCATTTCTACTTGGCTTGAAATTACTGCTTTGGTGTTAAAGCAGACAGAGAGAAACTGTTACTTCTGTTCAGGAGTTGGCCCAAAACAGGAGGAATCAAAACAAAGTCCAGCACTTTTCTCAGCAATCCAAAATACACCAGAGACAGCTAATCCGCAATTTTCACCTTTGTATTGTTTGTGAATGGTGGATTTGGCCTTCGCAAATGTTAGTGAAACTTTGAGTATGTACATGGAATAATTCAGCAAAGAAATTGGTCCCAACCATCATCAGAGCAGTGAGAAAACAAACACAAGTGGATTAATATAATTGCTTAATCAACAGCATTCAATGAAGGGCTTGCAAGTGTGCTGAATTAATCATCTCATTGTGAGGTACATTATAAGTAATGAACATAATGGGAACTTTGCACAGCTGGGAACTATTTTAATTCATTAACAAGCAAAATAAATAGGACTAGAAAAACAACATTTCATTTTATTTTTACCCTGTGACTTGCCTTGATATTGGATTTTGGGGTTAATTTAGAGAAATTAAATGAGGAATCATTTTCCAAACCTTCTACTTCCCCAGCTATGAATGGCAACTCCCTTCATAGGAATATATCCCTCAACCAGCATTAATGGGTTCTATGTCTCATGGGTTGTTTTGATTTTAGTGAGATCAGTGGCCTTTCTCTGGGAATGCTGTACAAAATTCTGTGCGAGTTGAGTTGACAGTCTATGACCAAACCTTTCCATGAGGTACCATGATGCTGCTGAAGGTGAAGGACTCTGGGGAGGCCTGAGCACCATCTTTGCTCCCCTGGATACCTCATTTAGTCCAGTTAGGAGGTTGGTGGCCTCCACCTTGACCCTCTTGAACAATAAATGAAGCTGAATCTTGGATGTTTCAGACATTGAGGTACCATTTGCGGAGACTCTTTCTTGGGAAAGGATAGATGGGGACAGGGGAAGACCGGTACGGGGGAAAAATTCCACAAATAATTTAATGTAGCTCAGGAGAAGAACATTTGAAAACAACACACATCTGACACCCTTTGCATATGTCTCCAAAGGGTGGTGTCGGTTTAGGTCCCACAAATGCTTCTTTCACACCAGCTGCGACTGTTGAAGTTCTGCTAATTTGACTCAGCCCAATGTGCGGGAATTGATTGTACTGTTTCTTCAAGTCTGACGTCTTCAAAGGAAATATTTATCCACAGGCATCGCTGACCTGTGATGACTCAATCGCAGACTGGCAACAAAAACCAACTTACTCCAAGGGATTTGGGAGACCAAGTGCTCCCTTCCGGCTGGAACGAACACATCTCTGCTCTGGTCCTCAAGGGTCAGTGTTGGAGAACTCTGAGCATCATCTCCCTCGTTCCAGCTGGCCAATATTTCTCTAGATTACTTAGGTAATAGTAAATATGTGGGTATATAAAGCATATATAATACTCTATTTTTTTCAAGCGTGATTTTCCCCTTTAAGAGTATGAAACAGGATAAAGCAAATAGTCATCAGCGTGTTCCGTGGTTTGGCAAATGCAGCCAAGGGAAATGGCTTATCTGGAGACATCCTCCCCAAATCCAGGCTGTCTCCTCGTGCGGTGCGTTAAATACTGCAAAAATCCCGAGCTGATCTGCACACAACTGATAAGGGAAATGTCAGTGGGTTTCTGTTTGTGGGTTTGTTATTCTTCCCTCTTCCTGAAACGGGATGTTCAGAAAGGGAGATGCTGCCCGTCTTGGAAATGATGGAGGAAAGTACTTAATGCACAAGCTTTGAAAGAAAACAGAATGACATCTTGATCACCACACTGATTTTCATTTGGTTATTGGAATCAGGAAGGAGGAAGGGATTCTTTTCTTATTTGGGAACAGCTGGCAAGCAAAAATAATGGGAAGGCTCAAACCAACTTCAGTAACACATAATGTCTCTTAATAAAAATAATAATTTTAGAGGAAGTCTTTACAATATTTCTCCTATTGGGTATATGTATAGAGAGGGAGCATCTTCTCTGAACATACTTATGGCTGTTATGATAGGTCATCCGAGGAATAAGTTAGATTTTATAGCTTAACCTTCTCAGGTTAAGACAGGTCATTTTGAACCATTTTATCACTGTTGAAGGAACTGAGCTTTGTGACTGGGCTTTCTTGGATAGTACGATTTGCTAAAATGGCAACAACATGTTGGCTTTTCACTTGGATTTTGGGTGTTATTAGTTGAAATGAGAGCACAGAGCACTTTACCAGGGCTAATGTAATGTTACTACCATAAAATTGTCTTACAAGCAAGATTCTGCATTGGTAACCAAGTATAAAATGAAGGAATATATAAAGAGGCTGAAGTAAATATTGGCTTTGGAGGAAGATGCTCTTCTCGCAATCAGGAGTAACGTTCTCTGCATGTATTGCAGAATCTTTCACTCCACCTGAAAAAATGCGCCGTGCACAGCCCTGCTGCTTCTAACCCCAGTAACAGCACAGACATGTCTCCCACCCAAATCAGATTGTGCAGATGATACCAGGTTGCATATACAGCTGTGTTAATTAAACTGACAAGTCGTTTGGGATATGCCCAATACAGGGTGTCTGCACTGAGCACAAGAGAGGCTCAGACTTTAAAAATCCTTGCTTTTGCAACATCAGCACCTGAAGCTCAAGTAACAAAAACTAGGTGTTAAATCTGGCGTTTGAACAACACTTCCCACTTTGCAGCCAACCTCCAGGCTTTAAAATTTGTTTTAATTTTATATTAGAACAAAACCCAAACTTATAAAATATGCTCACAAAACAGAATGGTGTCAAACCATACGTTTGGGGATGGAAAGAGACAGGTTTTAAATGCCATATTTTATTTCTGAGTGACTGGAAATGCGAGGCCAAAGTTTTTTCCCCCATAAAGACTTTAATTAAACTAGGATGTCTTCCCTAAATATTTAGACTTGGCAAACCAGGATATTTTGGCAAGAGGACATAGTAAGCCAGCATGCAATAATCCTTAGAACTTTATTCTAAAAATCACGGAGAAGTGAACATGTACATTAATATGTGGAACTTAACATGCTTAAAATTATACTTGTGCTTCTTTCCACAAGTAGGCTTCCTGGACAGAAATAGTTGAGACTGGTGATTGCCTTCAAGCTACATGCCTGCTGAGCCTGGGCTAAAAGCATTTTATGTAATTAAATCTTAACACATCTAGTTTACAGAGGAGCTTTACTGATAGTAAGGATCTTGAATATTCATTTTGAAAATATGCCAGTTAAAGTGCCTTGTTTGCAACACAAGGCTCTGTTCTGTTCTACGCCAAGGAGTCGGTCAGGCTCTCAGCAATGACTACAAAGGGGCTGAGCTGCTTTCAGTTATTCCATTGCCATCTGGGCTTGACCTCTCTTCCCACCTAAAATCCTCTGTGTCTTGCTTTAGTTCTGTTTAACATTGATAAATGTGCATTTGAGATACTTGCTGAACATGAGTTTGGGGAACTACTACAGGGAAACCTCATTCCAGTGTCCCCATAGCGTTTCTCACAACCAGTCTCAGAGGCAGAAGCTCCCTGCAGTTAGTGCTGTTGGAGCACCTTGACAGAAAGTTCTTTTTCCCCCCCAGTTATTTCTGATTTGAGCGAAACCTGCTGATTTTGGGGTAGGTCCTGCACTCTGTGGATCAGCCAGGAAGGAAATGTGCCGCAAAGGTAAACCCGTGTGCTCGGCGCCGCACGTGCACCTGACAGATGTATTTACACTGGACCAGTGATGCAGAGTTTCACTCATCACTGCCCTCTGCTTATTTCTTACATCCAGGCTTCTGCATGGCTGCACACTCTTGTCAACCTTTGTAGCAAAACGACTCCCCAGCCTTTCTTACCCTTTCCCTGCTCTATTTATCCCGTCCCCTTGTGGTGCTTTATCTCAACACTGGGGCTGAGCCTGGTGAGGCCTCTCAGGTCCTTCCTTTCTGGCCCATGTTCATGTTGGTGAAAAACACGCCTCTCCCGAGCCTTTGAGCTCAGCTGAAGGCGGATATGAAGTCAACAAGTATAATATGAAAATAAATAAAACTCCAATTCAAACAAACCACTTGCCTTGGTAAATAGCTTCTGGCCCCCTTTCAGGGCTGCCCAGCAAATCTTCGTAGCTATCTTGTTTTCAAACAGCTTGAAGGGCCTAATCCTTCAAAGCTTTACCTTGTTTTGGAGCACTTAATTCAGCTCACACAGAAATTACTCAGATATTATTGTGTATCGATGATTCATGATGGCTCTGCTGGAAAATGAAAGCTAAGGAGTCTAATCAATAAAATAATTTAGTCTCTTTGAACTAGTTCCAGGTCAATTTTTCTTGGCAGTTTTTTCACTTCCTGAATTAGGCTGACCAAACCCATGAATAATGATCTAAAATTGCACAATATACAGAAACCATCTGTTAGATAGAAGCTGGAGGGTGATGTCATCAGGCTACTTCTAATCTGAAGTTGGATGTTGCCAGTGATGATGTCACGGGCTTGGCAACTCACGGCCCAAGCTGGTTAAGCATGAGCAGCACTGTGGTGGGGTTTCTTTTCCCCAATTTCTATGAAAAAAAATTCACTTGTGCTCATTATCTGTAGAAGAAATGGAAGGACTGTGTGCTCACATAATTTATCCCACCTGTAAGATGGTGGTGTTAGTGGAACCATAATTTTAAAGCCAGACAAACCAGAGCCAGACCGAAGTATTTTGGATTTGCATGATGTTCTCCCTTCCAGATTTCATCCTGATCTCTTGGGTTGTTTTTAACTCGCTGGCCTGGTCACGGGTGTTTCAGACAAGTCAGATGCACATAGAAGTAGCTGCCAGTTCCAGAGAGTGTCCTGGATGCTCTGGTTGAATTCCAGTGGAAGCTCCATCTGGCCTCACCCACTGGGTTAAGTCCAGTTGCACCGAGGACAACAGCAAAATTCCATATAATTTCAATGCAATGAGAATTCTGGGTTGAAATTCTTTCTGCATCTTGGTGACAACGGAAAAGAAGGTGGTGAGCTGGAGCCAAAGCTTCTCTGGCACCCAGCTGTGCTCAGCCCAATGGAGGTGAAGAGACATTGAGTATTTTGGTCTCATCTTTACTGTAATTGAACCTGAAACCCAATCTCTATGACTTCTAGGAGAGAACACCAGCACTTTAATTTGAGAACACAAGAAATTGTGTTTGGTGTTCCACAAATTCTCCTAAGATGGTCTTTAAAAGATCTGAGTTTCATTTAAACCTTGTATAAAATTTCACTTAATTTGAGCTTGTTTATCAAGATGTATAATTTAATTGCTCTAAGTGCCTGAAAATGTATTTCTAGTTAGATGGAAGTCTGTAAACAATCAAGTTTCTTATTTTAACATTATTTTCATGCTGCCTTCAGGGCTTCATAAGATAATAAATTGTTAGTTTTTCTTTCGGAATACAACAGTTCTGTGCATATCACCTTTAAGAAAAGGGCAGTCACAAAATCCCAAAGTTCTGGTTTTAAACTGAGAAGCAGCGACTTCTGACTTGCAAGTACAAAGTCATATCAGCTTCTACACACCAAATTGTCCCACAAACTTGCTGTTTGTTACTGAGAAAATCTGAAAGTGCATTCATTGAGCTTAATACTGCTTTGAATGTACTAACAGCAGAATTCAAATATTAATCCATGCACAGTTCTGTGTACAGCAGCTGAAATGAAGAGGTTCTGGAAATATCTTTGCTATTTTGGTCTGTCTGCTCTGACAAGATCTTCTGTATTTCAGCACTTTCAAACGCAAGCTGCCAACAGGCTTTTCAATGATAAAAATGATAGTTTTATCTGTGACAAATAAGGTTAATCAGTTTTATGTACGGACAGACTTTATTTCCCCTAAGACAGCCGCTGTCGCGATGATGGGAAGTATTTCTGCTGCCTTCTCAAAGCAGCAAGTAATAATTTCTGTGAGCTGTGTATCAAAACTGATGGCGTGATTCTATGACCCCAAAATCCAGAATATTGATACCTCCAAATGGCAATGAATTATATTTGACTGTTACAGAGCCAGCCTCATTATTTCTCATTTTAAAGGGCAAGGAAGAATTAAAAAGGTCAGTCTTGAATCAAAAAGAAAAGCAGGGCTGTGCTTTCTTCCCTGAAGGAATCACGATTTGCAATTGCTTTGCGAGCTCAGTAGTAAATTTGCCATTTTCTGCGTTCCCTGCTAAAGCCCAGAAGCGTCGAACCCAAGAGCTGCCACTGAATCAAGGCTTTTGTTCCAGTCCCGTTGATGGAAATCTGGGCTCCCACTGCCCTGCCTTACGAGATCTCCGTGGCAACCGCACAGTTGATGCCTGCCCAATATTTTCCTTGGCAGTTCATCAAAGCCTCAGAGAATGTGCAAAGTTTGGGGCAAGGGAGGCAACCGGTGCTGCCTCCAGATACCAGGCCCTGAGCTGCTCTGTTATGGGAAGTCACTGGCTGGATGTGGGGCAATGGCTTGGCCACCGAGGGCTTCCTCTGCCTCCTCTTACAGTTGTTTACCATGTCTCCTTCCGAATGAGGAGTTTTGGTTTGTTACTTGAAGACTGAAAAATACTTGGAAATGATCTCAGGTTTTCCTTGTAGAGCTCCCCATAGCTTATAGTCCCTGATTTCCACCCAATTTCTATCAAAGGATCAGCACACTCTCACTGATACATATATCCCTAGGGGATCGCAATAGCAAACCTTGTCAAGTACCTTTTACAATTCACTGAAATTTTAACAAATGAGAGCAGATGTATGTTTACAAAACAATTTTATCTGACATTCGCGCATTCACGTGTTGCTTTGGTTGAGATGAGAGATACACGGGAAGGATAATTCCATTACAACAAGCAAACCGTGTCAACAGGCTTGTGTTACATCTGCAAGCCCGGAGCACATTTGAAAAGAACCTTGACTAGGAAGGAAGCCCGGATTTGTTTTAAAGTCTGGCAAATTTGAAAGACCCGCTTTAACAGGAGTAGAATAACAAATGCCTTTCAAGCATACTATATACTGGAGGGATGCTGTCAAGTTGATTTAGGCCCCAAATTTTGGCTTCCTAAAACAAAAGGAATTTTTTTTTTTTTACAATACCAAATATTTAGACCTGCATTCTATAACAGATATTCATAGCCACAGTGAACGCTGTGTTTGTGAATAAACCCATTTTGCTCAGTGAGGTTACTCAGGTAAAGTTTAGATTTTACATATTTGGCCTTAATGTTTCAGTGTTAAGTAGGAGCTGGTTTTATCCTACAAAGTGTGTTACAAACCTAGTAATTCAGAACGTCAAACCGATGGGGATTTGGAACGCTACAGCTTGTACGATGCTGATGTCCCCATCTCTGACACATGGTTCTGGGTGTTAAAAGGCTGTCCAGCCAGCTATTGATTAATTAAAACCCCACTCTGACTGCAAAACCCTCCCCAACAAAGATCATTTGACTGTGTTCCTCCTAATAGAGACACCAGTAGATACCCTTCTTCTATGTTTCTCCTTTTTTTTTTTTTTTTTTTTTTTCCCTTTTCAAAGAACTCTTGATTATCTTGATTTCTACTGCCCAGAAAAATGGGAGAAAATGTTCATCCTAATTTCCCTTTTTGGAGGAGGGGAGAGAATTATCCATCTATAAATCTGTAGCCCATTCGGGACTTCAAATGCTTCACTTATCTGGTATTGTAAACTTGGAGCTGTAGAGTAATACTCACCAGACAAGTCATAAATCATGACTAAAGACAGGTGCAATAAATACCAGTGTCAAAAAGTTACAAAGTAAAATTATATTGTTTTGACAAGACGTCCAGATGCGTTGACAACAGAGCAAGTAAATGGTCTTTCTCTGAGGGTCTGTATTAGTGCAGAGGAGGCCGGGGATGAAAAAAGAATCTAAAAGACCCAAGAAAAATAACCCAAAAGCTTAAAGGCTTATCATGAAAACTATGTAACTACTGCAAAACACGTACAAAGACATTCATTTTCTGCGTGACTCTTCCTCTGCTTTCTCTAGTGCTCTATCTCTATGGAGTGCATCTCCTATACATTTTTTTTCTGGTTTGCTTTGCTATTTTTGGTAAGCAGTGATTGAAAAAGAACTATATTTTTTTGCCCTGCACAATATCCAGTTACATTCTGTTTAACTAGGTATTGCTATCATCGCAATAGCATTTGAGTAGCTTTAATGTATTTAAACTTATTGCTCCCCAACACAAGATGCGAGTTCTTCTATGTACAAAAAGCTGGGACAGAGCATCTGCTCCAGCTCCCCCTCCCTAGTCAAGAATGCAGCCACGCACTGTATCGTTCTGAACAGATTTGGGGTAGCTCTTAAATTTTATGTTAATATGAGCCTTTTAAGATTTTTCTGAACTTAGGCCAGAAGGTTCAGCAGCTTCCAGTTTCAAATTCTAAGCAATTTGTCAAAGATCAGGCGGAGGTTAATACGGAAGGCACAGCTTTTAAAACGCGGCCAGTGGCACCAACCACAAGCCCACCCTGAATTCTTTGCTTGTGGGCGATCCTGCTGATGTTGGTCACAGATATACCAGGATCTAAGAGATTTGATTTGCTGTCATTACCATGCAGTTGGTAGAAATCTTTTGTGATGTTCTTGCTGAATTGTAGCGACAGTTTTGGAATTAACTTTCTGATATGCCTGAATGATTTTCTCTGTTTTACTCTTAAGTCCCAGGAGGAGAATTCTGTTCTTGGAAGAGATGAGCACTAAGTCTGACACGTGGTATGGGGAATTTTGCTTCATTCCCCAATTTAGTGAAGGCATTGCATGTGCATTCGCATTTTTCCAAATGTATTCTGATTTACGTAGTTTTGCCCGAGATAAATTCCAGTGGCAGAATCTTTATATCGACATCAACTCTTGGTATTTCTCCTCAGGTTAAACTTTCACAGTGTTTATGAGAAACTTGGCCCATGAAAGGATGATGCTTTTGACCCCCAAAGCAGGCTGTGGTGCGGATGGTGCTGGGACTGGTGAGGTTTGGGCTGCCCAGCCAGACATCAGCACCCTGTAAAACCAAACCAATATGTTTCTGTTGAAAGGAATGCGCTACCATAAATGAAGGCACTTGGAGGTCAAAGGTCTTTTTGAGTAATTAGCCCAGGCCATTAAAGGAAGAATAAAAATCATGTTTTACAAGCTGATAGAAAAGAAAGTTAAAAATATGCCTCGGAGGAGGAAAAAAAAATCCAGCACCACATGGTTGTGTGCATGCATGCACACGTAAGGACATGACATATTTTCTTTATGAAAGTCTGCTTCTGTACCCCATGTATACACGTTCCATTACCACTCTGCTAAAATTCTGGGGAAAAAGAGTAAATTGTGCTGTGATATATATAATATTTTAAAAGCTACCTTTAAATTGGTCAAGTCTTTTTATCATCATGTTATCTCCCTCCTTCATCTGAAAATCTGTTTGACATTGGAAAAATACACAAAGTTTGACAGCCCGGATAAAGTGAAATCTGAATATAGCCTTGGTAAATGTTGGCAGCTCTGGGGAGATGGGAGGGATGCTGTGCTGCAAAAGCACCAACAATCCACAAAGGCCAAGCAGCCCATTGCCCGCTGACCTGATGGATGAGTGACCCATTAAAGAGCCTCTTGGGGCTATACAGTTGCCCATTTCACTTAAATGAAATCAAATATGTTTAAAGCTGTGCAGGCTATGCCACGGTTGCTAAATTGTATGAAGTGGGAAGAGACTTTGAGCACAACTTAAAATAAAATCCAGATCGTCTGTTGCAAAGTGATACTTCAGTTCCACACCAGTCACTGGTGCCCACAAGTTGTTGTGCAGAAGGATGTGAACACACTGTAGTACAGCATTATTTTATCTTTTTAGATGTATTAGTAATTAAGGCAATTCCAAGAGACGATTCAGGAGGTTCCCTGTGTCAGGCTAATATTTGTGTGCAGCAAAGGCAGGGATGTCTTGTTCTCGTGTTCTGGAGGACTCCACACGCACAGCCCCAGCCTCACCACTCACTGCACAAAAAGTTTAAAAACGATTTGGTTCTCTGAGCCCTGTCATGAATGACTCTCTGAACAGTTGCACTGGCAGCCTCAAAATAGTTATAACAACAAAAAACAAAAGGGAACAAGTTATCTAGAGCCACTTCAGGAACTTAAACTGATTTCCTTTTCATTCACTTCCTCCCAATCCTGTCCCAAATTAACCAATATCCACTGCTTCCCTATCGCAGACGCTGGACGTGGAGGGTCTGGCCGTGACAGGGGTCAGGGATAACACCTCGTGTTAATCAGCTCCGAGATGGTTTCCAGTTCTTCCTGAGGCCGCATCGCTCCAGAGAGTCCTGTCAGCAGCAATTACCATAAAGCTCTTTCAGAAGAAAAGGGACCTATTTAGTCCCTTTGCCTCTCCCATGTTCCCAGATCCTTCTTCAAAATGAAAAATGCCATTCGATAATCTAAAAGGACATGTCACTGTTACACTGTGTATTTTAGCCAAGGGCTTTATTCTCCCTTGGGTCTGTGGCACAGGGGCCTTGATGCAGGGACGGAAGGTGGGATGGCAACATTTGGCTGCTTGGGGCTGGAGCAGTGTAAATAGTGAATAAATAGGTGTATAGCTGGCTCCCCCTTGAACAGGTCGCCTTGATCAGGTAGTGCTAGAACTGTGTCCCCCCTCTGAACGGATACGTCCTGCATGGTTTTTGACGTGGTGACTCTTGTTATTGGGTTATTTTGTTTTTTCCCCACCTCTGATCTTCCTGGTGACCCCCATGTCCACATTGCACCCTCAGCATAACTCCGCTCCCTTTTTCCTGGAAATGCTCCTCACCCCCAGCTGCTCCCTTGCATCTCTTAGAAGCTGCATCCCCAACCCTGCAATTCCCCACAGGACACTTAGACATTTGCTTTTAATCTGGATCTGGAGTTTATAATGAATTCTGTAAATGTAATCACAAGGACTTTCATAAAGGAAAACATGCATATCACAGCCATTTTTGCTGACACTTTTGACTCTGGGCTTGATCTTTGCCCAGGTTGCAAAATAAAAAGGGCAGAGGGCAGAGTTCAAAAGTGGCCATTTACCTCTCGGATTATTGAAAATAAGAAGCCAGCGGAAACCCTCCCGAGTAATTTGAGGAAACTCCTCTCCCCCTCCTCCCTAGGAAGGATGTCATTATATTGTTTTCTGAGGCTAGGTCTGATTATAGAAATAAACACTTGAGTGAAAACAGGCATGAAATGCTAGAAAGCCAGCAAAGAAATCTAGATAGCTCAGTCAGAGCCAGCCCAGCTCCTGGCAGCTCATGCCAAGCGCGAGTTCAGGCACCTCCTCTCCTGGCTGTTGTCCAGCAAAATCTGGTTTTCTACATACGGTTTATTGGCGATTTCCCTACACAGCGATGGGGACATTGGCACGTGTCTTCAGGGATGCTTAATATGAAATGAAATTAAAAAAAATTCAACAGGTTTCTCTCTGTTACCACAAGACCTTGAGTGCAGCAATGCAGCAGGAAGACAATTTGCATGCAGGTCTAGTTATTGAGTGGGAGATTTTAATGATAAAATATCAGTAATTAGTATTATTAGCTGCAATTTAAGACATGCAAAGCTAAGCTTTCAAAACTACAAGCATCCCAAGACCCCCGGTCACTTCTAATAATAAAGCTACATGCTGTAGATGTGGATCTATGCCACTGAACCACGTTTCCCTGCTACTAGAGTTTGTGCTGCAAGCTTCTTCAAATCTCTGCATTTCTAGATCTCTTCGTCTTTCCTCCTTCCCCTGACTGGGAACAGCTGACAGGCCCTGGAATGCATTTCAGAGGCATTTGCTGTTCTTCAGATGCCATTTGAGTCTTTCTTATCTTCTCTTCGCATCTCCAATTTTTATTTTTCCACTATAACATTTATTGCCCTCATTTCCACTTGTCCCAGTTCCACTCACTTTCTGCTTATTGACCAATAAAGACTTACTGCTTTTTTTTTTCTTTTATTGACTTTCCACTAGGGGAAGGGAGGAAATTTGTTTTTTCCTTTCTCTTTCCTTTCCATATATTATTTTCCCCCCTCCTCTTCTGCATCTGTGAGCTGCAGCCACCAGTTTGGGTCTCTGGCAGTTTCCATCACACTGCAGTTGTGCTTCACTCTTCTTGTGCTGGTGTTTCCAGCTCTGGATATTGTGCCATCTCTGCTCCTGTCCAACTTTTTTTAGTAGAAATGGGTTGAATAATACTAGATGGACAATAAAATTAAAAAAAAAAAAACCAAACCCTGGCATTATGTAGAAACTGAAGCACATGGGGGAGTCCATAAATCATTCTTCCTGCCACATCTGTTTTTATTTTGAAGTTTATCAGCCTGCTTAGTCGCAACAGGGATTTTTTTTTTGGGGGGTAGGGGGAGGAGGGATGGGTTGCAATATTAATCTCCCAATGTGACTTATAGAATATCAGAGAATAGAGGAAAGAAAGGCTTTTAGCTGGGCTCTGCTTTTCCTTCCTTAAGACTGGAGATAAAGATTGGCTGCACACCGGGAGCTGGGCTGAAAAGGGCGATTCATGCGGCCCTGCTTATCAGCTCCCCGAAGGGAGCGCTGGAGCTCGCCCCGCGCTGGCCAGCGATAGTCCCGGCCCACGTGGGCCGGTGGGTGGCTGTGGGGAGATAAGACAAGCTTAAAACTGATACCTGCCCAGACAAAACGGACTCTTTTCCCTTCTCCCTGGTCTGCAGGGAACATGTGTGGGCATCTTTAGAGACACTGGTATTGATAAGTTTTTGTCTGTTCTTCACGTCTAGAATGAAGTGGCAGTCAGGGGGAGAGGGAAGTCGGCACAGATATGGGGCTTGAATGAGCTTTACCCCTTTCCCAGAACTTGGAGCAATAACCTCATAGTTCCACTCCCTTCTGATAAAGATAATTTTTGCTTGACATCTTCTTCCATCCCGCTCTGCGACAGCACAGGCTGATGCACTTGCATCAGTTTTACATTTTCAAGACTTGGACAGACCATCTTCACACAGGATTTCTGATCGTGTGGATGATGCAAAGCACACAGATTGACTTTTTTTTTTTTAATTTGAAGGTGCCATACAATTTATGTAGGAAGCGAGCACAAGCACATCTCAGAGGCAACATCAGCAAAATGCTCTCTTCCACATGAGATCCCTGCTTTCTGAGGTGGAATACAGGCATTCCAGACACACATTCTGGTAAATTTGACTATTTCCCTACAAAGGCCAGAGCGAGGCAAGGAAAAAAAAATAAAGAACTTTATCTCTTTTTCTTTTCTCCTTCATAAAAGTAAATATCAAAGGCTTTTTTTTGTTTAGCCAGCTTTAGGCACCCTGCCATCCAAATGTCAGGTATGACGCCTCCCTGTACTATTAAAGATTGATTCAATTCCAAAGTGATGTTAGTCAATGTATTTATTCATTTCTACACTGCGATATTTTCACTTTCTTTGACTCCTGTTGAAAACAGACATCTTAATTTATTATGATTTTAGACTAATGCTCAACTTTGAGCCTGTTCTCCATTTTGAGTAGGTACAACCCTCTCAAACCCCATGTATTTTCTCCATCATTTTGAACTCTCGTCCATGTTTGGCTGCAAATGGGATGTGGACGTTGCGATTGTTTAACTCCACATCCGATGAGCCGAACCTGGTGTACAAGGCTGTGCTCTACACCGCTAGCACTTACAATCTAAGATCTGTAATATCTTGGTAGCATCATATTTAGAAACACTAGGACCCTTATTACCCTCTTAGTGTAAAAAAAAAAAAAAAGGATTCACAGAGGTATTGGAGTTACATCAGTGCAGAAGCGTTTTGAGTGCTGATGTGTGGTACAAATGTATGTTATAAAAACGCAGATATCACCTACTTGAGATGGCGCAAATGGGCTGGGTTCCCATTATTTGACTGGTTAGCAAACGGCAACATTTACTTGGAAAGAAAATCAGTGATGCCAGACAGACGGTAGATGTGAATGATTTGGTTCAGATGGAGGCGGTGGGGGAGACTTGAGCAGGAGCTGCTCCTTATCCCCCACCTTTAATAGTCCAGCCCAGCTCAGTGATGTCCCAGTCTAAAAAGAAACCCACTTATACATACAACGTCACTTTTGGCCTGTTTTGGAGGTTTTTGTGGTGTAGCTTGCGTTTTGGTTTTTTGGTTGTGTTTTTTATTTTTAAATTTGCATCTTTTCCCTCTGATTCTGTGCTCTGAGCTGAGCTTCTCCTGAGCCGCGCCTGCCCGGGATGGACTGAAAGCTCTTCCCCTAAAGTGGCAGCAACCACAGCCCACCCCGAGCTCTCCTCCTCCTCATCCCATCATCTCCAGAGTGTCTGGATGCTGGCGTGTGTACCTGCCCCTTAGGAGACATTTCTACCCGGAGGGGAGGCTGCTGCAGTTTTATATTGGCCCTTTTGCCTTGTCTTTTATTCTTTTTATGAGCAGTAAAGTCCATTAAACCTGTTGGGAATTCTTCACTGCTGCTTTTGTACTGAACGCCAATCGCGTACTCATCACCGTCCTGCTGCTCGTAATTCCCAGGATTTATGTTGCAACTGTCTTCAGGTTTGGATTCAAACCCTTAAATGTGAATTTGGGAGGAAGGGAAAAAATTCAGGCAAAATTGCCAAGTTTTATCTGTCAGCTTATTGTCACACGGATTTTCCTACTTAGGAAGCTCTTCTTTGCAAAGCTGATTCCAATTTCTTTAGTCTACAAATCACAAGCGCACAAGCCAATGTTTGCGCTCAGATGAACGAGAATGGATTTCAAGTGACATCTACGGCTTTGTGCTCCCGCTTCAGGTCGGCAATTCGCTGAATGTGAATGACGTGGGGAGCTTTGCACCTTTTTTTAGGAGGTTCTTTTATTCTGTTTTCTCTCATTTTTTCTTATTTTTTTTTTCTTTTTCTATATTTTTTCTGTTTAGTTTACTTTTGCCTTTTTCTTTTCTATTTTTTATTATTTTTATTTATTATTTTTCCCCTCTTCCCTTTTTTAATTTTCCTTTTTTAATTTTCCTTTAATTTTCCTTTTTTCATTTTTTTTTCTCTTCCCTTCCCTCCCTTCCACCCTCTTTTTCTTTTTTCTTTTTTTTCCCTTATTTTTTTCTTTTCCTTTTTTCCTTTTTCACTTTCTTTTTTCACTTTCTCTGTTCTTTTTTCTTTTTTCACTTTTTTCTTTTTTCCTTTTTTCTTTTTTTCACTTTTTTCTTTTTTCCTTTTTTCTTTTTCTTTTTTATCTTTTATCTTTTTTCTTTCTTTTTTCTTTTTAATTTTTTTATTTTTAATATTCTTTTTCTTTTTTTTTCTTTTATTTTTCTTTTCTTTTTTCTTTTTCTTTTTTCTTTTTCTTTTTTCTTTTTCTTTTTTCTTTTTCTTTTTTCTTTTTCTTTTTTCTTTCTTTTTTCTTTCCCTTTTCTTTCTTTTTTCTTTCTTTTTTCTTTTTCTTTTTAATATTTTTTCTTTTTTCTTTTTTTCCTTATTCTTTTTTCTTTTTCTTTATTTTCCTTTTTTCCTTTTTCACTTTCTTTTTTCACTTTCTCTGTTCTTTCTTTTTTCTTTTTTCACTTTCTTTTTTCTTTTTTTTCTTTTCTCTTTCCTTTTTCTTTTTTATCTTTTATCTTTCTTTTTTCTTTCTTTTTCTTTTTTTTTCTTTTTAATTTTTTTCTTTTTAATATTTTTTCTTTTTAATCTTTTTTCTTTTTTCTTTCTCTTTTCTTTCTTTTTTCTTTTTCTTTCTTTTTTCTTTCCTTTTTCTTTTTAATATTTTTCTTTTTTCCTTATTCTTTTTTCTTTTTCTTTTTTATTTTCCTTTTTTCCTTTTTCACTTTTTTCACTTTCTCTGTTCTTTCTTTTTTCTTTCTTTTCTCTTTCCTTTTTCTTTTTTATCTTTTATCTTTCTTTTTTCTTTCTTTTTCTTTTTAATTTTTTTCTTTTTAATATTTTTTCTTTTTAATCTTTTTTCTTCCTTCTTTTTTTTCTTTTTTATTTTTTCTTTTTCTTTTTTTTTTTTTAAATTTTTTCCCTTCTTTCTTCGTCACCCAAACAGATTGTACATTGCACCAGAATTCCTGTGAAGACTCCAGGCTGGCGGTTATTTTATCCAAATCCATTTTCTCATTTTCCCTCCCTCTCTTTTTTAGCCGCCTTTTAAAAATAAGGTGAAGCAAATCAGGGAAAGAGAGTTTCCAAACTCCTGTTTATACAGCCCGTGTTGACTTAGCACTCGAATTGCTTGTCTCATTTAACTGATTCATGGCACAAGAGGATGCTGCACTCTTGATTTGTAGCCCAATTGATATTTTGCTTGCCCTCGGGCTACCACAGGCGCTGGGGCCTGGTTTCCATTGAGTGATTAGTCCTGACAGCTGGAGGAGACAATTTCCTTGCCAGGCTCACATGAAATGCCGGTGCTGGGCTGTTGGTTCCCCAAGGACTGAGCCCCAGCAAATCCTGCATGTGGGACTGGAAAGCTGACTCCCAGAGGATGAACTGAGACGTGCGTAACAATCACAAAATTAAAGCTGAAACAGTAGTGAGCACGGAAAGATCCTTCAGGAAACCTCAAGCGCTAATTCTCTTTATTCGTAGTCAACATATTTTTTTTCTGAATTTCACTTACTGATGAAAATCTATTCCCCAAAATTACTCACTTCAATTGCATCAGTACTAAACTCCTTCAGTACTCTGTTTACAGCAGCAACTGCCTTTTCTTCCCAATAGTCTTGTAGGAGCAACTTGACTTTTATAGGACTTCCATCATTTTACTTTTCTGCTCTCAGTCTGTTCTTTCTGCTGCTTTAAATAATCAGCTGGTTTTGGTTTGGGGGTTTTTTGTTGTTGTTGTTGAGGTTTTGGGGGGTTTGTTTGTGTTTTTTTTTTTTTTTTTTTTCCTTAATGCAGTTACATCCTTAAAGACCCATCCTCTAGTCACCACCTTTTTTTACCATACAGGCTGGCTTGAGCTTCTGGAGCAATAGTAGAAGTAGATTTACAGGGAGGGCCTACAGGCAAATATCTTAATTAACTGTTACCAAAACCTCTGAGCCATATGGCCACCATAAAAAAGGGACTTTAATACACTGCTCCATTTTATGTCATCAGTTGCAAGCTATGGATTCACTCTCACCCCCAGTAACTCATGATTGTACAGAAGAAAACCTCTGAAGTGAAAACATAGACCATCTGTTAGCGATACGGGTAAGCCGTGTATTCTCTACATACATATATACATTTCCTGCATTGCATATGATTTCAAATATTTGCTCTTGGAACTGCAAGGTGTCCTACTGTCATAACAGTCAAGTTATTCATTAAGCTGTCAGCACCTTAGCGTATTGCTCCCACACAGGGTCCATTTCTGATTTTTCCATTCCCCCTTGGAGAACCCACTCACTCATCACCAAGTGCGGTTACTCTCATAACGGGTGCAACTGAGATCCTCATGTCAACATATGTAAACCAATTCTATACCTTTCTATTGCAACGCTTCCAACTCCCAAATTTCCTAGGGCACTAATGGATTTTGGGGGCCAGCTTGAATTTGCAAGAGTTTTGTTCGTATCAATGTGATGCAGTTCTTGGCACAGACTTCTGAGGCGGTGCCGTGAAGTATTAAAAGCCGAGAAGTCGAGCAAACAAGTATCAACCAAAAGAAAAACTATGATTGATTTCAAACCCTGGTGTTTCAAAATGAAGCTGAGCAGACAGTTTACAATAGCAAAGCCAAGGCACCAGAATTGTCCAGATCTTTGCCCAAAACCCAGCTATTGTGCGAAACCAGGCCCATAGGCTGTCTGCCTCCAGAAGAAAGGTAGTTTTTGCTGGGTTTGGTTTGGTTCTTTTTTCTTGTTGTTGTTGTTTTTATTGGGGTTTTTTGGGGTTTTCTTTTTTTTTTTTTTTTAATATTTTTGCTTCGAACAATTTTTATCTTCTAAGGGATCCTCCTTCCCTCCTATAAAAGCCTTCTATATATGTCTTATAAAACTCTCAGAAGCCTGAAACTGAAAGCTGCCTTGTCACCAAGTTAAAATATCATCTCTCTTTTTGTAATGACCAGTGTTGACTGCACTGTGAATGCAGACTAGCTGATACACTGTTTATCTGCATGAATCCAGCGCTAGTTAGTAGGTTGTAAATTGATTATCAGCGGGAGCTTCAGAGGCAGCCTTGCCCCGTCACATCACCCACAGAAATCAGAGCAAAGCGACAGCAGAGAGCAGTGAACGGGGCTAATCATAGGCAAGGATAATCAAAGTACTCCCAAGAGATGAGAGAAGGAAAGAGGTTTGACTGTTCATATTAGCTGAGAGGCAGTAATTCGTGATCAAAGTGATACCAAAATGTCCTGTCTCTGCTTAGGGTCACCCCATACGTGGGGCCTTTTGAATAATTTCCCTGCCTTTCAGTCATGAATAAGCCATTTTGTGCCCAAGTTTCCTAGTGGTGACTCCAGCACAATGCTGTATAAGTCACAGATAGAAGAGTAATATCTTAGTATGATCTTGTCATTGCACTGGTTTAATTCTGGCTTGTCTTGTTACTACAAGGTGGTGTCGTTGGACTAGATGATCACTGTAGGTCCCTTCAAACTGAACTATCTTATTCCCTTCTGTTCTACAACTCTCTGTTCTGAAGCACGGAAGGCACCCACAGCTGTCCCTGTTCATTTGAACAGAAATACTTCAGATCTAGTCATGACAACCGAGCGCTTCATCATCAGGGCCATAGCCTTGGGCTGTTCCGTGGCGGCCCGGGTCTGCTCCAGCGCCGTCCGCCTGCCAGCCCCTGTCCTGCCGTCCCCTGCCCGGCCGGTCCCCTCGCCCCCGGCCCCGGGGCTGCGGCAGCGCGGAGCCGGCGGTTCCCGCTCCGCCCCGCAGATGGCGGCGCTGAGCCGCGCGTGCCGGCGGGGCCGCCTCGGGCGCCTTTTTGCCTCCGCGCCAGAGCCAGGTTTTTTACCTGGCGCTCGCGTTTATATTAATAAGTATTTTTGTCTTAATTTCGAATGACTTTCATGGCTCTTGAGGCAAGGGAGAGGGAGCAGCCACGCTCCCGCCGGCGGGCAGCGCTGCTCCCGCGGGGTGCGCTGCCCTGAGGTGAAGTGGGGGGGAGCGGGACCCCCGAGGCCGCCGGGGCGGGAGCCGCGGGCTCCGGGTTCCCGGGGCTGTGCGAGCCGGTGGCCCGGCCGATCGCCCTCCCTGAGGAGCGAGGGTGGCCTCGGGTTCTCCCAGGCACCGCTGCTGGCTTGCCAGGGAGCCTGGAGCTCACCAACCTGCCCCACCACAGCCCCGCACCCCACATCTCTCTTCACTCCCCGTTTTTAGTCTCTCGGATAATATGTGCCTGTAGTTTGCTATATGACAGGCAACAGGAAGCTGGGCACTGTGATGGAAGGTTTTTGTGGCGCTGCGAAAGCTCTTCTGGCTGCGCCCGTGCCCTCCTGTCATCTGCTCAATGCCGTGCTGGCTCCCTAACATCCGTCCCTCACCACAGTATAAAGGAGATATTAAGCTATTAGAAAGCGTCCAGAAGAGGGCTATGAAGTTGGTGAAGGGTTTGGAAAGGAAGCCCTATGAGGAGAGGCTGAGGGTGAGGTGCTCCCTCACCCTGGAGAATAGCAGTCTGAGGGGAGAGAACATGGCGGCGGCAGCTCCCTCGCAGCAGAAGTAGGAGGGGCAAGGCTGAGCTGACCAATGGCAGGACTCGGGGGAGTGGCGGGAAGATGTTGGCGGGAAGGTGTTGCCGGGGGGTTTTAGGTTGGATATGAGGAAAAAGTTCTTCACCCAGAGGGTGCTGGACTCTGGAACAGGCTCCCCAGGGAGCTGTCACAGCCCCAAGCGCACAGTGTTCGAGACTGAACAATGTCCTCAGACACATGGTGTGAACTGTGGGGTTGTCCTGTGCAGGGGCAGGAGTTGGATTTGATGATGCTTGTGGGTCCCTTCCAACTCAGAGGACATGATTCCCTAAATTCCCCTGTTAGGTTTCTCTGGTAGACAAGTTGCTCTGAAACAGATGGAATGTGAATTCCATGCTGAATTTAAGCTCCTTTCCCCAGGAAATGAAGCAGAATCCTTGCCCAAGCGCAGTGTCCCCATCAGCTCCTCTTGCAGGACGCACTGGACGGGCTGTCTGTGGAGGACACGGCGTCTCGGAGGAGGCCGAGTCTGTGGAAGGCTTTACAGCAGCCTGTCTGCACCTGGGGCTGTTTCGCTCTCTGCGACTGTTACCACAGGATTCTTGTAGAAACAAACCGTATCACTCACTAGCAATCTGGTTTAAGAGAGACATAAATAAGGTCTGTGGCCAGAGTTCACAGCAAAACCCCTTATATCTTTCGCCATAGTGTAGGCAATCTCTTTTTTTTTTTATTATTTTTCAGCTGCATGTCAGTGTTCTCTCTGGGCCTGTTTTTATTTCTTTCATCGCCATCAAACACCTACTCCTAAAGCTCTACGTGCTCACGCGTTTTCAGCCCGCTGCACAGGTTATAATTGAGAAGGGCTATGTTTGCTGTGACAGGAACTCTCAGCTGGCTCGTTAGACCCTTCAGCAGGTGGGGGGGCCCAGGGCAGTTCATCCATCTAAATACAGACGTTATTATGACTGACCTTAGTTTGCAGTGTGAGTGACCTTCTGAGGGCTTTTAATAAATGTATCGCATGATTCCAAAAAGCAGTCCCATGCTGAGCAGCTAGAGAAGATCCATGTCATGCTAAACATTCCAGAGGAGTTTGCCAAACGGCGTTTGATGAAATCAAATATCAGAAAAATAGCCGATTTATTAATTCTGGCCAAGCGGTAATAACAGCGCAGTTCTGAGTAGAATCAGCTTTGAGAGGTGGAACTAGCACAGGTTTTGAATAGCCATTTTCTGATTTTAGCTTCATGAGCATGTCCTGCTTCAAGCTGCTGCTCAGTCTTGTGCCGCTGTTTGTGCGCGGTTCGTGTTTGCAGCGTCCATGGACATGTAAGGTTGTCTTCACAGTGATATCGATATACATCAAAAGATAAAGGAAGAAAAGTTCATATCCAGTGACAGTGGCTTTGTTTTCTCTGGACAAAATTAATCATCAGTGTAGCAAAGAGTTAACAACCTTCCAGAAATAAAAAAAATAGTCTTTTTCATAATTCCCATCTCTGTTTTGCTCTAAGGTAGCTAGAAGCTTATCTGAAGTTTCCAAATGTTGAAATGGATGTTAAGTGAGGGAGTTTTCGCAGCTTGTACTGCGGTTCCTTTCCAACCCGATCTGCTCTACCTGTGAGCACCAAAGCAATAAATAAACCAAACCAGCAAACTCAAATAAGAGGTGCTCCGATATCCACAACAGAGGAAAATATTTTCAGTTTTAAATAACATTTTAAAGCTCATATTGTTTGCATCCATTCGATCATTTCATTTCTAAGCATCAAGATAAAAATTTTGGCTCTTTAATATTTTTTAGTCTTTCTGATTGACTCAAATTTGCAAATAGTTTTGGCTGACCTAAATGGATATTTTTTGGATGAAAGTTCTAAGGGATAATATTGGCTCAAGCCACTAGGCATTCTCATACCATTAGGTCTAAAAGTGATAGAAGCAAAACCACTTTCCTTCTGTCACTGGAATCAGCAACAAATCTTTCAATAAAGGAGTCTCCTCAGATTAGAATTTTGGCCCACGGTCACAATCTCATTGTTCTTGCGTGGTTGCTAAGAGGTGACTCATCAAGAACTGGAAGTCACCAAGAAGGATATTCCAGCCAGAATGTCTTTGGAAAGTCTCATGTAACATGTCGATGATAACTGGAAGACACTTCAGGAAATATGGTCCTATTTCTTGGAAGTGCCTGATTGTGCAAATCTTTGGTGGGATTAGTAATAGGTCTGTCTTGCCACTTTTGCATGTATTTGTTTTGTCTGAAGCCAGGATGATGTACAGTAATTAGGTGTGAGTCTGGGACTTAAGGATTGCATGTGTATGGCTTTTTAATTGCCCATCTCAACCACAAAATAAGGCAGCGAGACAAATTATGTTCTCATATAGCTCATCTGGTGGAAACCTGCTGGTTCATCATTGCAGCAAGGAACAGAAGTCAGTGTATGTTGGTCACATTAAGGAGAGGAAGTTTTTTTTTCTTGGTTTTTGTCCATTTCTGTACATTATGGTCTGCTGCAGCTACCTTGGAGGGAAAAGCTAAGTACTTTCTAACCTGAACTGCAAAACTTTGCTGTCAAACGAGATTTCTCCTCCACTCTGAGCAGAACAAGAGATATTAAACAGGTAGATGTGGCCGCCAAATAGAATGGATTTCTTATTATTAAACAAATAAAATAGCAATACTTTCCATAGTTTATTTTCAATTTCTTTATCATCTTAGTTTCACACATGGTAAAAATGAAGCAGCAACCATCAGTGTGTAAATTACAGGAATAGATTATGTGATCACCATGATTTTGATGAATTCTTCATCAGATTGGTATGTGTGTGTATGTCTATATAGGGAGTATTCAGAAAACTTAGTTTTCATATTTGACGGTTAAATATTTTTACTTTTCTCCCTGATGGGACCTGTGCTTTTCAAAGTAAAATGTAACTAAGCAAGCCTGAATCTGAATGAAATGCTGAGCATTGTTACCCTTAAGAAACATGTTTTGATGTATCGATTGGCATTAAACTATTTTTGTAATGCAGTAAAAGGAGAAGTCAGTTTGTTATATAGCTCTGTTGAGTGGTACTAATTGTAGCTTGTGCTCGTCATGGTCTGTGGTATGTGGCCATATGACTCGTGTATATCACCCCTTTTTCTTTTGAAGAAATGCTGTAGGAATTTTAACTGCAGAGATGAACATAAAGGACCCGAAGTTAATGGTTCACTTAGGAATAAATGGTTCTTCTTCTTGACACTCACACCCGGAGTGCCAGACCTCAGCCGGACTAAATCAGTCAGTCATTAACTTTAAGAGGGATTTGCCAGTTTACACGTACGGAGGACCTGGCTCACCTGTTTCAGTGGCAATTATCAGATGGAGCCAACGCACCAGGCATGGGGTCCCATCCGCAGGAGTCAGCAGCTGCACGTCTGCTGTTCCTCCCTCTGCTTGAGACAGGACACAGTGCAAATTTCCAATCATACGTCAGATATGTGAAGAACCAGACTTTAGTGCCCATATAGCTACCGTATTTTTTTAATGAATCAGACATGAATAGTGCTTAAACCGCTTACTGCTAACTTTAATTTACAGCGTGTGGTAACATAGTGACAGTAATGTTGTCATCATTCTCTCTCTTTCTCTGTGGCATCAAGCCCAGACTTTCACGTTCTCATTTTTAGGACAGTGTCAAACTGAGCTTTACCCCCCACCCGCTCAGCCCTCTGATGAAATGATATGTTATTAAAAAAGCAAATAAATAAATAAGAGAGACCTCACTGATAGCTCCAGAATCTGCTGGTTTTTCCCTTCTGCATTAACGTGCTTTTCATCCAGGGAACAGAATGAAAATGCATTTTCTACGGTAGTAACTGGCATGTTCTAAATGGTGTCAGAATTCAAGAACATGACAAGCAAAATACAGCTGGACTGGAGGGCTCCACCACACATACAGTAGGAAATATTGCATTCCCATGCTGTTTTCATGCATGCGAACGATCAGCCACATTACAAACCCTTAAAAACATTGTGAGAAAACTTGACATTTCCCAGATGGGCAGAGACTAGCCCATCTGACTTTCCATTTTCCAAGGGAATTTAACCCCTTGGAGCTCCAACAGTGAAGCTGCGTTTCCTTGTCGCTCTACTAAAAGCCGAACGAAATGGTGCTGGTTTGGCAGGATTGCCAGAGTTCAGGTTGACACCCAAGTCTTTGTGCAGAATGAGGTCGGAGATGCGCCCGTGGCTCTTGCTCCTTGGTTTTATGGAGAGCAGCTTGTGCCAAGCTACAATCTGCACAAACCGCATTACAGGCTGTAATGAGACCAAAATCAGCAACTGCTACTCAGTCCCACCATGTGGAATCCTGACAACCAGTGCGGCCTTGCAGGTTTTAAACTGTTCTCCATGTGTCAAGACCTCTCGAGCTTAAACTCAATGTGTTTTCAATAACTCCACAAAAAACACATAAGTTTGCTTTAGCTTCGGGGCAGATCATTTGGGGAGCAAACTCGCCATCTAGATTGTGGGTTTTTTTGACATTTCTAATGCACCACCCTGGGCAAATCTGATTGGTATGTAACCAGGGCTGAAGACTGTGCAGGAGGTAGCACAGTATTTGGTAGATCTCTTAAAGCCCTTCAACATATTATGCAAAATGAAGTCCTTACTGCTATAATTGATTTTGTAATAACCCTTAATTAGGCCACCTTGTAGGCAATTTTTTTAGGATAGGCAAAATTTTGCTTGCTATTAACTGACTGAAAAAGTAGTATTTCCTTTTCAGTGCCAGACTGTATTCCACAAGTCTTGTGGAATACAGTCAACTAACCCAAAAGCACAAAAGCAATCTTTTTAAAGCCAGAGAAACAGCACAAGGGCTGTTAAACAACTGAATAACGTCTGACTCAAAAGCTCAAATGCAAAAGGCAATGTCTTCTCTCAGTGTAAAGATGGTTTACCATCTAATAACCCATATGATGCAAATCACAGATTTAACTGTTACTGTCTCAGCTCTCTTTTTCTTTCTTTCTTCCCTCTTGATCTCGTCCCTTTTGCTCCCCCCAACCCCTTTATCAAAAATAACTTCTGGAAGGAAAAATAAACACTGGAAGACGCTCAGCTGTTTTGGCAGCCATGTGTGTGGGACAGGCCTTTTCCCCTGCTCCGTTCCTCCAGACTGAAAGGAGCTGGAGGTCCAGTTTGAGGGCAGACAAGCAGCCTGTGAAACCTCAGCCAGTTTTCATCGCAGCTGGCCGGGCCTGGGTGATTTCAGACAAAAGACTTCCGTCTTTATCTGGCGCTTATTGAGACATCTCATTCAGCTGGAGATAAAAGGGAAAAAGATGTGCTTTGAAATCGAACCATTAGGGCGTCAAAGAAATCAGCATGCAAATGCCACACGTAAATGAATTCAAGATGAAGCTTGAGGATCAAGTCTCAGTGCCAACAGGAGTTTGCCTGCACAGGGACCCAGCAAAGCCATTGTAAAGACCTCAGGGGAGTTTGCCCTGTGTTTGTTGAGGGAAGGAGGTGAAGGTTGGATGTGGAAGCAATCTTAAAAATAAACAACAATGGGATAGATTGTTTCAGAGGAATCACCCCAGTTTGCCAAAGGCTGAGTAGGTTATTCACGAAAACGGCTCTTAGAATTTCCTTCTGATTTCCCACCTTGCAAGTTCTCATGGACTTCCACTCTCCAAGAACTCTGATGGAACAAGCTCACTGTATTTAAAGGGCTGTGTGACATGGCTCTCAGGAGAAGGGAATCAGGATTCAGCTGAAATGGCAGTAAAAGAGCCCTTGGTGAGGATGCTGCAGGCAGACAGACCCTGAGCTTTGCGAGCTCCTGCAGTAATTTATTACAGGGTCAAACGAACTCCTGGTTTGCTGTGTGGAGTCCAGACTGTGATTGCTGACCATGCACATCAGTGATTGTTTCAGGGTCTGTAGTTATCTGTAGAGGTGAAGGGATGGTTAGCAAAGAAGTCGGGGCTAACTTAGGAAACCTCTGCTTGCCCACAGCCTATGAATAGATGTGGTGAATAGAAGTATTTCAATAGGGATTTGATTCTGATTTCATTTGCCGTTTTTGTCCTTCAGCTGAGATACACATCAGTGGCCTGTTAAGTGAAGAATGGAGCATTTGAGCTCTCCATCAGGAGAAATGTTCCACTGCGTGGTAGCTTTCCACCCACTGAGAAAACTACCACTTAATAACCTGCAAATCTCTAGTTAAAGAATTACAGAGATTAGCCTGAAGCCTGACACTCATCCTGCAGGAGGGACCCTCACCAAAATGCCATGGACAAAGGGAAACTTTGTTAAGCGTGTTTAGTTCAGCCCTGCTATCCGAGGATCCCTAAGCTGCTTTGTTTTATGAGACTTAGGGCAAGGGATTTTCTTAAAGCAAAGGCCAAAGGATTTTTCTTAAAAAACATATTCCTTCTATGAGGGTGCATAGTCTCATGGGATCTAGGGATTAGGTGTTCATTTCCTATATAAAAGCTTCACAATTGTCTAAAGGATGCCTGGATATTAACCAACCTCCAAGTAAAATATCAAATACAGTGCCTGAAAACAACAAAAAAAGAATCACTTCGCTTAATGCCAGCTGTACTAGGAGTTAGGTACAAATAATGAAACCCATGAGTTTTGCTCCATAGAAATTGTTTCTAAGAAACTTTGCAGAGAAACTGTGATTTGATGAATTATTTTCTTATTTGAGTTCAAGTTGGGTCATAAAGCAGTGGAGATAACTCACAATATCAACAAGGTATTTGGCCCAGGAACTGCTGTTGATCGTATGGTGCAGTTGGTGGTTCAAGAGGTTTCGCAAAGGAGACGAGAGCCTTGAAGATGAGGAGCATAGCGGCCATTGGAGGGTGACAACGACTGATGGAGAGCGATCAGCTAAGCTGATCCGCTTACAACTACACAAGAAGTTGCTGAAGAACTCAACATTGACCATTCGATGGTCGTTCAGCATTCCTATTTGGATTAGGAAAGCTGTTCTTGAGCGCAGTTATAATGATTTAAAATTCATGGTCCAAAACTGCAATTACTGTTGCACCAACCTAATACCATTGTATCTGGTGCTATCCCAAATGATGAAGACTGTTCAACCAGGTCATCCTCCAACATGAGATTAGTGTTTTCTGCAGTGATACTCGAAATGTCAACATGTTTACCTCACAGGAGCATTCCTCGTTTATGCACAGCTAATGTTTTATGCAATTATATCTCCCATATCTCAATTTGGGAACATGCTATCTTAGCACAAAAGCAGCTGTTCTACATTTATTGCTTTCTCTGAATGTTTTCTTAAGTCAAGCTCTGGCTCTTTTATTGACTAAACTGTTTCATGGGGACCCCAACCCTGCAGGAACTTCCCCAAAGCCATATCTCTCTGATCTGATTTTTTGTTACTTCTTCTCCCACTTAATCAGTTGTTGCTCCTGAGTGAAATGTTTCCTTTATTCCAGAGTGAAAATACTTTGGACTTTTTGTGTGGCAGATCTACTGGGCACCGCGGTGTCTTTATAGCCCGTGTCCCTGTGTTCAGTGAGATGTCAGTTCAACACGTCAGCCGCGTGTGCAGGGCAGGGTGTGCTGAGCACAGCAGCTGAGATGATCAGAAAGCGTAGTAAGAAATGTGCATTTCTTTACTATTCCTTTGCTATTGAAATGAGTTTTGCCATTCTCACTACTTATAGACATTAAATAGTTATTGCATAAACATTGCAACAGTTCTACCACCTTCACACACCGGTTCAGTAACCTGTAAAGAGTGAGAGCAATGACTGACAGCTTCACATGTAGCATCTGACCAAAAAAAGTTTAGACTTTGGAAAATAACCTTGTTCTTCTTTTAAAAAAAAAACCCACCAGAACTCTTTCTGTCTCTTTTTCCTAATAAACCCTTCACGGCGATTGCTTCTTTGTAAAGTGTATAGTCTGAAGTTAGTTTTGGGTGGCTACTCCCTCTATACGAGAGGTTCTCGTGACCATATGTACCATCTGTGCTTGACCGCACTTCCATACAAACCCTCCCCAGCAGGGTATGGGGTGGGATGTTTGTTGCCGTTGATTGATTTTGTACAAGAATAGCCTACATGGCATTTCTTTAGAGTATTCTGTGGGGCTTTTGTAGTCTTACCCTACATCAAATAATATTACTCTGTAAGGTGCGACTAGATGACTGGAGCAAGTTCCATATCACGTTTTACTCCACAGGGAATATTTAATTCCCAGGGAAGATGTTCCAGAGGGGAAAAGGGTAAAAATGAGTTATTTCAGGCGTCCCCCTGTGAGATGTGCAGTGCTTCTCCATTAAGTGATTTCAGTTGTGCTGGCAGACTTGGCACCTCAGTTCTTTCCTGGTGTGACTACAAGAAATTTTTATAAAATTAAAGGGGAAAACTAATGAGTCTGGTTTTGCTCTTAATGCTGATGTTACTGACCTTCTGTGAACTGAAATTACTATCAGTGAAATCCAAACTGGACGTGATCATAATTGTATTTTGAGCTGTGGTAGCTGTGGATTTATAAGCGAATGCCATGAGTGGAAGTGGAAGAAAAAAATAGGCTTCTTTTGCCTTCTCTGTTATTGATATTGAATGATATTGGTGTAGGTGATCACATAGTAAGAGTTTTCTTTTATGAAACATCTTTGAAATCCTCATCCAGTACACTGCACTGGAGGGACAATCCTGCCACTGCCCTAGGAAATAAACGGGTTGACTCATTGAGCTTTCTGCCTTTAATTACTCCGAATCCACTGATTAAGCCTGGGAGCTCTCCTCTTAATCCTGAATTACTCATTTTGACCCTGGCAGAGTTTATGTGCCTGAGCGGTGACACCGTCACCCCGGGAGTCCCGTGCTGGTCGTTGGGGAGGCGGCTGCCACTGGCTGAAACAGAAACCAGCAGGTACTTTACGGGGGCGACCTCGGCGGCCACGCGAGCGTCCGCCCAGGCAGCCTTGCCTTAATTGAGTTGCTTACATTCCACGCTCCGTTACTGTCTGCTGACTTGCAAAAGAACAAAGGAACAGCTACTTCCCATTAAGGAAGGTAATAACTTAATTAAAACCAAGTTCTATGCACTGCAGGATCTAGTTTGTCATCAAGAGGCCTTTCCCTATAGTTTTTGATAATCTATGCCAGATATTTAATCACTGGATACCCCAGTATAAAACTTCGAGCCTCCATAACCAGCAGAAAGCTTGTCAAAATAAATTTTAACTTCTGACCGTAGTAGAAGACCAACTAGAAGGTATTAACAGAATCAGAGCTGTCAATCAGAGCTTGGGCTCACCGCTTATATTATTAATTCCAACTCTGGTGGCATGGTCTTGGGATAACAACCATCCTAAGCTGCACTGGTCCAAAACACACAAACCGAGAGTGGAATATATTTCGTGTCGAGGTGACGTTACTGAGTGTCCAGAGAAACCTTTTTTTTTTCCTTTTTGTCTTTGAAAGGTGATGTTTTATTAGATTATCCCCATTGCCAAAAGACACAGCTACTGTCTGGCTTCATTTGCTGACTGTTTTTTCTAATGTAAAGATTTATTCCGCACACAAAAGCAACCTATTAAGAAAAAAGTAAAGAAATTGTTTGTTTGTTTGTGCGGATTTCCTCCAAATTAATGCAGCGTGTTAGAATGGAGACTGTGAATAGTCTTCAGCGGGTTCTGAAGTGAAACGGGCCTCACAAATTGAAATCTATCTCGGAGACTACGAGTTGGAGGTATTATTACAATGCAAACCAGCGGGAGAGATTCCAGAGAGAAAGAGGAGAAGTGTGTTAATTGAGAACAATAACATGCCGAAGACCTCCAGAAGCTGGTGGCCTTAATAAAGTGAGACAATGCTATGTTGTTGCCTAACCTGAGCTTCAAATTCAATTTCGGTTCTAGTGGAGCAGAAGCGATACAGAGCAAGGTTTCTCTTTCCCTGTTCGTTTATAAGGGCATCTGAATAGAGAAGGTTTCATGGGTCATGTTGAACTGGGCTTGAACTCTCCTGTATTAATCACTTGATCATGGAATAAATTTCAAGGGCATTAAACACACAGAGAAGGTGGTATTTATGATCCAGGTAGCTAATACTGGTGGACTGTTGGCATTGAGTTGGTTTTGGAGACCCCAAGGTTTTGGACCTGGTTGGTTTTCAGCATCAGCACCTTAAACCTCCTTAGAGAATGGCAGTTCATGCCACCTATGAATCTGCCTTAATTGTTAATAAATCTAGTGCGAATAAGACCACAATATAAATCCCGTCATCTTTATCTCCTCTTATTTAAGCAAAGAAATGGAAAGTGGAAAGTAAATACAACCTTTGGGATTTTGTAAAATGAACGTGTTCTGGAAGATTTTATGAACAACAGAAAAACAGTGATTTTTTTTTTTTCACTTCCTCCTTTTTATCTGGGCAGTACAAATTCAGTTTCATTATTTATGAACTTGTAAAACCCTTACTGGGCTGTGTATGTATTTCAAAGCCATTGTGGGAGACAAACTACAATATCTATTATGGTTTTGTGCCTCTCCAACTCTGCAGCGTCCAGCGATGTGGTGTGTGCCTGCATGGGGTGTGCATTGCTGGGCTGTATTTGCGCATATCAAAAGCAGCCAGTCTCTCAATCATTCATTGAAAGTTCCAGTTGGCTTAGAGTCTTCCTGAAAAATATGTTTATTTTGTCTTCTTGACTTACTTTTCCTCGTGTCTGAGTATTGTGCCTCCAGGAAGAAAAGCTTAAATTGCTGAAGTAGGGCTTTTTTCAAAGCCTGCCAAGAATAAAGTGGCTTAATAAGAAAGCACACAGATTTCACTTTCTTAGAGGGGAAAAAAAAAGAATAAGTCATTTAGAATGAGACTGGAGACTTCTTTAGGAGCAGTGGATATTTTCTCAAAGTGTAAATATAGGAGCATTTTGGGAAGAAAGATGGAGCTAACTAGCCATGAAACGTAGAAAGGACTAGGACTCTGCCAACCAAATGTGATCTCTGAAGACACGCTGATTTATGCTGGTGGAAATTAAGTCATGGTGTTGAACAACAATAGGCTCCCAGAGCCGTGTAGCTGGGCAGTCATGAAGCGCCTCTGTCATGGCGGGATATTTGCCTTGGGCCACACCAGTGACTGTCCCTTTTGCTATAGCGTGGCTGTCACCACGTCCCTGCCTCGACGGATTGGTTCATTCGGGAAACATAAACGCCAAAGCTGCTCCTACAGTCTTTATTGCAATTTGCTTTCCTTTAGGTTTTGGATGTAAAACCAGGGTTGTCTTGGCCCACCACTGTTTCTGTTCCTGGCTGCCACAGTGTGTGGTGTCACCATCAACACCACGACGGAGCTGAGGTCACATTTGCCCATTTGCAGCTTGACCACCAAAACAGATGACACTTCCATTTCTGCGGTGGCTGAGGGAGACTGCCAACCAGGGATTATTTTGTTTGTTTTGTCTGAGCTGTGTTTGTCCAACAAACACAATCAGCAGCCGTCGTGACTCATCTTGGTAGCCGCAGAACATATGCAATTTCTGTTCCCTCCATCAGCAAAGGTTGTAATGCTGGGAGGGAAATGCATCCTACTGGGAGGGATAGAGACAGTTCCCTCTGCTGCTGTTCATCAGGATAAAGCAATTCCAGGCTTCAAAGTGCAGTCAAGTCCTCAAGACTTAAACCTGCCTGGACGTAGGTAACAGCCGAGTTGAGATGTTCCAGCACTACCATCTTTTTGGGCTCTCTGACAAGATGTTGAGTAGCTCAGGGTTGAGGGCAGCTCATATTTTCTTCTTGATCAGATTCATTTTCACAAGTGCAAACTTACAGACTGGAACCTAAAAAAATAAAATCAAACAGTATGCTACTTTATGTGCAGACAGCTGGAAGTTTTATGCCTTGTCTTGCAGAAGGCACCAGCAAGAAGACATTGTGTCCCCGCTCGGTGCCAGATCATCGCTGCAGCGTTGACTCAACGGGCTGGATGCCATCTCTTGAGTCACTTAGCATCACTTCTCGATAAACCTGGTCTTTAATTTATTTTTGGAGGTTTCCAGTCTAAGTACAAATAAACATGCCCAACCCACCTTAGGCCACAGCATTGGGTGGAGCAGCTGCAGATTTCTGGAAGATAATGCAGGGCTGGGGAGAGATGTGCAGCGGTGGAAAAAAAATAAACCCAAACCAAACGAAGGCAGATAGTTCTGAATAATTGGAAGAAGTAAATCCTGAAATAAGTGCATGTTATTTTTTATCAGTTCATCGGGGCTATTTAGCCCTCAGAATTGTTTGTTTAATTTTGCTGGCCACAGGAATCAAATTAAAGCACTTGCTCCCTGACAACATGACTGCAAAGCTTGTTCGATCTTCTGGTATTTATCAGTTCAGAACTTGCTTGCCATGACTGAGTATTATCATAACTTCAGCTACTGCAGTTTTCAGAAATATTCACAAATAAGCTGTGAATGCTATTGAAACACCACCCTCAGCTTTATTGCCATTTACCGGTGTGTGGAGATCTCAAGACACTACTGTGCTAAACATACATAAATCCTATTTGCTTGGATTCGACCCTCACAGATTTATTCAAGGTCTGCTGAAATCACTTGTATTGTATAAAGCTTTCAGCAGCCGAGGCTTTGAGCAGAGGAAGGTGTTGAGGACTCCCGCATCCTGATTAAGCTTTATTTTAGATTCAGCAGCTGGACAGATTTTGCAAATCCTTCATTCCACAGCAGCAAAGTCACCTGTTTGCAGAAAGACACTCACTGGAAAATGTGGGCGGTGAGATTGCTCTGCGGTTCAGCCACTCCTATATTTGAAACGCTGCTCTGAAAAAACCCTTGAGGCTTCTTGGACCTGGAAAGTGCAATTTGTCACATTCTCACCTCCTTTTGGAGAACTGTCATTTGCTTTGAGTCTCTTATTTTATTGTCCTTTCTGTACCTTATAGAAAATCAATCTTTGCCCATTTCTTTCCCATTCTGACCCCTGCCTCCTGTCCTTTTGCCAGTCTTTGTTTTAAAAATTGCTCGAGCTGATTCATATACAAAGCTAAAATTCAGCTTAGGATGGGGCAAAGAATCTGGTTGATATTTCAGAAATGTCTTGTGGTTACCGAGTTCTGCCTGAGCTACATAACTCCTGCACTGGCAGCTTTCAGTACTTTTCATGTGGAAATTTCTCTATTGCTTTGCAAAGTAAATGCAGGTCTGGTTATTGAGCCACAAAGACTACTTTTGGAGAACTTCATAGGACAAAACGTTGAAAAATAGAAGAATAAAATAAAATAATGAAATTAAATAAAATAATGCCCAGGTATATTCTTTTGTTGTAAAATTAGCTGCCAATACAATGTACCTTTTTTTATGAAAAATAAGTATCTTGAGATAGAGAGGTTTCTGCATTCAAGACATGGCTTCAGGCAGCCCAGCCAGGTTTCTACTTCTGACCGTGTCATGTAGTAGCAAATACAATGCGCTCTGTGGTTCCAGGCAGGAAAATGACCTAAAGATTTCAACTCATTACAAAACAAAACTTGTATAAAAATGAATTCCTGGAATGCAAACAGCAAGGAAATACCCCAACCTACGTCAGGCCTAATATTTATCAGGAACCTGCCACCAATGTGGTCATTTTTTGCTTGTTTACTGTTGAAATGAAGTTTATTCCAATTTGTAATCTACAAACTTTCCTTTGGGCTGCTGGGCTGAAAAGGGCACGTTGGGTTTGGATGGAGTGGGAAGAGATGAAAGGAAAGGGAGGAGGTGAGGAAGAAAACCTGCCTTGCCAAAATCTAACGTACACAAACCAGAGTTCTGTGCTGCCCATGTCTCCGTTTCACAGTGGTGTGAATACTGAGTATTTTAAAGTGAGAAGCAAATGAAATTCGGTAGATTTTGCCCCTCTTTGCTCTTCAGAGAGAGTTGAAAAATGCTCAGGAAAACTTTTCAGCGAATCAGAGATTACAAAAACACTCTGTTACCCAAGAAGAAAGAGTTAATGTGCGTTATCCAGGGGATTAGAAATTATTCCTAAACCCTTCTAGAAAACAGCTGTGGCCCATTTCAGATTTCAGCTCATCCCAGTAAAAAGGAAAGAAACAATCAGTGTAAATGGGGGCAATACAGCTGCTCCGTGTCCCTGATACGCCACGTGTGCCACCTTTGTATCTCCAGAGAAATGTTGTGTTCTCCGCTCAAAGCAATTCCAGATTGGGGCTTTTGCTGTGTTGGCCTCTTTCAGCTCAGTAGGATTGATTTATGTCATGGTTTCTTCAGATCGCAGCCCGGTCTCAATGACAACACTTACACTTCAGATCCACCACGAACATGAAAGATATCTTCAGATCTTTTGGGGGTGTTCAGAACCTGGTAGAGATGCTCTTGCCATTGAGATGGTCTTTCAAGTCTTAGGTGAGGTACATGGGACGTTTATGATTAAAATTAGTAATCTCTTTTTGGCAAGAATATTTCATAATATGTATTAATTGCCTGCAACCCTCTCCCAGGTGAATTTCCTACAAAATGTCTTGAAGCATCTGATTGCATGAATAGAGCACAGTCATACAAATGTAGAGGAGTGGGGGGGTTATTTATTTACAAATAAATTATGTGGAATTATTCTTTGCATTGAACAAAAAGTTGTTTCCTTTGAGGAAACTGGAATATAGAGGATGGGTTCTCCTCTCCATCAGCTGCTTGCCAGAGATAACACCCAAATGCAAAGAGGGACGTTAATATGATACATTGAATTTATGCTCTTTGGCATGAGCTGTCCTTAGAAAATGATTGATTTACTTTCTCATTTGAATTAATTTCAAGGGGCATCTTACCTGAATGTGTGTCCTAAGATAACTCACTGAAGGAGCTATAAAAAAAGGACCATACAGAAATTATTAAACCTCCACAAACCGCTCTAATGAGACCTAATTTAGTCTATTTTAAGCCTCAATGATTTTTTTTTTTCTTCTAATGGCTCCCAGCTAAAATTTGTGTCTCAACCAAAGCTGAAATGATAAATAGCTTGTAGTCTACCACCAGCAGGAGAAATTTATTGCTGCCCACATTACTTGGCAAAGGGAAAGGATTTTAGAAGGGTTTTCAAAGTCAGGAGGAGGCGGTAGATGGAGCAAAGGCTCTGCTGGGAAAGTGAGCTTGAGATATCGAGGTCCATACTGTGTGAAATGGTCAACGGAGAGTGAGACAGAAAACACCGAGTATTGCTGTGATCTCATTTTCGTGAGCACAGAGATCTTCTCCCTTTTCATCTCTCATGGTTTTTTCCAAAATTAATTTGCTTTCGCAGCTCCAAAGTATCTGGATCCCAAGCACTAAGCAAAACATCCACGTGCAAACAAAGAAAACACTGATTTTCAGCTGCAGGAGTTTATGTTGTGCACAACTGGCCTTCTCCCAAGCAGCAAATCTCTTGGCATGAGGTTCCAAATTTCGAACAGCCAGCTAGAAGTGTAGCTACTATCTCCCGCAATATTTATTGCATAATTTGCAGATTTAGGTTTAACGAATGGGAAGATATAAAGCTGTATGGCAAGCTAAGTGTGGGTTCCTATTCTGAAAAGGAAAGGGCCTGGAGAAGTCAGATGTGTGGGACACGTCACAGTTTTGTTTCCAAGTTGGAAATAAACACATTTTTCACTCTTCTCCATTTAAATGCACTGCTTCTCTGGAGCAACAACATCCACTTTTTCACCTTAAATAAGCATGTATAAATTATTAATCATCCTGTTTTGTCTTGGGACATGAACTTGTTATATAGAGATGATGAGGAAAATACTATAATCAAGTCTTTGTGGCCTTTTATTTGAGTAAGAACAAGGAATTCTCTCCATCATTATTCTATACACCTTGTTCACTTTTTGGGAACATTGGCACGAGTGAGAGGAACATGTTGTGAAACTAAGCAAATACTTACACAGGAATATTCCCGTACCGTGTGTATTTACATAAATATTCATTTGAGGAGTATTTAATGGCCGCTTTGACAGGCCGTGTGCTGAAGCGAGCTGAAATAATACCCTGTAACTTGGTAACCGGTTGCCCAGGGTAAATTTGGATCTAATTTATTTAGCAAAAATGAAGCTGAGAGATGCAGGGAGAGCGATGCCATGAGGACCCCCAGGTGGTGTGCTGGGGGTGGAGGAAAAGGGGAATGAGGGTTCCTTAGGAGAGCGGAGGGGACCGGAGCATCTTTGCGGGCAGGGAAACGCCAACCTGGCACAACGTCCCGGTCCTTCCCCTGGACATTCCGCCTCTGTCCCTGGGGCAGAATTTGTCCCCAAAGCGCATGCAATACACACATACAGTGCGCAGGGTTGAACGTGTGTGAAATGTTTCAATTACCTCTAAAATAATGTTTAACATGTTCCAGACATACTGCATTAAGCAAATACCCAAGCAGTATTTGAAGCATATTCTGTTTTTCATTTTAATAGATTGTAAATGTATTAAACACATGTTAAGAATATATTTCATATAGTGCATTTGTAAAATATTATCAAATTTATATAGGCGGAAACCACAGAGCCACCACAGGATCGGCCCGAGAGCAATACCGGTTTGTGAGTTAACCTTTTAGCACCATTCTATCAGAAGGATAGAATGCAGGATTTGATTTGATTTCATTTCATTTTGTTCGATTTCATTTCATTTTTAAAGAAGAGCCTGTAAGTGGAATCCCACCCTGTCATTAACCCTTGCAGCTGTTAACTTGGTGCTGTCTATAAAGTTTATACCCCAGGCATCCGAAGGAGAAGCTCTTGAGTTACCTGGGTTTGTGCAGAGAGAGGTTCTGAATGTCAGAGCTGAAAATCTGTGCCCATAGCCATCTGATTAGATGTCTGCTCCGTGTTTTAAGCGCTCCCTCAAATAATTTGATAGTGTTAAACATCTCTTTTAAAAGGCAACACCAGGAGACGTTTCAAAGCTGAAAACCATTATTGAGAACTCAGAATTCAACTCAGCTTCTTCCCCTCTGTCTTGCAAACTCTTGGAGCAAATTGGAAGTGGGTTTTGGGTTTTGTCCAAGTCGGGGAGAATGGTTTGGGTTTGACAAAGTATTCTGAGTTTCTTTGAAAGCAGAATCTAGAGCTAGGTCTATTCCTTGGAAATTATTCCCATCTCCTCGCTCAGCTCGGCCAAAATCCTGGAAGTCAGCACTTAACGCAAAGCAGAGCTCGGTGTCCATGAGACAACTTGACTTAAACTACAGGAGTTAATCCCAGGTACCCATAAAGTACCACTTGAAGTATATAGGAATCCAACACATTTCAAGACTCAGCCTCCGTTGCTTGTAATACGGGAATAATTTCAGTAGCTGGCTGTTACATTAGATTCTTCTTCTTTTATGTGAATGAAAAAAAGCAAAGCCAGCCCAGACCCATAACTTGCTAGTGAGAACTAAGACTTCCAAATTTTACACTTTGCGCCGCATTGAGTGGGAATCCCAGAGCTCCAGGTGCCGGGGGCCCAGCTGTGCCCGACCTGCTCGGCACTCCCGTCACTCGCTTTTCCCCTCTGCTCCTCTCAGCTCCAGAGTACGGGCAGCACCTTGGGGACACAAATTGTCGCTTCCCAAACTGGACTGGAATTATTGTTTTGCTCTAGAAAAAGCCACTGATGTGTGACGCAGAAGGAAAAGATTTTTTGTAACACAGCAGAAGTTACCATACTAGCGCTCAGATAAATCAGCCCAGGAACTCAGCACAAAACCAGATTTCTAAGTGTCCCGGAATGATAAACCATATCAGAAAGTTAAGCTAAGATAAAATGATCTAAAGCTTTGAGCAGGTTTACAGCAGTTTATTTTCCCTTTTTTTTTTTTAGCTGTGGAAAATGAGACACTGGTGCTATTTTTTCACCTTTACTTTGTGCATTTTTAGCTAAAATGTAATGGTAGGACTGTCTTTCAAACTGGAAATTCTTACCTCACTGTCCAGCCCAGTCCATGAAAGCATCCATCAGCTTCTCGGGACTCGTCAGTCCTGTCCTGTCCTTGTGCAGGAGTTTCCAGAGTGGGTGGTACATGCAGAAATCAGGGGGTTAGCAGGCGGGGGGCGCGGGGTGTGGTAGCACACGCGTGAGTCCAGAACCCGCCGAGGTGCTGGGCTCCCTCAGGAAAACAAATTGCAAAGCTCTGCAAGCCAGGGCACAGGTGGAAAAGAAGATTCTTGAGAACAAGATGAGACCTTGCTGTTACTACACGCTGCCATTGTAACCGTATACTGTATTGACACTATAAAGTATATTGCCATTGACCTGCGGATATTCGGTTTCCATAGGTCTGCTGCAGTTCTAGAGATACATTACAGCTCCGAGCATCTGAGATCAGACACATGATGAAGCTCCCTGTAAGAGTTATGACAGATGTGTCACAGTGACTTAACTATACTCCGAAAAAATATTAACTCTGAAGTGTGTTGGTTTTTACAGGCTCATTTCACACCATTATCCACTTAACTATCCAATAACGTACCAGGTATGTCCAACAAGCGGCAGGAGATATTTGCTGTGCTTTGACTTCCCAATTATTCTGAAATGGATGTTCAAGATGAAATAACAGTCAGACATTCTGAAAAAACACTCAAATATGCCCCAGCGCTGCAGAAGAATTCCCTTCCTCTCACTTTTAATAATGCAGGTTTTACCTTATCACATTCGATAAACTTTTGCTCTACTAGTTCTCAGATCTCCAAATTTAAAGATTGAAAACAGTCCATTTCCCACTTTGCTATGTGAAATGTGGGATTCAGTTGTTTTAAAATGTGTATTTTTCGGACAGGACAAAAATATTGACAAGCAATACAGTCAAAATTTCAGGCTGTGAAACCACCGCCTCGCGTTGCCTCTGATTCAGATTTGTCCTTCCAGCAGCTACTGTGTGACCTAGCGAGGAAACCACTTCTGGAAGTGATTTTTCCCATCTGATAGCATTTTCCTTTGCAGTAAATGTGCAGAGTAACTGAGAGAGAGAGAGAGATCCCAGACTGCTTTCTGAATATAAAAATCAGAGCATGTTTCTTAACTGACAGATTCACCAGAAATTCAGCCAACTTTTAAGGTTTTGTTGTTTGGGCCAATTCGAAAGCCGCTAAAGTGGATTCAGTAAAATCACACTGATATATTTGCAGGACAGAGGGAAGTATAAAGCTCCTTCCTTGTCTTCCTTGCTTTTATTAAATGTGTGCATAAAACATGTCATCTGTTAAAGATTTTGGGGACACAGAGGTTTGAGGGAGCAAAACCAGCTGCTCTCCTCATGGGAGCAGGGCAGGTACATGACTAGAGGCAGCTAGAACAGAAGAAAACATATTTACTTACCGATCATACACAATCATATTTTTGAAAGCAAAACGCTCATAAGTTCATCTTGCTGGTTTGGTTTCAGTTTTTTTGTTTAATTTTCCACAGTGGTTGCCCTTGAATTCAATAGGTAGTAGATGCCAGAATATATTTTTTTTAAGCTGACCTTTAGTATCTAAAAGCAAAAGCTCAGGGGATTTTGTTGTTTTTTTTTCTCGTCAGAATGGAAGGATGGATTTGGTGGCAAAAGGAACATCGTGTGTCTTATTTTTCCTCTTTATCGGATAATTGCTGTTGCTGCAAGGTTCACACTGTCACGGAATTTTCAAGAGACCTGCGCACGTGGCTTTGAAAAAGTTACACTGGCATGAATTTAACTTGAGAGTCTTTCTGCACAACCATGAAATAACGTGATAAGACACGAGATTTGAGAGCAACCACCATACAACCTGCTCGGATGGGTATATTTGCACTTTCCAGCTCTGGTAGGAGCGGCATTGACTTCTACGTGAGATTTGCTGAAGCACCTCGTTGTCTTTTTGTGATGTGAAGCGATCAACCCGAACTGGGAATTAACATCTGTCCACATCTGTCTTCTGCAAATCCCACTCGGCTTCGTGCGTTCAGAACAAATTCTAGGCAAGAGGCCACAGGGAACTTGTCCAGTTCCCTGTACCCCATGCCCAGCTCTGTCACACTGGCTGCAGAGTAATTTATTTCATACCGTTCCTCTGGCCAAGGAAAACACATTTGCGCCCTGTGGCAGGGAAGCTCTGCAATGGGGGCACCGTGGTGCAAATCATCCCCCCCTCGCCGTGTGCCTTCTGACCTGCAGGAAACCGTGCCAGCAGACAGGGGCAAATCAGAAATGCACTTTATTGGCCCTTGCGCCTTAGTCAATCTATAACCAATGGTGTGTGTTAACTTCACATCATAATAGTCTGGGATGAATTGATTTTGTTCTTTTTTATTATGATTATTTACAACTATATGCAAGGTAAAATCTGCTTCTAAAAGGCAGAAGAAAGGACCCTTCAAAATGAAGTATCAAGGTGTTTTATGTCTAAGTGAATCTGGGCTGGGGGGGAGAAATGTCTGTGTATCCAGACCCAAACTTAATTTCCCCAGGTTTTTCCTGGAATGTATTTTTTAAAGGTCTATTGGGACACCTTTTCTTTGAAACAACCACCCCAACAAACTCCGTTCCTCGTTCCTCTACCCCAGACCTAGTTTACATCAAAGGAGCGGGATGTGATGCTTGACCTCCATCGTACCATGGCACCATGCAAAATATTGTCGCTGGGACCTAATTTGGGGCAAAACCATAATAACTTAGAAAGTCAGTGAGAGAGTTGCTGCAGAATTCAGTGGGTGCAGGGTCTCCCCTTTCACACCCTCCTTTCAGCTGCTCCGTTTTCTCCTGCATTCCCGGTGGCTCTGACAGGGTTTATCTGTAGTGTTGGTTCACGAGGAGGAGCGAGGGATGAGATTCTGCCAACACAAAGATTAGATGAACGTGAAGGATTTATTTCTGAATCATAACTTCCTTCCAAACTTTCATAGATCATTTTGGTCGCATAAGACCTTTAAGATCATTTAATATGATTTTAATGCCAAGTAGTTCAGAGCAGCCCAAACTTTCATCTCTCATCTGACTCTGAGACTGTCACTCAAAGCCAGTCTGATAATTCAATCTTTCACAAGCCCTGCCGCCCCTGTGTTTCAAGATTTTCTACTCTACAGATTTCACTAGAAACCTGTTGCAAGGCTTCTCAGCTCTTATTTTTATCAGCTCCTGTGGGTATTATCAGAAGGGCCCGATTCAGCAGATGTAAAGCACAGTAAAGCGGAGCTTTAGCTGGTGCAAGTCAAGGTGGTTTCTGCTGAGGTCCCAGCATTTGGCATATTAGTATTCTTCACCTAAATAGACAGCACAGGGGCTACTCACATGAAGAAAGTTACGTATGTGTTTGCAGGACCTCATTCCTAATGATCTAAGACACCATATTATTAAAAAACAGAGCAAATTATGCTTTCAGTTACACTAGTGCCAACGTGATATAACTCCTTTGACAACTCATTGTATTTACTTTGGCTTCCCAGTAGCTCAAGTTCAGTGAAATCACTGGAGTTTCTCTAGATTTACAATGGCATAGCAAAAATTGGGACTGTGGATGTGGAGAACCCGTGGTCAGCTGAAGACATAATAGTTCCCAAGAACTGCTGTGGAAGTTATATGCACAGCGAATTCAGCGCGTGTATATTCTAATTGGAAATGAAAATGTTGTAGTGAAATGAAATAACCTAGTGCAGACATTCGAGTTTTAAGATCTTTCAGCCTTTGGCTGAATTCCAGGTATTAAATTCCTCCATCCTTTCTGATGGAAATCCGAAGGATCTCTCTTGATACAGTGAATTTTATTTCAATTTTGTACTGTGTGTGGAGAGGACCCAGGCTCTGTCCTTCACTGTCCTCAGGGCTACTCTAAAGTGTTTTTGAGTCGTGTCCTGTTTCCACCAGGTAGCAGACTCATCCTGGTCTTTTTTCGGAAGCATGGAGGCAGGAAGGTGTCTCAGGATCAAAGGTGTCCCAGGATCGAGTGTGTCCCAAGATTAAGGGTGTCCCATGATCAAGGGTGTCCCAGCTTTGAGGGTGTCGCAGGATCAGGGCTGTGAGCGGGGAGCTCTGTCTGCTGGTGGCTTTACAGACCAGGTCGTGCCACAGGGTGGGGATATGGATCTATGAACAAGGGAAAATCCGCCCCTGAGACGCTTCCACACAGTGTGTCCTGCACGAACCAGCAGCGTGTCCAGCCCGTGGGACTCGGAAACCACAACCGAGGGAGTCACTAAAGGGCTCTTTTAAGAAAAACGGGAGGGATGTTGCTTTGAAATGTTGCACAGCGGTTTCCTACCTGAGGAAATGTGTGAAAGGCTCAGCTCAGCTCCCACAAGGACTTAGCCCTGTTATCAAGTATATTTGGTTTCAGTCAACTTGCAAGAAAACAACATTTAAATTACTTGCTTTATTTAGTGGCCTCTGCTCCAGTCCGGCTCCACACAGCAAACCAGAAAGGCTGAAGAAGAAGGCAGCTCGTTAATCCTCTGCTTGAATTTCTCTTTCTGAGCAACATTTGAGTGCGTATCTGCTGAAATCTTTCAGCATCGCATCTGCTTGTTGCAGAGCAACTTGTTGCAAGTCTACCCACGCTGCTGTGTGTATGTGGGCCTGCAGGAACTCCAGCCCACGCAGACTTTGTGTGTGTAAACTCTGTGCCACATCCCAACCTACACCTTTTGGACTGGAATTTTATAGAACCATAATGAAAACAGAAAGATTCCCCCCGCTCATACCCTTCTTTGTCTGGGACTTGCCCGATGCTCGGTGAGACACAACCCTGCTAAGGAAATTGGCTGAAATTTGGGGCTCAGAAGAAAGGGAGGTTTTGTGCGTAGGTGTGGGTATGTGGAAGGAGGTAGAAAGGGCAGCCTACCTACATTTTTAATAGTTTCTTTATGAGTGTGATACAGGTATTTTCCTATAATAAAACAGTAATGTTCCCAACCAGCAAGTGCTGTTCTTGGCATCTCATTTTATTCCAATTTGCTTTTCTTGCAACTGTGGGTGAGATTCATGAAAGGGCTGTGCCTAACAGGTAGGTAAGAGAAGGTACTATTTTTTATACAAATAAATGTCATTCCTAAATTATCTACTTTCAGAGTACACCATATGGTTCTAGGCTATCCATGCTTCTCTCCCACCTTCTAATTGGCAGCTGCCATGAAATACAGAAGGGTGATTAAATAGTGGCTTGTTCCACTGAATCTGCAGCTAACCTGCTGCCAAAAGGAAAGACAAATGAGTCCTTGCAAATATCAATAAGTAGAACTGATTTAGAAGTTTCCTTCAAAATGAATGAACCCCTGAAGGTTTAATTTTTAACAGCAAATGATGAGTGTTAGTGTTTCCCAACAATTTCTCAAGAAATGGCTGAAGGTTTTCCATATTTTTCAGACAGTCAGCTCTCAACTTATTTCAGAAATGTTCTTAGAGAAAACATAGAATCCATGGCATAAGAAAGGCCTGCGAGTTGGAAGTCAGGGAACAGAAATGTGCTTTATTCTGCTGGTTCCCTCCAGCTGAGCTGGGCAGTCTCCTGTCATTTTGCTGTGCCTGTGTACGTCTGTAAAAATCATCATCATCCTCCTCATGTCCACCAACCGGTCTTTTATATTTATTAATTCTATTCTACATTTAACCCCTCTTGTCAGCGAGACCATTTCTGATGAGGCTTTTAATATTCCTACTGAGACCAGGACATGTAGTTTAAATACCAGTTTAGGGTCCAAAACTCATCCTTAATTAGAGATTATTTCCGAATTGGTTATTTCTGTTAGAAATTGAGTCAGGCTAGTTTTTATTAAGTTCCTAAATAAATGGTGATGCTGTGAACGGAGTGCAGAGCAAGACATCCCCCACAAAAATGTGTATGTTTTCTTATCCTAGTAATAACTATGACAACAGTGAACAAAATGACATGATATAAATAACAGAAATGACCCAAGAGTCACTGTCAAACTTGACCTCAAGAGGCTAAGAAGGGACCTTTCTTTCATCAAGACAATTTCAGGAGAAAACAAAGTCCTGTTCAGTTAAACTCGGGCTTTGGGGGTTGTTCAGCCTGGTTGCAGGTAACTGCTGATGAAAAGGCTTTTGCTGCTCACAGTAACCTATGGGATTATATTACCTGGGCAAAAACTTTACCTGTCTGCAAGCACCTTATTTGAACCTTGCACTGCTGTATTCTGCCTTGGAATGAAAAATGGAAGGACTGTTCCTAGCTCATCTGGTTCTAAAGCTTTGGAAAAACTGTGTATCAGTGCTGGATACCAGTGCTTCAACCTTCTGGTTTTGCAGCCACAGGCTCAAAACCACTTTACAAATTAAAATCATATTGTGAAAGGAGGGCTCAAATCTCACATTTCAGAATGCAGGGGAAGGGCCTCTGGCTGTGAGTCGAAGGCTGAGGGACATCCCAGGTCCCCGTTGCTCTGGTCCTTTGCTGGGCACTTTCTCAGGTGTGCGCCTCTTCTGCAGCGAATCTGTGAGTTGGAATTCCTGATTCAAGGCCACTTGTGCTTTGAATCTGATCTGCAAAAGCCTCGGTGTTAATTCTGGAGATAACACTGAGCACGGATCGTTTGTTTGGCCACAGCAGCCAAAGGTGCGCTTTTCTATAGGGAATCTCTCTGTTTTCTGAATCCAATCTTTCCTGACGTTCCTGAAAGCCCTCCTTGCACTGATGGTAACAGTAAACTTCCCACCTTGCAATTCCAGGAATATTGCTGCTGAGGTTTCCTGTACCAGCTCCAAAGGGCCAAGACAAACCCAGTGCTGGTGGGTCCTCCAGAATACTTCAGTAAGAATAGGATGTTTCCACCCACTGCTGTATATTGACTCTTGCTACGCTTCTGACCTTAAATCAGTTGATGACATCACATTGTTACTTTGAATCCGTGCACAAATAAGCTGTATTTCCATTAGGGAACATAAAATGGTCCATTTTGACTCACTCTGCAAACTGTTTATGGGTTACTTGCAGCTTTCAGGGTTTTTACAAGAGAACATCCACTGTTCAGACCCTGGCTCAGCTCCAACTGGACATGTTAACTTTGCCTAATTTCCAAGACATTTGGTGGGAAGGCTTCATAATAGAAGCATGTTTTTCCACCAGGGAACTTATACCACTCTTTTTAAAGTCTATTTTTCCCAGACAAATTAAACCCACTTTTTATGAGCTCCTTCTAAAGGGTAGAACAGTAGCTCGCCTTGTTAGATCTTAGTGCTTCTGTTCGGAAGGGTGATCGTGTAACTGCAGGGCCTCAGTATTTTACACTTTCTGGAGTTCATTAACCAGAGGCTTCTGTATTTGAACCTGTAACGTTTTAGCTGGACGAGACCCAGAAAGCGAAATCAATCCAGTCCCGTAGCACAGAACTAATTGTCATCATATCCAAATGCGCAAATATACAAGAAGCATATAGGAACGGAGGCGGGGGAAAATTGAGGGCTTTAGATTTTAGAGTATTATGTTGCTGAAAAGTTTTTACATGCTTCCTCACGGACATAAAATACAAAATTGAAAATATGTTTCCTAAGTCAAAATATCTACACCAAATTGAATGGTTTTATATACCTACATTCATCTAATCAAATGCTTTCCGCTTAAGTTATAGATTTGACCACATCTCGGGCTGGGTGGAAGCTGGAAATATTAATATTAATATCGAAATATTAATATTAAGCAGCCCACACCATGGGAAGCTCAAAACCTCTTCCAGTTCTGGTTTGCAGAGCAGGAGCTAATATCAATCAGAACTTTTCTACTTCATGTATAGTCCTCTGACGTCTTTCAAACGACAGTGAAGAGTGGGTCTCCTTCCAGGGACAATATTATTGTACTATTATCTGGCTTGGCAGAGGAAAGCTCTCATCCTCTAATCGATGCCTTAATTTAATAGGCTTCACAAAAGCTGAGTTTAGCCAAAATTAAATACATTATTCAGCTTAGAGACGAAGAGCCTATTAATAGAAATGCAATCATTAAGTTGTCTCCCGTTGCAACTCAGAGCGGTCGCATATTGGTGGTTTAATTCTTGGAGCAGAAATGGGGTCTATGTCTAATTCGAACAGATCCTTTCTAAATAAATACCACTGTATTTAATTCATATACATTTTGAAAACTCCGAGGATGCTTCCAGAGAAGGGCGCTTTTTTAAGGTGTTGCCATATGGTTTTAATTTCTCAGAAATATATAGACTGGCTTGTTCAGCGAGCGATCCGTGCCAAACATGGCATGTCGAGATAGCTGAAAATGGAATTTAACATCGAGGCTTTTCCTACAGTAACTTTTTGCTAATCCAATGGTAACGCTTCCAACTGGAAAGTCAAACAAACAGTAAAAGGACAAAATCGAAAATCTTATTTACTGGACGTGGAAAAGAAAACCTTTTTTGTTTCCTATATTCACAACACTCATATCTAATAATTTTGACAACCCTTTTAAAAATGGTAAATCGCATTTGCTGCTGCAGGTAGAACCTGAACAGTTACAAACAGACCAAACAGCTTTCAGGGCATGAAATATTCTGTGGAAAGAGAAAAGCTTAAACTCCAAACTTGCTACACAGGCAGTGAAAAGCTGTGGCTACATTAATAAAATCCATCATTTAGATTTTCCAGGCAATGATTTCATGACCACTGAAGCTCATATCCTTCTCTCTGTCTCTGTTATCTATCTTTTTTTGACTCAAATATGAGTGTACTGGGTAATTAAAAGTGAATCTTACATTAGAGACCATGGCTTCAGCAAAACACTTTCTGTGTAAATATAAGCTGAAAAGCGGATCCATGTATTTGCCATCACTGCGGTTGGTCCATTTTCACACTATTATTATTTTGTCTCAGGACTCCTGTGTTTATAAAATAGGCACAGGAACAGACTAAATATAAATCCAATCGTCTTTGCACCAGAGAAACTAAAAAAAAGAAGCCTGAATTCAGAATATTCCCAAATATCCTGTAAGGTGCCTGAAAGTTTCTCAGGCATAAACTTGAAATAGTTTTAGCCCTTGGAAGGGACTGCGGAGAATTACATACGTTGTAAGGATGATAAAATTATTGATGGAATATGCCTGCCAGATCACGGGGAAATAAAGAGAAGCGTTTGAGGCAGTTGGTTTTATTTCTATGGCTCATTTACCCCCCGCCAGAGACTCAGGGCTGATGTGGAACCGCAGCAGAGAAAAGCAGCAGCGCAGAACCCATCACGACGTCCCAACTTCTTCAAACACCAAAACCAAAAGATCACATGAAAGAAGTGGATCCTGGTCAAAATCAAGGAAGAGAGGAAAAACTAAAAGCCCAAATGGGGGAATAATGATTGCAGGTACAACGGTGAGAGCCTTTATAGTTTAAAGGAAATTGCTGATGGGATTTTGAAGGGCTCAAGGATGCAGCAAGACAAATTTAAGGAAATAATTGGGAATTTCACACTATAAATTCCTACCCATGCAAAGAAAACAAAATCATCCCTGTTGCTCAGGGCAGATAGATATGCTTGTGTGGATTAAGTTGCAAATATAAACCCAGCGCCATTATATTCATGAGAGCACCGAGGTCCTGGATGGCTCTTCCCACAGCAGTAAACCAGATTTCTTCTTATGAAAAAACTAGAAATATCTTTTTACATTTCCTTTCACTCCCAGTATCTCCTCCCATCAAAGCTTTTCCTGCCGAACTCCTGGATTTTCGTAATGGTTCTACAGTCTGGGCTGCCCGGTGCAATTCATCACAGAGCGCAGAAGAGATGAATGGGCTTTGGAATGAATATTATAAGACACGGCCAATCCATCATTTCAGTGATTTTTCTTTTCCTCTAGACAGTCATTAAGAAAATAGCCCAGTACAGCAAAAACTATATTTGTAAAACAATTGTATATAGCGTTTATATTTTGAAACTTGCGTTTCCTTTACATAAAGCAAGCACACGCCCAGATCACTGTATAGGCTAGATTATTAGCCATTAGAATAGGATGCTACGAAGGAAATTTTTGTTTTAAAACATGATTTTATTGATATAAAATTGGGCTATTGTTTGTTAATTTCTACAGAATGTGTGTGTGAACGCATGTGCATGCAGCGGTGCCCGGAGAGCGCCAGCGCGGAGCTGGTTGGGGTGTTTTCTGTTCCAAGGCTCCAGCATCACTTGTTCCACGTGCTCCTGGGACCAACGAGGAAAACTGCTCGGGCTTAACACTTACGGCTCTGCCGAGCTCTCAGCCTCTGGTGTTTAGTCGTGTAACCTTGATGAGAAGACAGGATGGAACCTGCGAGGCCAAACTGGAATGCGTTGGCAACTTGACCCCCATTTTTTGTTTGTTTGTTGGGTTATTGGGAAGAAAGGGCAAGTTTTGTCTCATGCAAATAAATAAATAAATCCGAAGGGCCGTTTTCACCGCCCTTCTGTTGACTTTGAATGTTGCTGTTTAAAGTACAGCGTCAACAAGGCAGCTCTCCCGTCTGCTTTTGCGAAAACATGCATCTATTCTGGAGCTCTGGACACAATTCGAGTACAATAGCCTTCCCTTTTTGACACTGGTTTCCTACCAACGCTATATATGTACAGGACTTTTTGTGCTTTGAGTACTGGCAGCTCAGCCACTGTGAGGTGGTTCAGGCCAACAAACCTGATCCAGAGGGGTGAGAGCATTTCTGGGGCCAGGACCAGGACACAGCACCGGGAGAGCGGCTTTGACCTTGGCTTGGTCCCACATCTCGTGATGCATCTGCTGTAAAGTCACACAATCTAGCAAAGGATCAGAAAAACCTTCATGTAATTATGGAGTCAATCATTAATCACAAGCAAGAATCAATCATCCTTTGCACACCCCTGTATGTATTGTCTGTGATCTTGTTATGAGTGGAGGAAAAAGTGGCCAAAGCAAGTCGCCGTTCATCGCCAGTCACTTGGTCCCCGGGAGCTGGGGAACATGGGACCACCGGGATCGTAGCAGCCACTGGGGAATTGTTTTTCTGAACACTCTATATTGGATTAAAATTTATATCACATCCAGGTTGTGATCTAATACTTGTAGCAGCTCCTCCACTGGATGCTAACGGGCTATCGCATCCTCTCCTGCATATTTTTTAACACTAGCTGATGTATTTTAGCCTCAGCTTTTCTGATTCCTGTGGCTATGCTGATAAATACGCTCAACCATTTCATCACGTTCTGGGGACCGATGGAAGGCAGGCAGATTTTTTTGCCGTCGATGTTACAGCATGAAGCACATTGTGCAAAGCTTGCACTTTTTGCTAAAACCCGATTTTCTTTCTCCCTGCCTTGCCTGCTAATGGCCAAACCCCCATCTTTTAGCTGCTCGGCCTCTTAGGAAAGCGAAAACCACGGGAGCAAACTGAGACAACACGATTTGCATCTGCCTGCAGCCTCCCATGGCGCCCGGCAACTGCGGAGCGGCCGCAGAACATAGAGGGTCTTTCTACAAAGCCAAGGCAGCGGAAATCGCCACCAAGGTTAATTCGAACCAGAATGAGATGGCCGCGGCGCGGGGCCTGGAGCGAGCGCACAAAGAGCTTTTCTTGTTCGCAGGGCGCTGACAGTGCGGGCGAGAGCCCATCCTGCGCAGGCCAGGCCAGGGACCGCACGTCCGTCCAGCTCAGCACCCAGACACGACTCGGAGACCCCGGGAGAATGGAGAAGGTTCCTGTGAATGCCACTGGGGGATCCCGGGAGGCGTCTGCAGCTGCCCGGCTCAATAGCTGCTGGAAAAGGGGGTTTAAATGAACTTTGGGATCTCTAGAAAGGCTCGTTTGTCAATGTAAACAAAATACAGCTGTTTAATAAACCTGTTTTCTTTCCTCCTTTTCATCAGGTGTTGCTATGTTGGCTTCCATAATGTGATCAGCTGCTACGTCAAAAAGCGCTGTGTGCAAGCAGATAAAGGTGAGTTAAAGGGTTTTTTTATTATTTCTTTTAAATACTAGCTCAGTTTGGCCCATGCATGCTTAGCATTCTTCTTTTTATTCCATTTCAGAGCTGCATCTCTTCTAGGGATGGGTAAATTGCTATGGAAAAACAAGAACTGGCCAAACCAAACCTCAGCCCAAACACTGACATCAACCCAAACATTTTTGAAGGTCAGTGTTAGTTTGGATAAGTAACCCATCTACCCAGCCGTAAGTAGGGCTGGTTAGAAAATGGATTTTCCACCTTCTAAAAAATTTGGAGAATATATCTATGTTTGTAATCACAGTTTTTTGCAAAGCTAAGATTTTGATACCCTTTTTCCAAAACTGAGACAAATCGATTTAAGTGGCAATTTTATTAGCATTGTATCGCCTCATTTTTTTTCTATTTGGATTTTTTTGGTATATTTTAGTATAGAGAAGAAAAATATAGGCAAAGGAGCGGTTGGCTTAGTAAATGCACCTCCTCCAAGCCAGCTGATCGCTCCATACTTTGCACGGTTGCTCTAGTATAGAGATGAACTGCATCTCTGGTGGCTGGAATAACTGGATTGGAGGACCGGTTTCGTTTCCATGGGGTGTTTGCTGTCAAAAGCAGCGCCATTCGAGCAGAAAGGGATTCCACTGAGGAAAACGGTTATAATTTCGTGTGTTTTTATGAGTGTGGTGCTTGTCAGCCCAAAACACAGGGCCTGCTGAGGAAGGTTGACTTTGGGCAAAAGCGAATTGCAGAAAATTTGGGAAGAAAAATATTGGCATTTTTTTTAATATGTTTGAAATAATAATATTTAAAAAATGCTCTTCAGGAGGTCTCTTTTCACTCACAAATTGAATATGAGACCAAAATAATCATGCAGACACTTCCCTGTCGTTTCCAAAGCAGTGTTAGTTTTTCCCTTTTTTCATGAGCATTTAATTAGATACTGTGAAAAACAAGGCAAACAAACGAGACCCCAGCAGCTCAATGCTGAGCTTTGTGTGTAAAGGAAACTCCAGGAAATGTGAATCAGGTTAAATAGTTCAATGATTGTCCATTGCTTACATGTTGGAGAAGGAGTGCAACTGTTTGAAATTGTTTAAGTAGTTAGTAAGGTGATCGTAACATTTACCAGCAAATGACATAAATCCAGAATTAATTATAATGGCTTAAATGGTTAAAAAGAAAGGGGATCATTGGTCCCATGGTTTATTGTGAACTGTCAGGATAATGGAATTTTAATCAGTCCGTTTATTTTAGGAAGGATTAATTGCACGGCGTGATGCAGAAAATACAGTGACTAACTTTGGAAACTGAGCCGTCTGCGTAATTTTATTAAAGCAGATCACTTGTAGCATCTTAATTTCCTTAGACATGTTTATGGGGAGCCATTTGCTTTGTCAAGATTCTTTCCTGCCTGTTGGAGCTGCTGAGAATGAATGTGCTTCTGAGAGCAGCGCCCGGACTGAGCCCCGTCCCACCTGCCCTGGGCCTGGATGCAGGGGCTTCCTATGGAAAATTACATCAGGGAGCTTCTCAGGGCTGGAATACAGATATATATATGTATATATATATATCTCCACTTTGGTTTGTGCCAAAAGATTTTGGTCGGGGGGGGAAAAAGGCCAAAAAGAAAATGATTTCCCTGAAAACTGAAAGCATTTCATGTTGACAGTATAAGAAGAAACCCCAGCAATATGTGCTATGGGAGAAGGTTAACAGGAAATTTCCTGCAATTTTGTTGCAAATACTTTTGAACACTAAAAAGTTCCAAACCAAAAAAGTGTCGTTTCAGCCAAATGTATTTTTTGCTGAGCAACTGTGTGTCGGTTGGGTTCATTCTCTCTCTCATTAAGGTTGGGTTTGCAAGAGAACTGGAAATTCCAGTTCTAGGTACAGCGTGCATCATTTCTGATATTTCACTGGGACAAGGCACAGTAGCAATTATCCCCATTGTCCCCATTTGATACCCAGGTTCCCTTAATGTCCGTGAAGACAGAAATTAAAACTCCAGAAGTGCCCCAGCCCATTCGTTACCCATTGGCCATTCTTCAGCACCAGCTTAGAATAAATACTTCTTTTAGGTGTTTTTTCGGGCGCTGTAAGTGACCTTCCCCATGTACGTTCAGTCCTCTTTGGCATTTCAACTCAGAAGAGCTGGGGGTGGTTTTGGTTTGGTAGCATTTTGGTTAGCTTATTTGCCTTACAAAACAAAAGCTCGGGCACTTTGTGTTTTGCTTGTACTGGAGCCAAATCTTGGGAGGCTACGTGTGGAAATTTCGGCTAGTTGCTAATGGTCGTGCTGCACCTTCATTTTGTTTTCGATTGCTTTTCTTTTTTATAATTAGAGGGAAAGAAGATATTTTAAATTGCTTAATATCAAGACAGGCTGTCCTTTCTGAAGTTGTTTGTTGTGAAGCTATTATTAGGCTGTATTCGTCAGCTGCTCTAAATTAAAAGCTGGTTATGCGGTGAAGTTTGCCTGGTGTGCTAAAATAAAGCGGCACAAAACAAGAGAGATGGAAAAAAAGGTTTACAAGCGGCATCACTTCTCCTTCCTTCTTCCTTTGAAGAGAACGGAAAGTGTGACGGTGTACCTGGCGAGGGGGGCCACATGAATATCATAAAGCACGAAATAGAGGAAAGTGAATGTTGCAGTTGTGGCTGAGCTGAAGGGGAAAAATATTTCAACTGGGAGTGCAGTGGTGGAGAGCTCAGCATGGGAGGCAGCGCTGGACCGGCCACCGATGCCATGGTCGGGACAGCCCCGGTGTGATGGTTGGGATGACCCCGGTGTGATGGTTGGGATGACCCCGGTGTGATGGTCAGGATGGCCCCAGTGTGATGGTTGGGATGGCCCCCGTGTGATGGTTGGGATAGGCCCTGTGTGATGGTTGGGATGGCCCCCGTGTGATGGTCAGGATGGCCCCAGTGTGATGGTTGGGATGGCCCCGGTGTGATGGTTGGGATGACCCCGTTGTGATGCTCGGGATGGCCCCGGTGTGATGGTTGGGATGACCCCAGTGTGATGGTTGGGATAGACCCCGGTGTGATGGTTGGGATGACCCCGGTGTGATGGTTGGGATAGACCCCGGTGTGATGGTTGGGATGACCCCGGTGTGATGGTTGGGATAGACCCCGGTGTGATGCTCGGGATGACCCCCATATGATTGTTGGGATGACCCTGGTGTGATGGTTGGAATGGCCCCAGTGTGATGCTTGGGATGGCCCCGGTGTAATGGTTGGGGTAGACCCTGTGTGATGGTTGGGGTGACCCCGGTGCGATGCTTGAGGTGGCCCCAACATGATGCTTGGGATGCCCCCTTTGTGATGCTTGGGATGGTCCCGGCACGTGTCAGCTGTTTTTACCTGCACACCCTTCTGATTTACTAGGAACACTTCCTAATTCTGCTTATAGAAGCTGAAAGAAAGGAAGTTTTGCTTGATTCTGCTATTAAGAATGTATTTATTTATTTTTAGTTTGGTGCCCATGCCACTTCTAGATTCAGTTACAGCTTAAATTACTTGCAGCAGGCACATTGTCAATTCAAAACTTCTAATTGGAAGATCTATTCTCTGACACGCATTTATAGAGAATCAAACCCCCCATGTATTTCCATCTCTAGATATTATATTCAGATATGCTGTGGGAAGGAATGCAGTTCCTGGTCATTTACTAGAACTTGAGACTGCTCTGTTTGAAATGAGGACAGTGGTTTTTCTAGCTATTATATGCCATTTTCTGGTATCAGTTGTAGGAATCACCTCAAGAACACACAACTGAAAATTTCTGAACAATCTCCAAAGCACAACTCAGTTTTCAAGAATTAGGCTGGGTTGCCAGTTTGAGAAGCAAAGGGGCTGAGATGAGGCTGAAGAAGCAAAGGAGGATGCAGGATTAAAACGCTGTGACTTTTAACCCTTCAGTAAACGCACCGCGCTGTACCGAGCCCTGTGGCAGCGCTGCCTTGGCATGAATGGAGCTTTGTCCCATACATTTGGAGTTCCCTTCTCACCGCAAATGTTTTGAAAAGCAATTAAGTTATTTAAAAGCAGCCAACATGCCTACTGGTTAACAGTAGTTAACATTTAAAGTGAGTAACTATAACGTGTTATTTTTTGGGAGATCAGACCTTAATCAATGGATACAGATACCTGCATAACATGAAACTGTGTTTTTATTTTAATATTGCTTTGGCATTCAAAAAATCTCTATCCTGGCTCAGATTAGTTATTCGCAGTTTTTAAAAGTGAGAGAGAAAGAGTCAAAATCAGAATCCTATTTGAATTTGAAGATTAGCTTTATATACTTGGAATTTCACTGCAATCGAGTACGAGGTGGTAAAACCAGAACCAATAATCAACTATCAGTGTCACTTTTGTTCTTGCAAACAATGGTTTCCTAACACATCCAGGTATATTCTCACATGCGTATGTACATACAAATGTATTTAGCATCCAAGGACTTCAACTCTCATCACCTGCAGTATCTGTCCCTGACATGGAGGGATCTGGATGATCTTGTTGCTGCTCTCCACACATTAAGTTCATTAGAATTAGTTGAATTAGTCACCTTTGCAATATAGTTAGTAGAAGCCTGTCTACCATGGCTCCCCAGAAATAAGGCAGATTGTAATTAATATTAATGAGTTGATTTAAAGAAATATATAATAATCACTTTATTTTTTTAAATGTAGGTTTTTAGTAAGAGACGATCCAGTGTGCATAATCACTGCCACCTTTGTCCCAACAGCCGGAGAAAGCAGAGCGGCCGGGAGCTGGGCCGGGCGCTGACATGCGCTGCTGCTCTCCCTCACTCTTTCTTAAATCAAATGATTTGTTTAGTTGGAAAGACAATACCCGGCTGGGCCCCGGGGAGTGTGCTCGGGAGCTAACGCCGGCAGCTGGCACCGCCACAGTGAGCGGAGCTGCACCCTTCCAAGGGGAAAAAAGGCTCAGATGACAATATAAGTTACTCAAAACAAATAGTGATGAAATGGAGTGGAAGAGAGTTCTCCACTTGAATTACTATAATGTTCCATTTATAGTTTCGGGCTTCTCATAGACTGCCATTATAAAATGTTGGCTGGCATCTACAAAAAGGAAAGAAAATATTCTCCTGGAGGTAAAGAATCTAGATTATCAAGTGGATTTTTATTTGATATCCATAATAAATCACTACTGGGCTAATTTTGTTGCAGCCAGGGTGTAAAATACACCCATTAGCAGGGTTGTAGGGTGTGCTAAACTTCAACTGCAAACTCACTTTTTTTTACAGCGCATTACACCAGCGGGTCCACGCTTGTGATGATCCCTTGGGGGCCCTTCACTCAACAATAGCGTTTGATATTGGTTCAGATTCAAAACGCTGCCTTCGACCAGAAAATAGGACCCTTTTTTGATATTAAGATGATGGAACAGGGCATTTTGACACTTCACTTCAGATGTACTTTGAACAAGGAAACTCACTGCAAACAAAACTCCTGCACATAAGTCGGATCTCAGTAAAATGGTGTTTTCCCATTGAAAAACACTTCCTTTTGATTATCCTCATTAGTTTGGGTCTATTCTGCAGCAAAGCCCCGCACTGCCCAGCGCCGGCCCCCGCGCCGCCGTACAGGATGGTAACGGAGGCACAGAGCTCCCGGGGTGATTATTTTTTCAACAAAAGAAAACACTGGAAAGGTAAATGTTTGAAAGCAGTAGTCGGCCGAAGAGAAATGACAAAGTGGTTGCTTGGGTTCAAAACAAAACAAAACACAACTGCCACATTTTTTATTTTTGTCAGAAAAGCTGTCCAAGGGGGAGCAGTGGATTGTGTGGAGGCAAAAGAAAATAGAAATCAAAGACGGGGAGAAAAAGGAGGGTAAGAAATCATCTGAAGATAGATGATAATAAATGAGTAGGAAGGCCACTCTGTCACGAAGAGCTGCTTTAATGTGCTCCCTTCCTGCCTCTGTATATAAAAGCTTTTTTGTCAGACATGCTTGACTAAAATCAAATGGAAATACCCTCAGTAGCAATCCCCTGATTTCCATCACACGAGAGCCTCACCCGAATGCCATGTGGTGGTTTATGGCATGAAAAACCTGTCTTAGTGTCCGCGGGTGCATCCGTGCAGCGCCGGTCCCTCTGCTCCTCCTCCAGCTTCTGGTCCCTGATGCGGCTCCAGTGGGCGCTGGAAATGTGCGATTCTGCCTCCAAAGCTCCCATGTCCATGGTTGTGTCTAAGGAAATGGGGAAAAAAGAATAAGAAGAAATAAAGCAAGGATGCTGGTGGATGGATGTGCCGTGTCTCCCCGGGGCAGCAGATCCAGGGTGTGACGTTCACCGAGACTCGACAGATTTGGGATATGACCCTTTGGATGGGGAGCAGGGAGCCGGGGAGCGCACACAGCGCAGCTTCGCCCTTTGCCCTTGTCGGAGATGAGATGGGGAGCAAGCAGCCGAGAAGGGAGAAAAAAGTGCATTTGTCACTGTCATGTTGATAATATTTCCTCAAATCCTGCAAACCAGTCAGATGGGGAGGACAATCTAAAGCAACAGAAGCGTTCTCAACTGCTTGCACTGGATGCAGGGAGGGCTGTCCCCCAGGCTTGGTACCACTTGGAAATGATGCATCCCCTTCCTGCAACATGATCAGCAGTTAATCTCTGCCAGATAAACAGCGTGGCTTCTCAGCTGGAAAATCCACAAGGAGAGGAAGAGAAGCACACGGGTTATGCATACGATGCTGCGTTTGGTGGCCGAGGGCTGTGGGAGCCATCCCTTCCCCTGCTCCGAGGTCGCTGGCGGCGCTGCCAGCCCTGCGGACCCCAGCGGTGCCCGGGGGGGCTGAGTTTTCCCCCCCATGTGCGAGCTGTGGTTTTCTCTCCTTGGCCGTGTTCCCCGCGGTGCTCGCAGTTACCTGCGGAAACCAAAAAGCACCGGTCTACGCAGGCGGCTGTCTCCATAGTCCCTGTGTAGACAAGCGGAGCCAGAGGGCTGATCCCCCGGCCCCAGCACACAGCCTCCCTTTCAGCACCTTCCCCTTACACAAAGACTAACTTATCCCACCTTTCCCCCCCCCCAATCTGTCCCTGCTCCCCAAAGCCCTCGCAATGAAAAGCCCTCCATGCACAGGCTAATAGAGTCCTGTGCCACCTCCTTCCCCTCCCATCCAGGATAGCGCTGCCAAAAAGGAAAAAAAAAAATTAAAAATAAAATTAAATTCAAAAAAAAAGAGGAGAGTGAAAGCTGGGGGGGTGGGGAGTTAAACCTGGAACTCATTTAGCAAAAGGGACTTTAGTTAACAAGAAAGTTACCCATCATGAACTGCCGGTAACACCTCGAGTGATCCTAAATCCATTACCCAGAGACTTAGCCCTGGCTGAGTTTGATTTTATGAACTGTGAGGCTGCTATGTTGAAAGTCTGCAAATTGGACATAAATTGGGCTGCAGAAGGCTGGGGAACTGAAAGGGTTGGGGCTTTTTCTTGCTCTGGTGACGTACCAGGCTCCGGCTGCTGGAGCTGTTGATGAGACTCTCAAGGACAGAGGTTGGACGTTGGATTTTTGGCTCTGCTGCTGCATCACCTGTACGAGGATGGGCAAGTTGCTGCACTTGCTGTGCCTCAGGTCTTGTGCATCCTGTGAGCTTTCACTCTCCTTATTCACTGGTGTCTTCATCATCTCGCTTTGTTTTGTTTTCATTGTAGTTTTGGCTACAAAATACTGTGATACTGATCAAACTCTAAACAAATAAACTAGGTTTGGCAAAATACTAAAAGCTGTTCCACGTACTCCCAGAACTGAGCACAAAGATGCTGCTGCCCCGTCAAAGGGCAGGGCCGGTGCCGCGACGCGATGCTGCAGCTTTGGCTGCTCTGTCTGAAACCCAGGGCAGCTTTGCACCAGACGTTGCTGCAAATGCAGCTCCAGGGCCTCTCATTTTCTCATGTACAATCTGAGCCTGGTAGCTCACACAACTTGCAAAATAAAGCAGCTTCAAACCAAGTCTCAGGCAATCTTACATCCTCAGATAATTTACACGAAAGCAGAAGTACAAGGCATTTCAGAGACAGGTGCATTTTGGTAGGAAAGAGAACGGATTTCAGATGGTTAGAGGGACAGGCAGGAGACAGATGTTACCACACTTTGCATCACCTGTGCTATTCCTGAAATTTAGAGTTTTGATAGTTTTTTATTTCCTTATTGTGATTTGTTTTGTAGTAAAAAACCCTTGGCTCATATGCATGAATTATATTTACTGGCGAGGGTGCCTTATAATGTAGTCAGCCTAAGGAAAATGAAGATGTCATGACTTAGAAGCAAAATTTGGGTCTGACTTGAAGAGGCCTGTTCCCCAGCAGAATTCCTGGTGCCATCAGGTTCCCCAGGATGATGCAGCAGGAGGCACATTGGGTTTGGTGCTCACCCCCAGAACCTGGGCAACCAGCGACAGCAGAATCCTCCCCCCGGTCCCACCAGCCTTTGGATTCCTTAGTGAGACAGAAAACTGTCATTCTCTGATGTAACCTTTCTTTTTACTATTGATGTTGTAAAATGTGGGCAAATTTTGAAACAGTTCATTTTAACAATGAAAAATCTGATGCTTTCTTTTAAAAAAATCATTCTACAAAAGGAAGATCACTGCAAAACTGCTTTTGTCAATAAAACAAGCAATTTCTTGAACCCATTTCAGCATTAAAGCTTCAGGACAATTGAGTAGAGACCTGAGTTTGCATAGCCATAAAATCACTTGGCTCCTTCCTAACTTAGAACTGCTTTTTACCTTTAAATTAAGTGCATATTCAGATGCATTTTACATGGGGAAAGCACACCCACCACAGCACAGAGCTCTGAAAATTTGATTTAAAAGATTAGTCAACAAAATTCTGCGAGATACCTTTCCCTCTCTTAAGCCGTCAAGCGCCGGTCGGTGCCGATTTTGGAGAGTCCTTTGACCTGACGTAGGGCAGCTCAGCACCTCTTCTGATACTCGACAAGCAAAGGTAACGCTGTGAAACACGTGGCTAATTTTACCAGCAAGGTGGCAACAATTCAGAACGTGATATGTGAGGGCAAAGCGCAGGCAGTTCATTTGGGTAATTTCTTAGCCTGCTGGCTTCTGCAATGTTTCTTTAGGGGGCACTGAATATGAGTGATTGAGTGAGAGAGAGTCCGACAGAATTAGCACACACTGGATCTTTTGACCAAGGGGGGAAAAAAAGCCCCAAACAAAACAGTCTAATGTTGGTCTAGGGGCACGTTCCCCTAGGATTTGGGAAAGAAAAACACCAAACGACGTTAGTTTGGTGCACCTCGAGCAGAGCAGCGCGTTCAATTAAAATCCATTTCAACGAAATAAAAAGACACTTAATCTTGGATCAAAAATAACTACAAAATAGCAGGCGGCACCTCCCAGCCCAAGTGGCGGTGCCATTTCCAAGGCAAATTCAACTCGCTGATACTGTACCACGAAACGCATCTCTAAGAAACTGCTGGCAATTCCCTCTTGGAGTTTCCAGCGACCAGGCGCCTCTCAATGAAAGGACACGGGTTCCTCCCACAGTCACCTATGGGCCACGGAGAAATTTCCAGACAGTTTGTGCAAAGGGCATGTTTGCCATACAACCTCAACACAGGTAAAATGTTCGGCTCTTTTAGCATTTTTCCCATTTCTTCCCTTTTCCTTTTTTTTTTTTTTTTGTTTTTCCCAATTCTTGTTTCTGAATCAATGTGTCCCTCTGTCTGTATGGAAACGTCCACTTTTCGTCTCTATCATAATAAGTACAAGGAGAAACAGCATCTGATTTTAACACCAATGCCTTGCAGAATGTCTGTCTTATAATCCTTCGTGTGCTTTAACAGGATCTGTTTGCTGTGCTGGGAAAATTAAAGCCCTGATTTCCAGCTTGTCCCTTCCCTTTGCACCTGCCCTTCTGTGAGCTCATGTAGTATTATCTTGGATACCCAGTGCTATCTAATTACTCAGCTGTCCAACAAGGACGTTTCCAAGGCTGTGGTTGCTCTGCAGTGATAGTGGCCATGTCCCCGCCGCCCTTGGAGAAGCTCGCTTGGGTCTCAACAGTGGTGCATGGAGTGCAGCCTCCCTTCTCCATCACTGTCCTGGACAACTGTTCTCCGTGCCCTTGGCTTGAGGTCGCCATGTTGCCCTGGTGTCCTCCATCCCCAGGAGGGACCCCCAGGGACCCCGAGGCAGCTGCCAGTTGGAGGAGCCACTGGGATTGTCACATGTTAGACCCAAACTCAGTACTTGTTGCGTTGCAACTCTGGGTTTAGTCCCCAGAGGTCCTCTGTGAGCTGCTAAACTCTTCACTGAATCCATCCCAAAATGTTTTGCAGTACAGCCTGTGGGCTTTTAGGGCTTAACTTCCAGACAGGCTGAGCATCCATGGTTCTTACTTACCACAAAACCATCTGTAAATGTGGTCCTAGCACCAGCTCTACTGATCTCTGGAGCGTGTGATGGAGCTCGGAGGAGCAGATCATGCAGGGCAGTCTCTCTGCTTGGAGCTGTGGACTTTATTTTAACAAGGGTGAACGCTGCTTCTCCCCAGCTCCGCAGCCTCGCATGCAAGCTTGAGCTCCTCACTCTACCAGCAGAGCCTAAAAAAGTATTTAAAGATAATTTATTCTTGCTAAGCAACAATAGCAATAGTTAATCTCTTATATTAGAACCTTTACTGACTGAGGGGGCATATGATACCAGCAGAACCGGTTTAAAAAATGCCTGCTCGGGCCCATACTTTCCAAAGCTTAAATCTTTAATAGAGCAGAAAAGAAATTCACAACAATTGGGGGGGGGGATAAGGGGGAGCTGTACTGAAATTTATGGAGTTGTTTGGTTTCCAGGACTCCTGTTCCTGCTGGGCAATGCTCTGATGATGTATTATGGTAACATGTCATCAGGGCAATGGAGCTTCATGATGCATTACAGCAATAAGTCGTTTGTAATACATCATCAGAGCAGCTGCTGCCCCAGGTTGGGAGTCTCAGACAAAAATTAGGCAGGCAATTCAATGCGCACCAAAGATGCTTTCTTCCTTTCTCTCTTTCCTTCCCTTTCTCCAGGTCTTGCTCTCTTCCTTGCTCCTGCTCTTGCCCTGCCACTAGCAATTTGCTGGTAATTTATTCATTCTGGCTCTCCCATGAAAATTCCTTTCTGGTGGAACCAATCGAGCACAATGCTCTGCACCCCAGGAACGCAGCGCAAGGGAGATGAGGATGGCGGTGAGGAATTCCATGTGCAAGCCCTTCGGACTGGTCGCCCAGGTCCGACAGTGGCCGGCACCAGATGGTTAAGGGGAGACAGCTCATGATCGCGAGTTGCCTGGTGTAGGGCAATGAAATCCTATTTCACTATTACTAATTAAGAGTTAATAGTTAAGCCTCCCTTTAATTGCACCTCGTTTTTACTTCTCATATTTTTCTCCTATTAGCAATGTTACCAATTCTCACTACTCCATGGAAATATCCGAAATGGCTCAATAAACTGGGGTAAGCCCTCAGCCACAGCAGCGACTGATCTCAGGAGTCTTCAGCAAACGGCTCCATCACATTTCTCACCTTTACTCAAAAACTGAGCAGGTTCTGGTGCCAGAGCACAGGTTGGGAAGTGAATCCTGGCAGTGTCCAGGTGTCAGTGCCAGCCGGGTGGCATCCCAATCATCTTGCAGTTGCCTTTCCGAGCTTTTCCCGTCTATTGTGCTTTACTGGGCCTTTACACATGTGGCAAACAGATCTCTGGAAACTCATCAAATACACTGAACCCCCTTTTTTTTTCAGCCTTGAAAACTCATTTTGCTCTGTTTCTCTTCTGCTGTTTTCTTCAGAGACGGGGGCCCAGGTGAAAAGTTTCAGACCTGACTCTGTTTCCCAAGCTGGAAGGTACTTGGACTTGGCAGCAAAGCCAGGGTGATGTTTCAGTCCATGACAGGGGAAAGGAACAATTGGGACCAGATGTAGCCCCTGAGAGGGTGCCTGGGTATTGGAGCCAGGATTAGGACTCTGCTCTGGAGCTTTCTGCTCTTCTCTTCAATGGATGCTGGCTCAGGAGATAATATAATGTTCAGTGGGGAACCACTGGATACACCATCCATATGCACACACTGCAGAGTTTGTTGTGTTTCAAGGGATTGTTTTGATTTTTCTTTTTCTGTAGTGCTCCTTTAGCGTCTGATGCCCTGCACTTATTAAATCACCCAGCACAGCGGAAAGAAAGAGAAGAAAATCACATCCATGGGTTGTTACAATGCATGAGGCATAACCAAGTGCTTCAAATCCCTGAGGGGATTACTTCGAAATCACCAGGCCACCTGGAGTTTCATTATGGCTCTTACAAACAGGCTTTTAGCAAGAAGGATGAGGTGGGGGGAGAAGGGGTCTTCTATTTAAGCACTGAAAAGAGATAAAGTTCAGAGAGCTGAACAATGGCTTCCAATGGGCTCAGCCGAGTCAGCTGAGACCAGGGACTGGAAAGGATTAATCAGAGTGAAAAATGTCAGCTTACAACAAAATCTTTAGCGAAGTGTCCAAGCCACAGAGCTCAGTGGAGACCAGAGTTAGTCATTCCCTAATCACGTACTACTTTTTCCCTTGCTTGGTCTGTGAGTCAAGAGTTTGTGTTTGAATCCAAGTCGTCTTTGCTGGATCTGTGTCACAAACTGTTCCCTAGCCCTGAAGTCCTGTCTAGAGGAGAGTTCCTCTCTTGCTCCAGGTCTTTCCAGGCCCGTTGGTTCCCATACATCCTCCTCTGATTCGTGCTTTTGATAATTATGCAGTACATATGTCTACAGAAGTATATTGTATCTTTGGAGTCATCTTAACCAGGATGGAGGAGTCTGATGCTTTACTGGCACCCGAGTGAATAGATGACAAAAGCTGAGGGTTCATTAGTCCTGAATGACAACCAGAAGTTTTGACTGGATCTTCTTCACCTTTGAAACAGTTTTGCCACCTTTGTAAATTTGTTTTATTCATGCTCCAATTAACGTTTTAACATACCTCTTTAGAGGAAAAAGTGATCTATTAAACCTCTTCACCCCTGAACTCCTCCAATCCCTGCCCACGCATTACTCTTTCATGTAAACATATAATGCTATGACTCTTGGAAGAACATAAGGTACGTTTGTGTAATATTTTGCAAAATTGAAATAAGGAATCAGCAGGTAAAATCTTCTGGCCTACATTAAGAAAACAAATAACTGGCTACAAGGATTGTCTTGAACGTCACTTTCGATTAGAGTTAATCCTAGGTGGTGAAAGAACGGATGACGCATCTGTAAGATATGCTGGCACTGTTCTCAGGCTTTGCAAGACTAATTCAGGGTTTCCAGCTCAGGACTCTTCTTTGTAGGAATGTATTGTATATTAGACTTAGAAATATGACTTATATACAGTACGTCTTACGTACTCTGGACAGTGCATTTCTTCTCTCTCTGGGTTGTTCCTTCATAAGCATCAAGGGTTTTTATTCCCCTGTACTTTCAGTAGCATTGATTGACGTGGGGATTCCTGAACACCGCCCTGGGAATGCTGGACTCCTGCCTCTAATCTGCAACATTTCACCTCCTTGGAAATGAGTGTGAAACAGCACATAGTCCATGCTGACTAATTCCGGTTCCAGAGACGAGGGCTGAGGCCAGGCAGGAGCCTAGGAACTCAAGTTCAGGGAACCCTAAGGTGACCAGAGTATCATTTTCTCTCTGTCTCAACCTTTATCGTGTCATTGAGGATAAAAAGGATGCCACCAAATGCCTTTACTACGGGCACTGGAATTAAAATCCCTCATCACCAGCTTTCATCTGGATGCCCGTTTGAAACTGTTAGTAAAGAATCTAACCTAAAAATCTACTTACGCATTTGTTCTGTCACTCTGTTAAAAAAGAACAGCTGAACAAATTATCAGCATTTTGTGAGGATTAGGAAAATTGATACAGGCTGACTCACCGCATGCCTATATAACCCAAAGTAATGTTAAAACCCAGGAAATGAGACTGGGACTGGAAAGGCTGAGAGAATTGTTGTATTATTGTAGCATCCTATAATGCCAGATTATTGGACTCAGTTTTCCACTGCCTGTTTATGCCCTTGTAAATGCTGGAACATTCTTGTTCCAACCTGATCACCGTTTATTCTCGTGATGCATCGACATTTCCCTCCAAGAGCTTTATTACTCTACGGAAGCACAACTTTCATGAAATAATTAATTCAGTTCAAGCTGCATATGCGAAATATCAGAAATTGGTTAAAAATTAAACCAACATTACAGACCAAGTGTTATGAAATTATATTTAATACAAAGTAATGGATAATGAGAACTTAGCCCTTTCGGGAAATGTAGGAACTAGTAAATGTGATCTTTACATTGAAGAACTTCAAGGAGGGAGAAAATCCCCCAAATATGTGTGTTCCCAGCTGTCAGTGTTCAAAGGGATGGTATTTATATGTGTATCTTGGTAAAAGTAGAGAATTCTGACCCAGAATTTTTGTTTCTGCTACTCTGTATACATGCTTATATGAGAAGAGATAGGGCAGCCTTCAGCAAGCTCCTACCTGTAACAGGGTTATATTCAGTACAACCTGAGCTGCCGGAAAATCTCGCCTCAAAGACAGTTTGTAATATTAGAGCCATTATTATAACTAGAGAGGAATCCGACCTGCAGAGGTCACTTTGGAGGTTGTGAGTTCTGCTGCCTGTTTTTACACTGAAATCTCCGCCTGCCTTCGCCTTGCGGATGGACCGAGCGGACTCCGCATCCCCTGCCCCGCTCCCCGAGGCCAGAACTTCCATTTTAGCGCCAGTGCTGGGTGAATAATCCATAAACCCCTGCTCCACCTTGCTGGGACGAGCAAACACAGTGCGGCCAGCCTGCAATCAGCTGTTTCCCTGGCTTTGATCCCCAGGGAGCCCCCGGGCAGCCCCCAGGCTCCACCAAGCCCTTTGTGGGCTTTGTGCTTGGGGAAGGCATCACCTGTCACAGTGAATGGCTGCAACCTTTCCCTGACCGTGGGAGGCCTTTTGATGCAGCGGGTGTTGATAATTAGGGTCTAATTGAGTGATTAACACCCCCAGCAGCTCATGCCTTTAAAGGGATGTGAGAAGCAGGGTGGGGTTTCCCCGCAGGTCCCAGCTCTGAAGCTCTGAAGATGCATTTTTGCAGCCCCACCAGCCCCAGCAGGATCGTTGGTCGCGGCTCCAGGTTGGTTGGGCTTTTTCTCGGGTCAGGCTGAACACGATCTTCCCCAGAAATGTGCAGAGCCAGCAAAATCATCGAAGGTGATTACATTTTCTCCCGAGTGCTATAATCACTTGCTCTAAACCTCTATTGATAATACCTGTTGCAGGAATAGGCTCCCATTTGCCAAGACACATGGTCTCTGCAGGCAATGAAAATCTCTCTAGATATACTGAACTTAATTAACTGAGTTTGAAGAGCCTATTAAGGCGATATTAAAAGAAGCCTATCTCAGCAGGCCCTCACAGTGGGGAGATGCAGCAGAGCTTTCAATTTAAGACTTATTGCCCAGATCTCCTGCTGCCCAGCTCCATGGGCTGCCCGGGAGCTGTTTAATAGATGGTTTGGGAGCAGCGTAAGAGGGTTTACAAAGAGAGCTGGGTAAGTGGTGGGGATATCAAAGGAAATCAACCTGTAATATATGCTCACTTTGTGGATGGGGGGGGAAAAAAGGTATATAAATGGGGAGATTATTCAGCACTGAATGAAACAAATGACAGCATGGATGTGTTTACAAACTTTAAAATAGGACTTAGGGAATCCAAAGATAAGCTTTTCCTGAATCATTTTGGCATACTGCAGTGCGGTAATAAGCCGCTTCTTGCTAAGAGTGTAAATTTCTCACATAAAATCAAATGGCTCCCTGCATCTCGTACGTTATTCTCCCCTTCCCACCCTCATACATAAGTTAATGACTAGTTTTGGATTCCTCTTTAGTTCTCAAGAAAACTGGGTGTTGTCACCAGTCTGAGTGTCACTAGTGGGTTATGTTGCTGGCTATAGGAGAATAAAACAAAGCTAAGAAGTTGTCTGTTGCCTTCCCCATGAATAAGGAGCTCTGTCCTGCAGAGTTTTCCTCAAGCTACTATTTATTATAAGCTGCTGAATTGCAAAACTACAGTAAAAATAACAAAAAAATAACAAAATGTGTTGGTTTTGCCTTAGTAGAAACTGCAAATAGAACGGCATGGAAGTTCAAATGTAATAACATCACTAACAATAATTCCTAGTTTTTATAGAACATTTTCTTGATTTAGAAGGCTGCTCAACCAGTATGTGCAACATTGTGAAACCAGGATTTGCATTAAATTGAACGGTACGGGGTTGAAGTCAATGTGAGTTAGAACCTTTAGGCCCAGGGGAATGCTGCTGGCTGGCCCAAGGCCCAGCTCTTGACATCAATGGGCTATATTCAAGTGTCTATTGAGATGAGAAGGTTGGGTTTTGCTCTCATGGTTGTAGGAATAAACTTGAAAATATAACCTGACTTGACCCAATTAATAAAGAGATGGGTGAGAGAGAAAACACTGTTTGTTATGATATAAAATCCCAGGGGGTTCAACTGAAACAAATGGTCTATTTAGAGGGTTTGGCGTGGCAGTGCAAGATTTGTCTCCACCTGGGACTGAATGGTCCTGCCCATCCACTGGTAGGTAGGTGGATGCTTAAGGTATGAGTTGATGTTCACAAGAACATCTACCATAGGCTGCTCAGGACATTGGCTGAGCCTAAACCATGTGGCTCGTCTCATGCTTGCATGACTACAAGTGCTATTCTCTTTAGAAACTTGTAAAACTAATTCTTGTAAACCAACTGATTCCTGTAAATCACTGAAGTCATCTTTGGGTGGGGGTAATGGATGGTAAACTCTGCTCAGCCCCATCAGCCACTACAGCTGCCCAGTCGGTGCTGCAGCAGCAGCTGCGTGGACAGAAGGGAAAAACTGCCCCATCTGCCCTGCAAATCAAGGGAAGAAATTCAGCTTCCCAGGTTAGATTTCTTAGGCTGACAAGCTATTATTTTACTCTGCATGAAAGGAAATTAGGAGGCGGTCTTCTCCATGTGCCAAGCTCTGCCACCTTTGCTCAGGTGTGTTTCAGAACCCCAAGTGACTGCGGTGTGAGCAGCCCCAAAGCTGCACAGCCTGGATCCATGCGGAGCAAACGCTCCCAGAGTGCTCCAACTCTTGCATTCCTAATTAGAACCAAACCCAAATTATTATTTGCATGAATAATGTACCATGTAAGTGTTTACGCTGCAGTTGTTCCTAATGTTTTATTTTTATACCAAATAACAAGGGGTTGTAAAGCCCAGAATCCTTAGTCAGTTTATTGCTGTAGCTGGATTAAAAATAGAAGATCCTACTGAAGAATGTCTATTCAGTGCAGCTGAAGTATAGTTGTGTGTGGCTTCAGTTTGTTTGGCATAGGAAAACCTGGTGTAACTTGAGAATTCATTACGAGAAAAGTACAGGACTCTTGCCATCTTCTAATGGCCTCCTTACAGCTTTAAATGCAAAATTTACAAGGAAAGTCTTAAAGAGATGACAGGAAAATCTGAGAAGATAACGAAACCAGCAGGGAAATTAATAGAAGCCTTGGGTTCTCTAATCCACGGTGATTAATATCTTTTAGTTCCATGATCCTTGGTTTCCACTGGAATTGATGAACTACCAAATGTGGCTTCTCTGCTTTAAATCAATACAAAAAAAATCTTAGTTGGCCTCGCTGGCCTGTCTGTCATCTCTTTTGTAGCTGAAGGTTGGACATGATACTTATTAGCTGTAACAGTGAGATGGATTATTTTTTCCAGTTATATTTCAATTTCTTTTTTATTTTAATTCTGTTGTGCCCAGAAGATGGTGTGAGCAGCATTTGTGATGGTAATCATTTTCAGCACACTGCCAAAGCCAAGAGGTTTAATTGTGTTTTGCCAGATTTTTAAGAATATCCACCCCTTAAGTATGAGTTGTGTTTGACACATCCCTGGCCTGGGGTGTCTGCACAGCCCCTGGGGCAAAGCCTTTCACCGACATTCACACATTCATCTGATTTGTGTGGCTTCTTGGTGTCTTTTGAGTTCTTTGTGGTGACCGGACAACTTAGTCTGGGATTAGCAAGACCCAGAAGGTTCTCGGGATTAGATTATGTGGGAAGCCTTCCTCTTTTAGAGGTGATGGCTTGGATTATAAACATTACTTCAACAATGTTAAACAGCAATGTATAGGTGCTGAGCTTTACTGGAAGTCTCATCATTTTGCAGTTTAAGTTAAAAGTTAGAAAATTTGTGGAGAAAGTCAAATAGGAAAAACGAAAATGATGTTGTGTTGCTGCTTGACAGTAAAACAGAACAGGTAGGAAACGATTCAGATGTGTGCTGCATTGCAAATATAATTCTCTGATCTCTCAGACTTCTAATTTTCTATAGAAATTATTGTTGATGAATTGTCTTTAAATGCAGTTTGTGGGATAGAGGTGCCTTCAGACCTGAAATACAAATTTTTTTTGCCTTGAATATTATTTACCATAAATGCACCCTTACCTTGCTTTAACCTTCAGTGCTAGATGCATGTAATTATGTTGTAAGTAGTGATGGGCTTGCAGGGCTGCTGTTAAGCAGAACCTCTGCACAGCCGTCATTGTGACTTGTGTTTCTGCTTCAATTCTTACTTTCAAATATGCCGCCTCCGTCTTTGGGGAAAGCAAAACCGACCTTGCTCCCGTGGTTTTGCTCCACGCTCCTTTCCTCAATTTAGTCACAGTCTATTTTCCTTCACACTTATTTGACATCATGGAAATTCAATTGATGCCAGTAATTTATTACGGTCTATGTGGGAGATGTAGGTGTTTCTGCCATTAGAGCATTAGATTGCTTTCCCAGCCCGGCTCTCAGGAGCAGCAAACCCGGTGTGTCCGCCAGCTCCTTCGCCTCCCGGCTCGCAAGAGCAAGACTTACAAAGCCATCCCCAACCTCGCATCTCCTGTAGCTGGCATGGCTTAACGCTGCTCCTGCTTCTCGAAGGGCTGTCACTCATTAATATTTAGATCTCTGTTCCACAGTAATTACTCCCCCAAAATCCCTTCACAGGAGGAGATCTTGCTAGTTTGGAAAATGAGCATGTCATGATGAGTTGCCCTTGCGTAAATGTATCTTTTTGCATGAAATAAGCCCATAATTCAGACATATGTTGTTTATTTTTGAATGTGGGGTTTTTGTCAGGGAATGTGCAGCTTGACCTTACACTCAACAGGAAAATGTTTATCCAAAGAGTTAACGCAGATGAGTAATCCGGGATGCGCCTGCCAGTTCTCGGGTGGTGGGATTCCCGTAAACAGTGAGACACTTTGAACTTATGGGGTTTACTTTATGTCATACTCCAACCACTGAAACAACACGCCACCATGGAGTCCTTCCCTGTTAAACCAAAACACAGATTAAGCCATGGAAACTTGGGCTGAGAGTATCATTTGGGGGGACCTTCTGTTCATCATCATGTCCTCCTTAATTCAGTCTGTCTTGAGATAGGTGGTGAAGTATCATTTGTGTAGTACGGTGGTTTATTCCAACAGTAGTAAAGCTGTGCTGGGTCTGTGTAACACCTATAGACATGGAGATATAGCAGGCATAATAGAAGATGTGTGAAAAGTGAGGGAGAATTGATCTTGGGGAGCCTGGGGCTAACATTTGTGTGCACAAATGTCCTCCTGGTTGCTTTCACTGGAAATTTAATCTTGGGCTGGTTATTCCTTATCTCCCTGGTTCCAGTTTCCCCCATCGCTCCAAAATGCCTTTTCTGAGGGACCAGGTACTGGTCTGGTGAGATCACTCCCCTGTCCCGACACAGTAATTTCAATCCAGATCAGCATTCACCTTCTTTTGTTTGTGCATGTCAGTTAGCAACACTGCCAGAAAGCAACCTTGATTTAATGAAACCGTGGTCATTTTTTGTGGAATATAATTACATGTGCAATAAATACTTCCTCTTGTATCTAATTTTCGAGTTGGTCCTAAAAGCTCGGTTCTGCCTAGTTGTTGGTGCTAATCATGGACTTGATTTGGGAACTGTATTGATAAGATTTGCAAGTTTTCTGTGGGTATTATGCAGCTCACATACACTGGGATAATTGCTCAATATTAATACCATGCGGAGTTATTAGACTGGAGTATCCAAGAAATAATAAGAATAATGTGCATCACATGTTAAGGACATTACATAACCATTCTGTTCCACTGGCATGAGTCACTGCTAAAGTGCCCTGTATATCTTTCAGGGAGGATTAAGGCTACAAGCCACTGGGTATCATGGAGGCTGTTACAATGCTCCATAATGCCTCTGAAATGTGCAATGTCTTTTGAAAGCAGCTATGGAAAATAGCCATTCCTCATATGCAGTAAATAACTTGGTCACTGGGGAGGTCAATAGCTAAAGGCTCCCATCCAGGTTGTGGATTAATGACCTGCAAAATACCAGTTTAAAAATAGGCTCTTCTTCCACTTAAAGACATGCAATAATGAAGCATCTCCTTCCATTCCTTAGCCAAGTTTCAGACAGAAAAATGGGGTTTTCACTGGATGCACAGAGCTGAGTTAAGCAGTGATATAATGGACACTATGTAAATCACGGCTAGTGGCACTGCACCCTGTTTCTTATGCTGTCAGGATGTGGCACGCAGGACCAGAAACATCCCAGAGTCATTATGTCAGGAACAATTGGGAGTGGGAAGGCTGAGATCCGTGTGCTTGCTCGTGATGTGTTCATGTTGGTCCAACATCCGATGACAAGTCATAAATGTCCCTACGGTGGACAAATTTCCATTGCAGAAGGGGAATATTTATTATGAGATTAAAAGGTATAGAATGGTGAAAGGGAAGGCAGAAAACCAACCTGTCCTGTGCTGGGAGGATCGATGAGGTGACTTAGTTCTTCATGCTCTGTGTTGTAATGTCCTCGTGTGTACGCCCATGACTAATGGACTGGGCTGGGCTGCGTAGAGTAATTTTTCAGAGAATTCGGTGTCTTCAGGTTTGCCAAGATGGTTTTGCAATATATTAAGAGGCTCTGAAATAAAATATAATAATAATAATAATCTTGTTCTAGCCCTGCTTCTTTTGCATGTCTTATTAATGAGGCTAGAAGCCATGATTAAAGGGACATGCCTCAAACAGGTAGAAGTGGAGGCAAACTGAGCAAAGCTCTAAAGGGATTTTCTTTAACAGAAAGTGACTAAAGGATGAAGCGTATTGTGCCTTACATGGCCCTGTAGATAAGTCTCTGCAACCGAACTGGGCTGGTAGCTCTGGGAACCTTAATACAATAAAATGTGGGTCAAGACCATTCAGTAGTTGCAAACTGGTATCAGATACTTTGAACTTCTGAACATCTGTAGAAACAAAAGTTGACCATCCAGAATCACAGCAGTTACTTCAAATGGAGCCATTGAGGCTGTTCTTCTACAAGGTTGTTGTCTCATTTTTGCCTTGCATTCCTGTTTCCTTCAAACCAAGAAAAAAATAAAATAAAGGATCTGTCTAGCAGATTGAGCTCTGCTGCTTTCTTACCCTGTATGGTACAGGACAGATGCTTTGTTTTTCAGTCGGCAAAGGGCAGAGCTTCCTCCTGGCTTCTTTATTTTCAACAGGAGAGGCCACCCACAGCTCCAAACATGCCTACCGAGAGGAAAAATAAATGGCCAAGCAGCTCCTCACCAGACACACATGCACAGAGCGTATCTGTGAGGAGAAACTGTTTGGAAAGAGCTATACCCACCATTCCCATCCCACCCAGGTGCTGCTTTCGGATGGGGCTGGGGACATCAGCACCTGTGGGCAGGGGGGAGCGGCACTGAGAGTGTACCGGGATGGGGGGAACCCGAAATCACTCCTGCCCAGGCAGAAGCAAGGCAGCACTCAGCAAGCTAGACCTGTACAGACACTGAGGAAGGTAATTTGGGAAGCTTTCAATGTGGGGATGGCAGCTCGCTTGCTTCATGGGAAGGCAAAGTTAAGCAGTGCTTTATTGGCTTGTGGCCATGGTATCCAGCAAAGGTCCTCCCACCATTCTGAACCACTGGGAGCTTTTTCTTCTAAACAGCAGCAGAAAAGGGATCAGAGGGGATGCTTTGCAGTGGTCACCTTCTTCAGGGGACATTTGGGTGCTCACGGGGTTGGCACAGGCGTCACAGGGTGGTGAAAGCACTAACACTGCCAGCATGGGAGGTGTCCCCACTCCCAGGCCCATGGAAACCACTTGACCATGAAACAGAAGAAGGAATGAAAAGTGAGGACCCACATGTTTATTATTTCCACCCAGCTGGTTCTTTTTTGAAGGTCCCCATCCCGGTTGGAGGAGGGGGAACCCGCCAGCTCCGCGTGTCTGTAATGCAGTTCATTGTTTTGAGGCTAATTGCTGCTACAAGTGGTTTGGGGTTTTTATTTTACATAATCATTTAAAAACATGTAGAATACACGAGCTGGATGTTGGATTTGGAGGTTTCCCATGCCTGTTCGTGTAAAGTGCCTTCCTAATACAGCAGGAACAGGAATCGGAGCCGGCTCCCTCTGAGGATGACGCTGGCTCCGCAACTCAGCTGAAACCTGAGAATCATGTTTGAAATTGTGAAACCCTCGCATGTTTTTAAGGACTGTGCTTTCCTGCCTTGCTTCTCCGTACAGGCTAAAAAAACTGCTTTTCCTTCTAATGGAAAGTTGAGACCCACCTATAAAATGTCATTAAATTTGGGATGAAGTCAATAGAACTGGCAGCACAGATGTCTCACTGCTGCCTCTGCCATCACGTTTTTCTTCTTGCAGTAAATGTTCAGCTCTGGGTAGAGTTTGTATCTGAGATTCCAGAGCAAAATTGCAACATGGATATATTAGCCTAAGTGCGGGCAGGAATGTGTGTATCCCTCTGTGTGATATTCGCAGTGATTTTAATCCATCTGTTGTTTAAGGCTCAGTCTAAAGAAAGGCCAGATCCTGCTCTGGGTTAAACTGGGGTAGATCTGAAGAGGGCAGTGGAGCGATGCCAGAGCAGCTCAGCTGCAGACAGACCTACGAACACCTGAGGTGTGCACATTTCACATTGAACCGCGATACATGCTGCATTGAAACAGGCTAATGGTGATGGACAAAGGAGGAGAATGAGCGCACATTCCACTTACACTGGTAAATAATGCGAACAAGACTAAGTTTTGGAGGAGGTCCCTGGGGAGGTGACCGGCGGGCACAGAGGTGGCAGCTCAACACGTTGGGCTCCGCCACTGCCAGCACCCCCTTCCCAGATTATTTTTCCTTTTGTTGCTCTTTCCTTATACCTCTGAGTAGCAAGTGCTGTGTTTCAGCGTTGCATCCCTATCCTGAGCTGCCCTGCAGTCAACCAGCGGCCTGATAGCAGCTTCATGCCAGAGATCAATAGGTTGTTCTGTGTGTTTTTTTACAAGCTCCTTTTACTTTACCCTTAGTGGTAATAACTAATCTGAACACTGCATTGTGCGCCACAGTTTTACAAAAAAACCTCTTGATTAAGGATCATGTCTTGATAGGTTTAATAACTTACAATTAAAGCCACCTGAACGTGTGGGAGGGTGAAGCTCGAGGTCCATGTTGTTCATACGTGCACGAGGCTGTAAGCCAGCGTTCAACTTTGCATTTAGGTTTGGACTAATGAAAACCTTAATGCAAACCTTGAGGCGAAGCAGCTTCATCAAAACCATATTTTGTGTGCACGTTTTCCACCGTTATTGAGGCAAAATTAATGTGGAGCCTTGTCCAGCCTGGTCTGAATGGGAACCCCAGTGAATCTTTCTAAGTCAAGCCAGGGATGTGTATTAAGAAAAAAACAACCAAGTAATGGTTGCAACACTTTAGCATGGAAAGTGTTTGTGTAGGAAATCACTTTGTTTTCATTTTATTTATTTGTTTACATTCCACTGACCACTTGCCATTTAAACTCTTTGAGATACTTGACAAAACAGGAAATTTCCTTCTCCAGACTTGTTCCTATTAAGACATTTTCTTTCTCAGATGTTGTCAGAATCATCGGTTCATGGTATAATGGAGATTGCTGTGGCCAAATGGTAAACATTAGAATGTACATTTAAACCATGTCCCAACCTTTCTCAGCTGAGGTTTTGTTGTTGTTGTCTTGGAGGGGGTGGCGCCAGCCCTGCTCGAGCTTCTCCCAGGGAGAGACTCCCTCGTGGAGCTATGTTTAAATCCATTTTATTTATTTTTAACAGAAAGTGAATATGTGTGAAGGTTTGAAGAACCAGCCTATTGGATTTCTGGAGGTAAAAGGACTAAGGAAAAAAGTTTCTTTAAAAAAAAAAAAAAGTTGCAAAATATATAGGTTGCAAAGCAAAAACAAGAGCGAGCTTGATAAACTTAGCAAAAATCAGCATATGGAAATGCTGGTTTATTTTTGGAACCTACATACAGCTTCATTTCATTGGAGAGTTATTCACAGATCCCGTTCCTGAAACCGCTCTGGCTTTGGGAAGGGGAAGAAGCCGCGGCGGCTCCGGCGTGACCTGCACTCCGGGGCACGTTGGACACAGCCGGGCCAGGGCCAGGGCCAGCGCCAGTGCCAGCCAGGGCCAGTGCCAGCCAGGGCCAGGGCCAGCGCCAGTGCCAGCTATGGCAGAGACCACCGGGCTGGCCCCAGCCCAGCCAGCAGCACGGCCCTTCACACTTGAACGCACTTATTGCAACTTGGAGTAATGTCATTTTAGAAGTGCCGTGGGTCCAAAAATATGATAATGCACTGAGCGCAAAAACCAAACTGCGGAGGTTCATTTTATTTCCATTAAACTCCACCGTGAGTATTGCAGAAGCTTTGGTTTTATTATTGCTAGTTCCAAGCATAATAAATACGCTTCAGGATCTAGGCTGATTTATTATCATTTTAAACAGTATGATATTTGCAGCTTTTAATAAATCTATGAAATAATGTCTATTTCTAATTTCAGCCTTTTGGTTTAACTTGAGACACCATCAGTATTAAAATCAGGTATTTAAAATAACAATTACTTCTCTGTACCTTTAAAGATCTTCAACCAAAGGAATCGAGGATAGATTTGTTTTCTCTTGTCACCTTGTCAATCTGGAGATTTGTTTCTGTTAAAAATCACGGAACTGAACCATTGAGGTTTATCAAGTTCCAGAACCCTTGCCATGTTATTGTTTGCACTTTTTTGTGAGTTCAGATAGTGAAAGTAGGTGGTAATTTCATAATCACTTGCACTTTTTATTGTTTGTACAATCAAAAAACATTTTGTTCCTGCTAATAATAATCGATAAGTTACTGAATCAGAAATTATATCAACATCCAACCAAAACAAAATAAAAAAAAAACCCTGTTTTTGTTATCAATCATACTGAGAGTAAATGGTCATTTCAGATTTTATACCAACTTCTTTGACTGATGTGAGGCCATTTTCTATGCAAATAATAATCCCAGTCCTAAACACTGCATGAAGGGCTCCTGCTTTTTGGTTCTGGGGGTAGAAAAATACACATTTACCCACAGGCGTGTTCACCCCATGGCTACTGAAGAAGAGAAATTCTCCCAAGTCCATTTAGAAAACGTGTTGGCTTTTCTTTTAATTAGGGTAATCATAATGAAGTGAAATCTGAACTTAATGGCTTGGCCCAGGAAATCCCCAGCATGGTTCATGAGATTCAAGCGAACTGCCAGACAAGTTTTGCCAGCGGGTTCCTCAGACACTGTTTGCTGTTTTACATTAATTGATTCGGTCTGAAAATAAACAAGGGGCTGATCAGTCCCCAAACCTCTGACCTGCTGATCTGGAGCAATGACCAATAAACTGATGTTCAACCCGTTTTTCCAGCTCTCTTGAGGTTGATGTCGCTGCACTTGCAGAAAGGGATTGGCTACTCGTGCTCCCACGTGCTGACCTGAGCATCTGTGACACTGATTTTTAGACTTCATATGGATATTTTATTCATGTAGCTTGTACATGACCTGGTCCTGACACTGTTCATCTGCTCTGAAACGTGGTCAGGACAGTTAATGTACCCGAGTCTCGGCATTTCAGGAGGAGCCTGACAGCCCTGAGAATTAATGGAGCAAAATGAGATAACACGGTAACCTGTGGCTTTCAGTCCCCGAGTGATACAAGGGGCCAATCGGAGTTTAAATAAAGGATGAAACATTAAATTTTTGGGGGCTATTAACAATGTCACTTACTGAGAGAGTCCTCTGATTGCAGCTTACATTAGCTTCTGCTCCTGAATATTTGTCTGAGCTGATGTGGTGGTTTTCATGTTAATTGGAAGCTGTTTCTGGAGATGCCGAGTGGCTTTGCTGGGACGGGATCGCGGAGAGCGATGCAGATGGACTGTTTAAATGATGGGAATGGCTCCTGTGTGCTCCAGACTTCAGCAGACCCAGAATTTTATCAGTTATTGAGGGCTGGGATTAAATCTTCCTCCCAGTAACAACTATTAAAAACTGAATATAAATCCCTCAGAGGGCAGCAGCACAAGAGCGACGCGGGCATCTCCCTTCAGTGCTAAAAGCACTTAGTGTTAGATTAGAGTCCTGCCCTGAGTAATATCTGCCCCTGATTTATTCCGTGTAGTGGTTATGGGCTGTGGGAAAACAATCCTCCTGCAAATTCCCATGTCTGTCTCTGTTCAGCTTTGGAAATGCAGATCTGGATTGTTCTCTCTTCCAGTTCAATGGCTCATGGAGTTTTTTACTGAACTCCATGTATTGATTTCAACCCTTTTCTTTATCACAGCTTATTTGTCCGGAATGGTTGGACAGATAGTTCATTCAGTGCTAGGACAACATGAATTTTTGAAAGCTCTTGTGTTAATATATAAAATGAACTCATTCTCCTATTACTGACAGTACAGACATAGGTTTGTCTTCCTCGTTGTCACGCTGGAGGACATCCTGCCTTTTATATTCTATTTTCTTTGGAGAGCTGCAGCAGTTCATAAGATGAGTCTTTATGATCTTGGCTGCTTAGCTATTTTTTTTTATGAGAGCCTTTCAAGATTTTACTGTTAGCAGTTAAACCTTCCTAGAGAGCCATTTGCCCCTTGAAAATGTAGTGACCTACCGCACTGGGACAACTGCAGTGCCTCGGGTCTGGAGCCTCCTTGCACTGAGAAGAAACACAAGGAGAACTTGCAGTAATCTGAGTTTTTAACCCCAGAAATAAAGATGAGGTATTATTCAGGACATAAACGATTACTTATGCATGAGACTCATTTGTTACTTATGTGCCTGTTTGCAGAAAATCCTCCGGCTCACATGTACAACACTTACACAGTGGTTCGATGTCTGTCTTTGCAATATATTTTGTTGAATCTCCCTTCTGTATAATCAGATAGTAATTTCGCTCTTTTTTTTTTGCTAACTTTTATTTTGGCCCTTAAATTTCATTCATTTTAATGTTGAAATTAAATTGTCTCCTACTGGATTGAACACCAAGGACTCCCCAAAGGCACAGAGTACGAAACAGTGAATAGACACCTCACAGGTTTGTCCAACTTCTCCTTGGCCAAGGAGCCGTTGATCACAATGTTACTGGAATCAGAGCAAGTGCCTTCAAAAGGCAAAGAGGGATGATCAAACTTAAGTGTAATGCTCCAAAATCTGAATCTGTCCTCTAACCGGGCATTGTATTGGTTATTGATCAGCATCTATGCAGTGCAAAGTGGTTTAAACTTATATTTCTGACTCTTAATGAGTCTTCACAGACTGGCTTTGATGCTGAGTTTCCTCCCTGTGTGTGATGTTTTCATCAATCAGTTACTAATATGGGTTCTCCCACTTATTGTAGTTTCCTGCCCAGACGCCCCTGTGCTCCTGGACACGTGCAGAGGTGGGGGCCAGGGTAGCATTTGGCTTTTCGAGGGTCTGAGCTGTCATTTGCATTTGTGAAACACAATTTCTGCCGGACTCCACCCCTTCTCCCTCCAAACCAGATGAAATATTTATTGCGTTGGAGTGTAAGGGCTCAGTGTTTCGTCTGCAGAGGAACAGGGGAGTCCTGGTTCTGACCAGAAATTTCTAAGACTTCTTTGTGGCTACTAAATGTTGGAGGAAAAACCACAAATTACCATTGGAGTGGGGCTGGGCCCTGTGTCCTGGCTCCAGTGCTTCCCCATCTCCTTCCCCCCTCCTCCCATTTTAAAACGCTCTGCATCTGTGTCAATAACTACCCCACGTATACGGCAGGGTAATATTTAGTGTGCATGTCGTGTGTGCAAAATTAACCACTGACAGGGTGGGGGAGTGAAGGAAGAGCAGAGTTTGTAATTATACGCAAAATTAAGCTATTACTGTGATTAAGATATTTCTTTAATACGTAGCTGAGGAACCTCCTTTCCCTCTAAACTGGTCACAATTCATCTCCTGTGTCATTTTCTGGCTACTCCTAAGTTGTTTTTTTCCCTTGCCACACCTAATGCTGTGTTACCTGGGGTGGTCCCACCTGGCTCTGCCCATGGGCGAGGTGCTTCTGCCCCGGGGTGGGGGACACCAGCTCCTTCCCCATCACTTTGACCAGGTTTCTGGGGTCTTGGAAGCACCAAGTCCTTCCCAGTCCATCCATCCCCACGTGTCTCAGTGGAAGTTTGTCCCATGTTATCATCTTAACTTTCCCATGAGGTTAATTTGGAGATATTTTGATGAATTGTGTTAGTCTGCAGGTGGAGTTGAGCATCCGTAAAATAATAGCATGAAAGAAAAAGGAAGAGAAGGATGCGTTGTGGTTGGACTTGATGGTCATGAGGGTCTCTTCCAACTGAAATGATTCTATGATTCTAAAACAGGGAAATTTTGGCATATTCAATAGCAAGCTGTGTTGGAAATGGGAAAGTGAGGAAAACCGATGTGATTCTCTGTTTTGGTGGGATGGGAAAGAAGAGTTAATGCACCCAATGTGTCCAAGTCTGAGGACAGCAAGGATGGCAGAACGGTTGTTCAAAGACGCCCATTTGTAATTAAGCTTTGCTGAGCAGCCTTCCCCTCCTCATCAGCACATAATTGAGTCACAACGCTGTAAATGGCATGAATTTTGGGGATGGTTGTTAGAGCCACTCAAAACTTGAGAACATGAACTATTGTGCTACCACAAGCAACATTTCTTACATTTCATCATATTACAGATGACCGTATTTTGCACTTCTTTCCAACGTATTTTGTCAGGTAAGAATGCTACATATGTGATGAATTGACAAAGATTTGGTAACATTTCCAGTAAAATTTTCTAGAAACATTGCTTAACTAAAGTCAATTGTTTATAGAAAAGGGAGCATTTCAACAATATATCATCACATTCAGAAAAATTATTTTCAGGAAATTTTTTTTTAAACGAAAACATTTTTCTTAGAAATACCATTGGTCAGCTCTATTAATGATATTGGGAGGGTTCGAAGTGACAATGAGCAAACCATGAAAAATGGACAGAAAACAAACACAGAATCACTCCAGTCCTGGACTGCTTTTTGGTTATATTGGAGACTTTCCAGGGCTTCCATTTTTCCACCAGTGTTTAATGGGCTCTCTGTTTGCATTTATGTTTTCCTGATCTTTCAATCTGCAGAAAAAGCTGCTTCTGGCAGGACTCTGTAAGCATCACACCCCGTGCCCCCAATTTGGAGTGTGTGTGTGCCTCTTTTTTTCCTGAGGTGGTAGGAACACCCTGATATGAATGTGTAAAGGCTAAATATAAAAGAAGTTTGGAGATCAGGGGTTTCAAAGACTCTGTGAGACTCCATCAGTGAATTCAGCTTGTACACGCGCTCCCTGGAAAAAGTCCCTGCCCCACAGGGACTATGCCAATTAAAATTAAAAAAAAAATTACATCAGTGAAATTAACTGAAATTTTGCTTGACCTGGAATTTAGGTCAGTTTAGATCATCGTCTTACCAGGGCTGCCGAAGATTCAAATGCAGGCGGGGAGCTACAGAAACAGAAATGTGCTTGAGAGCAGAGGCAGCTCCAGGGCTGGATGTGGGGTGGTCACCAGCATGTCCACATATGTACTGGGATGAGAAACCGCCCAGGGCATGGCTGATGAACGTGCAGTTGGTACCCGTGGCCACCAGAAGCTGGATGGTGGCTCAGCAAATGGACATGGTGCACCAGGCAGGGTTGTCTTGTTCAAACATGACTCCCCAGTGCTTGGCTGGGACTTTAAGTGGCTCCAGCCCGGTTAATTTTGCTGTCTTTGACCCATAGCGCTATAGTCTCTGAAAAGGTGAAGGATGGGATGTTCACTGGGTACCAATCTGATCTGAATTCCGTGACAAAGCTCCCGCAGCTCTTGGTTCTCTTGTACCACCCTGTACAGGCTTGAAGTGCCAAAAGGGCTTTTTCAAATGCCCAGCTGTGTATGTACGTTGTACCTACCTCTGGGCACGTGTTACTGGAAATGCAATGACCTCCCCTTGTTCATTCGCATTCTTTTATTTCCTGAGATGATGCTGTTTCCACAGGTTGCTCAGTTCCAGCATTGAAACACCTAAAAAGATAAGAACCCACCAATTGCCGGCTCCTTCCAATGCTTTTCGCCTTGTAGCACAGCCCCTGTGGAATTCTGTTTGCAATTTTGCTCGTACCAATTTGTGCTGTGTTTGTCCCTGTACGTAATTATTGACAATCATTGGAATAGAAGAAAAGCTCTTTAAAATAATGGAGATGGCTGGTCAGCATGTGCACGTCAAGTGTCATGTACAAGAGATATTCTAGGGACTGCATTTACAGTCTGCCTCTATGTGCTTATTCTTCCTTCCTTGAGCCCCAAGGATGGACATAGATCCGAATTTATTTTCACCGTGCATTTCCCCAGCAGCATAATGCATCTTTCTTCATACAGTACTGCAGGCTTGCATGCAATTAAATATTTTCCACTTCTAAGATGAAGACGAATGGCCCTCGCAAGGAGGCTCAGTGCTTCGTCCTGCAGAGCTCGTTCCGATCAAGTGGTGGCAGTAGGTTGCTTCGTTAGAATAATTCCTCCGTGGATTTACACGCCCCACCCTCGCGTAAATAGAGTTGGGATTTAGAAGGTGTGAGCTGGCATGGCAATGAAGTCTGCAAAATGTAAGCTGCAGTAGCCCTTTTTCCGAAGGCTTGACAGTAAGCAGAGTTAAATAAGAGACTGGGATCTCATTCAGTATCTGTGAGTGGGAGAAGTGTTGGGGAAAATAGAGTCATGCGTTGCTCTAATCCATTCCTCCCTTAGAGCTCGCTGTGGTTTTAGTTGGGTTTGTTTGTTTAAATGTGAGGGGGGGGTGGTTTGTGCTGTTGGATGTGTTCTGCGGGAATAGCTGCGAATTATCACAGTATCAGCGTAGGGGTGTGGGTGGCAGGGACTGAAAACCATCTCAGCGTGTGTTTCCTAAAGCTGGAGTGATGTGAGGTGCCTTTTTGGAGCATCCATGTGCTCCCCGGAGAGGTGAGGGCTCCCAAGGACTTCAGTCGCTAGTGGTCTGGAATATGCAGCACCACGACTTGGAAATGTTTCAGACTAATTTAGCTACGTGTTCTTGTTCTTCAGGACTCGGTCCAAACTCCGACTTGCCAAATAGACAGAAATCTCTCAGTGTTCGGTTATCTGGTGTCTGGCTGCTGTAAGGTGTCTGCCACGGCAGCTGGTACCGCTGTTTGCTGGGGTACCTGGGGCACTGCAGATGATTTTGTGGCTGGGAGCAAAGATCTGATTGCCCATGGGTGTAACAGACTGAATGACGGAGCTTTTTGTCTCTCAATGTCTGTCTTCCCTTTGTGAAGCAGAAATCGTGGGTGCTTCTTTCCCCTTAGTACAACGTAACTGCCATTGTCACCTTACAGACATCTGTAACACCATGAGTAATACAAATTAAATGTGTTCAGTACCTTTAGATAGTGAGGAGGACATTGCCCCACCCTTCTGTTTAATGGTGGGACAATTCTGCCCAGATTACGCCACTCCTTGGCAGGCACTTGTGATCTGCATGTGCAGCTGCCAGCTTTTAATAGGTTATAGGTATTAATTTCTATAGTTCCACACATTAGGTGATTTTTTTTTGTTGTACTGTCACTGACAGCTACCTATGTCAAATTCTCTTTCCCAAGTGCTTTTTTTATTTTGTAGTACTTAAAGTGATGTGCTGACATCTTTCCAAGAAAATGCAAGCCATGTGAATTGTTCTCAGACTGTGTGTACTTCCTGAGCTCGGTTTAAAGCCTGGATCATCCCAGGGCAAGGGGAGGACCAGGAGCATGAGCACGGCCAAATGGACACAGTGTTCCAGAGGGGGCTTCTGAGCATCTGAGGGGGTGCGGGTCAATTCTTGCAGAAGAAAAAGCTACAGCACTGAAATGTCAGTCTGGGGTGGTTTCCTACCTGCCCCGAGCAGCAGGCAGGTGGGTGAGCTGGGATTCATCCAGCCCGACCCTGGTCCTCCAAGTTGTGTAGGATCCCTTGATGATCTACAGGAGGATGAATCGTCCCTCTGTCAGACAGCTGTCCAAGGTGAGTGGGCTGGATTGTCTTCTGGATATGTCTGTCTCCTCCTTTCGTTACAAAGAGTTTAGGTGACTAGTTTGGACTAGATGCCTAATTTTCAGGTGGCCAAAGAGCAGGAAAAGTCCACACTAAATCTCTCTCTGCCTCAGCTGTCCACCTGTAAAATGCAGACCATTTGTGCGACTGGGTTTTGATGGCAAACCCTTCATGGTGTGGTGTCCCTGGAGCTAATGCTGGCTGCTCTGTTCACTAAAAAAGGGGATATCAGGTGGTTCCTAAATTAATTATCATAATAGAATGAGTAAAAAGCTTGGGAGCTACAGGTGATTATTGAACTTCAGGTTGTGCACGTGTCGAGGTTTATTTTTTCATGTGGAATAAGAAGGGAAGCAGTTTCTTGTGAGGAAATAATATTATGGCTGAGATGATTGTATTTCACATACTATGTTGTAGGACCAACAAAATTTAGCCAAAGTGGCTCTAGCTTTTAAGTTGTCTGATCAAAAATCATGACTGGAAAAGCAGGCTTCTAAATTTATTACTTGGTTTAGTTCAAAAACTTGTTTTCAAGTACTAAGGCAACATGGAAACCCACATTCATTTAACACTTTGCCCATTTTTTTTTTTCTTTCACATGTGAGCAATAATTATCAAGAGTTACAAGAAAAAGCCTTATTTACTTGCTTTGGTTTCCACTTGTGGTCGTCTTAGATTTGGTACACAAACCAGTAGTTTATTTTTATTGTGAGTAATCTCTCAAAAAATTTACCAATACGTACAGTGTTATTCAGACATCAGCAGAAGACACAGGGAAGTCGCCAATCCAGTTTGGCTTCCAAACTCGAAGACAACACAGAAACTCTCTTGACCCAATGTTTTTTAGCCAGAAGAACAAGAGCACAGAGTCTTTCTTTGGAAGGAGATGCTGTTGAGGTGTTATCACTTAGAACTGAACCCTGTACCATTCATAGCAGGAATTTCCATTTCCTCGCCTGTGGATACTCGCAGGAGTCCTGATAATATCCACAACAGCAGCACCATGCTTTTTTCTTAAGGGGAAAAAAAAGCCGTCACTGGAGGGTTGAGCCACCTTAGACGTTCTGGTCGTCAAAGCAAACCTGGCGATGACCCCGCACCCCGTCTCACCTCACCTCTGTTCGGTGGGCAGAGGTTCCCTCAGCCCCGTGTAAGATACAATCACGTTTTGTTTGTTCGTTTGCCAGCTTCTTGCTGGTTTAAAGACATGACTCCATTAGGCTAAGCTGGGTCTAGCGTGGTGTCTCCCAGCTTGGGCGGCTGCCTGGGCTTAGGTGATTGATTGGAGCTTTGATCACGGGAGTCGAGACAAGGCTGCCAAGGGGTAGCAGTGCTCTGTAGTCCCTTCGTGTCGAGCCCAACTCTATGATTTGTATTAGTATATGTTGCCATATACTTCCAGATTAATGTGCTGCACTCCCGTATGAAATAACCCCACTTCCTGCTGAATCTGAAAATTTGCAGGTATCTTTACATAGTTCCACAGCACGTTTAATGAGAGAGACTAAAACAAGCAGCTACCCAAATACTATGAGAGAAGGGTAGTGGATACAGTCATTGATTTTATCTTTTAACTCATAAGACAAGATGGGAAACACGGTCCATATGTCAGATTGGCAGCTCTCAGGAGCTCCTTGTTCTTCAATCAGCTTCACCCATGCTTGGAAGCAGAAAACCAATATTTTAAAAATACATCTGTTCCTAAAAAAAAGTCTCTGTTATTCCTGCCTCTTTTTACCCAGAACAAGTATGAACAACAACAAATGAAGGCATCACAGCCACAAGAATGTCCTTGTTGTTTTGTACACATCACTGTGTTTCCATAAATACCAGCCCAGCTGCTGTTGAAATCTTCAGGTTTTTAGTCTATTCTATTCTGCTTATGTGTCCCTATTAAACGTGTTGTTTTCATAAGGCCAAAATACCTCTTTCCAATGAACTGAATTTAGCTTTCAGCAAATGCTGCTCAACAATCCCTCAGACCATTACATTTGTAAATTATTTTGGGGGTTTGGCAAAACCATCAGCATGAGCCTCAGAACAGCCCTTCAAAATGTGTGCTCAGCTAAATTCACTTCATATAAAAAAATACTTAAAGGTCCAACCGAGTCGCCCACCTTCCTTTTTGCTTCCCATCCTATGGGATTGTTTTCAACCAAAATACCACGTGGGCGCATATATTCTACTGCCTCATCCAAATGGATGTGGATATGGATTATTATGATTGATTTGCATGCATTTACATTTTCCTGAAGAACACTTTGAGAAGGGGAATGAGTACCTTGCATGACACATAAGAACTTTAAAATGTTTAGGAAAAATTGAAAGTATCCTCTCTTTTTTAGGAATCTAAGGTCATTGGGCTGGAGGACATCAGCTGAGTCAGCAAGTTTGTCATCCCCTGCACTCTGAAATGGCCACATAATCCCCAGTTAGCCCAGTAAGATCCAAGGAAACGTCCAGTCCAGAAACAACCACATACCGTAAGTTTTGAAACCCAGTCAAAATTGAAGTAATAATTTTACATGTGTCTTAGAAACTTTCTGGACTTTAGACTAAATCCTCCAAAGGTATTCTGCTTGTTTCATGCTGGTGGAAATCAAGTGAAATTCTTTAGTTGATTTTCTTTGTGGTGAATTTATACTTGATAATGATGTTAGACTAATGTTGATTTCCAGCCGGTTGGTTTTAATATAAGCCAACAGCACTGTCTTGCAAATCGCTGCCTTTTTTGATGACATGACGTTGAGATGGCAAGTCAATAGGTATAAGTTACACTTAATTTACTTAAGAAATAAGCCTGCATCACCAACATAGGAAAGACATCCAGCATCACTTCTACCATGCGTACGTAGTCCAAGGAAAGCAAATAACTAACAACAAAGATCTCAGAAGGAACCTTCCCAGGGCATTCACGGGTCCTCTTGGAAGGATAAAAATGGTCCATGATCCATCATTCCTAAGTTCACTGATCATATCAGCCTGTTTATAAGCAAACGCGGTTTCATGTGGTGCCAGACAAAGATGTAAACACTGGCTGGTGCCGGCAAGGAACATCACAACCCACATCGCGCCGCGCCGCACTCAGGGGGAATACGTGGGAATGATGAGGGCTTTTATTTGGGGACTAAATAACAGTTTAAATCACTGAAAATCATTGTTTCGATACAATATTTGGAGAGGCACGTTAGGCGGGCTGAGCCAATTTTGCGGTAATTGCTTCTGCAAGTCTGTAGCTGACTAAAACTGTCTGCAGCAAAAAGGGATGTGTTTGGAAACGGGCCCGCCATTGCCAAGGGTTTCGGGCTCCTGGGATGGCTCCCCGAGGTGAGGGGAAACAACTGCTGTCTTAAAGGCAGGAAAAACACCACCAACGGTCAGCAAGTTGTTTATGTTAGAAACTATTGATACCCTCACACTGTGCACGAGGTACAGAAAAGTAACTTGGAATGGGATAAAAGGGACAAATTTGTAATAACATTAAGACATGCTTCCACCAACAATAGCGTGTAGGCACCAGGGATTAATAAAGGTATTAACCTTACCCATGTTTTCTTAAACTTAGTACTTGACAAAGCTGATAGTGGTCTGTATTTCCAAATTGTTTCATATCTAAAAGATATGTCCAGCACTGCATAATAAGACTGGAGGCTTTTAAAAGCTTTTCCCATGCAAAGATGGAGATTGTGCAGGTCTGAATCCAGCGTGATACGCTGAAATAAGTTGTGTCCCATCTGCAGTGATTATAACCTCAGCTAAACATAGGAGTTAACCCTCCTGAGCGTTGGTTTGTCCAATTTGCTTTGCTCAGTAGTGACTTTTGGCAATACCAGAATGAAATGACTAAACTGCCTGCTCGACTCCCCAGGAGATAAACGCGGCTTTGCCTCCTCCTCCCTGCCCAGGTAACCGAGCTCAAAGCCACATCACTCTGCGGTGGTTTGAATCCAACCAAACAGCCTGACCAGTACCAAGAGATGAAGACAGCTGAATTCTGGTCAATAAAACATGGTGTAAGAGAATAGTATTTTTTTTTCTGGAATCGAGGAAATTAGGAGAAAAGATTTCATCCTGTATGTTAGTTAGGTGGAGACTCCCCGATCCCCTTTAGCAGAATATATTTATTAATTAGCAGGTTTTTTTGGGTAAGCCCATCACCATTTCTTTACCCTGAGAGTTTACTGCAGGGTTAGTATTTTAAATTTGTTTGTTTGTCTGTTTTCTTCCTAAGCAACACTGGTGGTTTTTATATGTACTTCAATCTCAGCCCCAGCTTTGTAAATATTTAGTCTTATCTTAAAGAACTCCAAAACGAGGTTGAAAGAAAGCAAACTTCCTGTCCAGAAACCAAATATCCATTTTTAACTTAGAAAGCACTCTTTGGATAAGTTCAGAATGGAAATGGCAAGACAACCTGGTTCAGACAGACTTGTGTCATGGTTTAAACCCACCGTCCCCTTCCCCCCATTGCTGTTGATATGGAGTAAGTGTGGTTTTCTGGCACGTGGCTGAGCCCCCAGGCACAGAGAAGGGTCCGGAGCATCACCCACTGTGCAGTCCCTGGGCGGAAAATCTGCCCCACATTAAACCTGTGTTTCTTTTCCTATTGACTAAAAGAAGAATAAATTGTCATTGCCACTTTTTAGAGTCTGAAAGCACAATTCAAATAGTCCTTATTTATGACTGTTTGCTGGAAATATGCTAGGACTAAATTGCAGAGTGGGAGGCAAGCTGTTGGAAGTGAAGGATGGTTTGAGAACAAGAACTGCCAGGTGTGAATTGACAGCAAATGCGTTCTGGCTGGGAATTGAAAGAAGGATTTTGACCATCAAAACAGAGAGGTTCTGGCAAAATGTTTGAGAGCAGAAGTTGACAATCTACCTTTTGAAAAAATGCAAAACAAATGGAACAGGTTGCATTTTATGATAACTTGTCATCTATTGTGATAGTTTCACAGGGATGCAGTACCTATTCAAGGTGCAATATCTATTTATTTCCACTGCACGGTTCCACTGTGTATCACATGGATGTGATAGTGCATGTGCAAATTAGTCTTCAGTCTGTTAAACTCTTGCCTAACTTTGAGCAGGCAGTGCAGCGGCACAGGGAGCTGCAGGAATAACTAGCACAGGCAAGAAAGATTAAATACACATTTATACTTACCCCACAAAAATGCTTGTATGGAAATATCCGATTAGGGATGAAAAATCAGAAGGCTCATGGGCACATCATGTCTCTGGGGACTCCTCATACAACGCAGTTCCCCTCTTGTTAATCTGCTCTTCTCTTTAAAGCAAATTACGGGGCTGTGCAGGGAATAACAGCACACGGTGTGTGCGCAAGCAGACACTATTCACAGCCCTCTCACTGGATCATTAAAGAAATAATCAGTCAAAAATTCATTGAGTTTGATGCACTGTACCAGTGGTGATTTTAGTTCTTGCAAAACACTCCAATTGCACTTTAGAAGTGGAGGCTCAGAGATCAATGACAACGTGGTTTCCCAGAATGGAGCCTCAGAAGCAAATTTACCAAGTAGCTGCAGTTAAATTCTCTGTAATTTCTGTACTTTCCTTATAATACAATGATGATCATCACTAGCACCAGGTTCTCCCAGATGACTTCCCCAAAAAGAAGAATAGGAATGGGAAAAGAGAGTAAATGATACTCAAATGTGACTGCAGGAAACACATTGGGTTGAACTCTAAATGTCAAGCGTGTCAATACGAATGGATCTAGTGGAGACTAGTGGCTAATTCACACATACAAATACCACAATAAATTTGATAATGGGTCCCTGAAGCAGAGGGCTATAAAGGGTTTATAAACTAGTTGTAGCACTGGAGAATCAGACCAGGTTATGGGAGCCTATGTGTTAATACCTCACACTTTTATAATCCCCCTTCCCACCTTTTTTTATATCAATAGTATGCAGAATGGTCATTTTGTGACTGTTCCCTGTCTGAGGTTTCTGTTTTGGCATTATATTGCTTGCCACATGTTACCATTTAAATGCTCTGATTAGAAGACACATTCAATTACCTGCCAGTAAGGCTCTACAGGTATTAGGACACTATGAAATTACTCTAAGTTTACAGAATTTAAGAGAGCGGATCATTCAATATACCCTCTCAGCAATGCTGTAGAGCAGAACTAGTCTTTTGAGAATGGCTTAACTTAATTAAATCAAATTCACATTTTTGAAGAACAACCTCTGTAATACCTGAAAAAATTTCCATCGAGCACTGTTGGATTCATCGGAGCTGAACCACGAAGGTCTCAGCTCACACTGACGTTCATGCAAACCTTACACATTGCAGATACATTGAACTGAAGGCACCGTTTTGGCACTGGTGTCCAAGCAGCAACGTTCTGCAGCGTGTTTGCTTGTTCAGTGGCGTCTTTCTGGTGAGGCCCGAGGCGAGTCGAGAAGATGAAGGGTCAGAAAGGACGAGGCAGGAAATGTTTTGCTTTTACTATGGTCGCCACAGAGTGGAAACTGCAGAGGAATCCCTTCTCTAAGAGAATATTGATCGTAATTTATTATGTACTATGTTTCAACTAGCTAAAGAGAAAAGAAAATCATAAGTCCCGTGTTTGGCCATGGAGAGATACCTGGTTTAAACAACAACAACAACAACAATAATAATAATAATAATAATCACCAGTTGACACAGAAGAAGTGTGTGAAAAGCAGAGAGTGAATCACTGGCAATGGGAACTCTGTCAGAATTAGGAAATTAAGGTCATTAAAGGTGTGGTAACTTAATTTTCTATGCAAGCATATAATGATGAGGGTTGGGCAGGGGGAAAAAAAAAAAAGTGCAGCCGTCCAATTTAACACAAACCCACCCAGACTTGGCGAGGTGGAGCATCCCCAGCTCAGCACAGCCTTCTGGCTCCCTGGTTTTATTGCATTTGCTCCAAACAGTCCCAATTAGCCCTGAACTATGTACCCTCCTTATGCCCTTCACCATGTTCCCCCTGGAGGACTTTATGTCAGTCAAGTTCTAACACAAATGCTCCAGAATCATATAATCCTCCTATTAAGCATCAGCATTCCCTGGTCTTGCTGTTCTTCTAAGGCGGATTTATGCATAAGCGTGTGGTAAATGAACACACTCTGATTGAGAGAAAACCCAGAGGTGAAACCTTTTTACTCAAATCGACTCCTTATATTCATTTCCAGATTCAAAACAAAGGCGTAACACCAAAGCAACATCTGCTTTGACCTCAGCACATGGTGCTTTTACAACTAAAGCTTTACAAGTAGGTTGCTTCAGAATCTCTCTTCTTGCCTCACTTATCCTTAAAATGCTTAAACTAAAATGAAAAACAATGTTTCCCAAACAAATCCTGAGATTTTACTCTTTCTGGTTTTAGTGAGGGTCATGTCATTGTCGAGTCCAAACTGAGATCCTGGATTAATTTACCAAAGCCCATTAAATCACTCTGGTTCATCTCTCTATACCAAAAATGAGACTTCTGTCCACATTCTGTAATTCTCTGCGTAGAGTTATTCCTATAGCCAAACTTTCTGGTGGCCTATTAGTGTTATATAAAACTATAAAGATTTCCTGTTCCAGCAAGCAGCAGGTCTCACGGAAAATCTGAACTGGATTATTTCAAGGAAAAGTCAGTCAAAAGCCACAGTGAGAGACATCGCTGAGCCAGCGGGGTGTCCCCAGGGGTCTCTGCTGCCCACGCCGGGGGTCCCTCCACCCCAGCCATCCATGGCGTGGTCCAACCTTCCTCCTTGCACTTGGGAATAAAAGACTTCTAGATGCTATAGCTGCATGTCAACCGAGATGCCGAGGGGTGTAACAGCAATCTCATGGCTTTGGTGGAGCTAAAATTGATAAGAACAGGGACTGAAATTTCAAATCCATTTCTGACCGCTGATGGGGCATCTCCTTTTGGATTCAGAACAGGCTCTTACTAATGCTGGTCTTGCCACCCGTGCCCAAAGGCGGGGATTAATATAGTTCCAATTAATGTTTGTTTCCACACCACCTGAATCAAATTGTGACCTACAGCCTCAAGACTAAGGAGGAGACGAGTCCCAAGAGATGGTCCAGAAACCCCGGCTCCATCCTCAGCATCACGCTGAGCATCATACTCAGCATCACCCTGAGCATCACCCTCAGCATCACCCTCAGCATCACCCTCAGCATCATCCTCAGCATCATCCCCATCATCATCCCCATCATCATCCCCATCATCATCCCCATCAGCTGCTGGGGGGCAAAGGGGGAGCTCCTGCCACCGAGGCAGGTGACTTGGTAAACATGGATTTTCGACACCACACATTTCACTGCGGATTTGCTGTGTTTTTATTCTGCCTTCCGAAAGCTGTGAGAGTGAACATTATTAAAATAAAATCAAACAAAAATAAAAAAAGGCAAAAAGAAAACAGTGAAAAGCAACAAGGAAGGTTTCTGTCCAAAAAAAAGTCCGAAACTGGCTCCAATTGGACCTCAGTACGGAAATGCTGGAACTTGTACCCTCCAGTGGCAAAATAAAACAGGCTACCATTATTAGAAATTTTCTACAGCTAAAGATGTAACATCATAGCTAAATTCAGTCAGAGACAGGTCGAGCAACAAAAACCAGGAGCCAAGGCAGTCTAGTCTGGTCTGAAACTTGATTCAGGCACCAGATTATGAATAGATTTAACTAGTTTGCCAAATGAAAATGTAGATTTTGGCAGTGTTTGGGCTTTTTTTTTTTATTTTTTTATTTTTTTGGTGTGCTATATGTGGAGTCCTATTGCACGCTGTGGGGATAGCAGAAAAGAGCCTTTTTATATTATATAACTACTTGACGCGCATGTGTGTGTATATATAACATAAAAAACACAGTTAACCCCATAAATGCTAAAAAGCCTGGAGTCCCTCCGTAAGGAACACGCTCAGTGCTGCTGGTCACAGGAAAACCAGTTACGCTTTTGCCTTTTATTGCAAAACCACCCAGGGCTGACGGAGTCGACTCCTTGTAGGGCACCCGGGCACATTGGGGACCTTGGTCGTTTATAATCTTGATTAATTACTGCATCTACCTATTCACCATGGAAGCTCTATGCAGTATTGTCTAAAACACCCCTGAAAGAGATGGGTGAATATTCCCAAGTAAAATAACAAAAAGAAAAAGGTTTAAAATGCCCAGAATGCTGCAGCCCACGTATGTATGGCAAGAAAAACAAAGAGCCGATCTCTGGAGGAGTATTTTGATGACAGATGCCAGTTCTCTGTGGTCAGATTTGGCTCTGGTTCCATTCAGGTCTGTGATCTAGGAAGCAGTAAAAAAGGTAGAAGTTTAAAGAAGAAAATGCAGTCAAGGTGAGGAGGAGGCGATTGTCAAAGGAGAAGGAGCAGATGCTTTCTGTGACCGCTCCTGGGCCTTTTTGGAATGTTTCATTAACAAGCAAAACACACATCGGTCTGTGCATGTGTGTGTTTGCTCCATGTCCCAGCACAAATGTCTCTGTCACCCCTTGAGCTCCAGAACTGCTGTCACCCAGACAACAGCCCTTGATTCTCCTTTGCACAGCACAAGGTTTCACCAGCTCCTTGTGTCACAGAGCACTTCGCTCAATAGTCTGAAGTGTCTGTGTGTTCATTAATTAATTGCAGTGGAGATGTCACGAAAGAGAACGGGGTTTTGAGAGTTGTATGAATACATATATATAAGAGAGAACGTAACTGTCAAGCTGAGACTCTTAGAAGAACCAACATTTTGTCCCTGCTTGTATTTAGTGTATTGCACAGCTGGCTATTTTGTAACTTGTAATGCTAAGGTTTTAATACAAAACTATATTATACATGTGGAATAACTTGGAATTAATGCCTTCAACCACTGCATGCATCCGTATGTTCACTTACTGATTGTAATCCTTTATTAATTTATTCTGCACACATCGAGTCACTGGATGTAGCACCTGCACCTCAGTACACGTCTCACCCTTCTTTACTGTGGAGGCGTTGATTAACTCGGTCCTATAAGAACTGCTTCGCTGCCTAAAATCACTTCACTTGCAGTGAGCCCAAATTATGGCCCAAAAGGCCACCTAGTATATAAAGTGTTACTACGTGCCCCAAAGTACCAGTGACCCTCAGTACTGATCATCATCCCTCTAATTCAATTTCTTGTCCGATTGCTTGTTGGAGGGTTTGCGGTAAAGCTTCCTTGGGGATGCTCCTCTGGCAGAGCTCAGATTGAATGTAAAGGGACCTTTCTCACCTCAGCACCTCCTTCTGGACTCTCAGTGGTTTTTCTTATATATTGTTATTTTTTAAAAAACGCCTGAAAAGATACAGTGGCTAGAAAGTACCTTTCTCAGTGGTACCCACATGTGCAACGCAAACAGCAGAGACAGCGCTCGCGGCAGCACATTTCACACTGCGCCGAAGCATCGCAGAGGAGAATCCACATGCTGGGTTTGATATTCATTAATCATCCAGCTAATTTGTTTTTACACAGGAGTGCTGACAGCAAACGAATGTTATTATTGCAACAGCGCACTGCGTAATCCAGACTATTATGGTATTAGCATCGATGAAAACGGCTGCTCTGTGTTCGCTTCTGCTCGATTCCGTATCCAACTGCAACTGTAAATATATCTATTTTTATTCACATCTGCTGAAATAGACCTACCATATGCGGCCAGACGGATAAAAGGATTGCTGCTCTCTTTTGCTTCCTCCTCCCTCTGCTCCTTATCTCAGGAACATGAGTTGAAATCTGGCCCAGAATTTACTGAGTGTTCAGAGACCTTTTATGAGGCAATGCTTTCTCGGGCTGATATTGAGAATATATATATTTATATATATGTACACACATGCACACTTGCATTATTGTGCCTAGGGTTATTTCTCCAGTAAATCTCTTTCATATTTGTATACAGTGTGCACAGGCAGCATCCACACAAGAGAGAGAAAATAATCCAGTGGTAAAGGTTAACTTGGGAATTCAGAGACCTGGTTTTAATTCTTCCCTCTGCCACAGGCTTCCTTTTTAATACATACACACACACACATATATATATATATACATATGTATATACGCACCATGGAAAAGGCACATAGGCCATTGTCCACACTGTCGTTGCAGTGCAGGATTCTCGGAGGGTTGCGTTAGCGCTTTGTCAGCACAGTTGCTCATATGTTGTCACACTGAATAAAGGATTTGCTTCTATTCAACACCACACGATTTGAAAGCATTCAAAGCTTAACTATAACGAGAAGAATTATTTTGAAACAGATGGACACCTGGTCTTTCGCAACACGGCATCTCCTTGCACTCCTTTATTTTAACTAATAACACTCATGAAAATCAAGGGTGCCAATAAAGAGGAGAAGAGGGTTTTCAGGTGTTTAGTGGCTGCAAAAATTATTAATACCAGTTTCAAATATGTGATTGTGTTATTACTGATAGTACAGTATTAAAAATAAATTGCAACAATAAATAAATTTTAAAAAAAGAATGAGAGCCATTTGTTGCAATAGTTCCAGGATTTGTGCACGTGGCCTTTATTATACCGAGATTTTTAACCCTTTGTGTTGCTGCAGATTTATAATGGAGTCCTGCTTTACATGGCTGCAGATTGATTTACTAGAGTTCATTTTAGCAGGTGATGTACACTGCAAAACGGACCGAAACCCTAAATCCAGCTCCAGGCTGCTCTAGGGGCGACCCGAAGAGATATAGGAGACCGAATCATAAATACATTGACACCCAGTTCTACCTGGAAGACTTAACGGGCATGGAAAATGAATCGCTCCTTCTGGTATCTGTTTGTCTTCCGTTATTTGTGGTCTCTCACACAGTAGGAAAGTTGTGGTTCCCCTGATTTGCTCACTCGTTCTGTTATTAGAGGAGATCTTGCCCTGCACCGTGGGGACCCATTTTTCTGTCCTCACTCTCGAGCCAGCGTGGGGATCCCCGTTCATCAAAACCGTTTGTCAGAAACTTAAAACATGTCTATGTTTCTTCCTTCCCGTTTTCTGTTGTTCAAACGCTGACAGCCAAAAATGTGTTCATATGCTTTATGCATGAGGAAAGGTGACTATTGACGCTAGCAAATGTGTGCTCATTTTTTTCCTTGTCAAAAAATCAGTCTCTGGAATCACTGATGCCTTGTGAAATTACAGTCTAATGTAACCAACTGCAGTATAACGTAACCAACTTCTTTACCTTTTAAGAAAATTGTTCTCCTGGAGGTTGAAACACAAAACCAAGAAATATATGAAGTTATTTTTGTCCCTAGTCAGGGGAAATTAATGAAATAGCACCTCCCATTCTGTTGACATTGGCCAAGAGTGCCAAAGTCCTTAGTAATATTGGGGTTCCCATTGTGGGGAATACTGTAATCACAGGAGGGACTCGGAATATTATACTGGTGGGAATGTCCACGTAAGCGCCAATGCAGCTGAGGACTTAAGCTCATGCTTAACTTTAAGCAAATAATCAGTTGGAGTCAATAGTTACAGCGCTATGATAAAACATACGCTACAAGCTGGATCCAATGCCAGAATGAAAAATATGGGCACTGAAAGTCTGACTTGAAATGTCAGGGACATTACTCAATCTATATTCAGGAGTATGTATCCATATTTAAAATGCAATATTTTGGTGACTTTTCTATAATTGGCTTAATTATTTTTTAATAACCATGACATTTTCAACACAGTTTTTCAGTTTGCTGTATTTTCCCGTTTAAACAGAAGCACCTAAACCAAATAAACAGAAGCCGTTCTTCCCTTTCAGCTCCCGTCTGAAAACTTTGCCCAGTATCTTTGAACAATTTATCTGTGCTTTCACCTTCCTGACACCAGAGCCATTGCACATCAAATATTGTATTGCCACCTCTGTGTGATGAACTCGCGAGGGAAACAACACAGGGAGGCCAAATATACACAGTGAAATAAGGAACCCCGGTAAGAAGAAAACATGTTGTTCTTGGCTAAACAAGCCATTAGTCAGCATCTATTTTGATAACAATCTTTGAAAATAGTGATTTTCCTTTGCACAGATATGTTGGTTCACTGCAGCTCTCCCTGGAGTTTGACATTCTTCAGCACTTTCAAACTGCTGGCTTTGCACTACCTCAAAAACTCTATCCCTTCTAATTTGTACATTAGACAATAATAGCTATCCATATTAATAAAATTTGCTTGAAAAGTTGAATCTGTTAAGCGGAAATTACTTTTAACTAAATATGTTTTTGGAAGCTGTAATTGACATTCAATCTCATTTGTGTTTAAAAATGTATTTAATTTACTGTGTAAGCGTGTAATTATATTCCTTGATATAATTGGTTTGAAGACATTATTCTCATATAAAGAAGACCTATTATATGAACTTTTATTTGGCCTCCAAAGATACAGTTTCCTCTGGGTAATTCCAGTAGAATTTTTTTTTAAATCTCTGTTTATAGAAAGTATAGCTAATAAAAAGCTACTTAAATAGTCATCAGATGAGGACTGATTCAAGTCCAGTTTCCACTGGTGTCACCGTGGAATAAATCCCATCATTCCAGTGGGGTGGCTCCTATGTGCGTGGGGATGGGGAGACAAGATAACTGGTGTCAGCCCAGCCCCTTCCCCTATCCCAGTGCTCCCAGTGCTGGTGGAGATCCCCTCAGGAGAAGGATGGGGTGGTGCAGCACCACCCCCCCACACACCTCCTGTGTTTGCATCTTGCTTGGTTTTTCCTCTCCCTTTGGGTCCTTTTTGCAAGGAGAGCAGTGGTACCCAAACAGTGATGCTGGACTTGAGCTCCACAAGTCCCAAAACCAGCTCTTGGAGTTTAATGGAGCGTAGAGAACCTCGAAAGCACAGCAGGATCAGGCCCGGTTACAAGGTGAAGTTTGTCACTGTTCTTGTGCTCAAATCTAAGAAAACCAAGAAAGTTATTATAGGCTTGTGTAGCTCCTTCTCCTCTTCAAAGCCCTCCAGAAACATTTCCCTTCTAATCTTCCTGATACCAAGTGTAGCAAATTGTCAGCAGAGGTCTGAAACCCAAAACCCAGCCCACGAGCATTCTGTTCAGAGCCAACCTTGGCCACAGACCCTTCCCTTTCATATCCCATCCTGTTTGCTCTCCGCACTCCCCCCCATCCTTTCCCTTCCACCCATTGTCTGCCTTCCAAGATTCCTCATGGAAACAACCCCACGGCTTGTTTTCTGTGGCAGGTTAACACCGGATTCAGGGCTGTGTGTCGCCCGTCACACTCTGATTAGGAGAGTTTGCTTTTGAAGAGTTACCTGGGGTGCGCTGGTTGTGCTGGGGGCCGGGGAGCGCAGCCAGCACCACTTCAATGCAGAGAGACCCATCAGTCTAATGTTTAATGGCTAAAGAGCTATATATCAAATGCCAGAAAGCAACAAAGGAAAGGTTTAACAGCTGCTGACTCTAACCCTGTAAGAGTTTCCAGGCTCTCTCGCTGGTACTAACTGCAAAGCCTATCCATTAATGCTTTAAATACAATTATCTTGTAGAATATATTCTGCCTTATTCTGCAAGGCATTGCAGGCTGGATTCTGCCACTCCAAGTTGCACAAAGTCTGTCTGGGGCTGTGGCACCGATCTCACCTTTGCTTTTCTGCTCACGCTGATTTTAGCAGCGTTGCTAAAAGTGCCGCACGGTGAACACACCGGGGAGAATTCCTTGGAAGTCTGGCTTGTCATTTTTCTATGTATTTAATAAGAACGTAATGAAAAGTAGCAGCAGAACTGCGCATCTCTGGTGGCACTCCACTGGTTTCACTCCATCAGTTTATCTAAGTTTTCCCGTCAGTTTATACCAGCTTTCATCATCTGTTTCTAGCTAAGACCTGGCTGCGTTGATAATGAATAAAATGTCAGGTCCAGAGATCTGGCTCTTCCCAGTAGAGCGAATTGACTTTAAACGCTGCCAGAGAAGCACCCTTATTTTGTTTCTTGTGTACCAATTATGCACCATAAAAAGACAAGGGAGGGAAAAGGACTCAAATGCCACCACAAGTCACTTTCTGGACCTCAAGGCCTCCGCTAAGCAGACATTAACAGCGGTATTAGCAACGCGCGTTTCGTCTGTCTTGGCATTTCCGAGCACAAACAGCAGCTGAGCATCCAAGTCAATTCATTTTCATGAGGTGTTTTGAATAGAGCTATTCTATCAGCAGCTGAGTGGGATGACAGCGTGGCAAGGAGACGGTGGGTGCAAAAATGTTGAAAATAAGAAATTGGAACTTCGAAAAGGAAAAGAGAGGAGAATTAAGTTTGATTTTCTCTCTCCTGACTTTTTTCTTTTTGCTTCAAACAAGCTCTAGAGAACATTTTGATGTGGTCTGTGGGATTGTGGCCTCAGAGATGATTAAAAACAAAACCCATCAGCCGTTAGGCCCTTCTGATATGATCATGCTTTTCCATCTAATTTTACCAGCCTAAATGACGACTTAACTGGGAACGAGCACCAGTTGACCAATCTTCTCCCAAAGCGTTTTCCTGACCAAAGGTGGCAAAGGTTCTCTTCATGACTTCTCAGTTTCCATTTATAAACATGTCCAGCAAGCACATACACACACACACACACACAAAAGCAGACACAGAAGCAAGAAACTAAACCCTTTCTTTACCATTTCTGTACAATCAGATGGTTTAGAGATTAAGAGAAAAGGGGATGGGGGAGTGGAGGAGGGGAAAATCACATGGGAGGGAAGAAAAAAAAAAGACACGTTTTCTACCTCTTCCTACTATTTTTTTGTTGGATTTTTCTTTTTTTTTTTTTTTTTTTCAGTTTCCAGCCCCATGTTGTGACTTTGACAAATTATGATGCGTAGAGAAGATTGATGCCAGGTCTCGGAGCATTAGCACATTATCACGAGCAAAACAGAGCCCTCGGTCGACATCATTGGGGACCCATTGAAAAGTTTTTGGGAAGTGATCTATGGGCCAAGGCCCATGTCAGGAGGAGCCGCGGTGCTGTCCTGCTGGATGAGGGCCGGGTGAAGACACTGAGCACGGGATGAGAAATGGTCAGTAAAACCCGTTCTGGAAAGGAAAGAGGAACCTCTCTGCTCTTGAGGGACCGGCGTGTTGAATGATTTAATGGCTACCTTTAGGAAATGCCTTTTGCTTTATTGCTCTCCTTCTGCCTTTCTCTTTTAAGGAAAAGAAATGCAATGTCGGCTCTTCCCCTCATTATCCCCTCAGTATCCCAACTCCTGCAAGGAGCTTGAGAGCCATCACCTTCACAAAAGATCCCCAAACCGCCTATGGACCCGGACATCCCGAACTGACCAGCTACTGAAAGAAACAAATCAAAACCAATTAAAACCCCACAAATGAAATGTATACACATTTGCTACAGAAGCAAAAGGATTTCTGAGTTCACTACAGAGGGTTTCCACTTCTGGTAACTCCATTTCCAACCCGGCCCCAGCGCAGGGCTGGAGCTCCCAGGATTAAACTGCACAGACTTTCCACTGAGGTGTCAGGAACCACATGGAAAGCTGGTGGGATTTTCAGAGCTACCTGAGGCATCGGCCCAATAGTCTTTATCCTGCTTCACTGCCAAAATGTCTTTGAAATGCTTCTCATCCCCCTGCACAAGAAACTGAATTTGCATCGACACTGAGCTGCTGACAATGCTTATTACGCTTCTAGAACTAAATGCTGGATTTTTAGTATTTCTCTAGAATTAAAACATTCTTAAATATTGGCGACGAACATGAACATATCAATTACAAGGTTTTACTCTCCAATTTGCTTTGAGATTCAAGGAAATCACATAGAATTTGGAAGTCTGTTTCAGTTCATCTGTGATTGAAATCTCAAGACGCAATTTCATTTTCCAGATTTTTATTACTCTGGGCCTGAAATTTCAAGAAAGGATTAAGACTTCAGAACCATTTAGCTTCAAATAACCATTGTAGAGACAGTTTACAATTTCAGAATAATTTAAGACTGTTCTTTTAGGACCTTGTCTGTCTTTGCTAAAGCTACCTAAGCTTTAGAAGCCACAATAGTCTCACAGAAGTTATTGGGAAACCTTGGGGTACAGTCTATGACATTAACGCACATAAGATTTTGTACAGGGATGAGAAACTGCAGAAATTGTAGATGTGGTCCCTAAAAATTGGATTGATTCACTTTGTCCCATTGGAATCTTATTTTTTTCCAGAGATGGGTAAATATTGGTAAAATATGTATCACAGTTGTATAATTCGGTCATTTACTTCTTATCTACAGTACTCTGGATGATCTGTGAACAATTTAGCTAGAAATCTAAAATAAATTTTAAAATAAGACTGGAATTAGCAGAAAATATGTAAAGTTTAAAGGGGTAAAGTCAACACAAGTAAGTTCTTTATCACTCAGAAACGTGTTTTGAGTAAAAATGCCGCTGAATGAAGAAAGACTCAGCCATTCTCATTTCATATACAACCTACAAAAGTTAAACACACCTTGTAAACAATGAGTAGGGAGCGCCCACATTTCACTGCTCTTATGGAAGTTTTTAAGGGTGCACACAGATAAAGAAAACATTTTGGAGTAAATGACTTGTATCTTTTCAGCACCGTTTCAAGTACAGTGTGTCAAGATGATTGATGATATAAGCCCGTAGCAGCTTCATGACAAATTAGTGATTTTGACATATGTTTGATGCTCTAAGCATTTTTAACTTGAAAGCAGGAGGACTTGCTTTTCAGGTGCTGCCTTTGCTCGGAAGTTTGTAACTGAGTCTGGGAATTCAGTTATCTGGAGGACAGCGATACTTCTGGAAATATCATCAGAGCACCCAACCATCAGTGTGTTCCCAGCGTTTTATTGTGTCTAAAGAGATACAACCCAAATGCGGAAGGAATGTCAGTACAAAAATAAGAGAATTGGATATTAGGTTCAGAAAGGGATGATAGGTTGACTGTGACAATCTAATCTCACTTCTCTCTTTCAGAAGACAGAGCCTTTTGTTTAGCATTTTATTTATTGTTGCAAATCCTATGGGCCTGCCATTTTTCAGCTTTCTGGCTTTGTATATTAGTGGCATTCTACAAGTGATCAGAGTTGCATTGCTGCGGCAGGTCAGCTGTCTTCAAACCCAACAACAACAGAAAATATAGATATTTGGGTTAAAACAAGAACAAGAAGCAACCCGCAAACAACTTAGAAACCTAATCTAAAGGAAACACTAATAAACCTAATTTCAGCAGACACCTTGGTTTAGGTGTGACCTCCCCATCACAGGAGCAGAGAACCGAGCACGCATTGCGAAGTCTTGATCCCCTCCTCTCTTTGCTTTGGTGTTGAGGTGACCTTTGCTGATGAGTTACTGGCTTTGCATAAGCACATGTGGCAGAATCAGATCCGATATTTTATCGTGGATTGGAAAAAAGAGGGAAGAAAAGGGCATTTTGCACAAATAATGCTTCTCAGTGTTGCCGCCAGCTCTACACCGAGTTATCAGCCTGTGCTTGTGCTCTTTGCTCCTCGGACAAAAACAAACCAGTGTTTTGAGAGAGCACCGTTGTAATTGTGGGCAGTTATATGGAGGGGAAAAATAATGTGGTTTGTCATCAATCTCTCGGTGTGGCACACAAGGGCTGACTTGTTGAAATTTTGTAGGCTGTATTTACAGAGAAAACATAGACCTGGTGCTGTGCAGGGCCCTATCAGTCCCAAGGTCTGGAAGAATCATATCGGAGAAAAAGGGGAGGCTTGAATCGTAACCTTTCAGGATAATCTAATCCATAAGGGAACGAAAATTACTCTGCTCCTGTGAGCAAGATCAAAACCTGAAGAATTTAATTATTAGGGACTTATTTGTGAATATATACACAGAGTGGTTTGAGGCAAGAGCTAACAAATAGCAACAATTACTCACATCGCTGTTTTACACAGCCGCAGACCATGGGGAAAATTAAGGCTGGATGCTTCCAGCCTTGAAAAACGCTACTTTGGAGTAAAACGAGATGGTGTGTTGCTGTACAGAGACAATGTTGGTGGAAGGTGCAACACCACTCTGACCTAAGAGACATCACTCAGAGAATGTGCTGGAATTCAGACTAAGGCACATTTTGCTAAAGTTATTTTGTGTATAGCTTTCATCAGGCTGGTGACCTTAATTTCCACCTACCCGTTAAAATTAACTGGTAGGTCTGGTGAAACGGAGAAAGGAACCGGGCAGCTCAAGAGGAGGAGTCATGTCGTAGAGCACGATACGGTGTTATCACCCTGAAACAAAACATGTCTTAGACTGAAGAGTTCATAGTGTTCCAAGTGTGAATCGCATCTACATTTCTGCAATATAAACATCCCCAGCCTGGCCTTCCCTTGGACAAGTTCTCTTTGCAACTCATACTTAACCTCGTTATTCTGCAAAATTAGATACACCATATGAAAGGTAAAACCCTCCCAATGTAGTAAACTCATTCTGCAATTTGGTTGGTTTTCTCTTTCACTTAAATAATTGTGAACATTTCAAAATAAAACTGAATCTACTTCTTGTTAACATTGCCAAATGATTCACCCACATGCACAGCTCTAATACAAAAAAGGAGCATTTTCTTTTACTTCCATGAAAACATCCAGAGGGCAGTGACAGAGAAAGTAAATTGAGAAGACCCAAGTTAAACCAAACCAGTCTCATACACTTTTGCAACTTCATTGTCTGATTTTCATCTTGCAGGAAAAAAAAAGGTGTAGGTTTTCACTGTACGAGTTCTGTAGTTAAAGAAATCATCATAAAAACCCAATGGCTATTTTAATTAGCTCGCTACTTACACGTGCATATAGAGATTTAATTTTCATATCTGTATCGTTAAGACCATGGTAGGTAGCTGTTGAGTAATTGCTTGTAATGTCACCCCGAATGATTTGAAATTTGCCAACTTTCAGGTTGCGCTCTAAGTCCAAATGTAGGACAGATTTATGGAGTTTTATTACTGAAATGGATAGGTTCATATATCTTGAGCTGACTTGCCTGGAGTCCACAAAATTCCAGAGAATAATTGACTGACCCATCAGTCTCCCGTCTATAAATGTATAAGTTGAATAGAGGTGCTCTCCAAGTCTGAACCTTCCTTCAATATGTTTCTTTCAGTGCTAATTCTTGGAGCACGGTCCCTGTTAAACGAGCAGCACAACTTCTCCCGAGCCGCAGGAGTTCGGGGTCTGGCCTGCAGCGCCTCGTTCACAAGAAGGGAAATGGTTTATTTGCCAAGCACTGTAGTTTTCAGTCGGCAGAAGCTGTTTGCAAATCTTGCATTCCACCGTAGCTCTGCCATTACAAATGAGACAAAACATCAAGGCTACCAACATGGGTCGTTGCAATGGTTTTGACACAGAAATGCTTCGATATTCATGATTCTTTCTTCCCAAAGAGTCCTATTTTTAACTGGGGGGGGGAAGAAAATAATGTTAAAAGGCACTTTCAAAATGAAACTGGAATTATTTTTGTCATTTTAAAATTAACTGGGGGCAAATATTTGCTTGATGTGTCCTTTGGGTCAGGCAGTTAAGCAGAAAACCTCTTGCTTGCACAGCTCAGGTAACTGATGACTTCTTGGCTGCTTGCATTAATGTACATAAATGTACATAATGTACACAAAAGTCTTAATTCTTCTTACACAGCCCTGTGTGCAGGAACAGCATCAGGATAACTCAGTAACGATGATGTTACTGTTTCACAACTCCATGGTGCCTTTAGACACAAATGAAAGATTTCCAAAGCCTTTTGTATCTATAACATCTAGTGGAATATAACTACTCCTTGGCCAGGAATTCTTCACATACATACCTACGTGTAAATAGGTTTGTAGCTATGTCTATATACGCACGTTCTCCTGTTTAACGCTGAGAGGCATTGCAGTTTATTTTCAGCCCAGTGGAAAAGCAGCAACAGTGCCTTTTGGGATAGATTTCACTATCAATCCCCAAAAGACATGTTCCCTCGCTGAAGTAAATTATTGTATTATTATTTCTTCTTCTGTATTTGAGAAGGTGATGAGATCATTTATTGTTTTTAAGGGTTAATAGAGCCTGTCAGGGTCTTTTTCCCTCAGCTGGTTTCACTGCTGCTATAGGATCGGTAACAGCTCCAAGCTACATGATGCTAAATCAGACCACACTTTGCTGAAGAAAAGCAAAAGAAAGAAAGAAAACCCAGCAGCAAGCGAAGAAGCAGTTCAGTCTGGTTTAAAGGAAGGGGAGGGAGGGAGGCAGGGGGAACAGGGACTAACTTTGGAGAGAAAATAACAAACTTTAAGTCCTGAGGTCTTTCCTCTATATTGAAAAGGCAGTTTGGAAAGGAAATTAGTAAAAACAAACAGAAGGTGCCAAGGTTTCTTTATCATACCTGGAGTAGGATATGCTAAATTCCACAAGCCCTCGCACTGGCGCCTGGTGCTGCGCTGGAAAAAAATGGTACCCATGGCTCTATAAAATGATCTATTGGGACTTCAAAGTCATGGCAGCCCCGTGTGGCACAGGATGTGCTCAATTAATTATGTGATTTTTAAATGACAGGGGTTGGGAAAAGTAAAAATAATAAAAAAGGGAAGAAAAAAAAAAGAACACGATGAAGAAGAAAAAGGTTTTTAAAGAAAATAATATTAAAAAAAATTGGAGAAGTAAACTGAAAGGCCTTGTTGTCCGTCTGCCAAACAGCAGCAGCAGATAAGGTCCGTAGTTGCCGTGGAAACTCGGGCCCGTAGGAGACAGAATCCAATTTCAGAAACCACAAAATCAACATAAACGTGTGCAAAAATAAAAAGGTTTGTTTGGCAAGTAATAAGTAGAAGGCTACCAATGTATAAACCAGATGAACCGGGGTGACCTTAGCCAACTCTAAGCCATAATAATGACGATGTCCCATGTAGCTTTGGCACCTCCAAAATGAGCAGTAACGAGACGCCGCCCGTGCTGCCGACTGTTATCATCTAATTGCCACCCTTTTGCTGTAATACGCCATCCCCCATCTCCCTCCTCCTTTCCCCTGAAAAAATAGAGGAGTGAGGAAGGAGAAATATTCATTAAAGCAATGGTAGTAATCTCATTTTAAACCTCAAAAGGCTGAGGGGTTCACAACTGATGCCTTTAATTCATTTTTCACCTATATATTGTCTACTAGTACTGCCCAAAGCCATTATATGTTAAAAAGTCACTCTCTTCTGTTGCTCTCTATCATATATGGCCAGAGAAGGCCAAACCTCAAGCCATTTCCAAGTCTATGAAGATGATAATGTTACAATATTTGCAGTTTTCCTGGGAAAAAATGTTGTAGTTCAGGGGTAACTATCACTGTAGTGAAACAGGCATCACCAAAGAGACCCCAGAATACCCCCAGCCCCAGGATTTCTTTAGTGAAGATGGCTTTGGGATACTTGGAAACCAAACTCTACAGGTCTTGGGTTAAGTGTTGTTTTAGCATTCCCTGAGCATATCCAATGTAAAATACTGCACTGGTGCTGAGTAGGACACTTCTTGGCAATGAACTGGGGTTATTCACTGAGGACAGCGAAGCTTAAAGGCCATTAATCTTAATGGGGTCCTTATTTCTGTATCGCTATGTCCTGTAATTTCTTCTTTCAGCAAGTGTCCGTTCAGGCAAACACGACTGTTTTCCATGTTGGTCAGCAAACTTCATGGGAGGTTTTGTGTCAATGAGCACGGAGGGAGGCATTCTACTGCAGAATGCATTGAAAACAGTATTTATGGGCAGGAGAGGGTTTTTGAGGCAAGGATCTGGTAGTTTCTGCACTTCATACAGACCACGGCATTCTTGCCTTACGCTGACATTTTCTTGCTTCCAACAGCTTCTTCAAACACTGTCACTCGTCACTTTTTTAAGTGCACGGTTAAACAGCCACATGGAGTTTAAGTTACTCCAACAAGTGCAGAAGATTGAGGTGGAAGGAGCGAGACCAATGTTTTCACAATTTCATGTCTCCAATGCTTCATTAGAGCTTTCATCCAACAGCATAACAAGCTTGCTCTCTCTAGCCCTTACTTTGGGAGCTTCAGTTGATGTTTTACCCCCAAACTGACTGATTTTCGGCTATTTTGCAAACTCTTGGGCAGCACGGTTGAGAGTCGGGCATTGCAGACAGCTCAGGACTCTCCGTTCCCCTCTCTAAGTTTGTCTTTCTTCGGTAAAAGCCTCATGATAGAAGCAGAGAGCAGTCGGGAAGAAAGAGATGGGAGGAAAGCCCAAGCCGAGAAATACAAGAACATCCCTCGTTACAAAAGCAATTTGCACTTTCAGCTAAATTCGCTGCAGTTTTCCAGTGAGTTGAAGAGAGAAGCGTTTCTGTGTCACTGCGCGAGCTTAACAAGCAGCAGGGACACATGGGGTTTTCACGTCTCGCTGCACGGGGACTCCCTGCGCACAATGTGCTCTGACCCCGCGGGGCCGGAGCTGCCCTTGGCAGGTTGTTCTCTCTGCGGCTTTCACAAGATTTGCTCTGTCAGCAAAATCCAGAGCTAAGGTGCCTCACTTGCCATCCCCAGGCCAGATTTGTCACCTAGCCTCTAATGTCCCCAGCAAATGGAGCGACGCCAAGTTCCCACACTCTGTTCTCCAGTGCAAATATTGGGACGGCTTGGTGGTGGTTTTTGTTTTTGTCACCTGGGCACCGCAGGGTTTTCCAAGAGCCGTTCGGGGGTTTTGCTTTGACTGCGTGGCAAAATGGGACAAAGGCAAGAGGTGCACCCTCGCGGACATGGGCCGAGGGACGATGGTGCCGCAGGGGCCAGAATAAAGAGCTCTGTGTTCCCAGCAGTTTGCTGCATGACAGCGGGCGAGTTATTTTGGCCTCGGCTTTCCAAAGTGCCCACAAGCTTGGAGGCACGGGGTTTGTTTTTCGCATGGTCAACTCGGCTCACTTGTGTTCTGAGGGACGCGGTTCTCAGAAGCAGATTGTGGTCTGAAGATGTAACTCGCTTCCTTACGGGCTGCAAGAAGTAGATGCTCGTTACCCACAGGCAGACACCAAAAATTAGTGACAACTCCTCTGCCTAGGTACATAGCTCGGGAAAAGATAATTACTCCTTCTCTCCTGCACATCTGCACCAGGCCAAATATAATGAAGCCCTATATTTTAATGGGCAGTAATGTTTAATATTTGACATTAGGTAAATATACTTCCCTTGCCGCTAGAATAATTTCATACAGATTTAGGGTGGAGCTTTGAAAAGCTGCTGGGTAATGGAGTACAAACTCGTCTGCACTCAAGGCTTATACTGTTTTCAAAGTCCCACCCTTAATCTCTGATCATTATAAACTCTTACCAGCCAGTAAATCTCAACCGCTGTGTTTTCAATAATGGTTCTAGCAAAAAGCCCAACACCTGAGGTCAGATCTTCTGCGGCTCGGTGACGGTGTTTCTGAGGACAAGCGGTGATGTCACACGCAGCCCGTGGGCTCCGGTGGGGAAAATGTCTACTTATGCAAAAGCCTTGGCAATGCGGAGCAATGGAAAAGGACATAAAGAGCGAAAGTATACAGCTGAAATGCAAATAGCAGTTTTTATTAAATATGTCTCCAAGTTAGTCCGTGCCCAACAAAAGTTCTTGAAACATATCTGGATATATTGTAATGTCTTTTTTTTTTTTTTTAAGTACTTTACCAGTCTATCGAGGGCAGCTCAGTGGATGTCAGTAGCAGCGCTGCGTTTAAAATGATAGATATTTTAGAATGAAACTATAAATCTTTAGAGACTTACAATCTACTTCCTTTGAAAAAAATGTGGTTAATGGCAAATGGAAATTTAGACCCGTATGGAACCGCGTGGTGGTGGCGTTTGCTCTTGATGCAGCAAACGTGCATCTGCTTTCTTTAAAGGGCTGATTCTCCTCCTGGGCCTGACGTCCAGCAAAGGCACCAGTCAGGAATATCAGGGATATCAGGCACCAAAAATGATTTCTGTTCCCAACTAGTGACCTTATCACAAGGTACATCAGCATTTTGTGAGATGTTTCTTCCATGATTTTTTCCCATACAAGATAATAAGAGCATAATAAATTATCCTGAACTAGAATAACAGAGCCTCCTTAAATCATAACATTGAGAACCTGAATTGTTTTTCGAAAGAAAATTAAATTGCCCATTATATGATCTATTCTCTTTCACTACACATGTGAGGCATAACCTATATTTCCATTAAAATCTAGCTGGCCTCCAACAACAAGAAAATAAAATGCTTGCAAACACCTCATATTTTAGGACTGGTTGAGTTAGAATAAACTTCAAATATCACCTTTGTACATTTAGTACACGTACCAACGTTGTCCAATCTCATTTGAGGTCTTTTTCAGGACTATTGCACCAAACAGAAGCATTTCATCTTACCTTGCAAGGACCTGACCCAGCCCCGTGATCCGAGTTTGCTCCATGGATGACTTGGTTAGGAAGGTGGGTCCATTTTCTGCCCCATGTATCACACAATAACCATGCTAAGCTTAAAAACAGTCAGCGAAATGGGCTCTGTTTTCTGTGGAGCTGATTAAGCAAGACAAAATCAATTAGTGTCTGAGACCTCACAGGTTTCTGTAGGCAAATTGTTCCAATTACCAACACCTGAGAGCAAATTAGGAGGCAATTAAACAGAGCAGCTGTGATTTCATTAAGTTCCTCTTGTCACTGACATATCCACTCTGGTTTAGGCTCATTAAAAAGGTATTTTGTCATTTCAGTTTTTCTTTAACAGTGGCATTTTTCTTTTGAAGAAGTTGAAACTCACACTTATTACGTTTGGAAATATTTCCTAAAATGGAGATAGGTGAGGGTATGTGCATATTTATATTGAATGTGGCTGAGGTAAATGCCTCTGGAGGGGCTATTGCTGCTACTTATTCCAAGAGCTGATTTGCATGCACAGAAGTCTCAGGAAAAACCAGACCTCTGTGCACAACATACGCTTTCTTGTGACGTATCTATCGGAAAGAAAAACAAGAAGTGAGAAAAATCCATTATCTATGCATCTTCTTGCCCGAAACAAACCAGCAAAGTCCTGTTGTACTGGCATACGCTCCCACAAATCATGTCCCAACCGTACTCAAGAGTCCATTGTTATGAAGCCTTTAGTCAAGGATCTCGGGTCACATCGCAGATATGAATGAATTCTGCTTCGCTTTAGTTTTGCCTCACAGTCAGAAGAAGTGAGGAATTAAGATTTAAACTACTCAGCATCACATGGGAAATAAGAATCCTAACCTCTAATATTTCCTAAGCAAATTCACCATCCTTAACTGATTCCAATTGAAAGAAAAATTCACGCTATGCAGCCTTGGACCATCAAGTCCAACTTTCCTCGTCTGACTGTTTTCCCTCAACGCAGTCTGCTCTCTCCAGCCGCTCTGCCCCAGTTTCTGCCTTTTTCCATTCGCATTCCTCACCCTTTCGGAGATCCTCCCTCTTCTGTACCTCCAGCCTCAGGACTCTGCCTAATCCCAACGTGTTGGATGCTTTGGGTGCTGGCTGGTGTCCTTGGAGCTGTTTAGCGGCGAAAGGCTTCGTGCCAAGGAGAGAACATTTCTGGTCAGTGGGAGGCAGGATCAACCCCAAGTGTGGTGAGGAACAAAGCCACTTTTCTTGGATTTTTACCCATCGATTGACCCACCTCACCTCTTCACTCAGCCCCTGTTTTCAGCTGGAGCAGCCCCCACTCACTGCTGAATCCAAATCCCCTTGTAAGGATGAAGGCAAATCACATCAGGAGTACAAATGTCCGGGGTTTTTTATTGGCAAGAAAGGCATTTGCAGTCATACTGAATCACTGCATCTTGTTTAGGGGCAAGAGAAAGAAGAGTTGCTGGAGATGTGGCACTTGGAACTGCAAAGGGTGACCAGAGAGGAGACGAGAACCTGAGGAGACCCGTGTTCCTGCATACGGGAAAATGGGATGCGGGGGAGACCCCCGCCCTCTGGGAACTGGGAAGCAGAGATACGGCTGCAGTTTGTAGCAGGAGCAAGAAAAAGATGAGGCGATCCAGAAACACAATTTGGAGGAGCTGGGATGCTGATTGTGTTTGTTCTTGAGCGTTTAAGAGGTTAATAGTCTCTGGTTAAACACCATGTATTAGTCTGAGGAACCACCCAAGCGAAGAAAGAAAAAGACATATTAAAAAACAAGCCTCACACCCACTAGTCTGCAATCGAATCTGCTCCGTCATGCTGAGGGGCCGGTGGAGGAGAGGAGAGGAGCTCGCTCCAGCCCTAATAATTCTGATGATTCATCGCTCTGAAATAACAGAGGCCTTTGGGGACAGAAGCATCAGCATCACGCTGCTGCTTTCGGGCTAATAAACACTCCTGGTAAATATGCCTTTCCCCGTCCCCTAAATATCCACCTCACGCAAACACCGTGAGTCACCGATCCCACCCAACGGCAGCTCAGACCTTCCTGCAGCGCCGCGGCCGCACCACCCAGCACCGCTCCTCCCGCACGCCCTGTTTGTTTGGACAGAGGTGCACATGCAGACATACAGACATGCACACACATACATCTGTATAAGAAAGATTTTATATATATATATATATATTTTTTTTTTTTATAAGGGAGCACGGAAAGGCATCTGGCCAAATAAATGACACTAAGCGGCGCGTTCCATTTTAGGTGTTGACAGTGTATAATAAATCCCGGCCCTACCTAACATTTACAGGAACATTATAAAATAAGTGAAACGGCGTGAGCTGGTTCCCGGGGCAACCAGACAAACACAATAAACGAGCTGCAGAGGCAAGAGTAAGTTACACCATACTCCTGGGTCTCAAATATATCACTTTACATTCGCCTTCTGCTGTTGCTGCTCCCGAAAGCTCTTTGTTTTATTAGTATTTGAAAAAAAAAAATTAAAAAGACTGGTATTTTTGTAGTGCAGATCAGCGTGAAATCGATGAGTTCCTTTGCTTGCTTGTCTTTATAGGTCTTTTACTGCACATTAAAGCTTCTGTGAAAATAATAATGACTATTAATAAATCTTTATAAAGAACTGCATCCCCCTACTGCAGACGAATATTATTAATAAGGTGTCTAGCAACCCAAGGCCTTTGCTGGCCCACTAAAACTAGTTTTGAGGAGTATTTTTCCTCAACACAGATACAAGATTAACTGTAAAACATACAGGGTGGCTAAGCCAGCTTTCCCTGGGTTCAGCAGCCTTCCTCCAGCTTTTCATGTCACCAAACCACACGTTTGGGTCGGGCTGTCACTGGTTTTAGGAGACTGTTCTGGACCCAACCAGGTCATTGCATCTTGGGCTCATTGAGTCCCATGATGAGCTGTACAAGACAATGGCGTTTAGTTCTCTTATTAACCACCCAAAACGTTTTGCTTCACCTGCGTACTGGGGGACTGTGAATATATTACATCAGTATTTTCAGATGCATTCCCTAAACACATGATTTTCAGAATACTGAGTGCCCAAGAAGTACAAGGAACTTCATTCGAGAGGGGAGAAGGGAGGTGAGATTTTTAGAGAGGCACAGAGTTGCGATAGGTTTGGGAATGATGCGATAGGTTTGGGAATGATGCGATAGTTTGGGGAAGATGGCCCTAGAGGTTCCTCAGCTTTTATACCACCCACAACTGATTTATCCACTGGTGCATCATCAGTGCTGAAGGAACTGATTTTTGCCATTTTTCTCCAGCCCTCACCATCCACTACTGCAAACTATGTTGTGCCTAAAGCATTCTTATTTACGCTTGTTGAGCCAGAGCCACCTTTTTGTGGCTTCCATCATTGTTTTGCCTTCTCCTGTTTCAGGATGGGCAAATCTGGGGAGGCTCCATCTCAGAGAAGTGTCCTGGTGATTCTACCTGGGTATAAACGGGATGACTCAAAAGGAGTATATGGAACGTGTGAATCTGGGAAGCCCAAATGAAGCAGCAGGAATCATTTGGTTCATCTACCTCTGCTTCTCCTGACCTGTCCTTGTGTGAGCCGCAAGTAATAGTGACCAGAGGGAAACTCCTTGGAAACAAGGGGGTGCCAGTTAATAGCCCCAAAACTTTACAGGTGCTTCAGCAATGACTGGAAACCTTCTCCATGTGTCACCCAAGGTTTTCTGTGCAGTAATGACATTTGGAAGCGTGGATACCAGGCTGACTTACAAGCGAAGGGTGGGGTGATCACATGCTCCTGGTTTCTTTGCCATATTTAGCTCCATCCTTTCCAGACTGCCGCGGATTACGGGCCTGGGTTGAGCGGCCCTGCCAAGAAACAAGCTCTTGGCCCGTGGACAGCAGGGCGGACGGCTGCTGAGTGAGAACACATCCACCCGCCCGGCTGAGAGCAAAGGAGACGCATTTCTGGGTAAAAACTCAGTGGAAAGGCAGAGCTAAGAGAACAGAGGTGGTTTACAAAAAAAAAATCACTGCCCTATTGATGACTAATTAGAATGAGTGAGGTCCAGACGGCCAGATCCTTTAATGAGGCCAATTAAGGATCCACGTGTTTTCATACAGTGGCCTTTTTCCTAGAAAGACTGAGCAGCAATGGAGGTCCCACCTTCTGCCCCAGACACAGGCCAGCAACGCCACCCTGCAGCGCTTAAAAAATACAAGGCAAACGTGATAAGGAAAACAACAGCGTAGGTTTTCAGCAGGGAGGCTTTGTGGCACGTCCAAGGTTTATGCCAAAGTCCACCCCTGAACACCTTCTCAAAACTAAAAGCCATTTCTTGGTAGGGTTGCCCAGCTTCACGTTCTCATTGTTTTCCCGTTAGAGCCTCTGCTCCCCTGAGTCACGGTCATGAGGAGAAGAGCCGTAAGGCTGTGAAACACAGTTTCCGATTTCCAACCTGAGCAGACACAGCGAGCGGCTCCCGAGGTTTCCACCCTTGTTTTGCAGGTTTTCAATAGGGTGTCTAAGCAACTGGTGCTGGAGTGTTTATTTGAACTGAAGGAGCTTCCTGAGGCTCTGTTGGCGCAAGAGCTCCTTCTGTCTGGCCACCTGAGGTTCAGAGGACATCCTCCCCTACATTACAATGCTACCCGAGGACCTCTTGAGCTTTTAGCCTATTTCTCTTCCCAAGGCTCCCATGAAACATTGTCACTTTACAGATGGGGAATCTGGGAGAAGACGGACTATTTGTGTTGCTCAGAAAGCAGAAAATGAAATAAAGAAAAGAATCCAAATTTCCAAACTCCAGGCTAGTATTTAGCTGCCAAATCGATCTCCTTGCTACTGCATTTCATGGACATTAAGGAAGAAAGCAGACTCCAATTCTATCATGGTGTAGATATCTGCCACGCTTACTCTGATTAAGAAATACTTATGTACAAAGGCAACTACACCGATGTGCTTTCAGCAGAGATGCTCAGATGAAAACTCACAGCCAGTTCTTCCCAGTGACTTCAGGGCTGCAAAACTTGTCTCAGTCCTGAGCTGGTCTGCAAGTACAAAACCTAAACATTGATTATTATTTTTTCATAAATGAAACAATGAATTTAAATCCTTCTATTCACAAAACACATTTGACAAAACATATTTTTGTTTCTAGTAACCCAAAGGGGTGAATAAACACTGCACTTTGACGTTCCCAATAGCTAGAAGAACTCCGCCTGATGGTCAGTTTGGGCTCGGGACGGCTGAGGGATGACGGCGCCGTCGCAGGGTCGTGGGCTCCGCAGGTGAGCGAGCTCTCCCACCTTAGAAACGGCAGCAGAGGAGCTCTGTGCATTTCAAAATGTCTAAGGGCTACTTGGAAACGTACACGTCTGAGTGCACTGGACTGGATCAACCACAGACATTATGAGGTTTGTGGTGTGTCTGAGTGTAACAATAGCAACCCAAGTCCATACAAGATTTCCCGGACGTGCAAGGCTAATATAGATTACATATGTTCCATTAAACACACTGCGAACCCCAGGAAAGCTGAACTGGAGTCGTAGTGCAATTAGCTCCTCAGATGTGTAGGAAATAAGGTCAGTGCTGCCAGGATTCACAGCTACATGATGTTATATATGCTTCCGCGTTACCAGAAACACCGTATATAGGAAACATTCCCCTTCCCAGGGTGACCCACTCACCCCTGTTCTGGGACATTGGGTCCCAGTCCTGGCAAGGACCATATAGTGACCACAGAAGCGACTCACTCAGAAGACAAGAACCCACTGTTTCTTGTGATAAAAGACCTGAGTTGTTTTTTCCATCAAAAATGACAGAGATAATAGGCTTTAGAAAAGTTAGTGCCCTAAAAAGTTGGACGTAAAGTGGAGACCCTGGCTGCTAAAATTGTCAATGAGTTTGAGAAATTATTTACCATGGACCTATTAGAAGCATTGCTGTAGTTTTCAACCTGTTACCAGGAAACATCTGTGACAATGAACGTTTCACCCAAATTCCTTAACAAACTAAATTAATAGAAATAAATATATGTCCGGAGAGAAACCCTTGGGCTAGGCAGTAAAAGGGGAGACCAAGTGCTCTTACCTGATTTGAATATAGTGGCCTTTCCATTTAGAATATGAATGAAGTTACAAATGTCTTTGTTGAGTTGCTAACTTCATGCAAAATGTGCCTTGCAAATGGGGAAACTAAAGGCAATGTCTGAATAGTTTGTATTTCTGGCAAGACAGAGGCTAATGGGGAGTTACAGGGAGACTGACAGAGCAAAGAAAGATGCCGCCCATGGCCCCGCGGGTACGTGAGCAGACGGAGACCTGAAGGAAGCACAAGGCCATTTAAGGGCAGAAAAGTCTCCTGGGAATTGTTGACGTATTTTGGGGATACGCTGAGGCAAACAGAAAAAGGACTGAAAAACACTAATAGTGGACAGAGTAGAGACAGCCTAAAAACCCAGAGGTTGAGCTCCCTTTGTAGTTATTTGTGGTGCTGGGTAGGATTTCACTCGTGGTTTCTATTCTTTCCCTCACCCTTAAAAAATGTGATGAATTCAATAAGTTTTCTGACCGGTCCAGCATGGCAAAAGCAGCGACCCTCCCCATTGCACAGACCCTGCTCCGACGGGGCTGTTGCGCTGGGCACCCGAAGCGCGTCAGGGTTATCCAGCTGCTCTCCAAAGGCTGTGTCACAGCACACGGTTTTCCAGACCTGGCATTATTTCACAGCAATCACCCCAAGTTTTGCGGAGTATCTGAAGAAAAGCTTTATTTCTGCCATTTCGTGCAGGTGGTTGGTAGTAGGAGCCTGATGGCACTGGGTGGGAGGCTAACGGACCTGATTTACCGATTTATTTCATTCTTTCCCAAAATCTTAGTGTGTGTTTATCTCCACCAACTGCCCCTCCTGTGTCACTGCCTTTGCCTCAAAACACAGTATCCTGACAACTATGTGTGGGCAGGTTATCAGCACCTATTCAGCCCCTGTTTCAGGAGGCCCCTCCAGCACCGAGCCAGCCAGCTTGGCCATTTCCCTCAACACGCTCCTGGCTGCTCCATCGTACTGCTCGGAGAGCTCCTTGGCCAGGCTGAGTTTTTGCATGTTCTCTCTCAGGTTACTTTCTAGCCGTACCTGGTCCAGATACTCCGGGTTTGCGGTTTTGATCCTCTCTTCCAGCTCATTCTGGCTCTGAAGCATCGAGCAGATCATTTCCCGGAGCGTCGTTGTTCTCGCAAGGACGCGCTTTGTGGAACGACTCAGCTCCCCCATGTGCCGCTGGACCCGCTTCAGTTTCTCAGGCACTTGCTTCTCGTTTACAATGAGCGAAAAGCCATAGCCCTCCACATGCACCTGCACCTTGGAGGCACCTGAAAGGACAAAGCAACGTTTCTCTTGTGACTTGCATCTGGTTGGAGTCCAACAAAGAGATATCTAAACACTTTTGTTTCTGCAAAACTAAACACATGACGCAAGAGCTCTCCGGTGACTGACTCTGAAAAACATCCAGAAAAATAAACTTGTTTCCAGTTTCCTTATCACTGTCGCTGCTCTGTGTGCGTGTGCTGTATAATAGAGGTGTTTGCCAGTAGCAACCCAATAGACTCATATATAACTTCCTCAAGGACTTCCTGAAGCACACGGGGCCAAAATCATCCCTGATACAGCTGCTCTGGCTTCCCTGCGGTGAAATCAATAGTCTTTCCACCTGGCTAAATGTGAACTATCTTTTCTGTTTGTTCGTTTAGCGAAAAGCATGGGGTATTGGGTGAGTCTTTTCTGAAAAGCGCGTAGTAAATCCATCCTAATCCTCCATTAGACACCTCATTGTTCTCCTGATCAGGTCCCCCCAGGTTTCGGGGCTGGTTCTGCACAAAGGCAATGTCACAGGGCAGGGCTGGAGTTAGTGCCACTAGAAAAGCCAGATCTCTCAATGTGTTTTAAAGGTCAGTCAGCCCAGGCGGAAATGATATATCATACCATAAAGTAGAAACAAGCTATAAAAATGGCCAGAATCCCCAAGAAATCTGAGATCTATCTATACTGTGTCATACAGCGTGTGAAGCAGCAATGATGGGGGTTCTGACCAGCTCCAGACGTGGGTCTGGTGATGCGGTAGCATCAGCTAATTCACATGGTCCTGATTATTCTAAGGCTGGTGTCAATGAGGTTGGCTCTGGGGGTACCGTGCTCGTGCCGCAGGGTGTCCACGCAGGCGGTGAGAGCGGCCGTGGGGGCGCAGCCACAAACCTCCCGCAGCCCTCGGGCAGCCCGCAGCATCTCAGCGTGATCCCCGTGCTGCTCGTTGAACGCCTCGGCGACATCGGAGAACAGGGTGTCGATGGCACGTACGTTCACCAGCTTCATCGTGAGGGTCCCCTCCTTATCGAAGAGCCCTGGGGAAATCAGAGCCCCGGAGGAATTTCAGAGTTAGCAGGAGAATAAGTCACGACGGGATTTGGGGAAGGGGTGAAGGAAAGCAAAGACTTGTTTGAAATGAGCACGGGACGTCACTTACATCAGCTACACACCCTTCATTTGGCTTTGGGAGTCCTTCTGTTACCTGAAATCAAAACTTCGCAAAGCGATAGATTCTGAGCAATTTCTAACAAAGCCATTTGCAGCCAGGGCGGTGGGAGTGCTGAAATAGTTGAAACAGTCCATATTGATAACTTCCAAAGTGGCAGAAAAAATTGCAATGGCTTTTCCGTTTGAAATGTAAATTGACTATTGAAACATTTTTCTCACTCTCTGCAAGTTTTGGAGGTGCTGTATTGCTGAAGGACTCTCTGTAGTTATCAGAAACACCTCATCTGTGATCAGGCCTGAGACTGGATCACACCGAGAACCTCTCCAAAGCAGAAAGCACAATACTGCTGTGCCAGATGCTCCAGAGGGAAGGTGAAGAACCCCTTGGTATGAAGGTCTGGACTATGTGGCCTCCACAAGGCTCTTCCTTTGCTAGGAAGAAAACATGACGGTGGCTTTTACACTTTGTGGCTACAAATGATCCAGTCTCATGGGGTAAAGTCCACTGAGTTCCAGCAGCAGAGGATCTCAGCCAGGAATCTTTCAGACCTCCTGTAAAGCTTTTCTCCACTAAGCAAATCCTTCCTTCTCACACAAAGAGAATATATAGGCCAAAGTTTCAGATCCTTTTCGAGTATGCGCAGTTCACAACAATTTCAATCAGGATTTGACATTCAAATCCCTTAGGCAGCTTTAGGAATTGCAGAACAGTTGCACCGCTGGAGCCCTAATGAAAAGCTCAGTTATCCAACTGGAAATCAGAGCATTGGTTCCATGACAGCACTCGACTATAGTTTGTTTTACAAACCTGCAGAAATCTAATTGCATCTCCCGCGCAATGGAATACATGAGCCATTTGCTAGCAACATTTCCAACAAATGTCACAGAGGTTTGTTTTTTTATAGAAGGAAAACTTCAGTCTCAGTTCTAAACAATAAAATCTGTTTTAGTGAGTTTCCCTGTTGCCAAATTAATGCTGAGTGTGCTTTGCTTTGCTTCTCTGTTTTGCTTTTCTGTGTTTAAGTTTCCCCCGACACAAAAAAGGAGCAGGGGGACGAGCAGGAGGGAGCACAGGGGTTTGCCAATAAAGCCATGGATCCCAGTGATAAAGAGAAATCAAGAACCTTTTCTCCAGGGTGTCACTGGAGATCAAGATGTTCCTATAGATTTATAACAGTATTAGAGAAGGAAAAATGACTTTCTATGAAATTCCATCTAGTTCCATAAAATGTATTTAAAGTAGAGTCAATGATTAAATAAATACTTGATTAGACTACCCCGAAGCACGTAGTATAGAACCAATTTAAGGACAATTCAGAGCAAATTCTGGGCTAATTACTTATCCCATAGCTTACTCTCTTCGGCACTCTCTTGGCTCCCGTCCCACTGACCGACCGGGACTGGTCTTTGACGGAAACATGGGGTTTTCAGAAAAGGAAAATATTCACAGAACATGCCTTGTTTTCTGGAGAAAATCTGAGTTTTGTTAAAAAAAATATATCCTGGAAAACATTAAAGGTCTTTGTCTTTACTGAAAGCTTAAACATTTCATTGAAAGCTAAATTGTCGGGGCCCATCAGGAGGGATGGAGTAAGATAAGGTGAGTTGGCCCACGTAGGAAAATTGTGCCTTAATTCATCCAAACTGCAGCACCCACAGATTGAAAAATAAAGTTCACGTTTTGTCAGTTTTAGTTCAACCAATTAAATAAGGTTCTTCTTACTTCTCCTTCTGTGACCCCAACCAAAGCTTCAGTTATTCGGAGCCTCGGGAACATTTTCCATGAGTGAACGGCCCAGAGCTGGACTCGTGTCTTGTGTTGGAGAATTTATGACTGAATTAGCATTACAAATGGAAACTGTCCTTGCACACTCCTTTAAATGAACCTTTGCATTGACATGCAGTGTAGTAAAGTCAGCACATCCCACTTGGGCTGGAAAAAATGTCCTCATTTGTTATATACTTTTTGCTCCTACAATGTTATTTTGATCTCCGCTGGAGTTTCTCTGTCACATAAATAAGCCACTGCACATTCTGTAAATAATCCATTGCACATTCTGCAGCTTCGACACTTTTTTAGTCTGAGTTTCTTGTAAACAAGCTATTTTGGGGGATCTTTGAGTTTTCCTTCATTTTTCACTTCCTGTCCTAAATTGTCCCAAGGTGGCTGCCCATTAGCAGCCCTGCAGTGACTTTCCGAACCGCCCAGCAGTTTGCAAAGCAGTCGGGTTCTTCTGGCTGAAAAGCGCTGTATAAATGTGAGCTCGTTACCATTTAACATACTCTTTTATAACTGCATGTTTACAGCCTCTGGCAGGGGGTCTGCACCATTAGTTTTTGTTCCTGCCAAGGGCAGCAATTGGGGTGCTGACAATCTGCGCACACGCGCCTCTTGTGTATCTGTGTACGATTTCAGCGCTGGCGCATTTTTGGATGGGTACCAGAGTTTACTAATTATCACTTCAACCACTATCCACAAAGAAGAGGGCGAGGAGTGAAATGTCCAAAGAAAATAGTTAAAATCTTATTACCAATGTTTCGACAGGGCTGCCTTGTGTTTACAGGAAGGGGTTCCCGCTGTGGAAGAGAAGGAAGGTTAGGATGTCGTTTGCAAACAGAGGAGGAATCAGCTTTCTTTACACAACGGTTTTATATAGACAGAGATATATTCTCCAGAGGGAAAGGGACTCTGAGCAGCCCAGGAAAGCAGGAGGGCTGGGGTGGATCAGACCTGGCCACAGTTGCCGGACTTGACCACCTGCATGAAGTCCCATCTCACCGGACCACACGTTCACAAAGTGTATAAACCACGCAAAGCAACGAAAGGAAAACTCTCCCTCAAAATACTGACTAAAACTCAGATTTGGAACGTTCTGAGCAGGGCAGGATGCTGGTTTCCCTCACTTCTCCCACCACAGTCCGTACGACTTTCCCTACGACTTTCGCGGCTTCCCCAGCAGAAACTTTGTCGTCTTCCTACCGGTGGGTCCTGAGCCAACATCCAAACGCTCTCCTAACGCTTGGCTACCGCAGAGAAAAGGTGTTGCCTGTGCCCTGCAAAGCCACCAGAGGTGATAAATCAGGTACCACCTGCACGCTGTGCTGGCACCAACCCCTCTCCCGGGCTGTGGGTGAACGGAGAAGCTCTTTAGGTCTTTTCTGGCTTTGGCCCCCAGGCCATGCGCTGGCGTTGCCACCAGAAGCTGTGACCTGCCCATCGTCACCACGCCGCACACTTCATAACTCCCTGCCCCAAATCCTACAGCCCAGCCTGTCCTGGGATGAAATGCTGGAAAAAGCATTTGCCAGTCCGTTCAGGAAGTCTTTAAAAACCAAAAACGTTCAAGAAATCCTGACTTTTTCTACCCTTTCAGTGCCCACATTTCTTGTTTGGTTTTTTTGGGTTGTCTTTGGTGTTGTTTTCCATTGGAAGCTGAGGGCAGCGACTCTTACCGTTCAACTCAGACACTGAACGGTATCCGACTCTGAGAACTACGGCTCAAATCCTGCAGGAAAGTTTCACCTGTTCACTTGATAACTGTGAAATGTCAGGGCTTTAAACACAAAATTAAAAATATCTAAAATAGCAGCTATATTCAGATTAAAAAGCTGGATTGTCACAGTGCACTAATAGGCAAAACAACTTAAATATAGCAGAATTGTCTTTAACCCCTGTTCGGAAAATCGGGGAATAATCAGCAATTATATTTGTGAATAATCAGGACTTATATCTGTCTTCAGGATGTTTTATGTGTTAATGTAGCAGATGTCTATGTCACTATTAAAAATGATATGGTTTGGAACACATTTTCCCTTGAAAATTTAATGTAGAAATTGCCTTTTTAAGTATGAAGAAAGGAGAGTAGAGAAATCTTGTTAGTCATCTCATAGCAATAGTAATTAATCAATTAAATTTATGCTGTGGTACAGCTGTAACATAGTTCTTGCCCCACAGGATTTACCAGGCCAGTTACTCTCTGAAATCTGTCTGGAAAACCAGCATAATTATTGCCCAAAATGATGAAACGATTTACTGTAATCCTTAAAGGCACTTCACACTTTTGGGGGCTGGGCTGGTACCTGCCCTGGGTTCTCTGTCCCACCACCACCTGTGTCACCTTCCCCCACGGTGACCCTGAGCTGGGATGGCAGGAGGGACCGTTCGCTGCCTCCTCCATCCTTGGGCAGATCCCGGAGCAGGATGGGACCCTCCGGTGTAAGCAGTGGGCAGCTTGCTTTGCAAGGCGCAGCACCAAATCCTTGTGGGAGATCTGCTGGGGCAGATGGGGCTGTGGGTGGCCGGAGGTGGGACACGAACCAAACCCACCGGTGGGACGCGTAAGTCCCTGTCGCTGTCCCCAACAGCCAAGCACAGGAGGACCAGCCCTTCTCCCAACAGCACAACCCCACAGCAGATCTTGGTACACACCACCATACACTAAACATCTCCTTCCTCTCCCCTTCTACCCTGTGTCCTTCCTGCATTCTTGACAGCAAAGGGGAAGCTGCTTTCTTACCTCTTCTGAAGTAGCTGAGAGGCAGCAACAGCAGAGCATGTTAGCCTAAAAGAATCCCAGAAAAGGGGCATATAAAAGTAAAGCGTCTTACTGGGATGTCCAAAAAGCTTTCTCGCACCACAGGAAAACAACAGAAGCAAACTGCAAAACAGCAGCAGCACAGATATAATCAGGACTTCATGTCACGGCATGTCCAGGGACTTCCCACTGCAAAAAGCTCCCTTGCCCAAGCTGACAGCAGCTCTTGTTAAGTCTGCAGTTTTCTTTCAGCAATGCAATGGTGCCTGACAAGTCGCCTTCTCTCCCTTTGTAAATAAAGTTGGGATTATCAAACAAGTGCTTTGCTCTGGGTTTCCTCCCCACGTTCCCTCCCGGTCCTTCCGTGTCGGGGAGGGGTGGAGGCCAATCCAGATCAACCAGTGCCGGCACCGCGAGGAACGAGACCAGCCCTGGGGACAGGTGGGTGCAACCAGCACTGCCCTGCAGTCTGAGCACGCGTCATCGTGGAAACACGGGGCTGCACCTCCAACAGAATACTTCATTGTGCCGATAAACATGGTGGATGTTGGTGTTTAAGCAACGCTCACCTTTGATTTGCACCTTTACTCCCATTCTGCGTTGGGCTGCTTTCCTTGAGTGACACGTCACAGCAGGGAGATGATCCTGCACAACCCCCTGGCTCTGCGCTTCAACACGTGCTGTGTCTCATCCCATGGGCTCAGACAACTTCTGTGCACGTTTCTGATTGCAGCCCACTGGGTCGTTTGTTATATATTCTATTAAACTGGACAAAACTCAGCCTTCCCACTACAGGCTAAGAGTAATTTGGTGTTTAACAGAGCAACACGGGGAGCTGTAGCGCACCTGAAGGGCTGAATTTGTCGGTGTAGGTAGCAGAGCTGGAACTGAGATCTCCTTGAGACAGAACAGAACCTGCAGAGATCCGCGTCCCCTCCTGGCTCCCCAGGAAGCCTTTGATTTTTGGAGGGCTCCTGTAATGCAGCGAGACAATGAGTTTCCAGCCAATAAAAGGCAGAGACACAGATTCATAAAAACTTTCTGCATCTCATAAAACACAAAATGCAATTGTTAAATTAGAAATTCCAATCTTTCATGTACATGGCTGAATGGAAAGGGAGACTGCAAATTGCTTATTATTAACCACAATGTGCTGGGGTTGGTTTTGCCTTTTTCCCCAAAACCCCTTCCCACTCCTGCCATGACATCTCTTCTCTTTTTCATACCGGTCTTTCAACCACGAATCCCAAGTCATAGTCAGATTTGTGTTTCAGTCTCAGTCTCTTACTCATATAAAATGGTGCAATTAATTTATTGCAGTCTCGCCACAGTTGTTTTATTCATCATCACTGTAAAGCTCCTGTGAAATACGCCCCAGAGAGGTAATATCATTTCAACAAAACTGTCCTGATGAAAGAACGCTGAGGACCCAGGGAGAAACAGTAAGCTCATACACCTAGAGTGTGTTTCTTAGACAATATTTCTTCCAATAAAACATGATTTCATATGATAACGAGAATGCAGCCTGTTCAGTGAAGAAGCCACGCAGTAAACAGATGCAGAAAAAGTCAGAGAGTGTTCCACAAGGCTGATTTTGCAATGTCTTTTGGTCAACTAAGGCAATTTGATGGGTGCTGGCTACTCACGATGCTATCTAGCGATTTATAGGGAGAAAAAGACAGGTCAGCCTCACCACCCAGTGGTCCGAGCAAGCTGCCACGAGGCCGCTGAGGCTGTTTCATGAAGCCGAGCTGTTTTGTTTTACTTTAAGATCGCCAGTAGAAACCTTGACACACGTGATTGGGTCTTATGGGCTCTAGGTATGCACCTGGTTTGACTCTTGCCATCTAAAATGCTGCGTGTGAGTCTCGATCGTGGTCTATAATGTCTCACTCGACAATTTCTCAATGCCAAGGTGAAGTGCTGAAATGGTCTCTCCATTAATTTTTTTCTCTCCACTGACACCTGAAATCCTCTGAAATCACATTAGCCTGGGCCATTCGCAATTAACTGCCATTTTGCTTCCAGTCTATCTCTGTAGCCCATCAGTTTTTATTATCGTTCTTTTTTTTTTTATGGCTGTGTAGAACATTAGGAGGGTCTACATATTAAAATACATATATATATATATAAAAATAAACCCAACAAGCTGAGATCCCAAACTGGCCTGTCTCTCTATGACATAGTGCCATGAGGTTCCCAGCCTAAGAAGCTCCAGCTCCTGCGGTGCCCCTGCCCAGCTGCGCTCCAGAGCCAGGGCTGTTGAAACTCTGCCTTCCTGGCACCACCTGTATTTACCGCAGCGGCTCTGACTTCATGCGCTGCGGCCCTTTCCACTTGGGCTGCCTCAGCCAAGGTCATCATTGCGTAAAGCACCAGCCCGCAAATAGCAGCTTCTTGCTATTTCTGAGGAGAATTACTAGTTCTGTTTGCATCAAGGGCTGTGAGGAATCCCTGCTACACTTGGGACGTGGCAGAGCTGACTTAGAGTTTCTTGGATGAAGTAGCAAGAGAAAAAAAAAGAGCTAGAAAGATGAGTCACTGCTGAGTGAAAACGTACTCTGTAGCTCCTCATGGAAATAAAGTGTTCTTAAAAATCATATGATGTGCCTCTAGATAGACCTTTTCTATATACTGACATGAGACGAAGGAAGATTGGTACCCGTGCACCCCAAAATGTCTGTCTGTAAACATGTAACACCAAATTCAGAGCGGAGGTGAGTGTAGAGATGCACAGGACATAAAACCTGAATGTCCCGAGGGAATTGTGCAGCATCCCACCACATTCCTCTTTTGTACCTACTTGGCAAAAAAATCAATGCTTAAGAAAATAAATGGACATGAAGAAATGCTCCTCTGTGTGAGAGCTGAGGCCCCTCAGATGCAAGTTTTAAAGGTGTTTCACTGCCCAGCTCTTGATGGAATCACAAACCAGATGTTCTGCTCATCTTCTGTCACGTGCCCAGGGCAATGCAGAAGCTCTAAGACATTTCGGAAGTGTGAACTTCTGACTGTAAATTAATGTGTCTTTTCTTCATGGTTTTACTCTGAATTTCCCCTTCACAGGCAGTCAGGTAATACAAAGTTACAGTGGGGGGGGGGCAAAGAAAATGTCATATGGATGAAAAATCCTAATTCAAGATTTCAACTAGTAGGATCAAGATGCCTAAATAACATTGTTCTTGTAACTAATTACCATCTATATGTTGCATCCATAACAGGAAATAAACATTGACGTTCTTTTTCCTAATGGAGCTAAATCTATTTGATAGTTAATTCCAGCTGAAGAGGTTGGCTGTTGGTTATTTCTTATGGCTGTTTTGACTCAGAAGGTACAAGGTGAGTGGATAAGGAGCACAAAAACAATCACAGAAACAGTATCGTACCTCCAGTGTGATTTGATTTCTCCTGCTTTCCTGCGTCTAATTAAGGTTTTACAAGATGCTGCAAGGCCTGGTCTCTCTCCCCCTCCTGAGAACCCCTCCGGCACGGTCACCGCACGACAAAGAGACACCTCCATATAGAACACAGCTGCAAACTATACAGACAATTTACAGGTCTCAGAGATCATATTTACGCAGAGGTCCTGCAGCAGGGAGATTCTGAATGTCGGACCCTGTTGGTGGAATGTCATTAATCAGAGGATAATGGACAGGAAGGTGGGTGGCTGCTGATAGTTTTGGCTCATTTAAGACGCTTTTGGAAGGCTGCCAGATTGAGTGGAGAATTTTTGAAATGTTTTAAACAATGCCGTCTTTACGATGTTATAAAATACTCGGGTGGCTCGAGTGGGTTTCAAACTGGTTCCCGGCCAGTAAAACCTCAGGATTCCAGTTCAGCTGTAACCTGGACTCAAACGTGTGTCTGAGGTCACGGGCACCCCCCGCACCCTCCTCCTGCTCCTGCATCACCGCACAGTGCACAATGTCCACGGCACTCGAGCTTGTGAGAAACATTAAACCCTCCAGCTCGTCTCTTCTTTGCTCCTGCAAATATTTCCCCTTTGGAATTCACGGACATCTCCCCTTCAAGCAAAGACGTTGTGTTGTGCAGTACTGATATAAAACAGCACACTGATGATCACACAGGGCTGAATCTTCCGTATTTCAGGTTGGAGTCCAAAGTCTGCCTTGCCACAGAGGCAAATGGTGTGACGTGAAAAACAGACCGATGCCTGCAGGGACATAAAGAGTTGTATTTTATATATATATATATATATAAGAGTTATATATATATATATATATATATATATATAAAATAATATAATAGTTTGGATTGGAAGGGACCTTTGATGGTCACCTGCTGCACGATGCTCCAGTAACATGCTAACAGGAGCCTTAACCTGAATGGGAATCGAGCCTGCAGTCATCTAAGGTAAAAAAACTATTAATGGCATTGAGTCCATGCTTTGTTTGCTTCTCAATTGCTTCCATCAGCTTCTTAGGTGTCTGACCTGGTCCAATGGGGAAATATCACAGGGCTGGGCAGGACCACGGCACCGTGGTCCCCTCGGTGCCAACCGCATCAGCTCCCATCCCGTACGCTCCTTATTCAAGCGCCTTCTGAACTGGGCTGTAACTGGCGTGCACTGGTGTAAATAACCGCACCACATGCACGATAACAAAAGCCACAGCCAGAATCATATGGTTTGTAAATAATTATTGGGCTTGTTTCTGTTGGGTACCACTCGATCGCACAAAGAAGTGAACTAATTGTATTCATATGAACAAATGCTGTAAGTCGTAGACGAGGCTCTTTATTCTTATCCACAGGGGGTAGTTGCACTTTCATTAAAATTAGGGAAACTTTTCCATGCTCTCTTGAGACCTATAACACTGAAGTCTTTCAGCTTTTTAAGAGTAAAAGTTTCCCATGCTGGTAGAAGTGATATTATTTCATTTTATTAATTTAATATTTTTTTGTTTTAATCTTATTTTAGTAAAATATCATCCTGATTTTTTTATTATTTTTGTTAACAGAAAATGATTCCATTTCCAAATGAGAAACAGTTCAGAAGGCTTTATTTATAGGAAAGTAAAACCTAAACCTGAAGCTATCTTTTCCTCCCTTCTATGTTTCCATAAACATGATTTCTCCCAATAGAAAAAACAGTAGAAGTAACTTGTCATAATATCATTCATCAAAAGGAGTCTGATAATCCCAGACATTTGAAGCCACGTTTGCAAGCAAAACACACTAAATGGAACCAGAACGCTCTAGGAATTAACCAGTTTGCGTTTCTTATGCTTCCTATGTTTAAAAAAATATATATACTGTCATGTTATAAGGCTCTTGGTGCGTTATGATGCCTTCTTTGTACTGTAAATCCAGAGTGAAATAATGACCTATGGAAGCACAACGCTGTCAGTGCGGCCTCACCAGGTGACACTGCAGAAAGGGAACCCCACAGCTGCAGGAGTTTCCCTTGTCTTAAGCCAGACCCAACCGCCCAGCACGGCCCGAGTCCTCGCCGGGGCCTCCTTGCCTCTTCATGGGGCTGGAGCGGATAATTCACGGCTCGAGCACATGGCACATGGCCGGGACACACGTTCCCTTTCCAGCAGATTGGGATTGATCCCTGAAATAAACCCCGTTGTAACCAGAGAAGCTCAAAGGCAGCAGCAGTCCCAATGCCCAACCAGCACCCACTGCTCCCCAAAGAAAGGAAACAGGTATAAAAGCAAACATATTCTAAATGCTACTGTCCCATTCCTTGCTCGGAGTCTGATGTATATTTCATAATTTAAGAGTTCAGTCTTAAACAACAGACGTTAACGTTAAACCTGTATTTCTATCCAGCTTTAAAATGGCCCGGGCAGTTTTGCTGATAAACCTACAGCGTATCTCAGCCCTCAAAGCCTCATGGTCACTTTGCAACGGCTGCTGCACGTCCCTGAATTTATGAAGTCGTTTTGTTAATAAAAATTATACTGTGATTATATAGTAGCTGAAAAAAGCAGTAACATTAGAAGTCTTTTCAATATTCCCATAATACTAAAATAAAATGTATGTTATTTTGAATTCCCAGAAATAGAATATTTTCTTGGAAGCAAACCCAGGGTATATAATCGCATGCTCCTCCCCGCCGGTGAACGCACTCCCACCTCTGATCACGGTTCTGTTGTGAGGAGCTTTTAATGACGGAACAGGGGAATATATTGTGGTTTCACACATACACAGATTTTATGGTCACTTATTGCTAACTAGGAGATAGAGACACAGCAGAGAAGCATTCTCTCTTTCTTTCTTTTTGATTCCAAGGCACTTCACCTCCGAGTACAGTAGGTGGTTCCCTGTATTGTAACGTAATATCTTGGAACGAGTTTTATATCAAGAAGGAGAAAGATAAACCAAATAATCCCGGGGGCTAAATTATGGGAAATTGTTTTAGGAGAATTCATTTCAGCCCTAATACCTGTGATTTGGGGTAACTGAACACTCGGTTTATTGCCTCACCACAATAATTCATCAAATTACCTCTCGCTTCTGTGCTGCTGGTCTTTGAAGTGAGCCTGGTTTGAGTTGGGGTGCGAGCGTATAATCAAAAGCTGGTTTATCGGAGCAAGTTGTGCACGTTGCTGCGAGCAGGAGAGGGGAGAGCTCTGTGCTCTGTGCTGACGCACAGGCAGTGACTTTGGTGGGTAAGCAGGCTGCACGAGATGCTCTTCTGCAGAGTTTCTGCATGTGCCATTCCCCGCTGTGGCCTGTCCTGCTCTCTGTAGCAGCATCAGCTCATTCCAGCCAGGGGTGCTCGATGACAAGCCGTTCAGTATCTATTGAAGTGCGTTATGTGTGAGAGCTCAGTGACTAAACTTTAGCCTTGTTACGTGCTTCACTTTACACAGCCACATTTGAAAAGATCGGTCTAACTATGTTTTTGAGTCACTTAAGTCTCTTCCTTCCATGCCCTCCTTGATATTACCATTTTACAGGAATTCGCCTTTAGAAAAGCAATGAAAAATGTATTTTTGAAGTAAACACTACCTAATTTGGCACTGCTTTTGATTGGCATTTCAGATTTTCTTTTTTTTATTATTTTTTTTTAACCAGGATATTAGTAGCTCCTTTACAAGCTGCAAAAATAAACAAGAAAAAGTAAATGCAAGCCTTTGTTTGGGAATTTTTTCCTTTTTTTTTTTTTGCCTTGGGTTTCCATGTGAATGTATTTGGCCGTCTGGGGTGAATCAAGGCTGATCCTGGTGCAAAACTGTTCTCCACCAGATAGCCAGGCTGCTTGAACAAATGGTTCGTGTTAGCTGGAGAAAGACACTGAATCGAAACCATGTGCTTCTGGGTCTTGTGGTTTCAAATGGAACCACAAACACTCAGGCAAGCTGTCAGTCTCTATTCGCAATTTCAACCAACCTTGCAGCAAAAAGGGGGGGTCTTTGCCCACCAATCGTGTTTTTAACCCTTCTGTGATGAGTGGGGTGGTTTTAATGCTTTGCATGAGAGAGAGATGCTGTTTTGCAGAAGACGTGAGTAGACTGATGGCCTGGGAAGGAAATAAAGCCCAACATTTGATGCAATGGAGATGAAAATCAAGATGTTTAGAATGCTACGAGGTAGGGCTTGAAGAGGCCTCCAGTTCAAAGCCTTTCCAAGAGGCAAGATCATAATGATGAAGCCACCCCGGCAGGTGTCTGACTCACCCCAGGGGAGCCCCAGCAGAGCAGCTTCTCACAGCTTTTTTACAGAAGAGCTAATTTATTAAACGCCAGATCTGTGCCATTCTCAGTAAACAGCTGTGAAAGTGCTGTTGCAGCAGAAAATCACCCGTGAGAGCAAGCCTGGGATGTTCCATACCAGAGGAATGTGCTGCGGCACCCAAGCTAAAGATATAACCATTGTGGACTTGGGCTGTGTTGGCTGCTCTGGACCAGAACACTGATGAGGGGGCCGGGGGGGGGGTTGAAGCAAATGTCCTGTTTGCTCCCACTTAATATTTGTTGATTTAGATCACACAACAGTGAGCTTAGAGGGTGCCATAGCCTTTACTCCTCCTGCTCCCATTGCTTTGTCAAAATATCAGAGTCCATGTAAGTCAGTGTGCACAATCCCAGCCTTTGAGACAGCCAAGCCAAGAAACCCAAGAGAGACACCTAGGAGAAGATGCCTGCCTGTGTTGGAGGACATTATGCATGGCAGCTGTTTGCATGTTCCTTGTGGGTTTTTTCCAGCATGTAGGTGACTTACGTGCAAGGAAAGAACTGCTTGTTCAGGAACTGAAGCTGCTGGGGAAAACACATGGGCACAAGCTGCATTTACGTTCCAGGAATCACGCTGGGTAAAACCCCGCTGCACGGAGCTCAGACACACCTGGTTGCAAGCCCAAAATGGAAATGTGCAAGGGTTGAATATTTTGTGAGGACATGTTCTATACCAGCATTGTTTGGGGGGCTAAAAAAAAATCCTCACTGTAAGGCCTTCGTAAATCTATATCTCCCACCTCAGCGCTCTCGAAATACCATCGGAATGTTTGTCTCTCGTATTTGGGACTGCTTGGAGGGCTAAAGAAGGGAAGAAAAGGTAAGGTTTAGAATTTGTAACTTGGAATCTTATTAGTGGTTTATATGTTAAAATGAGTTGCAATGTCCTTCCTCCTCACTCTTTATATCTCCACCTACACAATGAGAGAGCACAATTGAGATCTTCTCGGGAACACTACTGAAGTTGTTATGAATCAGCTGATGCGCAAAGCCTTCTCATGCTTTCCATTTCATTTGGAATGGAAAAGCAAGTTTTTATTTGGGAAGAAGTTCCAATACAAATTGTATGTAATTCCACTGCAGTAGAACAGGACTGATTTCAGCAGCTGAGGATTTACCCTGGTACCGAATGCAAGAAATAATGCCAGTGTAAACTGATAGCTTTAAGTATTCAAAGAAGACTTCGTGAAGATATGAGACTAACTCCTGTATTGTAAGAAACTTAAGCAATTAAGCCTATTGAGGGTGAGCAGAATTGGGTATATTGGGCAGCTAAGTATGTTTGGAAGGAACTAAGATCTGCTTACTGGACAACATTGCCCTTGTTGAAGAGGTTACTCCCATTACTGCTTTTTCATGAGGAGACACCATTAATAACAACTGTAAGGCATTACTGCTCATTGTATTGATTTCTTAGGGCACAGCTGTCACACGGTCACAGGGCCGTGTGTGCTCGGGACGAGACTCTGGCACTTCGACCCATTTGGTTTAGCTCATCTTCTCCATTTGTTTCCATTGCCTCCACTTCCAGCTTGGAGAACCTGGGTGAGTCCAGACTCAGCTCTGCGCAGGCAGAGACAGCTCTGGATCAACAGGGCTGCAGCCAGAGCTGCCTCCGACCGACGCTGCTGCGAACGAGCGCTGGAACTCTGTAAAAACCAACCTTTTCCAACTTCGCATGGAGGTTACATGATCCCCTACTTAACATGCACACGAACCGGGATGCCACAAACTTCCCTGGGGTTTCCTGAGGGCTGAAGTAAAACTTAATTATACCAATTGGTTAGACACACTGTTAAAACTTTTGTTTCACATACACTTTTTATTCCCTTTTCTCCATCTTTTCCCATTTGCCAAAACCTCCTGAAGAGAAAATAGAGATTATTTTACTTCTTACCTTAAAGGGCTCCTTGTGTGCATTTGCCTTATTAAATAACTGCCAGAATATCTAATATTCCATGGACAGCACTGATGAAAATGAAGCATAACATTGGTCAAATGAACGAGTTTCACGTATAGCATTGTCACTAATCTGGTCTCCAGCCAATGAAAATCCTGTACCATGCATCTGTTTGCTATAGGTGAGTCTTTGCATTTAAAAGTGTCTTAGAAAACACAAGCTTTTCTCTTTTATTTTGTCGCTATCATTTTGAGCATCACCATAACCCCTTCATTTATGCCTCCCTGAGCTTTTTGTCAGCCAGACTCCAGTCGTCTTTATCTGTTCCTGCACAAGGCCGAGTCTTCTTTTCCTCCTCGATGCTATTTTTGCCAGTTATGCACAGAGAAACCAGCACATACTGGGTTCAGCAGAGCTGAGTTAGCAATAGATATTAGTACTGATCGCAACAGCCTCTAACCTTTCCCAGTTCAGAAATGGTAGAGAGAAATGGAGTTATTGGTATCTACAGTCAGTCTAGTCCCAGGAGGAAATATGGAGCATCAGTGTCTAAAATCCACCAGTCAAACATCCCGAATGCCCGTGTGCATCCGGCTGCAACACACTCTGCAGGCCAATGCATCATTAAGTTCTCCTCTAACGATTTAAAGGGGAAAAGGCCTTTTGCTGGATTTCCACAGAAGGTTAATTTTCCCTTTTCTGGCAGATCTGCAAGGCCCTCAATGGCAGATGGAAGGAAACGGCGCTGCCTTTCTACACAGATTTTTCTGTAGTTAGACCACTAATGTGAGGACCACCATATTCTTATGTTTTTACCTATAAGAAATTAAACACCAGCCATTAATATGCTACCTACTGACGGCAGCTCAGTTCCTTTCCTGTAGGTTTGCCAGTTGTTAACGAGGAGGTTCCATTCCCTGACTTCAGACAGGGATTTCTCCCTCCATGGTGAAACGTCGCCTACCTGAGGCACCGGGATCTTGTTCAGCATTTCGGTCCAGAAACAGCAAATACAATCTAGCTGTGGCAAGCAGGGGGAAAACTGGAATGCCAAGGGGAAGGCTGGGAATCCAAACCACGATCTGCTGGAAATAGGGCTGGTTCCTGGAGAAGCCAAGAATTTCCACCCTGTTTGTTTGAAAAGATTTCACTTGTCTGTGCCTATGGACAGGCTGGAATATAGAGCTCCAGTCCTCATAACTGCAAATCATGTTAAACTTCAGACCGCATATGGATCAGGAGTTTAAAATAGTTTTCCTGCGAGTCCATCACTGTTAGTACAGGGAGCTGGATCGCTTTCAGGCTTTAAAAACTCATTTCTGGTAATTAGGTTTGTAATTCTGTTCAGAGATGGGGATACCAAAAAACCTGGAGAAGCTGGAACAATGATAATGTTACACTAGATGAGAAGACATCTCCAAAGCTTTTCAACAGTCCTCTGCATTCCAAAATGTTTTCATTTACTGACATTTGTCTTTGTCTCATTCTGCAGTTGCTCTTGCACAGCCAGAAACCTTATACCTCAGACAATGAACCCTCTCCTTTTTCTATTCCTTTTCCTCTTTGCTTTCCAAACGAATCCTCACCATTCTGCAAACTCAGATCACACTTGCAGCCATCTCGTAGATATGAGATTTAAACCAGGTCTCTAGTTTTGTAGAGCAAAGGTGGAATGAATTACCCATTCAGAAGAAAACGACCCATTAAAAGAAAATTGGGCACACAACTGGGAATAATCTATCCATACACATTTGTCGGCCTTGCACGTTAATACGCATATCAGCACAATGAGTGGGGCTGGAGAAGTGCACTTATAAATTAACATACCAGAGGAACGGGGGGTGTTCAACCAAGTAAATTGGACTGAAGATTTGAACCAAACATTTCAGACAACTGCTCAAGGCCAGATTAATTAAGAAGATACTTTGAGATGCACAGCTGAAATTTGGCATTCAGTTGAAAAGTTTGAATTAGTCAAAACAATAGCAATTATATTTATTTAGTAATTAATAGCATGGTTGTGAATTTTATTCCTGTAAAAAATAATTGATATAATATTTCTATTGTCAGAGTTAAATAGGATGTCTTAGGATTAAACAAATGAGCAGAGATGGGAAAATACGTTCTAATAAATTTTGATATCGCTTTAAATTTATGCATTAAAAAAATTACTTAGAGAACCCAACTGTTTCAGAAAGATCGGAAATGTGAATGTGACACATTAAAATGTCACTTTTCATCGTCAAATGAAAGCCAACCTCTTTCCTCTCTGTGTTCCAATTGTTCAGGATTGGTATAAAGAACCAGTGATGGGCCTTATCCAAAATCCAAGGTACCAACTCCTCTGAGCACCCAGAGGGTAAAGAGAAGTCAGAATCCATTCACTCAACCTCACAAACAGCCCCTTTCCGATAGGATTTCCACCAAACCAGGCAGCACAATACTAAAGTCTATTCCCAGCTCTACTTAGAATGAGTTATTTTCTTTGCACAGCCTCCTGTCTCTTGGCTACTGGTATATTTTGGTTATAAATTATTTTGGGCAGACGTCTTCTCTATATGTATACATACATTGATCCAAATCTATATATCTGTGCTTATATTTTTACGTGGACTGCCAGCAGTCCTTCAGTTTTTATTAAGCTTGTAAATGCAACCCTATTCTACTAAAAATTAAATCCTGAACATAAATAATGTCCAGACTGGACCAAAGTCTTCTCCAGATTCAACGTGGAGATAACAAAGAGAGTAATTAACAGGATAAAGTCGCAAATAGTAATTAACAGAATAAAGTCACTGCTTTGCAGACCAGCTTTCCACACGGAGTGCTGGGGCCTCAGAATTGGAAAGAGGGTACCTGCGGTGTGTTATTGCCTCAGAGGTGGCAATGGGAGAATTAACCCCTCGAATCTGAGCGAGAAATAAAGATCCAAACCAAGACTCATTGCAGGAGTAAAAAATGAAAGTGACTGCGCAGTGTGAAAAAATGACATTTATATACTCTACCTGGAGCCTTTCCGCACTATGGAACTGGTTAAGTTTACCCATTTTTTTCTTTTTTTTTCTAACTGCAGCCATGGGAAGCATTTTAGGCCGTTTTGTACACCTGCTAGCTCCATTTCATTTGCTCAAACACATTTTATAACTGCAGTTTATATATTTTTCCAAGAAAATAAAAATGCTAAAAATATAATGCGGTGTTTGGGAGAAGGCGGGTGGGGGGCTGGAAGGAACACGAGGGCCTCATCTTGGCGCGGGTTCCACTTCATGCCAACTGCAGCCCATTCATCACGAGCGTGCCGGACGGGGATTTCCCCCCCGCGCTCATTCGCACTCACACGCACGTTTCCCCTTCGCGCCAAAGAGCAAAATCATGCACGGGACACAATAGGCCCATTGGGCATGGGTGCTGCCGTATTGCTAATGGCAGGGGTTGCTCCGCGGAGGTGTTGCTGCCATTAGCCTTGAAGCAATTTTCTGCTCGGCTGGTAGGATACGCCTCAGCCCCTTTGGTGCAGCCGTTGTGCTGGAGCACGGCCAGCACCAAGGGGTTTCTACACGGTAAATCTCACTGTATTCGCCCCATGGAAAAGTCTTCACAGGGAGACCCAACTGGAGCTCAGAGAATATCTTGAGATTCTTTCTTACCAATATGTTCTATTCTCTGATATTCCTGTCCTTAGATGTTTTCCCTTTCCTTACTGCCACTGTGTTTCGCAGCTGCTGTGTCTGAAGCACTTTCACTGTTCGGCTGCAGTACAGTCCGTGTTGATCCTCATGACAAGCAAATGAGAAAAAGGAACCAAAAAAAAAGATGCTTTAGAAATACTTGAGAAACAAAGAGTTTGGAAAAATATGTTTCAGAAATGCTGGCACCTCCTAGCAGCTAATGTGATGTGTTTATCTGCCTTTGATCTGATTACAGAAATACAGAAGAGGGAAGGAGCTTTGGATCCTTCGTCAAGGCCCCCGTTGTCAAAAGGAGCACATTATCTTTCACAAATTTCATTTCAAACAATGCAATGCTTACAATTTGGTTCCAGACTCATTATCTCCATCTTACAAAGGGAAGAACACCAAAAACCACCACTGAAGTGCCTTAGTTAAGGTCTTGCAATGAATTATTATAGGTCTTGGAGACACAACTCCCCAGGCTCTGCGTGCTGCTCTGAGCAGCACCCACGCTACACTGGCGATAAATAATCGACCTGTTTCTGTTCTAAGCTCAAGCAAAAGGAATGGTTGGAGTTACTTGAAGTTTCATGGGCCATTGTGGACCTGCCGATCTTTCAATACGAAGAAGGTTCCCGACCACTGCCTCTGTGACTTAAACAATGACATCACCTCCCCGCAGAACATGTTCCCTGGCACGAAGGGATCGTTTTCCTTCGGAGGGAGTTGGTTGATGTTCTTCGAGCCGAGCTCTTGACTAAACTCACCAGCGTGATTCAGATCTGCCAAATGACACATTAGCATAATGCATAAAGAGAGGGAGCCTCCATTCCCAACTAACGCTGATTTAGCTTGGCATTAAGTATTCCCTTCCTTAAGCTCCCTTCCCCCAGTACAAGAAATCCGTGACTTCTGATTTTCTTTTGGTTTTCACCCTCTGAAATACATGTGCTCGTCTCATACTGACTCTCCTCTTCTCTATGAATGATGGGGAAGGTCTCACCTCCTCACCTCGTCACACCTGAGTTTCCTTCTCCTGATGCCACTAAGGTGAGAAATAACGAAATAAATAAAAAGGAACTCAAACCAAACATGAACATGTTTTGCCTTCTGCATTTGAAGGGGAAAAGAATGGCCTCGAGACAAGAAGACTCCCTTACGGCCAAGACGACTGACAAATTCTTGTGGTTTTCTCCAAAAAGTCAAACCAAACTCCAACTGCCAGCCAAGCCGAGTTCTGGCAATCTTGCATTGCCTGGAAATGAGCGCAATCGTATCCTAATAGCTATTTGGATAATTGTCCGTATGAGTGATCTGCCAACCAGTGTTGGAAACAAGTCTTTATTACAAATATAGCATGAAGTCTAATCTGGAATACATTAAAATGTTATTTCTGTAGCTGCCTTTTCCCGAACTTTAAATAATGGCTAAACCATTTATCAGCTTTTGAGGAGAAAGGTTGTGTGTACTGGACTTTTAGAGCAGAGATGAAAAACAAAAAAAAGTCTTCAATAAAAAATATTCTCCATACAAACTCTGTAACTTCTGGTCCCTGATAGATTGCTAAAAATTATTACAAATCCATTTTAGATTTGCTAAAAGGGGCACGGTATGAACATAATATAACAACCAAACCAGCTTTCCAGGCACCTGCTACAGACCCACACTGGTATCTCCAGAAGGTGCGAGTGGTCAAAGCAGCCAGACCCACTCGGGTTTTGTAGACGATGAGTAAATAGCACACAGCACTTACTAAGACATGCCTGGACAGCCCACTCTATCGGCAATGTAACAGACAACGGCCATCGGAGGAGGAGGATCTCCATTGCTTTGGGATCTACTTGGCTTTATGAGATCCCATACACATGCATTTTCTACTTGCACCAAGTTCGGGAAGCTATTTTATCCTCAGGTTTCATCTGATTCCTACAGGAGTTTTCCATCTTGGACAACATGGTTGAGTAGACGATCTTTAAAGGTCCCTTCCAACCCAAACCATTCTATGATTGTATGACCTTTGCCACCATCTTCAGAGGTCAATACCTAAGATGGGGCTGAGTCACTCTCTGGAAATACTTGTCCTTCCCCAGGCACAATAGAAATGGTCCAGGTGGCCGAGGTTTTTGTAGCTGGGCTGGATCCGCATCCACACAGCCCTGAGTTGGATGAGGTAACTCCAAGTTTTGTAAGCTTAATGTTATGTGATCGTAGTTAAGGCACACGGAACATTCCTTAGCATCACAATTTCGAGAAAATATCAAATATGGGTTTTGTATATAAATCTGAATGGCATCTCAGGCATCAGAACATAACACCATAGCAGGTCTACACTTTATTCAGTTGGTGTGCTCTCCTGTAGCTCAAGAAGAGTATTCTGTGGTTGATGGATGTGCTGAGACTGCCAGATTTCAGCCCCTCCATTTCTCTGCCTTCTTTTTTTGCTTCTTGTTATATCTATTAAAGTGATTTATTCCTTTTTCATTGTTCTGCCTGGAGCTCAGCCAACTCTTGAGATCAAAACCCCAAAAATTCTCCTCGACAAAACATGAGGGTGACCAGGACCTGTGGAAAAGATTCGAATTGTGGGAAAGGAAATAACCCCATCTCCGTGGAAACGCATTCACGTTTTCCAGTTGCTCCTGAACAAATGAAGTTTGTGTTCTCTAATTCCTAGACTTCAATTTCAAGCACACCTTGCCTTAAAGTACCTGGGAAGCCTCTCAAAAGCCCAAGGTTTCTCTGAGCAGCATTGCAGTTTTCCAGGAAATCACCATCCGAGCTCTTCAGAAAATGTCTGCAAAACACACACAACCCACAAGGCGCTTATAAGAATTAGCTGCAGCAGCTAAATTTCTACTCTAGAGTTGCAAGGCCTCCTAATTCCATAAGAATCACTATAGTAGCCAGTAATACTTAACGAGCCCCACGTGTGTGACATTATTAACAAAATGGTTAAAGCTTTCAAGCTTCAATTTACATAATACGAGCACCCAGCCAAGTGTTTCACTCCATTTCTCCTTCCCAAGCCGTTCCTGTCTCTCCGCAGGAGGACACCACGCTCTTTGATTTTTGCATATACAGAAGCACAGATCACTGCAGACTTGTGACTGTTTCAGCCCCTGCAATATTCCAACAAAACAGGGAGGCGGGATGTCCTCTGTCCCACGCCGTTGCCCACACAGTGATGGGCGTAGACATTCTGAGGCTCCACAACGTTCCCAGTGTATATTGTTGAGCTCCAGGCTGGGATGAGATTGAACGTGCAGGTTGCGTCCGGTAGGATTATTCCTGCCCTTCAGCAGGCCATGGAAATAAATCCAATCTCAGAGCACCTGTGTTGGAGCTTAGTTATTCCACTGCGTCATCTCAGAACCAGGATCAATTCCTGTTTGGTTCAGGCTGAAAATTGTCATTATTAGCAGTATGTATTAATTGTAACTGCTCATGGCTTTACAGACATGGGTGCTGGTTTACCGTATTGCTTTTCTCCTTTTGTGTAAACTAAGAGATCTCACCGGAACACTTTCATTCTCTCATGTAAGAGTCCCCTTTGCACAACTAGTCCATGTTCCCCACTGCTCTATTAGCACCTTTCTTTCCCAAACCTGTCACCCTTCCCAAGTATCATTTACAGGGGGAAAAGAAAAATTTATGGAAAGAAATAATAAAATACTTCAATTCTGAGAAAATAATGCTTCTGTTCTGCCACAGAATTCTTTTCTGAGCTTCAGGAAAGTACTTTTAGCCTTTTACATCCTAGTACCAATCTATAAGCCACAAAGAAAGGGAACAGTTCACTTTCCTGATGAGGTTGTGAGTTCCCTGCTCTGCAGAAGGATTCCACAGCTGAATTTACAGACAAGCATGTCTAAGAGTGTAAGGTGCGAAACCTCTTCTACTTAGTAGATATGATAAGATGCAACTGTGATTAAAAACTCTACTGTGGGGCACATTCTGGCCTGTGGACGTGACTTTTTAAAATCACAACAAAAGAGAGAGTCTAAACAGGAAGATTTTTGGGGATGTTCAGCACGTGCCTTCCCTGCAGATCAGTGGGAAATAAGGTTGCTCAGCACTGTCAGCCACGTTATTTGGGGTCACCATACATAGGTGCTCAACGTGAGACATCTAAGCTTGAAATCCTGGCTGAGTCCCGCTGACACTTTCCATTGTCACGGGTCTATCGAATATATTTGTTTTGCAGCGCTATGAATGGTGTAGCTGACACTTCTGCTCTTGCAACGCTTTTTTGGCAGTTCCTGCAAAAGCTTTAAAATGGATTCAACAGCTATGAATTGTCCCTGGCTGCACAAGCGAACAGGTAGAAGGTGTCTGGTCTTCTTTCAGTGTTACACTGCGCTCGCACAGACCCAATAGCTGTGGGGATCAATAACCCCTGTGTTTTCAGGCCGTGCTTATTAAAGGTGGTGCATGGAAAAAAAATAAGAAACTTTCTCTATTTATATCTGGAAGTTAATGAAGTGAAATTATCACAGCCGACAGGCGCTAGTGTTGTAATTCAGAGACATGGCTTGGCTTCGAGGGATCTGCAGGCTGTTTTTATTCCAAATAATAAAAAAAAGAGTGAAACCTAATCCTCTAATCAGTTCCAATTTACATATTCACAGGTCTTATTTCCAGCCTGCTGGAAGAAAAAAAAGATAGTGTTGGAGTCACGAAGCGATTATTTGATTAAGTAATTATTAATCCCAGAGTGCTCTGATTAATTCCGAGCAAGTTAAACAAACGTATTGGAGCTGGGCTGGTCACCTTCACACCATTGTACACGGAGGGGCAAAACTCGTGGCGATGTATTTTTACCTGCTCTACACTGAGGAGTTTTGTTCACTGAAGGTCTCCCATTCGCTTCCCAAGGGGTTAATACTCTGCTAAATGAAGTGTTACAAATTTGAATTTTATCTGTGGCTAACTGCAATACCAAATGTTGATCTTTATTTTCAGACTGGAAACTCCACCCTGGATCTGTGCACAATTCATTTTTTACATGTTTAAATATTATTTTTTTTTAAAAAAGGAAGAAGAAAAGCTCTAAATACATTTTTTAGCAACTTTTTGCCAACTGCCCTGAATCTATCACGTAGATAATGTTGTATCTGAGGGTGCCTCAAAGCAGAGTATATCCACTGATTGCAAGAGAGCTGAGACACACAGTGCAAAATATTCATTTTTCTCCTGAAAAAATCAAAAAACACCCAGAGAAAGTGAGCCTGGAACTTAGGCTTGCCAGTTGCATTGGAGTTTATGTATTTTATTCTAACACACTGAGATCTCTTGTAGTTGGTTGCTGTATTTCTTTCTTCAGACCCACACACACAACCCCTCCTCAAATGAGCAGGCTGTTCAGCTCAGCTCAAGCTGCCCTTCAAGCCAGGCCTTGCTCAGGCTCTTTTTTCCCTTTGCTTACCCCAGATCCAGAAAAAAAAGCTCAGGAGAAAAGAAAGATGATGTGTAACAAAGTCACGATAAATCAATCTGCAGTATCCTGCGGCAAAGGCCAGAGCGCACTACGGCCCACCAGGCCCAAACCAGCTTCTGAACAGCTTGTTGCTACAATTCAGGTCAATTTATGTTGCAGGGATATGTTGCACTAAAAAGCAGAGTTAACTAAATGTTGCAGATGTTCTAAAAATGCTGATAAAAGCACTAAGTTACTGACAAGGGACAGAAGAAAGCAATTGGACTTCAACATGGTGGCCGTGTCAGATCATGGAAGGGTATTTGTTATTCATTGCCCATTATTTTACTGCTTAACGGTATCTTCTCATCTGATCCTGTGTCCAGATCCATCTGGTTAACCACACCACACAAGTGAAGAATATTTGGAATCAAGAGTTTTGAAGCAATGTGGAGACTGAGATTGGCTTCGGAATGATTTGTTAATGAAATACAATATTCATAACAAACAATTCTTCCCATGGGCGTTCTTAACAATGCAAGTCTTTCCATCACCACGGTCCAGCATAATGTAACCAATCTCAAATCCCCTGGTTAAAATGAGTTTTAAAATTTCCCTTACGATTTGTAAATCAGAAAAATGAAAATCATCTTCGCTGAAGATTTTTGTGGGTGGTGGTGATTTTTTGTTTGGTTTGGTTTGGTTTTTTTTCGCTTGTGGATTACAATAGAGATCCCAACTCGGTGTAGTTTGAATATTCATCGTGTCTTTTGGGGGAATCACGCAGCGTGTACATTGCTGCAGTGTGAGGAAATGCCCGGTCCCAAGCAATCCTCATGGCTAGAACTCTCTTAATGAGATCAAAAATACTGACCCGAGCCCATTGCCCTCGATCCAGGCTCCTGTATTTCAGCTGAGCACATGGAGGGATGAAAAAGTGTCAGATGCCCCATCTCCTGGGGAATTCAGCACGGGTGGAGCAGCAGAGATGGGAGCAGTGACCCCAGGCTACAACCCAAATAGCTCCTCAGAAGCAATAATGAGCAATAACGTAATTATGGCAAAGGACACTGTGCAATGAGTGGTGCACACAGACCCAGCTCTTGCCGGTCTCTCATGGTGGGATGTGAGGTTGGAACAGCTCAGCTTTTGAGGGAAGAAAATATTCAGAGGTTGCGTTTGAGAAAGATTAAAGCTTTTGTTTTGAGTGACATGGAAAGTTTTGCTTCTCCTCTGTTCTAGAGACGTCTTTGCCTCAGTCATCCGTGCAGTATTTTAGCATCTTATAGCACAGCATTAACTAAAAGCAACCACAGCCAAAATAATTAATTCAGACTTATTAATCAAAAAATAGCCTGAAGTGCCATAGGAATGACAATAAACACACAAGATCAACCTTCTTCCTGGAAAATATTGATTTTGATTTCTCTTCAGAAAATACTTCCTCCAAAATCTTTTGGGTAGCTCTCTGCACGGCCACTGCCCCCCAGGCCAGACGGCAGGAGAGGCCGGGAGCCCCCGCTGCTGCGGGAATCTGGGCTCCAGGAAGGTTGCAGGGGATGTAATTTAGGGCAGAGTGTGGCCACGACTGTAACGTGCTACAAAATCTGTCTGCAACACCCTGGAGAATGTATGAGCAGGGCTATAAGAATGTAACCAACAACCTCATGCTCTTTCAAAACTTTCCAAGTTTAAAGGGAACTACTGGTCAATGCAGAGATCTCCAAAAAGAAAATAAGTACTTAAAATGTGGTTTTATTTTATTTGTTCTGAGATCATGAAATCTTTCTGCTTCTTTGATTTGCAGTCACGCTCATGAGATGCCGTCAAACCCAATGAAGAAACCTCACTGGCCTCTGGGCTGGTATTTCATCCTCCAAATGTTTGAATGCTCCTGGAAGCAGATGTAGAAGAGCGGAGCTGAGTGTGGCTCCGCTCCAGAGCTGAGGCATCACATCATCCCTGTCACACGTGTCCCACGCGGGCCGGGACCACCCACTGCTTTCTGTAGATCTCCAAACACAAATCTTCTTTTCTTTAGGGTTTTCTTTAGGGTTTTTCAGCTCCTGATCTGGCAATAGCTCCCTCAACTTAGTTACCGTGAACTTCTCTGTGTCTGATATGGAAGGTGGCCAAGTGACACAGATATTGATTTGTAAATATTTTCCTGAAGAAGAACAGGGAGCACCGTGTATTTCGTTAACCACTGGATCAGATAATTGACTGTTCAGAAACATTTGAAAGCCCCTTGAAAACTCTACAGTTGAGATAAGCCTTGGAAAAGGCAGGTAGAGCAGCCACTAACCACCTCGGGGAATACAAGAGTAGAAAACTTCAGTAAAACATGGGCACATGCTACCATAAAGTTTCATGTAAGAACATGGCAGCATCTGAAACATGTGCAAAGGACTTGGACAAGACAAGGCGGAATAAATGAGCTTGACCACAGGTACTGCCAATTAGCAGGGTGACATCTCAGCTGACGAGACCGTGGCAGCTTGACACTTAGAGAAATCAGCTGAGAAAAGATTTATATTTGTCTAGTGCTCTGTAATAACCAGAACTGGGAGGTTTCTTTCAGCCCAGTCCCAGAGTAATGTGTGTGCTTCTTTAACCTTTTTAGTTTAAAATCACCTCATACCTAATGGACCAAAAAAGAACAACTAATAATCCGAGAGGGCGGAATAGAAAATCTGTCAGCCTGAGTCAGACTATTGGACCATCAAGCCCAGTATCCTGTCTCTGAAATGCTGTCAGTATCTGACACTTCAGGCTTAGTTGGGATAATAAAACATTTTCCTCAACCTTATGTAACATCTCGGGCTGGCAAAGAGAAGATTTAAACATGGATTGCTTTCCACTCCCCTCCGTCCCATGAATGTGAATCTGACTCTTTTCCAAAATGAACAACTCTGATGAGCTGGAATTGGTTTCTGGGCAGGATGGGAAAAGCTCCTCTCTCGTTACTCATTCCTGGATAGATCTGCTAAACCTTTGCCTCCGAAAAGGGGGACTTGAATTACGATACATAAAACTTCATCCACAAAATTCTGGGTGCCCAAGGACATCTTTTCATGGAAGGTGGAAATGCACGTCGTAAGACTTCATGTCTAGTCACTTTATTTTTCCCCCATCATGTCTACTTCCTTTATTTTTTTATTTGTTTAAGGTCTCCATTAGTTTATTAGCCTGACAGCAGCCCAGTTAATTAGACCGTCTTCCCTCCCACAGCATTAGCGGTATATTAGGCTCCCCAAATGCACACAAAATTTAGTGCTGCTGCTGGGGCACTTCTCAAAACAAATAAAAGATTTGCAAACCAGCCACCAAACATCCAACGTAATTAAACTGCATTTGTTACTTTTTCGGCACTCGCACACAATCGAGGCCTTGTACGAAGCAAGCACTCCCCAATCGGGCTGTTTTTCTTTCGGAGGGACGAGTGCCAGGACTCTTACCACCCCAGGTAACATAAGATCCCAACCAGCAGCAAATGGACAGTTGCAGCCAGAGTGAATGGACTGTGGGGAGATCTACATGAATGTGAATATCTAGAGAGAGAGCTTTAGATACATGCAGACGCACACATACAGGGGAGTATAGTTCTTTAGGGGAAAAACGAAAAAAAAAGCAGTGGAAAGCGTCCTAGAAATTACTGCTCCATGCACAGGTATGTAAATGACTCTGGAGTCTTGCTGTCCACCACCTCAATCAATTACAAGGTTATTCAAGATAAAACAAACACCATTTCAATTAACTGCATATACAGCAGTGGTTAGAGGCACAGGCAGGGAAAAGGAAGTGGGAGGAATTTTTGGAAAATTGAACTTTTTTCTTCTTCTGTAGATACAGACAAATAGAGGTGGCCTTGAAGTGCTGCGAGTACAGGCATGAATGGCCTTAAATCCCAACCTACAGACGTCATGCTCTAAACTAAAAGGAAAATGAGGAGACACAAAAAGCAGAAAGAGCGAGCCTTAAAACTTCTGTTGGGTTTGTAGTGGTTCAAATCAACTATTCGCAAGAGGCAGTGGGAGCAGAAATCGGGAGAGACGCTCCTGTATTATTGATTCTGTCGGAGTCAGGACCCAGGTAACGTGTTCCTCAGCAATGCCCCAAGGCACTTCTGTGCGAGACTGGCTTTTTTAGCTTGGATGCATGGGAACACTTGAAGCCTTGCAGGATTAGGACACAGCTGGGTGACAATCTGAAAACAACATGCAAATTTAGCAGAGGTTTGAGAAGATAGAGCGGTGATGAAGACATGGAGACCAAACATGTAACACCAGGGATCATTTCCCATCTCTGCCACATGCTTGCCTAACACTTAGCAAATCATTTTGCATATTTTCTTCATCTTTTACACTTCTGAGCAATGGGCAACTCTCTCAACCTTTATCTGTCTGATGCATTTACAATATGAACTTTTCAGTCCACCCAGCAGAGTTCCAACTCAACAGACGCTTCATTCTCACTTGGGTATGTGTCACTGCACGATAAATCAGGTACTCTGATCACCATACATCATGGTCTACATGAGCAGAGACATTCGTTCGCCAAGGACACGGCTGCTTGAAAACAGGCACAGAATGTCTGGCACGTTATTGATTGAACAGAATTTCATTCTCTGTCTTTCTGGGCATTGGCCATCATAATATTTTTATTGTTATTTGTCAATTGAAATTATGGACTAAGAATTTCTCATCGAAAGTTTTGTCTTACAGACCATTCACCTGCAAGCACTACAGTATTCAGCATGAGATTTACATGATTTTTTCTACTCCTTTGGCTCATGTAGTAGAACAGTTATGATAACTGGCTTTTTGAAAAAAAAAATGATACTTTATTAATCAAATATTGCTTTCTAGATGAAATACACCCAGGCCAGGAGATAGGAATAAAATTTATAGCTGCAACACCATAAATCACCATCCAGACTCTTGCAGCCATGCTCATGATCATAAGCAAGAAATTTATTGCAGTTGAACAGTTTTCATTGATGACTTCAGACACAATAGTTGACTGTGAGCCTGGGCCAGTGCAACAGCACGGTAAAGCAGGTATATTTGAAACACCTTCACGTTAGTTTTGTTCACCCCCATATGGAGGGTTTTGGAAGTCTGTTAGATTTCCACGCCTCCTTTCACGTCACTTTAATTTATATTTGTGACAGACCAGAAACACCTACTTTCTCACTTCTCGTGGTCCCACCTAATGGGCAGTAACTTCTTAGGAGCAAACTCCAAACTTAAGCCATGTCAACCTCCTTGCCAACTACAAGGAGTAAAGAAAATCTTGCATTTGAGGAGGAACTGAATCAAATCCAGAGCAGATAACGAGCACTCCTGTAAAGTTTCAAACCTCAAATCCCTGAAATGTAAAGAGGTAGTTGCATGGGAGACATATTTAGGAACAGGAGGTCCAAATCCCGGCCTTGACTTCAGTGCCTAATTCAATATAGAAAAATCAGCTCTTCCTGATCCCTTTTCCCTTTGAAAGATGTTTTTTCCTCTTCCCCAGCAGACTGACTTCCAAGAGCCACCCTACACACCAAGTCAGAGATCCCTGCTGGGGCACACACACAGCTTGGGAGTTTTTGTGTATTTCCCAGGACTATTAACAGAATAATATAATGAGAAATGAACTGAGGTTAAAGAATTCAGTACCTCATGTATTTTCACTAAAAACACTGACTGCATCAGGGGACCTGCCAAGAGGAGAGTTTAATATCGTATGAAAAGGAAGAATTTTCATAATGATACTTGGCAGCACCTGCATCCCCCCCATGAATGAGAAGCTGCTGGTGCTTTCTCTCCTCCTCACTCTTATTCTCTCTCTCTCCCCTCAGCCCAATGGCAGGACAAGTTATTTTCATTTTGAAGTAACTGGGAACTGAGGACCTGAGCTTGTTTCCAGCAGCGGCCTGTTGGGCAGCCTTGGGCAACCATTCAAGGGGACGGGGGGACTCTATATTTAAACACCTCAGTTAGGAAGGTACTTTGAGAAAGCAGCTTTTCAGGCTACACAGTTTCTGTGTAATCAAAAGGGAGAAAGTGGATCCAAAAAGTCTATTGGGGTATCTATGTTTTAGTACGCTGTCAGCACTAGTTCTCAATGAAAAAGCACCGACTGCAGCAGAAACTGGGCCCACTCACTGATGATGCACTGACCTCAAATGGTCTTATCATTTTTATTCAGGCAAAACTGTTTTGTCTGATTCCAAAGCAAGCTAAAACCTGACAGGCTGCCCCAGTGTAGCTTTTAGATGGAACAAGTCATAAAACAAAACTCTTGTATGAAAAATGCCCAGCATCAGTAAAACAATTCCTTGTGGTGACACAAAGAGCTTTGGACAACATGTGCTAATTAAAACAATCACATCAAAATGTCCTGGGCTTAACAGCCACACTCAGGGAGTCACTCGAATCCTGCGGCAATACAACCGAATGCAGTTCATTTTCACCGAGACTCCTGGTATAAAGCAAGCAGAAAAGTGCCCTGGAATAGGATTACAGAGGGAACTCTTTGAGATGATGGTAGGGCCCTCATTTACAAGTGATAAATGTCAGTGCCTTTCCATCTGCAGCCTTTTTAAAACATTTTGAGGTGCTACGCCACGGGCAGGGAGACAGGGGAGACCTGAGCTTGAGAGTGTCTCATGGGACAGTCGTCCTTCTTCTTTTTTAACAAAATGAGGTGCCCCAGGGGAAAGTCAGCAGTCAGAAGCGGCCCCACCTGAGTGTGTCTTGGGAGGAAGCCTACTGCCTCATGTTTTTTAAAAGGAAAAAAAAAAAATTATAATAATAGAGCTGAGCCAAAAATACCAAGCAGTTCATAGCTGTTAAAAAGCCAGGGAAAGCTGAGTCGCACCCGTTCAGTGTTGTTCTTCCAAACAAGCTGACCACCCTCCCTTCATAACATTTTATTTATTAAAGGAGAAGTTGCCCCAGTAGCTGCTGTAGTCATATGGATATTCATATGTGTAAATGTATATATGCATAAACACATATACATATTTATGACTGTGCTTCTCTACAGCTTTCAGCCAGAAGCTCCCCCTAGATTTTTTTTTTGTGTGCGAACTGCTGAATTTGTTAAAGAGCGAGCAATTTAAATGCTGTGGAAGGGAACGATGCAGCGCAGGCCCCGCAGCCCAGGCCGCCGCAGGCCCCGCCGTTGCCGCGGCAACAGGGAGCCGGCCTCCCATTGGTCCTTGCTCCGCGACGTGACGCATCAGCCAATGAGCTTCCGGGGTTTCGCTTCCCTCAGGAGAGGCGCCGCGGCCCCGTTAATGGCGGCGCCGGGGTAGTGGCGGCCCCAGGGCTCCTGAGGGAGAACCGGGCGGGAGGCGGCCGCCGGGAGGAGAACCAGCGCTGTGGCTCTGTGCGGCTGCCGCTTCTGTTCGTAGCTGCGAGCTCTCTAGCTCATTGGTTTTTATGGAGCTGTTTCAGTAACTTCATCCCTAACCAGCCCTTCAAAGCATCCCGCACTTTCTCACACCGAACAAAACCATGTCATGCCTTTAAATATCTGACCAAATGCTTTAGAGGGTCAGGGCAGCAGAAGCAGTATCTTAGGTATTTTCCTCTGGCTATTTTTTTTTTCTTTTTGCTCTGTGTATTCATTCCCATTTTAAAGTCCTCTGTATTTACCTGCTGGACAGTCTAGACAGCTAATGAAATAGTAAGAGCCCAGTGGATTTTTACAAGAATGTGAACACAACACCAGAAGTCGGTGTATGTTTGAATACAGATCGCAAGGTCTGTGTCTGGGCACCGAGTGCCATGGTAAGGCTGTCCCTTTATTATTAGTGTTGATCCTAAAAACCCCCAGAGGAATTGCCCCATTGTTCTAAGGGTTGTACAGGAACAGCAGGTCACATCAATAAAATGTACTTAAAGATGCAGATAAGATCCCAACGGGATTTTTGGAGACAGTTCATAAAACCAGGTTGTGAGTCACCACTGGGAGCTAATGGGAGTCAGGCCTGGAACTTCTCTAGGTGCTTGTAATAAATCCCACTCTCTCCATATTGACATGTTTAAATGCATAATATGCTTTTATAAAATCTGACCTACTGTTTATACAGTGCCAAGAGCAGCAATCTGAGCACTAAAATACTCCGTGTTTCTGGAGAATAGCGCCTACCCTGGAGATCTAAAATATTAATGAACAGGGGAGCATGCAGTCAGACTCGAGACGGAGAAATGAAGCTGCTTCCTCAGTGTCTCACACGCAGGCTTTTAATCTTATTTTATGGTGATACTTATCTTTAGACCCTAAATTTCAGAACTGTGGAGGCCAGATTTGCATCCCTTGTGTTGACCGAAGCTAATTTCTTATCAATGTCCTGATAACAACAGGTGTTGCCTTGTGACTTTCATCCCACAAAGTGTGAGAAAGTGACTGAGCGATCCGCTGGAAAAGGCACTTCTTACATTCCACCCTCTCACAGAGGACAGAGGTAGAAAAGGATGAATTTCTCCGCTGCCATGACCTGTTTCTTTTCCTGCTCATCGCTGACGCTCATCAGTCACCTTGTTGCCCATCAGTTTTTCCAGAGCCGCACAGGGTGTTGTCGTGTGGTCCTTCCCGGTGTTCCTGCTGCGTGTTGTTTCTGGAGAGCCCTGTACTACTGCTTGGCACGGGCTCTGGCGAGCGGCTCGGAGGGGGCGGCAGGCAAATTGAACCGTGCCCAGCACTTTCCCATGAAGGCCTGGCTTCCTCGCAGGGGAAATCAGCTCCGCCTAGTGAAGCATGTCTTCCAGTCTATCGAGAAGAAAATAAAAAGTGATTCAGCTTATTTTCATTTCATGCAGCTGTCTTGCAGCTAACATCCCCAGTAAAGTGGAGCTGTTGTGTTTTTATTTGAAACGTGTTCTTCTCTTACAGCAGTGATTTTCTTTGAATGTTAATTGTTTATTTATTATCCCCTTCTACATATGTGGCTGAATAAAAAGCCCTTTTATTTTGAAGCATCCCATTAACTGCCTGAGGAACAGGGGAAGCTCAGTGACTTGTGGTGGGCTGCTGGAATCTGAATAGAACACATTCAGTGATAATGAAATCAAATAAGTTTGGAGCCAGAAGGAAACTAAATAGATCGTGTAGCTGGACTTCCCGCACTGAGCCGGGATGAACGACACCTGGACTTTGATTTTTGCCTGCCCTATTCTTAAACGTTTTTAACATCTCCAGGCAGTTTCCACAACATCGTTAGATGGATCCTCTGATGCATTTCTTCACCTCTATGACAGCTAGAAGCTGTTGACTAACTTGGCAAAATTAAGCATGGAGGAAATTGAAATTGCTCTGAAGTGCCTGGAGGATAACTGAGGATCAGGAAGGAAGTGGGTACATCATGAAAACAGTTGAGCAATAGCATGTGATGGAATCCTGGATGACAAGATTATTTCTTCCACATTTCACAAGCCAGATACAGAGGAAGAATCCAGGCCCAAAATCAAGTCTCTCTTACCTGAGCTGAACATTTTTCACTATCAGATGAAAGTTATTGCATCAGATCTGATTGAGACTCAGTTGATACGCCATAAGTGGCTAGAAGAGGAAATCCCAGTTTATGTGACTCACAATTTTGTGCAAATATTAACTTTGGCTGATACACATTTCTCCTTGTATCTCTTTTCCAGATCTGAGCAGAATTGTATCATGTCTCACAGTAAGCTGGCTTGGCTATATTAAACTATAGCCTTTGGTTATTTGAATAGCTCCCATTTTTAACTTTTATCTGTTGATTGTTTCTGAAAGATAAAGAAAGTATGATTTTTCCCATGATTCTGCTTCCTGTGATAGAATCATAAAATCATTTTGGTTGGAAAAGACCTTTAAGATCATTGAGTCCAACCATTAACCAAGCACTGCCAAGTCCACCTCTAAACCATGTCCCTAAGAATCGCATCTATGTGATGCAGTATTAAATTCTGCACCATGGAAAATCTTAGAGTTAATGATGGCAAAAAGCACAATGCTGAGGGCTCCTTTTGCTGTGCTAAAACCAGTGGAAAATCCTAGAAGCTGAAAGCCTTGGCACAAGAGATGTTGGTGGACGCTGGAGTTCACCTTTAATTTTGACAATTGTTCATCTCCTCTATCAAAACCCTCTTTAACGTTACCCCTAACCAGACTGTTGTTTCTGCTCAAAATTAATGACAGGTGACGAGGAGAGAGCAAATTCATTAACAGATGTCCAGGATATTGCTTGTGCTTCGATTCCTGGTCATGCAAACCAGGTGGTCAGACCTGCAGTAGAGGAACACAGAGCTGCAGAGTTTGAATCTAGAACCCCCGGTGTCTAGGGGTGATGTCTAATTTGGAGCATTGTGGGGAAAAACAACCCATATGAAGTTAGTGAGCCATGGCTATTAAGCATGGTTAATACATTTGTGCTTCCTGAAAACAGGCTGGAATTGAAATCAGTCTCTTCTTGATTTCTTTTTAAGTATCTTTCAGTCTGGGGGTGTTGAAGTGCTGATGCAAGACAATAAAGGAAACTGTCTTCCCAGGGCTTACCAGCCATGGGGACACGGTTCCGCTGGCATTCCGCGTGCCACCATTGGACCTGAATCATCGCGCGGTTCCAGACAGAAAAGCAAAAATTAACTTTTCCAGTTGCAACTCCAAGCAGTATTTTAGGGAGGCTGCATATAAATAGCCAAGATTGGATTTGGACAGTGTACCAGAGCTAACACCCATACTCTTGCAAAATGCGCCCTGGGATCTCGAATGACCACAAGTGGTCAGGAGCTTGGTTTTGGCATCCTATATTGGGATATTTGCTTCATGACGTCAACAGTCATCCCCTCGCAGTCCTGTCCTGTCTTCCTCTCTCAGCGGCAGCTGCCTGTGATGCCTGTGACTTGGGGAGGCTCTAAATAGCCGACATTTTTTTCACCTATTCTGTAATTCTTTTACAAAATGGATAAAACAAAGTGCCAACCAGATAAGGAACAATTGCTCCAAGCCAGTAAGGAAAGGAACTGGGAAAGGTTCCATGAGCAGAATTAAGTGAGCAATGCAGAATTTCCAGGGTATCACCTGGTAGCTCTGTCGTGTTTTGCTAGTTTGCTCAACATGGTCAAGTTTTGTTTTGTTTTTTTTTAATTTTGGGTCCTTATATCATCTTAATTTTTGACTTCTAGGCTGTTGCAACCTTCATAGTTACCAAGTCCCTTTGTGCTTATCTTATCTAGGTTCCCTGATTTCCACCATTAGGTGATGTCTGACACCTTCGTTGCTCAGATCTGGCAGTCTGGACACACAGTGAGTCACTCTCCCCCTACATCCTCCCACCTCCCTCATCCCCACATTGAGGGTGGAGCCGTTTGCAGTGTGAGATAGGAAAAAAGCATTGAAGAGAATTTCAGAAGGTGGGTGACATTAGTTCTTCGCTGTGAATACTACAGGCAGCAAACCCCACAGAGAGGATAAACACATAAAAATGTCCCTAAATTTTGAACTGAATTCTAAAATTCAGTTCGTAAGCACTCAGAGCCATAAGATGTACAAGAGGACAGCTTTCACTTGCAACAAAAATCTGTAGTATTCGATCACTCTAACAGTGAAACAATTAAATAATTATGCCTGTATGATTTTTTTATTCAGATTCTTTATCAGCATCTCTAACCAATCCCAGCAGTTGGATTCTGGCTTGAGGGAACTGGCATAATGACAGTGAATTCATAAGGTTACATTATTCTGTTAAAATGAAGGGCACAGCCACATAGAGACAAGTGGTTAAGATAAAACTGTCATTGCTAGAAGGTATTGTCACTAATTCTTCAGGAGGGAATGAAGTCTGATAATGTAGCTTTGGACATAGGGAATACGCAGGAGATGTTTTCAAATTGCTGGAATGGTGATTCTGTGTTGGAAGGGTGGGTTTGTAGCAAAAACACGCACTCTAGAATGCATGACACTGCGGAACAAGGTTACAACTCCAAATACTTGGCAAAGAGCTGTGACAAGGGGGAGGACAGAAATCCTGTGAATCCATCTGTATTTATCTGCTCAGGTGTGATTTCTGGTGGTGGTTTGCTCAGCCCTGGACACGGTGCCACACTCACCTTCCTCTCCACTTGCTGGTCTCAAACATCGCACAAAGCAAAGTGATCTGCACCCAGCAACCGCTCGGTCCCGGCTGCCGGAGTCGTGCCTTGTGTTGCTCACCAGTAGCTTTGACATCCCACGAGCTGGTCCCACGGGCAGCCTGGGTTTTGTAATTGCATTCCAAGGGGTATCTCTAATTCCCCCAGAGTGGAGAGAACAACCCGCTGCAGTCAGTCGCCGCTTCCTTTGCATTGTAACTACTGGCTGATGACCAGTGTTTACTGACTTCCAGTGAGTCATTTGCAAGTGTGATGCTTGGCTAAAAAAAATTGTTTCCAAGAACCCTATCATCATTAATCAGTAATTCACGCATTGGTATTCTGCTGCTAGATATGATTACCCAGGGTTCGAATTGAGATGGTAATGAGGCACCTACCTCAGGCTGGACCAGAATTGCATGTGGTAGATAGAAGATCTGGGTTGCCCCCGTTCACATCCCTGCCAAGGGATCCAAGTCACTCAGCAATGGCAGAATTTGGCATGTTTCCCTGCCCCAAGGAGTTTGCAATTTGAAGAAGTGCTGCTTTATTCATACTGCTTTTATAGCTGTTCCCATGTCAGTCAGTGGGATGAATTCCCATCTTACTTTTATTGAAATGTAAATGAAGTTTGTCAGGACTTTACCTAACCTGCGTGAGTAAAGTTTCATTTACCAGAGCGTGCCAGGTCACTGAGATGTGTTCACGGCTCTGTTCTTCCATCTCTCACCCTGGTTTGGGGGGCTGAGAGGGGAAGAAGAGAGGAGGATGAGGGAGGCTGCCAAATGGCAGCACTGAGATCAGAAGGCACAATGCCAGAGTGGGGACCAGCGCTGGACCAGTCCGGGGGAGAAGCCGGTTTGGAGGGGCAGCGGTGCCTCCAGGCAGAGCTGATCGCACGCTCGGCTCTGCGGATTAAAATTAGAGCTGCACAAATGACTGGAAAAAGTGTAAAAGTGTTCCTCACACACCCGCTGCTCTGAGCACTTGCTGGGGGATTTATGTTGGATTTGAAGAAGCATTTAGTATGTGAATAACAACTACCAGGTTACTTGGTGAAACTTGCAAAGTGGACAATTAAATTATAATTGGTATATTGAGGGGAAGACAATTAGCAGGGAGGAACTGATGGATGGTTTGCTGCTTCACTGGAGAGCCCCAGAGACTTTGTGTTCTGAAGCCCCTCTTAACACTTCCCACATAGCTGTTAGACCAGAAGGAAAAATTGTTAATGCATTAAAATGCACTTGGCCTCAGTGTATTTCCTCATACAATTTCCATTTTATTTATTAAGCAAAATAAAATAATACTATCTATATTCACAATTTCAGCCTTTCAGAACATTTTTACTCTGATGTCAAGGGTGATGAAAACATCTTCTGGAGAAAGAGGGTGATGGAAGTGTTTAGTTCCCATAAATTTAGTTCCTTTAAAGTCTGGACACCCTGGGCGGATGCCTTGGCTCCAAACTGACCTGGCTCCTCATTTTCATCTTGGTTTTTAATTGGAGCCAGGAGAAGAATCCCGACATTTGCCAGGTGGATGCGAGCTGTACCCTGGCAGGATGCCTGCAGACCCATTACTGCTTTGTAGATTAAAATAAGGGCAAGCAAAAGGGGCGGAGGACAGCTAGGGGGAGGGAAAGAGAAGAGAGCAAGAGGATAGCAAAACACTTTGTTCTAGTTCAGGTGAAAAAGTTAATCTCTATACAGACACTCTGCCACGTACAGGGTGGAGGAGGGAACAAGTTCTTTTAATATATGTGTTATATTCTCTAATTATCCCTGTGCGCCAGCCTCTAGGAACAGTTGAAAGCTGCTGCCAGAGCCTGTGGCTGCTCAGCCATGGGTCTGGTGGAGACACTCTGGGGAGGGTCCGGCTGCCCCAGATGAGCCAGCGGCTCCCAGGCCGGGGGGGGGTCAGCAGGGAGGAGGGGGCGGGATTTGGGGGTTCTGGTCACAATGTTGGGGCTGATCCACTGCAGCTTTGGCCCCGACACTTCATCTCTGGCTCGGTTTCCTCAGCCCTAAAATGCGGAGGATGCTGATAAGAATATTGACTCAGCTACAAGGAGCGTATGCATCAAGTGATTTCGGGTCCTGGGTTACAAAGCAGAAACAAACAGATGCTATGATCCCGTTTTTTACTGTGTGGTCCATCCTAGTTTTGAATGAACCACCTTTTTTTTGCAGTTTTAAATCTAATGGACTTCACAATGAGGACCAAATTTCCTCTTTTAGTAGGCAATGAATTTCTATTCCTAAGCCTCTTGATTCTCAGCTTTACTTGGGCACGATGGGGAAGGCTCGCTCACTCTAATGGCAAAAGCAGCCTTACAACAAGCCTACCTGAAAGACTCTAACTGCCTATTTAATGTTACCGCACACGCTGAATAGGTCTGCTGGGCAATCTTCCATCAGAATAATTTTCTGATAGAAAAAGGCTCTTTGGAAAATCAAAATTTGTCCTGGAGAATACTGCAGTTTTGCCAAAAAAATGCAATTCACCAATGGGGAAATGGACGTGACAGCTGCCTGGCTGCCCACGCTGAGCCTCACAAGGGTTTTCTTGCTCTCTATTGAAGACAAAAACTGAAATCAAATAAATCTTTAAAACAAAAAAAAAAAGCCTTAACAGTGCTTGGAAATCCCTGCATACAAATTAATTTCTATTAGGTTTGTTGTTGCCATTTTATTCATTGTTTGCCCATGTCAGAATAATCACCATCGTTATTTTATAATGAAGCTGGCTTTTCTCTAGAAAGAGAATTCCCTTTTCAGCCAGGTTTTGTACTGAGGAATAGAAACTAAGGGGAAAACGAGATAAGAAACAGAGAGAGTGGGGTGGGAGTTGGAGGATATTTTATTATAGGGGTAGTTTACCTATATGTCAAAAATGATCTTTTGGCAAAGACAGAACCATTTTCCCAGGAAACTGAAATGGTTTCTAATTGATTACATGCAAAGGCAACTCAAATGTCTGCAAATCAATGCTGTACATTTTTATAGTTTCTATTATTGAAGAGTTGCATATTTCAAACTAAAACAATCTGGGCCATCTTTCCCATCATCATGCTCATCAATTACCTTGAATTCTATTCTGGCACAAATATCTGAGCTAGGAACCTCAGAAGAATTTAAGTTCTTAATAACCATTAGGAAACACTAAACTAGTGTTTCATCTCCTGAAGTGGCTCAGACACTTCAAGCCCTGGGAGGGGAACAGTGTATTTTACCCTTCTTTTGATCCCATCATTATCTCAGTTGTAGGACATCCACCTAAAATATAGCAAATTTCACTTTAATGTCCAATATATTCTATAATTTTATGAATGGCTTTGTCCAATGTCTTATGAGAATTATGCCATCATAAAACCCATCCAAAATTACCGAACAGATGTATCTATATTCTGATATTTATGAAGCTTATTGGAGAAACACTAACTGTCCCAGGGCTGCCGTGTAGTTATGTGACATTGTTTATGCTGGATAAACTCCTTGGAGACAAGGGGCGAACGCCTCTGAGATCTTGTGGTCGGATCAATTTGTAGAGCTGTTCCCATGTTTTCTGATGCAATCGAGTGTAACAATGTTGTATCCCAGTAAACATGGAAATGGAGCAAGGAAAACATTTCTCAATCGACTTCCTAAAAATACTGCTCTGGGTGGGGAGGGGCTCCAGTTTTATTCCGGGAGCTCATTCAAGCCCTCATCGGTTTCCACAATGTCTCAGATTTTACTTAGTCTTATATTTCATGTACTTATAGGTTGGGAACCAGAGTGCTCCGTGGGCCAAATGCCCATGAGCGTGACATGCTAGAACCATTATGCCTCCAAATGGCCATATGCAGGGGCGGAGGGTTGCCAAGCGTGGCTGGAAGCAAATTCAACATTTGGCAAAGGGGGCAGATCATCAAGGGTGATCCTGGGAGGGGCTGGCTCGAGTTGCCTTTTTGGTCTTTACATATTCTAGTGCTTCATTCTATAAGAGGGAAAAAAAAAAAAAGTGATGTCTTTATTGTGTTAGTTTGGCATTCTGTGCTTTGTTTTGTCTGGGTTTGTGCTTTGTTTTAATGCTCTTCTTTCCCCTTGTTGCCTGGTGACTAGTGTTGAGCTTTCAGATGCAACCTGGTGAAAATACAAATTCTATTGTGTTCCTGGAGACTAAGGAGAGAACAAGACAGCGTACCCAATTTCAGTGTCCAGCTGAGGGCTGGGAAAGTCATTTGTGCTGTTCCTGTGTCCATCATATTGTAAGACACCATATTTAAAGACTTAGCCTATTTAGGACCCTATTTTTCGAGAAGCTATTCGTACAGTGACATTCAGAGAGGAAGACAAGCATGTGCATTCCCTCATCCCCTGCACCCTTCAGAGCTCAGGCCAGGCTCCCAGCCCTCCGCACGCTGCTCTTGGCCTCAGCCCATTTCAGCAAAGCAGTTGCATCTGTTTTCTGACCCCGATGCTTTTCTTCCTGTTTTCAGGACACTTGAAAGTGAGCGTCTCCGAATGGCCAAGATAAGAGCCCATGTCCTGCGTCTTCCCGCGTCCTGTGGCTCTGCGTTTGCTCCCACAACAACCACAGCAGGGAGGTGATTTGGACATCTGCGACTGATGCGGCTAATCCAGCTTCACCCCGGGTGATTCTGTGAAGTGACATTCAAAGCTGAGTGGTTTCTCTAGACACAGAGATGATTACACGATGAAGAAAGTACACGAGCTGCTTTCCTCCCCACACGGCTCTAGTGCTGTCTAAAAATAGCCCGAAGCAGTTGAAAATGTGCCTTAATCTTTTGACGGGGAAGTGGATGATGTCACGAGACTGGGAAGGGACTCGGTTGCTGTCAGGAGAACCCTGAACTTGACACGTCAAACAGAGCTGAGCGCTGCCGTGGGTGAGGAAAGGCAGGGAAACGGGTCCCAGCGTGCCCTTTTTCCAGCGCTTTTTGTATCCCTCTTTGGTGCATGTGAAATGTTGAGGGTTAAAAACCCTTTTGATATATAGACGGCAGGATGCGACAGGATCAGCTGTTCTATTTTCAGTGTAGTAAGCTGCAAGGACCTGATAAAGAAAAAAGACAAAATGGCGTATTCAAGCACAAAAGCCAATAGAGCCGTGTCCAGGGTGCAGCTCTGCTCAGCTCCTGGGACAGCTCGCGGTCTGCATTCAGAAATTTGGGATTTCTCCTTTTACACGGTGAACCTGCTCCAGATCAAGTTCATTCTCTTTGTTTTTAGAAAATGCGTTTTCTTAGTTGATACTTGACATTATCTCAGATCCTGAGCTTCCTTTGTTACTGCAGAGGTGCTCAGGGTCTATAGCCAGGGCAGGAAGCTTATGAGTACAGGGAAGTTAAATGTGAAGAAGTCCTGCCTCATGAAAGCCAGCTCCATCTGGGCTCTGGGTTCTCATCAGAGTTAATGAAAACAGTATTAAATGTCCTACCACCCCAACAGAGATCGCATGGGATAAGTATTCTCTGAATTCTCATTTCCTGCTTCTGCCAAACAGAGCTGGGCTATCACAGTCATTCCTGCATGAAACACTTTCCTACACATTTGCAGCCCAAGAAGAGCAGTTCTATTAGAAGTCTAGTATTTGCATAATTGGGTGCTAACAAAAATAAAGCTAACAAATTGCTGATAATTGCAAAATGTCAACTATATTGGACTAGGTCAGAGGTGAAATATAAGGGTGAAATCTCCAGGTGTGTTGAGGTCAAAAGCAACTTGTTATTGGGGGGAAACTTGTTAGGGGTAATAGCTATCAGAAGAAACTCGACTGAATAATGTTAAAGCCACCTGAATCTCCAGTACCTTGTTGCTGCAATACTCCAGGAGAGAGGGACCATTGCCAACATGAGTCATTGGTTAGTTCTTCAGATGTCACTTGTGGGGGGGCTGAAAAGGGACAACAAAGAGAACTATCAACACTCTGGTTGCATAGCAAGAGGTACAAGACAATGGCACAGGACCTTACCCCCAAAATGCTATGAAATAGAATGGAGGTGCCAGAATCAATGTAGTACATGAACAAGTTGAAAGTTGCTTCCCAGAAAAATCCAGGTGGATGGGAAGAGAAATCTCAGTTGCTCACGGTAAGACCTGAGAACCTGGGGGCAAAGGGAATGAACTGGTGCTGTGCCCACTGCACTCAGCTGCCTCTTCCTACCCGAGCTGCAGTTCTCTGGTATTTTTAGGAAGATGAAAAATTATGGACAGCCGGAGGAAACGCAATTCTTTATAAAATGGCCTTGGTTTTAACTACCATACTGGATTGTTTCAAAATCCTCTCAAGGACTTCCGTATGTAAGTGAAAAACAGCCTCGCAAATTGCCAGGGTGGTTTAAATCAACTTGCAGTGCAATAAAAGGTGTATGTGCTCCTTAGTCAGGGGAGTTGGAAAAAGAGCCATCAATAACAGTGTGTCAGATCAGCACTGAGGGCAAAGAGAGGACTTTGCTGGGACACGACTCTTTTCATTCTCTCAGGGATTCTCTTTCTTTTCTGTCTTCAGTTGCTTTTATATCTTTAACCATAGAGCAGCCAAGGCGGGAGAGGAACTGCCTGACAAAGGTTTCATTGACAAAGGTGTAGGATTTTTGCTAGAAAGCACTTCCTTCTCTGCTGAAGGCTTTGAAGTGTCGTCTTTGTTCTTTCAGGCTTCTTATGTTTTTTTCTCTTTAAAAATGATAGACAAAATACTTGAAAGTCATCCTTTAGTACAGGCAGAGCAACAGGAGCAGCAACAGAAACCCTTAATTTAAAAAGGTGTCATCATGCTAAAATGACATATTTGAAATATCATTTCCAATCCTTGTTAAGAAAACCGTGCCTTATATAATTTAAAGCTGCTTGTTGAATTTTAAAACATGTATAATTTGCTCTTCAAGTTGTCGTCTTCCTTCATTGACTATCTCGGCGTGCCCGTCTCTGCTGTGATCTTTGGAACTCTTTCATGTGGCTGGTTGTGCTATCTGCAAAACGGATTAATGGCAGTGACCTCCTTTGTGAAGTGTATTGGATCAGCATCAAAAAGTGCCATTGTACGGCAAGGGATTATTGGTGTAGTCTGCTTTTTAATGTTTGAACAGTGTGATCGATTTTGCTTTCCTAAAACCTGAAATCCTAAACAATTTCTTCTTTTGCTTGTTAGCGCCAGGTAACCCCTTTCAAATCTATACCAACCTACATTCTAGATCCTACATCCCGATACCTAAACCTAAGATCCTGCAATTGCACTCACTGCAGTTTAATAGATAACTTCAATTAACCCAGTGTTGTTCATTCCTTTGTGTGCAGACCTGATTCTCCATTCCTGAGTAAATAGAAATGTCACCCTTGACTTGATTGGTAGCAGGGCCAGATGTTTCAGGCACTGCAGGACCAGATGTTCAGGCACTGCAGGACCAGGTCCTAAGGCAAGTCTGTAAGGTTCCAGGTGAGGAAAAGACACATGGTAACAACTGCCAGTGAAGGGACTGTTCTGATAATGTCAGCTCAGGGCACAGAGCTCAGCAACCACCAGAGCCAGCTTCCTGTGGTTTGACACTGTAATCCTCTACTGAAACATGGCTGGGGAACAGCTTTTATTCATTTATTTTTCCCTCCTCTTGATTAACTCACTTTCTTAAGACAAGTTTTAAAGCCCGTGATCTCCAGGTTACTACTGTCCACCAAAGGGCTTCCTTGGCGTGGGCTGGGGAATGAAAGTTTCTTGGAAATTCCTTTTGGTGCTTCCAAAGCGTCCGGATGAAAAGCGATTTGTTGCTCTTAACAGTGTTTGTGTCCAAAGCAAAACCCCGCGGTGGGGGAGATGATGGGGCTTTTTACTCCCCCACCCCGCGGACGAGCCCTTCGGTGCGTGTTTGTGCAGGAGCGCCAGGCGTTCTGCTCAGACTGGGGAAACTGGACTGAACCTCAGAGCCGAGTGGAGCAAGAGCAGGACAGACTGAGCGGGACAGACTGCAGCCCGCTCAAACCCGCGGGGTTAGGAAAGAAACGGCAAGAAAAACACGAGCCACGTGAAGCCACGAGTGCATTAGTCCGCAGATGCTGTTTTGTGTCTCAGGTGTTTCGCATCATTGGGAACCCGCCGGTTTGCGGGGCTGGTGCTGCCCAGCTGCGCGCCGCCCCCCCCGACCCCGTGAGCGCAGGTGCAATCAATGAGGTTGATGGCTCGTTAGCAGCTTTTGTGCTCCGTTATTGTCCCAACCCTCCCCCCTCCGCCCGGGTAAACGGTCGCTCCTCACGGTCACCTCCCCCGGTCACGGAGCTCAGCCCTGGGGGGGCCAGGCCCGGAGAAGCTTCTGGAACAGCTCCCAGCCGGGTCCCCGCGCTGGAAAAGGGTCTTTGGGGAGCAGAGCCCCCGGTGAACAGGGACTGAGAGCCCCCACCTGCCCCTTGGTGAGTGATTTTCTGCTGGAAATACCCCTGAGTGTTTGCCTCCCCGCCCCGGGCAAGCGGTTATTGCTGCTGGGTACCCTGGGGCGAAGGGGCCGCCTCGTGTTGTGAGTGCGGGTGGGATTCCTGTGCGGTCGGACGGCAATAATATCCCCACTGGTACCTCCAGCCGGCGCTTTATTAAATGTTGCCAGAGTGTTGAGTAATTTTGGATAAACCCCGTTTCTAGTTGGTTCTCTGCTAAACAGCTCTGGTTAGAATATAGTCTGTTTGGAGCTTATCGCCTGTCTAAATCGATTCCTGGGGTGTCTCCATGACACTCATCCAGCTTCTTCTCCAACAGGCTTTATTCTTTGGCAAGCACAGACCAGAAGCAGGTTGGGCTCTGGGTGCCCCCCCCAGCTGTTTTTTCCCCACATCCCTGCAGTGTCACACGCTGCACATCTGTGTGACACCTGCACATGGACCAGCTTGGTGCCCAAGTCCTGCCAAGGGCTGGTGGTGACACCGACCACATCGGCCATTCCCAGCAAGCCCAGTCGCTGCACACGTTGTACTGTGCGCTCCCCAATGTGAACCACGTTGCCACACCAGCACAGGACTGTTCCTGCGCTGATAAACCCTCTGAATGATAAGGTAGCTTAATTCAGGGAAAATGTCACAATAACACCATAAACTGCCCCTGTGAAAATACCTTAAAATCCAGACAGGCCAACTGTGCCTCATCAGCCGTCCACATGTGTCTTGTTCCCGTCTCCCTGAGCTGAGCAGCGGAGCTGGGAGAAATATTATAAACTGTGAGTTTTCAGCAAAACATTTGCCCAGAATTTCCTAAATATTTTATAAATATATAAAAGGAGTATTTTTAGTGGTGGCTGTTGTGTTGCAAAGTCCATCTCAGTTCTACTGAGCTGAGTTTTCCTTAGGTTCCATAATTGGGGCAGTTCAGAGGTCATTCTGGATGATCCATAAGGAATTGCAGTTACTGGGATTTACAGGAGAAAAAGACAGTTTTTGCCCCTGTCCCTCCTGCAGCCTCTCCATCTCCTCCAGGTTTGCAGTAGCAGCATCTTAAGACAAAATAAACCCCAATAAACCAGCCTAAATGCTGGATTTTGTTTTATTTTTTCCAAATCCCCATTGTTAGAATAAGCAATGCTCAGCTGGAAGCCTAATAAAACCTTTGAACCGGTAATTTGCACCCATTCTTTTAAAACCTTTTCCCATTTTAAATATTAGTATAAAAAGGGGATTTGAGGAATCGGTATCGCCAAAGCAAACATTTGACACACTGTTATATTCGAGCCGTATTATATGAAGCTAAGGCACATGAACCCAAGCTGCTGCTGTTCTGTGAATCGGTGCTTATGAGCAATAAGGGCAAAAGCGCTGGAAAAAGCCCCAGTTTCCCTGTTTGTGTGCAGGCTGGTTTGAAACAGTAGCAGGATTGCACCCAGTTGGTATGGCAACAAACTGTAAAAAGAAAATCCTCCGATTTAAGGCTCCGAAGGATATTGACTAATTTCTATCTTTCATCATGAAAACAGTAACACTGACACACTTTGCTGTGCCACAAACATTTATATTTGGATGTTGTCGTGGAAACTAATCGGGCTGAAATGTGCCTTTGGGTTCTGTTTCTGAAAGGATGCAGCACGATACCGGATTTCAAACCCAGACCTTGTTAAGCATGTGCTTAACTTTATGGACCACAGCATGTAAAACTAAATCCCAGTGTGTTTCTAGGACTGAGCTCCTGGATCTTGGAAGCAGAGAGATGGATCTAAAAATTCTCATAGTAATAAACAAGTAGTTTTGCGTGCAGAGGCTTTAACGAAAGCTGCTTTTCAACATCTCTCCCTCTCTTGTCCTCCCTCTAAAGTGTTTTCTGATGCCTGCGAGGTGGGGGAGGCTCCTCAGCATTTGGGAGCTGTATCTCCTATCCGACTCCTTGTTTCATGAAATCTGTTATATAAGGTCTTTACTTCTTTGATAGGTTTGCTTGAAATTAGTCAGTAATTAAAAACTTTTGAAATAGAAGGGAATGGTGAAGAAATCCGTAGAGCTCTAGCACACAAGCCTTGTTTCTTTAGGCGTCCAGCTAAAACATTTAACACGTTGAAGGTGCAAAGCAACGCGCTGGTCGAATGCTCTGTATTTGTCATCTGCGCTTGCAAACCCAACACTGCAGCTTTCTGCTTCTGCTGGAAAGAAAAACAAACTGCAAACAATGGGAGAAACCACAGAGCCCTGTCTGGAGCTCTGGGATTTGTGTGGACGGGGCCGGGGCTGCTGCGGGGGATTCAGTGATTTCCCATCACCCGTTTGAAAGGGACGGTCCCGGTGCTGGGAGCGGGGCTGAGTGAGCTGGGGTGACCTTGGTTTGGTGTCCTCTGCAGTGTGCGCAGTCAGGCCAGCCCAAAGTCTGACAGAACAGAGGTGTTTAAACCCTGAATTGATTCCCTCAATCATTTCCAGGCTCCCTAGACTCCATTCTTAATGCAATCCTAGCAGTGCGGAGTGAAGATGGGGAAGGTTTAAATGTGTTTGTTTCTAAAGAGAGGTGGCCAGCAGCACCCAAGAGCGAAAAATACTTTTACACAGGAATATCTTTGGTTTTCTGACTCTTCGGGACAAGTTTTAAAGTAAAAAGCTGAGTTTAATGAGCGATACCAAAAATTGCTGCGTGTGAATCACGCCAGGTTCTCATCAGCAGAGGCACAGATTTCCCTGGGAATTAGAAAAGAAAAAGCAGAAGAGGGTCGAAAAACCTCAGAGCTCCTGTTGATGTGCTTCCCCGTCCCGCTGTCCCAGCCGCGTCTGTCCCGCTGTCCCCTCCCCAGCGGGACACTGAGGCTGCAGCACCGAGGGGCCAAACGAAACCTGGGCTCACAAGCGTGTTGCTGTTTTTCCTTTGCTTGTGGCATAAATCAAAAAGAAAGAAAAAAATAATCTGTTAGCACAGAGCTCAGGTTTGTGTATTTTTTTGCCAGCTGCAACATGCTACCCTCCGAGGGGATCACGTAAAACCAGCCATGGTTTAGGTTGGAGTGACATGTCAAACCCAAACTGTAGGTCTGGCCCCTCTCAATGAATTACAACTTTGTCAGGAACCTATTATATATATACATATATACATACATATATGTATTTTTTTTAAATTAAGGTAGTTTTTTTATCAAATCAAATACCTGCACACTAAATTATGTTCCTGGTGCCAGCCTGGCTCTCCCTGTCTCTCCCCTGCTCTCTTTTCCTCAGCGGTACGATACAGGGGGTTTTGTTCCGATGGGGTGAATGGCGAGATCCTGGAACGCTGCTTGACCTTGCCACATGGTTTGTTTTTTGGGTATTTACCACAACATGTCCCAGCGCTGTTGCCTTAATGATAAAAATATTCCGAGTCAAAGAGTGGAGGCCGGGGGTTGTGGGTGAAAGGAAGGAAGATGAATCAGTAATAGAGTCCAGCCATCCAAGATGTTTACTCATCTGTTTTCTGAAACAAGTTTGTTTTGTTTATTAATAGGGCTTGAAATGCCAAGGGGAAAGTTGAATTAAAAATGCCATATGTTGCTCTGGCACGGAGTCTCCTTTGTACTGGCTCAAATTGGTTGGGTGCTGGCTTTTCCCTTTTTATCCACCTCCTCTCTCTGAGGAATAGATGCTATTGTTATTTTAGAGGAGGCCAGAAAGCTCAGCAAATGGAAGCAGTAAGAGTTCACTGGACATGTTTAATCCACGGCCCAGCAGCTTCTATGGTCAGATACTTCAAAATCATACACACAATAATTAAAACAATTTAAGATGCTTTCCGCTCTGCCTACACCCAGGAGACGCTTCTGCTGTGATTCTCAGCTTACAGGGGAAGAAGTTCCACACTGGGCAACATCAGGCAAATTAAATGGATATACGGCATCCCTATGCCTAATAGTTAGATGGAGTGTATCCTAGGGAAAAGGTCTGTACCTGGTTAACAATACATCCAGCTAAATATTGGCATAAAATCCTTCCTTTGTGTGCTTCCCAGGAGCATTATGGTTTGGTTTTTAGAGAACTAAATTCAGAGTGCCCGTGGGGGTAGGGGGATAGAAAAGGTTTCCTCAAGGGGACCTCCCCAAACCACAACGATTTCTGCGGAGAGAGCATAATGGAAAACTCCTACTAATCCTATATCACACGTGTCTGGGCATTGGGCTCATGCGCAAGCTGAAGGAGGCTTGTGCTTGTAGGATCAATTGCAAAGGTAACCCGGTGATGGAATACGCCAGTGTCTGAGCACAGCAGCGCTGCGGTAACTCCAGCCCGTGTTCAGGCTGCCCTGCACTCCTGCCGTTATTTGTGATGGGAGATGAGGGGCTGCAGGAATGCTCTGGGGAAAGAGCGCATCTCATGGACCGGTCGTGGAAGTGCCTGCGCTGATGGGCACGAGGAGGCAAAGAACGGAGAAGGACCAAAGATCAGACGTTCTCTCTTTTCCTTCAAGCTCAGGAAGGGCCATTTGGATTTTCATTATTAAAAAGCTGCGAAGGAAATACGTAGCATTTCTTGATATTTTAAATTGGCAATGATGAAATAAGTGGAAGGTGAGAGTAGAGCTATGAGGTGAGGTGAGAGAACCTAACAGAAAAGACTGGATGTGTTCAGATAGTCTGTACGTAGATGGAGGGAGGATTGCACCTCAGACATGCAAAGTTCCAATGGGCTGGAGGTGTCAGGGTGCAGAGGTCCATTTCTGATGGTTTGGACACTCAGCAGTGAACCTCAATTTCTTCCTCTGGCTCTGTTGTATGACCAACCCTGCCCAAAAGCCAGGCTTAGTCACTCTAGCTCAGGCTTTTATCATCTGAATAGGAGCTGATGAGGTCGGAGTTGAGCACTGTGATTTTAAATGTCCAGGAATACCAAGACAACTAAATGTAACAGGATTATGATGTTCCTGTAGGTCTTGTCTGATCACCGGTTCACAATTTAAGAAACAGAAATGTTCTTTAACATTCGAGGTCTTACGTGGTCTCCCCTGTAAGCTGATCTTCAGGACAGGGTCACTGAGGATGGACGAAATAGGTCCAGCCTAACTCCTCTGTTGCCTTATTGTACCCACAGCTCTGAGGGGACAGAATCAATCACGCCAGGAAATGGCTCAGACAAATGTTAGATGGATGTAGTCGTTTAATTGCATTATAGCCTTTATTAAATAAAGGTACAGGAGAACATAAAGGCGGCCTGCTTCTATTTTTGATGCAGATATTATGCAAATGTATGTACCTGATTATGCCAATCTGGTGAACCCCTGCAGGTTTCTGAACGGTTTCCAAGCTGTCCCCCTCGCTCGCTGTGCAATACTTGGTCCTTTTGTTCTGGTTCCTAAGTGGGCTCTGCTGGACCTCGGCTGCGTGTCCGCGTGTGCTCCCTCCCGCAAGCCCTGGGCTCAATCTGGCACTGGCTTTTCTGGCTGGTTGAAGAAAAGTGTGTTTCTGAGGTGAAAAATTTGCCTTTTAAATTTCTGTGTAGTTTAGACCAAGATTATAATTCATATCCAGGGCTGAATACCAAATGACCCTGTTATTCATTTCCACAAATATTCTGAAAGGCGAAGAGTGAGGCAAGGGAAAATACTGGCCTGAATCCAGTGCTGTTAGAACCCCAAATCAATGGCATTTGTATGAAGGTTGGATTTGGCCTCCTCCATCTTTCACTTATAGCTTTAAGTTTAGCAGAATATAAATATTGCATGATGCCCCAGAGCTGCACCAGCCAATCTGCTCAAAGACGCATCTTTGCTTATTGAACAAGGCAAATATTGTAATGTGAAGTCTCTGTAACAAAGACCTCATCTCCTGGAAAAACTCTTAGTAGCTGGTCTTGATACTGAGTGTTACAAGGTACTTGTGGAGACTAAAACTGGGAGGATAAACTCTCCAAATGTGGAAAAAAAGCAAAGCTCCTCTTTGGCAATAACGGAACAACCCGCAGTGGCCATTTACATGATAGATCATTAGTGAGAGTTTTCATCAAACTTAGTCCTTCTGGTTCCATGCTGACAGACCCGCGTATTATCCCAAGAATTTTCCAGAATAAAGAGAAGGAAATATGAACCTTATTGTAAAGGAGATGAACTCACTGGAAAATGTGCTAAAGATTTTTCAAGGATCTTGCAGTCGAACAAGATTTACTTTGACGTCTACTGTGAATTATGGTTTGTTTCCACTCAGCGCGATGTGGTGGACAGTATTGTGGAAGCAACTCAGTTCTTAATCATGAACTAATAATCTTTATATGTGACACCAAGAATGCTCCATCCCTGTGCCAGGCCAGACGCTGACGGTGACTCTTGTTGAAATGCTGAGCAATGTGATGCGTCCTTGCAAAACCTCATCCCACCATCAGTGCTTTTCCATGCCCAGAGCATTAACTAATGACCGTCAAAATCTTTGCTCGTCTGATACCAATTGTTCACTCAGCCATGAGTCCCAGGGAGGCGATGCACCAAAATAGTGACCACGCATGTGTTTAATTCCATTTTGGAATCATTGCACTCTGGGATTTGAAATATTGAGATAAAACATATGGGTTTCAGCTGTGTCTCTAGGGATGCAAAGTTATAGTCCTTAGAATACATTGTGTATAAAGCACGGTTGTTATTTCTCCATTAGCGCTGCCAGTGCTGGAGTTGGCTGTTAGCGTATCATTCTCCTGACACATCATTAATAAACAGGTAATTTCATACCTGATTTCCAGAGAGTGTCATGCTGAAAACCACCTGGGTTTCAGTTTTCGTCAACATTTAACATAATAATAATTAAAAAAAAAAAAAGACGCAGACTGAAAAGTGGTGGTTGTATTTGAACTGGGACTGGTCTAATCGAATGACGGATCAATTGGATTTGAACAAGCGAACATACACGGTGGAAGGAGAAAAAACGCAACTGGAACCTGTGTGCCCAGCTGTTCTGAAGGAGTTTTCGCAGCATTGGTGTCACACTTAGGAACCTTTTACTAAACAGCGATCTTACCCAAATCTTTGTTGCTTCAGTAGTATGTGCATTGATCACTTATGTCTTATCCCATGGATATGAAGAGCAATTTGTTCCCTTTCATAGTAGAATTTCTTGTGTTTGAAGACCTGATGTGTGTTCCTTCCATCTTTGGCTGAATAACTCCAGTTCCTTCCACTTTCCTGTGTATCATTTCACGAAAGCGCAGACTCAGTAATCCCAATTAATTCTGCAATTGATCCTTTTCCAGAGGAGGTTACAGGAGTCTGCGTTTGCCAGCAGGTGTCACCAGAAGAGAACAATAACATCGACCTCTGGAACGCAGCCGCCTCTTGCAGGACCTGTCGCTGCACTTTTATATTGCACCCCATTGAAACTCATTTAGTCCATACTGATTTGTCACTATTTTAGAAAATAAGTATGTCCTGAAAGTAAGAGATCCCCCCAGCCAAAGCAAAACGCAGCAAGTCTGGAAAAGGAGGTTGGCGAAGTTGTGAGGAATTTAGTGCAATGGTTGCTGGCGGGTCGGGGTTGGGGATGGTCTGGGTGATCCGTTGCACCCAGCACACGGAGAGCAGGGGCAGCTCCTCTGCATCTCCTGCATGGGGTTTGGAAGTTCTTCCATCTGTGTGCTGTGTTCAGCACATCCAAGCGTTTGCACAACAGTGAAGGGAAACACAGATTTGTGTCACAACCTCTAACTGAAATTTATTATGTTAATATCCATGATGTGAGGATCTCATCGTTTTACTTCCCCTCATCCTTAGCTTGGGGAGGGATTTCAGTCAAACCTCTCCCTGTCCCCCCAGTTTGCACACACCAATGGCGACGAGTGTCCGTTCAAGTGCCGTATTCTGATTGTCAGAAGACAACAAAATTGGGGTGTTTTCCTCCCAAAGGTTCACACTGATGTTCGGCTGCGGGGCCGGAGCAGCAGTGCCCGTGGGTAACTCCGCAGAGGTTTTTAAGGCTGGTCACTCTTGTACAACCTGCATTGTATGAATTGGAACACGCTATTGAAAGGGGTTGGGAAAAATGTGTTTTGATTTTTCTTTTCTTGATTAAACCAGCAACCACTGCATAAATTGTGGAAAGAAAACCTGCTGCAAACTGAGGGATTAGTATTTAGCTCTTTATCTAAATAGAGTCCATTCCCCCCACGTCCCCTCCCCAAAAGAAAATAACGTTGTTTGAAATTTCCAGGGAAGCTTAAGGCCTAAAGCATTGGGTGAGATGTAAATTTCTTAAAATATTTATCCATCCATAAGTGGCTACATATTTGACATTATTATAGGGTTTCTCAGTGTTCCATTTTATTAAAAAATATTTATTTGGTTTCTAAGATTACTGCTTCTCTAACCACAGAAAATTCAATTACCGAAAACTGCAGCTATCAGATTGGTTGAAAATAAATAGCCTTTTATCCAAACCTGGCATGGGCTGGTTTACTTTTAATACATAGCCATAAAAAAAGAAGCTCTTTCCACAGAGAGCCGCTTGGTTACAGAGCAAGAAGCCAAGGAATACTTTGCATCATCAGGTTTTATTTAAAATAAGGTAGAGACTGGGTAGAAAGTAAGTCATTATGAGACTAATTAGCTGTTCATTTTTCTCTTTTGTGTTAGCAAGTGACAGGTCTCAAGGTGTTTCCTTTGTTGTGATAAGTAAGTCTTGTTGTCTGGTTCATCTGGGTGAACAGAAATGCAGGTAACAGTCCCCAGTGGTTCTCAAAGTGCCCGTCTGCTACCTGGGGGGTTTACAACAGGGATTGTGTTTGCAAATGACAAATAACAGAAAATAGTGGTGGAAGAGCTGTTAGAGGTCACCCAGTCAACAGGTTTATTAATTGTTTTCCATCTTCAGTGGCATCAATTCCATCACATCTCCAGACACTGGATTGCAGAGGTTTATTAATGAAGTAGGTGCTTGAATGCAGATAAAGGCTTTAACGTCCTTTGTGATGTCTGGGAGCTGGTACCCCCGCAGGTTGGGTGAATATCTGCCTCAAACCTTCAACCACCGTAATCTTTCTAGTAACGATGCTTTAGCAAAGGGGAAACACTTCTGTAGGCAGAGCGGAAAGCATCTTAAATTGTTTTAATTATTGTGTGTATGATTTTGAAGTATCTGACCATAGAAACTGCTGGGCTGTGGATTAAACATCTCCAGTGAACTCTTACTGCTTCCATTTGCTGAGCTTTCTGGCCTCCTCTAAAATAACAATAGCATCTATTCCTCAGAGAGAGGAGGTGGATAAAAAGGGAAAAGCCAGCACCCAACCAATTTGAGCCAGTACAAAGGAGACTCCAAGCCAGAGCAACATATGGCATTTTTAATTCAACTTTCCCCTTGGCATTTCAAGCCCTATTAATAAATAAAACAAATTTTAAAAGAATGACTGTCACTTCAGCACTTTGCAAATGGTCGGGGATGAAACTTCCACTCTTTTGATTTGCGAAACAGCCACGTTGCTTTTTCAGTCTGTTTCTTTGCCTGCAAAGTCCCTTTCCATGGTGTCTGAAGGCACCGTGTCTTTCAGCCAAGGTCCGAAAAGCATCAAAGGCTGGAATGTGAAACATCCGTGTCCTGTGGTACGGCCGGGCTGTGTGAACAGGTTCTGTTGGCGGAGCCGCTGCCCTCGCTGAGAGGGCGCCCAGCACGCGATGAAAGCTGCGACATCAGAGCCGGGTCACCGGCGAAGGGAGATAACACCATGGGCACGTGGGCTCTCAACAATGCTGCTTTTAAAGGGAGACTTGCCTCTTTGCCTAGAGAATGAATATCCGTCGCGCAAAGGTAACCCTGACGGGGAGTTAAAGGGCTGAGGAGGTTTTTCTAAGAGAAACAGAAACATGTCAGTATTTAAAAAAAACTCTCAGGTTTTACTGCTTTGGAAGGACGTTCTAAATTCCCTAGAAGATCTGTGGGAAAATTCGTGAAGTGCTGAGATGGGTAAAACTATTTCAGTATCTCCCGCTGGGCGCACTGAGAGCATCACAGTTACAACCGTTTCCTCGAAAACTGGAAGCACTTTGTAGTTCCTATTGACTGAGTTTTCATGCTTGGAAAACGTGTGGGAGGAGGATTTACCTGGAGGTCTCTGAGTACACGGGTCAGGACAGTAACCCAGACCTTCCCGAGTTATCCCCTTTCATTTCCCCGTCCCTCAGTCTTTGCAGCTGCTAAATAGAGATATTGCGAAGGCTTTTGTTGCAACGTTTAGTAAAATTAAATAATGCTTGGAAAGGGCTTTGAGAAGATTTTGTGAGGAAAGGACTCACTTAGGCTTGAAGAATAGTTGGCTGGTTTTCCGTCTGTGTGGTTTTGCAGGTCTGTACGCACATGTCCCATTGTACACAAAAGCCGCTTATTTTTTCAAGGCAGTTGGTGAGTGTATTAAATGACATCGAGTCATCCAGAGAGATTTCTTCAGCCAAAATGGCAGGAGAGAAAAGAGGCTGGGAACCTGCACTTTAATCTCTCTTCTGATGTGATTTCCCAATTGCATCGGGAGGCAAAGTCTCCAGAGCTTAAAGTCTGATTATGCCATAAGATAACACACCAGCGGTTATGGCACAGTCTGCTTTCCAGGAGACCTTTTTCCAGCTCCCCTTGTCTCCTTCAGAGTCTGCGATGCTGTTGAAACGTCGTTTACGGATAAAACATAGTTCAGGTACCTGTAACGGATCCTGCGCCCAAGGCCCATAGAGCAGTAGTGTTGCCATCAGTTGTCAGCACATAAAACCCGGGCTTACCTTCCTTCGTTTTTCTGGGTTTTTTTTTTGACGTTGTCCTTTTTTCATCCTTCTTAAAGTGATGGCACGAGGCAAGCTAAAGGAGTTGAAATTACAGGAGCAGCTCCGCAGAGTTCTTTAGCATACGACACTAAAAGGGTGTAGCAATGTTCTGTTGCCCCGTGTTGGAGCACACAGGGGTGTCCCTGCTGCCGTTTCCTCCCAGCCTGAAAAGCAATAAAATCCAGCAGCCCCTGCTGTGGTAACTTATCACTTGCAGCAAAAAACTCCCTGGAAGCATGTTGATCTAAAAGGCTTTGCATATTTACCTACATTTTGAATGTCTGCTTCTAGATAACGTTGCTTTGCTCATTTTAAAAACTCTGCCTTGAATAAAGAGCTGCTTTGGAAGCTTTAAACTGTGAGTTAGTACTTAACGTTGCCTCGGTAGCAGATATCCTTCAGGTTGCCGTATTCATTGCGATGCATACAAACACCACATTGACTATGGCCCTGGTGTATATTCTCACTAAATCAAGGTAAAGATTGTTTTGAAGCCCAATTAATATTAAAACTTTTCCTGTGGGTGCGAAGTGATTTGGACACGGGCACAGAACCCTCCAGCCCGGCAGTGTGGGGTGGGACAGGAGTTAGAAACAGTCGAGAGGACCCTCTGGTGATGGGTGCCGGGTTGTAATTCATGTCAGAAGAGCCCAAACTGTCACACGCTGCTTGTCGCAGATTTATGGATCCCCTATGTTGTTAATGCTTATGGATCTCTAGCTGAACACAACCCCTCTTGATTTCTGGTGTTTTTCATGATCAAGGACTGTTACAGTTCTGAATGTCCCTGGGATGTCTTGAGGTTTTCCTAAGAGGAAGCACTGATGGAACAGTTGGTAGGGTACTCATGAAGTAATATATTTTCTGTGTATAACTTAACAAGTTTCTGAGATGCGCTTTCATTTAATATATACTGAATGATCTATGCTTTAAAATAACCAGCTGATGAATGTGTATCCTGAACGACCATTTGTTTGTCATCACTATTACCTGAAATGCACAGAGCGCTCACTTCAAAATATTTACAACATTGTATCTTGAATTTGCTCACAAGCGAAGTTTGATGGAGTTGTACCTGTATGCCTGCAGCTGTAGAAGATTTAGACTTACATGAAAATAAAGTATAGCAAGATTTTAATCTCCTGTACATCACGATGTGACAACCAGCTCTCCGCTCTTCCTCCCTCTTAATATTTTTCCCAATCTGAAGTGATTATCTTAATGACAGTAAAGGCTGCAGATGTTGGATCAGCAGCTGCCGCGGTGGGTTCAGATGTTTCCTCCCACACCCCATTTGGGCAGCAGCTTCTCTTTTGGGTCTAACCCTGGGGGGATTGGTGTCTGTGGCAGAAAACAGCTAATTTCTGAGTGCTGCCATAAACTGTACTCTTGTAAACATGGCCTGCAAAATGAAGGATTTTCATTATTCCTGTAAAATTTCACGTGCGATATTGCATTTCTGCGTTCTTGGGCTGGACAAAGCCCCGAGGTGTCTGGAGCTGCAGACTTGCCAAAAACATCGACATTACAAATTCAACGTCTCGTTTTTACCTGAGTGTCACCCACTGAAGGGAACGCCAGTAGCTCTAGTTTTCATTTTAGGAGACATCTGAATTGTTTTAACTTTTGCCTTCGCCACTGCTGGTGGAGAGATGTGAAGGTCTGGCTGGTCTGTTCAGCTTTGGGATGTGAGCTCTGCCGTGGGTGGAGAAGCTTCGTGTCCCGTTGGTGGTGAATTGGGCACGTCCCCATGGGAACACCCCTGGTCCTGTGGCCTGGGGGGATGCGCTACAACATTCTGAGTGATTCTTGTCACTTCTCGAGGAGCACAGAGAGCAAAGTGCCTTCAGAACAAGTGCATCCTGGAGCAGAGACGCGCGAAGGGAACCGATGGTGCCCAAACCACAGCGGGTACAACTTGGCCAGGCTCCAGACCTCAAACATCCCTCATTTAAGGGTTATCCAGATACAGCTTGTTAGGTTTGCTCATTGTAGAAATTAGAGGCTAACAACAGCGTTTAGATACTGGTTTGAGTACTGGTAAAGACCACGGCGTTCAGAGGTATTTGGACCACAGGTGTTAATTTTAATCTGTTTTTAGAAAGGCATGATTATTGCTGGCACAGCTATTTAATTTTAAAAGTTTTAATTACTTGAGAACAAACTGTTTCATACAATTCCCATAGCAGCTAAGCTACACTTTCAAAGCCAAATACTCTGGCAAGAGGCAAGATTACATAGTTTTTAGTGAAAGCAAAAAAAGGTACATGCACAGAGCACTTGAGGAAAGGCTGAAGTTGTGGTCCGGTGTCCATTCTGTCAGTCACTAGCAACTCATTTGAAAATCTGTATTTTAGGTACAAATTAGGAGGTTTTATTGCCGCTTTAAAGTGCGTGCAGATTATTTGACTTTCAAGTCACGTCATACCCAGCCAAGTCCAGTGTCGTTTTACAGGCATGAAAACATGGAAACTCTATTCTCTAGTTCCTTATTACAGGATTGAGTCTGTTGTTTATTGATGATTTTATTTTAATTTACTGAAAGCAGAAATGGGGCTGAATGCATTGCGTGAGCTATTTGTACAGTATGTTACTTCTTCAGTGTTTGTCTTAGTGTGAAGTTAAAGAACTTGTACTATATGATTTAAGTGGATGGATAGATGAGAAACCAGCTGTAGCATCTAAGCTAATAATTCATAATTAATAGGCTTTTCACATTTCTGAGATTGGCAATATTCTCAGAGCAGCTGAAAATGTTCATCCTAATTTTCTTTGTTCAATATTCAGTTTTACGTTGAATTTGATTAGACCTTCAGAAAAGTTCACTCATTTATGTTAAGATGAACCTACAGTTTTAATGTTGCCAGAATGACGGGGTGAGTCGATTAAAATATGTGTAAGGATGAATAATATTTAGATTACACCTTCTGCATTTTTCATGATGTTATCTGCAAAGCTTGGGGCGCAGCATTCGAATGGTTTGGAGTGAATCAAGGGCCGTGGGTTGCTCAGAGCACAGATGGAGTTTCCAACCAGCAGTGAGGAGGTTTTGAATGCTGAATGATAGTGTATCGTGTACAGAAATCAGCGGCTGTAATGATGCTCGGTGCAATGCTGTTGTTGGAGATAGCACTGGCGTTTCAGCTCACAGGGTTTGTGTGAGACCTTTGTATTTCTGAAAGGTTTGAACGGGCACCAGCCATTGTCTCCAAGTCACAAACATTCCAGGTAGCCAGATCTAGATCATTCCCTTTGCAATAAGGCAAAGCAAGAAAATCAAATGTATATTGAATCCTGGTATTAACGCAACTGTTTCTCCAGGAATCTTACTGGGATGACTTTAAAAAATGACCCCCAAGGTGTGAATTAGCGGTGGGCTATTGCTTTCCTCTTCAAAGAGAAACATGGAGAAAAGGGAAACGAAACAAATGTAGGGATTCAAAAATAAATATCAGAAATAGAGCCAACTCTTAGAGTTTGTTCCTCACAGTGCAAACCAGGATGCTTTGGTGTCTGTTTCCAGAGAACCTCACCATCAAATTTTCAGGATTTTTCATGGACGTTTTCCAGCCCGGCGGTACAGGGGGATGTACACACAGGAGAGGAGGGAACGGGAGTGATAAACTCCCTAATAAATCTGTCACTGCGAGAGACCCTTGAAAATACCACGGTCCTCAGCTTTCTCCAACTGCCACATCTCGTCTTTTAACAGTATAAATACCTGGGTTTAAAACTAGATTTCTCAACTGAAAATGTTAAATTTGCTGGCGTAAGATGCCAGCTTTTGACATCAGAATATAGGAGCATTCTATTAGATTTACGGTCTTGAAGTCCATAGTCCCTTAAAGATTAAACCTTCATTAAGTTTCCGCCCTTTTTTTCCCATTTATTTCCTGCCTTTTGCTCACATCACGCTGTAACTTTCATAAGCACTCTTGGTTTTAGTTCTTTAATAAAACCAGCTTTGGTGGAGGTTTAAAGGCACTTGAGATTCTCTAAGAACCTTTTGGAAATTCAGCCCTAACTTGGTAATTCAACCTTCCTTCCCTATCCCCTTGTCTCCCGTCATACATCTCCATTAAGACGCATCTAAAATAAGGCAGTCTATACTTTAAATAATTACATCAAGGGTTTGATTTTCTTTTTCTCTCGCTCTTTTTTTTTTTGTCCCTCCATTGTTATGACTAGACGGAGGATCATACTGAGTACATTAGCCAGGCAGTGACTCAGGACACCTACTGCTTGGAATGCCATTGCGCTCTGAAAGGAGAGGGATAAACCCGTCTGTCCTCCAGCCCTGAACTCCACTCCACAGTCATATTTCTGCCACAGAAATAGTTTGCTGTCAGCTCCAGCAAGGCAGCGGTGGATAGCTGCGGTAGTTTGTTGTCAAAATGAAAAATGGTTCAGTGCAAAAGGTCTCATTGCTGGGATGCTAACAATCAAGGAACACTAAGTCAAGCATTTGACAAGGAACTTTGGTCTTGCTGTTAAATACCACTTAATATTGTCCTGCCCGATAATCCCTGCTGTTTAACAACTCTGCAATCATGGCTCAGCGATGGCATTATGCCTTTTCTGAAGGGAAAAACTAGGCCATATGTCATGCATTTGCCTGCAGAAGAAAATACATGTCTCTTAATATCCAAGGAAAATATAGATGTTTCAAAAATAAGACAATTGCAAACACATTATGGTCTTGATTCTTTGGAGCGTGTGTCCAGAGCGGAGAGGAGCGTGTCGGTTCCAGCTGTGGTTAGTTGTAGGTGAAAAGCTGAGTAACAGTCCTGCCCTCTAAAAAGCTCGTACGGATTGTGTGCAACCGGAGAGCAAATAAACACGGCCCAGCCTTCGTTCAGCAAAGGGGAATGGGAAGGTTTTGCTGTTACCGCCTTGGTCTCAACAGCTTCTGCCTTAGAAGGGGTTCCCTCAATGGATGGGTTGTCTTTTCCTGTTAAGATTTGTTGCCTTCAGGCCACGACCCCTCGTGTGTCCGTTTTCTACCTGGCCTCCTCAGATAAACCTCTGAGTTCTTTGGGTTTTCTCCTTGCCTTTCAATGCCTGTTCTCAAGTCATCCAGCCACCTCAGAGCCCTTTCTCCCTGTCGATGTGCCCTTTTGATGGTCGAGTTCTTTGTGCAAATAATATCCTTTGCTTTTGTGGGTTTAGTTCTATTTAATGCTGAACATATAATTATGCATTATTAATTGGGGCGTGTATGATACGACACGATTCTTCACAAAGGTGACAGCAAGTGTTGCAGACAATAGACCATTGACCTGAAAGTCAATAGGACATTTCTTCATTTTAGTTTGGCTACAAGCCCAAGCAAGAAAAGTTAAATTGGCACAACTAAGCTTTGTTATTGGTCATTTCCTTCTAACAAGGAATTGTGTAGGCTAGCAATGTAAATAATTTGCAATAACAACGTAGATAATAGTGATAATGATTTTCAGGGAGTGAATTCCTGGAAGGGCAAGAAGCCGGAGCAGTTAAGGAAGAGCTTGGGGAAAAGAGCGGAGACCTGAAACAACTCAGCCTCTCTTAGTGATGCTTCTGGGGAAAAGGGAGAGAGACACAAGCTGAGCCTGGCGGCTTTTCCAAGTTCTTGCTGTTCCTCCGTCAGTGCGCTGTCAGGGCAGGCCTGCTTTGTATAGCATTTTGTTTGCATACAGACCCAAATGGGCTAAATAACCATGTAGAAAGGCAAAGAAATTGTGGAAGAGATGGCTGATGGCAAATATTTTTCTATGCTTGATGTGTCAGCAGGGTTCTGGCAGGTGCCCTTAGAAAAATACAGCCCGCATTTCTGTGCATTCAACACCCCCTTTGGGAGACGCTGTTTCCTCAGGCTGCCCTTTGGGTTATGTTCAACACCTGAGGTGTCTAAAGCAAAATACAACAACTGTTTGATGGGAGAGAAGGTACAAAGTTTTGTGTAGATGACATTTTGATCTGGGAAAACCAGTAGAGGAACTAGTCGGCGGTTCCAAGCAGCCTTGGAAAAACCAGGAGTTGGGCTAAAAGCTAAACCAAGAGTTCTGTGAAATGGAAATAACATACCTGGGAGAGGAATGTGCAGGGCGAGGGGAAGTGAGGAGCACACCAAGCTGGAGCTGAGTTGGCCCTGCTGGGTGAAGGAGGAGTCGAAGTTTGCTGAAGTGTAGAGAAATCCCTGCCTGACACTCTTCTTGTCACCAGATGGACATTCCAGAGTGCTGCCCATTGATCAGGATTTTAGAGACAGTGAAAAGACACCACATAATGCCAAATGCATATGTGCAGTTCCTGCGTTAGGAATTAGCAGATCCCTTGACTAGATCGGCCAGGTGTGTATCCCTAATGTTCAGCTGCTGTGACCTGCTGTGGAATATACTTGCTTTGAATTCTAGAAACCGATTCCCGGGGGTGATAGGAGAGATTGTTCAGTTCTGTTTGTTTCTCAGCGTTTATCTTGGTAAAACAGTTTTCGATGGCTTTATTGAGGAGGGGGAAAAGAATTCAAAGAGCATTTCAAATCTGCGAAGTCTCAGTCTGGAGAAGTGGCTATTTTTAAAATTACCAAAATATTGGGCAAGATTAAGGTCTCATATAATCCCTTCTGACTTTGTGAGGTCACTCCCATGTATAAAAAAAATGGGGAGACCTCTGTCGTTATTGCTATTTGTAGTTATTGCACCTCTCCTTATAAAGACATTCCCTATTGTCATCATTTTAGATACATATTCCAAACCTAAGGTAAAGAAAATCATGTACTTATGTCCCTGTAAATGGAAAACTAGGGTGGTTTGACCCGGTTGTGCCACAGTAAAACTCCATTTGTTCTCTTAAGCTAAGCTTTGAGCAAAGCAGCCCTTGGGCTTGCAATAGATGCGAACAGGGCTTATATAAAAAGGAAGCAAGCTAAAATAGTTTTCTCTTTGGAATTTGTCATGCTAGAGCATTAGATATCTCTGTTCTGGGAACAGAGTAAGCAGTGAATCACTGATGAGTTCTTTTGCCATAAAAATAAATAAATCATTGAATGAATTTAAAAAACTGAAGGAACTGTCAGAATTTGTGGTTTCGCTGTCATCTCTCCTGAAAATTGTTTTTTTTCTCTTTTAGTTCTCTTAAGTAGGTGAAAGGGTATCGTATTCAGAGTGAAGAAAAGGCTAATCTTTACTGAACAGCTATTCCTATGCAATGCATACACTATTTTTCTATAGAGTTGGGGCTTGTGTTTGTTTGTTTGGTTTGCTCTTTGCAGTAACGCAATCCGAACCCATCGGCTCCACGGGAGCTCAGTTCTGCTTCAAGTATCCTTAACTTTATGAGTTAGGCAGCGCTTGCCTTGTTCCATAGCCCCTGAGGGATGCCTTTAAATGGCTCTGTCAGTTTATTACTGCAACTCTGCAAGGAAGCGATAGTCTGCCAGACTGAACAAAAGAGCAGATATTGTGTCAGATATGTCATATCTTGTCAAATGGCAAGTACATGGCTACTGGGATTGGGTTTCTGTTTGCTGTGGATATAAGCTGGTCTCAATTCTTAGGCAGGATTACTCACCCTCTTTACATTCAAGAGATGAAATGGAAAAGAAAATTGTTTCAAGATTTCCAGTGCTAGGAGTTGGCTCTTTGTGTTGGAAGCATCTTGGCCAGGTGACAAAAATGGAGGAATTGTCCCCAGGGTCTCACCTGAAAAAGGGTTTTGTCCAGTCTTGGTATTTTGGCATGTATGTATGTGGGAAGGAAATGACTAGAAAAGATAGAGACAGTCTTGAAACTGGACGTAGAGCTGGAAATACTCTGTATCAGCTGAATTGGGAACTGGGCGAGTAGCTGGTGTGTGACTGGAAGGGTTTTTCATGCAGCCTCGTTCTTCAGGTGAAACTCCTTCCAGCCTGGGAACTGGGCAATGATGGATGGGATGGGATGGGATGGGATGGGATGGGATGGGATGGGATGGGATGGGATGGGGTGTCACAGCTTTAGATGCTACAAGTATTTCTGGTAAATCAGACGGGGCTGCCTGTCCTTTGTAGATCTGGATTCACCAGCTTTCCAATTACAGAGGGGCTGAAAGACAATAGTACAAGCAAGACCAGTGGCATTTCTAGTGCTTTTTAGCTACTGATTCCCTAAATAGCCACTTTCAACAGACAGGGAAGCACAAAAAAGCTCCATGAACTGCAAAGTCAAAGCTCCAAAATTACCTGTATGCCTACAGCTTATCTCAAAATGCTAATCACTGGAGAGCCCTACATTTAGAAGTAAGCCTGTTATTAGAAGGCACGGTGATGTTCTAGGAAAGCATAAATAACCATTAGCATATTTTTACCGTTTAGTCTCTAGAATGGATGTTATATTAGGAGATCCAGGTTTATTAATGGAGCATACTTACCAGCCAGTTGAAATGTCTCACTCTGGATTAAAAAATGAAGTTTCCAGGATCACTCTGGATTTAAGCCAAAAGTTTTGCCTTTTGGGTTGGCGGGTCAAAGGCATTTAGAAGCTGTTCTAGTTGTTTCCTTCTCGTTTGTATCATTAACTATGGAAACTAATGTTACTTAAGGAGGTCAGAGCGGTGCCCAGCCAGGATGCAGTGGAACTTTGTCCTCAATTATTCTTCATCAACCTCTAATCTAATATAGCTTGCTCTTGAGGGATGCTTTGCAAAATTCTTGTGGTATAAGAATAAGACTACAAAATAGTTAGTAAATCAGAGATCTGGGCTCCTACCCTTAATTCTTTCATCTCCAACTATTCTGTCTTCTAATTTTCCTCTAAAGAAGCAAAAAAATGCCTTATAATATACCCCATCAATAAAAAAATCAAACCTGATTTCTAGATCATTCTGAATTCTTCTCCTTGGGCAGTTCACTGTACTTCTTTACCATCTGGCCAACTGAGTTAAGGAGAAACATTCAGCTCATTTTTAGTAATCAGTTTTTCAACTGCAAGTGATTGGATCTTTCCCAAAAATGATAGGAAAGCCCAAAAGTTAGCTGGGATCACATTCACAGCAATGTGGTTGGGAAGGAACAACTTTCTCCTGTCCTCTTTTTAAAGCTGTGGCACTCTAATGGTTGCTCTGAATTCTGTACCTCAACTATCTCTTCTCAACCAGATATTCAGGACTAGATATGAAATGAAGCACAATGTTTTGGGCCCATTGCAGTTATGGGAGATTGTAAGAAGGTTGAGTCACCCAAATCACTCTGCACCTTGGGGTTTTCCTTTACTTCACCAACAAATATAAACCTTATTATCCTGAGCTGCTTCCTGAACTGGCTCCTTTCCAGGGTTTTTCCTTGCCAAAATATTTGGCTGACTGTGGAGACATTCTCCATATTTTAACTTCCTAAATGGAAGTTAATGGGACCCACCTGGTCTGGTTTGGAGATGAGTCAGCAGAAGGGTCCAGCGTGTTTAGAAAGAGTCCCTGAAAGTCACATCTAATAGAGACCCGAAGCCAATGAAGACCGAAAGCCAGGATTTACATCACTGAGGTTAAAACTGCATTTGCTGCAGTGCTGTGGTAGTAACTGCATTTCAGTATTTTTTCCTGGGTTTTTATTAGAGTATTTGTCCAGAAATATAGTATTTCAAGTATCAATTGCATTTGTGGTGGCAACAATTTGAGTGGGCAGCTTTGTGTCATCTTTCGTGCTTCATCTCCCATGCAACAGTTGAGTGAGCAAAGACCCTGAGCTCGAGGCATCGTTGCTGGTCGTGTCACACAATGGTCTGAGCTGTAATGGAAATACAGTTAATACTTATAATTTCTTCCTCTTCTCGTCCTGCCAGATGAAATTGCTGCTGCTGGCAGCAGTTCTTCAAGACTGGTTTTAGCACCTCTTTGGTGGGTTTCAGAGCCTGTTCTAGGCTGGGGATAAGCCAAGCCGGTGTTACCTAAACCTCGCAGATGCTTCTTCCCAGTCAGGGTGTTCATCGCTCTCGGTCTTTCTGTCCCACTGATAACAAGGTTATTCCCACCTGTAGGAAAGACACGTAGCCAGCATTTTTGTTCCTTGCGCAGATTGGCTTCACATACAGAGGCAAATATCTGATTTGGAGTCCAAATATATTTCTAAATGTAACTTATTTGTATGTGTGCACCACAGTAGTCAAAAATAAAGGCAAAACAAAGTCAACTTGCCTTTCTTAGCTGATGTTATGGCCAGTAATGACAACTAACTTCTTTGTCTCTTGCCGGAGAAACCGATCTAACCCTTCTCAGTACACATCAGTCATTCTGCTAAGTACCAAGATCCAAAGTGGCAATCTTTCATTTGTGCTCCTTCCTTTCTTCTCTCTGGTAACTGAAATGCTGAGGCTGAGCCAAGACTAGATGAAACTCTTCAAATGTATATTTGTGGTTTTCAGAGAATTCCCTCCGTCAACATTCAATGTTTCTAAGGGAGAAGAAAAAACTAAGTTAGTAGTAAGATGCTCCCTTGGAGGTGGTGATAGTTTCACCCCCAAATGAACTTCCCCAAGAGGATGAATTAAAAACTGTATAAAGTGGTTGATAACAGGTATGAAGAAATTTTCTATTCTACTCTAAAGCCAGTTCCAAAAACTAAACAGTTTGTCAGGGAAATGCAAAACTGAGCAAGAGACCAGTATGGAATGGGGCTTCCCCGTCTGACCAGCAGGGTGATCTCTGGGTGTGCTGGGAGCGGCTGCCTCTACTATGGAGCCCTTAATTCCATGCAATGTAACCAGCCATCAATTAATTAGACTCAATCCATGTATGTGTAATGAGGCTAATCTTCAGTTTTGTCTTAACTGGAGATTCTCTTATTTTTTTTAAGGTTTGTGCTGAAATGAAAGATACTTTTGTGACCTTAATTTCAAGCTAGTAACATTTTCATTTTCACCTGGGAATGTTACAAAACTCCAGCCACAGCACAGTTATTGAGGCCAGCGTCACATACGTATTTCCAGACAAATCCTTGTTTCTAATTAAAATAAACAATGGATTCCTCAGAGCTATGAGATCTTCAATAAACCAAAGTTGAAAACGAGAGAGAGAAGATAATAGCTTAATTAATAGAATCTGGCGCCCTTCCAAAGTACACTATGTCAGTTGAAGTATGTGAGGTGGGGAAACTGGCATGTGAAAAACATCTCTCATGATGAGTCTTGCAAGAAAATGCCGGACACGCTTCAGCAAACAATGTCAGGTGTCTGGTCCCTGCTGCTGTGCAGCGTTTCCATTCCGTGTATGTGCACCATCCTGTACGTTCTCTTCCAAATGTAGCAGCATTTGAAATGAGTTCTGGTAGATGCTCAGTTAAGAGTCTAATTAATCTCTTAGTGCTGCCTGACTGAGATGAAGGGGGGAGGAACCTCTTGAGAGCATCCTGGGGGAGTGAAAGGGGCTGTGGTTGTGGTGGAGCCACCACCGCTGTCACTGCTTGGGGCACGTGGGGCTGAGCACCCACCAGCAAGGAGATGCTCTTGCCAAGAGGCTCAAAGCAAAAGGTGGCCGATCTACTTCCACCTTGCTTAGGTATCAACGAGGACTTCCAATGAAAATATTTTCCCTTTTAGACCACTTTCCACGTTTCCAAAGGCAAGAGAGGTGTGCGTTGTGCCAACAGCACCAGCGGTACAGGTAGCCAAGATTTTTCCTCGGAGAAGCAGACATGGGTCAAGTGTCAAAATATCCAAAATGCTCCACTTCCCTCTCCCTGCTTCTCCCCATGTAGATCTAATTCTGTTGGTTTTCACTACCCACCCAGGTGTAACTGGTGCTTCAAGAGCCATATAGTCTGCAGACCTTGTTTGCTAGAAGATCCTTCTTATTCCTTTCTCCACTGTCTATAGTGGGAAGTCAAGTCAGTCCAGTTTTGTTTCACCCAAAATCATGGCTTAGCTGGAAACTAAAATTGCATTGGTCTGGTTTTCAGTTTTGGCCAATAATAGCCAGGTAATGCATTCACATTACAGAACCCTAAATTTAGACATGGAAGGATCACAAGGCAAAACTTCAGCTGGGGAGAGGCCGTCACTCCCATGTCCCGCGTCAGGGCAGCGCTGGTTGGTCCGGCCCAGCTTGCAAACTGGAGATGGCAGATGGGCAGGTGGGTCCACCACGGAGGGTGGAAATTTGGATCATCTTGGAAACCAGAAGAGCCGTGTCTGCTGCTCATTCCACTGAGCTCTGCTTTCAGGAAGGTGTTTGTGAAGGGGTATTTTGCTGGTCAAGCAAATGTAAATGAGCTTGTGACTTCCCTTGCATGCCCCTAGATATTGGTTTTTGTGGATGATTATCACTTGTGCAGGGCAGGACAGTGTGATGGGGACTCAGGACAGTGGTTTGTTTTGTGCTGGGGGTGGAAGGGGTGTGTGGATTCGGGAGTTAATCATTCTTCAAGGGCACAACAAGGCACAGCAGAGCCAGGTGCGTCTGATTTCCCCAGGGCTTGATTATCTCATGATAACCACATCCTCTGAAGTTGACTTTCTGCTGTGTTTTCCCAGGTTTTTGTACAAAGGAATGATTTAGGTAAACTGAATTGACCATAAAATTTACCAAGTGTATTCCCCTCCTCCTTTTTTTAAGAACATGGAGTAGCCAGTCTGCTCAGGGAGAGAGGTTTTCAAAATGAAATAACCCCATTTATATTTGTAATTTCAACCATCTCCACTGAAGCTTTATGAACGTGCAGCTCTGTGATCAGCCTTGGGTTTGTTGAGATCAAGCAGGGGTGAAGGAGTTGGGAAGGATCATAAAGCAAATGTCAAAATGAACAAAAAATACAGTTTGTACATAGCTTGAGTTGCTGACGCTTATTCCACTCATGTCTTCTTTAGATCACTTATGTAATTCTACAAAGCAAATTTCTGTAGGTGATTTAGATATGCTATTATTAGTAGTAACACTCATAGTCAAGTTATGGATTCCTCAGCTTGTGTAGCCAACCCTCCTTAATTATTAGTTTTACTTCAAAGCAAGTAGAAAAAACCCTCCCCCTGTGTACAGTCTCCATGCTGACAGGAGAGCCCAGACCCCTCTGTCTCGTAGGAAATGTGACATTGCAGCTCATGTGTCTAAAAATAAAAGGGAAGCGGAGGAGAAAGTGCCTGTTACCTGCGAGCTCGGCCGCACCCGGCGCATTCTTTACCTGCTGAGATCTTCTTGTGACGGGGCCAAGCTCCAGATTTCCAACAGCCAAAGTGTCAGTCAAAAAGGGTAATTTCACCTCCAGTTCTTGCTCAGCACCATTAATGTCTCAGCAGTGACAGGAGCTGGATTGTTTCCCTTGGAAGGAGTTGGACTCAAAGCAGCGAACTGATTTTTTGGGGTTCTGATTCTACCTGTGGACATGAATTTTGGGACAGGTTATCGCTTCTGTTACCTTGAGCCACTTGGGCCGCCCTGAGTGTCCAGTGACAGGATCTGCCCCGGCTGAGAAACTAAGAAGAACCTGTATTTCAGTAAACTCTCAACCCCTATAAAGTCGCCCCAGTTCCTATGTACATCCACCATTTCGTCTGCTTAAGACCCTTGCTGGGAAATTGTGTTTTTCAACTGGATTCCACCCTGACAGAGCATTGAGGGCAAACCCCTGCAAATGGACCAGAGCTCTGAATATCCCACCCCATAAATCTCTGCCGCCCATAAACAACGAAGATCCTAATAATTCTAGATGGCATAGCCATACTGGCAGCTCGTGGTCCTTGTAATGCACGAGCCTTTCCAGTCAAAGTAGCAAGTTCTACAATGAGTCGAGAATTTCTGGAGGAAACATTTCCATTGTGACTCATCAAACCACAACTTTCTACAGGAATGTATCCATCTTGACCAAAGCTCCCCAGGTCCAGGACAGCTCCTGGCCACTGGAACCCGGACACATCTCCAACAGACTGAGGGAATATTTGAATTGGAATCCCTGAGGCCGCCAGGGAGAACTTTCACCATGGGGCTATTAAATGTTCTTGGGCGGATCTTTCTCTCTAAAAAATGTATTCCTAATGCAGAGCAAAGATGTTTTTGAAATCTCAAGCTTTTGTGGGATGGGAAAACTGTCAGGCATCCTTGGATTTTATCCAGAACTTTTTTTCTCTCTTTTTTGCAGGAATATTTTTCTGAAGCGTCACTCTTCTTGCTTTAGACGTATTTTTAGCTAAAACTAAAAGCAGATGGAGGAGATTAGCTTTTGTATTTTTCTGAGGGAAATAGTGAAATCATCAAATTTTGCTTAGAATGGAATTTATGGAAATGGCTGCAAGAATTGATAAGAAGGAGCTTGGATAACTTTGCCTGCTTTCAGTCTCCTGAAGCAAAATCAATATATTCTTTAAAAATCTACTCAAACACTTCAACTTGCTCTTGAACAAAACTTTTTCACTTAAAAATAATTGCAGCACATTTTTCTTTTACCACTCAGCGCAAAAACCTGATCATCAAAGTATTAAAAAAAAATCAGTTAAAATTTTGGAATCAGATTTTGTCTTTAATATAACAATATTAAAGTGCTTCTCTCTGAGGGGCTGTTTTCTGGATAAACAACCTCCAAACTCTAAACCCTGAACATCCAGATTCTGGACTTGACCAAATTTTAATGCATTTTAATACACCTTCTCTCCTCTCACTGTGCACAAGCAAAATAAACATCAAGTGTCTGGGTATCTCCTTGCACAGGATGCCAACAGATGGCAATATTTTATTGTCATTACACACCGCAGTCCTTTACTCCCCTGCATTGCGGAAAGTTTGCATTTACTACTTTATTGTGTAACAAGGAGCTGGTAAAGCTTGCGCCTGCCTAGTCCTAGAAATACCTCTCTACTGTGATATGTCTATTTTGAATGGCTATTGCAACTGTGCATTGTACTATATGCCTCATTTGAGAAATTTACAGAAGTCTGGTACAAAAGCACTTGGGTGTGATATGGTTCTGGTGATGATGTCTAAATAACACTGTTCCTATATAATGAAGGGAATCCTTCCCTTAGAAGGGTATGGATGTGATATGGTTCTGGTGATGATGTCTAAATAACGCTGCTCCTATATAATGAAGGGAATCTTTCCCTTGGAAGGGTACGATGTGCTCCAGGCAGCCCTGGGTTTCCATCCTCAGCGTTCCCTTTGCACAGTTATCCCCGCTCCTTTTGGATCAGCCGTGCACCCGTATGCACATTTACCGTGTGCCAGACAGAGACGCGCCAGCTCTGCCGCGGTGCAAACCGGACCCTTCGTGCAACGAAACCACCTCTTTTATTTTCTGTTTGGCAAAGATTTTCTTCCTCCTTCCCAGCCTGCCCTTGCTGGGCTTCCTGTGTTCCACAGTTTGGATGCTGGGACAGTTTTCTGCCTCTCTGGGCAGGTTCTCTGCCGTTGGGGAGGCTGTTTGCACCTCGTGAGCCTCGGAGGTCTTTTTGCTGAAAATACGCCTTTTTCAGGCACGCCTGGGTGACCTTTACATCTGTCAATGCAGAAAGAAGGGTTGTGTCCTCTCTCCACAGCCTCATGTCTCGTGTCACATAAGCTGTGGAGGAGATGGTGGTGGGGAATGAAGAAACAGAGTCCCCGTGCGGGGGTTTCTGAGCTGCTGGGGCACCAGCATGCTGTGGGTTCTTCATGCAGTAAAAAAGTGGCCAGAAAAGCCACCTAAGAACAATTTTTGTAATACAACAATTGCCAGTTGCCCAGCTCAGGTTGATTGTAGCATGTTTGATGCTCTTGACAGGCTTTCTCCATTAAAGAAGATGAGCTAATGGACATGCTGAATACCTTGTCTGCACCCTCTTCCATTTGTGTATTTTAACAGCCATCATTGGTGCCATCATTTCTGAAGTTTCAGCCAGTTTTCTAGTTTTATTTTCAGGTTTCTCTCTCTCTTATTTTTTTTCTTCCCCGCCGGCCCTTCATATTATCCAGGAAGAAGCAAAAGATCTTTGTACACTATCAAGCCGTGTAGAACACACCGGTGCCCCCGCAGCCCCCGGGCTCAGAGATGTCGGTGCCAGCAAACAGTCCCGTGAGACACGGGACAGCAGGGCTGCTATTTCCAATGGGTTTTCAGCCAAACATGCCAGTTTTGTCTGAAAGGAACCTCCTCAGTCCCCGTTGGTCATTTTTTCCTCCTTGTTGTGAGCAAACGTTTGGCAGGGGAAGGAAAACAGATGGTCCTTAGCATATTGTCCTGTTTACTTGTTCTTAGTTTGCTTTCTGAAGTAAATTGGTCTTTCCTTCTTTCTTTTTGGGCTGTGATCCACACATCTTTACAAAACTATAATGAAGTTAATGAATATGCCTTTTCCCCTCCTATTATGATGACAATATTTGGAGCAGGTATAAGCTGTGTCTTGCATCCTGTAACAATACACATCAGCTTTGACCTCTGCAGTGAACGCGAGACTCAGCAGCAAATCCGCAGGCGATCAAAATGAGACCACCAGAAAACCAACTACCATTTATTTCTTTTTAAAAGTGCTTCTTTCTTTCTTTCTTTGCCCCAGCAGACTTTCCCCGTGTTGAAAGGGATCCCCTGGTCACAAGTCAGCGGGCGAGGTTGTCGAAAGCTTTGACAGTCAGTCAAGTGGAACATTACAACACATGGTAGCAGCACGTACCAATGGAGAGTCCCTGCGCTGCGTGGACCTCCCTCCAAGACCAGCCTCAGATTGTTCTTCATCCAGGCCCCCTCTAGGCATTCAGATCCCTAATTCCGCTAGTCCCGACATTGCCTGGGTCCCTAGGTTGCCCTTTTCCATAGGTATTGCTAAAGCAAATAGCACACAGTATTTACTAGGTGCGACGCTTTAAATCATATTAATCTAGCCAATAAAGTATTTATGGCCAATAAAAATTCCACGGTGGCGTAGCTGATTCGTAAGGAGAAGGAAGGACGGACTCAGGCTCTGCCCAGACAGGCTGTCCCAAGGGGCAGCAAGAGGAGACGGCACCATGAGGCTCAGATGGTCCATGCACCATGGATGGCAGGAGACAGGGGCACGTTAGAGCGCTCTGACGTTTCTGTTTGCAAGTTTTGACTTGTGAGCAGCAAAAACACGTCAGTCGTTACGTTGAGGATTTGGCTATGGTGGCCAAATCTCAACATCCCCCCTCTGAAGTTTTTCACAGCACTTCTCTTTGCATTCGATCGGTGACTCCAGGGAGGACTTCTCTCTTTTGTTGCTGGTACTGACCTCATATGGCATCTGGTGTGATTCTTCATCTGTTTGGCTGCTAGTGAATATGGCAGGCTGGGTACCACAGCTAGGTCTTGGAGAATAGTGGAAAGCCAGGTTAAATAATAATGTGTGTGAGATTCAGACCTTCGCAGGACCTTGATTTTTTTGATAGATGTCACTATTGAAGTTCTTCTGGCTGTTATGTATAAGTGATCACCTTAAGCCCAAACGGCAACTCAGTAGCTTATTGCTTTGAGAATCTCAGACTTTTCAGCAAATTATGGATGGGTCTGATCTTCCTCTTTTATTGAAGTCAGAAATAAAGAATGAGCCAGTTCAAACGGAAGTCACCCCCCCTTTATGTATTAGCTCACTAGAGTACATAGCAGGAAAATTAGGCGACCTAATTGCCTAGGCTGATTGACATGTGGGAGTCCTGTGAGTCAATGGGTGTTTCTGAGACTTTTTGGAGACTCCTGGTGTTACTGACAGGTATCCGTGGTGCCACTGCCCAGGGATGTGGGTACGCACTTGCTATTTTTAGGTGGAACACAGAGGAAGAGGAGAAGGTAAGAGACATGAACTCATGGAACAGTTTATGAATTGTCTCTGACATTATGTTGCCCAGTCAAATTTATTTCTGAGCCCGTACTAGTTTTGCCAGCATCTTTCCATGTTGCCATCCAAATTAACATTCTCCCTCTTTTGAGGTTAACGAGTTAGTGTTGTTGAATGCCGTTCTACAACAATGACAGCAGAAATGGGAGGAGAGAGGAGAGGCACACTCACTGCAAAGACAAACATATGAGCTTTTTTGTTTGCTTACTTCTGGTTTTTTTCCGTGCTAATTCTTTGGTGACTTTCCATTTGACATCTTGTGCAGCTCTGACGGGAGGTTGCTCCAGCAGAGCTGGTGCCCGTAACACCACCACCCTTTAGAACAACAAACCCATCGGTACGTGTCATTCTAAAAGCCGTGACATGGCATGACATAAAGCTGAAGGAGGCACCACCCAGAGCCAGCGCAGGCGGTTGTGGCGCTGGTGTTACCGGTGACCCATAGGTCTGGTCCCTCCGCTGGATAAACTGCATCACTTTGAACCAACAGATTTGACCCTGGGGAAGCCTCGACTCCTCACACTCTCCTGCCGTACAGACCACTTCAAATGGCAGAAAAACCAGCTAGGTTGATGGGTCAGGTTTCTTTTGAAATGAAAGGGTTTTAGCACGCTGGGAATGCAGACGTCCAGCCCTTGGATGGGCAGCGTGTCCAGCTCCTGTTCCCCTGCTCTTTGGAAGAGAGGAAGCCTGGGGCAAAGAGATGAATTTTCCATTCCTTTCTGAAAGAATTAGGATTTGTTGTGGTCATTATTGTAGACCAAGTCCGGCAAGGAGACGGAGACCTGTTCTCTGTCCTTTTAGCCGGCTGGGTTTGCAGTTCTGGTTTGTGTTCCCGTGTTCCTGTGCAGAAGCGCTTGCAGCCGATGGCTGAAAGCAAAGAAACACAACTTCCCGTGAACACCAAGTATTGCAGAAGTTGGTGTGTGTCTATGTACGTGCGTGCATGCGTTTATCAGCGTCCGCATATATACTTTGGTTTTTTTTTAATCATTTCATATGCAGGCAAAGGATCTTATACTTCATATGTTCTTGCATTGTATGATGTGATGGAAATTAACACCTTAATATATATATATATGAGAACCAGCTCCAATTAGGGTTTTTTTTCTTTGACTGTGTTTCCTGCTCCTTATGACTAAGTGTGGGTAATTACCTTGGCTCACTTTTTCCGCTCCACCCATGCTCACAGAAAACCTGCTGCAAGTTTGCTTGATATTTTACTTCTTTTCTCCCTCACTTTTTTCTTTTTTTTTTTTTTTTTTTGGTAGCTTTGTTAATTAAAAGGTTTGCAAATTGTTTTACGTGATAGTTATTTTTATTCTGGTTTAGCAACATAAAAGTAGATACTTGAAATGCTTTAAAGGAGAAGTCTAGCTGCCCAGCACTATTTTTTTTCTTAATAAATTACAAAAAATTTATTCTTCTAAAAGCTTATAAAGAACATCCTCACATAAAAAGGATCAGAGCAAATAATAACAGAAAACGGGGTTGTTCCCTTGTGACAGGGTTCCTTTCTTGCCACTTGTTTTGTTTCGGTTTGGTCCAAACTCTGCAGCATTCTGGACCTTGTCAGGTTTGTTATGATTGAAACACGAGGCCTACAAATCTACATCATTTTCCCAGAACAGCTTTGCTAGAGGGGAAAAAACCCTCTCACCAGAGATTTTCCACGTCCCCATTGTATAACGCACCCAACCCACCATCTCTGCGACTCCTTCGTGCTTGGGCAGAACTGCCCTCAGCAGAAAACAGGTCGTGCAAAGAGAACTAAAGGTTTTCTTGCTGTACCATCAGGTGGGTGTTTCCCCCCACTCTCCTCGAGGATGCGCTGGGAGCAGAAAACATGGATTAATCGTTTCTTTTGCCGTTCTTCCTTCCACAAATGTCACCGTCTTTCAAAGCATCGTCGCGATCTTTGCCATTCCTGCTTCCCACACGGTGCCATCGCAGGTTACAGCTTATTAAACACAGAGCTGGCATCAAATGCATCACTTGGTCCGACTGGTGGCAAATCTTGGCCATCACAGCAAGTGTTTGGGCACAGGGAAAGCGTCATCCCCATGTATCTCCTGCTTCAGAAGAACTTGTCTCAAATGCTTCCTTTCTCGTTGGCTCCCTTCTTTTTGTCTTGTTTTGACCCATGGAAATGAACAGAAACTCCCAGGAGGAAACGTGTTCTCAAGGCAAAAGCTTTTTCAATTGATCTCAATGCCATTTTCTTCACTCTAGACCCAGACCTTTGGAATATACATTTTCCCACCTTTTAGAGAAAATCAGGCAAAATGCAGCAGTAAATTATCAGATAATACCCTTCATTCATATAACATTTCACACATAAATAGCAAAAAATATAAACATTGACCTCCATGGATCAAATGAAATGGGTCTCCCAGGCATTTTCACCTCACCTCAGAAACATCCATAACTTTTTTTTTTTCTCTAATAAATGTATTCTAACTGCTTAAAGGATTTAGTGTTTGGGTCTGAAGAGAGGCTTATTCTCTTCTGCTCAATGCCTAAACAGCTCTTCTTTTGGCTTCGAGAAGACTTAGAGATTTTAAATGTTTTTCAAAGGATGCTGGTGGTATTAAGTTTATAAACTGAATTATCCATCTCCTGGTAGGAGGTACGCAGGGCTGGCTGCTGCCTGGGGGGCAGGAATATTGTGCTCCAAACGAGCTAATGAGGAAGGACAGAATATTCAGCGAGGTTTTGGTTTTTGGTGCATTTTTTGGTGCACTATGAGTGAAGAAGCATCTTTATATGATGATTTCTCACTTTCACTGTTTCCAAATGTTTCTTTGTGAGCTTTCTGTCACAGACGTGGTGGCTTTCTACATATGCATGAATGTATGTCTGTATGTATGTCTGTACATACGCGTGCCTTCCTTTCCCTATACGCTTCCCTGTGACCCTGCAGCACAAGTAGGGAACTTACCCAGGGCCAGAAAGAAACGCAGCATCAAAGCAAAATTATGCAGATCCTCACCGTGAGTAATTAACAGATGACATTTTTGACAAGTGCAAACGCATAATTTCCAGGAGGAATAGTCTGACGGTTTTCTGCAATTAATTATCAAGCACAAGTTGTAACAAAACAAAGAGGAAAAATACCACGTCCCAAACATAACTTGGACTTCCATAGCAGGATTTTTAGACATTTTAATTTGCAAATAATGACTGACTGGAGAAGCAATCTGGTATTTACCTTCCTTCGCGTTACAAACGTGCATGCTCCTCCAAAGCATAACCCTTTCAACGTCTTTCTTTTGCAACCTTGAAATGCTGGCACCTTTCTTAATTAAAAATTATAACATGCAAGTGCGTTACAGGATTAGCCAGAAGGGAGGAGGCAGCTGGTAGAGTGCTGAGCTGAGATTGCGGGGTTCTGTTCTTCTCCACAGCTTTGCCACCTGGGTGGAGAGAAGAGTGGGGCGTCCTCAGCACCTCGCAGGATCCAACCCCCATGTCTGCAGGCGACGGTGCTTGAGCGAGCTTGTGGGTTTTCCTGAATGACGTTTGGCTGTCAGCTTTTCTGCTGCAGTCAGCAGGGACTTGTTTTGTCTTGCCTTCCGCCAAAATAATTCCCACAGACTGAGCAACCAGAAAGGTTCAGGTACAGGTTACAGACTTCCAGTCATCCAGAAAATCGACAATCGCAACGGGAGATGGGTTTGACCGTGTCTCTTGGAGAATGTTTTTCCTCATGCATGAGGTGTTATGTAGACATCTTCGAGCAAAAATATCAGATGCTTTTGTTGTGCCCCTTCCCTTGCTGTGTCAGAGGAACCTGCCAGATCCAAGGGAGAGCTGGCCGGGGCGTTTGGTGCTGCAGATGCCGTGTGCACAGCGAGCTGGATGAACGGGGGGACGAGCAAAAGAGACCGAAAACAGAGGCTTAGGGATGAAAGTGAGAAAAGGATAGATGCTCGTTCTGGTGATCGCAGACTAAACCCTCATATTTCTATCCCCTGATTTTCTTTTAATACTTCCCGCTGGTTCCTGGTGGCCGTTCGCTGGAGAGAAAAAAGTGGGGAGAACACAACTGTAGGTTGGAATTCGATTCCATAAAAGAACAGTGATGGCATTAGTTATGTAAAGCCAAAGTGCTGTTCTGTTTTACCTTCCACTTCACCCAAAGCCTAAAGGAAGAAATCACCGCTGTCATTCATTATTCATGTCAGTGTGAAGTAGTTTTTCTGAAAGAGAAATGCCACTTTGGAGTTGATCCCTTGGTCCTGCCCGTTGTGTGCAGTGCCTCAGTCCTGTAATAATGGGGCACATATTCTAGGCTCTGCCACTCTACGCCTCGGCATGTCCTGTGTGTTTTCCTTCCTCCTTGTCTGCCCCAAGTTTTGTTGCATTGCAAGGAAAAATACCGATCAGCATGAGATACAGAAGTGAATCGCAGGCCTAGATCTCATTTGACTGCGTTACTGAGAATTTTGCTGGCACTGTAAGGCTCCATCTTTGCCTGCGTAAGTTCTGGGAACGAGGTTTAGCAAAGAACAGCTTAGAGCATGAGTTGCACCATAAATAATTGTTCAAGCTTTAGTGCTTTGTTGAATCAGGATGTGAAAAGTCACCTGGTAGAGGATAAAAACCGGCTTTTAAACAAAGGTTTGTTGAGGGAGGTTCATTCACGAAGAGCAAACACAATTCTTCTGCAGAATGGAGTATGGTTATTCTATTTCTGAATAAATGAGCATCTCTAGGGATAAGTCACCCACAAAGAGCAACGCTGAACATGTGGTCTTCACTTCCAAGCTGATTGTGTAACTCGGAGCGGCCTTATCTCCCTGTCTGATCAGTGTATGATGCTGCAAGGTAGCAAACGGGGCTCGTTTTCACTCATTCTCCTGTCCAGACCTGCCGCTTTTTGCTCTGTGGCGTATAATGAATGTCAAGAGAAAATATTTTTCAGGGAGGAGAATACTTAACCCCAGCAATTGCTGTTGATGCTGTGAACGGCTCTGAAAAGGGGTTCACCTTCACACACGTTGCCGCTCAGTAGGTGGCCAAGGAAAAGTGCGGTTTGCTGTCAGGGAGAGGAGCAAAGCTGAGCCCTGGTCGGGAGCCAAACGTTGCTGCTTTGGAAGCCCCGATGTGTCATTTTTCTATGATGCACATGGCAGAAGAAAAGCAACTCATGCAAGGACTAGAGGGTTTATTCTAAAAGGTCAGGACCCTGCCAGATGGCATCATGTACCAAAGCCAGTGTCACCCCAGGGGGCCTTCCTGTGACATATAATATTGTATCTCATATAAAGTTTTCACCTTTAAATGCAAGCCCAGATGAGGGCTGGTCTCCAGAAGAGTCCCTGTGGTTTTCCTTGAGCAATTTTCATCTGGCCAGAGCATCTGGCGGTTGCTCAGGTCCCTTTTGAGTGACTGGGAATACATCAGGCAGAATACATTGGGGTCACGGTGCCGGGTGACATGGTGAAAAACCAGAATTGTTATTAGGACAAATCACTAAACATCAGGTTTGCCTCAGTCTGACCAAGATAGCTGGGAGTTTGAAGGACAGCGTGGAAATGTCACCCCTGAGCCAAGAGAAGTACTAAAATTAGAGTAGGGGGAATCTAGTAACTCGTGACAGGGTAATATCTGAAGTCAATCATGATTAAGAACTCCTCTTTCTCTGGCGATGGTCGTACCATTGTCACCCAGGACCACAGGCGATGCTGTCCCCTGGCCTACGAACTTCACAGTTAGTCAACAGGAGAGCCATCCAGTGTTAAACTAGTAAACAATAAGGGATAAATAAATAACGCTTCCTCAGCACTCTACCTCATCTGGACCCATAACTGACAGCACAGTCTATTTTTAATACGGAAATCCCAAAGCAGCTGGGTTTGTCTATTCTTGAAAGGATTCAGCAGCATTGCTTTCATTTCACAGACTTCCATTTTTCTGAACTATACATTTTTCGTGGTCAAAATTCAAAGGGGCAGCGAGGGAAAACCCTCTATCCAAATAATGCCAAAGATGAGCAAAGAGAAATACGTGCAAAGCCTGTTGCTGGGCTGTTTGTTTGGAATCCTCACCTTGGGTTTTGCATCTGCTGAAAAAACAGAAGGAAAAAGATCACAGCCACGTTGGAAACCTCAGGAATTGTTTTAAATGCATCGCAATAGTTGTAACGTTGGGTCAATTTTTGATTTGTAGGATGGCAATGTGAAGCATCACAAATCCGTGGCAGAAATGTGGGCGCTAGCACGGCAGCCGTGGTGGCTGCCTCAAAGACTTGCTTGTTACGCCACGCTGCCTTCATTGCAGCAAATCCTTCATACCTATTTGCAGTCATTAAGATAATCCGTGGCAGGAGAGAGAAGGGAATAGAGAGAAAATGCAACTGCAGAGAGCTAAGGAAATTACGCAGACACTGTCCACCCCCAGATCTTACTTTTCCCTTCCATGTGGTTTTGGGATACATGTGGGATTTGAGTTGTACTTGGAAAGCGTAATGCATGTACCAACATCTGGAAGGATCATAATGGTTGCTGTAAGAATTATTACAGTAGTTGTGGATGAAATTTAGCGCTTTGCAGCACATGCAGCCTAACAGCAGCTTGCTTTAGTTATTGAAAATACCTTAAGGTCCTGAACCATATTTAAACAAAAAAGGGGGGGGGAAGAAATTATATATATATATGTAATCAAGAGAATAGACAAGCAGGATGGACACAGAGCAATTCTGTCCAGACAGCAGGGGCTTTAGGGACTGGAGCTGGGTCATGAAAAAGAACGAGAGCCAGAAACTTTAGCTCATGAATCAATTTAATAATTGGGTTCCCTCTTCAGGTTGAGTCGAGCCACAGGGGCCAAACTTTCCAACTATTTCCACTAATTGGGAGTGCTTCATATTTTGGGTGCCACAACGGGAATGCACTGGTTCTCTTGTTCCGATGGAAATCAGGAGATAAAAATAAGAGAAGTTTACCCCTTGGAAGCGATGGGTGATTTGAAATGCTTCTCTTTGCCTTTTTTATGTTTTATTTGGCTCGCCTCTGGGATGGCCACAGGACAGTAAAACTCTCGCAGGGATGTCAGGCTTGTTTGCTGTTTGCACATTGATTTTAAAGGCTTGGAAAGGAACTACCGAAACGTGTCTATTTCTTAAATTCAGGAGGAGCCGAAGAGTTTCTCATTGTGGCTGTTTTTGCTGCAGAATCCTGCCCGAGCTTGGCACGGCTGCTGAACCCTCCTTGGGTCACAGACACCCATTGCTGACACCCATTAACACTGTCACATAAAGTGCTAGTAAGTGGTGTGTATTAGGCATGGATTGCTTGATCTGCCCTGAAAGCACCAACATCTGGACTTAAGGATGTGATTTGTAAATAAGAAACAGCAAGATATTTTGATGTGATATTTAAGGATGCAGATGGAGATCAGCCCACCTTTGGTTTTCTCTTCCCATCTGTATGTTGACCTGTGGTTCTCTGAACCTTGTGGGCATCTGATCTGCACTGGAATACTGAGCAAATCTGTTGGATTCCTGGTGGGGGACCTGCAGCCCCTCTCTGAAGCAAACCGAGCCCTGAATTAAAAGGACCCAAATTAAACCTGTTGACAAAGCTCATTTCTGGCCACTTGCCACTTCAAACAGGCTGCAGGCTGGGGAGGTGGGTGTTGTTTTATCAGAGACACATCTCTTCAGGTTTCATAATAACTGCCTTTCAGGAAGGGCTCTGGTTAAAATAATTCTTGCTGTATCCTATAGTGCCTCCTCGTACCCTGGGCTCTTAAAACCTGATTCTGGGAATCAAAAAATAACCAAAAAAACCTCCAAACCTGTTCACTCAGATCAGCTTGAGCCAAGAATGGAAAATTGTCCTGGAGGTGCTTTGGTTCCAGCAATAATAAGACCTGTCATTTGTTACACGTTAATTGCACCTTATTATCTTTTGTAGGTTAAGTCAACCAAAGATTTCTTGTATAGTTGGAAGCAAAATTGTAATCTTTCATGTGCTTTGCAATGTCAGGTTAGTTTTGTTGTTGTTTTTTGGGTTGTCTTTTGGAATCTTGCAGTTTGGCTGATTATTTGCAAATACATGAGGTACCTGTTTCTCTGTGGAAACATGTTGCCATTTAAGCTCTCTTCCATATGATAATCTCAAAGAACAGCATTGCAAACTTGGAGTAAGTGAGCCTTATGGTTTCCCATGGGAAAGGTATATCATAACCCTCATTTTTGAAAGACTACCAGAGTAAACCAGTGATGAATTTAGGAAAGGAAGATTTCCAAGTATTGAAGTTGTTCTACCGCCGCAGATAAAACCATACGCTCTTACCAAGTACTCTGTAATAGTATTATGATAGTTTTATAAAACTTTGCTGTATTGTTCTGTTCCTTATATGTCTCGAGCAATTCTCCACCCCAGTCTGGGGCCGGTTGGTAACTGGTGCTGCCGCTCGCGGGGATTGATGGAGACGGGGAATCCCCTGTGCTGATTGACTGTTCCTTGACGCTGTTGATCAATCACATCCCGAGACAAGCAGAGGCAGATACCCAGAGACAGAGGGTTTGGCCGGACTGCAGCATAATTCAGCCTTGATGGGCTTCTCAATGTTTATGCCCGAATATTATTTGGCTAAAGCCCGGTGTTGATAGATGGAAGAGAATACCCAGGATTTCTTGCATTCAAAGCTAAGGAAAATTGAGCCCAGGGAAATATGTAAAACACATTGTCCATTTGTTTCTTCCACTTAGGAAGATCCTGGCAAGCTGCGTTAGACTGTCTAAATGCACCAGCGTTCCTGCAGGTTACTATATCATGTTATACAGAAGCAACACCACAGCAATCATCCCCCAGCCACTGCTCTCCCATCCCATATTTTGTCTGTTTCCATCTTTTCCTGCACAAATAATGGAGAGGCTGAGATCGCTGGCTGCAGAGAGGACAGTTTTAAAAGCTGAGCAGTGCTTTTTCCCCATTGCCCCATGAATGTAATACAAACCTGAAACTGCAGGATTTGCCTTGTTATCACTGTATTTTTTCCTGCACAGACAAATCTGAACATGCTTTTCCAGTCAGAGCTTCCACATTCATCTGTTGATTTACTTTCTCCCAGGAAAAAAGTAAAATCCCAATGCTTTTAAAGTCTTCCCCGAGCATCATCCTGCTACCAGAAAAACAGATACTGAACTGAGTGTCCCAGGGAGAGACTTTCTCTAAAGGAGGGAAGCGTATCAAGAGAGCGACTGGAGGCATCTTCCGAATTGTTTCTGATTTATTTGCATTTTTTCTAGGGGAAGGAAGGACGGGACTCGCTGCTGGTTTAAACCACGGGTGTCTCTAACCTGAGCTCGTCCCCTCGGCTGCTTCTGCAGTCACAGGGCCGAGGGGCAGAAGCCACCAAGAGGGTGATTCCTCTTGGCTTCCCTAGTTACCGGTTTTAGGTGAACTCTTTGCAAATGCTTCTTGACTTGAGAGGGAGTCAGATGCAAAATTTAAATTGGATGCTGAAGTTTCGGGGATTACTAGGAGAGGTGAATTCCAGCCCTGCTTTCTGGTCTGTGAGTCAGTTCTAGGTGTAATCTCTGCCCTTCTCTTTGAGCATCTTCTTTTCATGAGGTCATGCAACTGACAGTGGGTTTGTGATCACGTGGAGTTAAAAACAAGCAAACAAACAATCACCGTGTTACCATTCCTTCTTACCCCACACAAATATTTTGTATTTAAAACCCAATTTAATTAACCCACCTGTCCCCTTATCTCCTATCCTGTTTGCCCTCACCTGTTCCCCTATCTGTAGTCAATCTATTTTCACGTGTGTCTACTTATATAACCATTAATCCAATTTCTTTAATTTCAGCTGAAAAAGGAACACAGTTTAACATGTTTCTCATCATGTGTTATGTTCTGCACCTGGAGCGGTTTGGGGGTATTTGGGGGTTCGGTTTTGGGGGGTTTGTTTTGTCTGCATTGCAGTTTGCCTGCAGGCACTGACGGTGTCTGATTAAAGCCTTCCCCCTCCTGAAGGGCAGCAAAGAACTTTGCAAGAAGGAACAAGCGAGCCGCGTTTTCTGGTGGCGGCAGGCGGAGAACAGACCACCGCACTAGAACAAAAGGGAGAGAAGCAGAAGCAGCAGCTCTGGTTACACCGTGCAGCGCCGGGGTAGCACCCAGCACACCCATGTTTGCACACACTCTTCCAGACTCCGGAGAAACGAAGCAGTGGATTGAGTTTAGCGCAGTCATTGGGATGTTCAGGATGTGATGGGGGGGCTGTAACTCAGGGGACACATTTGGGACAGTGACGATGTCGAACGCTCCTTGTTTGGACAATGAGCAGCTGTGGACGGTAATAATGTGATTCTGTGTCTCTTTTCTTCCTTTCACACAGAGCAAAATCCGTCCCCTATGCACAGCTTAGGCAGGGTCATTTTCCACCCTGTCATTGACATTTTTTGTGCTTGTCCTCTGGAAGAACCAACCAGTCCCAAGGTGAGCTGCCGCCGCTCCTGCTGCAATGTTCCATTATAGCGAGATTGCCCGTAAAAGGATGGTTAATAACTAATTGTGATAAACGCTTGCAGTGATTTGGTTGTTTTCTTGTTTCATTGATCAATAGGAAAACTTCATGGGAAGCTTCTTTAGGCTCAGAAGACCCTTGTTTTTTGCTCCGTGTCTAGTGACAGATAAGGGACGGTTGCACAGCTCCTGTTTTATTTCCCTCCTGGGAGGGACGGGGAGTGGAAACACACGTTGTCTTGCCCACAGTGGGGTCCAAGCTGCGTGTGGGGAACTCCTGCAGCCCTCAGCAATGTAAATAATGTTTTACTGGGGGACATCTAGTGGGAGAATAATATACTGCAATACAGTGCACAGCCCTTAGCGGGGCTGGAGCTGGCTGGGAGATGCCCAGTTCTGCAAGAACAGCCAGTTTATCATGGAAAAATCCCCACTTTCCAAATGCTCCCATGAGAAGGAACAGAAAGAAATGTGGTGTAAGTCTCCTTAATTTAATTTGAGAAGTCATTATCCAAAATACTTTCCCCTCCCCCTGTTTTGAAGATTGGAAAAAAACAAAGTAAAAAGTTTCTCATCGTTTGGGGGAAAATAATCCTTTTTGCAAAATTGGAGGAAAGTAATTTAAAAATACAAGTTGGAGAATTTTATTTTATTTTTTTTTCAGCCAGAGCTCATTTGCAGATTGAAGTGATAATAAAGTAAATAAGGGAAATGATGAAATTGTTTTGGAAACAAGAGCCTACTTTTTGGCTCGCATCTGTGCAGTGTTCCTAATAGGGATGCCTGGCATGACGAGGTCTCCTTGGAATCACCAGTAATGATGGGAAAATATCATTTTTTAAGTTGTGTCTTGTGTTCCTGTGCCCAAGTGCTCAGAATGGCTGCAGGTCCCGGAGAAACCTGAGAAACCTGGAGTTCGTGCTGTTCTTTAGCAGCACATTTGTTACATTTCCAAATGAGCAAACACATGTCTTGCTCTTCGCCATAAAAGCGAAGTAAGGAGGAGTGTTTGTATCTGATTGGGGACCAAAGGCAAGAGAACTGGTGGTGGAAGGTGAGGGAAGGGGAGCAGCCTGGGCTGTGCCGTGTGCTCCGTGACGCAGACAAGGCCATAGCGCAAAGTACTTTGCTTGTTTATTTAAAAAAACCCTGCAAATGTTCCATTTTACTGTGACCATCCCTGCGGTGGCCACTCTTGGGTCTCTCTCTTGGGCAGCGTGACCATCTCTGCCTAGTTACAGAAGCCTCCAAGGAGCAGAAATACAACAATAGCTGAGAAGGCTTTGTGGTTTTTGTGCTCTTTGACGTGTTTGCTGGATGTGTGTCCCAGGTTCTCCAGCACCTCCTCAGTCAGTGGTTTCAGGTCTGAGGTTGTAAAGCCTGCCAGAGGAGTTGTTTCCTTTAATAGATATATCTATTTACAACTACAAAATGGGTGAAATGGGAGCAATTCCACGTTCCTCAGTGGGCATTAGCAAGGGCACTTAGCTTGGGCAAATGAGTTCCAAAAGCCCTCGTAGCACCTTGTAGGTGCTTTCAGGGACAACAGACAGGTAGAGCCCGAGCTGCTGAGGAAGCTGCAGCGAGGCCGAGCTGTTCTGGGAGCTCAGCTTAACCAAAGCAGAGCTTAGCAAAACGATTCCACGACTCTGTGAAAGCTCGGAGATCCCAGCATGTGGGTCGTGGATCTGACAATTCTTGTATTGGCTCTGAGGCAGGAGTAGCTGATCTAATAATCATTATGTTCCATCTTGAGCTTATAGGAGGCTGACTCCTTCCAGCTTTTCTTTTTCTCCTTTTGGGATAATGAGGTGGATAAAACCCGTGAATGTTCTGCAGCAGGATCCTTTCCTGACCCTCTCACATGCTGCTGAGTATGTCATCAGTTGCACTCAGAGTATTGAGTCCTCGCTGCCAACACACGAGCAAAGGTTTCGGAAAGAGTTGAATTGGAAAAGAGGTGGGATCAGGCTCGCCCACATCATTTTCTTTTGTGCCAGTGCTAACAGACGTTTTGAGTTAAAGTAAGAAACAGCCAGGAAAAATGTGCAGATGCTTAATTCTCTGCAGGATTTATAATATTATACGGTAAGCGTTTGCACCCTATACAATAAAACCAAGTTGGCTTTACTACATATAAAAGAAAACAAAACAAAAAATCACAAGTTTGACAGCAATTAGGGTGAATAGACATTTATTTTATCCTTTTACTAGCAGGACCAATTGTGATTTTATGCTCTGAAAAAGCTCATTTTAAAGTTTTATGTCTGAAGCGGCCCTGCCAAATCTAGCTTAATATTGTTACATTAAATGGATGGTAAAATGTGTTCTTAAAACCCTCCATCCTGTAAAGGACCTGGAACCAGGGAACCACCGCTAATGAGAGGCAGGTCCTGAACCGCAGCCCTTGTGCATGTTTGGGAGCCCAGGGGAGCTGTTGGCCGGTCCCTCCCAGGACGTGTCGTCCTCGCTTTGCGGGCGACAGACCGTCCAAACTCCTCTTGATTTCCAGACCCCCTGACCACTGGCCCGACGTTCCGGAACCCTGACGTTCTGGAACCCTGACGTTCTGGAACCCCGACATTCCGGAACCCCAGCGTTCTGGAACCCCGCTGGCTGCAGGAGATGTCAAAGAGATCTTGCACATCTTCACAAGCGGATCTCTCCCTTCCTACACCCCCGACCCTTCTTGCTCTCGGCTCTTCTGGCTTTAACCCTGAAGCCAGTGGTTAGAACCAGCTTCACAAGGGTTAGAGGAGTTCTGGTAACTTGTCTTATTTTCTTCGCACACCTAAAAATTGTATAATTTTGTAAAATGTCTGCAAGTATGTAGGAGCTTCAAGTATGCGCTGTTTTGATGACTCCTGTCCTTAATGGTCACCCTGCCCTCACAGCAGCCAATGCAACCAGGTAATTCAACCCTCACAGCACCCCTGTTTTACTTGAGCCTCCAAATATTTGCTTTATCCTCCCGAATGTTGACAAAACACACGAATGTTGTGCACCAGCAGCTCTTGTTGGTATGCACACATGCACAAAGATAGTACAAGGAGCTGTGTAAAGAGCTGAACTGGGAAGGAAGTGTCATAATTATCCCTGTTCTAAGCATGAGAGACAGGACTGATTAAGTAACGGGGTTTACTCCAGATTAAATGCCCCTCCTGGTGCCCAGGGCCTCTCAAACTGGTGAACCAGTTCTCCGGGTTTGTGTGGAGAGAACTGTGCTTTAAACAAACCGTGTTTAATACTGAGTTGTGTCATAAACCTCTGGTCGGTTGTTTAGTGAAAGGTCTTAAATGTGCATTTAAATTCAATATTTATAACTTTTTATGTTAACAAATATTTTTAATGTTCCTATTGTGTTTATTGGAAGTTTAAGGCAGTCAGTAATGTGGATAGTACCCTCATTTCTTGGATGGAATTAAAACATGCTGTTAGAAAATGGGACTTCTTGCTCGCTTGATGTTGGTTACTCCAGGAGATAAATATTTTGCTGGTGCCGCGCACTGGGTAGATTATTTCTGCCCTGACTGTTTCCTAGAGTCCGGGGTCAGCTTAATTTGCCCTCACTGGTGGGTTTAAATAGCGCTTTTGCCCAGCAAGCAATAGAATAGTAGAATCATGGAATGGTTTGGGTTGAAGGACCTTCCCAGTTCCCCCAGTGCCCCCCCTGCCATGAGCAGGGACATCTTCACCAGCTCAGGGTGCTCAGAGCCCCGTCCAGCCTGGCCTGGGATGTCTCCAGGGATGGTTCAGCCACCACCTGCACATACATCTAAGTGCAGAGGTACCAACATGTGCCAACGCAGAAAGATCCAGCCCTAAATAAGCCTGAGAGCCTAGAACTGGGGTGTCCATCCTCTGGGCACTGAGTACAGAGCTGAGGGTGAATGTGCTTCTGATTTAGGGCGTCTTCAATAGGCGCCTGAAGCTGAGTGGGGTGAACCTGTGCCAGGTGTTGTTCTGTGCAGACTTGGTGTCACTGGGAGGGGAAGGTGCTTTAAGGAGAGCATTAATTTGGGAGGGGCCTAAAATAATTAAATAACATAATGTCACAGCGGTTTAGTTTATACAGGAGGAGAAACTCTGGCAACATGAGTCAGGCCCTCGTCTAAGAATGACTAATATTATAAACAAATGTTAAGATAGTGGCATTAAACTCACTTTTCTAACTGCAGTTCTTAAAGGTCATAAAACCGATTCAGTTTTCCAGTTTCAGCTTTTCCCATCTACTTTGCAGAACAGTAATCAGGTCATTGGGCCATTTCCCTTGGAGACTGACCAATACGTCTTCAGCTTTATTCTAAATATAGCAGTCCTTTTTTTAGCTTTGTTAGTTTTCCCACTTTTTTTCACTTCACTCCTTTAAAGCGAATTTAGCGCAGCAGAAAGGTGCCAGATCGACATCACTGGAAAATGCCGTTGCAGAGCTGCTGTTTGTCCGCAGCCCGTGTTTGTCACCCGCATGCTGGCACTGCAAACTGATTCTTGCACCGCTCCACCAACGTGCCTTAACCTTGACCTGTGGAAACTAGGCTAGTCTAAGTCTCTGTGCCTTGCTGTCCAAACCCACCCTGCGTAGGCAGCCAACAGGCTTACCAGATCCTCTCATCCTGGTTGCTTTGGAACTCAGCAGTCGGCAAAGATTTGACTTGCACTTTTAACGGCATCAGTAACGTCCTTCTTTGCAGTGAGATTCGGCTTGTCCATCTACATCTGTCTAAAGATGAGGCATCTAGTCCGAGCTGGTGTCTCTATAGTGACCTGAAGAGGGACCTGTGCTGAGAACCTTCATGTGAGGGAGGTGGCCCAGCTCCATTTCTAGCATGGTTTTTCTCTCTTCTGCTGCCTTTGAAACGGGCCAGAGAAACAGCTTAAACTAGACAGGTGTCTTACAGTTGGGTAGAGTTTAGTGAGTCGAATCCCACCCAAAGTGATCGGAGGGAAAATGACATATTGAATAGCCTCGTTCTTCTGCTGTGCCAGTTGCTGTATATTTTCTTAGGCCCCAGTCCTACAACTGGATTCCTGGAGACTCAGGCTTTGGCTGATCCCATTCACAGAGCAGAGCTTTATGTTGCAGAGCTTTACATTGCAGAGCTTTACATTGCCAGCCCTCCAGGGTGCTGTCTGCAGGCAGCTTTGTACAAGTGAAGGTCTTTTGATACCTTGACATCTACAGGTTTGCGCAACACCCAAAACAATGGGGGAAACGTGGTCCTGTTGGGAGCCTCTGGTTATGATTGAAACATCAGTTTCTAAGTAAATAGTACTTGAATTTTAATAACTTTGCGCTGCTGTTTATTGTGTCACTGAGAAGTATTATATATGGTGTAATCGCTACAATTTGCTCCTGTAATTGCAACTTCATGTTTTGCAAAATGCACGATGCTTTTCACTTCCAATCTGGGAAAAAAACTGCAGATTGACCCTGACATCTCCCAAATTTTCCTTTTTCCCCTGTGTGCTTTGATTTCTCTTGATGACTCTTGGCTCTCTGCTTCGGAAGCCGCAGGACTGTTTGCAGCCCACAGGGTGTGCATATGAAAAGCCAGTGTAGCAAGATGTCCCCAAATATATTTCTACTCATGATGTTCCATAAATGATTCCAATATGTAGCAGCCACCCAGTCCAAGGAAATAAAACTCTCTTCATGCTCTAATGCTCTTTATGTTCCAAATTTTAGAGATGATACAGCTTAGTTTAAATGATACAGATGCTCCACAGTACAGTGGACCCGAGGTGCAATGTTATACATTACACTTTCTCATACAGTTTAGCCTTTGTTGTTCAATCTAATGTATGTTCTGGCAGAGGGGAAGCTTGAAGAAGTGTAGTGAGTTACCTGCTTGGCACAGTTGGTCTGTTGGCTCGCTGGGAAATTCAGGGCTTCAGGAAACACTTTCTCCTCATTTGTGAAGTGAAGATGAAGGTGCTCAGCAATAAGCAAACCTGCCAGTCCACCAGCATCAGTGGCCCAACCGCCAGCAGGGTCCCTGTGCAAACACACTTACAAAAATGTTGCAGTTGTGACTGGAGACACTTAACACAAGTTTGGCTTGAAAATGGAGACAACAGACCAGCAGAATTCTGGTTGCTGGAGGACAGTTGTGTGCAGTGATTAGTTCAGTCTGACAGATAATTGCAACGCTAAAAGAAAATATGTGGATCCCAATACAGTTTGCCTGCCCGTCTTTTTCTTCTCTGCGCTGGCTGCAGCTGCGCTGACCTGAGCAGCAGCAATTTGCCGCAGGCAGCGGGAACTTCAGGTCCCTGCAAAGCCCATCTGGAGCGGACCCGCCGTGCCATCAATCACCGAGTGTCCACGCAGAGATGTGGGTCCGACAGCAGCATCTGCAGCGCCTCTGCGCCCCGTGTGCAAACAGGGAACATACACGTTTGTCCCAAACATGCTGGCCGGGGAAACTGCCCTTAAGGATGCTCCTGTGGCATGTAATACATGGATTAATGCTGCCCTGAGCCCATTCCCCACTTTCCTGACACCCACAGAAACCGTGGTTAGCAGTGACTTCCCAACAAACAGTAAAAACAAAACAACACACAGAAAATGTTTCTACATGGCTCTGTAACCTGAGAGAAGATGGAGAAAAGACTATTTTAAAGTATGTTTTCCAATTTATTGTCTCAAAGCAAACCCAGCTCGTGGGTCTGCCTTCAGATAGACAGATATTTGTCACTCTATTATTGTTTTACAGTGTCAGTTCCAGACACTTAAGTATTGTTGGAATGCAGTAGGGGGAAAAAAAAAATCATGTTTTAAATCTCCGATGGGGTAATAAACTGCAGCCAGGAGCTAATTGTCCTGAAACTTGATCCTTTGCAATATGTTATTGCTGTAATGGGACTACCCAACTCTACTGCACTGGGGTTTGTTTCACCATTAGTTAGGTAGTACATACACATTCAAAAAACCCCCAGATCACAGGTTTGCTCCCAGCTGTAGACTTAAGCACAATTCTCAAAGCGATCGATGCATTTTGTACATTAAGCTAGTAAGGGAGGGTATTAATCCTCATCAAGTTTAATGGCTCTCTGTGGATTCGCTTCCTACCAACTTTCTTCCACCCAAGAAGTCCTGAGAATGTTGCACCCCTCCTATCAGGAGAAAATGAATCATTACCCAGAGTCTGGAAGGCCAGAGGTGAATTGGAAGCCGCACTATGGAACACTCACACTACAGTATTATTATTTTCTTTTTACACTGGCATTAAATAATATTTGAGCTCAGGGTGGTCAGCCCAATGGGTGGTTTAACATGCTGAATGCAACCAAAGAAAGAGTATATCCATCATGTACGCAGTTCTTGTTCAACGATCTTTTTTGTCTTGGTTCGTTTTGTCCCAAACTAAGTATTAACCAACCACATCTTAAAATGCAAAGTCCGGCTTCTAAATGTTAACCCCCAGTTTGGACGGAATTTTGACTGGAAAATCTCTTGAAGATCCAAAAAAATGTGATGTTCTTTGTCAGTGTTTTTCCCATCTGTGTTCTGGGTAAGGCTGATTTGGGGTCACATTTTAATGGAAATTCACTGCATTTTTATTTTCAGAGTTTTCCAGCTGCAGAGTTGAGTGTGAGAAGAGATCCTTGTAAGATTTTCACCCAGTGCTGGGCTCACAGAATCGCAGAGGTTGGAAGGAACCCCCGAGCATCATTGAGGTCCCTGAGGACCACGACGCGTCCTTGGCAGGTGAGCAGCGCGGAACCCGCGGTTGTGGAGCTCGGTGGAGATGCGGCGGAGGGGGAGACAGAAATTCAGGTGCACCAGAAAGAAAAATGGCTCAACGTCCAAACACAGAACAAACTGGTTTGTCTCAGTTGTCGTCCGCTTTCTGATGGTGTCTTTATGTATGTGAGGTTTTTAAAATCACTCTTCCGGTTTGAAGAGTGGTGCGGTGATTCTTTTGAACCTCTTGAACCTGAATCATGAACAGGGATCACTTGAATACCTCAATAATTCTCCAGCAAATCTACTCAGATTCATAACAATCGCTCTGCCTGTGCTGATTTATCATACCTGTGCTTCATATGCAGCAATCTTATTCTGAAAGCAGATACTAGATCTAACTTAGGTTTCGCAGAGTATCTCTTGATGTCGGTAGAAGAAGCTGCATCTGAAGTGAAGCTGGGAATGCTCTTCGTCAATGTTGGTACTGATGGGGAAAAAATGCTTTTCTCCCTAAAGCTGAGATATTTATTATTGTTATATATGACTCGAGTAGCCCATTAACACCATGTTGCGATACGGGTAGTGAGAGAGACAGTTGCTTCTTTACACAAGTGAGGATCTGACAAGTAGACAAAATGATTGAAGAGGGTGTGATACTTAATCCGAATGTTAAGAGCTTGGCGCTCGCGGGACCCAGGAGCGCGGGCAGCACGTGTGAAGTGGGGAAGCGCCTCACACAATCATTTGTCAGACCATAGCTGCTCGTTAAACAACGGTCAGTGCCTCTTTCAAAGTAAATTCACTCTCTCCTGCCTAAGGAGGGCTGAGATGTACATGTACATACACCCATAAACTCCTATGGTTCAGACGCAGCAATTAGAAACTAATTACACTAAAACACTTAATCCCAATACAGAGAGGGGGGGGAAAAAAAACAAACTGTTGAAATTTGGAGTTGTTAATCCATCGTTCTAAGGAGCAAGTGCCAAAGTGAAGGAGCAGAGCTGAAGCCAGACCAGCACGAGGGGGTTTGTCTGTTCACTTTCTCTTTAACTGTGGAAGTGCACATTTTGTCACAGGGGGTCTTTCTGTGATTCTGCTTATACTGAGCTTTCCAGGGGCATTTCAGAATGCAAGAGCTACAATTTTATTCTCAACCCTCTCTGTGCATCTTAGCTTAGTTCAGCCAAGGCAGGAACTAAAGTTAAATTCAGCTTTGGTGTTAACTGATAAGAAAAACTCACACTAATAAAAAGGGAAGCCTTTCACTTTCAGATACTTCCAAAAGAGATGCTGTAGTTTATTAAAGTTGATTTAATTACTGTGTGTTATATTTTAAGAGGCTGTGTGACACAGCCCATCTCCCCTTTGCCGTGCAGCAACGTGCAATGCTGAGAACCATGAATTCCCCGAGCATGAAGCATCCCTGACCATTTAATTTCTCTATGAGTGACAGCCTAACAGCAACAGTATGTGACTCTTGGTGAGGCCAGAAAGCAAATGTGATTGTGTGTTAGCAGTCCTGCAGTACGGGCAGCGGAACACTATAAATGTGCATTTTTCATGCTATAACCCACAGAGCCGCCATCTGAGTTATTGTGCGTGTATCTCCGTTATCTGCCATGTGTATAACAACAACTGGAGCAAACGCTCCTGCTGATTTACCGTTCAGTTTTACATGTGTATGGTTGAAAGGGATGTAAAATTGCTTCTTCATGTTGTGATACAACAGGAGCTTTCTAACCAAATCAGGATTTTTTGTCAGTTCTGGGTAGAGCTCACTGAAATCACGAATTTCCATTCTATGAGAAGCTGCCCTTGATAAAATCTAACTTGATTTTTCCTTCTGGGGTATGACATCGTACTATGCAGTAAAAGCGAAGAGAAAGCAAAATGTTCTTGCTTCTAGAAACCGGAAAGTGTGATAATTTTTGACCAAAGCCACCAAAATTGATACACACCTTCCAAACATCTGAATTTCACAGTAGAAATCCGTGGCGCCGGAAAAACGTCCATCGGCTCTGCATGAAAGATCATGTTGCGTTTGTGGAGGAAAAGCGAGGGGGAGGCCTTGGGGTGATTCACGTCCCTCCTGTTTCTCCCCTGACTGTGTGATGGGCCAAAATAAGCGTGAGGGTCGCGGTCCCGTGTGGGGCCGGGCGGTTTGGCAGGGCCCGCGGATTCCGCAGACACGAGGGGCACCCGCGGCCGGGCGACGCGGAGCCCACGCTCCGCTCTGCGAGAGAGCTTGATTGTTTTGGCCTCTTTCCTTTGCTCTAGGGTAAAATAGAGGCACCCTTCTTGGGATATTATTGGTGCGAAATCGTAAGTTACAGTTTTATTACCAGTTGCTGTGTGCATGTGTGAGGGAGGGAGAGGAGGAGGTGGCGGGTGTAGGAGAATATAACCACTCTTTTGTAACTAGGAATCCTTTTTTTTTTTTTCTTCTTTGCAAAATACAGGTTTAATTTTAAGGAGAGAAAATCCAAATAGTGTCAAACATAGATTGTGACAATCATTTTTTTTTTTAAGTCTGCTTTTCTTCAGACTTGTTGAATTGTTCACTTTGCATTGCTGGAAAGTTAGAAATAGGCTGCATGGATTTATCCGCTCTTCTTCTAATGTCCACATTACATCCTACACAATTTTCCATCCTGTGTTGCAGTTTTTACTTGCAGCGTCTTCAAGCGCTACATAAAACCCCACTGTTGATGGAGCAGCCGAACAACGCGACAATTTTGGTAACACGGGCAAAATCTGACTTACTAGAATTCCTTATGGACCCAGTGCTAAGGCTCTGTGATGGGCGTCTTTCCTGGTGACACATCTGGACCGTTCTGTAGGTGACAAAGATATTCAGAAATTTTAAAAACAACTCTACTTTTTGGGAAATGTTAGACCCAGCAATGTTAGACTGAGAAACTTCTCCACATACTCACTGAAAACAGTGGCGAATTATTTTAACCCACTTCACATTGATCTAGAGTCTCCATGTGTCCCATGCAGAACATCTCTCTGCATCTGAACCCACCTCACATTGATCTGGAGCCTCCATGTGTTCCGTGCAGAACATCTCTCTGCATTTCACAGATTTCAAGGATCCCCAATCTGTGTTGTCAGTTCTATTCAATGTCTTGGTTTGCTTCCCAAAAAACAGGCTGAGAAATTTGGATCTGGAATCAGGGTTGTTGGGGGAGATACTTTTCCCCCTATTCATTCCAGGATATTTTCACTGATTGTTTTGTGTAAATTACAAATTTATTTACTTTTCCCAGTGTCAGAAGCCTCAGCTGAGATATTTATCATAACAACCATTTAAAAGACCTGCATATTGTTCAAGCATGTTTGGCAAGATAGGAGCTCACCTTAAGCAGCATGGGGCGGTGGGAATGGTCTGTTTTACTTTTGTATGTTCATGATCATCCAGTTGTCTTAATTCCACCAGAATAATGGCGTTCGGGAGCAAGAAGCAGGGGTGGCAAATGACCTCTGGCAGAGGCGACCTCGTGCTGATTTCCATCGCAGGGTGAATTCTTTGCGCTTTGAAGAGATATTCTATAAAATTGCTAAATTTAGCAAACATGAAAGCTACTTTGGTATTTTTTTTTTTAAAACGATTGTTACAGTATTTTGTAACTTCTGTTCCCCTCTGGCTGGGATTCGAGAACCCTCTCCCTTCACCCCCTCCCCAACTCCTTGACAGCAATCGCTAGTTGTAAAATAATAGACCATCAGCCAGCAATAATTTGCAATCCAAACAGACTTGACGCTCTCTGACATTTATTGAAACCTCAGACCCTGTTCGCTGGTTTCAGTTTTCCTCCCTTTGCTCTGTTTTTACAGACAGACAAGTGCTTAGATTTGGGTTTAATAATGAGGAGAAATTTCTTCTTGGCCCAGCTTTGCTTGTGTTGGCTGCAGCGGGGCCTTGCAGCAGACGGGCGGTTGGAGTTAATTACGCTAAATGGTGAGAACATTATTTGACCCCACTGGTTCGGCACCAGATGTTGTACGTTGCCTCCGAGAAAGCAGCACAGACGTAACGCTTTCGGGGCTGGATGGGGAAGGGAACACGCTCGGAGGTTCAGCACTTTCTTTTGCAACGTTAACTGTCCCGGGATAAGCCCGTGACAAACAAAGCACTGTGCATTATTAGGTACAGATGACAGCATCCAGCTGAGGCCACTTGGGGCAAATTAGGGTATCACTGTATTTTTGGAATTGAATGCATCAAAAGCTCTCCCCCCAAAAAATCATTTTGCTAAATGTACAGTCAACATTCTGCCAGCACAAGGTATCGACTTTGGTAAATCCTTCCTGGAAAGTGAACTTTACATTTATGGGCTAGACATGATGGAATTCAATGTTTGAAAATGATTAAAGGATTTTGTTCTTTCGTAGTAACAACTGCATTTATCAAGGTGACAGACACGGTGGCCTTAGAAAGAGCTGAAATGTAACCGAGCTGCCGAGCTTACACTGGCTTGGGTCTGGGAATCCCTCTGGTCTTTAAGCGTTGGGGTTGGGAATTACGTTGGTAGATATGGCAGGCAGGGAGTATAAAGTGTTTATTGACCCCAGTCTGTGTTAATAAAGCATTAGAAGTATTACCTGCTTGGGGATTGTCAGGGCAAAGCAAAGTTGTACTGACCCTCGTGGAAAACTGAAACTCCTCTTAGTCTTTGAATAAACTGTTTGGAGTGTGGAAACGACAACACTTCTGCAGACTTATATATTACAGGAAAGCAAGCTGAAAAGTGTTCTTACCACAAAAAATGTGTTCCCATTGCCTTTATTTGCTTGCATGGTAGTGATAAGGTTTTTAACATGGACCTGTAGACAAATTTGAGTTATGTCTCCTTTTCCAGTGGATGACGTGACTCAGGTGTTGTTGAACAGGAGCCCTCCATCCCCGCTCCATCTGGGCACAGGGACCTTCCAGTTACCTATTGCTGGGGTCATGTTCTCAACTGCAGCAAAGCTGTTCACCAAAGTCATCAGAATTCAGAATAACTTGATCATTTTAGTAGTCTGAGGTCTCTAGTATTTTTTTTAAACGTCACCATTTACCTGTAGCATTATTTCAGGAGCCTAACCATAAGAAATTCTTGCTTCAGCCTTGCTATTCCTTCCTCCTTCTCCCGCAGGGGGACTGCAGGGCATGTGCTCTGGAAGACCAGACTACATGATAAAGTGATTCAAGCACTATTACATCTAGATGAAATGCTGTAAATTGAATCACTTAGAAGATTCTTTTAGAACTCTTTAATTTTCCTGTTTCGCTGGGAGTTTGGCTGCTTCTCAGCACAGCAGAAAGGGACTGGGTATGTAACACAAAATCCAACACCGAGAGCTGCAATTTGGCTGTTTCCATCCTTTCCTGATTCAGTGAGATATTCTCGGCCATCTTACTCTAACCAAGAAGTCCTGTCGATATGTTGTCTCATTTAAAACTTAAGAACAAGGCTTCTGGAATAAGCAGAGCTGTTCTATAATTACCGCAGTGCAAGTCTGAACAGAACATCCTCTGGTTTTTGCTGTGCAAAAGCAAAACCCCCTCCACACAACCACGAGCTGCCTCCGGTGCTGGTGAACTTCATGTAAAGTACATCTTTGGGTGCTAAATAGGTAACTTTGGATGAACTGTACAATTTGCTGTATATATTGTATGCAAAATTGTATGCCTAACGTCCACCTGAAGAGTCCTTTATGAAGCTTAACAGGCACAGCGATCGTTTCTTGGATGGAGAAGGAATGGTTTTGAGTCACTGGATTTGTCTAAGATTTAGATTCACTTGCAGACTGCAACATCATCTGTAATTTACTGTGAACCATAAGAGACATTAGCTGAAAATTTCAGGAGCAAGATTATGTTGAAAAAATTTATGACAGCATTTAGAAACATTAGACTTGAGACTGCATGCCAGAGCGTGACAAAATAGCAGGTAATAACAGCGCTCGTTAGAACTGTTTATTTAAATTGAACATTATCCTGTCAGGGATGTTTTCACTGCTGTATAGGACTTATTTTCATCCAGATTAACTTCTACCAAATACAACACCCAGAGGTGTCTTCCTAGGAACTGCTTAGCATATGCATTCATTCCAATGTGCTCACAAAGCTTCATGTTATTTTTGAATTCCAAGGGCAGTGCTACTTTCTATTCTTTTTTATCCACCTTCTCCATATTTAATTATCTTCAAGTATCAAAATGCAGTTAGATTTTCAGGAGGATCTAAGTGATTCGGGCCACAGCTTCACTATTGCTCAGCAAAGTCTGGGCAATTGTTTGGGTTTTGCAAGTGTGGATGTGAGAAGTGCTGCACTTGAGTCTGGTCAAAATAATGTTAAAATCACATTCTATCTTTTATTTTATTTCAACAGATCAAACTGTTTCCTTATACATTAGTTATAAGAATTTGGAAAGATTCAGTCCTAGAATAGCTTCTTAGGACTTGTTCAGAGGATATTCAGGGGCGCAGGAAATGGCTATTTGGGAAGGCAGCACTGGAGGAGGCAACAGATTTCCTGGAGGCTGTTCAACCTAAAGTATCTCCAGGTGAAAAAAGATGTTGTCTAAAACATGTTGGTAGAAAAGGGGCTATTGCACCCAGGTAAGAGAGGCTCCCTCATGTCCCACTACCTTTAATTTCCATTTGCACACCTCTGTGGCTGATGAAAAGCAGGAAAATGCTATCAACTCCAATGGAGCCATTTTAATAGGGGCTTTAGTATTCACTTCACATGCTTCAACTCCACCTTTTCCTTACCCTCAAAGCTCCAGTAAAACATATTTTAGCCTATCAGGGTTAAAAGGCATCCTTCTGCCAGAAACCCATCAAATCCGTTTACTAATGACGTATATCCAAGACAATATAATGTTTTCGATTCATGTTTTTTGGAAGGCAATTTGAGTTGACTTCCCTGTAAATCTTGCCACGTTATTAATCCCCGCGGAGCAGCTGGCAGGCAGCTCGCTGCTTTCGTTGGCCGATGGCACTGCTTTCGAGATAATGCCCAGCCCTGCCATTCTCATTAGGGCAATAAGCAATGTGAAAAACGCCTTTCAACAGCAGGTGAAATATCAGAACGGAGTCACCTGGTGGGGTCCCCAGGATCAATCACCAGCCGTGGCCGTGGTGACATTAATTCTTGGGGTTGTGGGGATGAAGCGTCCCTGTCGCTTCTCTCTGAAGGTACCAGACCTTTTGCAGGGAAGGTCTTTTAACACAGAATTTTGATTGTCCTGCAGAAATTCTCCTCCTGACAGACCTTGGTTTCCCCTTGGACCAACTTCATGGTCACAACACAAAAACCACAGAAAGGGTCTGGGGAAGAACTTCTGAGTTACGAAACTGTGCACTGTTACACAGAAAACCCTCTCCCCAAATATCTTATTCAACCCCGTTCTTCTATCATGGAGCTACTTCCAGACTCTCCTATTACCAAACACATTCTGGTATCTTTTTGATTGTGCTGGGTAAATAATGTATATGCTGGTTGGTTTTCATTACTTTTCTAGTTTGCTTTGCTTCATGAGCTTTTCACATTTGTTAATATTTGGTTCACAGTGTTTTAATAACCTCAAAATTCAAATACACAGAGGAGAATCTGGATTGCTAGATGTGAACATGAAGATAACTCAATGGACTTGGAGTTAAAGAAATTCAGAGGAATTGTCCAACTTTTTGACAGTAGGCAAACAGCCGCCAACACAGTTTAACAGAAGCACTGCACTTCACGCCTAAAATCTTTAAACCATTCCTGCTTGTGTTTCTGAACGATATTAACTTGAAGCCACTGAGCTCAGTTGTGTCGTTTTTAGGTAACAGAGAAGAATATTTTCCTTGCTTCAGGAAGCACAGGGTATAATTCTGCGGCTGATGTCGCGGTGGTGTTCAGACTGATTTTCCCTCCCTGGCTAAGCTCTGTGAAATTATGTTGTATTTTAAATGGGAATTCTCAAACACCTAAAAGAAACAAACCCATTGGGGTAGTTCTTCAGCTCCCCGGACAGTCCTGTCCGTGTGTCCTTCACCCGCTCCCCGGGATCCATTGACCGTCTTTGCTGAGCCAGCTCGCCAGCTGCGCTCGTTGTTGTGGTGGGTGACGTACATTTTAAACTCAACAGAATTAATGCTGTGGTCTCGGTGGGAAGCTCAGCCCCAGCATTTTTGCTACGTTCTCATGTTGCAAACAGCAAAAAGAACGCAATGGATTTCATGCCGGAATGGTAACGGGCATCAGGCAGGGATATTGTTCTCACTGAGGACAGCGAGGTACCTCCTGACATAAAGCAAATACTCGGAGATACTGTCACCTCATAAATTCGCAGTCTTCGGGGCATATGTGCTGATTTATAATAAATGGCTTTTCCTCCCCTTCCCCACTTGAACCCAAATTGTTGCTGACTCCTCAAAGGATGAGGAGTTGTGTTGTGTGATGTGGCAGCTCCGAGCGCTGGTGGGACAGCCCATGGTGGCCACGGCTCTGGTGGCACAGCCCATGGTGGCCACGGCTCTGGTGGGAAAGCCCATGGTGAACATGGCTCTGGTGGGACAGCCCATGGTGAACATGGCTCTGGTGGGACAGCCCGTGGTGGCCACGGCTGTGGTGGGACAGCCCATGGTGAACATGGCTCTGGTGGATCAACGTGTGCCACTGCCCGGGCTGGCAAGCTCTGAAATGGGGGATGAGAAGCACACATGAACAGGAAATATGGGCTTTATGGTGCTGCTTTAATCAGAGCTGTGCAGTGGAAAATACCACACCAGCAAAGTCACATTGTGGTTTTTCTTTCTGGCTAAAACAAATCTTTGGTTTCTGCTGTATCTTGCCGAAGGAGAAGGGGGAAGCATCTGTGTTATTGCTTGTTAAACAACTCGAGTGTGCCCGGCCAAGCCACACGAGCAAATTTTAAACAGGGGAGAAAATTCACAAAGATATTCGGGCTCCAAACTTGGGCTCCACGTCGTGTGGCAGCGTCTGTTCCACCTCCTGTCCCGCACCCCGACTCTCCGTCACCTGCCGGTGAAACCACCGACTGGGTCCTGATTCTACTGCAAATATCAAGGTGCTATTCACCCTATTGATATTTATGCACCAGCTCTCTTCATACCATCTCCACATAGCGGTGTGTACCCATGTGTTGTCTTCCCAGGCTGGATAAGAAGAGAATTCATGTGTTGTCCATAAAACAGGGGCATTTGTCTATGTATTGATTTTTTAATTCATTGTTAGCCAGCTTTGAAGACAAGGGGTAGAACAACTGGTGTGTGAACGCATCGTGTAAAGCAGGGTGGAAATGATTATGTTCCCTTTAAAAACCAAAAGCCAACTGTAAATGTTTTGATAACTGATATAAATGAAATTGAATAAATTTGCAAAATAGCAAAAACCTGCTAGAAAGCAGCTTTGACATGCAGTCTGGCTTTTCATGCTGTGCACTGCTCAGGAATCATAGTACCTAAAGCAGCGTTTTCAAGCTGCCCACTATGAATTTAAGTGAAACATTTACAGAAAGAACTTCAAAATAAACCGCTAAAAAATTGTCCTCCCATAGCCTTCTTTAAGGCAATAAAGGTTCAAAATATGGAAGGTTCAAATGTGCTGTTGTCAGGGATAGTTCAGTCACATCGGTGGGCAGATGTTTCCAAAGTGACCGTGTACAGGATTCTTGTCTGGCAGGGTGATTTTGAGCAGCACAGTGAGGACGGGGCTCTTGGGGCATTTTCAGCAAGTCATGGGAACCTTCAGCTCGTTCTGTGTCTGTAGGAGCAGAGTCCGATGGTCCGTACGCTCCTCCACAGCAGACGTGGTTTCATCTGGTCGTAGCCACTGCTGGGACCAGCCCTTCGCAAGTGAGGAAGTGGCCAACTGGCTAAAAAGGTTTATAAGAAAGTCTCTTGGCTCCTCTTTTAATTAATCAATATTGCAGCAGGCAGAAAAATTACTTGGAATAAAATTGGCCAGGTTTCATCTGGTTTGTTTTCTTCTCTTTCCCCCAAAAGATGTCCGCTAGCCAAAACACACCACTTGTTCGTATTAATTAGTTAGAACTTCTGTATATCTAGATTTCTCAATACTGAGCATCTCTTTCTACCTATTATTTTATGCTGCTGAAATTCAAGCAGAAGAAAGGGGTTAGAATTAATTTATAGTCTTTGGCTGGGAGGATTAGCCACAGATGTGGGATTATTATTGTACTGTATTTGGGGATGTGTGGGGACTGAGTAACAGTGATAGCGATAACAAACAGACCTGTTTAGGAGATGAATTAACAGCACTCCATGTTTTCTGTGTAAAACCAGTCCCCTTAACAAGTCGCTTGGTTGGACACTAACAAATCAAACCAGAGTTTTGAGAATCTCTGCTCAGTTAAAAAACCTCTTGCCCTGTATGTACTAATGATCTTTTCTACAAGCTAATTCATTTGGTGGTATAAATTGGCCTAATTAGCAGGGAGGCTTGCCACAATTAAGGACATGGCCTGTGTGTTATTAAATTGCTCTTCTGCCCACTGTAATTATCACTGGCCTTGGCCATGTAACCTGGTCCAACACCTGGGCATAATCCATAGCACCGTGACCTCAGAGATTGTTTTTCTGCTGAATGAGTTCAATTAGTTTTGCATTTAGCTCTGGTAGTGGTTTGCCATTGTTACAACTAGTAGGGATTAAAAGGAAAGCAAAAAAGTCCAATGTAGACAAGGCTAAAGTGAATAACAGCAGAAGCCTGATCATTTGTCACCTATGGTCACTCGAAACCATTATTTCTTTTACACACTGTAATTTCAGATAGACTTGTGTAAACAGTGTAAAGATTTATTTTCTCAAAATATCAGAACCACTTAGCCTGAGTCACAAGCTAGATTTCAGGCAGATAATTTTCTTCTAATAGATTTTTGGGTTAACAAGATAAAAATTAACATGAAAATGATTATGTGCTGACTGAAGGAAACCTGGTTTTATTTTGTTCCCTATTTGTTTTACAAGGGAAGTCTTCAAATATCTTGCAGGGGCAAAAATATTTAAAGTGTTTGCACATGTTTCCCATTTCCATTTTATAAGATTCATTCACAGTCAGCCAAATGTATCTCTCTCTCCCTTTCTCTCATTTTTCTTTTCTTTTGATACACTTCTTAATTAGTCTTAAAGGCTCCAAAGGTACTTTTTTCTCTCTGTCCTTTCATTCCAGATGTAGAGAGTGGCGAGCAATGCTCACAGTTAAGTCATCGGGCTGTAAAACCGATGCTGGATGCTCCTCAAAGGATTGTTGGGGTGTCCTATGATTTGCTCTTTCTACTCGGTATAAAGGAGCGAAGTGGAGATCTAAGGCCCGTGCGTCGTTGTGAACTGAAGTGACTGCACTTGGGTAATGTAGGTTTGGCTTTCGCTGCCAAATTCTGGCCCCTGTGAAGGTTTTGCCATGGGGATCAGCGTGTAGCTCCGTGTTCAAAGGGCTGCAGCCCGAGATGAATGCGCTCGTCGCGACGGGGGGCGCAGGGAGGACGAGGTTTGGGTTCTTCTCCATAGACAGACTCTGCTGGGTCTCCCTTAGGTGATGAGCAGGAGGACGGGCTCTTCCACAGCCCATTTCTGTCCCCAGAGGAGCTGTGTCCGAGTCACTGGGCAACCAGGGCCAGCAGGATGCTCTGCAAAGCCACACAGGGGCCGTTTGCACTCAAGGGCCAGTCTTTAAAAATACGTAAGCACACGGTTTTTAAGGAGTTGGGTAATTTTTTCTCTTTTAAAAACCTGAGCCAAAATGGGGACAGAGAGGGATGATACAGCAGAGACTGGGGAAGGAACGACCATCCTTGGGCTGTCCACGCTGACCGGCCGCCGGGAACTTTGTAACCACCGGTGCTCCCGATAGCAGCTGCAGGGCCAAGGTCTGTTCGCTGGTGATGTGTCTGCAGCACGGCTGTCAGCACAAAACCCAACAATTGTAAGGAGAATCTTATCGCGCTGATTAAAGTTGCTTTGCATTTTGCAAGGTGATCTTCTTTTCCCAGCACCACAGTGAATTCTCTCCTCCCATTTTAGCAGTGGAGAGAAAAGAAGGATTGAAATGCATTAGGGACTGATTAGTCCGTTCTACCTTCTCCCCTTTGCTCAGTGTTATGGTGGCCTCAGAAATCCCTCAAACCACGATCCATTTAATCCCAGATTAAGTTAACGTCATTTAAGGCTGGTGAATAAATCTTGGTTGATGTTGATGTAAATGAAATAGATATAACTAGTGCTTCACTGGAACAATGCAAATATATAGACTCATCACAAAAAAAAAAAAGGAAAGATACTGAGTCCCAACTAGAGAAAGAATTAAAAAAAAAATATATATAAAAATAAAATGCAGCTGTTTGCAGGAGATCTCTGATGTATTAAGACTTAGGCTGTAAAGTTGCCCCTCTCCTGCTGCTGCAAATCAGCAGATCTCTCTTAAAAGTGGCAGCATTTCAGCAATTTCTGTGCAGAGCAAGGGCAGAAGCCTGAAACCTTATCTGCCTTGATTCTAGCTCATGATTCGCACAAAGTAGTTCAACTAAAGTTCTCTTTGGGTCAATTCGGAAGAGAAATGGGGTTCCGTGGCCCTCACAGCAGAATGGATTTGAGCGTAGACCTACGGTTGTTTGCATTAAAGAGCAGGAAAGAGCACATGGGCATCCTTGGGGTTCCACATAGCAAAGCATTTCAGTGAAAGACCAGTAAAACCAGTAGCCAAGTGTCACAGCCTCACCAGCCCAGCACCCAAGAACCACATCCCTTGGTTCGAACCAGTTTCTGCTTGTCCAGTTTGGAGTCCATCCTACCGACTCCACAACAACCTCCAGAGGCATCACCTGAGTCTTTCCTCTCCTTCTTTCTTCTCTTGGAACGTTCTCAGCAGTCGCTGCAGAGGTTTTACTAAACATGTCAGATTAAAGGTATAACCAGACGAATAAATGCAGTCCATCTGAGGGCATGTTTCCTCTCACACGTTCGGTGGCTGTCAGCATTTTGAATGGGATTCAGAAACATGTCCTTGAAGCTGGCTGGAATGTAGCTTAATGTATCAGGGGCAGCATTAGGGAAAGGAGAAAAAAGGATGGGGGAAGCTTTCATGGAAACGTACCCCCCCGCCTTGTCTCTCTAATACTGCATTTGCTGCAAAGCAGAAATAAACAGTCTGTATTAGCAAGGCGAATGGAAACCTCCGGCCGTCTCGCTGCCCGTGGGCTCCGAGGAGCAGTTTGCCTTGTAGCCTCTCTATCCTGGGCTTTTTTTCACACTCTTTTCAAAGCTTATTCTCTTTTTTATCAACAATTTATTTATAGCGAGAGGCGGTTCCTCTCACGCACTCATATCTGCCAGATAGGACACAGCTAGTCTGTTAATATTCCTGTTTTAGAGGGAAACTGAGGCACGGGGTTGCAAAGCTGTTGAGCAAACGGCTGCTCTCGGCACCCAGGGGGGTCCCAGGAGGGAGCTGAGCACAACCCATCGGCCAGAAAACAACCAGAGAATGAGCAGCATTTCACCTCCCAGACTGCACATTAGCATCACTATGGAAAATCGGTAATTTCACAAGAGGAGGATCTGTCAAACATCGGCTTAAACGTGCAAATATTTACCTGCGCAACATGCAAATATTTATTTGCTGATTTTATTTATTTTTTTTTAACTTAAAACGTCCACTTGTTTGTTTACTCTCAAGTCTTTAATTCAAGGAAAACAGTTAATTTCAAAGCCTTTTTAAGGGCTTTTTTAATTCTAGAGCTGGACGCTTGACAGTTACATTGCAGCGTCCTCTCTGAAAGCCGGCTGGGTTCAGGTGGGTAACACTGGAAGTTGACTCAGAGAAGCTCAAATAAATGAGCTATATGGGATACTTAATGACTTCTGCATTTATCTCGTTTCATCCACATGCACTTGTAGGAAGACAAAGTGTTGTGTTACAGTGAAAGAAAAACCATCCGCGCTCCTGTGCATTGTAGGGTACTTAAAATATCTCCTTAAAATGTAGATTTTGACTTTCTGCCCAGCGTTGCCTTGAAAGTTTTGCCATTAAAACCTAATTGCTAAGTAAATGTTCGCTCACTATTTCTCAATGGAGGACAGAGGGAAAGTGGTTCAGTGCTTAGTTTTAGTATCATTTTTGCTCCTGGTAATCTGTTCCTTTTATTTTTTATGTCACATTCTTTCGGTTGCAAGCTACTAATCTTCCATCTTGGAATGGGCTGCACTTCTTTGGAACCAAGGGGGGAAAGTAAAACGTGTGAGCTTTCCAAGAGTTATTTACCGTTTCCTAACCAAAAGATGGATTTCCCTTCTCTAGGGTTGCTGGCACCATCATTTTTCCCTAAATATTCCTGACATGTCACAAATCACCGATGGTTACTGACTTGGAAACGCTCTTTGTGCCTCTCCTGAGCAGACTGGGAACCTGGTGGCTCAAATCCAGAAATGAATCCAACACTGGGGTATAAGAAACACTCCGGGCTCATGGATTTTCTCTTATTTTAGAAGATGCGTGGAATTAATTAAGGTTTAATATGATAGTCGTGTTCTGTGACCGTGCAGACTCCGTACCTGCTGACATCTCCCTGCCAGGGCTGGGGGACAGAGCTTGTCCCACCACGAGAGGCTTCTCCCACCTGAGAGATGAGAAGCAAAGGTTTGCTTTGTAAAAGCAATGGATAAAGAGGCTTTAATTCCATTTGTTGGTTTACCTGGGAAAGGAGCCTGCATCTCCTATGTCTTGCACAGCTCAGGTAGCCGTGATTTGTAAGCACCGAGTCATCAGTTAAAACTAATAATAACAATGAAGCTCTATTATATTTCAAAGTAGATGCTTATCTACACGAAATGCCTAGTACTCCAAAGCTGCAAGATTTATTATTTGCTATTTATTTGATCTTATGGATAATTGTTTAATTAAAGCAATTAGCAGCTGCTTTCAAACCCCCAAATGGTTACTAAGGTAACACCCAGCGAGCAGCCGATCCAACCACGGTCCCGTTGGATAAAGCTCATTCTGCACCGTTCGTGGCATCCACGTAACTATTGTCACTGCAATTACAGTCTGATCCGAGTCTGGCAGGAGGTGGGAACGGGTTTTAAAGGGGAAGACTTAAATATGTAAAACTGTTTCTGGTGTTTGCCAATAGATTCTACCTCTGAGTGACGTTTTGGCTTTTTTTCTGAGATGAATTCTTCATGGCTGTTGTAAATCCATCTGAGTTATTTCATGCTTCTCTTGAGAAAGTACTAATATATATATGCACATATATATATTTATATGTAGTTAGGCCAGAACCAAGACATAATGCTTTGAAAGGACGTTCTGTGATGGAAACCTGTGTTGAGTATCCAGTGGGGATTACAGAAAAATGGCTTAGTCAGTTGGAAAACTTGTCAGCCAGAATGTAAATAAGCAGAAGGTCCGTATCCACAGTCCTGGAGGGGGAAAAGGAAATTGAATTCATTTATGGCTTCATCTTGAACCCTCCCACAGCACAGGAAGCTGTTGGCCGTGTAAAACCTATAAATAGCCTCCAACTTCAGGTTCCCTCTCAGACAGAGAGCAAAATAAAATAAAATAGAAGTGCTCCCTGGGGAAAAACATGATATTTGCTTCATGTTTGAGTTGTCAGTTTTGACAGAAATGATACGAGCTAATTAAATTTTTGTTAATTTATTTTGTCTGACTCAACGACTGCCTGTCACGCGAGTCACTCGGTAAGGCAGACGTTTCATTGCCATCGACTCTTCTGAAGCACCATTAAGTCAACACAGGCCAAGTGGACCTGTCTAAGGCAAATAAATAGGAAGAACATTTACATTTGCTTCTCCCTCAGTGCTTCAGCTTCGTGCGTCTGCTCCAAAGGGAACCCAAACTTATTCCCACTCCAGATCTCTAGTCCGGGACAATGGCTACTCTCCTGGTCAGCCCATTATAGTAAAATGGGAAGATGCAGCTGATAAAGGACAAAAACCAAATTCCATTCTGGAACTGCCCTGGCGCTTGGGTTAAGCCGGGAATCACTGAACAGTCGTTACTCTGGTTGGATTTTTCCCAACCTGTGAACCATTTTGAGATCCAAGAGTGGTCTCATCTCACATCGGGAGAAAACTGAGATTTGTGGAGTGGGTTATCACGAAATAAGTGCAGGAGAAGACTGCAACACCCAATAGTTTGGGAACGGGACAGCAACCCCTTGACTGTACAATATTTGCTTTTAGCCCAGCAGGCACAGGAGTGCTGCAGGCACCGACCTGGGACACTCCTTTACTTCTGCCTGAGTTAAATAGTTATTATTTGGGCCAAGCAGAGTCCCATTTCATTTCTATTTAGATTTTTAGCTTCTCAGATGCCTTTTACAGCGCTATGCACACTGACTGGTCACAGGAAACTTCGATTTTTGTTCAAACCAACATTACTTGACTATATTAAAGGATCGCTCTATTTTTGACTTGTGACATGAAGATCATGGACCCAACATGTTCAGCACGACTGACCCAGAACATCCCCTCCGCCTCAGTGTTAGAATGATGACGGAGGCGAAGGTGGGTGGCAAAGGGCATCTCCTGAGCGGGCAGCTCAGATCTCACTTTCCTGTTCTCCCAGGAGAAAACCCCTCTGTGTTCCGCAGGGAGATCCATTGGGTCAAGTGGTTGCCCGTGTATTTCTGGGTATTCAGCTGTGCCTGTGTGATTCCCGGGCGCTGGGAGCGGTACCTGCTCCAACACGCTGCATCCTCTGCATTCTCCTGGAGCTCTGTAAGGGCAAAGCCAGTCCAAAAAAAGCACCGTGAATTCTGATTGTTCCAAGATAATCAGTTGAGGAAACAGGTAAAAGACAAACCCCGGAGGCATTTATTCTTTGCTTTTTCTTCTAACCTGTCATCTGTAAGGGGTATGCACTTTGCAGGCCTTTCACAGTTCAGAACGCTTTTAATAAACGTACACAAGAGGCAAAGTGTGGATGGGTTTGAAGCCGGAGGAGATCAGATTAGACAATGAGATAAGCAATTAGCAGAACCGTTCAAAGTACCAGCTGAAAGAAGAAAACCGTGTCTCCATCACACAGGTGCAGACACCAGTGTAACCTACAGATGTTCCCTTGCTCACGTTCAGTCTGTTTACACCAACACTCGTTCCAGCAGTGCTTTGCTTTGTGTTATCTTGTGTAATGGGTAATTTCTGCATTAAGGGATCTGCAGGTTTAAATTAACGCTCTGATTCTTTTTGGCATTAAAATCCCAATGTACGTGACTTCACACTCAGAAAGCACTGGCGGTTCCAAGCCCGTTTTTGCGGAGCAGGAATGTACCCGGAGCACATTCTGCACATCGGCTTGTGGTGCTACAGCTGAGGGCACAAAAAGCCAGAGCTGGTTGAGCCACGTCAGGGAATGATGGTTTTCGGAGAAGCTCCGCAAGCTGAACCAGGAGCAGCATTGTCAACAACGCTCAAGCGTGCACACAGCAATTACCCGTCAATGCAAAGCTTTCTCACGTTTCATAACATTTATATTGCAGCAGCAAAAATTTAGGGACAAATTCACTGAAGGCCCTTAGGCACCGAAAGGTGACAACTGTGCTTAGTGGCATTCACAAATCTTCCCATGAAGATTAGTTCATAGGAGCTGGAATGTGATTCACTTTGTGTCCGAACACGAATGAGCATTTATCTGCGTTTTTAACATCTAAACATCTATCTAAACATAATCCGTGGTTTCTTCCAGACTTCTCCATTTATCTTTTTATTTATTATATTTACTGAAAGCGCTTAAGGGAGAGCTGAAAACAGCATTTCACTCCGCTGGCTGCGGTGAAAACAGAAAGGAAACTCTGCTCCCATTCTGAGGAGTTTATAACATAAGCAGATGGGTTGAAGTGCCCTCTTTTCACTGGGAAACAATGATGTGCTTTTTTGTCGCCCCCATCGCCTCTCTCTCTGTGCAGAGGGGCTGCTGGCTGTGGAGGGGAGGACTTCACCAGCTCCCCGTTTCTTCACACACTGTTTCTGTCCCAAACAGGATGAGGAAGAACATGGGTGGATTTTGAAGCACTAAAGCAGTGCTAACCTTCTCATTCAAACACGCTACAGTGGAAAACTGCATGTTGCTAACGTGTTTTCAATAAACATTTAATCATATAATCTAATATATTAGTATTATATACACCCCATAGAGCCAAGCGTGCATTACAAACATGTGGAATAAACATTTATAATCCAACACGCTTCTAGAGCAATTACCAAAAACAGTAAGAGGAGGGTTTTTGTGAAATAATTGACTTCCGACTTGAAGCAGATGCCTCTGAATTCCCGGTTCCCTGTATTTTGAGATGACTGTCCCTACGCCATGGGCAGCAGGGGTTTGAGCTGGCGGTGGCGAGACACAGACTCACAGTGGCAGAAATGGCAGAGAAGACCCTTGGAAGTGTTTTATTCTCGTCTTTTGGACTCAGACGGCTGCTTCGACCTTTTGTATTCCCAAACATTACGATACTCGCTTTGCTCACGTGCTGCAGAGACTCTGGGTGCTGGTCGCAGTCCCAGCGTGATTGATTCGGGTAGACGGGTGATAAATATATCAGGGAACTCACAGCACTGGGAAGGTATTTACAGTAAAGGGTGACCCAAACCTTCTGTGTTTGCCCCATGAAAATCACGGGATGGTGGATGTTCCTCTGGGAAGAAGTATCTCAAAAGAGCCCGTGACACTCTTTGCCCATCTTATGTCTCATAATTCCCCAGAGTTCCCTCTCTATACTATATGATATGCACAAACAGCACGAAATTGGTGTGTTTGAAAACTCAGCCTTTAAAATACTAAAGCAGTGAGCTGAGCTGCTCCTTGTGTTGGTTCAGATCCGGTCCTGGCGCAGGACAAATGTGATTTCTGCTGTCTGCAAAGAGTCCGTGAAGCTGTATGAGCAATAAAACAAGAGTGAGCTGAAAATATTGTTGAACCCTTGCTTTGCATCTTTCTGCCAACATTTGAGATGTTGACAAAAGATAATATTGACGTTTCAAAGCTGGGGAAAAAAATCACACAGCATTTTCATGATGTCAGAGGAAGAAGGAAGCCAGCTTGAAATGAAGGTCTGCTCTCAGGCTCTAATCTTGTAGACACCTACTTAACTTTAAGCCAATTAAATCAATGGACTACTTAACCTTTGCCTACAGGAGAAAGGATTTGCCAGCACAGTTTATATTAGTGCCCCAAACAAAATAAGCAATCCTCAAAAAAGCACTCTTCTTTCAGCAAAACTGGATCTGCCCTTAGTGTCACAAGTATAAAAATATGGCCGTATACTCTTAAAGAAAATCCTTCCTTTATGTGACACCAGTAAAATCATTGTTTCTGTCAGAGTCAGCCCTACATACTTAAAAATGAGCAGCAAACAAAGCATTTGCAGGGCGCAGGCTTGATTTTACAGAGCAAGCCAGCTTGCTCAGAGCCGCTGTTGGAGCCCATTAGCTCATGGTTCATATAAATCCACCAACATGTCTTGTGAACCGGGTTCCTGGAAGCACAGGGCAGGTCCAGGGCTCTGGGTCTGACCTGGGCAGGTTCCCCGAGCCCCTTGGGGTGCCCATTTCAGCCTCACCCTGTGCCCGGTGCTGCTTTGGGAAACGTTCCCCTGCAAACAGAGCCACCAAAGTCCCTGAGAGGCCGTTTGAGAAGAGGATGGTGCGAGAGGCACTTCTGGCTGTTTGCTTTTGTCGGTTTGTTAATACCTGCAAGTGACTTCACATCACTTTGTGTGCGCGGAGGTGTTGTTGTTCTGCAGGGTTAGTTAGAAAGAAATGTTGCGTGCTGGCTTTAATGAAACCCAGGGCTCCCCTGAAACAGCACCAGTGGTCTAATAACACGTTACATCATTTGTCACTGGACACGTTGAGAGTATGTCACTGGAAAACCTTTAAAAGCCGAGATGTAAGTGGTGTGGAGACAACCATGGCCTCAGCAGGGTAAAAAAGACAGTATCATTTATAAATGTTTTTATGTATACTATTTACATTTGGAACATTTAAATGTAAAAAAGGAAAAAGAAAGCCTACGCATAACATCTTCCCAGATGTTAACAACATCTGTCTAGATGTCAGCCCAAGGATCTGACATTTTGTGTGTAAAAGGGAGTATTTCAGTATTCTTTTTTTTAATTTTTCTCTTTTGCCCCCCAGATTAATTGTCGTGCACGTTGGGCCCGTCGCTCTTTGCTCTGGGCCATATGATCACGTGTCATTAACCCTGGAGACCAACAACCTACCAAAGCGGAACCATATGTTCTTAGCAGAGATAAATAGTAAATAGGAATGCGTGCATCGTTGGTTTGTGAGGATGGGGCTCGTGCGTTGGGGCCTTTTTGTTAAAACGAACACAAATGCGTTTTGGTGGCGAAGCGCATGGACAGACGCGCTGGGGTGCGCAAAACCCAGCAGCTCTGCCCCCCTAAAGGGCTCGGGGTCTGTGTCCCAGCTCGGCTGAGGAAGAGGAGGGAGAGATGCTCTTTCACTGCCATGTTGAAATGCTGCTGGACACTGTGGGCAAAGTTCCCCGTCTGTCATCGCAGGGTCACCCAGTGCCACCCAGCTGCAGTGGCCTCTGTCCATCTCTGCCTTGTGCCGCTTGATCTCTGTAATTCTTTTAAATATCTCATTTCCCGTCAATTTAATGTGACAAAAAAGGGTGTATTTTTCCTCTGTGCCAGTTCTTTCTTGGCTGTCATCATTTGGAGCCAAATGAGAGATTTCCTTTTCGTTCAAGGATACTATGGCAGCTCTTTCAGAGGAAAGTAATTCCACGGGACGCGAAGGGGCAGGGAGTCAGTAGTTGGTTCATCCGTCTCTTACCCAACAAAGTCCCCTTGACACCGCAGCGTATCTGGGGAAAAATGGGAAAACATGCACAGACTCATGGCCGGCGGATGAGACACGCTTCCTTGCCAGGTGTCATTCTTATTTTCTGTGTATTGGCAGTAAAGACAGTGCTCTGATTTCCAGACAAGGGCAGTGTTATTGCACACTAAAAAGCTGTTGTATTTTAACAGCAGCACAGAAAGGCAGTGAATAATAAGTGGGTATGCGTGCCAATGAAATACTTCTATAACAAAACATCCACTTGTTTGGATTATTTATCATGAAATGATAACAACAACAGCACCTGTAGAGAATTATGTCGTGATGCAACACTGGAAAGAATTTGGGCTGAATATCATGCCTTGCAGATTTGCTCTCATCCCTTTGAACCTCATTGCAGACATGTTACTAAATTTATCTGCTAAAGGAAGAAACTTTGTAGTCCCAAATATTCACCTCCTTTCCGTGCTCAAGCCAAAGAAAGGCCCAGAGACCTATATTTAGACAGGTCAGGAGGGAGAACGGGATTGATAAGAAGGTGCTTGAATAAAGGCTGTTTTGTCCTGCCCGAGATGCACAGGATTCCTGAGAGCTCGGTGCAGGTATCGCATGGACAGGCCACCGCAGCTCCAGATCCCGCTTGCTGTTTGTTTGTTGTCTTTACATCAGCCAGATTAGCTCAGCCCAGCACAACACACGTTTGCGGTGAATATCTACAACATGTTTGTTTGGATGATCAGCCCGGTGAGGAGGCAGCACGTGCAGCCACGTGTGGTGCCAAGGACCTACAAAAAGGCACAGCCCGTAGAGGTCCCAACCTGTAAAGCTGCTAAACCAAGACCAGGTTTGCGCGGTATCTCAGGATACAACAACACCATCGCCTTTACTAATCCTGTGTGGCCCCTGAAGGTCAACTCTCAGGCTGCTGGTCCAAGCGACTCGTCCCATCCCAGGTTTCCTTGCAGGCAGTTCTTGTTTTATTGCCATGGGGTGTGATGCTTTACTGCCAACAGATTTGCTATGGAAAGGCAAGATGGATCAGAATTTTCTGATCTGGGTGTAACCTCAGGCAAGGTGAAGATGCCGTTGTCCAGCCCCTGAAGGACACTCGAGGTCCCCGTGTCCACCCTTGTCCTGGCTGGTCTGTGGGTTCAGGGCGGTCTGGGATACCACCCAAAATGTCCCTCTGCTTTTGGTGGGAAGCCAATCCCCATTTGTTTCTTTGCTTTGGGTGTTTCACATTGCAGACAGGCCAGAGGGGTCCACTCTCACTGCACATGTGCCTCTCGCTCTCCCCAAAAGTGTCCCCACCCTTCCTATTGTCCCCAGCATGGCCGAGGATGTGTTACTGAAACGCCACATCTGGGAAGCAGTGGGGACCTGGGCTTATCAGGTTTCTCTGGGCATTCTGGGTTATCCTCTGTCGACTTTGCTGGGCTGCTGGTTGCCTCTCATAACACAGCTAATTTGATCATATTTAGCGTGCATTCTTCACACATGATCTTATTACAGTTCCAGTGCTCTTGTTTTTGCTTATTCAGGCTGACCTTAGGCATCTCCTGCCATCCTCTGCCATGGTCAAGACCTCCCAGCTTGTTGCCTGGTGGCCCCCAAAGGAAGGTGTGAAGATTAACAGCCTAGAGGATGTATTTAATGAATGGCAACAAGGGATTAGTGACACAGTGTCACCTTTCATGGCCTCTTTAAGCAGGCGAGCTGACACGCGTTTATTTTTGTTTGCACTGTTGAGTAAACTCTGGAAACGGACTGGATTTACAGTCGCTGCTCCCCAGCAAGGAGCCTCCTTCTGTCCACCAGCCTTGGCTTGGGGTGACGAGAAAACCAGTAAGATCTCATCCACCTTGGTCCCAGGTGGATCCTGGACCTTCTCCTTCCTACTGAAGGTGCAGAGGGGAAGGTTGTGCTGAGGGAGGGACGTTTCGAGACTCAGGAAGGTCTGACCGGCAGCTCAGGTTTCCAGCTCTCCGTGTCCATCCAAAGCCAACCCTGTACTCCCCACTCTTTGCACCAGCTCCTCTGCCCGGTGGAGGCTCCGCTGCTCCTGCCAGAGCCCACAGCCCCGGCCTCAAAATCCTTTTGAAAGTGAAGGTTTTGGCAATGAACTCGAAGGCTGAAGGATGCACATGCCGAAGGTTTTCTTGCTGCAGAGCTCCCTGTGCTGCACTGGGCAGGAGGTGGTCTGACCACAGCCAGTTACATTGATGTAGTTGCTCGTTCCACTGATTGACATCTGGAGCCAGACTCCCCAGACTGCACTGGGCTCTGATGAAGCCCCCAGGGACCAATGCGATGACCTTGCTCCAGCAAAGTGTTCATACACCTGCTTTATTTCAAGCATTTTCACGAGACCTCTCAGCTGTGCTGGGATTCTGAATGTGCCTCGAGCTCAGGACGTGTTGTGCTTAGTGCTGGGCTGGACTGGGACATGTGGTCCTCATAGAATCATACAGTCATTATGAATCACAGAATCGTAGCATGATATCGGATAAGGTTATCCCCCAGTTTGCCTTGCAGTAACTTCAGAGTGATTTCTACAGCCTCTGCTTTCAAATTATTCTTTATGCTATGAAATTCTAGTGCTTAGAAAACGTTTTCTTGGTGGTTGCCTTAAATTCTACTTTTCTTCCTTTCATGCTTACCAATCCTCTCACCCTTTGCTGATCCCTTGAAGGAATCCACAGGGCAAATTTGGCTGTGACACTCTTAGATTACATCTCAGTGCAACTGCTGCGGATCCAGAAGCAAATACAGGGCTGGAAGGAAGGGGGTCGGTGGGGCAGAAGGCCCAGCTGCACGGCTGGGGGGGTTAAAGCAAGAGAAAATGTTTGGAACTCCATGTACAGTGATAATCTCTGCTGCTGACAGTAAGTAAATACATTTTGTAGTGCTGGGGAAACTGTGAAGTTTATCTTTTCCAAGCGGCTTTCCATGGCAAATGTTGCAATTGTATCTGAAATGCAATGCAGAATTTAGTGTTTCCAAATAAGAGGCTAATCAAATGGCCTTAATTCCTCTCCAGTTCAGGGAGTCTCCTGCCATCCCATCTCCCCTCACATCAAGGACAGAGGCTGATCTGTGTCCTTTGTGTAGAGAAGAAAACAAGCCCTCTAAAATCCTGACAGAGCAGCGTTTCAGAGAAACGCTGGGCTGATCTGGCAGTGCTGGCTTTGATGCCTTTTGTAATGTATTTAATTTGGGCTCCTGAGCTTAGCTGATAATTTATATACTCTAATTCTTCCTAATGAATAATTTGTGGTACAGTGGAGATCTGAAAGAAAAACAAAGAAAGAAGCAAGAAGAACGCTCTTAAAGATCTTTATTCTATTTTTATGAATTTTATGCCAAACACGTAATAGATGGAGAGATTAAAATCCTGACCGACAGCTTCTGTTCATGGAAGTGCCGGAGGGAGCTGTGCGTGGTTCAGGACCCATCCATGTTAGCAATGCCACGTCAGTCTGAAACAGCAGGGCCAGGCTGAAGATGCACCACGATGGTCCATACTCAGAGCAGGGCTGGGAGATGCAGGTTAGGACTGAGCTTTGGGAGATGCAGATTAGGACTGAGGTTTGGCCGCGGGATGTGTGGGTTGGGTTGGGAGATACACAACAGGCCAGATGCAGAGCAGGGGAGGTGCAGAAAGCTACTCCGGGACTCACTTTGCCTGGCTCAAGGCAACGCAATCTGCTCCATTGTCTTACAAATTAATTTCCCCTTCACTTCACAACTTTTTATCTTTTTATTTTAATTTTTTTTAATCATGCTTGCTATTATTTTTAAAGCAATTAAAACATAGAAACAAAACCCAAGGAAACACCCACTGCATTCCTGGGCTGAGCTGTCTGTGCTCCCTGCATTCCAGCCCAGGCGCAGAGGTGGGAGCAGCCGGGTGCCAACACCACCCTCAACTCCCACAGGGGAAAAAGCCATGGATGGAGCAGGATGATACAACCCAGTTGCTTCCAATGAATACAAATCTGCAAAGAGGTCCCTCAGGGCCTTTTTCCAAGTACTGCTTCAAGGAGAGTGCACAAAATGCCTTCCACTAACCAGGACAAATCTACCCTTAAAAAAAAAATAAAGCCAATTAACATTGCACAGTCTCCGCACCCAGATTCCTGCCGGTTGGCATTTCTGTACCTTGGATGCTGCGTGTCTTTGCAGCTGGATTCCTGAGGCTTAACACCTTAATTCCTGAAATGAGCCCCAGTCCTAATTCCTGATTTTAGGAAAACAACATTCCTCCCATTGAATGAAAACATTTGTACACAGTTCATAAACCATCTTCCTGAGGAGTGGGAGGGGAGGGGGCTGGAAGAGGAAAGCCTGCAAACGCACGGCCGCGCAGCATAGAAGTGCATTGTCTGTCGGGCTGGGACGCTGCTGGCTATAGGAGCCAGCTGCTGTTTGGGTAAGTGCTCTGTTCAAATATTCAAATCCCCCGCTGGACAGAGCTGTGAGCAAAACACTACGCAAATACTAATAAACACATTGCGTAGAAGTCTCTGGATCGGGTCTTTCATTTCTCTGCACCAGTAACAGACCTGGATTCAGCTTCAGCAGCCGAACCCCCACCTCAGCATCGCCAGCGTTTGGGGGGCAGAGCGACCCCCAGTTCTTGGACCGACCCTGTCCCAGCACAGCTGAGACGGCTCCAGATCTCAGGTCAAACAACTCTTTTGCGAAGAGTAGAGCAAACAAAACCTCATTCCCCATCTGCTGTGCCGGTGGATATATGTACGAGTAGATATAGTTGCTCTATAGTTGCCACGTTGCTTATAGTCCTTGCTCCACTGTGATGGGTTGAGGCTGAGAGGAGCCCATGGTGGGATCCAGCAGAGTCATTCTTACATCTTGTGCTCTGTGTTCTCTGTGAGCCTGTATTAGCCAAGCTAAACCCAGGGTTCTCCCTCAGTGAGAACAGGGTCTCCCCCAGTTACTGTTTTCATAAGATCCATAGGAACCACCAGTACTCTGAGAGCCCGGGGTCAACATGGCCCATGAGTCCAAAAAGTAAGATTTTAGAAAAATTATGTGGACACATGCATGTTTACCAAAGTCACACCGAGGAAAGGCAGGACTTGGCTTGGAGCTGCAGTTTGGTTTTAGGGAAGGTGGGGGACACACACATCAAAACATTAAACGAAATCAATATATTGGCAGTTTTTGGGTACTACAGCAAAGTTACCACTTCTCTATTACCTCCTGTCTCTATCACAAACTGTATTATGATTCTTTAAGGTGATCTTTTCATTGATCTTCTGGATATGGTGGCCCTGAAAACCAATTAATGGTGTGCGATGGCTCATGAATTGGTCATACGCAATGAAATGCCATTGGGGGAAAAAAGGAAAAGGGGAAAATAACCCAAATAAAAGATCTGGACAGCTAATTTTTGTATCAATTCTCATCTCAAATGTCAGAGAACACTTTTCTTACACCTTAGAAAGCACAGTGACGTAATAGCTGAGATGGTTGTTAGAACACATTGAATGGTGGCT